>NC_064923.1:204123233-205373233 GCF_023897955.1 Schistocerca gregaria
GTTTTCAATAAACAGATAGCGCGATAGAGTAGCTCAAATGGATAGGAACATTTCCTATTTATATTTCTGCATCCTCAACTGTTGGCAGTTCTGTGTAGGTGGCAGTTACGTGATTTTATTTCGGTGATTACAAAATAGAGTCGAATGTATGCACTGGGTAGCCGAGACAGCTAGTTCATGGAGATTCGGTCAACCAAGTAAATGAATGTACTGAACATGCTGCAAACCACTACAGGGAGCCTGTGCGTCAGAATTTCTCATCGGGTGTGCCGCAACGGTGTTATGTGTCGCACTGAAGAGGATTTGGTGGTCTGTTGGATTGATGATCGGTTGCAATGCTGATGATGTGGGTTCGATTCCAACTACTGGCGATGATTTCTTATAGCGAGAGACAGATTCTATTCTCTTCTGGCTACGCCAAGTGAAGAAGGTATAATGGCATTGAGGTCTAAAATTCACATTAAACATGTTATTCCTTCTCTAACAAGTAGACGTTAGGATGAACCACAATGAAGTTAGGAGTGGCGAAATGTGGAAACTCCATCACCAGTAACCTTTCTTATACTAGTTATTTATTTCTAGCGACGAAACAAACGCTATGCAGGGCCACAGGACACTTAATCCATCTTTTATTTGAGCTTCTGTATGTCGATGAAATTGGCTCTGAACTTGTAATGCAACTCAGATCGCCATTAACGTGGAATTAGATCCCTTCAGCTCGACTACTATTTGTTGTTTGTTCAAAACTGCAGATTCCTCAACATATTGCGCGTGAATGGGTTCGAATCCTGGCCCGGCACTAAAGTTTTCATTACGTATTATCAAGCTCTGGCATGAGAATACTTATCTGCTGGTGGATAATAATTTTGATTTTTAATGCATTTTCATTCGCTGTCAACACCAACGAAATCTGACTTTTTTGACTCTCAGTCAGACACAAAACTATTTGAGAGATCGCTGTAAGTTGAAAGATGTTATTCTGTGCTTCTGGCGGAGAAAAATTCGGTAACTGATGTCTCTCTTTGTGTAGTCGACAACAATATGTGTAGGTTCGATTCCCAGTCAGCACTGAACCCTTCGTCATATTATTTCTAGTTCAAACATGCTCACATGTCGTTGCTCGCATAACAAACCTATATTTAACATTCGTTTTCTCTAGAATATAACAGCGATAGGTGCCAGGTTGGAGTTCTGGGAAGGAAAAAAATAATGTTTTGTCTCGTTATTTCAGTTTAAACACTTAGCTACTGTTGAGAAAATCGGATGTGTCACATTTGATTGTGCTTCGATAAAAATTCGATTAGGTTCTGGTTCCGAACCCCCGTCCAAAACAAAGCTTTACCCCACGGCTCTTCAAGTAAGTTATTTTTGAATAAGCAATATTTAACATCTCTCATAGATCGTTAACAGGGATAATAGATGCTGGGTAGGAATTCGTGTCCGTTAAAAATGTTTACATTATGTAATGTAAAGTTGATATTTGCTAACTGATACCCTCTTAAATCTAGGTATATCACTCTCTGTATGCCTAGTCAGGAATGATTTTTAGTTTCCGTCAATCGCGAAATCTTAGTCCGCATGACCTGTGTTTGAATCCATGTGCAGAACGGATGGTTCGTCGTGTCATTTGAAGTTCATACATATTCTCAACTACCTGCTCGTGAATAACTTAAATTTTTAATGTAATTTTCTGTTAAATAACAAGTACGATATGTTACTTTGAAGAGGAAATCATGAATACGACGAACGTACTACGTGCGCTACCTATCTGACGTAATAATGAGAGTGGTAACATTTCAGGTATGTCATTTATTGCATAAATGTGAGCTCACAAGCCTTATGGACAGTCTTATCTGTGACAAGGTGTTCCATGATATTTCTAGTATCGTGGTGTAACTTTATATCTTGAGTTATTGCGATTGAGAGCAGTGTTTTCTGGTGGTGACTTGTAGGAACCATTTTCAATAGTCAAACGACTGTACCAAGGAGCGATTAGAGGACGTGCTAGACAGCTGCGCTATACTGGTTGCATGCGAATCAGGCGAAATGCAATTCAGGTCGTTCGGATACTTTTGAGCACGACTGTACATCTGCCAGTAGTTTCGATTGGCATTGTAATTTTTTTTCCCAACAGGATAACACCAGTTGTATGGCGTCATCAGTTTTTTAAGTGTATTGCGATTTTAGTCACTCCTTGCGTAGCGCTGTGAATATAGTTGTGTTATTAGGATGGATCTGTATGATTAATTACTTAATTAGGTCCGATTTTTATTCAGTTTCCGAATCAAAGTAAATAAAGTACAGTAACCTAACCTTCCTCTCCATATTTAGACAGTTTACATATGTTTGGTGGTGCACTTGAGCTTTCTTTCCAGAAGGACCTGTGCTCGAGTCCTGGTAAACAAATCGCTATTTTTAGTTTCGTGCCAATTGCTGTGTGGGAGTGGGATGTTAGCACAGCCCTGGGACAAAGAAAATTCAAAATTCCTGCCAAAATTCTAAATAGGTAAGGGGGTGGATTGGGAGTGGAACAGGGGTGGAGACTCAGGTGCAGGCTGAGCAAACACACGATATCTCCCGGGGCGGTGGCGTAGACGCAATTAATGAATCAATTTGATCAAAATAGCACCAGCATCGCCATCTACCTACTGTTCTGTTCTATTTCGTCTCCACCAATTGCGTCTATGCCGATCTCCACATTTTTATTCAGTCCTTTTTATCAAAGTGCTTTTTTCGGTAGCATGTTGGTGACGTGCTATCGAATAGTCGCGAACTGGAGAATGGTGTTTCTCAGGGTAGCGTTTTAAGTGCCACCCTCTTTGCCACAGCATCAGGTCTGTGGTAAGGAGTCCTGTACAATGTTTCTTATTTGTGGGCAATTTTGCATTTTTCTGTTCCTCCTCCATTATTGCAAAGACAATTCGTCAGTTTTAACTTATATTGAAGAGGCTGGAGGAGTGGGCTGCAAAGACTCGTTTTTTTTTTTGTTTTTTGCATAGATGCGTGTGTGTGTTTATTTTAATCTTTCTCGTCATATTTTTAATTAACCTGAATTGCATATGCGAAGATTCTCTGCGGTTTTTGACTCGAAGCTATCGTAATTACCGCACCTGAAGGGCCTGAAGGCAAGGGCCCAGAAGGCACTGACCATTTTGAAGTGTCTTAGCCATAGGTGTGGACAGGGCTGGTGTGGGGTGTGGACAGGGCGCCTCTGCTCCAATTTTATGGGGTTTTCGTTTGATCGCGGCTGGGCTATGGTGCACAGTGTGTAGGTCAGCCAGGCCTTCATATCTGAAAATCATCGGCTCTCTACACCATGAGGGTATCAGGCTGTCCACGGTGGCATAACGGACTAGCCGCATACCCAGTTTTTGGGCTGAGGCTGGTGAATCGCCACTCACCATCCGGCAGGAACTTCTCAAGGTGTGTCAGGTGTGTCAGTTCCTCGCTACTCCCACTTCCCCAGCATACCATACCGTTGTTCGTCCAGCTGTGGATCGTCTCCCTGCGAACCAGCCATTGGCAACGATGCTGTTTGGGATCCGTGCGAAATGTGTGCTAGAGACTCTTGGTGTGAAGAATGTGCAGTCTCTAATCCGGGGTTTTAACCGACTGCCACCGTGGTGACTGGACAGGCTTTGAGTAATTTTAGATTTAGTGCAGTGCACGAGTGACTGCACTACTGCTTCTAGTTTTAATGCGATATTTCCAACATTTTAAATGAGCAGCACAAATATGTAGCTGTATTCACTGACGGGTCTAAACAGGGAGCGTTCGTTGGTTGCTCTGTTGTTTACCCAGATCGTGTTCTCAAGATTCGGTTGCCTCCAGAGTTATTGAGGGCGCAAGAGCTGATGAGATGTACCATTCCTGTTAAATTCCTCGTCTGCTCCGACACTTTTAGTGGCCTTCAGTCCATGCACCGCTTGTATCCAGTTGATAAAGTGGTTCAGGATATCCAGGACGCCTTCCTCTGGCTACAACGGCTGGAAGGAGGTGTCCTTTTTCTGGGTGCAAGGGCACGTGTGTACTGTGGTAAATGGAGGAGCAGATACAGCAGCCAAGGAGGCGTCTTTAGATCCTCGGTTAGTTCAGTGTGCTATCCTCCTGCATCCTCTAGTCTCGCTGTCGAGATATAAAGTCTTGTGTCGGTGGGAAGATGAGTGGCTGGAAGTGACAGACAATAAGCTAGTAAACCGCACTACGCAACCGTGGCGTACCTCCTTCCAGCCACGTCAACGGTACAAGGTTTTCCTGACTTGTCTTGCCACAGCCCTATGATGCATGGCTTCGTGCTATAACGAGAGGCGTATATATCAGTTGGCGCTACATTTCATTGTTGTGTTGTTCTTGTGATCTTCAGTCCAGAGACTGGTTTGATACAGCTCTCCATGCTACTCTATCCTGTGCAAGCGTCTTCATCTCCCAGTACCTACTGCAACATACAGCCTTCTGAATCTGCTTAGTGTATTCATCTCTCGGTCTCCCTCTACGATTTTTACCCTCCCCGCTGCCCTCCAATATGAAACTGGTGATCCCTCGATGCCTCAGAACGTTTCCTATCAACCTATCCCTTCTTCTAGTCAAGTAGTGCCACAAATTTCTCTTTACCTCAGTTCTATTCAATACCTCCTCATTAGTTATGTGATCTACCCATCTAATCTTCAGCATTATTCTCTAGTACCAAACATTTCGAAAGCTTCTATTCTCTTCTTGTCTATGTATCGTCCATGTTTCACTTCCATACATGGTTTTTACACTCCATACAAATACTTTCAGAAACAGCTTTTTTAAGTGAATCGTTTCCTAATCTGATTACTCAGCATCATCCGATTTAATCCTACTACGTTCCATCATCCTCGTTTTGCTTTTGGTGATGTTCATCTCATATACTCCTTTCAAGACACTGTCCATTCCGGTCAACCGTTCTTCCAGGTCCTTTGCTCTCTCTGACAGACTTACAATGTCATCGGCAAACCTCAAAGTTATTTCTTCTCCATGGATTTTAATTCCAACTACGAATTATTCTTTTGTTTCCGTTACTGCTTGCTCAGTATTTTTTTTTTTTGGTCATCAGTCTACTGACTGATTTGATGCGGCCCGCCACGAATTCCTTTCCTGTGCTAACCTCTTCATCTCAGAGTAGCACTTGCAACCTACGTCCTCAATTATTTGCTTGACGTATTCCAACCTCTGTCTTCCTCTACAGTTTTTGCCCTCTACAGCTCCCTCTAGTACCATGGAAGTCATTCCCTCATGTCTTAGCAGATGTCCTATCATCCTGCCCCTTCTCCTTATCAGTGTTTTCCACATATTCCTTTCCTCTCCGATTCTACGTAGAACCTCCTCATTCCTTACCTTATCAGTCCACCTAATTTTCAACATTCGTCTATAGCACTACATCTCAAATGCTTCGATTCTCTTCTGTTCCGGTTTTCCCACAGTCCATGTTTCACTACCATACAATGCTGTACTCCAGACGTACATCCTCAGAAATTTCTTCCTCAAATTAAGGCCGGTATTTGATATTAGTAGACTTCTCTTGGCCGGAAATGCCTTTTTTGCCATAGCGAGTCTGCTTTTGATGTCCTCCTTGCTCCGTCCGTCACTGGTTATTTTACTGCCTAGGTAGCATAATTCCTTAACTTCATTGACTTCGTGACCATCAATCCTGATGTTAAGTTTCTCACTGTACTCATTTCTACTACTTCTTATTACCTTCGTCTTTCTACGATTTACTCTCAAACCATACTGTGTACTCATTAGACTGTTCATTTCGTTCAGCAGATCATTTAATTCTTCTTCACTTTCACTCAGGATAGCTATGTCATCAGCGAATCGTATCATTGATATCCTTTCACCTTGTATTTTAATTCCACTCCTGAACCTTTCTTTTATTTCCATCATTGCTTCCTCTATGTGCAGATTGAAGAGTAGGGGCGAAAGGCTACAGCCTTGTCTTACACTCTTCTTAATACGAGCACTTCGTTCTTGATCGTCCACTCTTATTATTCCCTCTTGGTTGTTGTACATATTGTATATGACCCGTCTCTCCCTATAGCTTACCCCAACTTTTTTCAGAATCTCGAAGAGCTTGCACCATTTAATATTGTCGAACGCTTTTTCCAGGTCGACAAATCCTATTAACGTGTCTTGATTTTCCTTTAGCCTTGCTTCCATTATTAGCCGTAACGTCAGAATTGCCCTTCTCGTGCCTTTACTTTTCCTAAAGCCAAACTGGTCGTCACCTAGCGCATTCTCAATTTTCTTTTCCATTCTTCTGTATATTATTCTTCTAAGCAGCTTCGATGCATGAGCTGTTAAGCTAATTGTGCGTTAATTCTCGCACTTGTCAGCTCTTGCCGTCTTCGGAATTGTGTGGATGATGCTTTTCCGAAAGTCAGATGGTATGTCGCCAGACTCATATATTCTACACACCAATGTGAATAGTCGTTTTGTTGCCACTTCCCCTAATGATTTTAGAAATTCTGATGGAATGTTATCTATCCCTTCTGCCTTATTTGAACGTAAGTCCTCCAAAGCTCTTTTACATTCAGATTCTAATACTGGATCCCCTATCTCTTCTAAATCGACTCCTGTTTCTTCTTCTATCACATCAGACAAATCTTCACCCTCATAGAGTCTTTCAATGTATTCTTTCCACCTATCTGCTCTCTCCTCTGCATTTAACAGTGGAATTCCCGTTGCACTCTTAATGTTACCATCGTTGCTTTTAATGTCACCAAAGGTTGTTTTGACTTTCCTGTATGCTGAGTCTGACCTTCCAACAATCATATCTTTTTCGATGTCTTCACATTTTTCCTGCAGCCATTTCGTCTGAGCTTCCCTGCACTTCCTATTTATTTCATTCCTCAGCGACTTGTATTTCTGTATTCCTGATTTTCCCGGAACATGTTTGTACTTTGTCCTTTCATCAATCAACTGAAGTATTTCTTCTGTTACCCATGGTTTCTTCGCAGCTACCTTCTTTGTACCTATGTTTTCCTTCCCAACTTCTGTGATGGCCCTTTTTAGAGATGTCCATTCCTCTTCAACTGTGCTGCCTACTGCGCTATTCCTTATTGCTGTATCTATAGCGTTAGAGAACTTCAAACGTATCTCGTCATTCCTTAGAACTTCCGTATCCCACTTCTTAGCGTATTGATTCTTCCTGACTAATGTCTTGAACTTCAGCCGACTCTTCATCACTACTATATTGTGATCTGAGTCTATATCTGCTCCTGGGTACGCCTTACAATCCAGTATCTGATTTCGGAATCTCTGTCTGACCATGATGTAATCTAATTGATATCTTCCCGTATCTCCCGGCCTTTTCCAAGTATACCTCCTCCTCTTGTAATTCTTGAACAGGGTATTCGCTATTACTAGCTGAAACTTGTTACAGAACTCAATTAGTCTTTCTCCTCTTTCATTCCTTGTCCCAAGCCCATATTCTCCTGTAACCTTTTCTTCTACTCCTTCCCCTACAACCGCATTCCAGTCGCCCATGATTATTAGATTTTCGTCCCCCTTTACATACTGCATTACCCTTTCAATATCCTCATACACTTTCTCTATCTGTTCATCTTCAGCTTGCGACGTCGGCATGTATACCTGAACTATCGTTGTCGGTGTTGGACTGCTGTCGATTCTGATTAGAACAACCCGGTTACTGAACTGTTCACAGTAACACACCCTCTGCCCTACCTTCCTATTCATAACGAATCCTACACCTGTTATACCATTTTCTGCTGCTGTTGATATTACCCGATACTCATCTGACCAGAAATCCTTGTCTTCCTTCCACTTCACTTCACTGACCCCTACTATATCTAGATTGAGCCTTTGCATTTCCCTTTTCAGATTTTCTAGCTTCCCTACCACGTTCAAGCTTCTGACATTCCACGCCCCGAGTCGTAGAACATTGTCCTTTCGTTGATTATTCAATCTTTTTCTGATGGTAACATCCCCCTTGGCAGTCCCCTCCCGGAGATCCGAATGGGGGACTATTCCGGAATCTTTTGCCAATGGAGAGATCATCATGACACTTCTTCAACTACACGCCACATGTCCTGTGGATACACGCTACATGTCTTTAATTCAATGGTTTCCATTGCCTTCTGCATCCTCATGTCGTTGATCATTGCTGATTCTTCCGCCTTTAGGGGCAATTTCCCACCCCTAGGGCAAGAGAGTGCCCTGAACCTCTATCCGCTCCTCCGCCCTCTTTGAAAAGGCCGTTGGCAGAATGAGGCTGACTTCTTATGCCGGAAGTCTTCGGCCGCCAATGCTGATTATTTATCAAAATTTAGGCAGTGGCGGGGATCGAACCCGGGACCGAAGACGTTTTAATTATGAATCAAAGACGCTACCCCCTTTTTTTATTTTTTTGCTTTATTTTTTTGAATTTTTTGTTTCCCCTTTTTTGTGGGGAACTGTTCTTTTTTTTTTAAGGTGGGGGAGGGCGGGAAAGGCAGAGTGATCAGGGATCGTAACCCGAGGCCTGGTCACAGTGTCCCCCTCGTCCGTCAAGGAATCAAGGAATCAGGGATGGGAAGGAGAAATATTTTGTGGGAATCATTATTTATTTATTTATTTATTTTTATTTACTGTTTTTAATACAAACTTAACGTGGTTTTACTTTATACCACAACAAAAATAAATGTATCTAAGGGTGTGTCGCTACTCTCCTTACGCTTCATCATCCAGGTACGTCTTCACGTATATCATGTTATTCCACCGAGAATCGAACTTAGTTTTGTCAGCTCACTCAATGGGTGTCTTCTCCTACCTGTTGATGATCCAGCTGCGTGGAGGGTCGCGTAGGGCACTCCCTAAGTAATTAGAAAAATACTGTCTGTATTTGGGGTTCCGTACGATCTTGCAATGATGTTCTTGTAGGTAGTTCCAAATGTCGAATACATATTTAGGTCCATCGTGAAATAAGTAGTGTACCGCATGCGCACGGATCCACGTAACAGCGTTGGTCTTGGCGCGTGGGAAATATTGTTGATCCGGAAATAGTAGAAACCGAGGTGTAATGTGTTCCGGAGTCACTCGTAGAAAATACGACAAAATTTGTCGCACCAAGCGCAGTACGTCTTCTGCCGCGCCACATGTGAGACGGTGTTCGTCCGTGTCTGGTATCTCGCAGTCTGCGCACAGAGGCGATTCCGCCATGTTTATCTTGTGGAGGCGTGATCGGGTGATCTGTTTACCATTGACTGTGATATACCACGTGGATCGGACGGCTGTGTCCAGTGTAACCGCGTGAATCGTCTTCCACACCACCTTCCAATTAATCTGAGGGCTTTTGGTCTCCACGATGTTTGGTGGGCGCCTCTGCTGTAGGACATGATATATATCCCGCGCCGACGCCTGTTTTGTCGGTGCTGCTGCGATACGGACATAGCTGTGTTCAATGTAAAAGTTACCGAAGTAATAGAAGGGTGGGGGTATGTCTTGCGTCGTCAGTGGGGGCATAAGGGAGGGCGGAGCTAAGGACTCCAACAGCAAACCTGTCAAACTTTCCGGATGGTGGCGCCACAGCTTGATGTGTGAGCTGACATACAGGGCCACAGCTCTGTCGTGGACATGGACTAGACCAAGACCTCCCCTTTCTGGGGGAAGGGTCAGTGACTCATAACTGACTTTGAAGAGCATGCCTGTACTGACGTAGGCTCCGAATGCCGCTAATAGACGTCGAGCCATCAGTAACGGTATTGGAAGAACACGCGCTATGTGTGGAAGGCGCGATGCGAGGTAAACATTGACGAAGTGTGTCCTTTGGAGAATGTCCAGGGTCCGCAGACGAAGGTTGAAGATCTGGACCCGAATTTGTTGTAATAAGCGGCGGTAGTTAAGAGCCGCAGTGCGCCGTATGTCGTTGTGAAATTCTATTCCGAGACATTTGATACTGCCACGAAGCTGTAGGGGTTCGACACACGCTGGGGTCAACCCGTCTCCTATGGCCATGGCGACGGATTTGGCGACGTTGAGACAGCTGCCGGAAGCCACACCGTACGTGGTAATCCATTCTAGTGCTCTGTTGACATCGTTGCGATCGCGGAACACGAGAACCAGGTCTTCTGCATATGCTGTACAGCGAAATGTGACGTCACGTGGGGTATGACCGGTGAGGCGTTGACGGAGGCCACAGAGAAGCGGTTCCAGTGGCAGAGCATATAGTAACGTCGACAAGGGGAGGCCTTGACGCACGGAGCGGAAAATCGGGAGGGACTGCGAGAGGCGCCCGTTAACGAGCACTTTGGAAGTCGCCCCTCGGAGGAGGCGCATCACGACGTCTGTGAATTGCTGTGGGTACTGCATATGCTGGAGAACGGACGTTAGGTACGCGTGATCCACTCGATCAAAAGCTTGGCTAAAATCTAGTGATGCCAGCGCTCCCGGGATGCGGCGTGCCCTGGCTAGGGCTATTAAGTCACGGTATCGGCACAGTGCTGTGTGGATGTTGTTGATACCCCCTAGGGAAGTCTGATCTGGCGAGATGACGTAAGGTAGGGTCGGTCGTAGACGGTTTGCTAAGAGTCTGGTGAATATCTTCATGTCGCAGTTGACGAGTGTTAGCGGGCGGTAATCTTGTATTCGAGCCCCACCTTTAGGTTTGTGAACCGGTATAATTATTCCTTCTACGAAGGTCGCAGGGAGCGGCACCGCGGGGGACATAAGTTCCCGACAGATGTCTGTTAACTTGGGAGCCAGTAAATAATGGAAAGTTCTATACAACTCCACAGGGAGCCCGTCCGGGTCAGGAGATTTATTGGCCGCTCCTTTACCGATGGCGTCGATAACTTCGTCTTCCGTAATGTCGTTCAATAATTCAGTTTGTAAATCCAGTGGGACAACGCCGTAAACCAGTTGTGAGACTGCTGTCATCGTCGTTGGGTCTGAACATTTAGCAGAATAAAGTCGTGCGTAATGGTCGAAGAAGGCTGCAGCAATATCGCGTTGTGTGGTGTGACGACGGCCGTCCTCAGTGGTGACGGCATGTATCTTCGCAGTGTACGTTCTCGGATGACGTGGTACATGGTGGGTCGTTCCGTTGCGAGTCTGTCTTGTGTTCGCGCTCGGACGATCGTCCCTTCGAGATGGCGGCTCATATGGGCTACGATCTGTGCTTTCGCACGCTGAACTGTCAACTGTCGTTCCGGTGTGGGTGGCAAGGAGGCGCATTCGCGAAAGACGGTGAAATAAAAAATCAAGGGTCTGCCGCCTCCAAGCAGCAGTCTCACGACCATACGTAATAAAGGTTCGCCGTAGGGCCGGCTTGGCGCAGGTTAACCACCAACTAATCGACGTAGGATACGTTGGGAAGCGGCGGACGCACAAACTCCACGTATCTTCGATGGCGCGTCGACAATCCGGAGAAGCGAGATGAGCAAGGTTTAATTCCCAGGGATGTAGGCTACGCCACACCCGTTGGCGACGTAGGGTGACGGCACATATATAGGCCTCGTGATCAGAAAAGGCTACTGGCCACACCTCCGCGTCACTCACCGTTGCCGCGAGAGAACGGGAGACGTAAATCCTATCGATGCGACTAGACGAGTGACTCGTGAAATGGGTGTATCCAGGTCCATTTCCTCGAACATGTTCCCGTGTATCTACCAGCTGGAGATCGTCGATGAGTGTCCCAAGTTCGGGGCATGGTGAATGGCGTGGCAGCTGATCTTTAGGTGCTTGGGTGCAATTGAAATCGCCCCCTAATATCAAGTCATCGTGCCTGCCCTGAAAAAGGGGTGCTATTCCTTCTGTACCAATGCTGATTATTTATCAAAATTTAGGCAGTGGTGGGGATCGAACCCGGGACCGAAGGCGTTTTAATTATGAATCAAAGACGCTACCCCCCTTTTTTTAAAAATTCATTTTGTTCGTTTTCGTTCGTTGCATCTGGTCGGGGCGGACGTCGTAAGACACCTTTTTAAGTTCGGTTTTGATCTTTTAACTCAGTTTTTTTTATTACAGAGGGCAGTTAACCGTCTGACAGAACACGCTGAGCTACCATGCCGGCATAAATTTACGCAGTGGCGGGGGTCGAACCCGGGCCCTAGACAACGGGTACTCAGTATATAGATTGAATAACATCGGGTAGGGGCTACATTTCTCTTAAGGTATTGATATCCAATAACGCTATAGAGTATCGAAAATACGGGAACCATCACCTCATTAGCATAATTCAAACTTATTGGGATTCTTTGTCTAGTGACAGTTACAGAGCGAGGAGGCGCTGTGGTTAGCACACTGCACTCGCATTCGGGAGTACGACGTTTCGCCGGCCGCGGTGGTCTCGCGGTTCTAGGCGCGCAGTCCGGAACCGTGGGACTGCTACGGTCGCAGGTTCGAATCCTGCTTCGGGCATGGATGTGTGTGATGTCCTTAGGTTAGTTAGGTTTAAGTAGTTCTAAGTTCTAGGGGACTGATAACCACAGCAGTTGAGTCCCATAGTGCTCAGAGCCATTAGTACGACGTTTCAATCCCGCGTCCGGCCATCCTGATTTACGTTTTCCGTGATTTTCCTAAATCGCTTCAGGCACATGCCGGGATGGTGCCTTTGAAATGGCATGGTCAACTTCCTTCCTTAATCCGATGAGACCGATGACCTCGGATGTCGCAGTTTGATCCCCCCCCCCCCCCCCCCCCCCCTCTCCCAAACCAACCAACCAATCTGGTGACAGTCGAGGGATTTCTCCTATGAAACCTCAGTGTAGTCTAAGAAGGACATCGTTAATAGCAAAATGCAGTGAGTGACGATGTTCGCATTACGTCAAGTGTCTGAGAGAGAGTGCTAAAGTCCGCAGTATCGGGGCGTCAGATGTGCTGGAATGCAGAAAGCCGGACTTACGAGAAACGGAAAAGCAGCTGCAAAGCAATAACTAATATCGTTAAATCTGAATGACCCCCTATAGTATTTCCGAATTTCATGTGAGCCGAGTGGTTAATAATGTCTCGTGCCTCTTAAACATGCTTTTGTGTAGCAATTTGTAATTATGGACGCTGAAACCAATGGTATGCTATACTGCGCCACCAGTTTGTAGCAGCACTTAGTTTGACGAAATCCGAGCCCATAAACTCGAACTCAGTCCACATTTGTGTCGATTAACTCTAAAATTGTATATGGAAAGCTGAGAATTTCTTCCCCACATGGCTGCGTGCGATGTATCATGAGTTGCACCTGTTGACCGCTCAGCGAGTTACACACCAGTGTGTAAGCCATCTACTTGTTTTCCATCCTAGTTTAAAGACCATTTAAAGTTGTTGAAGTCTTCTTCCTGGTATAAACTATTAGATTTATTCTGTCAGCGAGGGAAAAATGATTGAACACTAAACCCCTTGAATTCTTTGGAATACAGCAACAAGAAAGTGAATGTGTGAGACAGCATTCCGTGTGAAGAAGCAAAGTATCCCTAATGGAAAATATTAACGTGTGTGCACAGAGCAACTGGGCAAAATCAATGAAATATATGTTTTTAGTTTTTACGTGTGGCCTAAGTGACGTTAATTTTCGTCAAACTGAAACCGTTCATATTCTTTTTTGCCATTTCGAATCTTAAGAAGGACATAGCAATAACTTGTCATTGCAGTCAACGGAGTAAAATATATTATCATCTGGAACGTTTGCTATGTAGAATGATATTATGCAGTCCGTTGGACAACCGTAAAATGTGCCCGCATATATAATCTTGTATTGAACAAATACAACAAGTTTGTAATGTTACGCGTATGTAGGCAAGTTATTCAGCCGCCTAAAATTGTTGGGAAATAAGTTTTCTTACGGATTAATACTAGGCAGCGGGGCCGGGGCAGAGCCCAGGTACAAAGGCGGGGAGCGTGTGGCAGGAAATGGGTAAACCAAAGGGCGTGTGAACAGCGGTGGCTTGCTTAGCTAGAGGACAGACAGTGCACCAGAAATAGCAGAGCGTAAGACAATCTGAAACATGCCTACTCACAGCTCTTAGAAATCTGTAATAAATCACAGCTTAGGAAAAGAGCAAATCTGAAGACATATGCGATCTCAAAAGAACGAGGTGCATTTAATGAAACCATAGTATTTGTAATAACTTAAAAAGTAAAACAGTTAATATTTTATAGTGACTGTATATTTGCACAATGAACCTTGGAAATTTTCTACATACTCCACGTGATTTCAACAAATGATATCTCCGATGGTAGCATTTCACCATATCTATCATCCTTGAAAGGTTTGTATCAGTAACTATTTTATTTATTGGTTTATTATGTTTATAAATCTTTTCCCTTGTGCAAATGTTTAGCAGAACATCTTACCCTCTACAATAACACAGCAACTAAATGCAGCATGAATGTGTCATATCTTGTTCTTCTTGTGTAGTTGGCTCTGAGCACTATGAGTCTTAAAAATCTGAGGTCATAAGTCCCCTAGAACTTAGAACTACTTAAACCTAACTAACCTAAGGACATCACACACACCCATGCCCGAGGCGCTGTTCCAGACTGTAGCGCCTAGAACCGCTCGGCCACCTCGGCCGGCTACTTGTGTAGTTATTTAACGAATATGTTAATATTTTTTCCAGCAACTTTATTTAAAAATGATTGCAATTGATGTTGAAAACGCATTTTAATTTGTTAGCTACACCACTATCGAAAAAAGAGTGAAGACGTTTCTGTCAATCAGGCATAAATAATTATTTACATAATATTTAACGACGTTTTCTTGTCATTTAATAAGAGCGCACTTGTGCAAGAATGCCACCTTACGTATTTATAAACAAACTATCAGTAAATAATTAATTGTGAATGTACTGGATTCCAGCGGCTATCTGATTTGGTGAAGGCTGCCGGTCTTGCTTACGAGATGAAGGCAGAGCTCACCATCTGCAGCATCGTCGACAGAACCGACTGCGGACCTTTGGTGCAGAGCCGGGTGGAGGGTCTGAATCAGAGACTCAGACGGTTTTGCGACCGTGTTGGCTGCAGATTCCTTGACTTGCGCCATAGCGTGGTGGGGTTTCGGGTTCCGCTGAATAGGTCAGGAGTTCACTACACTCAGCTGGCGGCTACACGGGTAGCGGAGGCTGTGTGGCGTGGAATGGGCGGTTTTTTAGGTTAGAAGACCTCGGGAAAGTACGGGGTGGGCTGCAATGTCAAAGGGTGCATGGCAAATACAGGACGTGCTTGGATCAAGGAACAGTCGGAATTATAGTTGTAAATTGTTGTAGTTGCGCTGGAAAAGTCCCTGAGCTTCAAGCGCTTATAGAAAGCACAGAAGTTGATATCGTTATAGGTACAGAAAGCTGGCTAAAGCCTGAAATAAGTTCTGCAGAAATTTTTACGAAGTCTCAGACGGTGTTCAGGAAAGATAGATTAGGCAGAATTGATGGTGGAGTGTTTGTGTCTGTCAGTAGTGGTTTATCTTGTAGTTAAGTCGAAGTAGACACTCCGTGCGAATTGGTATGGGTGGAGGTTATACTTAACAGCCGAATTAAGTTAATAATTGGCTCCTTCTACCGACCCCCAGACTCCGATGATACAGTTGCGGGACGTTCAGAGAAAGTTTGAGTCTCGTAACAAATAAATACCCCACTCATACGGTTATAGTTGGTGGGGACTTCAACCTACCCTCGATATGTTGGCAAAAATACTTGTTCAAAACCGGTAGTAGGCAGAAAACATCTTCCGAGATTGTCCTAAATGCTTTCTCCGAAAATTATTTCGAGAAGTTAGTCAACGAACCCACGCGAATTGTAAATGGTTGCGAAAACACACTTGACCTCTTAGCCACAAACAATCCAGAGCTGGTAGAGAGCATCATGACTGATACAGGGATTAGTGATCACAAGGTCGTTGTAGCTAGGTTCAGTACAGTTTCTTCCAAATCCATCAGAAACAAACGCAAAATAATTTTATTTAAAAAAGCGGATAAAGTGTCACTAGAAACCTTCCTAAAAGACAATTTCCATTCCTTCCGAACTGACTATGCAAATGTAGACGAGATGTGGCTCAAATTCAAAGATATAGTAGCAACAGCAATTGAGAGATTCGTACCTCATAAATTGGTAAGAGATGGAACGGATCCCCCGTGGTACACAAAAAAGGTCCGAACGCTGTTGCAGAGGCAACGGAAAAAGCATGCGAAGTTAAGAAGAACGCGAAATCCCGAAGATGGGCTAAAATTTACAGACGCGCGAAATTTGGCACGGACTTCGATGCGAGATGCCTTTAATAGGTTCCACAACGAAACATTGTCTCGAAATTTGGTAGAAAATCCGAAGAAATTCTGGTCGTATGTAAAGTACACAAGCGGCAAGACGCAGTCAATACCTTCGCTGCGCAGTGCCGATGGTACTGTTATCGACGACTGTGCCGCTAAAGCGGAGTTATTGAACGCAGTTTTCCGAAATTCCTTCACCAGGGAAGACGAATGGAATATTCCAGAATTTGAAACACGAACATCTGCTAGCATGAGTTTCTTAGAAGTAGATACCTTAGGGGTTGCGAAGCAACTCAAATCGCTTGATACGGGCAAGTCTTCAGGTCCAGATTGTATACCGATTAGGTTCCTTTCAGATTATGCTGATACTATAGCTCCCTACTTAGCAATCATATACAACCGCTCGCTCACCGATAGATCTGTACCTACAGATTGGAAAATTGCGCAGGTCGCACCAGTGTTTAAGAAGGGTAGTAGGAATAATCCATTTAACTACAGACCTATATCATTGACGTCGGTTTGCAGTAGGGTTTTGGAGCATATACTATATTCAAACATTATGAATCACCTCGAAGGGAACGATCTATTGACACGTAATCAGCATGGCTTCAGAAAACATCGCTCTTGTGCAACGCAGCTAGCTCTTTATTCGCACGAAGTAATGGCCGCTATCGACAGGGGATCTCAAGTTGATTCCGTATTTCTAGATTTCCGGAAAGCTTTTGACACCGTTCCTCACAAGCGACTTCTAATCAAGCTGCGGAGCTATGGGGTATCGTCTCAGTTGTGCGACTGGATTCGTGATTTCCTGTCAGGAAGGTCGCAGTTCGTAGTAATAGACAGCAAATCATCGAGTAAAACTGAAGTGGTATCAGGTGTCCCCAGGGAAGCGTCCTGGGACCTCTGCTGTTCCTGATCTATATAAATGACCTGGGTGACAATCTGAGCAGTTCTCTTAGGTTGATCGCAGATGATGCTGTAATTTACCGTCTAGTAAGGCATCCGAAGACCAGTATCAGTTGAAAAGCGATTTAGAAAAGATTGCTGTATGGTGTGCCAGGTGGCAGTTGACGCTAAATAACGAAAAGTGTGAGATGATCCACATGAGTTCCAAAAGAAATCCGTTGGAATTCGATTACTCGATAAATAGTACAATTCTCAAGGCTGTCAATTCAACTAAGTACCTGGGTGTTAAAATTACGAACAACTTCAGTTGGAAGGACCACATAGATAATATTGTGGGGAAGGCGAGCCAAAGGTTGCGTTTCATTGGTAGGACACTTAGAAGATGCAACAAGTCCACTAAAGAGACAGCTTACACTACACTCGTTCGTCCTCTGTTAGAATATTGCTGCGCGGTGTGGGATCCTTACCAGGTGGGATTGACGGAGGACATCGAAATGGTGCAAAAAAAGGGCAGCACGTTTTGTATTATCACGTAATAGGGGAGAGAGTGTGGCAGATATGATACACGAGTTGGGATGGAAGTCATTACAGCAAAGACGTTTTTCGTCGCGGCGAGACCTTTTTACGAAATTTCAGTCACCAACTTTCTCTTCCGAATGCGAAAATATTTTGTTGAGCCCAACCTACATAGGTAGGAATGATCATCAAAATAAAATAAGAGAAATCAGAGCTCGAACAGAAAGGTTTAGGTGTTCGTTTTTCCCGCGCGCTGTTCGGGAGTGGAATAGTAGAGAGATAGTGTGATTGTGGTTCGATGAACCCTCTGCCAAGCACTTAAATGTGAATTGCAGAGTACTCATGTAGATGTAGATGTAGATGTACTGTGTGTGACCGAATGTTTGTAACGATTTTTTTAATATTTTCTAATATGTTAGTTTAGTGTGGAAAGTGGACAAGTTGAGCCAACATCACTTCTGCAGAATTTAAGAGTAATGCACTTTTGGTGGGGATGGCCTTCAGCCATTGAGAATTTGACAGTGGTAGAACGCGGATGGAGTAAAGCGAAGACGGACACTTTATGAGTGGCGCTCAAGCAAAAAAGTGAAAACTGCGGTGGGAAAGACTAAATCAGATATTGAATCGATGACTGACACAAAATTAGAGGTTATGAGGCACAGGTGGGGAAAATTTCTGAGGAGTCTGGCCTGGCTAATACCAGAGTCGACGCAGTAGAAAAAGATTTTGGGGACAAATTGCAATAGGTACAGGACGAGCTGGGTGGCAATGTTAAGAATTGTCTGCTGAGCCAAAAAATACTTGAGGAAGTGACCAATAAGTCTGTTAACAATTTTTAGGTAGATGATAGAGTGTGAAAATAGGTACTTAAAAATGGGCAAAAATCTGAATCAGGACTAAATAATGAAACTTTACATTGGGAACAAGGTGAACATGGAAAATTAAATTCTTTAGAAGCGATTCAGGCTACTACTATGATAGGTGTTTCATGGGATGATTCAGGAAGGACAGAGTATTTTTCAAGTGATAGCAAATATCATCCTGTTGATTTTATTGCTGCATGCAGAGACGGATTTGTGCGAGGAATGTCTGAAGAGACAAATATTAAGTTAGCCAACAGGCATCTTGTGGACAAAGCAACGTTATGGGCGAATTTAAATGTGTGTTTCATTTACTACCTATGAAGTGTCTGAGGTTTATTTCCAGACCAAATTCCGGAGTGAGGCGAAGCAAACACGACTTCAGTATGAGTACCTGAATGGACGAAGTTTCAAATACGGACGTAGCTCGATGCGGGATTTTTGTGTTTGTGAACTAGTAGGCTATTTAATGGCAGGATCCCAGCTACAGGTTTTTATTTACAGCGAGTTAGATGCTGGGCATGAAAGCAGATGTGTGCTGTTCGACTCGACGATATTATCGAGTTATTCTTTTAAATGAAGCTGTGTATAGCACAATTACGTGACGTGATGTAACATCAGTTAAATACAGAATTGATTTGTTCGTATGGGCTGCTGAGAAACTACTCAGCAGAATATCCATCAGGTAATGTCGCAAGTACACAATAAAGCAAATGCGTTTCAAGAATACTTTGCTTCAGATGTTCATGTGATTATTCTGCTGTGACGTTGGTTGAGACATTGCTTCAAGATGCTGCTGGAAAACTTTTTTACCGTAACGAAAGTTATCTGCGTGTGCGAGTTAATCAATGACCTGAGTCCAACTCACTGTGTTTTTAAATACTCGTGGAATATCATACACACATACAGGATAGCTTCCCACCTTCTTGGCCGAAGTCACATTCATCATAGCAGGTGATAACTTCGAAGTGCAGAAGTCATTCTCGTAAATAATCACAAGGGGCTCATAAAATAAGAATTTACATAACCTTACTATTAGCTACTTAGCTACACATAATTGATTGTGCAATCCGTACAGTATATCAGACGTACGTATACATGTGTTAAAACTATTAAAATATAAAACTGAATGAAAAGTCCAATAGCCCGCAGTATCTGACTATTAACTGGCGAGATAAAAACGTCAGCCTTGTTTTCCAAACAAAAAAATTTACTTTTGGCTCCAGAAGATCTTTTTCTGCAGGGACAAAATTCATGTAACTTTAGAATAAAAAATGGCTTGAAAGTGGAACCATTTTTCAGTTGTAAAGAATTGAATACTATGCTGCGTGGTAGTTTATTCCATTCTTAAAGGAAATAAGTAAAATGGGTGCTGTAAGACGCAATCTCGTGCTTGAATGTCCGTCTCTCCCAAGTTTTAAAAATACAGCGAATAATGTACCAAAGTTTACTCCAGTTACTTATACGTGTAATATCGAAACAGGTGATAAATCTCAGTTCATTCCTGTTGTGATTGAAGTTGGGTTAACAGAGGCAGAAATGCCCAGTGACGTGATTAATCTCGCCGCGGGAACTCCAGAGAAATCTCATTTTATACGCACTGGTAGTCTTTAACTGTCAGACGTAAATATTTGGCACTGTATTTCTCAGAAAATTGTTGTTTGTGTCTAAAAATGGTGTAATTGCGTCTGCCTTTAACTTGATGATTAATATGTAAACTGTACCGTTACTCAAAATGATCATTATTATTAGTTCCGTCCCGACGATTTTAAATCGATGGCTGTACTACGCCTCCGGTTTGGTGATGTTGCGAGCTGGAAGGAGAGCGCTGCCAGTCCCTTAAGGAATGGACAGTGGTCTCCTAGTGAATGCGTAGTTTGTTTCTGGAAGAAGCAGGAACAACTTGACAGGGGCCTTCTATGGTGAACTGGTGGTGGCGTGGTTGGTCCAAGAAGTCACCGTTGGAAACAGTCACCAGTAAGAGCGGGAGTCAGAAGTAAGAAGTGGCAGCAGATATATCGTATCGCGCAAACGTTGACGAATTCTTGAAGAAGGGAGACCTGCCGATTCGGTCGCCTAGTTGACCGATTGTGAACGGTGAACGGCCGCTACAATACTTTAACTTTTGAAGGGACTCTGACTTCCGCGAGGTGTGAATGTGCTCCGGTGCACATCTTTAACTTTTCTGCTTGCTTTACGGAAACTGAGAACAGAAAAAATATGATATCATACTCCTTATCTCTCACGTGTTATTGTGTAAATTATACTGAACTCTGAATTATTTTTAGCTTTAGATTATTTCATGTATTGTGATCGCGAAATCGACTTAGCTTTTCATGCGTCTTGGATGACTATTAAACTTAGGGATTCTGCTACCATTCTCGTAACGCCCCTGCACTCCATAAGGTTATCTTTCTGTCTGTACTATGATTGCGTTATTGTAGGACCGCTTTCCTTTTGTTTGAAAAACTCATTCTGGAATAAACATTATTCAATAGATTTCTCTGGCGTCTGTGCAGACAGCAGCAGACTAGTCGTGTGATAGCATCGGGGTCTTTTTGGCACACCCGCCAGACTTGTGCTTGCATCACCGTGGCTGGCCAACAGGTTGGCCGCAGTTTTATACTGGAGGTGTCGCAATGGAAGAGATCGTGAACGGCCACCAAGCAAGACAAACTCTGAAGAGGACAGCACAGTGGAACTGCTAGCAACATGAAAACAGCAGCAGTATACTGCAACGGTCTGTGCGGAGCGTAATGTGGATATAGTCGATCTGGAGTAGCGGACGACGTTTTCTTGTTCGTGTCCAGGGGAAGACGGCAGCTCAGAGTCAACGAGGAGGAACACCGGAGAATTTGGTTACGACAAGACAACGCACTGCACGAAGTGACATTTCTTTGACAAGCACTTGTAGTTGTCAGAGTTTGGCTGACTACATTGCACTGTGGTGTTGTGTGCCAGGATGGGTGAAGTTGGCTTGATTCAGTTTGTTGCATGAAAGTGCGGTGAGACTTTAATTGATTCAATTGTGCCACAACTATTGTCTAGCGTTTTTCACGACAAGGCCGTGGTAAGACAGAGTGTAACAGTTTAACTGGGAAATTGTAAATATGGCGAGGCCATTGTTCGATGACAGCGAACTAGTAATACTTTATTGTTTCTTTTGCTTACCTGCATTTGCTGTTATTGTATCTTTTGTTTACCTCCATTTTATGTTCTTGTATTTTTGGCTTATTTGCATTATTCGTGGTAGATATAATTGTTGTTTTCCAACGTAGTTGGATTGCCTGTTGGGCCAGACATGGTGATAATATAAAGTACACGATTATAGTGAGTCAGTTGCTTGTCCTGGTTTATTTTAGCACACTCTTGTAGCGTTATAATAGATAGATGCTTGTTTATTCCTTTTTTGGTGCACACTTGTAAAGTTAATCACAGGCAGATATTACCTGTCATTTATTTTGAGCCCATTTCTATTTTGTGTCGAAGTAAGATTATTTTATTTATATCCTGTATGGAGGTATTTAAGCGTAAGTTCAATTGTATGTTAATTTTGCGCATTGCGAGACAAGCTTACTGTATTTCCGTTGGGGCGGCATATTATTTTGGTCTGTTATATCATTAGATTCGTGAAATTTTCTTGAAATTGAGTGCAAAGGCGTCAAATTTTATATGAAAAGCTGAGAATTTCTTCTCCAGATCGCTGCGTGCGATGAATCCAGAGCTGCACCTGTCGACCGCTCAGCAGGCTACACACCAGTGTGTAAGCCATCTACTTGTTTTCCATAGTAGTTTAAAGCGCATTTAAAGTTGCTTAAGTCTTCTTCCTGGTATAAACTATTAGACTTATTCTGTAACCGAGGGCGAAATGATTGAACACAAAACCCCTGGAATTCTTTGGAATACAGCAACAAGAAAGTGAATGTTTGAGACAGGATTCCATGTGAAAAAGCAAAGTATCCCCATATCAACATATATGCAGAGAGCTACTGGGCAGAAATCAATGAAAGATATGATTTTATTTTTAAAGTGTGGCTTAAGTGACGTTAATTTCCGTCAAACCAAAATGTTCATCTTTTTTTTGCCATTTGGAATCGTAAGAAGGACACAGAAAAAACTTTTCATTTGCAATCAACGGAGTAAAATATATTATCATATGGAGCGTTTGCTATGTTGAATGTTATTATGTAGTACGTTGGACAACCGTAAAATGTGCTCACATTTGTAGTCTTGTATTGAATGAATACTGAAGTCTGTAACGTTACGCGTATGTAGGCAAGTTATTCGGCGGGCCTAGAATTGTTGGGAAATGAATTTTCTTACGGATGAATACCAGGTGGTGAGGCCGGGGCAGAGCCCAGGTACAAAGGCGAGGAGCGTATGGCAGGAAATGGACTCTGTGTTGTAATGAATTGTTTCATAAAGGAAATATTAAATATAAGCCCAAGATTGCACAACCGTAGTCAAACACCATTCTGCCCACACCCTGCGCCGCAACAGCTCCCATCATGGACTGAGTAACTCTTTCGAATGTTCTGGGCTGCAGCTGGAAAGTGCGCAGATGCCGCAGACACATGCTGTCTCCACTGTCAGTAACTCGTTTAGCATCCTCAGTACTTTCCACATGCTACGAAGGCTAAAAATCGAGGGGTGATGTAGTTGGCCTGACACAAGGACTGCCTTGTCCTATCCATCTCCGAAGACGTATGTAGACGTGTTGATGAACAAAGGTATGGAAGTGGGCTTGTGCTCCATACTGCATCAGCCACATTACCTGTCATTTTACTAAAGGCCCACTGTCCAGCAAAAGCGGCAAGGAGAATCCAACATGCGTGATTCAGACAAGGGGTTGTGGCAAAACAGATAGTTCAGATAGGAGGTCGTCAAGAAACACTGCCCAAACATTGATGCCAAACCGTCGCTGATGCGATGATACTATCATTCCCCAAGGATTATGACAATTTTGTACGTTTATGACGGCATCTGTACCAGAGGTCGCTTCACTCATAAAGAGTACTGACAACAGAAATTCCGTATAGATACTGGTCTCTTGCAACAACCACCGACGAAACCTTTCCCGAGAAAGAAAATATGATAATCCCAGAAGATCTAATATATGATAGGAATTGTAAAGCTTTCATGTAGGACACACAGCAATGACCTTTGGCTTAATCAGTGCTGATGGGTCACATATCTGGAGCTTGTTCTGTAGTTGGTCTCGATATCGTTTAGAATCTGATGTTCCAGAGAACTGCAGTACCCAGTACCCAGTACTTAGCCATATCTGTAACTTTTCCTTCAGGAGTGGTCGGTTTCCTGATCGATTAAAGTACTCGGTAGTGAAGCCACTTTATAAAAAGGGAGACAGGAATAATGTTGACAATTTTAGACCTATTTCTATGCCATCGGTGTTTGCTAAAGTTATCGAGAAGGTTGAATATACAAGGTTACTGGAGTATTTAAATTCACATAATTTGTTGCCAATGAACAGTTTGGTTTTAGAAATGGTTTAACAACTGAAAATGCTATAGTCTCTTTCTATGGAAGTTTATGGACGGATTAAAGAAATGGTTGCGAACACTAAGTGTTTTCTTTGATTTAAGGAAGGCTTTTGAATGTGTTGACCACAAACTATTACTGCAGAAGTTGGACCATTATGGAATAAGAGGGGTAGCTACAATTGGTTCGCCTCTTACTTTAAGAACATAAAGCAGAAGGTAATTCTCCGCAATATTGAGAGTGGTAGTGATGTTCAGTCCCAATGGGGCACTGTTAAGTGGGGCGTTCCCCAAGGGTCGGTGCTGGGGCCACTGCTATTTCTTATTTATATAAATGATATGCCTTCTAGTATTACAGGTGATTCAAAAATATTTCTTTTTGCTGATGACACCAGCTTGGTAGTGAAGAATCTTGTGTGCTATATTGAAACAGTATCAAATAATGTAGTTCATGAAATAAGTTCATGGCTTGTGGAAAATAATTTGATGCTAAATCACAGTAAGACCCAATTTTTATAGTTTCTAACTCACAATTCAACAAGAACCGATATTTTGATCAGACAGAATGGGCATATTATAAGCGAGACGGAACAGTTCAAGTTCCTAGGCGTTCGGATAGATAGTAAGCTGTTGTGGAAAGCCCACGTCCAGGATCTTGTTCAGAAACAAAATGGTGCTTTATTTACCATTAGAACAGTATCTGAAATAAGTGACAGTTCAACACGAAAAGTAGTCTACTTCGCATATTTTCATACGCTTATGTCGTATGGTATTATTTTTTGGGGTAATTCTTCTGATTCAAAAAGGGTATTTTTGGCTCAAAAACGGGGTGTTCTAGCTACATGTGGTGTAAGTTCGAGAACCTCTTGTCGATTCCTATTCAATAGTCTGGGAATTCTGACATTGCCCTCACAGTATATATTTTCTTTAATGTCGTTTGTTGTTAGCAATATTAGCTTATTCCCAAGAGTTAGGAGCTTTCACTTAGTTAATACTAGGCAGAAATCAAATCTGCATGTGGAATGCACTTCCTTGATTCTTGTGCAGAAAGGAGTGCATTATTCTGCTGCATCCATTTTCAAAAAGCTAACACAAGAACTTAGAAATCTTAGCAGTAGCCCAAACACTTTTAAGTCTAAACTGAAGAGTTTCCTCATGGCTCACTCCTTCTATTCGGTAGAGGGGCTCATGGAAGAGCTGAAAATTTACGCAAATTCCAGTGTTGCATTGTTGATTTTCTTTATTTCTTTATTGAAACGTACGACTTGTTGCCTGAATATGTTACTTATATTTCATTTTATCTGTTTATACTATCGTGTTATAATTTCATGTATTGACTCATTCCATGACCATGGAGACTTCTCCTTAATTTGGTCCCACGGAACAATAAATAAATAAATGAAATAAATAAATAACGTTTGTCAGCCGCCCAGCTTGTTTATCTATCTGAAAGAACCCATGCACATACAGACGCCGAAGAATGGTTGCTAAGATTTTGCATGTTGACTGATGCTGTCGGCTAACAACCGTTTTCATATGCTTCACTGAAGCTTCGCTCGCTTCTGGAATGGTTAACGGATCATTGTGCTTCAGCTTACGTGAAGTTCTATAAACTAGTCATCCATGTTTGCAAATATGTATTAATTCAATAATCTTTAATAATAATGTAACTTGTAATGTAATGTACCGTTAGTAATTACGTTATTGCAACGCTGGACGTACTTTGATATGAACTTTGTTCCCTTTGCTGTTTGACAGCGCCGTCAATTGAAATGAGATCGCTGGAGGCAGGATCATTCTTATTGACCACTCTGTGGTCCTTTACTGTTTCAGTGCGCAAAAAGGAACAGGCGGATAGAGAAAGACAAACGATGATAAAATATTTTGTTTATTATAAAGTGCTGATGAGGCACACCTGAAGTGGTGCGATTTGAAGCTCCTGTTGTTTGAAACACAAGTTAGTGTGTCTTTGTCCTTTTCTATATTTCTATGAAATAAAAATCATTTCAGTGCAGGTGACATCTAAGTCCGAACACCAGCGGAGGTAGTAAAATACGATGACGTCTGTGTTTGGCGGCCGGCGAGCGACAAAGTCCTGGCCACACCCCTGGCGCACCCTGGCACTACCTGTCATTGTGTGTTAATCATCACACAGGCCGCTTCAGTCGCACAACCTGCACGTCAGCTATTATATATTGCCGACAGAGCCCGCACGTCTTATTCCTATTCACCGTTAAGAAAGCTGTGTTTCTTTAATGAAGAATTGTCTTTACCAACGTCGATTGATGAAGCAATGTTAAGTGGATAGTATCTACATAAGAGGACGTGCTGAAAAGTAGTGCGTCCGAATATCTTATGCGAACTCCTGAAGCTTTTCAAATAAAACAAACTTTATTAACATTCTACATCTTTGTTTTTCTTTTCTGCATATTTATTTCTCAACATGGTCACCACTGGAAGAATCTCATTACTCCTAGCGAGAGACCAGATTGCTGATACCGTCGCCGTAGGTTTTTTGACTTCGTTGACATAGTCACAACCTCACCTTTACTTGCGCCGCTTCGTCACTATTAAAGGGAAGCCCTCGAAGCTATTTCTTTAAGTTTTGGAAACAGATGAAAATCGGATGTGGCCTAATCGGAATTGTATGAAGGATGTTCGATCAGAGAGAATCCAAGGCGCCATATTGTTGCACGTTTCGCAGTGCTCGTGTGCGTTATGGGTTTGTCATGCTGAAAGACAGGGTGCTCCATGAGTGGACGACTCTTTGAATTCGACACTCGATGACAGGGCACTGTTTCTCACCCACCGACATAGTTACGTTAAATACCGCCATGTTACACTCTATAATTAGGAGCCGTCTAAAGGCAGAGGTATGCAACTTACGTCAGCGAAGTGGGGAATTCGATCGAATAATACGCGTGACAGAATAAAACTTCATAGGCAATACGTTTCAGCACGCCCTCACAGATGTACGTTTCCCGCAAGCTTCTATGTGCAGCACGGTGAAGGTACATCGTATCAATATTATTTATTTTCTAACCCATTCCAGTGGTGTAATAAGAGAGGGAAAAATGACTGTCTCAATGCCTCTGTACTCCTCCTAATCTGTCTGACCTTAAACATCTAAAGCCTATGCCAGATATACGTTGGTGGTAGCATAAATGTCGCATAAACGTCTTCGAATAGAGGGTCTCTGAATTGACCCCACAAGGTTTTTCAAGAGTTACGTCGCCTTCCTTCCAAGCATTCCCCCTTAAATTCCCCGAGCATTCCTTCTAGACTTTAGTTTGGGCTCTACCGACTCGTTAGGGCCCAGGCAGTGTGCCCGTGAAATCGTTCGGTGTCTGCTGTCATGCCTTCTTGATAAGGATTCCAAACACTGGAAGAGTATTCTGGAATTGGTCGCACTAGCGTCTCACATGCGATTTCCTGTAGAGACGTATTACGTTTTCCCACAACTCTGCCAACAAATTTGAGTCTTCTATTCGCATTCCCTCAAGTTTATTTTACGTAATCGTCCCATTTCAGACGCTTCTTAGCACTTCTCCTAAATACTCGTACGATGTGACGTGCTCTAGACGTCCTCCACTTTACTTATAATCAGATGCAGTGCGGTTCATTCTCTTTGCTTCCCTGTGTACTTCTTTCTTACACTTGCAATGGTTAGTAATAGTAACAAAAATTACAATGAAATTGATCAAATTTCGTATAAGCTGAAGCCAGAACATTCTTAGAATTACTACTCAATTATGAAACGTAGCCGCCCGTTGACAAAGAGAAATATTTCCGACAACACAAACATAAAATGTGCGTGGGGCTGCACTTCCACATCTATTCCTTCGCTAAGATCGCTGGTAGTGAAAACGTTAATCAGAGCTTATGTTTCTGCGTCTGTTATGTCTGTATGTTATAGAAAGTTACAAGTGGCGTGAACGGTAAAGGTAGATGTTGCTACTATCAAAGTGAACTGCTTTCATATCATTTGCGTAGTACTACTTCTCTCGAGCTTTGACATCTCTTTATGCATTTCGGCTGAGTTTCTGTCGTACCTATAATTTGGCTTGTATTACCTCTTTTGAGTTCTGTACGGAATACCTTTCCTGAGACTGGCGCCTGCATACTCTCACGCGAATTCTTCGATTTGGATCGACAAGTTACTACTTACAATTTTCGAAGATACTTGGTGTCATCTTTCAGTTTGACAAGGCTTACTTTGATTGTACGAAAACCTACATGATTTGATTTCCATCTAAAACAAAGAGGTAACGTATACAGGTCTTAGAATTTATGCGACGCTACAATGGTTCAGAGATGGTATACGAATCTGTATGTTATTTCTTTTGGGTCCCGTATAGAATATTTTTTCTCACACTTACTTCTATATACTGTTGCGTGCATTCCATATCTACGTCAAACAGCGCAAGCCACCTAACGGAGTGTGGCGGAAGATACTTATGGTACCAGTAATTGATTCCCCCTACCCTGTTCCACTCGCAAATGGCGCGTAGGAATACTGATTGTCGGTAAACCTCCAGATTAGCTCTTATTTCTCGAATTTCTAGTCGTGGTGATTTCATGAGATGTACACTCTAAGACAAAAAAAGACGAATCACCACAACAAGAAGGAATTATCCGAACGGAAGTAAATCAGTAGATGTAATGTACATGTAAGAAAAACAAATAATAACAATTTCAGAAAAAAATGGGTGATTCATTCAAGAGAAAGAGCTTTTCAAAATGGAGCAAATCAATAACGCGTTGGTCCATATCTGGCCGTGAAGCAAGCAGTTATTCGGCTTGGCATTGATATAGTTGTTGGCTGTCCTCCTGAGTGATATCATACTAAATTCTGTATAATTCGCTCCTTAGTTCGTCAAACCCCAGATATGGTTGGACAGCTATGCCATAATGCTCCAAATGTTCTCAGTCGGCGAGCGATCCGCCGACCTTGCTGAGCAAGGTATGGTCTGGCAAGCATGAGGACAGGCAGTAGAAACTCTCGCCGTTTGCAGCAGGCATTACCCTGGTGAAATGTGAGCTCAGGATGGCTTGCCACGAAGGTCAACAAAACGTGGGGTAGGATATCGTCGACTTTTCGCTGTGCTATAAGGAAGCTGCGGATGAAACCAAAGGGATCCTACTATGAAAAGAAATGGTATTCCTGACCATCACTCCTGGTTGTCAGGCCGTTTGGTGGGCGAACATCCCCTCCACTGCCCGGGGCGACTCCAGACAGTCTTTGCTGGTCATCTGGGCTCAGTTCTATGCGGCACACATCACTGAAGACGGTTCTACTCCAGGCAATGAGACTCCACTCTGACGTGCTTGCGCAGCCCATTTTCAATGTAATGGCTCTATCACTTACTGATTAATGAGTACATTTCTTTGGTTGATATTAGAACTGATTCGCACCTCACCATCCAATGGTCCTGCATCTGGACAACTCGTCGCTGCATCCAAAAGGTCGAGAAAAATTGATATCAGTATTGATACTTGCGTATTAAGTTTTTCGGCTTGTCGAATGTTCTTGTAATCGGCCCATAATTACTGTTACTAGATTTGTAGTTTTGTCCGTCATTGAAAGTGTTATTATTCAATGAAGTACTATTCCTTTGTAAGGGAGTTAATGACACAGTCGGTGAGGCATCTCCAGATATGGGAGATACACCGTGGAAAAGGCTCAGGTTTGCAGATGCAGATCCTTTTGGCTTAGTCTCATTTTGAAATGATACCACGTGAGTGTAGCTCTAGTAGCTTAGTAACATATATTTCGGACATTAGACCAAGAGAAGTAAAACCTCTTTGGTCACATCTACTGAGTGTCTGACATACGTAAGACATTCCCTGTGTATACTTGTGTTTCCTCTCTCCCTTGAGTCGTGTGTGGGGTATTCTTACTCTGATTGAGCACAAGCGGACATTCTTGTATGCGGGACGACACAGGACTCGCATTCGAGATTGCAGCAGCTCATATCCTCATCCAGCTATCCAGATTTAAGTCCCACTTTTTTTCTGGAATCGTTTGTCACAAAAACCGGGATCATTCCTTTCAAAAATACGTTGCTGATTTCCTTTCCCATCCTTTTCACGATCTGAGATTGAGCTCCGTCGCTAATGATGTCTACTTCTTATCTACAGCAGGCTTAGGATTGAAGAGTTGTTGAACGAAAACTACTCATCAGCAATTGAATTAGTTGTCATGGTAGCATGTGTGTGTGTGTGTGTGTGTGTGTGTGTGTGTGTGTGTGTGTGTTTGTATGTATGAGGGGAGTGGTTCAAATTGAAATGGCTCTAAGCCCTATGGGACGTAACATCTGAGGTCATCAGTCCTCTAAGCTTAGACTTACTTAAACCTAACTAACCTAAGGACATCACACACATCCATGCCTGAGGCAACAGCGGCCGCCTGAGGGAGTGAGTCGGTACGTGGATGCACGTGCTTACCAGTGCCCGCATCAAAATTGTTAGAACCGAATATGTTTAAAACGACTGAAAGGTTAAAAGCAATTGCGATATAATCTGATTATAATGGCAGTCACTCTCTCCCAATGTAACTCACGTTCATGAGTACAATCATACTATTACACAACCTTTAAGATGCTTTCAATTTAGTAAAATTGTCTGTTAAAACATGCGTAATACGAGAAGGCAGCTAATATAAAACGATACAGAGATATATATCTGGCTGATCGCCAACGAAAAGAATGAATGAATCGGCAACCCTGATAACATGTTAAAAACTTCCCCGTAATTTTAAGGGAATACGTTGATCATTTCAGAGAAGCATAAAAGCAGTACCGCATTAGTCTCATTGTCAGCTAAAACAGAGGGCGGATCTGCTGCTAAATTTGCTGCTGCCGTTTTGACTGAATCAGCGGAACACTCCATCACTCCTGAATTGTAGCAGAATAATTCGAGAAACACTCCATGAACATGGGAGCGGGGCCTTTTCTTCGCATCCAGATCGCTTGCCTCCAAACCCGCTGCACACATCTGGACACTCTCGAGAGCAATGTGCATGTGCAGCCGGCCAGGATCGCCGAGCAGTTCTAGGCGCTACAGTCTGGAACCGCGCGACCGATACTTTCGCAGGTTCGAATCCTGCCTCGGGCATGGATGTGTGTGATGTCCTTAGGTTAGTTAGTTTTAAGTAGTTCTAAGTTCTAGGGGACTGATGACCTCAGAAGTTAAGTCGCATAGTGCTCAGAGCCATTTTGAATGTTCATGTGCAGATTAATGACATGTTCTTTGATCGCCAGAGGTAATCTGATTCAACTCCACGCTATTACCAAATGTACAATATCAGAGCGCACAGAATATCAGACCACATTTTTTATTGTACTGAAGAGTGTCTTGTAACCTTTTTTATATGAGACACAAAGCTTTTCGCAAAAGAAACCATTCCTGGACGAGAGAAGTGTACTAGTATTACACATAGGCTTTAATTTGAGGAAGAAATTCCTTAGCACGTACGTTTCGTACACAGCATTATGTGGTAGTGAAAAATGGACTGTGGGAAAACCGGAACAGAAGAGAACCGAAGGATATGAGTTTTGGTGCTACAGAGGGCTTCTGCGACAGGTACAGTCAGCCTCATGCCCATATGGACTATCAGTTTAGGCAACATTTTGTAGCAGTATTCCTGCGTGTTGAATCTCAGAAGTTTATGAAAAGATGCCGGTTTTCAACGAGCAAAGGCTTTAAGCATGTTGTTTATCGTCCGTGGGGAATGTACACAAGGTATTGTGATACTAGACCAAAAGCACAACCGCACTCGGACCTCGGAGGCATCCGTGCTGCTTCTCAGAAAACCCGTAAAATTTCTTGTCACCGTAGTATCATTTTACAGAAACTGTGTCTTACTCACCTTCATTTCCCGGATATTTCAGCATTAATTATGTGTGATTTTCTTCTGTTGACCACCCATGTCTGTTGGTCCACTAACCTGTACAAATTGACCAGTTTACGTTCTCTTTTCCACTCATATCAGTGCTTTCTCACCAGCTGTGAAAATGAGATTCTTGTATCTGTGTCACTGGGTTTTATTCAATATAATTCCTGTCCTTGAGTATATCTACAAATCTTATATACGCACATTTGTAAACAGGACCAGGGTAAAGCTACTCCCGTAAGTGCAAGAGGGGGCTGATGCTTCATCACGGTCAGAAAAGGAAGCTGTAAGTCAGGAGATCATTTTAGCAAGATTAGGCAGCGTCCGCGAAGAAACATAAAGAAATTTAACGTATTCTGTGTAGGCGGAACCCTCAAGGACAAGGTCATTTTATTGACAAGTAAAATGATAGTTCATCATTGTAGGAGTATACGATGACAAATTCAAACCAAACGACACACAATTGTCACAGCAAAGGATGCTCAAACAGTCTCATTAATACACAGTGCGCTCCTTCTCACGGCAACGTAGGCATTTACTCTCGCATGTAAGCGATCATAGAGGTGCCGAATGGCATCCTCCGGTGGATTGTCGCAAGCATCTTGTGCCTTTTGCTGTAATTCGGCGATGCTCCTTGTAGGCCGTGGCGAACTAGTAAGTCCCCGCTTCATTGTGTCCCATTAGTGTTCATTTGGAAAGATATCTGGTGATCTTGCTGGCCAGGGCGGTTGTTGTACACCACGAAGAGCATGTAGTGTCGCAGCATCTGTGTATGTGGACGTGCATTGTCCTGCTGAAAAAGCACATCTTCTTCCTGTCGAAGAAATGGCAGCAGCGTTGGGTAACAGCTTGTGTGATGCAACAGGCACTGGTTACTTTTCCCATTACTATGCAGAAACACCAAATGTGGCCGCTAGTTGTAACTGGAAGCCCCCCCCCCCCACACCAAGAAGCCTGGAATGGGACCTGTGTGTTCCACTTTGGAATAGGCAGCTCACAGATCTACGCCATACACGTGTACGTCCCTTACTTGCTTACAGACGAAACCTACTATTGTCACCGAAAACAACAGAGCGCAATTCTATTCTCCAGCCAACTCTTTTGCACGCCTGGCGGTGCCATGGTGTCAGCAGTAACCAGGCCACAGGCGCACACGGTCTTAATCCTGCTGCATGCAAACGTTTCCCAGTGCTCCCGGATGACACAGCAGGTGGAACATGCGCTCGTATTTTGTTCCTGGACGATGTTCGCTCGGCCACTGGATGATGTTCGATCGGACACAGCCACTCACACAGTGCGCCGATCTACACGTGCGTCTGTACTATACGGACGTCGAGAACTTTCTCTACAGGTGTGGGAATCTTCCACAGACCACTGCTGAAACCAGCGACATACTACCGGTACATTGTGCCCAACATGCGCAGCAATTCGTCGACACATCCATCCAGCTTCCCGCAGGCCCACAGTGCGGTCCCCTCCACGTGCCTGAAGCTGTTTAACAAGAGTAAGAATACGTCGGTGGTCGTGGTTGTACCTTAAATTGAATGTAGTAAACACTGTTCATTTCTAAATTCTGCCCAGTTACTACATGTAGAGTCAAAACGGAGGGTGCACAGACAGGCCTCACTGGAAACTCTTAAAACTATTAAATATCTGGAATATGCTGACGGAGCGATTTGCACTCGAACGACCACATGAAACTAGTGGGGGGAAAGGCAGATGCTAGACATATCCAGTGGTCGAATTATCAGCTTGCAAAAACCTTTTTCGGCCGATACTTCAATATTGTTTCGCAGTCTGTGACCCTTACCCGGTTGGACTGATGTGGCAAATGGAGAATATCCAAAGAAGAGCAGTACGCTTTTTCACAGGTGTATTTAGTAATCACGAAAACCTCGCGGAGATGCTCACCCAGCTCTGTGGCAAACACTACAAGAGAGGCGTGCATCGCAGTGATGTTTACTTTGAACAGCTGATAGCGTAGGTCCCTAGAAGAGCCAAACAATATCTTTCTATCTTCTACAGCTATCTCGCGGAAATCCTGTGAAGATAAAATTAGAGAGATTTGAGCTCACATGAGGCTTAACTAGCAATCGTTCTTCCCGCGCAGCATTCGCAACTGGAACTGGTAAAGCGGAAGTGACAGTGGTACACTAACTAGGATCCACCCCCTCATAAGACGGTTTGTGGAGTAGAGATACCTCGACCCCAGTCCGGCTACTCGTTCACGGATCAGGGTGGTTCTCCAAATCTTACAATGACTCGTGAAGGTCGTAGCATGACGCATAGGGGCGAAATGGGGTGCTGAATGCTATTACGCTAGTGTATCTAATGCCGTTACTCGTGAGAGTAATAACTAGTTCACTAGTAAATCATGTGTAACTGAGATCTAGAAATGGCTCAAATGGCTCTGAGCATTATTGGACATAACATCTGTGGTCATCAGTCCCCTAGAACTTAGAACTACTTAAACCTAACTAACCTAAGGACATCACACAACACCCAGTCAACACGAGGCAGAGAGAATCCCTGACCTCGCCGGGAATCGAACCCGGGCGCGGGAAGCGAGAACGCTACCGCACGACCACGAGCGGCGGACGAGATCTAGAAATAAGTACATATTTGCAGAGGAGTAAACAATCTCTTTTTACTAAGGGTTGCCAATCAGAAGTATAAAAAATGTTTTGTGAAGTCACAGGGCAGATGTATTGCAGTTTTATGGAGACATAGGAGAGATGTGCTGCTGAAGATTCATAAAGAGCATGTACGTCACAGGAAAAGTATAACTATAAGGGAAGATCAAAACGTTTTCGTTTGAGGGCGTTGCTGCAGAGTTTATGCTACGCAGCACGACTCCGAAGCGGGTATAGAAGCAGCTATATGTAGGCAACGGTCTAGAGTGGCATTCGTCTCTTTCTGACTTGCGCGCGGTAAATGCGGAAACGTGAATTATGGCGACATTATCACCAGATGCGTCCAAACAAGACCAGCGTGCTGTTATTCTTCCGTTGGTTGCCGAATGACAAATACCGGTGGGCATCCACTGGAGAATGATGAATGTATAGGGGGCAGCATGTCTATAGAAAACCGCCGAGCGGAATGGAGCGCCAAGGGGTGTTGCTACTTCATGATAACGTATGTGCCCATATCGCAAATGTCGAAACGCAGAAATTACGCCAACACATGTGGTGGACTCACCAGTATCCGCCCTATAGTCCTTATCTTCTTTCTGCGACTGTAGCGCCTTCGGTCTCTTAAAAAAAGGCCTTGAACGGTCGACGATTTATTTCTGACGAGGGTGCTCTGCAGGCAGTTACGGACTTCTTGATGCAGCAGGACACGGTGTTTTACCACACGGGCATCTTTAACCTGTTGCATCAGTGGAATGATTTCCTCAATGCTCAAGGCGATTTTGCCTGATTGGAGTACCGATTCTGGACTGTACGACCTTCGAACGCAAACTTTCAGATCGCCCTTTATAATAAACTCTACTGAGACAGAATGTTACTGACAAACAGTGGCAAAAATGCGTGACACAATGCGGATTTACACTCGCACACAGTGTTTTTACGAATGTAATCGACCAACGAAGTGATCCCAACAACAGAGTAGCAAGTGTTGTAAGCGGATGTTGTCCAGATTGAAATGGGAGGGGGAAAGAAGATCAATACTCTCATGAAATGTTACCCCATTATAACTTCATTTAGAATCAATTACATTTGTTATGAATCTTGAAGTTTTCAGTTTGTACTCGTACATTAGCTGTGTTCAAAACAATAGCTGGGTAAATAAACATTTTTTCGAGCAGTAATTAAATTGTATTGTTGATGTAGGCTGGTATTGTAGTTCGGTTAGAACGCGTACTGTGGCAACTACTACAGAATTCGAATATGGCGCCGAAAAATGCAACCTGTATTCCGAAGTACAAAGGCAGGAATATTTTTTAACGTCCCTCTGGCATCATCCAGAGTAGTTGGTACCGGAACTCCAATACAACTTATTGTTAGAAATATACTGGAGAGGAGGGATGTGGGGGGACTGTACGTGATCTTGTTGGAGGAACCATCCCAGCATTCGTATGATGTGAATGACGGGAGCCACGGAAAAGTTACTGTAGATCGACGGTTCTTGTTAAGCAAACATTGTCAAGCGATAAATTGATAGAGGCGAGTTTTTGCAGCTTTATTAGCCTAACATTTAATGTGAGAGACACAGAGTTTCTAATACCAGGTAAAAAAGAAAAAAAAGAGGTTATGCAGAATTTTATTCTGGTTTTATAAAACGTGACTTACAAAATTGTCGATGCTTCTTTTCTACCATTGAAAACATGTACTTGTTGGATGAAAGCACAATGAATTGATATTTTCCATAAGTTCAATGTTTTTTTATATAAGAGGAATGTAAGACTTTTTTTCTTAAGATTACATTATTTTTTCTTGTGGAAGGAAGATGAATTCCATTATCACAGTCAAAGGCTGAAGCCCACTTTTATACCAGTGACTTTTCTGATACGTAGTGGGAGGTCAGACGTGTTTTAGATCAAGAGTACTGAAACATGTTTCGCTATTTAAAATAAAAAAGTAAAAGTTTTTTGTGGCAATTTAAGCGACATAAAAATATTAAATTCACTGACCACGTGAAAGTGTTTCTCTGATATGAATAAAAACCTTCCTTCACGTTTTTTCTCATGCTGAACGATCCGAGAGCAATCCACCAGAGCAAAAGTCTGCTTTTGGATGACGACACTGGGGACTATAACAGCAGCAGTGACAACATTCTTTCTTGCTCCCTTGGCATGAAGATGTCAGCATCGTGTCAGCAGTACGTATTGAGTGATCTCAATGAACGGTTATAGAAAGTTCGAAGTTCTTGTACTGATGATGTTGATGATGTTTGCTATTTGGGATGCTCAGCTGCGCGGTCATCAGTACGCGTACAAAGTCCCAATTTTCACAGTCCAATTTTTACACAATCCAATCTAGCCACTGTCACGAAAGATGATGATGATGATGATGATGACGAAATTATGAGGACGACACAGACACCCAGTCTCCAGAGAAAATCCCCAACAAGTCGGGGAATGGATCACGGAAGCCCATGATCCAGAGGTACCAACGCTAGGCACTAGACCGCGAGCTGCGAACAAAGTTCTTGTACTGGTGGAGGGTGTCGAATCTTCTACTCCAAGACACCGATGCAAGTCAAAGCGAAGTCCATTGTGCATTGTGTGTTGGCTTCTAGGATTGCACCGTCTCCTTCCCGGATGACCCTCGCCGGTGCCCTTGTTGACGGGCTGTGGAGTTACCAGCGCAGCCACCGGGTGCTGTCACCTGTAGTTGCAGTCGCAGGTGTCCCTCATGTTGCCGCGCACCCAGTCCAGGTATCGGGACACCCGTGTGTACACGCCCGGGTAGCCAGGCCGTCCACAGCCCACGCCCCACGATACCACGCCTGCAACACAGTCACACTCACAGCAAACAGTTTCACTTCACACACAGTCATGTTACATGGATCATGTTCTCAATGTCTTACTAATTATCAAGTAATTTAGGATATTCAGGGTGTCCCAGATGTTGCGACTAACCTCTGGTGGAGGTGGGGCACATCTTAAGGATTGAGAATTGCATAGTAACCCATGGCCACACCTGAGTGGCCGTGCGGCTCTAGGCGCTACAGTCTGGAACCGAGCGACCGCTACGGTCTCAGATTCGAATCCTGCCTCGGGCATGGATGTGTGTGATGCCCTTAGGTTACTTAGGTTTAATTAGTTTTAAGTTCTAGGCGACTGATGACCTCAGAAGTTAAGTCGCATAGTGCTCAGAGCCATTTGAACCATTTTTGGACACATGGCCACAAATGTCAAGGGTAAGTGGCAACAGAGGTTGAAGATCGGAAAGGAAAGAACAGAGTGATTCACTTGAAATATTTATTCGATATAATGAGTACTCAGGGTGTACATGTATGACATGCATACAGCTCTAACGTTACAACAGGTGCTCGAAGTTTGCCCCATCAGACGCCATGAATGCCTGACACCGACGAATCATGACTGCTGGACGCGCTAGAACACATCGACAGTTCTCTCATTGAAGTTGCTGCGCAGACGATTCTTGCGACGAGATACATTTCAGACTCCGCAGGATCGCGATACAGGAGGGATTTCAGGGCTCTGCACATAAAAAAATTCAAGGTTCGATAAATCCGGTGAGCTTATGGACCAGGGGAGCATTCCACAACGCCCAATCCTCCAATGCGGGAGTGACCTGTTCCAATACCTTGAAACAGACAGGCCAAAATAAGCAGGCGCTCTATCATGTTGGAGCCACGTGCTGCGCCTCAGATTTGCTGGAACATCTTCAAATTGTCGAGAAGAATCTGCTTCAGAAAGGTCTAATAAATCGCGGTGGTCAATTGGGATAGTAAAAAGGACGGTCCATCTAAGTAGTTGTCGACCAAACCCGACCGCTCAACTGTGAAGCGATGTTGTACTGCTCGGTTCCGCACACCACGGTGTTTTTCTGGTGGTCACAAATGCTCGTTCTGATGATTGATTACATCGGTCAGTTTGTTGCAGAAACCACTGTGCGAAACGCACACCTGCAGGATGGTCATCACGATGTAGAAACTAAACCCTCTGGAGATGAAAGGCGTGCAGGGATTTGATATTCAAAACGCGCTGCACACTGCTGCGAGACATTTGAAGTCCGAGGTAATGGCACGTATGTTGGTTTTTGGACTGGGCTCCACGGCATCCAACACACTTTCTTCCCTAAGGACCGAACTCACCGATCGTGGTCTGCTTTCACTGCCACTTCCCAGTGACCCATAATCACACAAGTTTCGATGCAGACATACAAACAGAACGTGGTGCAGTTGATGTCTGCCTGCGAAATGGTGTCGATTAGTACGTCAAACGACTCTCCCATTGGATTCGGCTATTGCATACAAAAGTGCATATATGCAAGCTCACCGTCCGTATACCGTTACATGCCCCTTGTATGCTGGACAGCGCTCTAATGAGGAAATCCTCACGTTCTCGTCCAGTAGTCTGGCGTACAGCACCCCTAGAAGCGTACGACGACATTCGCGGCCATAGGTCAGTTCTCAATCCTTTTGATGTGCACTGCTTCACATAGTAGTTTGTCGCAACATTTCTGGGACACCCTGTATATCGCCTTTTTCGAACGTAATAAAGTAATAAAATTCTTAGAGCACGTGCGTTCTGTTTTATGTTAAAGCATATGCAGTGGTCATTTTAGCAACGTGGTTTTTCTTACGAAACTCTTTGGCGATATCGTAAACTGTTCTCATGTTTTAAATTACTATTATCAAACAGTTTTCATGAAACTAACTGTAGCAAAACCTGTCATTAGGCGTAATTTGTTTTCTTCCCGAAGATATTAAAAAATCCCCGAAACACAACTTACCAACCCAGTTCGACAAATAAGATGTTCTGCCAAACGTATTTTCACAGTTTCCACGATAACTGAATCCTAGAACGACCTCGTTATGGAAGAGTAAGCCATAGAATGCCCTGCGATGATACGACGCTCAGCTATAGCTGACTTCTTGGGCTGCGAAAGGTGAGTGTGGTGATCATGTTCGAAGAACCTTTCATGCACTCTCCCTGTCGCTTTGCCCCATTGCCATGGTTTTCAGTAGACTCCAGCTTTCCGCAAATCCGGATAATCCTTTATGAGAGTCTTTTACAAAAATGTTTACTAGCAGAGGCCAGAGGGCAGAGGGGACTCCTAATGGCAACACTGTCAATTTGTTCAAAATGTTCAGCAGTAAAGAAGATTCAGTGACATGAAATGGTAGCAGTACAAATTGACTTATAGGTGGAAACATCAGTGACAAGAAAGCTTGGGTCAGGGATGGTCAGACAGCATATTGGTCAATGCAGCTGTTCGCAATAAGCAGAGAATCAGGGCTCAAGCCGCTGTCTGACACAAATGTTCAATAATCACTACAAGTTTCTTTCAATACGAGCATGAGTGCTTCAGATTACTGAAAAGGGAATCCGTATAAAATTGGAGATGCTGTAGTATACCACCCTCGGTACACTCTCATCATCTTTAATGACTACTAGATGTTCGCTAAGAAGTGTGCCATGTTCCTGTATTATGGTTCAGTTGAATCTGCTTGCCACAAAGATAGGAAAAGAGTATTCCTGCAGGAAGAAACAATATCTGTTTGTCTGTAACCGATGCTGATGCCGGATCCCAGACTGACTGCTTGGCTGATGTAAGGGACGATAGCTTGAGACAGAGGTTGCTGCAGTGAAACTGATAGCACACAATGAAAAATAAATAAAATTAAGACAAAGTGCAACTATGAAACGTGCCTTCCCAAAACAAATCTCGCAAATGTCTTGTTATAGAATCACATTTTCAGTAATTTTACGTTCTCCTCTTCAAACATCCCCTCTCGCCATATTTCGCAAGGTTAAGTATCTGTACGCGCAAAGAAAATGTAATTGCTGTTTGTATAAACCCTGCAACGCATCTAAGCAACAATGTAATGTTTCTACTTGGGTTACCAAACGTTAAATATATACATTTCGCACCCGATAAGGAACTGCAGTTGTCTTGCCTCTATCAGCTACGGTAGATATTTACCCTCTCAAAATATGCTTTGTCACTTACCAACTATTTCATGACGATCGTCAGTTCTGGTCACTAGCAGCGGACCTCCACTGTCTCCCTGTCAACAGAAATAAACATGTTCAGTGCACATTTCACAATTATTTTACCACACGTTGAAATTGGAGAGCAACGTAAAATGTAATCTGTTATCAAAGAATAAGACACCATTCCACTCATAACTGTATGTGAGACCTGATTTTGAGAATTCAGGAAGGTGTGAAGCTCCTCGAGCTACAATTATGTCGTGCGTGGTTTGAAAGGGTCTCTGAATATGTTCTTTGCAATACATGTCTACGAAGTTTCTGTGCGAGTCCACTAGCGATCAACAGAAGTTTTTGGAGAACCGTGCCAAACAACATGCCAGCCAGCCACCCGAGTTTCGAACGTGTACTCTCAGCTTCAGAGACAACCCGTGATAACGCGCAGGCCTGTGAGGCAGTTCTTGAAGTTATCCACATTTTTCTTTATAAGGGACCGCACAATGGCGTGCTGGAAGGAAAGCATGAGGAGAAGTATAGACACAAAGTAATATGACGTACCGGTCGCTATTCAGGTAGTCCTCAATACGTAGATGTCGAGATGAAGTTCTGTACCCTTACAGTATGCCAAACCATCTCACTTGCGTTTCATTTTTATTAATATAAATAGTTCAAAACAGTAGAAGAGAATGAAATTCCATAGCTTTCAAAATTAATTAACTGCTTAATGCACAATGATGAAACTTAACTTAAAACTGATGAAGCACTTTGCTGCACTAAAGCTGGAATGATTTGCAATGTGAGGGGGCAGTTTGAGAGAGAACAAATTGAGTGGTTTTGGTAGTGTAAGGTGCTGGGTGTGCATGGGGCAGCACAGCTTGCATTTGGGAATGGATGTGGTATGTGGGGCGGTGTGGGGGATATGTGGTTGGGGAACATGGAATCTGGGATCGGTATAACTATGATGGACGACAGGTTGGGACATGAGGAACAAGGAGGAGATGAGGACAGGAACAGAAGAGGGAGGACATTTGGGGTGTAGATCTGGTCAGAATGGTAAATACCAGGACAGATTCCATTGTCACAGTGTGTCTGTTAAAATTGCATAGGGAGAGGGTAAGGAAATGTGTAGATGTAGGTTTGGTAGGATATACTACTATAGGCGTGACTGTATTCGAATTAAAAGGGAAGCAATGGGGTTTTGGAGTGGAGTATGCGGGATGTACAGCTTAACAGAGGTGTTCAGTGTGTGTGTGAAGGGAAGAGGAAAGTGGTGAGTTGGTAAAAGATTTGTACAGATATGAGTAAACGTGTACGGAAAACAAGCGGAGTGCTTGGCGCTCAAGGATTTGAAGAGAGAAGTCTGGTGGAGACGATATACAGGCTACAGAGGCATACCACGAATAGGGCAGATCAAGGATTGTAAGAATGGGGTATGGGCGAGGGATGTAGTGTTAATGTTCGGAATTTTGATCAGTTGTGCGCTCTTCGTTGCACAGTTAGTAAGTTGGGTTTCCATGTTAGTTTACAGTCGTGGATTAGACAGAGTACTTTGTCATGTGTGGCGATCATATTTGATTAGGAAGATGTCATGGAATCCGAAATTGGATGTGGTTCGACCTGTGGTTATTAGCAGGGTTTTGGACAGGTTTATCTTAAGCAGCCACTGGCTGCATCAAGAGGAGAGATGAGTGAGGTGGAGCTGAAGGGACCGTTAGAATTGCCGGTTGAGAGGACAGACCTCTAGGAAAGCGCTGTTTCGGCATACTAGAGGATTCATATAGGAGGAAATGCGTTGAACATGTGAGTAATGTAAGTGACGTAGAAATGGAAAAAGATTTAGTTCAGTGTACCGCTCACGAACGCAGGCTTCAGTCAGCATCTGACAAGAGTGGCGTAACTGTAGAAAAAGTTCAAACGGAACTTGTTCGAACATAATACTTTCAGAGATCAATCTCTCTACACAGTCCATCTCCTCCTCCTCTCCCTCCCCCCCCCCCCCCTCTTACGGTAACGCTGCACCAATTATACAATATAAAGTATAGTAACTAACGTTCCTTTCAACGTTTCCCCTCCGCTTAACGGTTATTCATTAAATGAAAGTTGCACAACACTGACTTTTCCACTCATTGAAGAGACGGCTGATTCTGTATGTGCGATATTTCTCTGCAGTCACAATCAGTTGTTGATTTACAATGCTGAACTTATAGCCAGAGTTTGGATTTATTCGACAATTCTGAGTGTTGAAATTTTCACATACCTTAGTTTACAAATGAGTATTGTGTTACTGTGAAAGATTCTTAACCATGGAGACGATCTCCTGTACAAGATAAAAGGAGCGTACTAAAAGTAAGCAGTGCGACAGGTTTCCCCAATCTCTTCTATGCATGTTCGTGTCTCCTGTCTTTGAGGGTAAGAATAATAATATTGTACTTTATACATCCACGTTAGAAATAAAGAAAGTATTATAAATTTATCTTGATGGTGGCCAACTTGTGGGGGCCTTGAGGTCGTTCAAATGGTTCAAATGGCTCTGAGCACTATGGGACTCAACTGCTGTGGTCATTAGTCTCCTAGAACTTAGAACCACTTAAACCTCACTAACCTAAGGACATCACACACATCCATGCCCGAGGCAGGATTCGAACCTGCGACCGTAGCAGTCGCACGGTTCCGAACTGCGCGCCTAGAACCGCGAGACCACCGCGGCCGGCGAGGTCGTCCGTTGGAAGTCCAGTAGAGCGTCGAAGCAAAGGAAATCACTGAATTTTATGAACTGAAAATTTAGTGAATCGTCATTATCATTAAATTTTGACCAAATTTATTAATTACATAAAATTTATTACCTATCATAGAGCTATACACTCTACCAGAAAAATGTATCCAAACAGTTTATTTCTAGAATAATAGAGTGTGCAGTATTTGGGCCTACAGACTGACCACAGCCTTAACTGGAAAAACTACACGTACAAATAAAGCATTTTAGTCCAGTTACAACTGCATATTTCCCTCCAGTAACGAGTTACATAATCATTTTGGGATAACGCGTTCAGAGTGCAGAATAGCGTTCTATGACATGTAACAGCAATGTATAACAGATACTACCAGCAATCATGATATTATGACAACTTTTCTCTGCGTCATGGCTGAGAAATATTAACATTAATTATGTACGAGAGGTCTAAAGGAATGGTAGAAGCAGGTGTGGAGAAAAATCACTTTGGATTCAAGACAAACGTAGGAACGTATAAAACAACACGTACTCTGCATTGAATTTTATAAATTATTTTGAATAAAACAAAACGACATTTATCAAATTTATTGATTCAGGAAAAGGTTTTGGCAATGTTGATTGAAAGGCATTCTTTAAATTTCTAAAGTTACCAGGGATACGATGATGGGTGTCAAAAGCTACGAGAAAACTATATATAAACCCGTTTGGTGCTGCAAGAGTCGGACACTAAAGGGCGGCAGTAATTGAGAAGAAAATTAAGCATGATTGTAATCTATCGCAAATGTTATTCACTGTGTATATATATCAAGCAGTAAAGGAAACAAAGGAAAAGATTAAGGTTCATGGAGAATAAAACTTGAGCAAAAACAGTTCATTCTGAAGTACAACTGGAAGTCTGAGAACGTAAGTGAAGTGCAAAGGCAAATCAGAATGATGTTTCAACGAGATGCACCAACACGACTGACAAATACTGGTCTGCATCATAAGTTTGACGACGGAGGAACTGTCCAGGATGCGAACAACAACAGTTCAGGAAGACCACGATCATCCACAAGAGAAAGAGGAGTCATCGAGAAGTTCCAGCAATCTCCTAGAAAGTCTGTACGACAGGTGGCTCGTGACATTGAAGATCCAAAACGAGCGTGTTCAATGGAAAAGTTTTATTCCTAGATTACGCTGTGACTGAGGATGATCACTGTAATATAAGGGCCTACTTTGACAAATATCTACCAGACAGATAGATTGAACGAAGGTGCTTTTCCGAGTACCCTCTGCACTCACCAGATTTGACCCCCACTGATTTTTTCTATAGGTGCATGTGAAGTACAATGTTGGACTCATTTGGTCAGTGTTATCAGCTATGTCTGGGCCACAGTGGCCAACAATTTGAACATTTTCGATAAATGGATGGTTTATACATTTGTTCGCATTATTTTTGATGTTGAAACTTTCCCGTATCTTAATAAATATTAGTGTTACAATCATAAAAAGAGTGTTCTTTTTGGGAAACGCTGAGTTACATAGAAGGGAAATGTGGATGATAAACAGTAGAAGCAAGAGGTCAAAACAGAAGCTTATGATATGTGATACTATAGAGCAGTGCTGAAAATTAGATGGGTAGATCAGATAACTAAGGGAGAAACGAAATTTTGGCAGAACTTTTCCTTAAAGTTGATACACCACATCCTAAGTCATCAATGATGAGTTAATTTGGGAACTGGGGGAAGTATGAAGGACAAAATTTGTAGAGGCAGGAAAGAGCTTGATCAGAGATGTAGGTTGCAGTACTTATGCAGGGACAGAGAGACTTGATGAGTTGCTCCGAACATGCCCTTCAGAGCGAAGACCACGACAAGAACGATATTTCTTTCTTTCTTTCGCTTGTGCCTTTTTCCCGCAATGACGCAGGGTCGGCATGGTTAATCGGAATTGGCAAGGTTAATTTAAGGGGTGTCCGGATGCCCTTCCTGCCGCCACTCCGTACCCCTCACGATGGAATTAGTGTACCCCAACTGTCCGTGTCTAGTGTAATCCATGGAAGAGTGCAGATGTGTTCAGATGCCTGCGAGCCGTGTAACTGAGGCGGAACGTGGGGACCAGCCCGGTGTTCACCTAGTGGGGTGTGGAAAACCGCCTAAAAACCACATCCAGGCTGGCTGGCACACCGGCCTCCGTCGTTAAGCCGCCGGGTGGATTCGATCTGGGGAGCGCCTACCCGAGTCCAGGAAGCAGCGAATTAGCGCTCTCGGCCAAGGTGGCGGGTCACCACTATAAGAACGATGCAGTGTGGTAAAAGTGTTGTGGGTAGTGTACGTGGCAGGAGACTTGTGGCGGTTGTGTTGTGGATATTGTACGTGGCAGGAGACTTGTGGCGGTAGTGTTGTGGATATTGTACCTGGCACGAGACTTGTGGCAGAAGTGTTGTGGATTGTGTACCTGGCAGGAGACTTGTGTCAGAAGTGTTGTGGGTAGTGTACGTGGCAGGAGACTTGTGGCGGTAGTGTTGTGGATATTGTACCTGGCACGAGACTTGTGGCAGAAGTATTGTGGATATTGTACCTGGCATGAGACTTGTGGCAGAAGTGTTGTGGATTGTGTACCTGGCAGGAGACTTGTGTCAGAAGTGTTGTGAATAGTGTACGTGGCAGGAGACTTGTGGCGGTAGTGTTGTGGATATTGTACCTGGCACGAGACTTGTGGCAGAAGTGTTGTGGATTGTGTACCTGGCAGGAGACTTGTGTCAGAAGTGTTGTGGATAGTGTACCTGGCAGGAGACTTGTGTCAGAAGTGTTGTGGGTAGTGTACGTGGCAGGAGACTTGTGGCGGTAGTGTTGTGGATATTGTACCTGGCACGAGACTTGTGGCAGAAGTGTTGTGGATAGTGTACCTGGCAGGAGACTTGTGTCAGAAGTGTTGTGGGTAGTTTACCTGGCAGGAGTCCTTGGAGCCCTGGCCGGCACAGAGCATGTTGTCGGTGATCCTGCCGGCCGAGTAGCGCGAGGCGCGGCACTGCTGCAGACTCAGGATGGGCACCTGCGCCTCCTGCACCACCGACGCCAGCGCGCCGCCTTCTGCGGTGCGCCCCCAGCCGACTACCGTCCCCGTCCGCCCCGCCGGGTCGCCGCCGCCTGTAGGCACGTATCAGTGGCAGCGCAACATGTATTTCGCACATTTCTCGCCGCGTATACATGGTGTAGGCTGTAGGAAAAGTGGGTAATATACAAAAAGTACACGAACTCAGAGGGGACAATAAGAGTGGCAGACTAAAGCCCGCTCCACACGCAGCGATCTGTCTGCGCCGACATCGGCGCAGATGTCTGTCACGCAAAAGATCGCTGCAGATGTGGTGTGTTCACACGACACAAACCTCAGTCTACTAATCGCCTGCCATCTGTCGGTGTAGAAAAGAAATGTCAGTGGCAAGCGACTATGCTCCCCGTAAACGTCAAAAATTTAATTCAGTTATTTTGAAATATAGAAATAGAGGAAGTACTGTTGTGGTCTCTGTTTGCAACTTGTGTTGCAAAAAGCATTCAGACCAACCGCAGGAAACATATAAAGCGGTCAAAATAGTGTAGGCAGTGGCTGCTAAAGCGAAAGCAGTTTTCTCACGTAAGTTTACTGCGAGAGTTGCAGGGCGAACCTGTTTTGTTTTACATTACCTCGTGTTCCATTTCTTCGCACATTGACACTCCAGTTTCATCTTCAGTTGTACTCCTGCTTGGTCTTGGCCAAGCAGATCAAAATACCATAGCGTTGGCTGGTATACACCAGATCTTCTAGATTTCTGAACTTTGGATAACTCTTTTCGGTAAACAGTTCGCTGACAGACTCATTTTACTTGACTTGCCTTCATGAACTCATCCTTCAGGACAGCGTAAATAGCTTCACATGTGGTGGGTATTATTTCACTCGACGCTTGTTTCGATATTGCAGTTGAAAATTCCAAATCCTTGTAGCTCCTTCCTGTAGCTAGGAATATTAATGTGACCGCCAGCCGTTCATGAGGAGAAATTGCCCTTCTCATACACGTATTTTTTCTCATAATACGAGGGGTTACAAGCTTTAAGAGATAATTATAAGGTTCGACATCCATCCGCAAATAATTTCGCCAGTTCGCAACGAAATTATTTTTTATTACCGTTTCTCTGTTTGCCGAGGCGTCAACTGCCCACAATTTTTCAATTAGAGCATTGTATGCTGCTGTCTTTTTGTCCCGGTCACTAAATTCTTTACTTTTAATCTTCCACAAACATAGGTGCTTTCTATATATTTCAATGAATTCACTTACAAACTCTCGAGAACACTGACGAGTATCAGTCAAATTTAATGCCCTGTGTGCACAAATACAAACACTAGATTGAGCAAACAGCAGTTTCGCGCCAGATTTGCGGCGATCTCCTGTCCACACGCTCCAACTTTTCTGCGCAGATGTGATTTGAACCCACAGATTTGAGAGGTTTCGCTCAAACCTCCAACTTCCAGGTTTGTACAAACTTCAGGTTGGTGCAAATCTTCTGTCCACACGCAACGATTTGTCTGCTCAGATGTGATGTGCGCAGACATTTGCGCAGACATATCGTTGCGTGTGAACGGGCCTTAAGAGCGCAGTTCTTGCATTAAAAAGGTTATACGACAGTCTTTCGTACCTATTGTTAGGTCTGTAAATGGAAGAAGGTCTGACAGAAATAAAAGAATGGTATTAAAATTAAGAATGAAAGGACATCAATGATAAGATTTACTGGTGACATTGTGGAAATATTGCAGTCGTGTCAGGCAGGTCTAAATTACAATACTAGTGAAAAAAATCTAGATCACGATGGTTATTTTATTTAAAACGACAGATTTCGCACCCTCAGCTGAAGCTGACGATGTTCAAAACAGTTAGCAGAGATTTTAAATAAAATAACCATCACGATCTACACTATTTTTTCACAAATTTTATATAGCTTACAAGATCGCTTTTTCCCAAAAATGTTACCAAAATTTTCAGTCTAGATGACTTTTCAGATGCTGAATCCCGGTGAACGAGTGGTAGGTGTATCACTATGACCCTAAGACAAAGAAGCAAGACGGGCAGTGGTAACATGTGGATTCACTACCAACCATTCACCACCCAATCATCATCGGGCAAGTTGATACTGAGTTGTTTGTGGGACTGCCGTGGTTGATGCTGAATCACTGTGAACGAGTGCTAGATGTATCATTATGACTCTAAGACAAAGAAGCAAAACGGGCAGTGGTAACATGTGGATTAACTACCAACGGATCAACACCCAACCATCATCGGGCAAGTTGATACTGAGTTGTTTGTGGGAATGCCGTGGTTGATGCTGAATCACTGTGAACGAGTGTTAGATGTATCATTATGACCCTAAGACGAATAAGCAAAACAGGCAGTGGTAACATGTGGATTCACTACCAACCATACACCACCCAACCATCATCGGGTAAGTTGATACTGAGTTGTTTGTGGAACTGCCCTGGTCGATACTAACAGATTATGTCCATAAGGGACACACCACCTCAGGAGTATACTACTGAAATATCCAGTGAGGCTACGGGAGGCCATCAAGATGATACATTGTGGACAGCTATGCAAATGAGGAGTTTTAGCCTCATGACAGTTCACCAGCTCATTCTGCACAAGCCACACTCACTCAAACTGTTTCTATGGACTGTCATATTTTGGCTGACACCCTGTTTCTCCTGACATGCCACCCAGAAACTACCTGTCCATTCTTCGTGATATGTGGCAGCTTTTCCCCAAATTGTCTCGAAATGTGTTTCATAATATTATACATGGTGATTTTTTCCACGTGTACAAACTCTACGGGTTGATCGATGAGAGGATACGGAACAGAAAAGGTTTAAGAAAGTCTGTCTGAAAATGCATGGTTTCCATGCTAGAGATCATTTATTTAATCATACACTACTGGCCATAAAATTGCTACACCACGAAGATGACGTGCTATAGAAGCGAAATTTAACCGACAGGAAGAAGATGCTGTGGTATGCAAATGATTAGCTTTTCAAAGCATTCGCACAAGGACGGCGCCGGTGGCAACACCTACAAAGTGCTCACATGAGAAAAGTTTCCAACCGATTTCTCATACACGAACAGCAGTTGATGGCGTTGCCTGGTGAAACGTTGTTGTGATGCCTCTTGTAAGGAGGAGAAATGCGTACCATCACCTTTACGACTTTGATAAAGGTCCGATTCTCGCCCATCGCGATTGCGATTTATCGTATCGCGACATTGCTGCTCGCGTTGGTCGAGATCCAAAGACTGTTAGCAGAATATGGAATCGGTGGGTTCAGGAGGGTAATACGGAACGCCGTGCTGGATCCCATCGGCCTCGTATCACTAGCAGTCGGAATGACAGGCATATTATCCCCATGATTGTCACGGATTGTGCAGCCACGTCTCGATCCCTGAGTCAACAGATGGGGACTATGCAAGACAACAACCATCTGTACGAACGTTTGCAGCAGCATGGACTATCAGCTCGGAGACCATGGCTGCGGTTACCCTTGACGCTGCATCACAGACAGGAGCGCCTGCGATGGTGTACTCAACGGCCAACCTGGGTGCACGAATGGCAAAACGTCATTTTTTTCGGATGAATCCAGGATCTGTTTACAGCATCATGACTGTCGCATCCGTGTTTGGCGACATCGCGGTGCATGCACATTGGAAGCGTGTATTCGTCATCGCCATACTGGCGTATCACCCGGCGTGATGGTATGGAGTGCCATTGGTTACACGTCTCCGTCACCTCTTGTTCGCATTGACGGCACTTTGAACAGTGGACGTTACATTTCAAATGTGTTACGACCCGTGGCTCTACCCTTCATTCGATCCCAGCGAAACCCTACATTTCAGCAGAATAATGCACGACCGCATGCTGCAGGCCCTGTACGGGCTTTTCTGTATACAGAAAATGTTCAACTGCTGCCCTGGCCAGCACATTCTCCAGGTCTCTCACCGACTGAAAACGTCTGGTCAATGGTGGCCGAGCAACTGGCTCGTCACAATACGCCAGTCACTACTATTGATGAACTGTGGTATCGTGTTGAAGCTGCATGGGTAGCAGTACCTGTACACGCCATCCAAGTTCTGTTTGACGCAATGCCCAGACGTATCAAGGCCGTTATTACGGCCAGAGGTGGTTGTTCTGGGTACTGATATCTCAGGAGCTACGCACCCAAATTGCGTGAAAATGTAATCACATGTCAGTTGTAGTATAATATATTTGTCCAATGAATACCCGTTTATCGTCTTCATTTCTCCTTGGTGTAGCAATTTTAGTGGCCAGTGGTGTACTTTGTCACAGAGACTACGGTCTAATACGGGCTGCACCATGCAGCCACAGTTACAGTATGTATGGTTTCGTCCTAGAGGGTGAGGTACCGTTCGTCATACGTCATGCCCTAGCGCCCTCTCCTGCCAGAGTATTTGGAGATGTGTCCGATTCACTTCTTTTGCTGATTCAACTTGTACTGGATGTTGTTTTAGCGTTGTACACAATGGTTCCGTATTCGAAAAAAATGGTTCAAATGGCTCTGAGCTCTATGGGACTTAACATCTGTGGTCATCAGTCTCCTAGAACTTAGAACTACGTAAACCTAACTAACCTAAGGATATCACATACATCCATGCCCGAGGCAGGATTCGAACCTGCGACCGTAGCAGTCGCGCGGCTCCGGACTGAGCGCCTAGAACCGCTAGACCATGTTGCGTATTCGAATCGAGAGCTTGCCGGCATGATGTGTACGTACGGAAAAGCAAATGGCAGTGGGTGGCGGGCAGTAAGGTTGTATCAGGTGACGTATCTCCGTCGACAACAATCACAGCATTCAATGTTTGCAACAGTGTTTCGCCGTTTGTCTGAGATAGGGTCGTTTCAGGAAGGAGAAAATCATGAAGGACATACCCGAAATGCTCGGACACCACACTTGGAGGCAAATGTGATTAACACTGTGAAAGGTGACCGCTGTGTCAGTACCATGCAGTTGGCCCAGCAGTACTGGGTAGGCCAGTCGACCATGTGGAACATTCTCCATGACAATCGCTATTACCCTGATGCGCAGCGGCTAGTAGCGACGGAATTTTCACATCGGGAGCGTTTTGTCACTGGTTTCTTCACCAGGCAACCTCAATTCCGGTTTTTGTGTATGCATCCTATTCACAGATGAGGCCACCTTTACGTGGAGTGGCCTCTTCAACTTTCATAATAGTTATCTGTGGGATTGTATGCACAACCCCCATGGTATGGTGACAGCGAATCATCAGCTTCGATGTAGCTGGAATATGTGGGCCGGGATAATTGGCGAGGGTATCTTGGGACCAGTTTTCCTTCCACGTCACCTACCAGGCCGGAACTATCGGCATTTCTCGCGGGTGACGTTGTCTCCCCTGCTGGAAGAAGTGCCGTTGATGATCTGAAGGGTTATATGGCTGCTACAAGATGATGCTGCTGCCCACTTCTCCACGTCCAGAAGCATCTCAGTCGTGCTTTCCGTCACTGATGAATCGGACGAGAGGGTCCATTTCCAATGACCTGCTCGTTCACCAATCAATCCGTGCGATTTTTGGTTATGGGGCCATCTCAAAAGTATCGTGTATGCAGAGCCCATTCCAGATATGGAGACACTGGAACAGCGTGTTCATGCTGCCTTTGACATTGTTCGGATGCAGCCTCGCCGATATGAATGTGTGACACAGAACATGCGTGCGTTGAGGCACATGGAAACCATTTTCAGCACATACTGTAACTGTGGCCGCACGGTACAGCGAGTATTAGACCGCAGTCTCTGTAATAATGTAAGATTGAATTAATGGTCTCTATCAAGGAAACCACGCATTTCCGGACATAAGTTCATTAGACCTTTTTTTGTTCCGTATCATCTCATTCATCAGTCCCTAGAGTTTGTACACGGTGGAAAAAATCACTTGAATGTAGTCGACCCCTTATGCTGCCTCGTAACTGCAGACACTATTCAGTACCACCTGCGATTGCCCAGCTAATTGCTTCTTCTCTTCCTTCCTGTTATTATGGCGAAAATCTTGTTATTTTTCTGTATAGTTGAATAGCTTCCATGCTGGCTGGGCCGACATAGAAATTTACGTAAAAGGACCACGAGAATCCACAACCGTATTCAGGACTGAGTCTCACTTCAGCACAGGTTGTCGAAAGCGGAATTCGCTTTGCCTACTCCCGCACTCCGTGTAGCAAAGAGGGACAGCTGTCTGCCAAAAAATAGTGTTGTTCAGGACACAAGGAAGAATCCTTTTGGAAAAAAATAAAAATCTGAGCCACGTGCAGCCTTCCAGAGCTGGAACAGCGAGAGAACCGCCGCTTGCCTCAGCAAGCATGCCACGACAGAACCTTCTTTTCAAAGTTTTGTAACAGAGTTTTTGATCGGTGCATAGTGTTTACTTCTGTAGAGTGCACGCCGCCTAATGTATTTCTATGTGAAAGCCTTTCTGTTTATCAGCTTTAGAATCGTCGTATCACGGAGTGGGGAATATTTTCCGGCGTCCTCCAAACGCCACAGTGCTTCTTGTTAATTACAGCAAAATCCGCAGGAGTAGGAGCTTCTTCAACCTTTTTACAAAATTATTGTTATTGTTATTGTTGTTGTTGTGGTCTTCAGTCCAGATACTGGTTTGATGCAGCTCTCCATGCCACTCTATCCTGTGCAAGCTTCATCGTCTCCTAGTAGCTACTGCAACCTACGTCCTTCTGATTGTGCTTAGTGTATTCATCTCCTGGTCTCCCTCTACGATTTATACCCTCCATGCTGCCCTCCAATACTAAATTGGTGATCCCTTGATGCCTCAGAAAACGTCCTATCAACCGATCCCTTCTTCTAGTCAAGTTGAGCCACAAATTTCTCTTCTCCCCAATTCTTTTCAATACCTCCTCATTAATTATGTGATCTACTCATCTTATCTTCAGCATTCTTCTGTAGCACCACATTTCGAAAGCTTCTATTCTCTTCTTGTCTAACTATTTATTGTCCAAGTTTCACTCCCATACATGGCTATACTCCATACAAATACTTTCAGAAACGACTTGCTGACACTTAAATCTATACTCTATACTCAATGTTAACAAATTTCTCTTCTTCAGAAACGCTTTCCTTTCCATTGCCAGTCTTAATTTTATATCCTCTCTACTTCGACCATTATCAGTTATTTTTCTGCTGCTGTTGGCCGGCGAGATTCCTTCTCTGGTAGAAGCAGCCAAATTTCAGAGCGTTAAGACAGAGAATCACTTGCTGCTGATGGGAGACTGATGAGACGAGTCTTGCAGCCGTATAAAAGAATGTTAGTAATCAGTGCAGAGGCTGAGCTGGACTCGGAATCTCTAGCCATCGCTGCTGCTGACTTCCACATCCATGCTATATGCGTGTGGTAAGAATGGGTCAGCATTTCATTCGTCTATTCGGTAGGCACACAATGTTAGTTAATCCCTACCAGGAGCTAACTGCGCAATTTTAACGTTTTGCGCCCAGCTGGTTGCTACCACCATGCATTTAGACGTTCTTCCTAGCTTTCGTACTTATTTTTCCGTGTTATTCCTTTCCGCAAATTATTTTCATGATTATGCTTTTATCATGCTCACTCGCCTGTGCCAGGGTTATATTTCACAATTAGTAGCTCTTATCATGTTTTCTGTGTCCGAGATAGCTGCCAGGTCATAATACCATCATCAGTTTTGAGCTTGATTTGTCCCCAAGGAGATAATTTAAACTTTGTGACTACTCTCATAAGCAGTGTTAGTGCAGTAAACAGGAAACACAAGTGCAGTACTAAAAACTACAAACTATTTACTGTGTATAGCAAGCACAACAAATTTCAACAACATGTACTAGTATTTTACCACTGGGCAGGAACACTAGTTCGAGTATTTAAACGTATCTGAACAAAATGTAGCTAGGGAAGGCATCCATAATTTGATAGTAAAGTATTTCTCAAGAAACTTTTCTTGTTCTGAGTTACTCTCCAGCTCACCTCAAAAGGAGTCCCATTACTTCGAATTTCTTGCAAGCTGAGAATACACAGACTGTCCTGAGCACAAATGACATCGCTGTTGTACAGTGCAAGTGACAACAGTCTGGAATATTTGTAATTTAATGCTTACATCTGTGTTTTAAATGATACTAAATGTGGTGCATGAAAACATAATATTATTCTCAAATTTCGCCTGTTTAGTAAATTAGAGGTTATATTAATGGCACCAATGTTTGAATCTCATTGTAAATTCAAATCCGTCCCTGCAAACATAGCATAATTTCCATATTTCATCTTGTGTTCTGATTAAGACCTTTTGTGTTAAAGAAAAGATTAAAATTACATAAAAAATCAGTCAATACCTTCAGATACAGGTAGTATCTACACTTATGCCACGTTGTTACCGAAGTATGGATACAATTTTAGACACTGCTTTTGATATCAAGTATTGAATCGAATGTGGTATTATAAAGTTCCTGCGCATGACCAATAGACACCCTAGAAACAGAATATTTAGGGTTTTAATAACCCCTCCCGACAATCACCTCCACAAAAAGCCCAAATCAAAACTCCCAGCGGTGAACTTTAACAACATTCTTCCCGAACGCTAGTGCACTGTCTTAACTAAATGTAGCCGTTGGAAAGCAGGACATCTTTGCGTGATTAGTAAATGTTTTGCAAATAATTAATACAATTTGCGTATCTCGTTTTTGGTATGACTTCATGTCAGTGTCACTAGCGTGAAATTTTGTGATGCAGTTGAGAATGCAAGGTTCGATAACTGTTCCATATTCGTTTATCATCACTTTGCAGTTGTATATTTTAACTTTTTTTATCATGTATCATTTTGACTTTTATTTAGGTTATTAACTTAAGGGAATGAGCTATACACTACTGGAGACTGGAGTATTTCCTAACTTATGATACACGCTGGGTTCAGGTAAGGTTTTTTTAGTTGTAAATATTTCGATATATTGAACAGAATTCTCCATTTCCTCCTAATACTTCAAACTGAGTTGTCTGCAGAAAACGTAATAAAGTTACTACTGATTTGACAATCGAACATAAGTTGTAAGTTAAATAATGAATTTAAATCGTTTTCCTCTGTGGTCTCGCGTCATATCTCTGAAAAATCGCACCGTATTAATAGAACGTTGGAAGAGTAGCTCATGCTAAATTAGTTAAACAACGGTCTTAAAGAAACATGTAAGCCTCTTTCGAAATAAAATGAAATGAGTGTATGGCATTGATGGCCGGGAGCCCCCACATGGGGAAGGTTGCCGCTGAGTTGCAAGTCTTTTCAGTTGAGGCCACATTGGGTGATTGGCATGTCGATGATGATCAAATGATGATGAGGACAACCGAACACCCAGTCCCCTATCGGAGAAAATCTCCCACTCGGCCAGGAATCGAACCCGGGGCTGCTACATGGCAGTCTCACGCACTAAGCACTTTTTTTTTATCTCATTTTGTTCGCTTTTGTTCGTCGCATCTGCTCGGGGCGGATGTCGTAAGACACCCTTTTAAGTTCGTTGTTGTTCGATTAAGTCAGTGTTTTTTATTACAGAGGGCAGCTACCCCTCTGGCCGAGCACCCTGAGCTACCATGCCGGCAACTTAGCTAAGGAGGTGGACTAGTCTCTTCCTCCCATAATGAAGTATCTCGGCTGTCTCTTTATTTCACATTTGTATAACATTCCTAATATTTGTTTTGAGGAATATTTTGGAGCCAATCTCATTAGAATACCGAAAGTTAAGAGCAAGTGACAAAAAGTTAGGGCAGCTTTGAAGGGTTCACCAAAGCGAACGTCACAAACAGCCGAGGGTCAAATGCCGTCTCGGCCCATTCAGAAGTGAGAGCTAGTCGTCCGGATAAGGTCGCGCAACCACTAGGTTTCCTGCTTTCACATGTTTTCCTGTTTATTGCGCTTCAACTTGTACGGAGAAAGAAAGGTACTTACGGCCATCACTCAGAAGAATTTTCTCCCAAGGGCTCTCTGAGTGGTAAGTACGCTGCAGTTGTCACTTTCTTCTGCCAGTTTATTTCACGTTTTACCCAGATTTTTCATTTGTGAAATGGTGACTACAACAGAGGAGGTTCTTAATATGGTGCTATGAAAATGGTGTTCAAGGGAAAGGACGTGCGAAACTGCTACTCGTTGACGAAATGCCAGTGCATAAGCGAGCCTGCAAGTATGTCGCATAAAAAATATTTGTCGACGCTTTCAAATGGTTCAAATGGCTCTGAGCACTATGGGACTCAACTGCTGTGGTCATTAGTCCCCTAGAACTTAGAACTACTTAAACCTAACTAACCTAAGGACATCACACACATCCATGCCCGAGACAGGATTCGAACCTGCGACCATAGCAGTCGCACGGTTCCGGACTGCGCGCCTAGAACCGCGAGACCACCGCGGCCGGCTCGACGCTTTCGGCATCTACAGTGATATATGTCACGTACAGAAAGAAATTAAAAAAAGCCTAAGAGTTGTGTAAAAGAGCAGATGATGCTGTGGTGTATCGAGAGGTTGCAACAATGGAAAATTGTACTGAAATGCAGGAGGATCTGCAGCGAATTGACGCATGGTGCACGGAATGGCAATTGCATCTCAGTGTAGACAAGTGTAATGTGACGCGAATACATAGAAAGATAGGTCCCTTATCATTTAGCTACAAAATAGCAGGTCAGCAACTGGAAGCAGTTAATTCCATAAATTATCTGGGAGTACGCATTAGGAGTGATTTAAAATGGAATGATCATATAAAGTTGATCGTCGGTAAAGCAGATGCCAGACTGAGATTCATTGGAAGAATCCTAAGGAAATGCAATCCGACAACAAAGGAAGTAGGTTACAGTACGCTTGTTCGCCCACTGCTTGAATACTGCTCAGCAGTGTGGGATCCGCACCAGATAGGGTTGATAGAAGAGATAGAGAAGATCCAACGGAGAGCAGCGCGCTTCGTTACAGGATCATTTAGTAATCGCGAAAGCGTTACGGAGATGATAGATAATAAACTCCAGTGGAAGACTCTGCAGGAGAGATGCTCAGTAGCTCGGTACGGGCTTTTGATAAAGTTCCGAGAACATACCTTCACCGAAGAGTCAAGCAGTATATTGCTCCCTCCTACGTATATCTCGCGAAGAGACCATGAGGATAAAATCAGAGAGATTAGAGCCCACACAGAAGCATACCGACAATCCTTTCCACGTACAATACGAGACTGGAATAGAAGGGAGAACCGATAGAGGTACTCAGGGTACCCTCCGCCACACACCGTCAGGTGGCTTGCGGAGTATGGATATAGATGTAGATGTAGATGTTGATGTAGAACACGTATCAGTGCGAGACCTGTACGTTTGGATTTGAGGAACTCAACTTGACACACATGTTTACTCACTAAATTAAAAAAAGAACATCAGACAAAAGTTGTTCACCTCCAGGAGACAACAGTTTTTTACCGTGCAATACCGCCCCTAAACTTCAAACGGCATCAGTTAGGAGAGGAAGAGATTCCGCAAGATTCTCCTAACTCTGATTTAACAGGCCTTGAAGGCCGATCGGTACGACCCGCCGACCGTGTCATCCTGAGGCCATAGGCGTCACAGGATGCTGATATACACACTGCTCTCCCGGCCATTGTCAGTTTTCGTGACCGGAGCCGCTACTTTTCAGTCCGGTAGCTCCTCAATTGGCCTCACGAGGCCTGAGTGCACCCTGCTTGCCAACAGTACTCGGCAAACCCGACTGGTCACGCATGCAAATGCTAGCCAAGCAGGACAGCGCTCGCCGCCCGGGGTAGCCGAGCTGTTGTAGGCGCTATAGTCTGGAACCGCGCGACCGCTACGGTCGCAGGTTCGAATCCTGCCTCGGGCATGGATGTGTGTGATGTCCTTATGTCAGTTAGGTTTAAGTAGTTCTAAGTTCTAGGGGACTGATGATCTCAAAAGTGAAGTCCCATAGTGCTCAGAGCCATTTGAACCATTTTTTAACGACAACTCTTAACGTCGTTTATGTGACCGGTATTACCACTACAGCAAGGCCACTAAGATTCTTCAGGGATGCCATATTTAGCTGAAGATGCTCATTGATGATGAGATCCGATGGAGCTACGAAACTTCGAGGATGTCGATGGCAACTTGTCTCTCGCTGTTCCGAAGACTGTCCGACTTCCCTGTGGGATTGAGATTAGGCGATTTAGTAGGCCAACCGAGGTGCACTAGGATGTGTAAGTGTCCGTCAAAATAGAACCACAATATGCGAGAAGAGACAAAACAGTGATTCGTAGGAACACGCTGCACGCCTGTAATCACACTGTGTATTTTGGCCCGTTGAAGAGTGCGGCTCTGTGTACCGCTGTAAACACTGGCCTTTTACGAGGTAAACTCCAAATTTGGGTAACATGGTGATCCCTTCGTAATTTTCACTCGGAAAGTGGCTGAGGTGGGCAAGCATTCTCCGACGGCAGCAGTTCCTGTAGACGTTCAAAAAGGTTGTCAGTGATCAGGTGTGACCTCCTCTCTGATTCACATTGGTTCGGATGTCCGACGATCACTGTTCTTACGCCGTGCTACATGGCTGCGAGTGGTACACCATTCGTTATAGGTATATTTGACAGTAAGTGTTGATACACGAAAAAATAGGGCAACTAAACTGCCAATGCGGTCAGGGGCACGCCCATCACTACATCTCCCTTTACCCATTCTTTTTCACGTCTCCATGTGAAGCTGATTTATGACAGGGTGCATTGTCATGCTGTTGGACCATTGTCTCCGAACTGTTCCACTACTGTCGGCAGCACACAATGCTATAAAATGCGTGCTTATTCCTACGCATTTAGAGTTTTCTTAAACGAAATAATGGGACCAGACTCTAACGGCGAGAAACAATCATGTACTCTAGCATCCGGCAAACCCAAATCTTTCCATCGGATTGGCCCAGGGTGCAGCGTGATTAATCACTCTAAATCACTCATTGCGATTCATCCACTGTTCAGTAGCGACGCTTTTTACACCACACCAAACGGCATGTAGCATTGACTACAGAGATATGTGCGTTTTTAACGCCCTAGTCATAATGATTTGCTAGCTGGACTGCTGGTTGCATTTGGAATCACGAATGACTCGTTTCCACTCATTTTACGCGAATTTTTACTAACACTCTCCACAATTCTCGATCCTCCCTGTCCGTCAGTATATGTCGTCTGCCTAGTCCTGGTTTAGCCGCGTTTCCACTTCATAATCACAACAGATTTAGATTGGTTAAAATGTTACCGATGCATTTGTTACTCAGGTGACTATCAACGTTCAAAGTCATTGAACTCTTCTGACCAACCCCGTCTGCCGTTACTGGTTCCCTACTGTCAGCGCAGTATTCCTGGCTTCCTTTAGCACTGGCAGGTCCGCTTCTCTTGACATCTAGTGTCCAATCCAGCGCTACGTACTTTTGATCAAATAGTGTACACACTTCACTCCCAAGACGTACATAAGCAATGTAAGGTCATGTGAACACTTGTTGGTTGGTTGATTTGGGGCATGGGACCAAACAGCGAGGTCATCGCTCCCATCGAATAAGGGAAGGGTTGGGAGGAAATCGGCCGTGCCCTTTCAGAAGAATCATCCCAGCATTTGCCTGAAGAGATTTCGGGAAATCACAAATCAGATGGCCGGACTCGGATTTGAACCGTCGTCCTGCCGAATGCGCGTCATTCAGACTTAATGATATATGTCATTGCTTTGCAGTTACTTTTCCGTTGCTCGTGAGTTCGGCTTTGTAAATTTCAGCACATATGACGCCCGGATATTACGTACTTTAGCCCTCTCTCACAGACACTTGACGTAATGCGAGCATCGTTACTCACTGCTTTTGGGGTATTAACTATGTCCTTGTTAGACTACACTGAGGTTTCATAGAAGAAATCCCTCGACTGTCACCAGATTGTTTGGTTATTCTTGGAGGGGGAGGGGGGGGGGGGAGGAGACCAAACTGCGAGGCCATAGGTCTCATCGGATTAGGGAAGGAAGAGGAAGGGATTCGGCCGTGCCCTTTCTAGGTACCATCCCGGCATTTGCTAAAGCGATTTAGGGAAATCATGGAAAACCTAAATCAGGGTGACCAGTCGCGCGTTTGAACCGTCGTTTGACCCCGAACGCGAGACGAGTGTGCTAACCACTGCGCCACTTCGCTCGGTGAACGCTTGTTACCAGCCCTGCGTTCAAAAGCGACAAATGTATCCTTTTAAGGGGGTGACTAATGTTTCGTTTTGTAATCGCAGCTGGATACGATCAAACAATTCAGAGGTAGCCATTCTCTGCTGTTGAGTTTTGAATTGGTGGTTGACTCTGAGGTATACGGCTATTATCCGCCGCAGGTTGCCTGAATTATGAGTGTAAACAATTGCTTGTGCCTTCTCTGCGCCGAACCTTACCTTTGGGTGGCAGACAGACGGGCCGGATGCGCTTGCTGAAGTCGACGGGTTTGCGGAGGCGCAGCAACGCGATGTCGTGGTTGTATGTGTTGACGTCGAAGTTGCGGTGTCGGATCACCGAGGAGACGGCGCGCATAATGGCCGGCGTGTCCGTCGTCGATGTTTGGTCGTGGTCGCCCAGGAAGATGCGGATCTTTGACCGCTTCAGTCTGCAGAATACGTGACACCCACAGATAAATCTCTGTAGCCACGACTCAGCAAACATTCGTTACGTGATTGTCATCAAGAGCAAGGCTTTAAGAATTTTCAAACAAAAATTAAAAAGTGTAACTAGTTTTGACAACAGATATTTGTTTCTTACTGAATACTATGTTCTTGTCGAAAAATAACTGAATTGAATTGCTTCGTGTACAAAGCACATATTTTTGTTGTAATGTTTGGTTTCTGCCGCATTGTTCCATATCTACAATGTAGAGACGATGACACCAATTACCAGAATCAACTGTTGCGCATCCTGAAAACTGAGTTAAATTTTAAAATAAGATCAATGTTTCTCCTGCTGATACACTGCCCCTTTCTGTTAATTACTTCGTGTATTGTTTCGTACAAGCACGAACGCGATTCACACTAGCAACTTTTATCGAACAGCTTTGATGCAAACATAATTTCCCAAAACTGTCATCATTATTTAGCTTTAATGTCTTTTGCGTGGTGACAATGGCCAAGACTTCATTCGTGATGTTGGTTTGAAACAACAAATCGAAACCCATGTTCGTCGCACGAAAGAGGGAAAGCAAAGAAAACAGTTATTTCAGTCGTGTGCAGGCACTTACAGAACACCTCCGACGACAATGTGTGAAAACAATTTGTGTTTGTGTGTGCATCTGTGCATGCGTGCACGTGTGTGTGTGTGTGTGTGTGTGTGTGTGTGTGTGTGTGTGTGTGTGTGTGTGTGTGTATGTGTGCGAGTAACACTCATCAGGCGGTTTAATGCCGTTTTGTTTTTATTGAAATATTTGGAGAATTGAAGTATAAAACGTTGTGACATTTTTTCACATAAGGCGTTTACAGTGCTCTTATGTTCTCGGCACTCTGTTGCGTGATTATAGACTTGTTGCAGACGGCAACTTATATAGGAAATGTTTCAAACATGCATTACTAAATGACGCATGGTCTTTGTCCTAAGCAGTTCTGGAGTTTTGAGTGCCATGAGTCAAAATATCCTCCATTCAGTTTGTGTGGTAAGCAGAGTGCATGTAAGCTTTTGTTTGTATCAATAAAACATCTTTGTAATGGAAGGAAATAATTGGGGTTTCAAAGGGAGAGTAGAAATTGAAAGCAGTATGATCAAAGTGTGTCATATCGGTCCATCTGAAATATTTATTAAAAATTCTTACTTTGAAACAGAAGAAAAGAAAAATGTGGTAAGACCATGTCTGACGTCCACCATGCCAGCAGCGTTTATCAGTTGGCAAACAGAAAGCTGTGTTGTAGGAGATGTTATTTCTACCCTGGCAGCGCCGGGAATGCTACAGCAAACTTTGCAACATGTGACCCCAGGAACAGTTTTGTGTAAGGAGCAGAAATCAACACCATATTTTTTCTTGAATTTAATTTTGTTATTCTCTTGTAAAAATTTAAAAGGAAGAATAAATAGTTTTTATTAACTACATTTCTACTAGTTAACAGATTACTGCTGTTTTGCAGTGTTTGTATTATCACAAATAAAACGTAGACTCTGATATTAATGTGACCTGAAACAAAAATATTTTTGTTGGCACATACAACTAGCCAGTTGCCTCGTATGGCACCAAGAACATTTTTCATGAATAATTTATTTTCTAATTTGTAAACATATTCCTTTACAGTGAAGAGGTGAAGAGCATAATTCTCTGCCATCGGAATACCTTTTTATTTTTTGGTGCGAATGAGTAATGTGTAGAAGGAGATACTTTTTTTATTCTCTTGAAAAATTTGAGATTTGGAACTTAGAAAGGTTGATTTTTCCACTCAAGGCCTAGTACGCAAAAATGTGAACGTTTATGATGTAGTCAGTGCGCAACGTTATCGCATTAGACCACGGCTAGGTCATTTACGCTCGTTGTGAAAGACAGTCCATCTCCCAGGTCGCATTGGCGTCGGATTTTTCACGTGTCGTCATGTCATACGTAATTCGATTTAGGGAAAGTTCTCAGCACCAAAGTGAACTGCCGTGTACAATGGCATATTGATGGAAGGGACCATCTCGGAATGTATTAGCGGACAGGAGAACACGAGGTGGCAGCTCATTTGTCAGTTCAGTGCTGGACACAAAAGTTCGTGAGCAGCCACTTATTAAGGAGTACGAAAATTTCAGCCAGGTACGTGTGGCACGCTTCCTGCACGTCGCACAGCAAATGCGTTTCGCACACACCATCATTGGGAAAATTCCGCATGGAATCATGAGTATTGGTACACGCTAATGGCAGGTGCGAGTACGCTGGAATCCACAGAGCACCACATGTTAGCTAATTGGACATTGTCCGGACAAGTAGTGGTGGTCGTCTCCTGGTTCTTCACTTGGAACAGAAAGGAACCTGTGATAGTCAGCCATTGTCTCTCACCAGTGAATGATAGACGAAGCTAGCTTCCCATCGTGTGCAGCTGTTGTTCTCCTGCCTTAGTAGATATTTACTTTTAGAAAGACAATGCACTAACCCATAATTTTAGACTGTCACTATGTGGTGAGGAACATTGCAGGCACATGTGGGTGGTTCGAAATAAATACGTAGACCTTCACTTAAATTTTTTTACCTGTGTTCACGAGTCGTAAGAGATGTAGATAAATGATAAGGTACTTTTTACGGTTGGTGGTGTAATTAATCGCCAAAATAAGTGGTGAACGTGCGGGGAATAAAAGAAAAATTACGGCATAGGGTAGATACATGTTTCGGTAGGCTGTAGTTTAAAATCTGTGCTGCACCGCTAGGCTTGAGTTTCATATTTAATGAACTGACACAACACGCCATTATTAACGGAGAAAAACCTTCAGATGTAAGAGCAACTTCGGGTATACCCCAAACTTTATGTGAAAGATGCCCTTGTTTGTAGGAAAGTAGCATCATTATGAAATTGTAGCGAAATGCAATAATATCTGCAGAAGGCCGATGATACGTGCATGGAATGTCGGCTGACCATGAAAATTAACGAATGTAAAATGGTTCAAATGGCTCTGAGCACTATGGGACTTAACTGCTGAGGTCATCAGTCCCATAGAACTTAGAACTACTTAAACCCAACCAACCCAAGGACATCACACACATCCATGCCCGAGGCAGACTGTTGTGCCTAGAACCGCTCGGCCGCCTCAGCCTGCTAACAAATGTAACATATTGCACCTAATTATACGAAAAGGCTCGTTATTGTTTGACTGCGCAATTGCTGAACAGTCACTGGAATCCGTCATATCCATTAAATGTCCTGACGTAAGCTTATACATTGATTTGGAACAGAAGAACCGCATGAGGCTAATTGGAAGAAAGAAGGATGCTAGACTCGGATTCATTGGTAGAAACCTGTGGAAATGTGGTTCAATCACGAAAGAGGTAGGTTTCGCACGATATCTGCCTATTGCTCCTGAGTCTGAGATGCTTACCGTGTACGAACGACGGAGGTGGTAGAGGTCTACAGAAGAGTAGAGTGGCTAAATGGCTCTGAGCACTATGGGACTCAACTTCTGAGTTCATTAGTCCCCCAGAACATAGAACTGCTTAAACCTAACTAACTTAAGGACATCACACACATCCATGCCCGAGGCAGGATTCGAACCTGCGGCCCTAGCAGTCGCACGGTTCCGGACTGCGCGCCTAGAACCGCGAGACCACCGCGGCCGAAGAGTAGAGTGTTTTGTGACAGGTTCGTTCAGTAGGCGGGACCGTTCGGAGGTGCTTATCTAACTGAATTGGCAGACGATAAGGAGGGACAATAACCATCATGGTGTGCTTTACTGTTAAAATTGCGAGAGCGTGCATTTCTACTAGTGTCAGCCAGTGTATTGCTTCCTCCTGTACATATCTCGCGAGAAGGCCATGATGGACGAAAGATGCCAGTTACTGTGCGGGGAGTAGTTAAGCACCTTATTGCCGCTTGTTTCTACTAATGGGCCAATACAAGGGTCGCCAAGTGCCTGAGTATCAGCTATTAAAACATAATAAAGGAACATATGCTATGGCCTTTAGGCTGTTCGGTAGCTGTCTGTTATTTAAAGGCAGATTTGCACCACGGAATTGTTAAAAGAAAACCGTCTCTCACATGTAAATATGGCTGATGGCTGTGGCTAATATGTATTTAAATGACATGGGATTAATCAACTATCGAAATGATACCAAGAAGAATTCGGTTACTATACATTTATTTTATAAAGAACTGTTACATAAATGGGAGAAACTAAACACGGGGAAAGGCATAGTTCAAAAGTAACAAGAAACACATGAAGTATTAAACTGTCTCAGTTGCAAGTAATGCACGTGTGGTGGGTCTGCAAGATATTGGGAAGGGCAGTCTAAAATGGGCGTTGCGTCCAAAGATCGTGACTTTAAATGATGTCGCATAAATAACTGCGTTACCCTTAGCATTAGGCCGAGGTTAGAAATGTACCAGGGTTAGTATGGGCACCGGGCAAGTTATCCAGCAAGTCATGGTTACTCAAAAGTCCCAGCGACAAATGTTCGCTCCCGAATCGCGAAAGATTTGAAATGAAAAATTAAGAATCATGACTACGCCTGTGAAACGAATCCAACTTCATCGCAAGGTTCTTAAACTTCACACGATGACGATCTCCGCTACTTCCTACAACAGCATCGAGATCACTCACCATTTTGGCTACTGCCTCGGATCTCGACCGAAAGCCAACTGTTCCCCATCGATCTCAGGACCAGAAAGCTGCTGTCCTTCTTCGACACCAAAGGTTCTCTCCGCCGCTTTCCAACTTGTAACTGAGACAGTTTAATACTTTATATATTTCTTGTCATTTTTGCACGAAGACTTTCGGTGTGTTTGGTTTTTCATATGTGTACAGATCTCTATAAAATAAATGTGTAATAATCTAACTCTTCTTGGCGTCATTTCGGTTGTTAATTAATCCCACGTCATTTGAATGTAGATTAGCCAAGGCCATCAGCCATACTTATGTGTGAAGGACAGTGTTTTCTTTTGATGATTGCGTGGTGCAAATCTTCTTCTTAATAACAGATAGCTTCCCATCCCTCCCCCCATGAACCATGGACCGTGCCGTTGGTGAGGAGGCTTGCGTGCCTCAGTGATACAGACAGCCGTACCGTAGGTGCAACCAGAACGGAGGGGTATCTGTTGAGAGGCCAGACAAACGGGTGGTTCCTGAAGAGGGGCAGTAGCCTTTTCAGTAGTTGCAGGGGCAACAGTCTGGATGATTGACTGATCTGGCCTTGAAACACTCACCAAAACGGCCTTGCTGTGATGGTACTGCGAACGGTTGAAAGCAAGGGGAAACTACAGCTGTAATTTTTCCCGAGGGCATGCAGCTTTACTGTATGGTTAACGATGATGTCGTCCTCTTGGGTAAAACATTCCGGAGGTAAAATAGTCCCCCATTCGGATCTCCGGGCGGGGACTACTCAGGAGGACGTCATCAGGAGAAAGAAAACTGGCGTTCTACGGATCGGAGCGTGGAATGTCAGACCCTTACTGGAATACTCTCTTTCAGATTCTGAAGGTGGCAGGGTAAAATACAGGGAACGAAAGACTATTTACAATTTGTACAGAAACCAAATGGCAGTTTTGAGAGTTGAGGGGCATGAAAGGGAAGCAGTGGTTGGGAAGGGAGTGCGACAGGGTTGTAGCCTCTCCCCGATGTTATTCAATCTGTATATTGAGCAAGCAGTGAAGGAACCAAAAGAAAAATTCGGAGTAGGTATTAAAATCCACGGAGAAGAAATAAAAACCTTGAGGTTCGCCGATGACATTGTAATTGTGTCAGAGACAGCAAAGAACTTGGAAGAAGAGTTGAATGGAATGGATAGCGTCTTGAAAGGGGGATATAAGATGAACATCAACGAAAGCAAAACGAGGATAATGGAATGTAGTCGAATTAAGTCGGGAGATGCTGAGGGTATTAGATTAGGAAATGAGACACTTAAAGTAGTAAAGGAGTTTTTCTATTTGGGGAGCAAAATAACTGATGATGGTCGAAGTAGAGAGGATATAAAATGTAGACTGGAAATGGCAAGGAAAGCGTTTCTGAAGAAGAGAAATTTGATAACATCGAGTATAGATTTAAGTGTCAGGAAGTCGTTTCTGAAAGTATTTGTATTTAATGTAGCCATGCACGGAAGTGAAACATGGACGATAAATAGTTTGGACAAGAAGAGAATAGAAGCTTTCGAAATGTGGTGCTACAGAAGAATGCTGAAGATTAGATGGGTAGACCACATAACTAATGAGGAGGTATTGAATAGGATTGGGGAGAAGAGAAGTTTGTGGCACAACTTGACTAGAAGAAGGGATCGATTGGTAGGACATGTTCTGAGGCATAAAGGGATCACGAATTTAGCATTGGAGGGCAGCGTGGAGGGTAAAAATCGTAGAGCGAAACCAGGAGATGAATATACTAAGCAGATTCAGAAGGATGTAGGTTGCAGTAGGTACTGGGAGATGTAGAAGCTTGCACAGGATAGAGTAGCATGGAGAGCTGCATCAAACCAGTCTCAGGACTGAAGACCACAAGAACAACAGCTTCCGATCAACCTAAAGGGCATTGGACATATTTCTTTATTATGTATTAGTCGTTGATTCGCAAGCACCTGGAGACCCTCGTACCGTCTCATTAACAGAAACAAACAGCAACAGGAGTCTCAGTCTCTCCTAACATAGTAACTGACGTGTTTCAAGGTAAATTTAGAGTGATATGAGCCAGAACGAACGCGTACCATGAGTCGTTTACCCCGCGAACCACTCGCGACAGGACGTTCCAAGTGAAAGGGTAAACGACAGTGGTGCCCTCTGCCACACAGCGTAAGGTGGCTTGCGGAGTGTCGATGTGTATGTCGATATACCGGGTGATCAAAAAGTCAGTGTAAATTTGAAAACTGAATAAATCACGGAATAATGTAGATATTGAGGTACAAATTGACACACATGCTTGGAATGACATGGGGTTTTATTAGGCATTGGCGTCGGATGTTGTCTTTCCCTAGAGATGTCGGTCGATAACGATACACTTGCGACTTCAGGTAACCCCAAAGCCAATAATCGCACGGACTGAGGTCTGGGGACCTGGGAGGCAAAGCACGACGAAAGTGGCGGCTGAGCACACGATCATCACCAAACGACGCGCGCAAGATCTTTCACGCATCTAGCAATACTTTTTTTCTGGTTCTAATGAAACCCCATGTCATTCCAAGCATGTACGTCAATTTTTGCCTCTCTATCTACATTATTCCGTGGTTTATTAAGTTTTCAAATTTATACTGACTTTTTTGATCACCCGGTACAATCCTCTCCTGTGTCAGTGAACCGCCATTAAAGCACCTGATTCTTTAAAGAATCTAACTCTCATGTATAAAACAGCTTCAAATGATAATATGTTTCATATTTGACAAACATATAACGAGAAAAAGGGTGCAAAAGCTCTGAAATTACGTTTAAAGTTTGTTGAGAGCCTTATTGCTCTCAGTCTCAAATAATGGATGAATATACACTGATCAGCCAAAACTTCATGACGACTGCCCACCTCGATGTTGAATGCCGCCTGGTTACTTTGCGACCATGTGACGCGGTATCAAAAATAAGTAATCGGAGCGGACACGAACTTGGTATCACCCTAGCGAAGATACGGGCTGCAAATAGGGAAGCATATTGAGATAAGCGACTTTCATAAAGGGCAGATTATTATTACACAGACGCTGTGAACGTGCTACAGTCGTGAGCACCTACGGAAAGAAGTAGAAGAACGGTGAAACTACCAATAGGCGCTAATTGGTTGGACGTCCACGACTCTTCACAGAAAGTGGGGTTCAGAGGCTTGTCGGCTCTGTAAATTAGGATAGGTGGTGATCTGTGGTATCTCTGCTGGAAGAGCACAGTGTTGGTTCACGCACAAGTGTTTCGGAGCACACCGTGCATCGTGCATTGTTGAACATGGGCCTCTGCAGCAGCCCACACATACGTGCTCAGTTGTTGATCCAATGACATCGTCAATTATGACTGCAGTGGGCACAGGACCATCGGAATTCGACCGTCGATTAATGGACACCTGTTAACTTTTCGGGTGAATCACATTTGTGCTACCTTAGGTCAATGATCGTCTTTACAAACGCCGTCATCGATGTGAACGGCGGCTCGAAACGTGCAGCGCGCTAGGGACACATACTGGTGGGAGCAGTGTTATGCTATGGGAGATATTCTCCTGCGCTTGCATGGGACCTATGGTAGTAATCGAAGGCACGTTGACAGCTGCGAATCATCTGCATCCCTCCATGCTTGATGTCTTCCCCAACGCCTATGTCATCTTTCAGCAGTATAATTGTTCCTGTCTCGGAGCCAAAACCTTGCTACAGTAGTCTGAGGAGCATTATAGTGAACTCACACTGATGTCTCGGCGACCAAATTCGTCTGATGTAAATCAAACCATCTGGGTGGCTATAGGGCGTCATCACCGCGGACGCAGATCGGCGACCCGTTACTGACGCGAATTACGTGACCTATGCGTAGACAACTACCGCCATATGCCTCCACAAACCTACCAGCAAACTGCCGGATCCCTGATACGCAGAACTAGTTATGTATTTCGTTCCAGAGACGGACAAACAAGCTAATACGCAAGTAATCATAATGTTTTGGCTCAACAGTTTAATCTGGATATTAGGCGCCGTCAGTTAAGCGGCCTCAAGACAGTTTCTAACTGTAATACTTGTATAACCGTGTTAGAACTTTAACGTAAGATAAAGAAACAGTACTGGTTGCAGGGATGTATGTATTATTTATTTACCAATTACGCGTTTCGCCTTATTCAGTCATCTTAAGATTGGCTGAATATTAGATTGTGTTATGTACCTAGCTTTCTGTCTAATGTTCAACCGATCTGTCCGAATCAGACGAAACGCGTCTTTGCTAAATAAGTAATAAGTACAACTCTGCAACCAGGACAAACTGTTTCTTCGTCGTATGTTGCTGGTTGATGGTACACCAACCAGTACTATTTGTTAGAAAACGTTCAACATAAGGGTATACTGTACATCCTAATGGGTAGATCACGACAGTAATTTAAATTTATAGCCGGCCGGAGTGGCCGAGCGGTTCTAGGCGCTACAGTCAGGAACTGCACGACCGTTACAGTCGCAGGTTCGAATCCTGCCTCGGGCATGGATGTGTGTGATGTCCTTAGGTTAGTTAGGTTTAAGTAGTTCTAAGTTCTAGGGGACTGATGACCTCAGAAGTTAAGTCCCATAGTGCTCAGAGCCATTTGAACCATTTTAAATTTATAAATTCGATTAATAATTACAGGAAATACTGAAAATCGAATTTTCGTTACCGCTCGAAGCGGTTAGATACGTCGTCTGCAACTGGTACCTTGTTCTAGGATAGTCGCTTAGTAATACAGATAACATTCGTTTTCTCAGTAAACTCTTCTTTTGATGCCTCTCAAATGCCATGAAAAGGGAGAAATTTTCATATTAGAAACCGTTAGTGCTTTATTATCCCATTAAATGAAAAAATCTGTATAAAGCAGTTACATCCTATAACTAAACAGAAAATGATTTGTCTAATACAGAGTGTTTCCGTAAGAGCGTGCAAAAATTTAAGAGGGCACAGAGGATGCTGTACTAAACAATTTGAGCTAGGGAACCTGGCGTTGGAGCAGCCAGCTTAAGGAGTTAATAGGAATAAAATAACATTCTGTGCACTTTATTAGTTACATTAGTTAACTGCAAATACCATTATTGACACAATGAACGTACCGTTAGTATTGTACATTACAAAATGTGCCGAAACTGATGGCGATCAGCCCCATTGCAAGTATGACATCGTCGAACAAGTTTCTGACGCGCCGTGATAAATATCCCTGGTATGTTTCGAATCACACCACATGCAGCTACAATTCTGTCAACTAATTCCATCTCCGCGTCTAATACACATGTAACTTTAGATATCCCCATAGAAAATAATCAAGAGGACTCAGGTCAGGTGACCTCGTAGGCCACGGTGTAGGACCTTCCCTTCCAATCCAGCGACCAGGAAATACGGCACTGGGAGGGTTGCGAATATCCACACTGAAGTGAGGCAGTGCACCGTCATGTTGTATCCACACCATCTTGCGAACAGCCAAGGGTACGTTCTCCAACAAGCCAGGTAGAACTCTTTGCGCGAACCTGAAGTACAGGTGGCCATTCAGATGGCTAGGTAGAAGCTGTGGCCCAATTAGATTGTCACCTACAACGACGGCCAAGAACGTAAATGTAAATAAACAGCACAGTACGTGTAAACTTGTAAACATGTTAGCTGTAAATGAGCTGGGGAACAGTAATGCTTGACAATACAGCAGACAAGTTCACTTCCTAGCTGGCTTCTCCGACCGCAGATTCCCTACAGCAAATTGTTCACTGGAGCATTCTCTATGTCCTTTTACATTTATCAACGCTTTTACGCACACCCTGCGTGTTCTACTACCTGCCCAAAACTAGTGTCGATCTACACAGCAACTCAGCACGGCACAGCGGACACACCAGGAACCGCGGTGTTGGCCGTCGAATGGCGCTAGCTGCGCAGCATTTGTGCACCACCGCCGTCAGTGTCAGCCAGTTTGCCGTGGTATACGGAGCTCCATCGCAGTCTTTAACACTGGTAGCATGCCGCGACAGCGTGGACGTGAACCGTATGTGCAGTTGACGGACTTTGAGCGAGGGCGTATAGTGGGCATGCGGGAGGCCGGGTGGACGTACCGCCGAATTGCTCAACAAGTGGGGCGTGAGGTCTCCAAAGTACATCGATGTTGTCGCCAGTGGTCGGCGGAAGGTGCACGTTCCCGTCGACCTGGGACCTGGGACCGGACCGCAGCGACGCACGGATGCACGCCAAGACCGTAGGATCCTACGCAGTGCCCTAGGGGACCGGACCGCCACTTCCCAGCAAATTAGGCACACTGTTGCTCCTGGGGTATCGGCGAGGACCATTCGCAACCGTCTCCATGAAGCTGGGCTACGGTCCCGCACACCGTTAGGCCGTCTTCCGCTCACGCCCCAACATCGTGCAGCCCGCCTCCAGTGGTGTCGCGACAGGCGTGAATGGAGGGACGAATGGAGACATGTCGTCTTCAGCGATGAGAGTCGCTTCTGCCTTGGTGCCAATGATGGTCGTATGCGTGTTTGGCGCCGTGCAGGTGAGCGCCACAATCAGGACTGCATACGACCGAGGCACACAGGGCCAACACCCGACATCATGGTGGGGGGAGCGATCTCCTACACTGGCCGTACACCTCTGGTGATCGTCGAGGGGACACTGGATAGTGCACGGTACATCCAAACCGTCATCGAACCCATCGTTCTACCATTCCTAGACCGGCAAGGGAACTTGCTGTTCCAACAGGACAATGCACGTCCGCATGTATCCCGTGCCACCCAACGTGCTCTAGAAGGTGTAAGTCAACTACCCTGGCCAGCAAGATCTCCGGATCTGTCCCCCATTGGGCATGTTTGGGACTGGATGAAGCGTCGTCTCACGCGGTCTGCACGCTGGTCCAACTGAGGCGCAGGTGGAAACGGCATAGCAAGCCGTTCCACAGGACGACATCCAGCATCTCTACGATCGTCTCCATGGGAGAATAGCAGCCTGCATTGCTGCGAAAGGTGGATATAGACTGTACTAGTGTCGACATTGTGCATGCTCTGTTGCCTGTGTCTATGTGCCTGTGGTTCTGTCTGTGTGATCATGTGATGTATCTGACCCCAGGAATGTGTCAATAAAGTTTCCCCTTCCTGGGACAATGACTTCACGGTGTTCTTATTTCAATTTCCAGGAGTGTATATTCGGTCGTCAGCTTTGTACCATAGAGGATAAGAATATCGAATAAATTCATGACGTTATATGGACAACTGGAATGTAATGAAGTAGTGCTCTTCGCAGAAGACAAAGTCACATTAGGTTAACCAGGCACCCTGATAGTGAGCTGGTGACTGGATAGTGAGGTGTGGCATGAAGTGTAGTGTGCAGCATACCTGCGGACGCAGTGCGCGGCGGTGAGCACGTAGTCGCCGTTGAGCAGCGAGGCGCCGCAGTGGAATTGGCCGTCGTAGACGAGGCGCGCCACCCACGGGTAGCGGTTCACGCCCGTCGGCCGCCCCCCTACGATGCGCACCTCGTGGTTGGCCACGCCGCACTCTGCAACAGCCGGCACACATACAGCTACTATTCAGCGGCAGCGCCACGGAAATCTTCCCGTGTCGCTAGGCACAGGGCAGGCGGTGAGGGCGCATCACGGCAAGACACTGCCTCGCTCCACCTGTAATGCCGTCAAGCTGGTACTAGACCAAGCTGCGTTTATCGCTAAGGTCATGTGGCTGTGAACAATTTTACTTCTAATGACGTAAATATCGAAGATGTTACACAAGCAGTGATAGCTAATTGTTACTACTTAGTTTCTGTAAAAAAAAAAGGAAACTCGTGCTCTGAGAGTACCTTATTAATTATGTATACAGACACTTCATCCAAATATTGACGACTGCTTGCTATTGACATTCATTGTGACAAGATATCAGTCCCGGGAATGTTTTAATTTTAAGTTTCAAGTCGGATTACAAGTGACAAAAGAAATTTTTTTGTGTGATATACCCGTATATTAAGAACTTCCTGATTTTCCCCCCTAACTTGTAGGCAACCTTGTTTCTTGCCAAATTTCAAGATGTAAGTAAACAGTAAGTACCCAACAGATTTCAATGAGTGTGTTTTCAGATATCAAAACATGTGACAAAAGCCCGTATCTTTTCATTGCGCTAAGCCCGTATCTTTTAATTGCGCTGACTTACAAACTTAACATTTTTACACAACAAAGGGACTATGGACTTTATGTGATTTCAGCTTGATACGTCTATCCGTTCCTAAGGAAAAGGGGTCTTAATAGACAGTTGGAGATATATACAGCCGGATAACAAAGAACAAAATTGTTTTTTCGTATGATATAATTACAAAGTCACCATTTTCCGATTTTTTCTTTAGTTTTGCTGTGAAACGCTGCTTCCTGCCAAAGTTTCATGGTTCTAGGTCAACGGGAAGTACACTACGGGTTTTTATGAATAGTTTTCCGAGTATCAAAACATGTGGAACCGTAGGCATCAGTACGTAACATCAGTTCAAAAATGGCTCTGAGCACTATGGGACTCAACTGCTGTGGTCATCAGTCCCCTAGAACTGAGAACTACTTAAACCTAACTAACCTAAGGACATCACACACATCCATGCCCGAGGCAGGATTCGAACCTGCGACCGTAGCAGTCACACGGTTCCGGACTGCGCGCCTAGAACCGCGAGACCACCGCGGCCGGCAACATCAGTTTCAACTTGACACATCTAACCGTCTTTGAGAAAAAGGGTTTTTAATAGTCGGACAGACAGACAGACGGACAACAAAACGATCCTATAATGGTTCCGTTTTTACCGGCTGAGGCACGAAATCCTAAAAATTAAGTAGATATCAGTAAAATCTAGTAGTTCTGCCGTTTTGAATCTCTTAATTAATCCTTTCGCGGCCGCATTTTTTTCCATCTAGCGACGCAACGAAGTTAATTTCTTTTGGACCGTATTAGGATTGTGATCAACTGACTTTATTAAATTCTAGACAATTTAATTTTTATATTTTAGGACAAGAAATTATGGTGGTAAGTATTCTTCCCATGGCCCTTTTGTGACCTGTTATAGCTTGACTTATACAAGCTTCGAAATACCTTTGATGACGCTAAACATCAATAGCAGGCGACTTGCTATGCGCTGGTTTTAAAATTTGGGAACTTCCACTCTTTCCCATCAGTATATTAATATGTAGCAAGTCACAGTACAGAAGTATGTACTGTAGAAACGAAGTAACGTGTTTCACTTTCACAACTGACAACTGCAGTGACCTGACTGACAGGATTGACGGGTGCAGATTGCTGCAGAAATTTTTAAATAGTTGGTACAGCGTACTACCACTAGATGTCAGGCACATCCACAGATTGTAACACATATTCCCATGAGCGCAGTGAAACACTTAATTAGGTCCTGACTTTGCATACCGCAGTCCACTAAAGAAATATTACTTTTGAATTAAGTATACTTCTCTTGCCTCATGCAAAAATTACTTTGGTGGAAACCATACTAATGGTAGCCATTCCAGCACTCCCTCTCCCCCACTTCCATCCTATGTTTTCCCCACCTATCCTCTCTCTCCCTCCCTTCTCTCCCCTGACTCCTTTTGCATTCCCCTCCTCTGTCTTTCCCCACTCCCTCTCGCGTCTGCCCTGCCCCCCCCCCCTTCCCATACGAGTCCTCCCTCTCCGTCGGGTCTCCCCCCCCCTCTTCATTTTTCCTCTCCTCCCCCCTTTCCCCCCCCTCACCTGTCCCGGTCGGCCCCCTCTCCCCTTGGCTGTGTTGTGTCATCTTCGTGCCAACTTTTCAGTGCAATGTTTCAAGTGAGTGTTAAGTGTTGTGCTTCTTTTCCAAATTGTTTCGAACGGAAATAATACTCTCGCTGGGTGTGATTTTTATACCTCTTGCAAACAGAAACCAGACTGTCGCCGTGTTTTTTAAAATTGTTCTGTCTGTTAGTTTACCTGTCTGCTTCTTGTGTTTTTCCTGTGTTTTCCGGCCGCGGTGGCCATGCCGTTCTAGGTGCTTCAGTCCAGAACTGCACGACTGCTACGGTCGCAGGTTCGAATCCTGCCTGGGGCATGGATGTGTGTGATGACCTCAGGTTTAAGTAGTTCTTAGTTCTAGGGGACTGATGACCTCAGATCTTAAGTCCCATAGTGCTCAGAGCCATTTTTTCCTTTGTTTTTTATTAGCATCACCCACCCTTTGTTTTATGTATTAACACAAACATCTTAACAGAACTACAAGATCTAACTTAAAACACATAGGTTTAACAAAAATACTAGATTTCAAATCTGAAGTGAACAGATAGTTTGATTAGAAGCTCAAACCAGAGAGTGTGCTTAATGAAAACAATATTATTGAGGACTATGAAGTTTGGCGACAGGTCATAGCTGAATGAGTGTGGTGCATGTCTCATCATTACATTCTGATTCTAGTTTCACATTAATTAAAAACTGTACAACAGTAAAAAAGACGCTATCGCCACTATCCTATAGATGCAAATTTTGTCGATTAACATTTATAACAGTGGTCCTAAATATTAACGAAAATTTCATAAAATGAGTTTATTATTTTTTTGTAGACAGCTAGCTGCACTGGTCTGCACTTTGCTGGTCTGCTTAAATGGAAAAGAAAAAAAAGAGAATACGTTTCTAATATGTATGGGAATTGGGTGTATGTCCTAATTTCCTTGTCTCCACCTGTCTCTGTCCATTTCCTCCCCCCTTTCTTTCTACAGCTCCTACTCCTTCTCCCTATCTTTGACTGTCACCTCCTCCCCTCTATCTCTGCCCATCTTCTCCTAATGCCCCCCTCTCTCTGTCTCCTCCCCCTCGTTCTTCATCTCTGTGTCCATCTCCCTCTCCCCTTTTCTCCTGTCCCCTCTATCTGCCCATTGCCTCCCTCCCCTCCTTCCATCTCCGCTTTCTCCCCTCTCTCTGACCTCGATCGTGTTTATTGTTACTGAAATTCAGATTCTGTAGCAGTATTCTAACCCTAAACCTATAAGCTGTAACTACATTTTCCTGTTGGCTAACAAAGTTTCACTACTGCATATTTTATATATGATTTGTATATTAATAAGAACATAGTCTGTGTGTGTCTAAACGTTTATTACAGTAACGCATAAAAATTTGAGGTAAACTGGAAAGGTATATTTTGAGATTTTTAGTAACAATGTGTTAGCCATAAAATGTTTTATAAAAACAATGATAGTTTGGTGTCGGCACTGAGGGAGTTTCGACGTTTTTATAATTTAGGACATCATGATGCCGTTCCATCGAAACACGCGATAAAATGTTGAATTAATAACTTTGAAGAAACTGGATCTGTCCTCAAGGAGGAACCAACAGGACGACCAAGAAGTGTTCGTTCTCCAGGGAACATTGATGTTGTACGCGAGTCTGTCTTACAGAGCCCACGGCGTTCAATTCGTAAGCAAGCAGCAGTGGTTGGAATGTCCCGGGAGAGTGTTCCCAGAATTCTTCATCCTGATTTAAAATTTCATCCGTACAAACTACAGATGGTGCAACAATTGAAGGACAACGATTACCGGTTACGATTAGGATTCTGTCAACAATTAAATATAAGTTGTGGATGTCAGATGAGGCACATTTTGATCTCACAGGTTATGTGAATAAATAGAACTACCGTTACTGGGTAAACACAAATCCTAATGACGTTCATGAGCGCTCTTTACACCCTAGTTAAGTGACAGTATAGTGTGGTGTTTCATTACATCGGATTATCGGACCGTATTTTTTCGCAAATGAACAGGGAAACACAATAACTGTCAATTCCGATCGTTACGTAGAGATGTTACGAACTTTCCAAACATTCAAGAAGCCTGGTTTCATCAGTACAGAGCGACATCACAACCTGCACGGCATTCAATGTCATATGTGCGAGAATTGTTTGGCAACCGTGTGATCTCTCTATTCAGTAACGTTCCCTGGTCCCATAGATCGACAAATTTATCTGTTTGTGTTTTTATTTTGTTGGGGTACCTCGAGAGCGAACTCTACATTACTCGACCAAGAACCCTGGATGATTTTAAACAGAGATGCTGCAGCGGTCCATGAGGAATCTCAACAGCAGATTTCACGAATGTATTCGTACAGGAGGTATCCGTCAAAAAATTATAAATGCCATCAATGTTTCGTAAATGGCTAAGATGTAAGGTTTCAGTTACTATGAATGCAATCTCTTTCCTTCATCGCTTCTATTTTTTTTTTTTTTGATTGTGCAAATGTTCCCGTTTTTCTGTGTCACCCTGTATTACATATGTATTTTAAATATTTATTGAAAATATACATTCATTAAAGAATTCTTTTTCTTCATTTGCTTGTGCCTTTGTCCCACAGTTTTCGCAGGGTCGGCACAGTTACGGTCTAATTTGGCATGGTTAATTGAAGGGGTGGCCGGATGTCTTTCCTGTTGCCACCCTGAACCCCCGGGATGGAATCAGTGTACCCCAGCGGTGTGCATTTAGTGTAAACCACGAAATAGTGCGAACGTATTTCAGATGTTTACGAGTCGTGGAACTGAGGCCGGACGTGGGGACCAGCCCGGTATTCACCTACTGGAATGTGGAAAACCGTCTAAAAACCACATCCAGGCTGCCCAGCACACCAGGCCCTAGCCATTAATCCTCCAGGCGGATTCAATCTGGGGCCAGCGCACCTACGCGAGTCCAGGACGCAGCGCATTAGCTCTCTCGGCTAACCTGTCGGGTTCATTCATTAAAGAATAAAGCATCTAAAAACACACCAATATCAGAATTTAACGTTGTGTCAAAATTTAAAACAGTCATTTAAGAAATTTTGGAGATTAATGTTGAACAAAGCAACATTTATGTTTTTGTTTATATAGATATAGGATGTTGAGACTATCGGCAAAAAACAACACAAACCTGTGAGACTTGTGGTTTGCCCAAAAAACTGATTTTCACGAACACCTGTTTTTCTTAAAACTTTGTCTACGCTTTGGGCGCTAATGGTTCTCAGTGCCTCATATGATAAATAAAGTGGTTAGACTTGCAACTAGTCCTCCACACTTGTGTGGTTCTTGAACGGTTGGTCTGCAGTCAAGTAGTAGTAGCTGAGCCGCTCCCTAGAGTCCTCTATATGGAGGACCGAGTACTCACGGCAGGAGCAGTTCCGCAGTAGAGTCTCCTCATCGTCAGAGTCGGACCCGCCCAGGCCGAACAGCGACAGCAACTGGTTGAACAGCACCCGGCCACCGGCTCCACCTTCAATGGCCTGCAACAGATAATCTTGCTTAAGCAAGCTCATCGATCACAGACAGTAACTTTGTTCAAAAAGCTCAGAGCAGAAGTACTTCATCGTCATGGACGTCTTATGTTAGGCGCTGCCTCTCATTCCTGACCTTATTCCCATTTCCAGCGGCTGCGCAAGACTCGCTCTAGACCATCCCAAAGATGACATTGAAGGTTTTAGCGGTCGAGCATTCGAAGATAATCAGTATCTTCATCGTCAGGACGTGACACTCATGAAGTAAAGCTTGTATCTGTCAGAGAGGCAAACAAGCTTTTCACAGGTCAGGTGAAGTCACCTGGTACTCCCAACATCATCTCCAAATCCACTGCGAGGCAGAAAGCTTCCCACCAGGTAGTGATTTAGAGGTGGAATGGGAATGGAGAGCAAAGGGTTCAAGTGCTCGTATCCAGGCACCAACGAGATTGTCGCCTCCAGGGCTTCCGGGAGACGAGCACTTGAACGTCTTCAAAGAAATAAAACAACAAAAATGTAATTCTTAAGGTGTAGGTGATCTCAGTTCCCCTACCATCCATCAGTGGTTGCCCAGGGTTGTTTCCCGCATTTCCACATGCGAATTCCGCGCTACATGTGACGTCACTCTGCCAGTAGGAGATGGAACACCAAGGTGCTTCACTCAACCAGAGACAAGGCTGAATGGCATTATATGGGAGGCTGACTTTGATCCCAGCAGTCAGTCATCTCCTGACGAAGATGATGGCTATCTGTAAGCTCATTTTCATACAGAGGATGTCTGCCTGCGTAGCTGAGTGGTAACGTGTTTGCCTACCACGCAACGGGCCCGGATTCGATAACCAGCCAGGTTGGAGAATTTCTCCACTCGTGGACTGGGTGTTGTGTTGTCATTATCGACCTCTCATCATCACTGACATGCAAGTCGCCCAATGCGGCTTCACCTGAAATAAGACTTGCAATTCGGCGGCCACACTTCCCCGAATGGGGCCTTCTGGTCATTTTCATATTAAGAGAGTTTCCCAGAAAGTAATACACCGCATTTTTTTCTCAGCCGGAAACCATGCCACGAATGCGGAACGTAACGTACGTATTATTTGAAGTCTCCTGAGTGAGTGTACCAAGTTTCCGTCACTTCCGACAGATATCGTATCTACAGGACAGTTTCTAAATAGCGTCTGTAGGTGATGTACTTTACAAGCGACGTGCCGTCATTGGATTTCTCACTTGCGGAGAAAGAAACTGTGGGGAATGCTTATAAACGCTCGTGCGAAGTCGTTGGAGCGTCTGCTGTCGACAAAATTACAGTTAATCGCTGGGCACGGAGGGTGAGATCATCAGAAGGCAGTTCGGCGGAGCTCCACGATTTGCAACGGTCGGGGAGACCATCCACAGCTTTCACACCTGGCATGTTGCAGTGGTAGACACTTTGAGGACGAGGAGGACGTGATTCACACAGTGAAGCACTGGCTCCTCCACCAGAACAAGGTTTGGTACCCACAGGGCATACACGCCCTTGTTTCTCGATGGAGGAAGGCTATGGAACGGGATGGAGATTACATGGAAAAATAGGGTGACTAGATAAAACGCCATTCTTTCGTATGTGTAATTCTCATTATGTTCAATAAAGAATTGTTGAAGAAAAAAATTAGGTGCATTACTTTCTGGGCAAGCCTTGTCATTTGCACTATATCCTGTTCAAGAAATTGCTGGAAGCTGGGTTCATGATACTTATACAAATTTTTGGCTCTAAGCGCGTCAGAGAGGGTTTTCCATCAACAGAGTTAAGTACATGTTGTTCTCTGATCGATTATGTTCTTTGTATGGCTCAAGCAAATTCCACAACGTATATTTAAAATGTGTCAAATATGTGGTGATAAACTGTGTTTCAAGAACACGTAGATAAAAGAAGAAAATCATTAAAAGCAACATAATGTTTCAGCGATTTGTCATTTAAACATCCCTGGACATGATCTTTTCAACAGGTTATACAGGAACAAAGGAACCAGCCCTTGCACTGAGGCCAACTTTGCAAGATAAGTACCGCAAATGTAATGCATTTGCTGTTACTGTAAATTGCATAATAATTGTGCGTCATAATATATGGACGGGTAGTAAGGGTGTACATTATCCTATGTTAATGCAAATTTTGTTCTGGTTGTATGTCTTACAAAGAACTGCTTACATATTATGAAAGATATAACAGCTAATGGAAACTGATCAGTGGAACATCAGCAGTTAATGTCGCCACAACATTTTGTGCTCAGTAGCGTACATTATCAACCATTTAAAGCTTATTATAATCCACCCATGATTCATTATTTATTGTTTCCATAGATAAATGACAAATTAGATTAGTTTCGTATGGTCTGGGGGTGTAACGTCCACTGTCACTACTTACCTTGAATCATCTAATACTTGCATGTTAATCCTACCTACGGAGCGAGAAGTCCGTCTCACGTTAGTGCTTATGTGGTATTTTATAAACATACGCTGACATATGAACCAAAATGAAAAATTCGTGAAATAATCGAAATAAAACTTTTTAAGTATGGGAAATCACATGACAGCGTATTGCTGCACCCAAGAAACATATCATGGGTAAATATAAAATTTTTGAAGTCCCTCCTTGGTCAGTGCTGAGCCAAGGCAGCTTTGTGCACAATGTTTACATCAGAATGCCAACCAGACAGGAAAGCTGATACTGCAGACAGCGTGGCACACAACGAAGATCATTGCTACAAATCACTAATTCTAGCTGACTGAGTCGCCAATTCTGCAGTATGTCAAACATAAATGGAGCATAATGCCTTTCTATCAAGCATACATCATTGAGTAACAAATCATAACTCATATGCAGGAACGACTTTTAGTACACTGACGCTGCAGGAAGTAACAAGCTGAAAGCCTGAAACTAAAAGTGGATGCACAGAAGTATGGTGAAGAATGTTGACGGGCTCAGAAAACCAGGCCGCATTCAGTCATCTTCACCAGAGGATAATGTCATTGCTTCCAACAGGCAGCTACTAATCCTTGGGCTTCTGATCCCTTCTGCTCTTCAGGTGCAATGAACCTGTGCCTATCATAAGAAACCTGTGACACTACGCCTATCATTCGTCTGATGACTACCACCTTCGTGACAGTATCTAGTATGCCCTGCTGGACTTAGCCGTTATGAGCTGCCGCCTCCTCCTCCACTGGCATGAAGACTTGGAACCTTCTACCACTTGCTCACTTGGGCCAAACTGATGGTGTTAGGCACGTTGTCGAACTATCATTGTTTTGGTTAGGCACACTAGGTCCTGCTGCTCCCCCGGATTGCATCTGAGAATGTACCCCAGTGTCTATGGTCTCCTCTGGTGAAGATGCGGTAACATAACCCGTGCAGATTTGCTGGGAGCTTACTAGGGTGTGTTATCTTGAATGTCCACGAGTGCGCCCTGGTAACCTGTGTCGTTATGGTGTTGCGCATCGCAACCAAACTGGCAACGCCTGTACCCTATGGGTCCCAATTCCGTGCACCTGCTGCTGCAGTTGCCACTGACACGAAGATGACTCAATCCTAAAACGAGATCGATATATGAACAAACCACTAATAAGACAGCCTCCGGGCGACCGAAAGGTGCTCACCACCACATCCCACATTTCGCCATCCTGCAACCGTAGGGATCATCCTTCACCGATTCCTGCAGTAGGGTTAGATAGCCAAAACATGGTTTCGATCAACGGGGCATCGATCTTTTATATCTCTGAAAACTTTGAATCTACAACTGATTATATTGTGTTGGATCTCTATTATTGTCTCTTTCGTACCGGACAGGAAACAACATGAAAGCTTATGTAGCCCAAGGTTGGTAGACGACCAACTTAGGAAGTATTTAAACATTAGATTTCTCCTACATGCTTGCGTTCGCCCTTTCTCATCACAACACACGACATGTCGTCTTTGGTCTGTAAATCTTGTCCTGTAGTAACAAAGACATCTTGTAACATGGTCATGTAAACCATGTTACCGAGACACGTCTGTTCGCATGCTGAAACAGCTTGGACTAAATGACACTGTGACAGCTGCGTGCGTTTCGAGTCGAGGGACAGGCTTCTCCTCGGTGATAGAAGACAAGAACACAAAAACTAGGATAACTCACGTACCTCTTCCGGTTATTCTTTTTTTTGTCAGTTTTTGCTCTCCCACTGAGTCTGCACCCTTGACGGAGGCCTGTCTACTGCGTTTGGTCATTGAATCTGATACCTCTGTAACGATACGTTCAATAACTGGGCTTTTGTATTTTTTGTTCTGAAGTCAAAGATGAAATGTGTGGTTCGTTCTTCCTATATAACCACAAAAACAAAGTGCGTTTGCTCATTGTATTTGATAGCTCCGTAAAGATACTTGCGCCCGGAGTTTGTCCTTAAGCTGTTGGCACACGGACCGTGCATTCGAACGTTGGGCGTGGAGGGTACCAAGTTTCTGGCGTCATGGGGCGTTTTTTCGAATGTGCAGAGCAATATCTAACAGGTCAGATATTCTGAACGTGCGTTTGTACGTAGACTAATGGGATGGAAGGACGTCACACACACACAATATCTCCGTCTCTCTCCCTTCTCTCTCTCTCTCTCTCTCTCTCTCTCTCTCTCTCTCTCTCTCACCCACACCCACACACATACACACACACACACACACACACACACACACACACACACACACACACACACATGCACACACATACACACACACCGAGCGGGTAGTGCAGTGGCTATGGTTCAAATGGCTCTGAGCACTATGGGACATAACATCTGAGGTCATCAGTCCCCTAGAACTTAGAACTGCTTAAACCTAACTAACCTAAGGACATCACACACATCCACGCCCATTGCTGGATTCGAACCTGCGACCGTAGCGGACGCGCGGTTCCACACTGACGCGCCTAGAACCGCTCGGCCAAACCTGCTGGCTGCAGTGGTTAGCACACTGGACTCTCATACGGAAGAAGACGGTTCAAACCCGTGTCCATCCATCCAGATTTAGAATTTCCATGATTTCCCTAAATCACTCCAGGAAGATACCAGAAGGGTTCCTTTGAAAGGGCACCGCCGATTTTCTTCGCCATCCTTGACGAAATCCGAGTTCTTGCTCCGTCTCTAATGACCACGATGTCTACGGGATTTCAAATACACTCTTCCTCCTTTATTTCTTCTATCTGTCTCCGGTACAGAGCGGCGAGACGTCGTATTGGCTTTCAGTTGAAACCGATATGTATATATTCCGTTTCTAAGCACCAGTAAATTGAGGCTATCTCGAAAACCAGTTGTTAATTGTATGCTATGTTGCAATAAAATGACTGAAAATGTTATATTGTTAGTTAAAGAATTATTGTGACTTGCGTCTTATGGAAGTCTGGCGTTTCGAGGAAACCGCACAGTGAAGATCCATCGAAAACGCATTGTTCTTGGCACAATTTGTTATAGTTAAATGTCATTCAATAACATATCTACGATTAGAACTTTCAGGAAAGGGTAAAATTCAAAATATTATCTTAAGCCATTCACGCTTGGTGCTTGGTAATGAGAAGCGTTGTAGAGTTGTAGCATAAAATGTAATTTGTTGTTGGTTCGTGCCTCACTCGTTTCAAATACATTTTACTAAAATTCGCGTTTTCTAATAGGTTTTTATACTTTCTTATTGATTTTTAAAGCTTTATTCTATTATATTCGATGTTACGCAAATATAAGTGCGCTCTTTTTGAGGAGTGAATTTGTTCGATTGTCTTAATCTACAAGACAGCTTGCGGTACTTGCGGCAACATATTTTGCACTTTGTTGTTTTAAGTTTTGTATTTCAAATGCCATGAAGATTCTGCTGCTGAATAGAAACAGTGGTCAATAAGAATGACCTTAGGGTTTTACTAAAAAAAGGATGAAATAATTTTTGTCGTATGTCGACATCTATTGTAAACTTATTTCGCACTATTTGTAATGGAACTTTTATAAGCCTTTGTTCTTATGGCTGGACATGGTACTTTCCTTTTTGCTTTATAACTTAATTGAACGTTTTATGTATACTACAGACAGGACAACATGAGTACCATAAGGGCACTGGAGGAAACATGCGTTTTAAAAAAGCAAACGTAGCAATGTTACGTACGTCAATTTGGTAAACACTGTGATTTGTGGCCCAGCTATATCCGACAACTGTCACTGGGGAGCACTACGATCGCATGTACCACGTTGAGGCACGTACCGTGTGCACAAGTCACATTGTTTCTGAGGCTTCAGCAGCACGTTGAAATCGGCACACTCAACGTCGACGTTGCAAAGCACGGTCCGTGTGCCGGCGACTCTAAGCGGCGTTGAGTTCCTGGTTCCGGGACAAAAAAAGAGGGCGTGTCGGGCGCTGGTGAGGAAAGCAAAGGGACAGCGCATGCGCGTCGTGGAGAGTGCTGCTACAAACGAGGACACCAGCGCAGAAAACTGTGAATATCTTTCTGATATCTTGCGCTCCGTAATCTTTGACATTGTTTTAGCCTATTACTGATTACGTGTGATGGTTGTACGTCGTGCTAAAGGGTCCAGACGTCGCTCTGTCCTTGCCTAAAGCTAACGTTGTGCTAAACAAGGGTTAGAAGTCACTGCGACTGATATATTATTCTGACTCCTAAAGCTGATTCCCTTATTACGTCCATTCACTAGCGTCGTTCTCAGCAAATTAATGGTTCAAATGGTTCTGAGCACTATTGGACTTAACACCTGTGGTCATCAGTCCCCTAGAACTTAGAACTACTTAAACCGAACTAACCTAAGGACATCACACAACACCCAGTCGTCACGAGGCAGAGAAAATCCCTGACCCCGCCGGGAATCGAACCCGGGAACCCGGGCGCGGGAAGCGAGAACGCTACCGCACGACCACGATCTGCGGACGCAAATTAATGATGCAGCACTTCTCATCGGGGTACTGGATAACTGTGTTGATTTTTGTAACTAATGGTATGATAAAAAGGCAAGACGTTTGCCTTTAGAAACTTTATAACCGTGCAGAAATCTTTGGGTGTGCTAATTAATTTCTTTTAAAATGGTGGTCACGGTTTTTTTTAAAAGAAAGCAAAAAATTTCCGTTGCCTAATCTATCTGTGCAGCCTTTCTTATCGGTGCACCGAATAACTTTTTTTTTATGATCATGCTTTTAAATTGCAAGTTGGAAATTTTGCAGCACCTTGCCTCACGTTTTGTAAAGTGTTTCTGGTAATGTGCTTCTGTCGTAGGCAGTACTTTCTCAAAGAATTACTGATTGATTTTCTCTGTTTTAGAAAGTTGTATGTTCCTACTGTGACGGGCTCTGTTTGCAGGCATGACTGGCTGTGTGTTTAGTGAACGCCTTGTGGAAGCATGAGGTGGGGCTGCCTGGATCTCGGTCGTGCCTGCCTGTTAGTCGGCCAATGGATGTATGGTCGTTAGTGTTTATGTGGTTTCTGAGACTGTTGAAATGAATTTCCCTTGGTAAGAGGGTAAATGCTGACTGATTTAGCAGTGACGCCGTTGCTTCTGATATTTTTATGATTTTTCTGACCTCTTCTTGTGTTTTTTTGTAAAGGTATTTCTAAGGCTAATTAATTTTAAGGTTTGGAATTTTCTTAAGAAATGCTTTTTTAATTAAATATTTTTTTATGTTGGGCCCTCCCTTTAAGATACATCCTGGCTAGAATCTTGGGCCGTCCGTTGTGGCCGAACGGTTCTAGGCGCTTCAGTCTGCCACCGCGCGCCCGCTACGGTCGCTGGTTCGAATCCTGCCTCGGGCATGGATGTGTGTGATGTCCTTAGGTTAGTTAGGTTTAAGTCATTCTAGGTTCTAGGGGACTGATGACCTCACAAGTTAAGCCCCATAGTGCTCAGAGCCATTTGATCCTTTCTTTTTTGAGAATCCTAGTTTAAAATTTCCTGTATTATACAGTTTCAGTAAATGTAAACGAGATTATTGCTAATCACTCATTTATTATGTATGTGACAGGATGAACATTAATGAAACAGATAAAATGCAGGGACTGATTCCTGACTGTAAATGGAAGAGGAAAGTTTTATACACATGTATCCAGAAATGCTTCGTTGCCACGGTACATGCCGCTGAAGAATGACAGTACCTCTGACTGTATGATTGAAGCAGTGTACTGTGAGCAGCAGAATTGTGCAGTATTCATGTCGAGAAGAAGCCGAGATGATGTCTGTGTGCTGCCAAGCAGATGGAAACAGCCGAGAGGCAACACGGCTCTACCAAAACAAAGATAATCACAGGCATCATCCACATCACACAACATTTCAAGCCCTACACTATTTTGTCGAAAACTGACATTCTGAGCCCGTGTCTGTGTAAAAAATCTAGATTGACTCATACGTAGAAGATAACAGCAAGTAGCCACTTTTTACAATGCTATTTATTTATTTAAATAGCACTGTTATCTCCAGACGGCTGGTTTACCTTAAGATACATTTTACATTAACTTTCCCCTTTTGTTTTCCCAACTGATCAAATTTCCTTGGGGCGGTGGCGCCGATTAAAAATCCGCGCCATTATGTTCCCGTGCAGACTGCTTGTGATCTTGCAGCAGCGAAAACTGTATGTTGCACTTTTTTATGTATATGTATGCACGTAATACAAAGCATCACTCACACACTAAGAAGTTTCACCACATTGAGGTATGTATCCAAAGATGGTTGTAATATCGCAATCTTCGTATACACGCCTCCATGTGGTGAAACTTCTTAGTGTGTGAGTGATGCTTTGTGTTACGTGCATACATATACAAAAAAAGCGCAACATACAGTTTTCGCTGCTGCAAGACCACAAGCAGTCTGCACTGGAACATAATGGCGCGGATTTTTCATCGTCACCACCGCCTCAAGGAAATTTGATCAGGTGGGAAAACAAAAGGCGAAAGTTAATGTAAAATGTACCTTAACTTGAACCAGCCGTCTGGAGATGAACCTGTCGTCGGTTCAAAACCGGTAACGGCGCTATTTAAATAAATAAATAGCATTGTAAAAAGTGGCTTATTGCTGTCGTCTTCCATGTAAGAGTCAACCTATATTGCAAGGCCTTCTTGGGCACTTATGTGATCATGGGTCTTTTCAGACAGACGGACTTTCAGGAAGGCGTCGGATTGTGCGCTGTGCGTACGCCAGATTTGGAGGACAAGATTCTATAGTATACTGAGACGAACCCTAATACAAGATCCAGGAAAGTGGCCCGCCAACATGGTGTAAGCGAAAGAGTGCGGCAGTCCATGATGCGTTGTGTGAACGCGTGCATTACATGCTATGGAGGTCACTTTGAACATCATTTGAGACATGGATGCGATGCAGCTCTGTACTGAGTTCCGGGTCGATTTGTTGTTGCACATACAACGTCTACTTCCGGACACATGTTCATGGGACCTTTTCTCCTCCATTTACAGTCAGGAATCCGTACCAGCAGTTTGTCGATTTTATTAATGTTAACCCTGTATATTATTGCGGCTATCAATTATCAAGTGTACTTATTACTGGCGAGTAAAGGCTAAATATTGTGTGAAATAAAGATTGTTAACTGTTTCTTGCTAGTATAGGCTCATTGGCCTCCACTCTCGGATCCCCATACCTTTCTATCACATCTAAGTATCTATATTTTCTTCTGTTTTCGAATACAGTTCATTTATTTTTTGTAAAGATGACTTTCTCATTATTTTGGCTCAATATTTTGTTCAAGATCTTTCTGTGTGTTCGTTATAATTCAGCCAGCAAACATGTTTCACAGAAAAAAATCAAATGGCTCTGAGCACTATGGGACTTAACATCTATGGTCATCAGTCCCCTAGAACTTAGAACTACTTAAACCTAACTAACCTAAGGACAACACACAACACCCATCCATCACGAAGCAGAGAAAATCCCTGACCCCGCTGGGAATCGAACCCGGGAACCCGGGCGCGGGAAGCGAGAACGCTACCGCACGACCACGAGATACGGGCTGTTTTACAGCAGATAAGACACAAGCATATATACAAAAACACACATACACACACACACATGGGCTTGCTAACAGAATTGTAAGAATGAATTTTGATATTTCTTTTCTGTTTTGGAGAGCTTTCTGTTTTTATTATTGTAATTTATAATAATAAGTTTTAATTATTATGTAAACATTATAAATGCAAAATGTTTTCCAAGCAACAGGAAACACTTACCAAAGTAAGTCCCTTTCTCCATAAATACCAAATACGTATACCAATAAAAATTATTAATATCGTTGTTTCAAGCGAAATCTTACGATATAGACGCGCAATTGGTCAAATTACTAAAAACATTCTTCGTCAGAGTGTTAGTGCACTACTGATGTTCGACCTTGAAGGGTATCTATACACTAAACATTCAACTTGTGCGGTTAACTGAGTGGTAGTGGACGTGTAGTTTTCTAAGATAAGTTCCTTAACAAAAGTGGTGAGGCATCAGTAAAACCTGGAGGAAAGACATGCGGCCTCTGGATTCACCATTGGGGAGTGCCTTTGTATTTAATACTAGATGGTTGCACTGATCCGCCTGGGAAATCTATCAGATAAGTCTGGCGTTGGTATGTTCCACTGAGTCAAGATGACAGAACGAGTTCTGACACGGATACGCAGTAGGGAAAGCGAAAGAGAGTGGACTACACCCACGGCTCCGTGGTTCCTGGGAGGGTTTTCCATGTCATGCACGCTCAAACGTTTTACCATTTCCGCTTACATATCCGGCACACGGACTCGTGCTCGTAAGTTACTTATCAGTAATTTTACTTGTTTACTAACGACAGCACATGTCAACATGTTGTCTCTGACCTGGATAAGAATGCGGTAAACACTTCCCTAACCACGGGATATCGATTTCAGTTGTGTTTAGTATGTTTGCAATAATTCTCGACAAACTGATTAAGTCCCTGGAGAACTTTTTTCGAGGTGATATAAAAAATACGGTTTTTAAAATGAAGTAATTTATTAGTGAGTGGAAAATAAACGTATTTAATTCGCGGAATAATGTTAAACGATGAAGGCATCAGGAATTATCATAAAACACACAAACACACAAAAAGACTTAAGAAACGTAGTTGTTGACATTCGCTCTATGAACCGGTTCGCTTTAAATGTGTAAACCTTGGATTAAACAGACATTTGGAATAGCGAAAGTTTTTCTAGAAGTATGTTTTGAGCATTTATTTGACTGCGGTAGTGACATTAATTCACCACCACTGCATATCTTTCTTACTTCTTGAGAGGGATGAAAATCACAACTTTCAGAGGAAGAAAGTTCATAAAAGACAGACAACAAAAAAAGCGAAGAAAACTTCCATAGAATTTTCCATTGAGAAAACTTATCACAAATGTAATAAAAGTAATTTAAGGGTTTTACCAATATTTTAGGTTGGACTCCATGAAACAGTACATTTACGTTAAAGATAAGTGATTTCTTGGAGTCCTGGAGCTATGTCGGTACTTTCTCTGACTTTATTTGTATGAAGCATACAAGTTATAAGCGGCGATCAAAAAGTTCCCGTTTGAGAGCGTTGCTTCAGCATATACAGGGTGAAACGTATTCAAACCGACAAACTCTGGGAGGTTGTAGGGGACATCAAAACAAATATTTTTCCATAATGTCATATTTTCCTATGAGGATTATTTAAACCGGTGGAGGCATTATTACGCTCTTCACTTGTTAGAGGCCGTATTATGATCTTCAGTTGTTAGAGGGCGTATTACGCTCTTCAGTTGTGGGCAACTGCTGTCCACCAGTGTAGTTGTGCACTGTCTCTGTTTGCTAATTGAGCGATACAAGTGGAGTGAGTACACTGATATGGTTGGTGCGTACTACGTAGCGCACCACAACGGACGAGCTGCACAGCGGGTTTGTCAACAAAAATATCCTAATCGCCGTATCCCGTATCATACGACCTTTGCTGCTGTGTACCAACGTCTGCTTGAGATCGGGTCATTTAACAGATTACCTGGATAGGGACGCCGTCGCACGGTAAGAACGCTGCAATTTGAGGAAGCTGTGTTGCAGCATGTGGAGCAGGATCGTTCAATCAGCACTCGTGCAATTGCACGTTAACATGGGGACGAATCAGACGAATGTAAGAACAGTCCTTCGAGAGCAATTGTTACTTCCATTTCATTTACAGCGTGTCCACAACCTGGAACCAGTTGATTATCCACCCAGAGCACAGTTTTTGCAGTGGTACCTGGAACAGTGTGAAATGCATCCTACATTTTCATCCTCTGTGTAGTTTACCGATGAAGCGGTTCTTCGTTAATGTGTGGGTCGGTATTGTTGGGGACTGTTTAATTGGGCCGTATCTGTTACCTAGGCCATTAAATGGCAGGCACTATTACAATTTTCGCGCCAGAGCATAGCCAGAATTGCCGGAAGACATCCGCTCCCTACAAGACAACGCATGTGGTTCCAACATGACGGGGCGCCGGCGCATTTCAGTCGTCGTGTGCGTTGATTCCTGGACCGACGGTTCCCAGAAACGTGGATTGGCAGAGGTGCTCCTGTACCATGGCATGCTCGATCTCCAGATAGGTGGGGAGAGAAGCGCAACCTTATTTACGCCACTCCTGTTCAAATGGTTCAAATGGCTCTGGGCACTATGGCACTTAACATCTGAGGTCATCAGTCCCCTAGAACTTAGAACTGCTTAAACCTAACTAACCTAAGGACATCACACACATCCATGCCCGAGGCAGGATTCGAACCTGCGGCCGTAGCGGTTACGCGGATCCAGACTGAAGCGCGTAGAAGCGCATGGCCACATCGGCCGGCGCAACTCCTGTTGCATCTGAAGAGGATCTGGTTGCCCGGATAGTAGTAGCAGCAGTAGGAACAATTAATGCTACTTCCGGGGTTTTTGCCCGTGTCAGACAGAACATGTTCCGACGGTGTAGCCTTTGTTTACGTGTCAATGGAGGCATTTTTGATAATCTATTGTAACTGAAAATGGGTTGTGTTCGTGTGTTGTCTCTCGGTCGTAAAAAAAAAATGGAAAAGTGTTAGTTGGTTTAATTAATTTGCCGCCAGAGAAATCTTCCTCCACCGGTTTAAATATTCCTCATAGGAAAAAATGACATTAGGGAAAAAGATTTCTTTTGATGTCCCCTACAACCTCCCAGAGTTTGTCGGTTTAAATACTTTTAACCCTGTATAGCACAACTTCGATCTGGGTATGTAAGCACCGACATGTAGGTCGGGGATCAGTGTGGCATTCGTGTCTTTCCGACGTGTGTGCGGTAAAGACGGGACGTGAACTGTGGTGACGTAATTACCAGATACGTCCAAATAGGACCCACGTGTAGTTATTATTTTCTTGGTCGCCGAAGGACAAACACCGGCAAACAGCCATCTGAGAAGGAAGAATGCGTAGTGTGGCATCATGTCCGTTGAAAGCTGCGATAAGGCGTGCTGCTGCTTCATGATAACAAACGTCCGAAATATGGCAAATGTATCGCAGAAGTTCTGATCTTTCCACAAGCGATCGTCACGCCTTCGGTCGCTTAAGAAAGTCCTTGAGAGGTCGACGATCCCTGTTGGGCGAGGATTTGCAGCAGGCAGTTACGGACTCTTTCATGCAGCAGGACATAGTGGTTTACCAAACGGCTACCTTCAACTTGCTGCGTCGGTGGGAAGATTTCTTCAATGCTCACGACTATTTTGCCTGATTGGCATATCGATTCTGGACTGTACAGTCTTCGAACGGAAGCTTTTTGATCGTCCCTTATATTGGTTCAAATGGCTCTGAGCACTATGCGACTTAACTACTCAGGTCATCAGTCACCTAGAACTTAGAACTAATTAAACCCAACTAACCTAAGGGCATCACACACATCCATGCCCGAGGCAGGATTCGAACCTGCGACCGGAGCGGTCGCTGGGTTCCAGACTGCAGCGCCTAGAACCGCACGGCCACTACGGCCGGCCCCTTAAAATAAATCACAACAAGAACTACGATTTATGCCAATTTTTATGCTTCAAAATAACAAAATTTACATGTAAAAGATGTTGTACTCCACCTCCAATGTTTAGCTTAGCAGAGTTATTATAAATGAAGCTCCAGCTTCCATGAGGGTGTAGTACCATCCCCAATATGCGAAAGGTCTCAGCAGTCTACTCAGGGACTAGTGACGACAATAACTGATTGTACGCAGTAAATTCGTTTATTTGTGTGGATTATGCTTCTAAGGTTCGCTGTCTGTCCTGACGGGTACACTGACAGAAAAAAATTGCGATACCAAGGAGTGGTGCGACATAAACAAAAGTTGGTAGGCGTGTTTCTACAACTGAAAGATTATGTATATTAAAATTTCGCTCCATTCACCTAAGAGTGACGCTAGCAGCGCCACTAAGAACATGAAAATCAGGGTTGCTTTTAAAATACGCTGTAACGTTCGTGACCGTTAGTTACCTCTGAGATTGGATATGATGAGTTGACGTTGGTCAAGAATGTCTTTAGGGTGACTAAGACGCCGTTATCAACACCTTACTGAGTTTAAACGAGGTCGTGTAATGGGGCTACGAGGATGTGGATGTTCCTTCTGCGATCCCACAGAAAGACTTGGTAGGATGTAGCCACTGTTCATAATTCTTGGCAGCGGTGGTCAAGACAATGTACGGGCTCAAGAAGATCAGTTTCCGAACGGCCACGTAGCGCTACCGACAGGGAAGATCATCGTGTTCGGCGTATGGCTGTGGCGCATCGTACTGCATGTGCAGCAGCAGTTAGAGCAGCAGTTGGCACCAAAGTGACGCAACGAACAGTTACAAATCAGTTACCTAAAGTACAGCTCCGAGCCAAACGCCCTGTACCGCGCATTCCGCTGATCGCAAACCATCGCCATTTGCGACTTCAGCTGTGTCAAGATAGAGCTCATTGGAGGGAAGGATGAAGGCGAGATGTGTTTTCTGATGAAAACTAGTTTTGCCTCGGTGCCAGTGATAATAGTTTGCTGGTTATGAGGCTAATTGAGGGCCTGTACGCAATCTGTCTTCATGATAGACACCTGGAGTTATGATCTGGGATGTGACTTTGTATGACAGCAAGAGCAGTCTCGTGGTTATGGCACGCACCCTGGCTGCAAATTTGTACGTCAGTCTGGCGATTCGACCTGTTGAGTTGCCATTCATGAAAAGCATTACAGGAGGTGTTTTCCAACAGGATAACGCTCGCCTAATTACGGCTGTTGTAACGCAGCATGCTCTACCAGGGTGTCAACAAGTTGCCTTGGCCTGCTCGATCACCAGATCTTTCTCCAATCGAGCACATAAGGGACATCATCGGACGACAACTCCAGTATCATTTACTGATAGCACTGACCGTCCCTATGTTGATATATCAAGTGCAGCAGGCATGTTTGCAGATGACGGAGTCGTTTATCGACTAATAAAGTCATCAGAAGACCAAAACAAATTGCCAAACAATTTAGAAAAGATATCTGAATGGTGCGAAAAAGTGGCAGTTGACCCTAAATGACAAAAAGTGTGAGGTCATCCACATGAGTGCTAAAAGGAACTCGTTAAACTTCGGTTACACGATAAATCAGTCTAATCTAAAGGCCATAAATTCAACTAAATACTTATGAATTACAATTACGAAGAAAAATTGGAAGGAACACTTAAAAAATGTTGTGGGCAAGGCTAACCAAAGGCAGCGTTTTATTGGCAGGACACTTAGAAAATGTAACAGACCTACTAAGGAGACTGCCTACACTACGCATGTCTGTCCTCTTTTAGGGTACTGCTGCGCGGTGTGGGATCGTTACCAGATAGGACTGACGAACTACATCGAAAAAGTTCAAAGAAAGGCAGCACGTTTTGTATTATCGCGAAATATGGGGGAGAGTGTCACAGAACTGATACGGGCTTTGGGCTGGAAATCATTAAAAAAGAAAGGCGTTTTTAGTGGCGACGGAATCTTTCCACGAAATTCCAATCACCAACTTTCTCCTCCGAATGCGACAATATTTTTTTGACACCGACTTACATAGGGAGGAACGATCGCCACGATAAAATAAGGGAAATCAGAGCTCGTACGGAAAGATACAGGTGCTCATTCTTTCCGCGCGCTATACGGTATTGGAATAATAGAGAATTGTGAAGGTCGTTCGATGAACCCTCTGCCAGGCACTTAAATATGATTTGCAGAGTATCCATGTAGATGTAGATCCGACAAACTGGCATCCGGCAACTGTTCAACACAATGCGTGCTCGCATTCAACATTCTGGGGGACATATCCGTTATTAATGTAGCAGCATTTCACATTTGCAACGACTTGTCTTGCGCTTACATTAACCTGTGATCTTCGAATGTTAATTAATGAAGTAACTTAGACAGACAAATGTATTTCCGATACTTCATTACTGTACATTAATTACTTTTTGGTGTTGCGATTATTTTCCCTCGGTGTAGCTTCCGATGAAGCTTCGCAGGGAGACGGCACCAGTTGTCCAGATGAAAAAGGAAGTCCTGCGTGCGGCCAGCGCCTCCTGCGGTGCGGAGAAAGCGAAACCTACTTCTACCTGCCTGTTGCTGCCGACCTACGTCACGGAAGCTGCCGGACGCCGCACTGGCTACCAGCTGAGCGACCTTGGCCGCGCCCGAGGCTGCTGCCTCGATGCTGGACAGCATGTGGGGCCATCTGTCTGAAGACTGGCTCTGCCTTCCCTCAGACAGGTCCCTCACAAATGTAACGAACGCACTGCATGAAGCGCACTGTTGGAATCAATATAACCACCATGCTCTCGACCGTTTTAATGCTGGCTTTATCCCTACCTCGGCGCCGATCCAAGGTTCGAGTCTAGGAAGGAGGTCAGATGTTCGCTGCTACCTTCCCCCCCTCCCACCTCCCAAATACAATCGTCAGCAAAACTTTTCCGTACGACAGATGTATACGATTCTTATAACGATATTAAAACATGTCATTACTATGAAATGAATACCCCTAGCTGCATACAGACGTTGATATAAGTCATCGGGGACAGTGCCCCGAGCGGTACTCGAACCCGGGATCTCCTGCTTACATGTCAGACGCTCTATCCATTTTTTTAACCGCGTATTGTTCGCTTTCGTTCGTTGTATCTGCTCGGGGCGGACGTCGTAAGACAATCGTTTAAGTTCGTTGTTGATTGATTAACTTACTTTTTTTTTTTTATTAGAGAGGACAGCTAACCCTCTGACCGAACACGCTGAGCTACTGTTCCGGCGATCCATCTGAGCCACAGACGACACGGAGGATGGTGCGACTGCAGGGACTTATATCTAGCACTCCTCCCGTGCGACCCACATTCCCAACTTATTTTCCCGCACTATATTCATAGTGCCCCTGCCCATTACTCACATTACTCCTGGCTTTTTACCGATTCCCGTAAGAGATCAGGCTTTTATATATATATATATATATATATATATATATATATATATATATATATATATATGAAGATGGTAACTGTTCTTTCGGTCTCTCTCTCTCTCTCACACACACACACACATATATATATATATATATATATATATATATATATATATATATATATATATATATTCATCTTTTTTAAATAACATAATGTATCTATTTGGAATCCATTTTCTCTGCTCTATAACTATCCAAGAACATATCACAGTATACCATTCACGTGATTATAAAAGCCGGCCGCAGTGGACGAGCTGTTCTAGGCGCTTCAGTATGGAACCCCGCGACAGCTACGGTCGCAGGTTCGAATCCTGCCTCGGGCATGGATGTGTGTGATGTCCTTAGGTTAGTTAGGTTTAAGTAGTTCTAAGTTGTAGGGGACTGATGACCACAAAAGTTAAGTCCCATAGTGCTCAGAACCATTTGAACGTAACATTCACGAAACTGAAGCTCAGGGTAATACAGGGTGTCCCAAAAGTTTTTCCGTGATTACAGACATTCATAAGGCATAAAACATAACATAGACAAATACTTTTTATCTTGAATTGCATGTGACATACATAAGTTCTTGTGCAGTAGCTACTTGCTGTTGCTTTGTTACAGCGCCCAGTGACACCATCGCCAAATAACATGTACTCAAACCAGGTGAAGGCCAATGTGTCGTCTGGTATCCCGAGACACGGTCATCAGAAGCAGTCCAAAGAAAATTCCAGGTGACATTCCAGAGGCCGCCACAAGATGTTAAAAGCAACAAGATGTGGAATGTGAAGTTTAAGGAAACACTGATCGTCCGTGATCTCCCTAGAACAGGCAGGCTTGGACCTATTACGCAGACAATTCAAACAGTGAGAGATGCATTCGTGAGAAATCCAAAAAACTTAGTCTGCAGACTCTCGCGTTAGCTGCAGATTCCGAAGACAGCAATGCAACGCACTCTGTATAAACATTTCTTTTCCGGACGTACAAAGTCCAATGGATTACAGTGCTCGTTACGACTTTGTTTTTGCTATGCTGGCTGAGACCGAGGAAAATGACGATTATCTGAGACGCGCCCTTGTCTCAGATGAGGCCAGATTTCATTTGAACAGACACAATGGTAGAATCTTGGAGTCGCAGAATCCCCACGCTGTGTTTGAGACGGTCAGAGACATACTTAAGCTGAACGTGTGGTGCACAACAGCGTGTGTGAACAACAAAATCATACGTCCTTTTTCCTTCAGTGAAAAAATCAAGGCAATAACTATCGTGATACATTGTAGTTATATGTTGTGGACATTTCGGACTTAATTTTCCAGCAAGATTGCGTGTCACCTCATTGGCGATTAGTTGTTTGTGGATATTTGGATACAAAATTTCGTGGAAGATGGATCGGGCGTGGTGGTCCCATCGAGTGCCATCCGCGTTCGCCCAACATAACTCCACTGGATTTCCTCCTTTGGGGTTCTGTCAAGGACCAGGTTCACAAAACACCAGTGAATGACATCGTAGCATTACGGCGCGCACAACTACAGACGTCATAACATCCATCCCTCACGAAATATCAACCGACACATGGGTGAAATTGGAGTATCACCTGGCTATCATTCGGGCAACGAAAGGAGCACACATCGAATTTTATTAATTTTGTGTGTGTGTGTGTATGTCTGTCTTTCTGTCTGTCTGTGTGTGTGTGTGTGTGAGAGAGAGAGAGAGAGAGCGCGCGCGTACGCATACATAGAAACTTGAATACGTTCCGGCACTTCAAGACAACAGATATGTGTCTGCGTGTCATATTTCCTACTTTATGCATGTCTGTAATCGGAGAAAGACATTTGTGACACCCTGCACATCTACAATGAAATTTTCACTCTACATCGGAGTGTGCGCTAATATGAAACTTCCTGGCAGATTAAAACTGTGTGCCGGATCGAGACTCGAATTCGGTACCCTTGCCTTTCACGGGCAAGTGCTTTATTTTCATTCTATAAACAACCCCCAGGCTGTGGCTAACCCATGTTTCCGCAATATCCTTTATTCCAGGAGTGCTAGTTCTGCAAGGTTCGCAGGAGAGCTTCTGTGAAGTTTGGATGGTGGTGGTTAGTGTTTAACGTCCCGTCGACATCGGGGCCATTAGAGACGGAGCGCAAGCTCGGGTTAGGGAAGGATTGGGAAGGAAATCGGCCGTGTCCTTTCAAAGGAACCATCCCGGCATTTTCCTGAAACGATTTAGGGAAATCACGGAAAACCTAAATCAGGATGGCTGGAGACGGGATTGAACCGTCGTCCTCCCGAGTGAAGTTTGGAAGGTAGGAGACCAAGTACTGGCGGAATTAAGGCTGCGAGGACTGCGTGTGAACCGTGCTTCGGTAGCTCAGTTGGTAAAGCACTTGCCCGCGAAACGCAGAGGTCCGAAGTTCGAGTCTCGGTCCGGTACACAGTTTTAATCTTCCAGGGAGTTTCACCCTGAACATCGTTTGTAAGGAATTTGTCTAAAAGCTGGAAAAGTATATGTGTCGTGCAACTGGTCTAAGATCCGTAATAGCAATAAATTGTCACGACTTTGGTATCATTCCAGGTATCGGCCAATACTGGCCCTTTCCTTGAATTTATAAAGAGGGGAAATATCGCTGTAAAGCAAAAGATAAGACAACACCACTTTTTTAAATGTATCCACCGCTATGATTGTAAATACATGTAACATATTGCGAATACATACACAGAAAGACCCTGCATTGTACAAGGAGACGATCGGAGAACAGTCCGTGGAAGCAGTTATATCCATAAAATATCTAAGAGTATGCGTGTGGAGTGATTTGAAATCTAACGACCTCATAAAATTAATCGCTAATAAGGCAGGTATCAGAGTGACATTCGTGGAAAAATCCTCAGGAAATGTAATTCATTATCAAAGAAAGCAGTTTACGAAGCACTTGTTTCACCAATACTTGAATACTGCTCGTCAGTCTGTGATCGACACCAGACAGAACTGATAAAGGAATTAGGGAAGATCCAAAGAAGAGCAACACGATTCGTTACAGATTTATTTAGTAAGCGCGAAAGCATCACGGAAAGCTCAGTCAGCTCGTAGGGCAGAATATTTCCAACATATCGCGGCTCTGTCAGCAACTGTATAAATATTAATTTTAATTTTAATAACCAACAGCAGGTAAATTATAGATAAACGGTGCAACTGAGGCTGTTGTTAATTAAAATTAATCCAACGGCAGACGCTGCAGAAGAGGCGTCCTGCGCCACAATGTGATTTACTATTAAAATTACTAGAGAATACGTTTGCTAAGAGAGTGAACCAATGCACTGCTTCCTCCTACGTACATCTCACGAACAGACTATGAAGATAACATTAGAGAGATTCGAGCTCACGCAGAGGCCTACCAGCAATCGTTCATCCTGCGAACCATACATGACTGATGGATGTAGATGTAAACTGTTATCTTCCACCCGTTTCACAGACTAAGTTATTGATCACCGTAAAATGTTATTCCATCCATCGTCACAACAAGAGACCGTTTGATTCGTTTGTACGCAATAATGAAGGAGGTGAAATGTTCGCAGATACTTATTAACGTAACTAAAGTCTTACAGAAACTACATTGTGTGATCATTAAATTATGTTAACTGTATTACGTCAGCTGTACGAATGCATATTGCAAAGGCCGCGAATCAGTGGTAAACATCTTAACCCAGTACCTCGTCACTAGATTCAAAATGGCCCTAAGTGCTATGGGACTTAATATCTGAGGTCATCAGTCCCCTAGACTTAGAACTCCTTAAACCTAACCAACCTACGGACATCACACACATCTATGCCCGAGGCAGGATTCGAACCTGCGACCGCGGCAGCAGCGCATTTCCGGACTGAAACGACCTAGAACCGCTCGCTCACAGCAGCCGGCCGTCACTAGGTAGTGAGCATTAAGGTATGAAGTGTAAACAAAAGGAATATTGTTTGGTTCCAGGTAAGTAATCGTGGGCTGTATTTTTAGTAGCCTGATCTCGCAAACGACTTCATTCACGTTCTTCGAGTGCTGCTTTAGCCGAGGTTCTGTGGGAATAGTCAGTATGAGGTAACGAAGTTTGGGATCGTTAAAGAAGCTTGGTAACAGGTTGCCAATCAAAGCGAGCGGTGATTTCGGAAAATAGTGATTATCTAATGACGTAGCAATGTATGTAACCAGACAGTTGAACAATAGTTCTCGTAGTTAAATATCTGTGATGAAAATGTGCCATTATTCTAACGTACGGGATATAACAGTAGAGAACCATTGTCTCACACGCTGCTCGTCAGTGAAAGTTAATTTTGTGCAAGAGGCTTACCAAGTGGATGGTCGTTCACTCATAGTGCTCTTTATTTCCTTCATTTAATGTGTGGGTGTATGCATCTTTGGTGTCATCTGCAATGCGCTGAGGGTTAATAGTGTCTTCGTACTGTAGATAACAAGAGTTGTCTGTTGTGGGACACGTCTACGTAGTAAGAGTTTGAATGTTTGAGACGCCTACAGAGGAACTCTTGACTGATTTCCCGTATCGCAATCTCCTGGAGGATTTAATATTTCCGTCAGTTATTCGCTAATGAAGAAGGCATTTACTCAAGACTTTTATCGTCGTTGCCTTTGTCAAGATTCAATTTAGAAATAATCTGTCATCCTCCCCCCATTAATCAGTTGCGGTACTTCATCGTGCATAACATCCGTTATCTCTTGTACGTACGAGCCACAACTACGTTATCAAACTTAATGTTGTGTTTTAGCAACCTCACGAACTGTAGTGAGAGATTACCGTCAGCACCTCATTACAAAACAGTTGGCCACTTTTTTGTCTTCTTTTTGCCGAACACATAAGCTTACATAGTTTTAAATAGTCATAATTCAGTATTACAGTCACTGTTCACAGAAACTAAAGTACTTGGAGAGTTTCTCCTGACGAACGGATCAGGGTATCGAGCTTTATGAGCTGGCCGATGTGGCCGAACGGTTCTAGGCGCTTCAGTCTGGAACCGCGCGACCGCTACGGTCGCAGGTTCGAATCCTGCCACGGGCATGGATGTGTGTGATGTCCTTAGGTTAGTTAGGTTTAAGTAGTTCTAAGGTCTAGGGGACTGGTGACCTCAGATGTTAAGTCCCATAGTGCTTAGAGCCATTTGAACCATTTGAGCTTTATGAACGTTTCGTAACCTTTCTTACAACGACTGAAGAAAAGTTTTTACATTTTGCACTCTCGTAATATACAGACACCAAAGCTGTATAATCCCACGGAGGTGAACCAGCGGATGAAAAATAAAAAAAGCTCAGAGCTTTAAAATTCAATAAAACTCAAGAGACGAACATCCTGTGTAATGCATTAAAAATATATCATTCTTGAAACTCGTTATTAACTTAAACATACCCCTTGAAGGCGCAAAAGATGGAGCATACATTCTTCATAGGTAACTTATGCCTCAGAAAAGTTAGAAGTATAAGAAATCCAGCTGGAAGAATCATTTCACAGGGGTTGAAATTGAACGTTGTGTGGAGTACAGCGAGCGGAAATAACTGAAAAGAGTGTTGAAAGGAAAACTTGAGTATAACGACGATGTGACTCTCTCATTGTGTGAGATGTGGTAAGAATGTTATTTTAAAAGAAGTCCTCCACTCATTCACCCCAAGTACTTCAGGTAAGCACCGGATACAGCACTATCAGTGGATGGGGCGGGGATTTGAAGCCAGTGTCTGCCGAATTCTCTGATAAATGCCAGACATCATTTACCTCCTGAACATTAGAAATGTTACTTGTTTCAGCAAAAGCTGAAACGCTTTTGTCTCTTGGTCCAAGGAGTACCTAATATAAAAAAATCTCTGTTTAACGCATTGTACGAGTAAATAAAATACACTATTCAGACGACACATGACGATAATCGGAAGAAAACTTATATTCTTCAGTCAATAACGCCTCCACCACCCTAACCACTAAAAATAATTATATAGGGTTTTTAAACCTATCCCCTGGAATAAAAATTGTAATGACAACTTATCACAGTGCTACCAATTACGTGTAACAAACTTTAATATTAAAATAAATCATGAAGCATGTAAAACCTTGAGATACTGACGCTTTTGACGATGAAAATATTCAGTGCCATTCAAATCGACGATTAATTAAGCTTTCAAATTTCTTAGAGCGTCAGGAAACATAGATTTTTTCCATATGTTTCCTGTGGCAAGTGAAGAAGGGGGAAAACATGAATCTGCAGAAAATGTTTGGAGTTTATTTAAGATATCATTTCTCAGGCTGCTGATTGTATTTGTTTTCTCTTGATACCCGTCCTGGATCGCCTGTTTACGACTAGAGGGACGCTTTCAACATTCCGCAACAAGTGGGTTAATGACTGTGATGGTCGTCCTAAATTAGGAGTAACTATTTTCTCCCGAGATGAAAAACATCTGCCTCCGATTCGAGGCTTCACTTCAGCTCAATACCTTTCTCACGCTTTCCTCCTCTCAGGCTCTCGCAAAAAACTGCAGAAGTGGCTCTTCTTGTTACAAGAATAAGATGGTGTGTGGCTGAACGGAATTCGAAATATAGTTTCCAGTGGCAGCATATTTTGCGTAAGATTAATTTTCACAAATAGATTTAGCTGCCTTAGCAGGCGTCTGCGACACAAGCGTCATTATACACTACTGGGCATTAAAATTGCTACACCAGTAAGAAATGCAGATGATAAACGGGTATTCATTGGACAAATATATTATACTAGAACTGACATGTGATTACATTTTCACGCAATTTGGGTGCATAGATCCTGAGAAATCAGTACCCCGAACAACCACCTACGGCCGTAATAACGGCCTTGATACGCCTGCGCATTGAGTCAAACAGATCTTGGCTGGCATGTACAGGTACAGCTGCCCATAAAGCTTCAACACGATTCCACAGTTCATCAAGAGTAGTGACTGGCGTATTGCGACGAGCCAGTTGCTTGGCCACCATTGACCAGACGTTTTCAATTGGTGAGAGATCTGGAGAATGTGGTGACCAGGGCAGCAGTCGAACAGTTTCTGTATCCAGAAAGGCCCGTACAGGACCTGCAACTTGCGATCGTGCATTATCCTGCAAAAATGTAGGGTTTAACAGGGATCGAATGAAGGTTAGAGCCACGGGTCGTAACACATGTGAACTGTAACATCCACTGTTCAGAGTGCCGTCAATGCGAACAAGAGGTGACGCCGGGTAATACGCCAGTAAGGCGACGAGGAATACACGTTTCCAATGTGCGTTCACCGCGATGTCGCGACCATCATGATGCTGTAAACAGAACCTGGGTTCTTCCGAAAATATGACGTTTTGCCAATCGTGCACCCAGGTTCGTCGTTGAGTGCACCATCGCCGGCGCTCCTGTCTGTGATGCAGCGTCAAGGGTAACCGCAGTCATGGTCTCCGAGCTGATAGTCCATGCTGCTGCAAACGTCGTCGAACTGTTCGTGCAGATGGTTGTTGTCTTGTAAACGTCCCCATCTGTTGACTCAGGGAGCGAGACGTGGCTGCACGATCCGTTACAGCCGTGCGGATAAGATGCCTGTCATCTCGACTGCTAGTGATACGAGGGCGTTGGGATCCAGAACGGCGTTGCGTATTACCCTCCTGAATCCACCGATTCCATATTCTGCTAACAGTCATTGTATCTCGACCAACGCGAGCAGCAATGTCGCGATACGATAAACTGAAATCACGTTAGGCTACAATCCGACCTTTATCAAAGTCGGAAACGTGGTGGTAACCACTTCTCCTCCTTACACGAGGCAGCACAACAACTTTTCACCGTGCCCGCCGGTCAACTGCTGTTTGTGTATGAGAAATCGGGTCGCTAGCGGCGCCAACTTTGCGTGAATGATCTGAAAAGTTAATCACTGGCATATCACAGCATCTTCTTCCTGCCGGTTAAATTTCGCGTCTGTTGCACGTCATCTTCGTGGTGTAGCAATTTTAATTGCCAGTAGTAGGTTACAGTACGCTTGTTCGCCCAATGCTTGAATACTGCTGAGCAGTGTGGGATCCGCACCAGGTAGGGTTGATAGAAGAGATAGAGAAGATCCAACGGAGAGCAGCGCGCTTCGTTACAGGATCATTTAGTAATTGCGAAAGCGTTACGGAGATGATAGATAAACTCCAGTGGAAGACTCTGCAGGAGAGACGCTCAGTAGCTCGTTACGGGCTTCTGTTAAGGTTTCGAGAACATACCTTCAAGGAAGAGTCAAGCAGTATATTGCTCCCTCCTACGTATATCTCGCGAAGAGACCATGAGGATAAAATCAGAGAGATTAGAGCCCACACAGAAGCATACCGACAATCCTTCTTTCCACGTACAATACGAGACTGGAATAGAAGGGAGAACCGATAGAGGTACTCAGGGTACCCTCCGCCACACACCGTCAGGTGGCTTGCGGAGTATGGATGTAGATGTAGATGAGATGTAGTGCATATATTATGGTCTGCGGCATATGTCCTTACCTGTGGCACAGCCCTGCACCGCCGGAACAGCTAGTTCAGCAAGGTCAGACAAGTGTCAAGGGACTTTGGAAGTGTGAGTGATACGTAGTGGCAAACTGAAGCTTTGATTTCGATGGCAGTGAGTTCATGAGCAGCTCTCTTGGCAGCACTCTTGCCGCGAAAGTAAGATCAGGATTGGGGTCCCATGCGAGGCAGATGTTTATTGTGTCAGCGTCATGTTTATGTCAACGGCCTGTCAGATCATTGTGCGCGGCCAGCACTTGTGTGGGTGACCGTCCGCGCCCCATGCGCTGTTGGACTACCTGGATGCCCTCACCCTCGTGATGCCAATTGAGGAGCTGCTTGACCGAGTCGTACCGGTTACAGGTCACGAAAACTGATAATGATCGGCAGGGCGATGTGCTGGTCCCACCCGTCTCTATATCCACATCGAACGACGCCAGTCGGTTGTGGTTGAAACGGCGGCCGACCGGTACCGTTGGGCCTTGCCCCGGCATCTGCAAGTTGTAAATTTTAGGAAAGTATAGTGTTATCACCTGCAAGTTGTGAATTTTGGATAAGGATAGTTCATTTGCAAACAGGTACAGGACAATAGTGCGAACCCTGTTGAGTACTGATCGAGTCCGCACTAGACAGATTAAAGGAAGATATAGAACCAATTTAGAGGTGGGCTGCTGGATTCGAACAACACGCAAGTGCTATGGAGATTCTTCCGGAACTGAAATGGAAATCACTGGAGGAAAGGCGACATTCTTTTCAAGGACTACTATTGAGAAAATTTAGAGAACAACTGACTGCAGAACGATTCTACTGCCGCTAACGATTATTCAGCATAAGGACCATGAACACTAGAGAGCTTAGGGCTCGTGGGGAGGTACACACACACACACACACACACACACACACACACACACACACACACACACACAGACACACACACACACACAGTGTTTCTTCCCTCGCTCTATTTGCGAGCGGAACAGAAAAGTAGTATTACATGGTACCCTCCACCAAGCACCATACAGTGGCTTGGGGACCACGTACGTCTGTCCGATATGCCTCGGAAGGCCCAACAGTAAGGACCGACCGCCGTGCCATCCACAACTGACTCGCGTCATTCGATGCGGATATGGAGGGCGTGGGACCAACACACCGCTCTGCCGTAAAATGTAAATGTAGGGCTAAATGTGTAATGCAACAGTTCCGGGTCATACGTCGGGGTGATGATGGCAGACAGTTTACTGGTCGTGAAAGTTACATTCGTCCACCAGATAGGCAAGAAATAATATCTCAGTAAATTTCAGTGTGGTGACGTTATCGGGAGCAAAGGCGTTGGGCTATTCATCTACTACTGCCAAGAGGTTGTCTTCGCAAGAGCCAGTATATCAAACAAATATTGATCGATTTGAGTAAAACCGCTGTCTCCTGGTGTGACTGTCGGTCTGGTGAAGATGGAACGGGTCACCGTAGCTCCCATGTGTTGTATGTAGGACATTCAGAAAGTTATGTCGCACATGTCGTCCCATGCTAAGACCATTGTGCAAATAGGTTGGCACATTGTCTGAAGAGAGTATCTGTTGCTCGTTTCCTATTTATACAGTTTTGCCGCTGCGACAACACATGCATCACAGCGGCACCTGGAAACGTACTCCTGAGTGGAAGTAAGAGGAACAGCATTTTTCTTGCGAGCAAACCTCTAAATTGCATATGGACTCACCGTGAAATTCGGGCTGTGTATGGACCAAATGCAGTGTCGTGTCCATCCGTAGTGAAACAGTGCCAACAATTTGACCAAGGCCGCACAGACATCAGTGATACTGATCAGAAAGGGAGGCCATCTACATCGACAACAGAGAGGAACGTTCAGGCAACCGCGGGAAAAACATGTAGGGATGGGGGAATAGTCTCTAACAGTGTGGATTTTCACACAGCAATTATCGAATGATTCCGTGACCACCGAGCGGACTCGTACTATTGAGGAACTGAATGACTGGTAGAAGGTTCAGAACGTTGTTTACAGAGACTTGTGAGAAATTGTGTCATGGATTTGTGTCATTTTGAAGTGTAATGAAATATTCAATAAACGTTACTTGGCGTAACACAACAATGTGTAACTTGCTTTTTGAAGTCTCCTTGCAACAGTGTACAAGAGTAACACACTTAGGCGGATGGTCCGCGTTCCGCGTTCCGCGCGCGGTCGGTAGTCACGTATTCCAATAGGGCACCACACAGTTACGTGGGCGGTCCTCAAGCGGCGCAGCCGTCCGCGCAGCCCTTGGCGCCGCGGACCGTCCTCGCCAGTTGAATACACAGAAATAAGTTGGTGCGTGCACAGCCCTGCGGATACCGCGAGTGCAGTAGAAGCAGAGTACCTCATTTCAGCCGTAGCATTCGACTTCTCTTGGAAGAATCATAAGAAAATGCAATCCGACAACAAAGGAAGTAGGTTACAGTACGCTTGTTCGCCCACTGCTTGAATACTGCTCAGCAGTGTGGGATCCGCACCAGATAGGGTTGATAGAAGAGATAGAGAAGATCCAATGGAGAGCAGCGCGCTTCGTTACAGGATCATTTAGTAATCTCGAAAGCGTTACGGAGATGATAGATAAACTCCAGTGGAAGACTCTGCAGGAGAGACGCTCAGTAGCCCGGTACGGGCTTTTGTTAAAGTTTCGAGAACATACCTTCACCGAAGAGTCAAGCAGTATATTGCTCCCTCCTACGTATATCTCGCGAAGAGACAATGAGGATAAAATCAGAGAGATTAGAGCCCACACAGAAGCATACCGACAATTCTTCTTTCCACGTACAATACGAGACTGGAATAGAAGGGAGAACCGATAGAGGTACTCAAGGTACCCTCCGCCACACACCGTCAGGTGGCTTGCGGAGTATGGATGTTGATGTAGATTTAGATGTAAACATGGTCTGATTTAAGAAGTTTCAGAATGTCTCGTGAAATCGATACACACATGTTATTTGCCGAAGTTGAAGGAAGGCTTCACATATGGGATCCATCGCATGGGGACTACAAGAACCGAGAAATGCGATTGAAGACGTGGCTAGACGTCTGTGCAAATACACTCCTGGAAATTGAAATAAGAACACCGTGAATTCATTGTCCCAGGAAGGGGAAACTTTATTGACACATTCCTGGGGTCAGATACATCACATGATCACACTGGCAGAACCACAGGCACATAGACACAGGCAACAGAACATGCACAATGTCGGCACTAGTACAGTGTATATCCACCTTTCGCAGAAATGCAGGCTGCTATTCTCCCATGGAGACGATCGTAGAGATGCTGGATGTAGTCCTGTGGAACGGCTTGCCATGCCATTTCCACCTGGCGCCTCAGTTGGACCAGCGTTCGTGCTGGACGTGCAGACCGCGTGAGACGACGCTTCATCCAGTCCCAAACATGCTCAATAGGGGACAGATTCGGAGATCTTGCTGGCCAGGGTAGTTGACTTACACCTTCTAGAGCACATTGGGTGGCACGGGATACATGCGGACGTGCATTGTCCTATTGGAACAGCAAGTTTCCTTGCCGGTCTAGGGATGGTAGAACGATGGGTTCGATGACGGTTTGGATGTACCGTGCACTATTCAGTGTCCCCTCGACGATCACCAGAGGTGTACGGCCAGTGTAGGAGATCGCTCCCCACACCATGATGCCGGGTGTTGGCCCTGTGTGCCTCGGTCGTATGCAGTCCTGATTGTGGCGCTCACCTGCACGGCGCCAAACACGCATACGACCATCATTGGCACCAAGGCAGAAGCGACTCTCATCGCTGAAGACGACACGTCTCCATTCGTCCCTCAATTCACGCCTGTCGCGACACTACTGGAGGCGGGCTGCGACGATGTTGGGGCGTGAGCGGAAGACGGCCTAACGGTGTGCGGGACCGTAGCCCAGCTTCATGGAGACAGTTGCGAATGGTCCTCGCCGATACCCCAGGAGCAAGAGTGTCCCTAATTTGCTGGGAAGTGGCGGTGCGGTCCCCTACAGCACTGCGTAGGATCCTACGGTCTTGGCGTGCATCCGTGCGTCGCTGCGGTCCGGTCCCAGGTCGACGGGCACGTGCACCTTCCGCCGACCACTGGCGACAACATCGATGTACTATGGAGACCTCACGCCCCACTTGTTGAGCAATTCGGCGGTACGTCCACCCAGCCTCCCGCATGCCCACTATACGCCCTCGCTCAAAGTCCGTCAGCTGCACATACGGTTCACGTCCACGCTGTCGCGGCATGCTACCAGTGTTAAAGACTGCGATGGAGCTCCGTATGCCACGGCAAACTGGCTGACACTGACGGCGGCGGTGCACAAATGCTGCGCATCTAGCGCCATTCGACGGCCAACACCGCGGTTCCTGGTGTGTCCGCTGTGCCGTGCGTGTGATCATTGCTTGTACAGCCCTCTCGCAGTGTTCGGAGCAAGTATGGTGTGTCTGACACACCGGTGTCAATGTGTTCTTTTTTCCATTTCCAGGAGTGTATTATGTGATGATAGCAGAGTGCAGGCGGTTGTGGATTCACTTAGTGAAGAGGAAATAGTAATTTGAAGTAAGATGAAATGAATTGTTGGTGATGAAATAAATCTTCGACAAGGTTTTGTTAATACAGTCGTCAGTAGTAGATGCAGTGCGTTATTTCTAAAGTTCTCTCTTGTGAAGCATGATATTATTACTCTAACTCTATTCTAAATTCACATATTCCGGCAGTCTCATTAAGGTCATAAAGAGAACAAAAATGCTGATATGTGGAGTAAACTTAGGTACAGTGAAGATTACGCCAATTTCAAGTCCCAAAACGTCTGAGAATTGGAAAGTAAACGGCAAGCAAAATAACTCAGTAAACGCATGAAGATGTTAGTAAGGAAATACAATAAGTGCGGTAGTATCGTAAAATTTGCCCCAATTCATTACATATTGTAACATGGCCTGCAATGTGAGGCACGATGATTTCAGAGCGGAAAGAAACACTGGGTGCTTACAGTATGGAATATACAAGCGCCTTAAGCATAATGTCTGAACAGGGAACAAGGGAAAGCTTAATCGTAAGTCATGTAGTATATAACGATCTCCAAAGCATGCAATTACAAAACTCTGAACTTAAGATTTTTAAATGAATAAAAATAGTGGCAAATATATTCTAGGATAAGAAAACAGGTGGAATTGTATATAACAATGCTTAGCAACCACATACGCTTGGGAGCTATGTGGGACAATGCATGTGAAGTAGTTGGATGTCCATTTGGAGCTGCCGAGAAAGAGCTGTGTGCAGGTGTGGGAGAATCCCAGGTGTGGCTCGTGCGTTTCAGTTCATCCGCCCACTGTCTTCCAGGAGTGCTCCCCAAAATACAGGGCCATGGTTTCCTTAATTACTTAATCTCATTTTTAAAACTCCTTTAAAATTTGGAGAAAAAAGTTATTTGAAATTTTGTTTATAGTAAATGCAGCCTCCTCAATGTAAAAAACATAAATTTGTTTTTGTTGAGAAATGCATGGCAAGACTGCGGCTGTGTGAAAATACATGTATATTCTCTACAAAAAGAAAACTACAGCGTCCGGTCACTGTGTCTGTTTTATTAGGATTAAATAACATTAACAATGGTGGGTGACAGCTGTTTTTATCTTAATGTAAAAATTTATATGTAAACATAACATAAGATGTTCTCGTTCACAAGAGAGTCTACTCAGTACCTAAAATATTATCTCTTTTGATAAAGGTTTCTTGAGTCTCCAGCCGGGTGGCAGAATTGATATCTCGCGACGTTTCGGGAAGTGTCATACTACCCATCTTCTTCGCCAGAAGATGGGTAGATTGACACTTCCCGAAACGTCGCGAGATATCAACGTTACCACCCGGCTGGAGAATAGAGAAACCTTCATCAACAGTTTACGCCGGGAAAGCCTACAGTCACATTCTTTCAAATGGCTCTGAGCACTATGGGACTTAACATCTGAGGTCATCAGTCCCCTTGAACTTACAACTACTTAAACTAAATGACCTAAGGATATCACACACATCCATGCCCGAGACAGGATTCGAACCTGCGACCGTAGCAGTCGCACAGTTTCAGACTGAAGTGCCTAAAACCGCTAGGCCACACCAGCCGGCAATGGCAAGATTCGTTGATGACATTGCTATCCTTAGTGAAAATGAATAAGAATTACAGGTTCTGCTGAATGGAATGAACAGTCTAATGTGTACAGGTAGGGGCTGAGAGTAAGTTGAAGAAAGAGGAAAGCAATGAGAAGTAGCAGAAATAAGGTCAGTGAGGAACTAACATCAAGACAGTTGCTCTCGAATTAGATGAAGTTAAGAAATTCTGCTACCTAGGCAGCGAAATAACCCGTGACAGCCGGAGCAAGGAGGACATAAAAATCAAACTAGCACAGGCAAAAACAGAATTCCTGGCCAAGAGGAATCAGTTAGTATCAAACGTAAGCCTTAATTTGAAGAAAAAGTTTGTGTGAATTTCCGTTTGGAGCGCAGCATTGTATGGTAGTGAAACATGGGCTGTGGGAAAACCGGAACAGGAGAGAATCAAAGCATTTGAGATGTGATGCTACAGAAAAACGTTGATAATTAGGTGGACTTATAAGTTCTCCGCAAAATCGGTGTGGAAAGGAACGTCTGGAAAACAGTGAGAAGAAGAAGAGGCAGGATCATAGAACATGTGTTAAGATATCATCGAATAACTTCCTTGGTACTGGAGGGAGCAGTAGAGGGTGATAATTACATAGGAAGACAGAGATTGGAATACATCCAGCAGATAACTGAGGACGTAGTTTGCAAATGCTACTCTGATATTAAGAGTAAGGAAAGGAAGTCTTGGCAGGTCACGTCAAACAAGTCAAGAGACTGATGACTCAAAAAATAAATAAATTAAGAGGAAGTGGAGCAGGGTGATTAATGACATTCGATTTCTCACACAGATGGGAGGATCACAGGTGGAACTACATAGGCGGCCTACCTTGTTAAGGCTTGGAGATTCAGTTTTTGTTAAGTATTTTTTAGTCAAATTCCTGCCAAACGTTTGCCGCATTTCGTTGGTCGATGTGAGAAGTGAGTCATATGAAAAGGTTCTCAACGTGATTACGGCTGCTCTATGGGAATTAACAGTATTTGATCGCGGAATGGTAGTTGGAGCAAGACGCACGGGAATTCAGTTCGAGAATTCTATATTCCGAGGTCCACAGCGTCAAGAGTGTGCCAAGAATACCAAATTTCGCGCATTATTTCTCAGCACGGACAACACAGTGCCCGACGGCATTCATTTAATGAACGTGATAGCGGCGATTGCTTGGAGTTGTCGAAGCTAAAATCTCGGCTGAAATAAATGTGGGACGTACACCGAATGTATCCGTTTCGACAGTGCTGCAGAATTTGACGTTAATGGGCTATTACAGCAAACGACTGACGTGAGTGCCTTTGCTAACAGCGCAACATGGTCTGCAGCACCCCTCCTGGGCACGTGACCATGTCGGTTGGATCCTAGACTACTGTAAAACCGTGGCCTGGTGGGATGAGTCCCGATTTCAGTTGGTAAGAGCTGATAGTAGGGTTCGAGTGTGGCGCAGACCCGACGAAGTTATGGACCCAAGTTGTCAAAAAGTGGCTGTGCAAGTTGGTGGTTGCTCCATGAATCGGTGGGCTATGTTTACAAGGGAGAGACTGGGTCCTGTGGCCCAACTGCACTGACCGTTGACTAGAAATTGTAATGTTAAGCTACTTGGAGACCATTTGCAAACTTTCATTGACTTCATGGTCCCAAATAACGATGGAATTATAATGGATGACAATGTGCCATATTACTGGACTATAATTGTTCACGATTGACTTGAAGAACTTTGTGAACCATTAGAGCGAATGACTTGGTCACTTAGATCGCCCGACATAAATCCCATTGAACAATCATGGGACATAATCGAGAGGTACGTTTTTGCTCAAACTCCTGCTTACAACATTCTCTCATTTGTGGACGGCTATAGAGGCTATATATTTATGCAGGGGCCTACAATGACTAGTTGAGTCCATGCCACGTCGAGTTTCTGCACTACCCCAGACAAAAGGAGGTCTGACACAAAATTAGGTAGTATCCTATGACTTTTGTCATCTAAGTGCATTACTCAAGTTAAACTGGGATGCTTCTATTGTGTAGATGTTGATGAGGCCAGCCAAGGACAATAGATTCATTCACTATATTCCTCCCCCCTCCTCCCTACTAGAGTTTGACGTTTAGGAGAGGGGGAGGGGGCCGAGTTGAGCCTTGAACACTATTGAGATGTGATTGAAAGGATGATGGAACCTCTCCACCAGCTGCCAAGCAACAGCCTGCACAGCGACCCCCAAGAATGGGCGCGCGTGGTACGATACTTCACCTAAGCCCCTGAGAGTCGGCACGTGGTCGGTTCTTGCTCACCATTAAACGGAAGATGGTAGTCAGACAGCGAACAGTGCCAGGTGAGTGTGTTTGAAAGGCTGCAAGAACCTACCAGAATCGAGCAGCGTTCTGAACAGACTGTCTGCACTGTCAACTGCGGTTGATGGGAAATTGCAGTACGTCATTGGTTCGACCCTGCATTTTGTTTCCTGTGCATACACAGGCAGCGAGAAACGGCGGAGACATACGGGTTTGTTTGATGAGCATCTTATTCTGTCCTATGGTGTGCTGTACTCTTTACTTCATTTACCACACTTGCTAACAAGAGTTTACCGGTAGCTTACGCTTATGAGCGTCTGTGGCATTTGCCTATTGTGTATTGTGGATCATTTACAACGATTGTCGGTTGGTTGTAACACGGGTTAGCATGCAGACAAGGAAAATTTCCTTATTTTTATTAAGCTTATTGGGGCGTCCTGCTTACGATCGTATCCCTGTTATTTTTATCAAATCATCTAGAATGAAAGTATATTTTAGTAATAATCTTATCGGCTGTGTTTTGCTTTTGACTGGGGTTCGAGTCTGATTCTAATTTGAAGTTTACCAACGACTTCTAATTATTTTAGTCGTTGCAGATCCAGACCATGCAGCCAGAACCTTATCGACGTTACTGACAAACGTGCTGTGATTTATATGTTTCTATTTAGCATTGGCCACCAGTCAACATTGGCGACAACTCGTTCGTTGTCAGCATAACGGTCATCACACTGACTTAGACATTTGTCGTAGTTTTCCTACATCCTCGTCATAGAAGGCAGTCGCCTGTGCTTTCCACCAATTCTCTACGCTGACGTGCAGCTCGTTGTCTGTGACAAAACGCTGTCTTCATAACCAGCAGTTCATGTAAGCAGAGACGAAATTCAGGGGGAAACAATTATAGGCTGTATTGTAGGTGATCAAGCACTTTCCACTCAAAACGCTATAGGAGCGTCCTCATTGCCCCTGCAGAGTGTGACCGAGAACTGTAATGAAGAAGGAAATGTGTGACAGTTACGTTATGTGGACCGCATGACATCAGGGGAAATCTCTCACCGGGCCCTCATGCTTGCCAGGAGATGCTGTTTCCTAGACATCTATACGTGCTCGCTGTGCACTCAGAACGGAAAAGAACGACGTGACACGTTCGACCGGCATACTAAAGACACTGCCCAACACATCTGTGAAAAGTTTCATCGGATTTTCACAGTGATTTCCGTTTTGTGAACTTACTTTCCTGATAGCCCTCGTATTTGGTTCGCGTTTGTTTGTATTTTCAAAAGCTCTTGCTGAGGCATAGAATGTTATGCTGCTGATAGCTCACTCTCCGTCTACATGGAGTGAAGGGAATGAAAAAACAATAAGAGAAAAATGATCTAGGCGGTTTTATTCAAAAAAATATTCGCAGTGATCCCGGACTCACCGAGAAAATTTATTTCCTTTTTTGATATCTTTCTGCGAAGATATGGACATAGTTTATTTTGCTATTTTCCAGGGAATTACAGCAAGGAGCTCTAATGTGTTAAACAGAACATTTATTATATCATGTAGCTGACGTATTTAAGCCAACCGTATAGAAATCAAATGAAATCAAATTTCTACCAATTTTAGTCAGAGCGCTACAGAAATTCAAAGACTAAGGGTGAATGCAACAGGCGCAATGAACTGGCTCGATTCGGATGGATGTTATGTTGGCAGGATATTAATTTAAGTGGGGAAGCCTATTTTCCTGAGCACGCTACTCAGTGCTGCTCCTAAACATCATGCTGCTGATGCTGGTGTCACGGAACAAGCTCCTTCCGCTGTTTGGACTTGTGGGTTTAGTGACATAATCACAATCTTTTTAGAGAGCTCCGCAAAAAGAAATCTACTAGTACTAAGATTGGGCGACTGTACGGGCCATTCCTGAGGGAAAGGCGTCCTTACTATCTTATGGGAAATCGTTGCTCAGTTCTTGCACCACCTACGCTCAGAATGGGCTATGTGACCATCGTCTAGCATTCCCATATGGCCTCTAATGTCTAGACTAACATCCCAAACGAGAGCACTTCGGTTATCAACAAATGGAACCACTTATCTTACTTGTAAGTGTACCGATGAAGTAATTTGTACCGATAGTCTCGTCTCAAGGAATTACTTACGACATTAATGGATCGCTTCAAATGGTTCAAATGGTTCTGAGTACTGTGAGACTTAACATCTGAGGTCATCAGTTCCCTAGAACTTAGAACTACTTAAACCTAACTAACCTAAGGACATCACACACATCCATGCCCGAGGCAGGATTCGAATCTGCGACCGTAGCGGATGCGCGGTTCCAGACTGAAGCGCCTAGAACCGCTCGGCCACACAGTCCGGTGGATCACTTCCATTGATCCAGAATGAGAGTACCGGGCGTGAGTCGTGCTTCGGTAGCTCAGTTGCTAGAGCACTTGCCCGCGGAAGGCAAAGGTCTCGTGTTCGAGTCTCGGTCGGGCACACAGTTTTAACCTGCCAGGAAGTTTCACTTCTATTGATGATTGACATCACGTACCCATCTAGAATTTTTTGTAGTCCAGTAATTATTATGGTGATTATAGCACCATGGTATGTTAACGTGAGTTCTTCAGAGAACAAACACTTTGTAAGGCGTCCAGAATGAAACTAATCACGGCTTATTCCTAGAAAGTAATTCTTTAATTTATTGGACTCGATGGCTTGCAGTTCCTTTGTCAGTGACAATTGGTACTGGTGAAACTGTTAACCGTGTATGTCTCATGAATATAAGGCTCATACCAGTGACTGCAGCAACATTCCAACCTGACAGGATGTCAAATGAAACACCTTTCAGTCGTCTAGTTTCAAACATTATTTTATTTGGCAACCAGTTTCTGCGCTTTACTGCGCCATCTTCAGGCCGCTGACCGACGTGTAGAAAGATTTTATCTCTGTTGTGATTAAAACAGGGGCCAGCATACAGTTATTAGTAGATTTTTGCTACAGAGATCAACCATCGTCTGCCGACATCCTGTGTCGAACAGCCGGGTCCCGCAACCATCTCTAAAAAGATGGACATACAGAGACTTCTAATCTGACATCGAAGCTGTTGTTCAGCACGTAAGAACGTAATGGCTGTTGGAGCTCTATGACCATGACTTATTGTGGCATAGGCCATGGCTGCTTCATTAGCACCGTGTCGGCAGTCATCGAGCATCAGCAATATGTCAACAAACTCATTGACGTGTATATCATATTTATTTCATATAAGTATCCATGGCGGACCGAAGGTCGTTCAGTTGAGCATTCCTAACTGCCTTGGTTACTGCAGTGTAAGGATGCACTCTAGATCTAAACGAGCATAAATGCAAACAGCGCATTAAGAAATTTTGACACCAGAGATCTTTACATATGGCCCACACGTCGTTCATAAGGCGCATTAAGTTGTGCAGTCATGAAAATCACTCGTTTGAACACCTCACTTAAAAGAACATTCCGCCACCATAATATCCATCTGAACACAGAGAATTATGTACGGCATGTTCCATGCACCACTAAAACTTTGAACGTTTCTACCTCTGTACCTAAAACTGGGTTTAAATTTATTTGTTATCCACTGCTTTAAATACATCAGCTACATGATAGAAAGATAATATTAGAAAAATATAATTCGCTGTTGGAGCTCGCCGGCCGGACGGAGTGGCCGTGCGGTTCTAGGCACTACAGTCTGGAACCGCGAGACCTCTACGGTCGCAGGTTCGAATCCTGCCTCGGGCATGGATGTATTTGATGTCCTTAGGTTAGTTAGGTTTAAGTAGTTCTAAGTCTAGGGGACTGATGAACTCAGAAGTTGAGTCCCAAAGTGCTCAGAACCATTTGAACCATTTCTTGTTGGAGCTCTCTGGAGAATAACTGAGAAAACTACGTTCATAAATCTACAAAAGAGTGTAGCTTCTTACACTCACTTATCTAAATAAATATTTCTTGCACTTATTATTTTGTAAGTTACGGTGTAAAATTCCTGTTATGAAGCACCCTTTATGTTGCTTTAATTTTTTAATATGTGCAAGCATGTTGCACCTTATGGTCCATGTTGTATTGACACTCGCAGTAATCAAATACAGTAATGGAATTTCGTTCCGTCAACTTTCTTATCAAGGCGAAAAAATGACTAATTTATTGATATAACAATGCGACACAAATCTTTGGTTAGATGTTTAGCAAGTAACAAGTAATTTCACAGAGATTGCGTACTAGAGTGTCTGTAGTCATTTAGACCAGGAATGTGACAGAAACACATAACAGGTCCTACCACGCGCTCTGAGTTTGATGGAGGATCAAAATAGAAAAACCTGGTGTAAGCTGGACGAAAAGTGTTGACGGAGGCAAAAGGAAAAGAGTGGGCTCGGACTCGTTCCCTGACCCACTTGCGGTCGCAGGGACGGCCGTCGCGTGCGGAGAAAGTTGCGTTACGCGGCTGTGATTGCTTTTTAGGCGTCGAGGGCTGGACTCGGTGAAACTAGCGGGCACGTGTTTACTTTCTGTTTCAGGGGCCGACTGCACATCCAAGCCCACGTTTCAGCATGGGGCTCTGTTTGCGCTTCCCGACGCCGAAAATGTGAGGCTATCAGATACTCTCATTTAATTCGTGTGATAGTAACATTCTTTACGGGACTCTTACAGAAGAAACAAGGTGAAAATTGAATTGTGAATAATAAACGACACGTTTCAGTTCTATTGAGACAAGGTACTGTTTGTACTCTTATAGTTTCAGACGAAATCATTACTGGCCAAAGACAAATATCTGTCGCTAATAGAAATGAATCTTGAAGTTAAAAATCATCACGTCAGCCTCACAGAATATTTAACAGACTGGTGAACTCAGTATAACTATTTCTTGCTGTTGGATAGGGGCAAACATTTTTCTATTCCAGATGTACTACGGTTTATAATGAAAAATACCGCTTATAAATGACATGCACAATGTTGTGTGTGTTCTTTAGCCTTAACTTATCTTCCAGAACGAATTTTCGCTTTGCAGCGGAGTGCGTGCTTATCTGAAACTTCCCGGCAGGCTGTGGCTAAGCCAAGTCTCCGCAGTATGCTTTCTTCCAGGAGGTCTAGTCCCGCTGGGTATGCAGAACATCTGCGAAGTATGGAAGGCAGGAGCCGGCCGGTGTGGCCGAGAGGTTCTAGGCGCTTCAGTCTGGAACTGCGCTACCACTACGGCCGCAGGTTCGAATCTTGCCTCGGGCATGGATGTGTGTGATGTCCTTAGGTTAGTTAGGTTTAAGTAGTTCTACGTTCTAGGGGACTGATGACCTCAGAGGTTAAGTTCCATAGTGCTCAGAGCCATTTGAACCATGGAAGGCAGTAGATGAGGTACTGGCGGAAGTAAAGGTGTGAGGGCGGTTCGAGAGTCACTCTTGGAGAGCTCAGTCGTCAGAGCATTTGCCAGCGAAAGGCGAAGGTCGCTATTTCAGATCCCCATACAACACACAGATTTAATCTAACACGAAGTTTTAATTTATTTTGTTTAGAGTATCCAAACTTACAAAGGCATCATCGTGCTTTAAAGTCTGGTTACGGGCTTGTAAGCCGAAACTTGTTTACAAAATAAATTAATACTGTTGGTCAAACACAATTTTTATAAAGATGGACTTCTTCTATCAAGATACGGTGGAAGAATACTTTAAAATCTGAAACAGAAATTTTCGCAGCTATCATACTGGATAAGAGATCCTTATCAAGTACCGATAAGGCAGTAAAAACAGTTCTAAAGAAATTAGTTCTGATATTTTAGAGTTACGTGCCATCTTTGTTCATGTATGAGCACTACCCCGCATCCGTTGTAAAGTCAGTGACGCAATAAGATTAAGTTAATGAGGAACTTTTCTTTCAAAATATCTAATGCCAGGTTTGAATTCCAGTGCAATTAATTAATATAGAGGTTATTGTGAAAGGAGTAACGTTCAAACAATGTTCCAAGTAGTTCTGGTTTAGGCGTAAATGTTTATCTTCTACGACAAGGACAAAACGAAACCTTAGTTGTGGGCCGCGCCTCATTCAGTTAAACATCCTGCCTAGCAAGTGTTTCTTGTTTGGCACAAATTAATCCAATAAAACGAAGCTTGTATATGTGAATGATAAAATTGCTTTCGAAATGCAGAGTAGGCAGCCACAGCCGGTGAGACATAGACTGATCATAGAAGAGACCTACATCATACCTTTAAGAAAGTAAAATGTTATTAAGGAAGTCCGCCTGCTTATCTGGCTGGTAACGTACTTGCAATCGGGCCCGGGTTCGATTCTCGGCCGATTTGGAAATTTTCTCCGCTCGTGGAGTGGGTGTTGTGTTGTCCTCATCATCATTTCATCCTCATCGCCGGCGCTCAAGTCGCCCAGTGTGGTGTTGAGTCAAATAAAACTTGCACTTGGCGAACGAACTTCCTCGAATAGCGGCCTCCCGGCCAACGTTTCCATACGCGCATTTCCATTTTTTCCATTATTAAAAAAGTGGTGTGAATCAATTTTAAGCAGATAAGTCCATCGTCTATCATCTTAGAAAACGAGGAGAGCGTGCAGCATCTGCTCAAGTCTATTTGAATATTGTTCACAAGAATAATCTCGGCAATGTGACTGTATTTAATGTGCACAACTGAAGGATTTTTTCATCTTAGTTTTAACATCGTGATCTTGTGCGTCTTCCACCTTCTGCCGTAACTGGAAACAGACCACAACACAACAAAGAAATCTCAGTGAAGACATAAATGCTCTGAACATTCCAAGTTAGAAACTCTAAACTGAGAAATAAATATTGTTTATAAAGAGAAAATATTTGCCTTTTTCTTATATCTTTCGGGAGAATTGGTAGCTTGAGAGAAACTACTGTTGCTTTCATTCTATACGTTCTACACAAGTGGCAACAGGAACGAGTGCCATGATGAATAGCAACGTCAAGAAAGCAAGCGACAAGGTGAGAGCTTGACCGAACGCTAAACAGTCACGTGTTTCTAATTTGCATCACACAGCGTCTATTACACCCTTCGTGTCTTCTCGTCCTCTTGTTATAGTCACTGCAGTATTTGTATCTTTACATATTATGTTGATATAGATACAAATGGGGTTGCCAGGTTACAATACAAGTGCAAATAATCGATCTTAATCGTTTCACAATCTAGGCGTAAGCACGTTTCGCAGGGAAAGTACTGAATGAGGTCAAAAGTGAAAGTAAAGCCAATCTATACAGTTCTGACTTTCAGTTTTGCGTTTTTGTTTCTAGAAGAGTGGCAGAAATGAAGATCCCTACGTTTCATTTCCAACTGGAAGCTTATTTGCTCCTAAGAAAACTCGCCCTCGTCTGACTCTCAATTTTGAGAAGCCTTGCCATTCCATCTTCATAGACTAATAGTCCCATACACAGTAAAACTTTGGTTAAACGAAACTGCAAAACGGCAGACTTAAATTCTTTGGGGAAATCCATTCAAAACTATGGAAATGGACTTGACTGTTCACAAAACTGGAAATTTTGTTTGCTGGAAATGGGAAATTTGTGGTAAGATCTTACGGGACCAAACTGCTGAGGTCATCGGTCCCTAAGGGCAACACTCACACCCATGCCCGAGCGAGGACTCGAATCTACGACGGGGGCAGCCGCGCATACTGTTGCTCCCATTACGTCACACATAAATGACTCTTGTGTACTGCAAACGTGTTAACGTATAGCTTTAGATGGGTAGCCCATTTTCTGTACAACTGATACCCACAGTCACTCATGTAAGAAACTGAAAATGGAGGACAATATAAAGACACAAACACCAAAATTAAAAACGGTTACTTTCTATATGGTCTTTTCCAAGCACATGTACTTCCCTCGACTGATCACCAGTAGTTCCTGGAAATGTGCAGGAAACGACCCATTTTCTCTATTTTCGTTAAACTGGCAATCAGTTCTTAGTAAACAGTGTTCTGTGCTCAGTTACAGGTGTCAAACACCAACTTATATTCCGTACCTATTCCTTGCGACAGGTATTATAATCATTCATAGTTCATCATTATTGTAAGATAGAAACACAGAGGTGGGACTTGTTCTCGCTCAAAGATATCACAACTACACAGAGAAAAGAGAGACATAGGTGGTGCTTCACTATCTGAACATTTGTGAATATACATTTGCTCTCCATAATGGGAAAAATCTTTGCAAGAATTCTGCTAAACAGGCTTCGGAATAGTTTCTAAATTTGTTCCCTGCCTCTCAATGTGGCTTCCGCTCCTCCAGAGTTACCATTAGCATGATAGTCTGTGCCAAACAACTGCAACAAAATGTTGAATAAGGAGGATGGCTGCGACTGTTAAAAATCTTTATTCAAAAACACGACCGGTTTCGTGAACTACATTTGCTTTATCAGGTGCCTGTAGTCAGTTCAGAGAAGCGATCTGTTTAAAAACCGGAGAAAGCACTATTTCCTTCTTTTACGCAGATCGCTTCTATGGAATTACAACAAACACCTGAGAATGTAAATATAGTTTGCGAAACCGGTCTTGTCTTTGAATAAAAATTTTTAGCAGTCGCATCGGTCCGTTTTATTCAACATTGAATATTTCGACTGTGGATGGCCTATATACAAAGTGTTATGCAATAGAAATGTTAATGATACCGTAAGCCTCTGCTCATAGTGCAGTACGATCTAGAAAAGGCCTTTGCCACCGTACTTACAGATAATATAGGGATGGTCCGTATGCTTATTGTCTGCCCTGTGTATTTTTTAAGACTGATCAAAGAACTCCTTGACAGTATTATGGGTCAAATTCCGAATCAAATAGACATCTCCGAGAATATTCTAGTCAAGGGTTAAATCTGATACAGACTCCATGCTCATACCTCCGGCACATCCCTATTCTTATTGTCCATGCTCTAAGACATATAATCTACAAACAACAGTAACATTGAAATTAAATAATGTTCTGACAGGAGACTTTTTAAACTAGTCAGACTTCACTCAAATGTATTGGTCAAACTTGTCGAGATAACAGATAAGCAATATTCATCTGCAGCCATCGTACCTGAAAAACTGCAGTCAACTGGTTCAAGAGTGTTCACAAGCAATTTGGCCTGACTATGAACTTTCAGAAAAACAGTGTTCGTACAACCTCTCCATGATCCCGTCTTTAAGAATACAGTATCGTCACTAGAGGAGGTAAATCATTTATCCTTCGATGAAAGTATTCCTTCGGAACTTTGCACATCTGAAAGAGAAGTGGAAAACAGAAACACTGTTGCCCCCACTTGCTTTGGACATCACTCCCAGTAGACCCTTCTCAATAAAGCACTAAAATGGAGGTGACCCGGTGAGATGCAAACGAAACGCAGTCGGTTGCAGAAGCTTTGGGGAAGGAAATCATCAATGTCCGTTTAATGAAACCATCCCCGGTTTTCGCCTTAAAAAGATTCAGGAAATTTACGAAAAGTCTAAATGTGGATGACAAGTCGCGGTAATCCTGAGACAACACGAATAAACAGTATAGAAACCTCCGTCCTTAGCATCTTAAAAGATAGGAACCTGAAGCTCGGCGAATGCGGAATATGGAGAAAATCCAACCACTACCCTCACGTAAAGTTAGGTGTAAAATCTGTGGGTGCAAGAATGTGCCTGATTTGTTTCTTAAAGTGTCAGATTCACCAACATCAACAATTTTCACACGAAAGTACAGAAGAAGAAGGGATACTCGCTATCGAGTGGCAATCGACAGTGTCTCTGAATGAAGGATTTCTTCCAAGGACTTTCAAAGGCAGTATGCAGACAGTCGCGTTAATAGGAAATAACATTTTCTTTCAACACTAACCAAGAAAGAGAAAGCTGAAAGGTGGGAAGGAATGTATAGAGGTACTGCATAAGGGACATTAATTTCAAGGCAGTATTGCAGAATGGGGAAGCGGAAGTAGATGATGAGATGGGATACATTATACTGCGAGAAGAATTTGACAGAGCACTGAAAATCCTAATCCCAAACAAGGAACAGGAGTCGATGACATTCCCTCAGAGCTGGTGATAGCTTTGGGAGACCCTGCCATGACAAAACTATTCCACCCAGTGTGAAATCTACACGAGGAAGAGGAAATACCTTCAGACTTAAAGAAGATTGTAATAATTAAAGATCAGAAAAAAGCAGGTGCTGATAGGTGCGAATATTACAGAACTGTCATGGTTGCAAAATATTGACACGAAGTCGTTACAGAAGAACTGAAAAATTGGTAGAAGCCGAGATTTAGGGCGATAAGTTTTTTTCCAAGATACATTTTGGAACACAAAAGGCTGTTCTGACCCTACGACTTATATAATAAGCTAGATTAAAGAAAGGCAAAGCTAAGTTGTGGACTTATGTAAAGGTTTTGTCAACGCTGTCTGGAATACGTTTTAAAGACTGCAGCGATAAAATACAGGGAGCTAAAGGTTATATACACTACTGGCCATTAAAATTGCTACACCAAGAAGAAATGCAGATGATAAACGGGTATTCATTGGACAAATATATTGTACTAGAACTCACATGTGATTACATTTTCACGCTATTTGGTTGCATAGATCCTGAGAAATCAGTAGCCGGAACAACCACCTCTGGCCGTAATAATGGCCTTGATAAGCCTGGGCATTGAGTCAAACAGATTGGTTGGTTGGTTGTTTTGGGGAAGGAGACCAAACAGCGAGGTCATCGGTCTCCTCGGATTAGGGAAGGAAGTCGGCCGTGCCCTTTGAAAGGAACCATCCCCGCGAGTCAAACAGAGCTTGGATGGCGTTTACAGGTACAGCTGTGCATACAGCTTCAACACGATACCACAGTTCATCAAGAGTAGTTACTGGCGTATTGTAACGAGCCAGTTGCTCGGTCACCGTTGACCAGACGTTTTCAATTGGTGAGAGATCTGGAGAATGTGCTGGCCAGGGCGGCAGTCAAACATTTTCTGTATCCAGAAAGCCCTGTACAGTACCTGCAACATGCGGTCGTGCATTATCCTGCTGAAAAGTAGGGTTTTGCAGGTATCGAATGAAGGGTCGTAACACATCTGAAATGTAACGTCCACTGTTAAAAGTGGCGTCAATGCGAACAAGAGGTGAACGAAACGAGTAACCAATGGCACCCCATACCATCACGCCGGGTGATACTCCAGTATGGCGATGACGAATACACGCTTCCAGTGTGCGTTCACCGCGATGTCGCCAAACACGGATGTGACCATCATGATGCTGTAAACAGAACCTGGATTCATCCGAAAAAATGACGTCTTGTCATTGGTGCACCCATGTTCGTCGTTGAGTTCACCATCGCAGGCGCTTCTGTCTGTGGTGCAGCGTCAAGAGTAACCGCAGCCATGGGCTCCGAGCTGATAGCCCATGCTGCTGCAAACGTCGTCGAACTGTTCGTGCAGATTGTTATTGTCTTGCAGACGTCCGCATCTGTTGACTCAGGGATCGAGACGTGGCTGCACGATCCGTTACAGGCATGAGGATAAGATGCCTCTCATGTCGACTGCTAGTGATACGAGGCCGTTGGGATCCAGCATGGCGTTCCGTATTACCCTCCTGGACCCACCGATTCCATATTACGCCAGCAGTCATTGGATCTCGTCCAACGCGAGCAGCAGTGTCGCGATACAATAAACCGCAATCGCGATAGGCTACAATCCGACCTTTATCAATGTCGGAAAGGTAATGGTACGCATTTCTCCTCCTTACACGAGGCATCACAACAATGTTCCACCAGGCAACGCCGGTCAAATGCTGTTTGTCTATGAGAAATCGGTTGGAAACTTTCCTCATGTCAGCACGTTGTAGGTGTCGCCACCGGCGCCAACCTAGTGTGAAAGCTGTGAAAAGCTAATCATTTGCATATCAAAGTATCTTCTTCCTGTCGGTTAAATTTCGCGTCTGTAGCACGTCATCTTCGTGGTGTAGGAATTTTAATGGCCAGTAGTGTACAACTTGTACAGAAACCAGAGAGCAGTTATGAGACTCGAAGGGAAGTGATGGTTGAGAATGAAGTGAAGCGGTGGTTGACAGTGAAGTGAGACAGAGTTGTAACCTATGGCCGGTGTTATTCAATCTGTACCTTGAGCGAGAAATAAAGGAAGGCAAAAGAAAATTTGGAGAATGAATTAAAGTTCAGGGCGAGGAAATAAAAACTCTTAGTTTTGTCTGTGATATTGCGATTCTGTCTGAGATAGCAAACGATTTGGAAATGGAGTTAAACGGACAGGATAATATCTTGAAAGGAGGATATGGGATGAATATTAACAAATGAATGGCAATGGAATGTAGTCGAATTAAATCAGCAATGCGAAGAGAATGAGATCAGGAAATGAGACAACAAAAGTAGTAGATGAGTTTAGCTGTTTGGGCAATAAAAATAACTGATGACGACCGAAGTAGAGAGGATGTTGAATGAAATTCCAAAGTCCAATGGTATATCATGGAGAGTTGCGGCATTGCGATCCTTGGGTTTCAAGAACAGCCGTATAGAAGGTGATCGGCAACCTGACTGAGAATGTAGCAGTACCTGTCTGGTACTCGTTGGAAAGTGGAGCAGCGAGGCAACATCATGTTAAGTTAGTCGAATCGCTCCAGGGAACATCTGATATGATTAAATGTGTTTATGCTTATGACTGTTGAAGTTGTTCAACTGTTTTTCGGTGGTATGCTCTATTTAATGACGAGAGGAAGGACATTAAGGAAGTGCCACGAGCATCAAAGACTCGAACAAGTCGCGCAGACGAAAATGTGCAAGAAATAGCCAATATCATAACATCAGATGGATGTGTTCCTGCACGACTCGTCAAAGAGCTTTCAGGAATACAGAAAACTATTGTGCACACAATTATGGCCGATGATTTGGGCAAAAACAAAGGCTGTGCGTGGTTTGTGCAGCACACACTATCAGGCTATGAAAACCATGGCAGGATCCAACACTGCAAAGACCTGTTACAGCCAACTCAAAGTGATACTGATTACACAAAACCGATTTTAGCTGGCGACAAGAATGCCGTTACCAATACGAGCCCTTAGAAAGTGGCAGTTGAGCCCACAGAAGCCGAAACCAAAGACAGTCCGCTTGCAGAGGAACAGTGTGAAGCCAATGCTAACAGTTTTCGTCGAGCACAGAGAGTCTGTATGAGAAGGGCAGACAGTAAATTCCGGTCGTTTGTGAGCGAGAATTCATCGAATTCGAGCCAAATACCGATGGGCAGGTTCCTGGTCGCTCCCGTCCATAAAGCCAACAAACGGATCACAGTCCACTATCGTCCACCGTATTCGCAGGATTTGGCCCTTGCCGATTTATAGTAGTTCCGCAAAGTTGGCCATGAAAGGACACCGCTTCGATGCAGTTAAGGACATTCAAGAAAACTATGTTGCAGTATTAAATGAAATTCCAAAAAAAAAAAGGACTAAGTGACTGTTTCAAATCACTTCTAAAACTATTTAAGCACCCTTGCAGCTGTCAAAAGTTTGCCACCGCACTATTCACCCCGATGTCGTGTTTATTTTGACGACTGGCCCTCTTCAGGGGTTTGATTTTCGACTATGAACGTCGGGGGCATCTGTGGTGAGTTAATGTGGCACTGTTTTCACCTGAGGTTGCTGTTTTAATGCAGCGAAACCAGTTGTCAGAATAAACACCAATTACAGCTACCTTGAGGTTCACTTTACTTGCATTCATTATGAAGTTTAACGGCTGTGGCTGCCCGCATTACAAAGCCCTATGCCTGACACTTAGGTCTGAACTCCGCAGCACGCCAGTCAGCGATGCTAACCGCAACTTTCCGCTGCTTGAACCACAGGTCGCCGCATATTGTAAATTGATACCCCGCCGCGTTTTTGTGTTTATGTGAAGGTTAGTGTTAGGTTTTTCTATTAGTCGGACTAATTCACGAGGAAGGTTTGTTTGTATTATAAATAAATCGTACGGCTAGATGTACTGATTGGCTATAATTAAAGTGCAGCTACTGACGGAGGTCCAGAGTAGGCTGCGAAAATTGTGAGATATGCTACTGCGTTAATGCAAAAAGCGATTTACGTTGAAAGAAAAATAGTTCCACTTCTGGACACCAGGTGCAAATCTGGTGGCGCTGTACACCGTTTGTACGACAGTATGACATCCATGCTGTTGTTCGACAAGCCGTGACGTGAGTGAACAGTGCGCTGTAGTGAAATTGTTTAATGTGACCGGCAGCAGTTTCAGTGCTGCATTGACAGAGTATCGCCGACTCAAAGCTCTGAGTATATGGCCGATGTCACTAAATGGATGAAAGAAGATGATGATGAAATTCGAAAACACAGGTGAGCTTCGGGTTGTCATAGTGCTTCCGCATGTTACGACTTGGGCATGTTACTAGAATTGTCCATCCCATGGTCAATAATACGGGAAGTTTTTCGATTTATTTTACACTGGTACCCACACAAGAACCAGACGGTGCAGCAACTGACGCCTCGTTATCCGCAGCAACATTGTGCGTTATTGCTCTTCGGTTTCTGGCACGGATTGAAGTTTATGATATGTGAACGGGCAGTGTTCTGTAGAGTGAGGAGGCACATTTTACACTAAAGGGTGCCGCGAATTCACAGAAAAGCAGAATATGAGGTACAGTTAAACGGCGAGTTAGGCATTGCCAGCCGTATGTGACTTTTTGGCGCCTGCCGGCCGGCGTGGCCGAGCGGTTCTAGGCGCGACAGTCCGGAACCGTGCGACCGCTACGGTCGCAGGTTCGAATCGTGCCTCGGCCATGGATGTGTGTGATGTCCTTAGGTTAGTTAGGTTTAAGTAGTTCTAAGTTCTAGCGGACTGATGACCTCAGAAGGTAAGTCCGATAGTGCTCGGAGCCATTTGAACATTTTTGGCGGGATTCAGAAGCACTTTTAGTCTCGCTCCGTTCTTCTTTGAAGAAAACGTAACCAGAGGGGCTGGAAGGTGTGCCGTGAAGTCTGCATGTTTCGAGACCACTTTGTACAGCAGGTGATTGCTGCTTTGGAAGAGCACAACTGTGGGCAAACCAATGTTTTCGTGCAATATGGGAGGACACCTCATGTCGCTCGCCCAGTGAAAGATCTGGTTGAAGCTGCTGTCCAAGACCGTGTTATCTACATAGGTTTTTGAGATGCATCGACAGCAAGATGACCTAATGTGAATCAGTGTGACTTGTACTCTTGGGGATATCTAAAAGAAAGCGTTTACCAGGAAAATGTTCCGTCTCTACCTGATCTGATAACTAGTATAGAGTAAGACATTTCTCAGATTCCAGATTGTTGATCAAGTCATTTTACAAACACAGCATCTCGCCGCCGTTTCGGGTGTTCATATTGAACAAATTGTGTAAGTAGCGGTTGAGAATAAAATCAGAATTGTGCCTTTCTCACTTTTCTTATCTTTTCTGCTCACAGCCCGTTCCTCATGCATTGCATATTGGGAACATTTCTATACGTCTTTCTTCCATTCACAGCGCCAGGTTTGCAGCTAGAGAGTACAAACGGAATTTTTTTTCAACGTAAATCTGTTCACATTAATGCATTATAATATTTACCAAGTTTTGCTGCCATTCGAAAATTACTGCCTACACTGGAACTCTGCACTTTCATCATACCCGCCCAGCACTTAGTTCTACCCGTGTGAGGTCGGGGACAGCAAGATTAACCAGACTTACATGTGGCAGATTTTTGACTTGTCGATCACCAACTGCAAAATCTTGGGTTGTTGAGTGGGTAAAACTGGAGGACTTCAATGGAGACACAATACACAGCTCAACAACACGATGCCTATGATTTATGATACAATCACACCAACTACTGTCTACTGGCTTTTTCTGTTAAGTAATATCTACGCGCCACACATTCGGAGGACTGAGACCCTGCTTAGGGATTACCACGATATACAAGAGAATAATGAACTACCCAGTCATCACGACATACCCGTCTCCCGAAGAAATAGGCTTCATTAGAGACACCCCCGCTGTTGTACGCTAAACAGCTAGCTACAAGTAACACCAATGTAAGAGATCTCTGGAACAAGAACTGCCAAAACGTCGGAAATGACCGAGAACGGAAATAGTTCGAGAAATATAATTTTGATACTGTGGGTGTCGGACTTGACAGGAAACTGTGACTCAAACTGAACAGAATTCGCACTGGATGTGCTCGGTGCTTTGGCTCACTCTATAAATGGGGTACTGTGGAATCTCCGCATTGTTGCTGTGGTGCACTGAAACAATCTGTCATACATCTACATTTACATCTACATACATACTCCGCAATCCACCATACGGTGCGTGGCGGAGGGTACCTCGTACAATAACTAGCCTCTTCTCTCCCTGTTCTACTCCCAAACAGAACGAGGGAAAAATGACTGTCTATATGCCTCTGTAGGAGCCCTAATCTCTCTTATCTTATCTTTGTGGTCTTTTCGCGAAATGTAAGTTGGTGACAGTAAAACTGTACAGCAGTCAGCCTCAAATGCTGGTTCTCTAAATTTCCTCAGTAGCGATTCACGAAAAGAACGCCTCCTTTCCTCTAGAGACTCCCACCCGAGTTCCTGAAGCATTTCCGTAAGACTCGCGTGATGATCAAACCTACCAGTAACAAATCTAGCAGCCCGCCTCTTAATTGCTTCTATGTCCTCCCTCAATCCGACCTGATAGGGATCCCAAACGCTCGAGCAGTACTCAAGAATAGGTCGTATTAGTGATTTATAAGCGGTCTCCTTTACAGATGAACCACATCTTCCCAAAATTCTACCAATGAACCGAAGACGACTATCCGACTTCCCCACAACTGCTATACAAGAGAGGAGTGCTTTCTACGATGCTATAAGGGCACGTGGAATGATTTTATATATGCCAATGTCATAGCGTTGGAATGGGTTAGAAACCTAGATACTAATATTTAGTCTATTTATTTTTGTTTTACATATTATAAATGTATTGCATTTGTGTGTGTTATCATTCTACATCTACATTTACACTCCACAAGCCACCTAACGGTGTGTGGCGGAGGGAACTTTACGTGCCACTGACATTACCTCCCTTTTCTGTTCCAGTCGCGTATGGTTCGCGGGAAGAACGACTGCCGGAAAGCCTCAGAGAGCGCTCGAATCTCTCTAATTTTACATTCGTGATCTCCTCGGGAGGTATAAGTAGGGGGAGCAATATATTCGATACCTCATCCAGAAACGCACCCTCTCGAAACCTGGACAGCAAGCTACACCGCGATGCAAAGCGCCTCTCTTGCAGAGTCTGCCACTTGAGTTTGCTAAACATCTCCGTATCGCTATCACGCTTACCAAATAACCCTGTGACGAAACGCGCCGCTCTTCTTTGGATCGTCTCTATCTCCTCCGTCAACCCGATCTGGTACGGATCCCAGACTGATGAGCAATGCTCAAGTATAGGTCGGACGAATGTTTTGTAAGCCACCTCCGTTGTGTATGGACTACATTTTCTAAGGACTCTCCCAATGAATCTCAACCTGGCACCCGCCTTACCAACAATTAATCCTATATGATCATTCCACTTCAGATCTTTCCGCACGCATACTCCCAGATATTTTACAGAAGTAACTGATAACAGTGTTTGTTCCGCTATGTTTGTGTGTTTTGTGCAAATGGACGAAGTGGTACACTATGCAGGGCGTTTCAGAGTGTTTCCGACAAACATTTTGGAGTGACAGACCACGTCATGGGGAACAACTCTTGTTGGAGACAAAATGTTCTCTAGCGCTTTCCAGCTACGCAAGACATCCTTTAGTGTTCGTCGAGTCTGGGGCGACAAGATTTCACCGAACTAGCAGGGTCTACTAACCGTGTGTGCTCCACGCTACCTACCACAGGAAACTAATAGTGATTAAAAAAAAAGTATCTTATGCGGAGAAAGATATTTCACATGACTGGATGACAGGGAAAACACGTTGCTTTCAAACGTCGCAGAGTGCCTACGCCCTGCCGCCTGTCTGGGGAATAACAAAACGATGGCAAGTGTCGCTGGGAACTGTCAGCGAACATTTTGACTCTAACAAAAGTTGTTTTCCATGACGTGGTCTATTACCCATAGATGTTTGTCGCAGAGTTTTTGAAACACCCAGCATAATTAATTGCTTCAGACGATATACAACTAACAGAAAAATATTCCAAATTGGTGAAGGCTTATAAGCAGTTAATATCATGTCACTATACTTTATTGGATGAATTCAAATGTACTCGAACTCACTGAGTTCTTCTTTTGCAACCGATACATTTTCGCGCGCACGCTGTTATAATTTTCCTTTTTTGAGTCATCTTTGCGTATTGATAAGAAAAAAATGGCCGTAGAGGCGGAAATTACCGGACTGTGTTAGACGTAAAGAGATTTCTCTAATACATTGGCCCGTCACATTAACATCACCAACTGTCAGAAGCCTGAATAATCAGCTTTTACAGCGCAGGACGTGGAGGAATACAGTTAACGAAATTCTATAGGTACTGGTAGGGATGTGGAGCCATGCCGACGGAAGTGCTGTGGCCAGCGTTTGAGGATCCATGACGCGAACTGCCCTACCGACGTGGTCTCCCAGATTCTCAATTGGTTTTAAATTCTGGGATGTCTGGTGGCCAGAGGAGTGCGGTAAACTAATCCTGGTGCTCTACGAACCACGCATGTACACTGCCAGCTGCTTGACCCGTTGCATTGTCCTGCTGATAGACGTCATCGTGGAAAGGAAAAGCACTTAGGGTGAACATGGTCCTCAAGGAGATATGCATTCTTGATCCATTGTGCCTTCCAGAATGATGAGATCACTCACGAAAACGTTCCCTCCTGTTTGCACAGTGTTTTGGATGTTTCATTCACACATACCAACGGTCGTCTGTCAGGCAGAGCATAAAACGTGATCCAAGCCCACTTATCACCACTCAATGGACGACCAGTTGCGTTACTGGCGTGCAAATTCCAGTCTTCGTCGCCGATGAATTGCAGTCAGCATCGATGCATGCTGCGGAGTCCCATACGCAGCGAGGTTCGCTGAACGCTCGTTGAGGAGACACAGTTTACAACCATCCTTTACAAGAAGTACTTCCCGAAACTTCAACTACAGACGGTATAATAACGGTTTTCGGCTCATAAGCTGTATAAAGTACCTGACGTCATAGAAATCTCTTGGGCCAAACTGTTGAAAACAAGCCTGGGAAAATGCTTTCTTTCAAAAAAAGAAAGAAGTCACTTTTTATCAGGACAGTATTACTCTCCTCAACGGAGCTTTGGCAACGGGAAAACTGACAGATTTATAACACCGACTGCTCGACCTACACTATCTGATCAAAAGTGTTCGGACACTCCTTTGTAATTTAGAACTGACCACTGGATGCCATGAGAGGCGAAACTGCCAGCAAAACAGGGGGCGGGGAGACTTGTACCAACAGTAGAAAAGCATTAACAGCGGAACGGGTCGGTCAGGAGTGCTCAGCGACTTCGAATCTGGAATAGTTGTTTGTCACCTGAGTAAAAAATCCATCACGAACGTTTCAACTAATCTAAAGCTGCCAAGTCCACCGCTGATGATTTGAATGTGAAACGGAATGCGAAAGAACAACCACGAAGGAATAACCACAGCTTTACCATGACTTAACAGACCTCATGCACTGACGGACTAGGAGCGTCGACCTTTGTGAAAGGTGATTATATAAAATTACATGAAATCAGCAGAACAAATGACTCCTGAGTTGCAAAGTACTACCAGCAGCCCAGCTATCATAGTGTCTTTGCCTAGGGAGTTGAAAACAATGGGATACATTTGGTGACCATACATTTCTGTAATCAATGCTAAGCGATGCTTGAGGTGGTATGAAGAGCGACACTATTGGATAATGGAGGATTGGAAACGAGTGATCTGAAAGGGTATGGCCAACCTCCTTCGCATCCTTCCCTAACCCACTGGGACCAATGTCCTCACTGTTTGGTCCCCTCCCCAAATCAACCAGTCATCCAACCAATCAACGAGTGATTTGGAGATATGTATGCCGCTATAGCTAGTGGCAACCCGATGAAAGAGTTTGGGTTTGGCGAAAGCCTGGAGAGCGTGATCTACCATTATGTGTAGTACAAACAGTGAAGTATGTGGGAGGTGGTGTTACAGTATGGGGCTGTTATACGTGGTTAGTGTGCTATCTTCTTATAGCCCGTAAGAAAACGATAAATATCGAAGGATGCGAACACATTTTACAGAATTGTGTACTGCGAAAAGTAGGGGAACAGCTCGGAGACGATAATTGTTTTACCAGCGTGACAACGCACTCTGTCATAAAACAGCATCTGTGAGGCAATGGTTTGTGGACAATAACGTTCCTGAAATGGACAAACGCGGCCAGAGTCTCAAGCTAAATCCAATAGAACAGCTTTGGGATGAATTAGAACCCTGACTTGTCTCCATATCCCAGCGTTCAACAGCACTGCCTGTTCTGGTTTCTGCTCTTAAGGGAGACTCGACGCATAATGAAACACTTCATTAAAAGTCTCCCCAGCAGAGTTCAAGCAGCCATAAAGATGAACAGTGGACACGCTCTGTATTAATGTCACTAATAGTTGTCCACATACTTTTGGTTGAGGTACCGAACAGATTTGGCCTCCTTCTGATTGCCCTCGACCGACACTTAAGGAAGTATATGACTTGGAAACTTTTTGAGCCCAATGACAAGTATACGAGATTTTTGCAGTCCTGCTAAGTATAGTATCTACTCACTGAAAAAATGTTGGACAAAGTGCTGCTCAGCTTCGATGTATCTGTGTTCGAAGGACGGCTTTTTGGGACCACTGTAATGTGCTGTACTCTATATTTATTTACACTTGACAATTCTCCGTCCAGAGGTCATCTTCTAGTCACGGGTTAACATTATATCAGGTTAAAGGAAGGTACCATGGCGTCAAGTATATAATTATTTTCAGTCGTTATTCATGAGATTGCTTTGCACAGACAGTGTGCTGAATACTGCTATGGACTGCCAGTTTTTGCGTGTGGTGATTGATGAAAATTGTATGAGATAATCGATGTACCTCTATGTGACAGATGCTGCAACTAAAAGTAGTTATTTTATGTGACAACAGGAGCCTCTCTTTAACCTGATGTGATTGTAATTCGTAACCTGAAGATAATCACTTGCCTAAAACTGGTTTTCTGTGAGCAAATACGGAATACAGATTTTCTTAAAAGCACATTTACATAAGAGCGGACCATTGGAAATTGTCTTTTTTTTTTGTTGAACATATGCAATCTTTCAATTTCACGAGCGGAGATGTCTCCCCGACTGTGAACGCTTGATTATTGTGGTTTTTCTACTAATAGTAGTAGCAGAAGAAGGAAAACAATACACAGTAATACGTAGAGTGTAGTAATTGACAGCTGCTTCCTAGGGAATTTGGAAAAACAGGGTCAGTATCCGTGATAAAGATCGATGTTGTACGACAACGTTAGAAGCGGTTCACCGGTATACTCACGTTGTCTGGAGCTGAGGCCCGCTGTTGGTGGTCGGTGGCGCAGCTGGCAGAGAGAGCCTGCAGCAGCAGTAGCAGCAGCGGCAACAGCAGTGCGCGGCGTCGCATCTCGCTACATGTCGCTGGCGCTGGCGTCGTCGGCCGTTGCCGGAGCGGCTTTCGGGCGACTGGAAGCTCCGCGGCTGGAGGCCAGCGCTTTCTCCGCCGGAGAGGGAAACCTGCCGCTGCCGGCGACCGCCCCCACCCCGCGCGCCGTCCGCGCCTTCTCGGTCGCGGCCGTGCACGAGGTCACTACCGCGCCGACGTGCCGGGTCGGCCTTTCTACACCTATCTGATCCTTGCGTAACTGCCACGTTACTCGCCATGTCGCGGCCATACCGTCTTCCTTGCAGACGGGGAACGGCGAGAGGCAAGCGACGCTAGTTACCACAAAAATCGAAAGGCTTGCGAAAGAAAAAAGTCGAGAAATTTTTGCATATTTTTTCCCATGTTGGATACTCTTGCCACCGTTCCTTCAAAGGGTACTGTTGAATAATATCTGCCACCGGTCTGAAGGCTGTTTATTTAAATCACGACCACTTTCGTACTTCAGTTTCGTGTTATCAGATTCACTGTTGGAGTTCACTGGTGAACCTAACAAGCCAATTGCGTGATTTTGCGTGGGGCGACGTAAGTAAAACTATTCCACCTTTCTCGCGAAAGCAATCATTTGAACTACCGTATTCCGATGTTCAAAAAATGGCTCTAAGCACTATGGGACTTAACATCTGTGGTCATCAGTCTCCTAGAACTTAGAACTACTTAAACCTGACTAACCTAAGGACATCACACACATCCATGCCCGAGGCAGGATTCGAACCTGCGACCGTAGTGGTCACACAGTTCCAGACTGAAGCGCCTACAACCGCACGGCCACACCGGCCGCCGATATTCAAACATCAGGCGTTAAATGTTGTTACTTGTAGAGGGATGTATACGCATGGCATCACTAGTGTTTCCTTTGGAACAAATTATTGTCAAAGAGATTAGACTTGAGAGGTGCAGAAATGTTAAACGCATTAAAGACCGCAATATATTACATGACTCCATAGCCACACTATCAGATTATAATTAATACCGGTATTGGTGTTTGGTGTGCGTTGTCCATCATGCGCGTTGTTGGCCCCATGTTATTCAATTACACCTTAAACAGTGCCAGATAAATAGAGAGCTTTGATTCTTTCAATGCACAGTTAACAGATGCAGAGAAGTAGTTTATAGTATTCAAGCAAGATGCGGCAACCGCTCACACATCCAACAGAAACTAGGCATTAAGCCTTCAGAATAAAATAATAAAGTTCATAAACCACAGCACGCAACTACTTGTAGTAAAATATTTTGTTTCTGCTGCTGTGCATTAGTCCTAATTAACTTAAAAACAGTGATTTAATTTTATGTAAGGTTGTCTTTTGGAGTTTCTGCAGTATGACATACCTGTAAAACATTTTGTGTACTTGCTTTTATCTACAATATTGTGTGTTATTGATGTTGGTTGTTATTACATACAACCTCCACTACCTCTCCTACCCCTGCCGGCCACATACTGGTGTTGTATGTTCCATCGGCCACCAGGATTGAAACCGGTCTACCTCCGAGCCGTGCGTCATTGCACTTTCGTGCGTCAGCGACCTCGGCTACGGAGGCGGGTTTTGCATGCCACGAATTCAACTGAATAACCATTCTCCTGACAATAAAAGTGTGGGCTCCTCTCTCGTCAAGTCGTGCACGGCAGATAAGGCGTCGTGGCAGTGCACCAACTTCGACCGGTGATTACGGCTAGGATAGAAAGTATGCCGCCTCACCGCCTTTTCTGGTGATGTTTTGGGTTCACTGTTTTTCGCTTATAAAGCTAGTAGAAAACAAACGTAGTTATTATATTCTAAACTGCCCAGGAAAAGCTTTTGTACCAAGCTAACAATCTGCATTCGTATTTAATAGATGCCGTACCATTTTCTGTATATTATTTTGACCACAGGAAATCAACAAATGCTTGTGTGCTGCAGCCAAAAATAAACCGGCTTTCTCAGTCAGCAGAGTCTCCAATTGTGAAAAGGACAAAGCTGCTTGTGAAGATAATCCAGTCTGTCAACATGCTCAAGGATTATTTCAAGTGTAAGCCGTTCACTCATTGTACTTTACGGACGATTTGTACATACGTACTGTAAATCGCTCTTTGGGAGGGGGGGGGGGGAGGTTTAAATGGCTCTGCACACTATGGGACTTAACTGCTGCGGTCATCAGTTCCCTAGAACTTAGAAGTACTTAAACCTAACTAACCTAAGAACATCACACACATCCATGCCTGAGGCAGGATTCGAACCTGCGACGTAGCGGTCGCGCGGTTCCAGACTGTAGCGCCTAGAACCGCTCGGCCACTCCGGCCTGCCGGGGGGGGGGGGGGTTGGGAGTGTTTCGGGGAGGAGACCAGACAGCGAGGTCATCGGTCACATCGGATTAGGGAAGAACAAGGAAGGAAGTCGGACGTGCCCTTTCAAAGGAACCGTCCCGGCATTTGCCTGGAGTGATTTAGGAAAATCACGGGAAACCTAAACAGAATGGCCGGGATTGAACCGTCGTCCTCCCGAATACGAGTCCAGCATGCTAGCCACTGCGCCACCTCGCTCGGTCACGCCAAGGCACTGATACATTAACCACTATAGTGAGACACAAAACATCAAAGAATTGCCTCCTAATTTTCGCCCACGGACAGCAACATCAGCTGAAGACCGCTATCTGCAAATAATGGCTCGTAGCTACTTCAAGCAGACTGGAATAATGATGTGCGCTGCCTTTCGGGAGCAACTGCTGGGCTACCTTAATCCAGACAGACAGCAACCGTGCCCATACCATCAACCGACCTATAGTCGTCGAATATGAACAACTAGCTGCAGTGCCCGGCGCTATCCCGTGTATTAAATATCAACCACACCCTGTGCCTTGCTAATACTCATACCAAATGCTAGACGCATGGGAAACTGCAATCGCTTTAAATAGAATGGCATATTTGAATCACTGGATGTCAACTGATTGTGACAAATGAATACATCTTCACCTGCGACATTCATAAATATCAGGTTCTGGGCTCCCGGATCTGGCTTTCACAAATATAGACCAATTTCAAACCAAAAGTTCAGTAATAATGATTACACCATAGATTCAAATTTGATTCCTTTTTAAGTTGCAAATTATAGTAATACATCTGTAACGTGTAACGTATTTTAGGAGATGTTTGGTAACGACGTTTCTCAATTATGTACTTTATATCTATATATTTATGTATTGTGTGCAATAAAAATATAGCTGATATCCGCCCAAATGTGCATTAAGGGGATCGTGTAGAAATCTGAATTCAATCTGACAAGAACTTTTAGAGATTTTGGGTAATAACTTGTCCTCTTTATATATTACATACATATATGATTCAAAAAATGGTTCAAATGGCTCTGAGGAGTATGGGACTTCACTTCTAAGGTCATCGGTCCCCTAGAACTTAGAACTACTGAAACCTAACTACCCTAAGGACATCACACACATCCATGACCGAGGCAGGATTCGAACCTGCGACCGTAGCGGTCGCGCGGTTCCAGACTGTTGCGCCTAGAACCGCACGACCACCACGGCCGGCGGGATATATGATTCAAGTCAAATTACTAAATCTTATGCAGACAATTATCTTCCTCTTTCTTGAAGTTAAAGTCTGAAAAATTTCATTAAAATCTGAAGAAGACTATACATTTGTATCAGTTATAAACAAACAAAGAGACAGACAGACTTTATGAACATCTCAGCACAGTTGGCGCGTGAAGAAGTTTGAGAAAGGAATATATGGAATAGATCTTAAATGAATGGCGTCGTTTTCTCGTCATCGACGTGTGGTTAGTTGATTTCAGCACGCTACCCGAATTGCCGTGGCTGACTGGGACGTTAGGACAGGCGTATTACCAAAGGTTCGCACATAGCATCCATTTTATTTAACGTGGATATAAGATAGTTTATACATTCAATATACAAATACTCCTCAAAATTAAGACACAGCCACACATTCTTCAAAACTGAAAATCGTTAGAGACAAAATATCAAACCAAGAAGTTCTTAACATCACTGTAAGAACATATGACTGTACAGTTCAGAGATACATGCCAATATCTTTAACAATAATACACTCCTGGAAATGGAAAAAAGAACACATTGACACCGGTGTGTCAGACCCACCATACTTGCTCCGGACACTGCGAGAGGGCTGTACAAGCAATGATCACACGCACGGCACAGCGGACACACCAGGAACCGCGGTGTTGGCCGTCGAATGGCGCTAGCTGCGCAGCATTTGTGCACCGCCGCCGTCAGTGTCAGCCAGTTTGCCGTGGCATACGGAGCTCCATCGCAGTCTTTAACACTGGTAGCTTGCCGCGACAGCGTGGACGTGAACCGTATGTGCAGTTGACGGACTTTGAGCGAGGGCGTATAGTGGGCATGCGGGAGGCCGGGTGGACGTACCGCCGAATTGCTCAACACGTGGGGCGTGAGGTCTCCACAGTACATCGATGTTGTCGCCAGTGGTCGGCGGAAGGTGCACGACCTGGGACCGGACCGCAGCGACGCACGGATGCACGCCAAGGCCGTAGGATCCTACGCAGTGCCATAGGGGACCGCACCGCCACTTCCCAGCAAATTAGGGACACTGTTGCTCCTGGGGTATCGACGAGGACCATTCGCAACCGTCTCCATGAAGCTGGGCTACGGTCCCGCACACCGTTAGGCCGTCTTCCGCTCACGCCCCAACATCGTGCAGCCCGACTCCAGTGGTGTCGCGACAGGCGTGAATGGAGGGACGAATGGAGACGTGTCGTCTTCAGCGATGAGAGTCGCTTCTGCCTTGGTGCCAATGATGGTCGTATGCGTGTTTGGCGCCGTGCAGGTGAGCGCCACAATCAGGACTGCACACGACCGAGGCACACAGGGCCAACACCCGGCATCATGGTGTGGGGAGCGATCTCCTACACTGGCTGTACACCTCTGGTGATCGTCGAGGGGACACTGAATAGTGTACGGTACATCCAAACCGTCATCGAACCCATCGTTCTACCATTCCTAGACCGGCAAGGGAACTTGCTGTTCCAACAGGACAATGCACGTCCGCATGTATCCCGTGCCACCCAACGTGCTCTAGAAGGTGTAAGTCAACTACCCTGGCCAGCAAGATCTCCGGATCTGTCCCCCATTGAGCATGTTTGGGACTGGATGAAGCGTCGTCTCACGCGGTGTGCACGTCCAGCACGAACGCTGGCCCAACGGAGGCGCCAGGTGGAAATGGCATGGCAAGCCGTTCCACAGGACTACATCCAGCATCTCTGCGATCGTCTCCATGGGAGAATAGCAGCCTGGATTGCTGCGAAAGGTGGGTATATACTGTACTAGTGCCGACATTGTGCATGCTCTGTTGCCTGTGTCTATGTGCCTCTGGTTCTGTCAGTGTGATCATGTGATGTATCTGACCCCAGGAATGTGTCAATAAAGTTTCCCCTTCCTGGGACAATGAATTCACGGTGTTCTTATTTCAATTTCCAGGAGTGTATTTTGTTAAAACTCAGAAAAACTCATACAATGTCTCAACAACTTTAAAACAATAGAATTCCAAAACAATTTTTAAAACAAGAAGCATAACACATTACGTAAAACTGCAGGAACATTAAGTAAAGCTTGATCAACACAGTACAAAATCATTTCGTAAACAATGATGAAGTTCACTAAAAACGACATGTTGGTTGGAAAGCAATTTTGTCTGTCAAAATCATAGCAAACTTGATGTCATACTTTCCACACATGCCGAACATCTCTTAACGACCATTGTTATTGTTGTTGTTGTTGTTGTTGTTGTCTTCGGTCCTGAGAGTGGTTTGATTCAGCTCTCCATGCTACCCCATCCTGTGCAAGCTTCTTCATCTCCCAGTACCTACTGCAACCTACATCCTTCTGAATCGTCTTAGTGTATTCATTTCTTGGTCTCCCTCTACGATTTTTACCCTCTACGCTGCCCTCCAATGCTAAATTTGTGATCCCTTGATGCCTCAAAACATGTCCTACCAACCGATCCCTTCTTCTAGTCATGTTGTGCCACAAAGTTTTCTTCTCCCCAATCCTATTCAATAGCTCCTCATTAGTTACGTGATCTATCCACCTTATCTTCAGCATTCTTCTGTAGCACCACATTTCGAAAGCTTCTATTCTCTTCTTGTCCAAACTAGTTGCCGTCCATGTTTCACTTCCATACATGGCTACACTCCAAACAAATACTTTCAGAAACGACTTCCTGATACATAAATCTATATTCGATGTTAACAACTTTCTCTTCTTCAGAAACGCTTTCCTTGCCATTGCCAGTCTACATTTTATATCCTCTCTACCTCGACCATCATCAGTTATTTTACTTCCTAAATAGCAAAACTCCTTTACTACTTTAAGTGTCTCATTTTCTAATCTAATTCCCTCAGCGTCACCCGATTTAATCTGACTGTATTCCATTATCCTCGTTTTGCTTTTGTTGATGTTCATCTTATATCCTCCTTTCAAGACACTATCCATTCCGTTCAACTGCTCTTCCAAGTCCTTTGCCGTCTCTGACAGAATTACAATGTCATCGGCGAACCACAAAGTTTTTACTTCTTCTCCATGAATTTTAATACCTGCTCCAAATTTTTTTTTGTTTCCTTTACTGCTTGCTCAATATACAGATTGAATAACATCGGGGAGAGGCTACAACCCTGTCTCACTCCTTTCCCAACCACTGCTTCCCTTTCATGCCCCTCGACTCTTATGACTGCCATCTGGTTTCTGTACAAATTGTAAATAGCCTTTCGCTCCCTGTATTTTACCCCTGCCACCTTCAGAATTTGAAAGAGAGTATTCCAGTCAACATTTTCAAAAGCTTTCTCCAAGTCTACAAATGCTAGAAACGTGGGTTTGCCTTACCCCTATTTGATTTTGTAATTATAACCCTGTATTCACCTGACCAAAAGTCTTGTTCCTAGTGCCACCGAACTTCACTAATTCCCACTATATCTAACTTTAACGTATCCATTTCCCTTTTTAAATTTTCTAACCTACCTGCCCGATTAAGCGATCTGACATTCCACTCTCCGATCCGTAGAACGCCAGTTTTCTTTCTCCCGATAACGACGTCCTCCTGAGTAGTCCCCGCCCGGAGATCCGAATCGGAGACTATTTTACCTCCGGAATATTTTACCCAAGAGGACGCCATCATCATTTAATCATACAGTAAAGCTGCATGTCCTCGTGAAAAATTACGGCTGTAGTTTCCCCTTGCTTTCAGCCATTCGCAGTACCAGCACAGCAAGGTCGTTTTGGTTAATGTTGCAAGGGCAGATCAGTCAATCATCCAGACTGTTGCCCCTGCAGCTACTGGAAAGGCTGCTGCCCCTCTTCAGGAACCACATGTTCGTCTGGCCTTTCAACAGATACCCCTCCATCGTGGTTGCACCTACGGTACGGCCATCTGTATCGCTGAGGCACGCAAGCCTCCCCACCCCCCACCAACGGCAAGGTCCTTGTTCGTGGGGGGGATGACCATTGGGGCTACTGAATTCCGGCTGAACACGATGCCGTCCGTTTCCTGAAACATACATACTTTAGATACATGATAACGGTAGATCACACACAAACATGAGACTGACAGTAGCACTTCCTGCGTAACAGTAGCTCTTTAAAATGTGGTCTACAAAAAGAGTAACAACATCAATCCTTTAAGGTGTGCAATGGCTCCAGTAAATCTTTGTAAGTTCCAATGAGACATTCTAAACACTCGCCTCAAAAATTATAGTGAAATCTTAGCCTTAACACAAGCCTTACGTTTCCTTGCCAAGCTTTACATTAGCCGCGACAGTACAAACAGTTGGCCCACGTAGAAATTATTAAAGTCGTTACATATGACTTTTTATATGATAGTGCTAGTGTAGATTGGTGGTTTCAGTTCGAGGCTGTTAGCGGTCCGGAAAGTTAGGTGTATATTTGTAGATCTGAATAACGCGTTAATTTTCTCCGAGATTGGACTCATAGAAGCAGTTGATACGTATTTTGTTTACTTTCTAGATACTGTTTCTTTGATTAGTTGTATTTCGCTGTGTACTGTGTTGGGCTTTGATGTCGCCTAACCGGCGGGGGCGGTGACGGCAAGGAGTAGTCGCTTCCTGCAGCTTTTGGCGCGTGTGGTGGCGAGACTTCCTCGCGTCAAGGCTGGGTGACGTGACGTGGCACCTGGACAACAAGCACACGAGAGATGCGTCTCTGTTCGCGACGGCGTGTCTACAGCCCAAATTTAAGCATAACGGTTGAGAACCTTACTGATTTACACCATCTTGTGGCTTTCTTAATGTAACTGGTCGACTGATATAAAAACGGATCCTCACCCCCCCCCCCCCCCCTCCCCCCTCCCTTTCTCCTTCTCCACAATATCCGATGATCATGTATCGAGGAACCAGATCCAGATAGCTGAGCAAAACTAGTATTACCGTATAAATTTCAGAAGTGTATCGACGGGTCCATGATTAATAGCATTGGAATGGTAGTTAAGTATATTTTACTAATTTATGTTTGGAAACATAATTCCTAAGTAATCAAACACTCTCTCTTTGTATGAAATTGGAATGCACAGCTGCTCAGGCTTTTCCATATGTGTGTGTGATATACCGCGAGAAAGTCTGAGGTTTCCAGAGTGCAAATGTCTTGAATGCTAACGGAAAGTACCTTTGCGCATTGCTAGATCCTCATTTGGTACTAGGGCCTTTATTGAAATCTGTACTTCTGAAGTGGAGCATTCTCCTGGTGTCTCTGTGAGATAATATGCCAGCTAATAAGCAAAACTTTGGCCGGCCGAAATGGCCGAGCGGTTCTAGGCGCTTCAGTCTGGAACCGCGCGAATCTTTCCTCTGGCATGGATGCGTGTGGTGCCCTTAGGTTAGTTAGGTTTAAGTAGTTCTGAGTTTTAACCTCAGCTGTTAAGTCCCATAGCGCTCAGAGCCATTTGAACTATTTTTGGATAAGGAAAATTTTAGGTCACCATAAGTGACGTTTCCCTCTGGCTGCATCGTAACGTCAATTTAAACTTCATGTTGTTATCTGCCAGTTGAGTACGTTGATGCTCATAGGTACCACACTTCATGTTCAAACATTTATATTTCCGTACTTCACTTAGCTGCTTTCGGAATATAAACGTACATGCAAATATTTCGCTATCTTTCTTTTGATGAGGTCCTGTATGTTAGTTTCTAGAACGTCTTTTTAGGACGTGATAAGATGTTATTGACCGCTGGAGTGTTTAAGTGTACGTTGTTTGTAAATATAACGTTTGCAGTGACTAATATTGTTATTATTCTAAGTAAGATGTTCTCTCCCGACAAATGTGAATACACATTTCGCATATACAGAGTATGCGACTTTCCTTTTGATGATGAACATCTACCACAGAAATGAGGACATTGTTCAGATATCCTTGTTTCCAATCTGCTTTTTGCAATGAAAGGTTTCACAGCTCTAAGTGGGTGAAAGTTTACGGGACACGTCTTTATGTCCGTCCCCGCGACGCCAACCGTATACACAAAACCAAGCAGAGGCCATTTCTACTCCTACTGCAGTGCCAATCTTTGTGGAAGCCTTTTCCCTGAGATCTGATACCATAAAATAAAAATGTTTGAAATCTCAATAAAGGAGAAAGTTATTTCCTTTCTTCTTCAAGCATGGTGAATGTTTGTCGCCGGGCTCTTTCGATCAATCGACCTCACATTCGGACAACGCTCTGTTGTTGTTGTTGTTGTCTTCAGTCCTAAGACTGGTTTGATGCAGCTCTCCATGCTACTCTATCCTGTGCAAGCTGCTTCATCTCCCAGTACCTACTGAAACCTACATCCTTCTGAATCTGCTTAGTGTACTCATCTCTCGGTCTCCCTCTACGACTTTTACCCTCCACGCTGCCCTCCAACGCTAAATTTGTGATCCCTTGATGCCTCAAAACATGTCCTACCAACCGATCCCTTCTTCTAGTCAAGTTGTGCCACAAACTTCTCTTCTCCCCAATCCTATTCAATACCTCCTCATTAGTTACGTGATCTATCCACCTTATCTTCAGTATTCTTCTGTAGCACCACATTTCGAAAGCTTCTATTCTCTTCTTGTCCAAACTAGTTATCGTCCATGTTTCACTTCCATACATGGCTACACTCCAAACAAATACTTTCAGAAACGACTTCCTGATACATAAATCTATATTCGATGTTAACAAATTTCTCTTCTTCAGAAACGCTTTCCTTGCCATTGCCAGTCTACATTTTATATCCTCTCTACTTCGACCATCATCAGTTATTTTACTTCCTAAATAGCAAAACTCCTTTACTACTTGAAGTGTCTCATTTCCTAATCTAATTCCCTCAGCATCACCCGATTTAATTTGACTACATTCCATTATCCTCGTTTTGCTTTTGTTGATGTTCATCTTATATCCTCCTTTCAAGACCCTGTACATTCCGTTCAACTGCTCTTCCAAGTCCTTTGCCGTCTCTGACAGAATTACAATGTCATCGGCGAACCTCAAAGTTTTTACTTCATCTCCATGAATTTTAATACCTACTCCAAATTTTTCTTTTGTTTCCTTTACTGCTTGCTCAATATACAGATTGAATAACATCGGGGAGAGGCTACAACCCTGTCTCACTCCTTTCCCAACCACTGCTTCCCTTTCATGCCCCTCGACTTTTATGACTGCCATCTGGTTTCTGTACAAATTATGAATAGCCTTTCGCTCCCTGTATTTTACCCCTGCCACCTTTAGAATTTGAAAGAGAGTATTCCAGTCAACATTGTCAAAAGCTTTCTCTAAGTCTACAAATGCTAGAAACGTAGGTTTGCCTTTTCTTAATCTTTCTTCTAAGATAAGTCGTAAGGTCAGTATTGCCTCACGTGTTCCAACATTTCGACGGAATCCAAACTGATCCTCCCCGAGGTCCGCATCTACCAGTTATTCCATTCGTCTGTAAAGAATTCGCGTTAGTATTTTGCAGCTGTGACTTATTAAACTGATAGTTCGGTAATTTTCACATCTGTCAGCACCTGCTTTCTTTGGGATTGGAATTATTATATTCTTCTTGAAGTCTGAGGGTATTTCGCCTGTCTCATACATCTTGCTCACCAGCTGGTAGAGTTTTGTCATGACTGGCTCTCCCAAGGCCATCAGTAGTTCTAATGGAATGTTGTCTACTCCGGGGGCCTTGTTTCGACTCAGGTCTTTCAGTGCTCTGTCAAACTCTTCACGCAGTATCGTATCTCCCATTTCGTCTTCATCTACATCCTCTTCCATTTCCATAATATTGTCCTCAAGTACATCACCCTTGTATAAACCTTCTATATACTCCTTCCACCTTTCTGCCTTTCCTTCTTTGCTTAGAACTGGGTTGCCATCTGAGCTCTTGATATTCATACACGTGGTTCTCTTCTCTCCAAAGGTCTCTTTAATTTTCCTGTAGGCAGTATCTATCTTACCCCTAGTGAGATAAGCTTCTACATCCTTACATCCTTACATCCTACATCCTTACGCTCTGATCATACCGAAAAAGTATATTCCATGAGATTAAGGTAGGAAGAATGAGCAGGTCAAGTCAGTAAAATCATTAAATTCATCTGATATTCTATGGTCCACTCTACAGTGACCTAATTTTGCATGCAGCGACATTTTTTGCTAGTACGCAGAATGTCCAATTCCCATCTAGTGCATCAGAATTGAAATTTCTTTGGAAATTTGTGGGAAGGTCTTATGGGACCAAACTGCTGAGATCATCGGTCCATAAGCTTACACACTACTTAATCTAACTTAAACTAACTTACACTAAGTTCGACACACACACGCATGCCCGAGGGTGGACTCGAACCTCCGGTGGGGTGGGGCGTGGGTGGGAGGGGGGGGGGGGGGGGGGGGTGGAAGGAGGGCCGCGCGGAAAACGCCCAAGACCACGCGGATACCCCGCGCGGCAGCAGAATGGAATTTATTCTGTTGTTTAAAACGTTTTTTTCATAAACACACGCTTTTCAACACCTCTATGTGCAAACACAAAGCTACAGGATGTTTCAAAAATGACCGGTATATTTGAAACGGCAATACAAACTAAACGAGCAGCGATAGAAATACACCGTTTGTTGCAATATGTTTGGGACAACAGTACATTTTCAGGCAGACAATCTTTCGAAATTACAGTAGTTACAATTGTCAACAACAGATGGCGCTGCAGTCTGGGAAACTCTATAGTACGATATTTTCCACATATCCACCACGCGTAGCAAAAATATGGCGTAGTCTCTGAATCAAATTACCCGAAACCTTTGACAACGTGTCTGGCGGAATGGCTTCACATGCAGATGAGATGTACTGCTTCAGCTGTTCAATTGTTTCTGGATTCTGGCGGTACACCTGGTCTTTCAAGTGTCCCCACAGAAAGAAGTCACAGGGGTTCATGTCTGGCGAATAGGGAGGTCAATCCACGCCGCCTCCTGTATGTTTCGGATAGCCCAAAGCAATCACACGATCATCGAAATATTCATTCAGGAAATTAAAGACGTCGGCCTTGCGATGTGGCCGGGCACCATCTTGCATAAACCACGAGGTGTTCGCAGTGTCGTCTAAGGCAGTTTGTAGCGCCACAAATTCACGAAGAATGTCCAGATAGCGTGATGCAGTAATCATTTCGGATCTGAAAAATGGGCCAATGATTCCTTTGGAAGAAATGGCGGCCCAGACCAGTACTTTTTGAAGATGCAGGGACGATGGGACTGCAGCATGGGGCTTTTCGGTTCCCCATATGCGCCAGTTCTGTTTATTGACGAAGCCGTCCAGGTAAAAATAAGCTTCGTCAGTAAACCAAATGCTGCCCACATGCATATCTCCGTCATCAATCCTGTGCACTATATCGTTAGCGAATGTCTCTCGTGCAGCAATGGTAGCGGTGCTGAGGGGTTGCCGCTTTTGAATTTTGTATGGATAGAGGTGTAAACTCTGGCGCATGAGACGATACGTGGACGTTGGCGTCATTTGGACCGCACCTGCAACACGGCGAACTGAAACCCGAGGCCTGCTGCACTGCACTAGCTGCGCGTTGCCCTCTGTGGTTGCCGTACGCGGTCGCCCTACCTTTCCAGTACGTTCATCCGTCACGTTCCCAGTCCGTTGAAATTTTTCAAACAGATCCTTAATTGTATCGCTTTTCGGTCCTTTGGTTACATTAAACCTCCGTTGAAAACTTCGTCTTGTTGCAACAACACTGTGTTCTAGGCGGTGGAATTCCAACACCAGAAAATCCTCTGTTCTAAGGAATAAACCATGTTGTCCACAGTACACTTGCACGTTGTGAACAGCACACGCTTACAGGAGAAAGACGACGTACAGAATGGCGCACCCACAGACTGCATTGTCTTCTATATCTTTCACATCACTTGCAGAGCTATCTGTTGTTGAAAATTGTAACTACTGTAATTTCGAAAGTTTGTCTGCCTGAAAATGTACTGTTGTCCCAAGCATATTGCAACAAACGGCGTATTTCTATCGCTGCTCGTTTAGTTTTTATTGCCGTTTCAAATATACCGGTCATTTTTGAAACACCCTGTATATACAGGGTGAGTCACCTAACATTACCGCTAGATATATTTCGTAAACCACATCAAATACTGACGAATCGATTCCACAGACCGAACGTGAGGAGAGGGGCTAGTGTAATTGGTTAATGAAAACCATAAAAAAATACACGGAAGTATGTTTTTTTAACACAAACCTAGGTCTTTTTAAATGGAACCCCGTTAGTTTTGTTAGCACATCTGAACATATAAACAAGTACGTAATCAGTGCTGTTTGTTTCATTGTAAAATGTTAATTACATCCGGAGATATTGTTACCTAAAGTTGACGCTTGAGTACCACTCCTCCGCTGTTCGATCGTGTGTATCGGAGAGCACCGAATTACGTAGGGATCCAAAGGGAACAGTGATGGACCTTAGGTACAGAAGAGACTGGAAGAGCACATTACGTCCACATGCTAACACCTTTTTATTGGTCTTTTTCACTGACGCACATGTACATTACCATGAGGGGTGAGGTACACGTACACACGTGGTTTCCGTTTTCAATTACGGAGTGGAATAGAGTGTGTCCCGACATGTCAGGCCAATAGATGTTCAATGTGGTGGCCATCATTTCATGCACACAATTGCAATCTCTGGCGTAATGAATATCGTACACGCCGCAGTACATCCGGTGTAATGTCGCCGCAGGCTGCCACAATATGTTGTTTCATATTCTCTGGGGTTGTAGGCACATCACGGTACACATTCTCCTTCAACGTACCCCACAGAAAGAAGTCCAAAGGTGTAAGATCAGGATAACGAGCTGGCCAATTTATGCGTCCTTCACGTCCTACGAAACGCCCGTCGAACATCCTGTCAAGGGTCAGCCTAGTGTTAATGGCGGAATGTGCAGGTGCACTATCATGCTGATACCACATACGTCGACGCGTATTCAGTGGGACATTTTCGACAACGTTGGCAGATCATTCTGTAGAAACGCGATGTATGTTGCAGCTGTTTGGGCCCCTGCAATGAAGTGAGGACCAATGAGGTGGTCGCCAGTGATTCCGCACTATACATTTACAGTCCACGGTCGCTGTCGCTCTACCTGTCTGAGCCAGCGAGGATTGTCCACGGCCCAGTAATGCATGTTCCGTAGATTCACTGCCCCATGGTTTGTGAAACCCGCTTCATCGGTAAACAGGCAGAACTGCAATGCATTCTCTGTTAATGCCCATTGACAGAATTGCACTCGATGGTTAAAGTCATCACCATGTAATTGCTGATGTAGCGACACATGAAACGGGTGAAAGCGGTGACGATGCAGTATGCGCGTGACATTACTTTGACTCAGTCCACTGGCTCTCGCAATGTCCCGTGTACTCGTGTGTGGGTTCATGGCAACAGCAGCTAACACACCAACTGCACCCGCTTCTTCTGTGATGGGCCTGTTACGGACCCGTTTGCGTGCTACGACCATACCTGTTGCATACAGTTGGCGGTAGATGTTTTGCAATGTGCGGCACGTTGGATGCTCTCTTTCCGGGTACCGTTCTGCATACGCCCTGCAGGCTTCAGCTGCATTTCGCCGACACTCGCCATAGATGAGTATCATCTCCGCCTTTTCAGAGTTCGAATACACCATGGTCACAGTTCCTACAACACTACACTATCACAGACGTCTGGTAACACGGTGTACTACAGATGGTCTGCATGCGGAGACGAATGCAGAATAACAATAGCAGCAAGCGCTACATGCGGACACTGCGACAGCTAGACCAAACCACAACAGTGCACTACAGCCACACTCGTAAACACGGTCGTCATCGTAAACATGTCCCTGCAGATGCTGCTCGCCGACCGTGGCCAGGGTTTGTTACAACACGCAACTGAATGTCGGAGGTTTCAAGCGTCAACTTTAGGTTACAATATCTCCGGATGTAATTAACATTTTACAATGCAAAAAACGGCACTGATTACGTATTTGTTTATATGTTCAGATGTGCTAACAAAACTAACGTGGTTCCATTTAAAAAACGTAGATTTGTGTTAAAAAATCATACTTCCGTTCCTTTTTTGTATGGTTTGTATTAAACAATTACACTACCCCCTCTCCTCACGTTCGGTCTGTGGAATCGGTTCATCAGTATTTGTTGTGGTTTACGAAATATATCCAGCGATAACGTTAGGTGAAATGGGTCAAATGGCTCTGAGCACTATGAGACTTAACATCTGTGGTCATCAGTCCCCTAGAACTTAGAACTACTTAAACCTAACTAACCTAAGGACATCACACATATCCATGCCCGAGGCAGGATTCGAACCTGCGACCGTAGCAGTCGCGCGGTTCCGGACTGCGCGCCTAGAACCGCTAGACCACCGCGGCCAGCTATGCCACGTTCACAGCATTTTGTTGTCGGATCTCGCTCTGGTAAAAAATATTCGTCACGCTCGGCCTAGGACAGTGGCACGCCTTGAACCATGGCTCATCTCTATTCTAAAACCTCTTAATAATTGACGTCATCATTGTCATCAGAGAGTCCGACTAGCAGCATGGCGATGAAAATCTTTTGTCTCTCAAGAGACTGTTAAATACACCGTGAAAACCTCATAAATTATGCTCAATAATGTTAATGTCTGGCGATTTTGGTGATCAGCGGAAGTGTTTCAACTCAGAAGAATGTTCCTAGAGCCAGTTTGTATCAATTCTGGACGTGTGGGGCACCGCATTGTCCTGCCGAAATTGCCCAACTCCGTCGGCATGCACAGTGGACATGAACGAATGCACGTGATCAGACAGGACGCTTACTTATGTGTCAGCTGTGAAAGTTGTATCTAGACGTATCAGGGTCTCATATCACTCCAACTACAAACGACCCACACCATTACAGAACCTCCACCAGCATCAACAATCCCCTGTTGACATGCAGGGCACATGGATTCATGAGGTTGTCTCCATACCCGTACAAGTCCATCCGCTCGATACAATTTGAAACGAGACTCGCCCGACCAGGCAACATGTTTCCAGTCTTCTACAGTCCAATGTCGGTGTTGACGGGCACAGGCGAGGTGTAAAGCTTTGTGTCGTGCAATCATCAAAGGTACATGAGTGGGCCATCGGCTCCGAAAGCTCATATCGTTTATGTTTCGTTGAATGGTTCATTAGCTGACGCTTGCTAATGGCCCAGCGTTGAAATCTGCGGCAATTTGCGGAAGGGGTGCACTTCTGTCACGTTGAACGATTCTATTCAGTCGTCTTTGGTTGCTTTCTTGTAGGATATTTTTACAGCCGCAGCGATGTCGGGTGTTTTATGTTTTACCGGATTCCTGATGTTCCCGGTACACTCGTGAAATGGTCATTCGGAAAACTCCCCATTTCATCACTGCCTCTGAGATGCTGTGTCTCATCGCTCGTGCGCCGACTGTAACACCAGGTTGAGACTCATTTAAATTTTGATAACCTGCCAGTGTAGCAGCAGTAAGCGATCTAACAACTACGCCAGGCGCTTCCTGTCCTATACAGGCATTGCTGACTGCATTTGAATACACATGCTTACTCCTGTTTCTTTGACGTTTCAGTGTATATTGCCGGTAAATACCATAGTGCACAACTTGAATACTACCTGTCACAATAAACAACAACAAAGATTTCAGTTATCAGCTAGACAACTATGCGTAATTCATAGTACGTATGTTTAAACTGATTAGGAGTGTCCATAGATAAAGGTTCTCATTTGTGTTGCGAGGACACGAACACTTCGTTATGGCTCCTTTGTGCGGCATAGCTCAGCGTAGGAGAAAGCGAAAGTTACGCTCAGGCGAAGCCTCTTTCGCTTCAAGTATTGTCAGTAGTATTCCACTACAGGTTATGGATTAAGTAGAAGAGATGAACAACTGAAGACGATAGAGCCGTCATACATTTACTTCCGCTGTCCTAGTAAAGACTGAAAAAATGAATAGCTAACTGGCAAGTGTATACGCCTCATCAGTTATTATCACTTTAAGATCTTAGAACTGTCAGTCGCTTCTGCAGTATCATCATTATATAAAAATATTCGAAAAACAAAGAAACTTAAATAACAACTGTTTCGTGCTTGTTAAAAGCCTTCTGCAGGGCGTAGACGACACCTATGATTCTTTTCCTTCTTTCCCTTGGTTTTATGCCCATCAGTTATTCAAATTAAATAATTACATCTTATCTACAGAAAAAATTATTTTAAAACCGGTTTCAGTACATATGTTTATACTCATTTGCAGTTACTGCTAGATCTGTCTGATGTTCACTTCCTGATCACTGCAATATATTCAGTCACTGAGCCTTTTGGTGGGTGGTAAGAGTACTCTCAATTTATAATCTAGATTGAAGATCCAAAATACACTGTCTGATACAAGAATGAAGCACGCAGAAGAGGTGGTTAGACGTTAGTGTAACTTCGTACACATACACATCATCGACAGGTATGTAAATGATTAGAGTTAGGATATTATCTCTGACAGGCAGAACTACCGCAGAATGCATTACTGTTATTCACGTTTAGTATTGCTTCCCGGCCTTATGTGGTGTACAAGGGGTGTGAACAGCGACAAATGTTGAGTCATCATTGTGAAGAATACGGAGATGCTGTGCACTCATTGTACAACAGCATTATCAGCATATGGCAAAGTTAGAAATGGGCTTCTTTGTGGGTCTGCATTTGGTCAGCTGGTCGAATTGTCCAATATCCAAATTTGGGAGACATCTGGACGTGTCGTTGGACTCCATGGGTATGTGTATGAAGGCATAGCCACAGTCGAGGCTGCAGTCAGTAGGGGTGCAGTCTACATTGTTACCAGCTTCCTGACGAATCATCAATGACACCCCCATGCAACGTTCTCTGATATCCCTGCTCTGTATACCCCAAGCCCTCTGAAGTCAAAATCAAAAACCCAAGATGAATGGGTGATGTCCGTATTGGTGGGAAATCCGAGATGGCAGACCTGAGGATACTACTGTAGCCAGCAGAGCTGTATAGTTGACAGATTTCCTGGGTTTTTCCCAGTCCCATGACATTACAACAATCCAAAACGGCAGACGTTTTGATACTGGCACAGTTTGCTTTGTTACCAGGTTTCCCAGCTCACTAGTGTATCCTGCATGGTTGCCAAGTGACTTGTGCTAAGTTTAGAATCATGTCCTAAGTGTAAAATGTCGGGAAAACCCACTTGTCCAAAATTTAAAACTACTCAATGTCCACATTTAAACAATTTCCGTCATCCCCCGGATGTCAAAGTTCACTGACATACTCGTTTGTGTAAATAATTTGCCCCACCCAATTGCCAGCTCACTTGTGCTGTTGTCACTGCCACTGGGATAGAATCAGATGGGAATGTATACTTACGTAAATAGATATATGACAGGCTCTCGTCCATGCTGCCGTGCCACATGCCAAGTCCACTCCAGCAGCGTGATAGCACTATTAGCACATGCTTCCATCATATTGCAAAGGGCAGGACCACTGACCATGTGAACCAAGTCCAAACTCTATGAGAGCCACTGAAATGCTTTTCGAGTTTTGGGGAAATATCACATGGGCTGAGGTGTGAATAGGAATTTGAATTGAGGGGAGATTATGTGCTAGGACACTGTGCCAGGGTGGCATAGTTTTCCTGCCTAGTGAGCACGAGACTTGGGTTTGAATCCTGGCTTTGGTACAAATTTTCATTCATTGCCTCAGTCAGCATGTATACATGATACAACTTGTTGGATATCTATTCTGAAAATCAGAATTGTATAGTGGCTGAACTGAAAAAAACAATATGCAGTTGCTTCTACATTACATGCATATTTTTCTACAACTAGGGATGCATTTTTACTTAATTTCAAGAGTCACTGGGTTCAGTTTTTACTATGTACAATGAGCAGGCACATCTGTGTTACTAAGATGTTCCTCTAAGAAGAGAAACATTTTTATTACATTAAAAAAGTGTTGTTGGGTTAAATGTGATCACCAGACAGTCGATTGGACATGACGACACATGGTACAGTACAACTTGTCGAGCGTTTGGACTTGACTCACTTGGTGCAGTGGTCCAGCTTTCTGCAACACGATGGCGGCCTGGGCTGGGGCGGACTTCGCGTTTGGTTGAAGCAGCATCACAGAGACGCTTCCATATTTTCCTGTAAGTAAATAAACAATCCTATCCAGTTCTATCCCTGTGGCGGTGGCAACCTCACAAATGAGCAAAATAAAACGGCTCTGAGCACTATGGGACGTAACTTCTAAGGTCATCAGTCCCCTAGAACTTAGAACTACTTAAACCTAACTAACCTAAGGACATCACACACATCCATGCCCGAGGCAGGATTCGAACCTGCGACCGTAGCGGTCGCGCGGTTCCAGACTAAAGCGCCTAGACCCGCTCGGCCACTCCGGCCGGCACAAATGAGCAGATGAGCTGGCAACTGGGTAGAACAAATTATCAATACATGGCAGCTGTGTCAACAAACTTTGATGTCAAAGAGGTGGGGGAAATTATTTAAATATGCAGGTAGTGAAAGTTTCAAATTTTGGACAGTTGGATAGGTGGGTCTTCCCACCATTTTGTACTTAGGAAAATATTCTAAATTTAGTGAAAGCCATAGAATGAAGGCTTTGGCGATCGGATGACACAAATGCTGGTAAACCTTTCGGAATGTGAGGTCGTGGTCCAAGAAACTCTTCTGTTCCTGACGTTTCGTCCGGGACTGCGCTGGACATCCTCAGAGACGCTGCTCCGCTGTCTTGCCGACAGCGCAGTCCTGGACGAAACGCCAGGAACAGAAGAGTTCCTTGGACCACGACTTAGCATCCCGAAAGATTTAGTACAAGTCATTCGGCAACCATTCAGACTACGCTAGAAAGTTGGTAAACCTGACAACAATGCAGACTGGGTTTGGGAGACTGGATTGTGTCATCACAGGTCTAGGGAAAAGCCAGGCAACCTCCCAGCTATGCATGTTACACCAGTATCCCCAGGTCTGCCATCTTGGATTTCCCACCAATACGGATATCGCCCATCCGTCTCGGACTTGTTAATTCTCGTTCATTTTATATGTTGTCTAGTATCAGGCTACTGTCACATCCAAATGTCTCACAAATCTGGATACTGGCCAATTCGGCCAACTGACCAAATGCAGACCCAAAATGTGGCACATTCCTAAATTATCAGTTGCTGATAATGGCGTCGTACACTCAGTATGTGGCATCTCCGTGTCCTTTATATTGGTTACTCAACATCTGACGCTGCTCACACCCCTTATATATCCTACAAGGCCTGGTAACAACACTAAACGCGAGTATACATACTGTTGACCTACCTGTCACAGACGATATAGCAATTGTAATAATTGATATGCCTGATGATGTTGTGTATGTGTATGAAGCTACACTGACGTCCTACCACGTCTTCTCGGTGCTTCACTTTTTTATCATGCAGTGTATTTTGATTTGTCATGGTAGATTATAAATTCAGAATACTGTTACCACCCACCTAATGAGCCAGCGACTAAATGTACTTCACTGAGCAGAAAATTAGCATTTGACAGGCTATGCAGTAAATGAACATGAGAAGAAAGATGAAGCTCGAAACTAGTCTTCAAATAAGTGTTTTGCAGATAAGATGGCATTATTTAATTTAAGCAACTATTGAGCATAAAATCAAAGAAAAAGTTATAGTTGTACCCTACTCCAAGAGGAAGACCGTTTTTAACACGCCAGAAAGAGCTGATAATTTAGTATGTTGATATTTCAAGCATTTTAAATATTCACGACACAATCATCTTGGGGTTGAAGCTATTTCTTCCGGGTTTGCTTTAACAATACGTATGTTATTGTCTAGGGTCCGTCTTTAGCAAAACACAATTTTGTTTTTTAGCCCAAGCACGTTTCACTGCAACTGAAGCTCTTCAGTGGGCTTTTATTTTATGGCTGTTAAAGATAAAGAATTTTCTTTACTGTTTGTATACATGTAACTATTAGTTACAGATATTTGAAAAAAACATCAAATTATGAATTCATACCTTTTTACCACACAGTGTGGTTTTTCTGATGCGCTGTGTTTCTACAGTGACTGTTTTGTTCCACAGTTTGTCATCTGCAGTCACTTACACCTTAAAGTATTAAATTGTTTAAGCCAAAATTACGATTTGAAATTTTTTATTTATATGCCTAAAATTAATTAATTCTATCTCTCTCTCTCTCTCTCTCTCTCTCTCTCTCTGTGTGTGTGTGTGTGTGTCTGTTTACATTATGTTTAACTTACATTTTCTTTTTCCGCAGCTTCATCACTGTATACTGAGTTGCCCCTGTCACTGTCACTGTTTCACCGTTTATCTGCCAGACAGTGGAACAGTTGAAGGTGTAAAAACAAGATGGCTGACTGTGGAACAGTTGAAGATGTTCCTAGCGGTTGTTCTGAAATTTTCAGAGGTGGTTGTTTTGTGTGTGTGTGTGTGTGTGTGTGTGTGTGTGTGTGTTGAAAAGAAAGAGAGAGAGGGGGGAGGGAGAAAGAGAGAGAGACAGAGAGAGACAGTTGGTTTTAGGACTTTGTGTGTGTGTGTGTGTGTGTGTGTGTGTGTGTGTGTGTGTGTGTGTGAAAAGAGAGAGAGAGAGAGAGAGAGAGAGTGACAGTAGGTTTTACGTTTTTCTTCTTTTTTTTTCTAAAGGCGGACCCTATCCAAAAACAAACATATTCACAATACAGTACAAGCGACTGACACTTGTAAGAACTTTAGGTGATAATAGCTGATGAACCGTATACATTGACGAGGGATCTTATTCTAAACTTTTTTTCATCCGCAGCTCGTGTTCTAGTGGCTAGTGTTACTGCCTCTGGATCATGGGGTTCCGGGTTCGGTTCCCGGCCGGGTTGAAGATTTTCTCTGCCCGATAACTGGGTGTTTCTGTTGTCCTCATCATTCATTCCATCATCATTCGTGCAAGTGGCGAGATTGGATTGCGTAAAGATTGATAGTTCGTACGGACGCTGATAACCGCGCAGTTGACCCGCCCCACAAACCAATCATCGTCATCACCATGAACTGAAGGCTTAATACAAAATCCATTCTGCTGTAATGGAATACTAGCGATAATACTTGAAATGCAAGAGACTTCGTCTGAGCATAACTTTCACTTTCTCCTACGTTGAGCTACGCCGCACAAAGGAGGTATGATGAACGCAGCGCAGATGAACACCATTATCTACGGACACTCCTAATCAATGTTTAACCATACGCACTCCGAACTATGTGTCGTTGCCCAGTTGATAACGCCGGCCGGAGTGGCCATGCGGTTCTAGGCGCTACAGTCTGGAGCCGAGCGACCGCTACGGTCGCAGGTTCGAATCCCGCTTCGGTCATGGAGGTGTTTGGTGTCCTTAGGTTAGTTAGGTTTAATTATTTCTACGTTCTAGGCGACTGATGACCTCAGAAGTTAAGTCGCATAGTGCTCAGAGCCATTTGAACCGTTTGAACCTAGTTGATAACTGAAATCTTTGTTGTTGATTTTTGTGATCGGTAATACACTAGTTGTACAATGTAGAATTGTAGGGCAATATATTTATAGTGATACCCACGTAGTACTTTGCATAAGTCGCAGTGTATAAGAAATAATCGCTTGAACAATGAACCCAACAATGAACCCCTTTCCTCTTTTAGTAAGATGAACTGCAAGCCTCAATGTACTTATGACCTAAGAGAAGCTATTACAGTAATAACAAGTATCGTTTTATTTGAATCAGTTGGTACCCCAAACTTTGTGATTAACTAAACTTGTCATGGCAGTGACTGTAATGAATGTTTTCACGAAATACAGATACTGAACTGTAATTTATGAGGTTTTTCCGGTGTGATTAATAGAGAGTTTCTCGATGGACAAAAGTTTTCATGGTCTTGCTGCTAGTCGGTACTCACCGAGCACAATGAACTCCTGACATCACTTACTGAGAGGACATTCAAACGAAAATACTGAAGTGGCCTGCTCATTCATCCTGTCCAAATCTCATTGAATATATATTATTTGGTACGATTAGAGCGTTGTGAGGCCAATTGATTGGAAGAGCCTAGCGACAACCGTTCGCCATGCTTGAGGAAGAAAGGAAATAACTTTCTCCTTTATGTCATCAGCGCGCAGGTAAAAGCCTTCCACGAAGAATTACGCTGCAATAGTAGTACGAACGGCGACTGGATGCCGTTGGTTTTACGACTGGCGTCTTGCAGACGTGTCGTTAAGCTGTCACCGACGTAGTGCTGTGAAACCTACCACAGACAGAGAGAAGCTCGAAACAATGATTTCTGAACTCGTCTTCATTTCTGCAGTGGATGTTCATCACCAAAGGTAAACCCGCATTCTCTGTATATACGAACTGTGTACTCACATTTGTCCGTAGAGAATATCTTACACAACTGGCCATTTACCGAGAGAGGTGGCGCAGTGGTTAGCACACTGGACTCGCATTCGGGAGGACGACGGTTCAATCCCGTCTCCAGCCATCCTGATTTAGGTTTTCCGTGATTTCCCTAAATCGTTTCAGGAAAATGCCGGGATGGTTCCTTTGAAAGGGCACGGCCGGTTTCCTTCCGAATCCTTACCTAACCCGAGCTTGCGCTCCGTCTCTAATGACCTCGTTGCCGACGGGACGTTAAACACTAACCACCACCACCTCAACTGGCCATTAAAATTGCTACACCAAGAAGAAATGCAGATGATAAACGGGTATTCAATGGACAAATATATTATACTGAAACTGACATGTGATTACATTTTCGCGCAATTTTGGTGCATATATCTTGAGAAATCAGTACCCAGAACAATCACCTCTGGCCGCTGTAGCGGCTTTGATACTCCTGAGCATTGAGTCAAACAGAGCTTGGATGGCGTGTACAGGTACAGCTGCCCATGCAGCTTCAACGCGATATCACAGTTCATCAAGAGTAGTGACTGGCATATTGTGACGAGCCAGTTGCTCGGCCACCATTGACCGACGTTTTCAATTGGTGGGAGATCTAGAGAATGTGCTGGCCAGGGTAGCAGTCGAACATTTTCTGTATCCAGAAAGGCTCATACAGGACCTGCAACATGCGGTCGTGAATTATCCTGCTCAAATGTAGGGTTTCGCAGGGATCGAATGAAGGGTAGAGCCATGGGTCGTAACACATCTGAAATGTAACGTCCACTGTTAAAAGTGCCGTCAATGCGAACAAGAGGTGACCGAGAGGTGTAACCAATGGCACACCATACCATCACGCCGTGTGATACGCTAGTATGGCGATGACGAATACACGCTTCCAATGTGCGTTTACCGCGATGTCTCCAAACACGGATGCGACCATCATGATGCTATAAACAGAACCTGGGTTCATCCGAAAAATGACGTTTTGCCATTCGTGCACCCAACTTCGTCGTTGAGTACACCATCGCCGGCGCTCCTGTCTGTGATGCAGCGTCAAGGGTAACCGCAGTCATGGAGACCTTTATCACAGTCGGAAACGTGATGGTACACATTTCTCCCCCTTACAAGAGGCATCGCAACAACGTTTCTGCAGGCAACGCCGATCAACTGCTGTTTGTGTATGAGAAATCGGTTGGAAACTTTCCTCATGTCAGCACGTTGTAGGTGTCACCAGCGGCGCCAACCTTGTGGAAACCCAGTTCTAAGCAAAGAAGGGAAGGCAAATAGGTGGAAGGACTATATAGAAGTTTTATACAAGGGCGATGTACTTGAGGACAATATTATAGAAGTGGAAGAGGATGTAGATGAAGACGAAATGGGAGATACGATACTGCGTCAAGAGTTTGACAAAGCACTGAAAGACCTGAGTCGAAACAAGGCCCCCGGAGTAGACAACATTCCATTAGAACTACTGACCGCCTTGAGAGAGCCATTCATGACAAAACTCTAGCAGCTGGTGAGCAAGATGTATGAGACAGGCGAAATACCCTCAGACTTCAAGAAGAATATAATAATTCCAATCCCGAAGAAAGCAGGTGCTGACAGATGTGAAAATTACCGAACTATCAGTTTAATAAGTCACAGCTGCAAAATACTAACGCGAATTCTTTACAGACGAATGGAAAAACTTGTAGATGCGGACCTCGGGGAGGATCAGTTTGCACTCCGTAGAAATGTTGGAACACGTGAGGCAATACTGACCTTACGACTTATCTTAGAAGAAAGATTAAGAAAAGGCAAACCTACGTTTCTAGCATTTGTAGACTTAGAGAAAGCTTTTGCAATTTTGACTGGAATACTCTCTTTCAAATTCTAAAGGTGGCAGGAGTAAAATACAGGGAGCGAAAGGCTATTTACAATTTGTACAGAAACCAGATGGCAGTCGTGAGAGTCGAGGGACATGAAAGGGAAGCAGTGGTTGGGAAGGGAGTGAGACAGGGTTGTAGCCTCTCCCCGATGTTATTCAATCTGTATATTGAGCAAGCAGTAAAGGAAACAAAAAAAAAAAAATTTGGAGCAGGTATTAAAATTCATGGAGAAGAAGTAAAAACTTTGAGGTTCGCCGATGACATTGTAATTCTGTCAGAGACGGCAAAGGACTTGGAAGAGCAGTTGAACGGAATGGACAGTGTCTTGAAAGGAGGATATAAGATGAACATCAACAAAAGCAAAACGAGGATAATGGAATACAGTCAGATTAAATCGGGTGACGCTGAGGGAATTAGATTAGAAAATGAGACACTTAAAGTAGTAAAGGAGTTTTGCTATTTAGGAAGTAAAATAACTGATGATGGTAGAAGTAAAGAGGATATAAAATGTAGACTGGCAATGGCAAGGAAAGCGTTTCTGAAGAAGAGAAATTTGTTAACATCGAATATAGATTTAAGTGTCAGGAAGTCGTTTCTGAAAGTATTTGTTTGGAGTGTAGCCATGTATGGAAGTGAAACATGGACGATAACTAGTTTGGACAAGAAGAGAATAGAAGCTTTCGAAATGTGGTGCTACAGAAGAATGCGAAAGATAAGGTGGATAGATCACGTAACTAATGAGGAGGTATTGAACAGGATTGGGGAGAAGAGAAGTTTGTGGCACAAGTTGACTAGAAGAAGGGATCGATTGGCAGGACATGTTCCGAGGCATCAAGGGATCACGAATTTAGTACTGGAGGGCAGCGTGGAGGGTAAAAATCGTAGAGGGAGACCAAGAGATGAATACACTAAACAGATTCAGAAGGATGTAGGTTGCAGTAGATACTGAAAGAGATGAAGAAGCTTGCACAGGATGGGGTAGCATGGAGAGCTGCATCAAACCAGTCTCAGGACTGAAGACAACAACAATAACAGATCTCTGCCTCTGACTGTCCAAAAATTGTTTAACTTTACGAAACTCGCACCTGGCGTGAGCCCTATAATCTTGTCTGATAGCAATAAAAAGTTTTGCTTCTCTAATCAGTTGCTTTGGACTCCTATCGTACGACAACGTATATATGTCAACGCATTTATAATAATGCATATAATGCACAAAGCAGAAAATGTTTTCGTATTCGATGTATATTTTCCACTGCAGCATCATCATATACAAACAAAATATTGGGATTTACTCCTACAGATGGTTGGACATCGCCAGTTCTGTTGAAAGTCTTATACGTAAAACCAGCAATACCTGACAGTATCTCCTTGACTAGCTGGTATTTGGGCTGAAGCAGTGTTTCCGTATATACATGTATGCCTTTAAGGCGAATATTTGCATGTATTACCAGGACTTGAAGTCATTTGTCTTGGCACACTCCGATGACCTAGAACTATCGAGAGCGTGATGCCTGGCAGTAGTGAACCATTCTTCTTCTTATTCTGCTTTTCAACATTATTCTTAGACCCATCATTCTCCATGAAGTCCTTCCATAAGGAGTGTGTTGTCCATCCACTCATAGAGAAGACAATTTAAGTATATTAACATACACAGGGTTTCATAAGAAGAAACATACAGAGGTGTCATTTATTTTTAATAAGCTCTTACCCATAGTCAGGTACACGTACATACTCAAATAAGAATGTAAATCTATGCACACATCTAAGGTGATAAACTCACACGTAGTTCTATGTACTGACGTGCAACAAGTTTCAAAATACGATATGATTTTTACAGGGGGATTTGGAGTTTTCCATGAAATTTCTGTTAAACTGGACAATGAAATTTCATTAAAGCTATAAATGTAAGGCTGTCAGCTCAGTTTCTGGTCCAGTAAGTGCTTTAAATCCTTAAAGGTATGCTCCTGCATGTACATGGATTCTGTTTCATTAAAAAGTTTAAATGTTAATTGTAAATTTCCTGCAGTGACCTTATGATTGCCTAACACTGTGGGTGACTGAGTATTTCCAGCAAACATGCACACAGCTCAAATTGAGTTATTGCACAATCTGCACAACTTTATAGTGGATAAAATCACTTTGCAGCAACAATATTATGCGTTTTCAAAAATTGAAGCTGTGTTGAATTCTCAATCAGACATACTCCAATACTATTTTTTCTTTGGCTTGAATTTAAAACGAAGGACATGCTGAGTACTGATACACGGTTCTGTTGTGGTATCTATGTCAGGGGCTACTCCAGTACATCACCTAGAAAATGCATTCGGTGAAACCACGCACACACACATAAACGTGAGCATGCACAAGCTCACAGACAACAAGGTGGGGATGTTAAGTATTTGACAGCTCATTGCTAACTGAAACACCTCCTTATTCTTAGTGTACGTCTTATTTTCGCGTTTCATCGAAGATAACTTCATAAAAAAGGTGTGGTCGATTTGATACAGAAAATTTTGAGACCTACTATTTGAATCTCTGTAATGGACTTACTAATATATTTATTACAACTACTATTCTGACAACTGCACCACACTGACCACACAACGTAAGAAGGCTACTAGTGTACGTCTATCATGTTCAAGTTTCTTTATTTGTTCATTGAGTTCCCTCAATTTTTGTTATCACATTGGTAGGTTTGTGATCTGCAAAGCATATAGATTCACTTATTATGTCATTAGTTGTCTCACGTTGACTGACTCTAGACTTATTAATTATGTGTGGAGTAACTTGAGGAAAAAGTTCTAATATTTACAGAGAATGTAGTATTTATTAAAGGAATGAAAAAGTTCTTATAAACATTGGTCGTAAACCTCATATCTTCAGAGTTAAGGCCTGCGTCTATACAAGGAATGTACCTTGTACCCTGAACATTTTGGCACAAGACAAGTAAGGAAAAAAAGTATGAACTGGACGTTTATGCAGCACACCGTGCTTGCTTTGGCATCAAGCACGCACCCAACACAGGCACACAGCATACTGTACAGTACATAGCGTAGCGGTCAGGTATTTTACTTTCATCTGATCTACCCGTAAGATTCATGCGACGCTAGTTTGTTGTGACACAGCAGTACATCACAGCAATTTATTTCCGTGTCCGTTACTGGACGTACAGCTTCCAATGCGGGCTTGCTACTCAACACAGAAGATGGCAGATATGGTCTTCTGCTATAGGCAAGCAAATGGAAACACCCTAGGGGCATGTAACCTGTATGTTGCCAGATGTCCACGGCGTCATACACTATCTTCAAAGATTGGTATGAAATTTTCACTCTACATCGGAGTGTGCGCTGATATGAAACTTCCTAGCAGATTAAAACTGTGTTCCAGACCAACATTCGAACTCGAGACCTTTTCCTTTCGCGGGCAAATGCTTTGCCGAATGAACTATCACAGCACGACTCACGACACGTTCTCTACTTCCACTAGTACCTCATCTACTACCTTCTAAGCTTCTCAGAAGCTCTCCTGTGAAACTTGGAAATCTTTCACTCCTGGAAGAAAGCTTGGCTTAGCAACAACCTGCCAGGATGTTTCAAACCAGCACACATTCCACTGTATCTGCCACCAACAAAAAGTGTTCCCAAGAAGTGGTGATGCCATGAGATGTACGGTGAAAGGCTCCACTGATTGCAATGGATGACGGTCGCGTCGAGTACGTGTTGTGAAGGGTGGCACAGAGACAATGTGATCATTGACAATGATGGCAGTAGACGATAATTCGAAAGATATAAAGTTTGTGCCCAGTGCTTAAAGGAACTTTTTTTCTTTCCTTGTTGCATACTACACCCTCTGTAAGCACTGCAACCTTTTTTTTTCAGACGCCCTGTATCTAAGAGCAGAAATTCAGTAGCTTGAAAAATATGCCTTCACATTTCTGACAAGTGCATTTTCAGGTTTGTACACTTGAAATAACGTTGAGATTCAAATGGCTCTGAGCACTATGGTATTTAACATCGGAGGTCATCAATCCCCTAGACTTAGAACTACTTAAACCTAACTAAACTAAGGACATCACACACATCCATGCCCGAGGCAGGACTCGTACCTGCGATCGTAGCAGCAGCGCGGTTCCAAACTGAAGCGCCTCGAACCTCTCGGCCACAGCGCCGGCTAACGTTGAGGAATGTAGGTCAGCTATAAGTAACTCATACAATGTGATACTCCATGCAGGGAGAAATCATGCCTGCACGCACCTAAATGCATTCTAATGTTGTGGAAAATAAATCAGCTATGAATATAGCGTTATTAAGCTTAGAGTGCCCACACAACTTTCAGCCTGCAGGAGGAAAGCAGCTCAGAGCATCAGAGAAGGCATTTTAGAGATGGAACGTGTTAGAAAAGAAGGTTGCAAATAGCATGTAGGAACACATCTAAGTGGTTTCTAATGTTGGCTATAAATAATGCAAATACCACGAATAATGAATAAGTCTGGAATGTCTTAGATTGGAATCTCACAGCTTGTCACCTGGAATAAATGAATATCGATGCAGTGTGTCACGTGCCCTATAGCAGTTAAGGCATTTAAACTCGGCGGCGACTAGAGACACCTTTGGTGGCGTGTGGCCCAGTAGCTTTCTCGGGACATAGCTGTGGCGTTGCAATGGAGGGGTGGGCTGCTGGACTGCGATGCTGTCGAGTCACTTGTGCCTGGTCCGCCATAATAAAAATCAGGCGACCAGTTGCTCAGGCGCATGATTAGTTCTCCATCCAAGGCTGGCAGCAGTGATGACTGCATGGATACATGGCACTATCTATCGGATTACAGCGTCCCCTGAATGCAGCCCTATCAGTCCAGTCCTCTGGCTACAACACAATGCAGCAGAAACAAGATTTCCTGAGGCCTTGAGTGGATCATGAAAAGTGCCTTCCACATTTTTGTTCGAATAAATAAAAGTTCCCGTCGTACCCCATCCAGTGAAGGTGGCAACACCACAAGTGGGCTACTTGCTACCTTGGGGAAGATGTTTAAGTATGCAAGCTGTGTCAGAGCATTCTGATGTCAGAGAGATGGTGACAGTTGTTTAAACATGCAAGGTGTTTTAGACTTTGGTCAAGCTGGTTTACGAATTTCCCAGAATTTTATACTTAGTACTATAATGTTTCTTTATTTAAGTGACCATTACAGCACTCCAACCCCAGTTCTCGATACCAGTAGTGTCGTACTACTTTTCTGCGAAGTAACAGACATATTTTTGTGACAATATTTACATTTGGTTTTATTAATGTGTAAGTACTCCGATGTATCGATATATTACAGTGATATGGTTCTTGTGTGTATTCATTTCTGTGAGACTGTCATAATCTTTGACTTACTTGTAACCGTTCTGGCGCGAATGCGCACAGAGCAGTCTTTGTTTCACTTTGCAGAAGTTAAGTTGTTATTTCGCTTTGTAAAAAAACAGTCAAGTCTTGTGTTTGGTTAAAGTGGAAATTAAATATATGAAGATTGATACAAAACTGTTTTCTTGATGATGTGACAATTAAGAAGAAGTATATTTGAATTTACCATAAGTTTAATAAAAATGTGGATCGTAAACACCAAGTCAAAAATTATTTCTACCATACCATTGTTCTGATCTGGGAGTGTTTGATCATTAAGAATTTTCTGAAAAACCTATTTGTTAGGTCTTCAAATATTGCTAAAACACAAATCTGGGCCTTCCAGCAGTCAAAGTGGAATCACCCTAGAATCAACAAGTTGAGCCCTAACAATTTCGACGAAATCTACGTGGGAATCCATTCTAGATAAGTGCCAAAATTAATGACTTTTTTTACATTGACTTCATTATTTCCATTCCGACGATACCATCCACAGTCAATAACTTTGTTGTTGCCCAATAAAGCGAACATATGCTGAGTGAGCAACATTATTAATCTGATTTCTGACCTACTTTGCAAGTGATGGTATTGGCTTCCATACAGGTTGTGCCAGTGAGATGGAAAACCCGACAATCATACAGACTGTGCCAGAGTCCGGTGGACCACCATCTCGGATACTATACCTAACGCAAGTGATCTGACCAACTTTGTAGGCTGCGCCAATATCCTCAGGTCAGCCATCTTGGATTCTGATGTAATAGAGCTCGGGAAAACCCAGGAAACCTGTCAACCATGATGGATGAAGCAGTAGCCCGAAGTCTGCCATCTTGGATTTACCACCAACATTACTATTGTCCATCTTGGATTTTTAAATTTCACATCATTTTATATTAAGCATGAGTGGCCTGTGAGGTCATAGGGTGGGGGAAACCCTGTGGCACAATTGAGCTATTTTGATTTTCCCACTTTTGAAGTTTTCATTATTTTATACGCAGGGCAACTGGCCTAGATCCACTGCAATGTCAGAGAGGTTGTAGGGGGGAAAGGAAGTATAATTGACATCGTTGCATGGTGACATCATAGCGAAGGCATCATAAATTTGGCAGTAATACAGTTTGTGCCACAATGTACACAGCCCATACTCCAGTCAACTGCATCTGATCACCACGACGAAAATACCATCCCATGAGTAGGTTGCTGTTAACACCACCAAACATACGGTTGTGTTTGCAGTAGTGTGCGCCAAACTGGTAGAGTTACAGCTCAATAATTACTTTGGCTTGGGGGTTCATTATGTAACTTTAAAATTAATGTACTCGTCACTGATGTACTAATCACACTTAAAATAACATTAGGTCGACAGTGAGTGCAACAACTCTAAATAATACATCCCAACTACTGGCCCACAAGATTAACAAGTGAGGTTTATTGCTCTTCATTTCATACAAACTTTCGTAGGTTTGTGCTAAACTCTAAATAATTAAATGAACTGAAATTTAGCTCGAGCCCCCAGTGTGGCGGTTGGCTAGCGCCCTATATAAATAAAATACCTGGAAAACAAATATGGTGTTCACCGCAAAGGTTAATCAAAGTTAAATCCCACACCAACACAAATAAATTGTAGTATAATCCACACACGATGCAATAGTCTTAAGTGCTGATCGGTGACAAAAATAATTAAATACCTCACTAGCAAACTGATTTAAAGGTGAGACAAGTGAAAACAATTCATATTTCAAATTGGAGTCATTCGCAAAAATGCAGGTTCTGCTGAACAACCGCCAGAATACCGCTGCAGAATATCTCTAAGTCACCAATCAACTGAATCGATATATTTCGGAGTGTTGCGAACGACGACGCAAAAACTTCTATCAGCGAAATGCGTGGGACCAGGTCACTGCTCAGACCAGCATGGGTCTTGCCTCTATCAAACGATCTCGAACAACCTGCACAAGAAAGATGTCCACCACCCTATTAATTCCTTGACATTCTCCCGCCCAGCAAAACCTAAGCGTCTGCCTCACTTAGACACTACGCCATCGGACGTCGTCCAGTGCATGGCGAATACACTACATGAAGGTCCATCGTTCAGGAACAGACATCTTCAGTAACTTGTCAGCAGCCATTAAAAGTTAAATGAGTGATAAGTTCAGTTTAAAAGGACCATAAAGAATTTTTTTCGTGGTTGACTCCTTCTCTCTCACTGATTGTTCGTAGAAACGTTTCGCGTGTGTGCTATTAATAATGTGACTGAACGATGTCACCCATATAAATTAATTGATACATTGTACATGAGGCTCACTGTTAATTTCCGTTATCTCTGTATTCTGGTGTAGGGTGTGATACGTAGTGAAGAAACACGTGACTAGATTTTTGACGTTAAAGATGTAGCCTCTCGGGTTGACTGTACCAGAAAATTTCGATCGTTTTGCAGATGATGATCTCATTCTACAGGACAAGAATGTGACATGTAACGTTTCGGATGGCTACCTATTCTCCCCAAATCTCAATCTTCATGATGGCACAGAAAGCCTTAATCCATGTAGATTCATAGCCCAGACCACAGGCTAACAACTGGCCTCTGTTTCCAATGCTGTAGTATCGCATCACTACCGTACAGCTGAAGGAGACATATCAAGGTGACAGTTCACAAAACTGTAAAAGACTGGAGACTTTTTACCATGTGATGCTGCAGAACTCCTCGGCTTTCCATGATGATATTAACCTAAGTCGATCTTTTGAGAAGCAGCTGATTATGAATTTTCCAAAAAGGTCGTGTGATGAAATTTTGTGACATGATGAGTCACTGATGGGACAGAATCTCGTCAGTGACGAAATGAAATGGTAAATTCCATAGGAGTGTCGTGAGGTTCAATCTACTTTGAGTTCAGACAAGTGAAAGAAATCGGAAGAGATTAGAGCAACGTCATTCAAGAACAACTGCAATTACATATCATTGTTTCTTCCTGGTCACAGCAATTCCGTTTGGATAAAATTCATTTGCGGTAAATCTCATGTTGTTGTTGTTTGTTGTTGTGGTTTTCAGTCCTGAGACTGGTTTGATGCAGCTCTCCAGGCTACTGTATCCTGTGCAAGCTTCTTCATCTCCCAGTAGCTACTGCAGTCTACATCCTACTGAATCTGCTTAGTGATCCCTTGATGCCTCAGAACATGTCGTACCAACCGATCTCTTCTTCTAGTCAAGTTGTGCCACAAACTCCTCTTCCCCCCCCCCCCCCCCAATTCTATTCAATACCTCCTCATTAGTTTTGTTATCTACCCATCTAATCTTCAGCATTCTTCAGTAGCACCACATTTCGAAAGCTTCTATTCTCTTCTTGTCCAAACTATTTATCGTCCATGTTTCACTTCCATACATGGCTACACTCCATACAAATACTTTCAGAAACGACTTCCTGACACTTAAATCTATACTCGATGTTAACAAGTTTCTCATCTTCAGAAACGCTTTCTTTGCCATTGCCAGTCTACATTTTATATCCTCTCTACTTCGACCATCATCAGTTATTTTGCTCCCCAAATAGCAAAACACCTTTACTACTTTAAGTGTCTCATTTCGTAATCTAATTGCCTCAGCATCACCCGATTTAATTAGACTACATTCCATTATCCTCGTTTTGCTTTTGTTGATGTTCATCTTACATTTTCCTTTCAAGACTGTCCATTCCGTACAACTGCTCTTCCAGGTCGTTTGCTGTCTCTGACAGAATTACATTGTCATCGGCAAACCTCAAAGTTTTAATTTCTTCTCCATGGATTTTAATACCTACTCCAAATTTTTCTTTTGTTTCCTTTACTGCTTGCTCAATATACAGATTGAATAACATCGGGGAGAGGCTACAACCCTGTCTCACTCCCTTCCCAACCACTGCTTCCCTTTCATGTCCCTCGACTCTTATAACTGCCATCTGCTTTCTGTACAAATTGTAAATAGCCTTTCGCTCCCTGTATTTTGCCCCTGCCACCCTCAGAATTTGAAAGAGAATATTCCAGTTACGTTGTCAAAAGGTTTCTTAAGTCTACAAATGCTAGAAACGTAGGTTTGCGTTTCCTTAATTTATTTTCTAAGATAAGTCGTAGGGTCAGTATTGCCTCACGTGTTCCAACATTTCTACGGAATCCAAACTTATCTTCTCCGAGGTAGGCTTCTATCAGTTTTTCCATTCGTCTGTAAAGAATTCGCGTTAGTATTTAGCAGCCGTGGCTTATTTAACTGATAGTTCGGTAATTTTCACATCTGTCAACACCTGCTTTCTTTGAGATTAGAATTATTATATTCTTCTTGAAGTCTGAGGGTATTTCGCTTTTCTAATACATCTTGCACGTCTCGATGCCTGAGTCAACAGATGGAGACGTTTGCAATACAACAAGGATCTGCACGACTATCTGCATGGACTATCAGCTCGGAGACCATGGCTGCGGTTACCCTTGACGCTGCATCACCGACAGGAGCGCCTGCGATAGTGTACTCAACGGCCAACCTGGGTGCACGAATGGCAAAACGTCGTTTTTTCGGATGAATCCAGGTTATTTTTACAGCATCATAATGGTCGCATTTGTGTTTGGCGACATCGCGGTGAACGCACATTGGAAGCGTGTATTCGCCATCGCCATACTGGCGTATCACCCGGCTTGATGGTATGGGGTGCCATTGGTTACACGTCTCGGTCACCTCTTGTTCGCATTGACAGCACTTTGAACAGTGGACGTTACATTTCAGATGTGTTACGACCCGTGGCTCTACCCTTCATCCGATCCCTGCAAAACCCTACATTTCAGCAGGATAATGCACGACCGCATGTTGCAGGTCCTGTACGGGCCTTTCTGGATACAGGACATCACACACATCCAAAGCTCGAGGCAGGATTCGAACCTGCGACCGTAGTGAAACATGGACGATAAGTAGTTTGTACAAGAAGAGAATAGAAGCTTTCGAAATGTGGTGCTACAGAAGAATGCTAAAGATTAGATGGGTAGATCACATAACTAATGAGGAGGTATTGAAGAGAATTGGGGAGAAGAGGAGTTTGTGGCACAACTTGACAACAAGAAGAGATCGGTTGGTAGGACATGTTCTGAGGCATCAGGAGAACACAAATTTAGCATTGGAGGGCAGTGTGGAGGGTAAAAGTCGTAGAGGGAGACCAAGAGATGTATACACTAGGCAGATTCAGAAGGATGTAGGTTGCAGTAGGTACTGGGAGATGAAGAAGCTTGCACAGGATAGAGTAGCATGGAGAGCTGCATTAAACCAGTCTCAGGACTGAAGACCACAACAACAACAACAACCTACGCGTTATCGACTTGCTCAGTATGTGCTGCGCCACGAACGAACAAGCCGTAGCCTCGGCGCATGCAAAATGCATTATAGCAAACTAATCATACAACAAAGAAGCGGAGAGGTAATAGTGAACTAAAATTATTTCTTTCAGCTTTCGAGACTGCAGGGCAGAGCAGCAGATTTTGTGATGTGTTTTACAGGTGGACGCGGGTTGCCGATTATGTTATATTATTATCAGTGCAAAAAGATTATTTACCTTGATGACATAAAAGAAATCTTGCTGTGCGTCGTTCAGGTCTAGCAAACGTTATAGTAAAAATATTTTTTTGGTGATAACAGTCTCATGTTCTCGTGTTAATCGTGGTACTCATTGGTGTGCTAATGTTTACAAAAATCCACTGAAAAATTTTGATGTTGAACAAACATTGCGTACTGTAACATCAGTATTGATAAAGAATTAATTTTCAGTAGCTTTTTCAAAAACTGTAAAGTAAGGAAGATATGTTGAACTTTATAGCGGGTTACAGTAACGAAACAATGTTTCTTTTATAGAAAGCCAGGTTCAGAATAATAAGAACATAATGGCGCATGAAATGTGTTACCAATTGTTTCTTTCACAGTTTACGACAAACATTAGATATCCCGCTGGGATCTCTACAGCAGTACCAGCAGAGCTTGGAAAAACAAATGAGCTACGAAATGTCGCGGAATTAACGATACTGGCGCTAGGAGACAAGTAAGCAGCAATGACTGATAATGGAAGACTGACGACACAGCAACGATCGGCAATTGTGTTACTTTTTCATGAAACGAAAAGCCATGTTGTGACTCGATAACACTTTAACACACGATGGGTCCGTTGCAAGAAGACCATCCACAGGTTGTACGATAAATTTGTACAGGAAGGAACAGTATTGGAAGTGAAGCGACCTCGGCCTAAGGCTGTTTGTTCGCCGGAGAATGTTGAAGCGGTACGAATTGCTGTACAGAGAAGTCCCGGGAATTCATGTAGAAAGGCAGCAGTGCAACTGGGAATATCCAGACGCTCCGTTCAACTCATTCTTAAAAGTGACCTTCATGTGTACCCATACAATGTGACCTGTGCACGGAAGCTCACTGAAGACTACTGTTTTCTCAGTGGTCGGAGGATAGGGAAGGAACTCTCAACAACGTTTGGTTTTCAGACGAGATGCATTTTCATTTAGACGATGTGGTTAACAAACAAAATGTACGCTTTTGGGCCACTGAAAACTCAGAAGTGCTTCATGAACGACAACATTATGCTCCGAGGATTACAGCGTGGCAATTTCCAGTCACGGACCTATTGGACCCTTCTTCTTTGAAGAAACTGTGAACAGCGAGGGTTATTTGAGGATGCTTCGCAATAGCTTCATTCCACAGCTTCTTGTTACTGCCTTGCCCTTCAACACGCAGTGGTTCATGCAAGATGGAGCAAGGTCACTTAGTGCAAACACTGTTTTGGAGTTTTTACACGAGCATTTCGACATGCGGACAATTTCACTCACGTTTCCAGGTCGCTTCAATGACGGACAAAATTGGCCCCCCAATAGTCCAGACCTGAATCCAAGTGACTTTTTTCTTTGGCGGTGCCTAAAAAATTTTCCCGAAACGTCCACGTGATTTAATGGAGCTCAGAAGACTTATTCTTGAAGCTTGCAGTGAAATTACGGAAGACATGTGCTGTAGGGTAATCACTGACTTCAGTGTTCGTTTTAAGGAATTTAGGAAACGAAATGGTGGACATATTGAGCATGTACTGAGTTAGAACAAATCTCCATGGACGGCTATTAATTGTAGTATATGTTCCTTTCACATCGTATTGACAGTAAAGTTTATATTCAGAAACAAAATGGTAACACATTTCGTGCGCCAGCCTGTATTTTGTTTTGTTGAAAATTAGTGATCAAAGAAAGTCGCAGCGCAGCATCCCTAAAAAACTATTTCAGGGCTCCTTTTGTAGCAACATATTTTATCTCATCCATTTATCAATATATTAGTTGTTACGCGACCAATAACAAAAAGAAAGCGAAAATCCCTTTATTGGCAGTCTAACGTGCGTAGCTGTTCAGACCGTAGATAAACGTGTGTTTGGACGCTGCTGGCGCCACGGCCAGTCAAAGTTGCGATACGTGTTCCTCGTATCGTACGACTCAGGAGCGACACGTCGTTCGTGCGGCGTCGATGTAAACTGCGCCAGCGACCTCGGTTACGGAGGCACACGCTACCCTTGAGGTCCCCAAACCGCCGAAACGCGGTCCGCGGTCGGCGGTCACGGGCGCCGACGCCCCACTTGGCGGGTGTCCGCCGTCGGCAGGCAGCCGCGCTGTCGCTTCTTTCTGCTTCCGCTCCAGTTCGGCCCTCAGCTTCATCGCCGGCCCGTGGGAACCGGGACACACTTCTCACCTTCACCGGGGCGCGCTGGCGGCACAGCACGACACGTCGCGTGCCTGCTCGCCTGTCCCCCTCACACAAAAATCCTGAGACTGCTTCGCTCCTGCAAGTGGGTTCATCCACGATCAAAGGGATCCAACTAAGAAACTGAAAGTGGGGGGAAAATGAACAAATTTATTGCTGCCAAGCATGGATCCCCTTCTTCAAAACAACTTGTTATTGGTGATTCTTGAGTTTCTCCCGGCGTATTTGACAATCAAAATAGCCACGGGTGCTCTGCCGGTCTAGTGTCCAACGGGCACAATACTTCGGCGATCATACATGTCGCCATCATCAGGTGAACTGACGGACTGAGCTGTGAACGTGCCGGCACGGAGATCCGTACGCTATAGCTGCTCAGAGGGAACTGGGTTCGTTCGCGGTGGCGGCCGATTTAAATACCCTCCGCCCGCGGCGCGCTCCCTCAGCCGTCCGCGCCCCGCGCCACGGTCGCGCGGTGGAACACATTGCGACGGCGTCTGAGATGACGTCGGTGTGATGTCTCTGTCCGCCGTGGTCGTCACAACTATACGTTTGCTCGATATACTCTTGATTGACCCAATCGCTGGTTCCCAAGCCTTGCTAAGATTATAGCCACAGTCACGGTTTATGAGGTCGTCATTGGTGCGAATGGCCTCTCTAACAACGCTCTCCCAGTATCTCGACGTCTGTACCAGAATCCTCGTGCGTTCATACTCCACAGCGTGATTTTCCGACAAACAATGTTCAGCGACCGCCGACTTGCTCGGATACATCAGTCGAGTGTGCCTCTGGTGTTTTTGGCATCGATCTTCAACGGTACGCATCGTCTGACCAATATACGACTTGCCACATTGACACGGAATCTGGTACACGCCGGCCTTCCTCAAACCGAGGTCATCTTTGGCCCTCCCCACCAGTGCTGGCTAAAAATCCATAAAGATCAACATTAACTTTAAACTCAAATAGAGAAACTCAGCGATGATGATTCAGGTTGTAAACTATATTGCAAACAGATGAGGTAAGTACTGCAAGAAGTGTTGTCTTCACAGGTGCTGTTTGTCATGAACGTCCTTTTTGTAGTCCGGTCCTCCTTGAAGGAGTGTCCAGCGTCCCAATCTCTGCACTATTCCACTATGGTCGAAGTGAAAGACACCACACATTTTGAAAGCATAACAGCTAGTATAAAAATGTTATAACTTTGCGAAAATTCTTCCTGTGGAACTTACTTTACCATTCATTTAGACCACACTTGGTGTCCCGAATACTTACCATCGAAATTATACAAAAGGGTGCATAATCCTACGCTGAGTAATTCGAGATAAAGAGCAAGTGGTCGGATGGCAATACACAGTTTTTATTGACAAACAACTTTCACCTTATAGCAAAAACGTCAGTTGGTAGCAGCTGGTTGAAGTGCCGAACACCAGTCTCATTGCATGTATTAGAAATGCCCATCTCATTTTATCGCATCCTCTCAAATATTCTTTTCCCTTCTGTACAAGGAGACAGTCAGAGACGGCACTTCATCAGACTGCCTGAATTTCGCATACCTGCGACCTTAAGTAACACCTTAGAATAAAAGACAGAAAATACTGACATCCGATGATCGCAATCTCCATGGGCACCTTCCGTTCTAATCCAACGATGAGGGTATCTGTTGCTCTGATGTTGCCTTCGTTAATACCTAAGTGGGATGGTGCACAGTCGTGACGAATCCACGCCCTCTGGCGGACAACAAGAGGTAATCTCCAGTAACTATGATAGCACACTCTAATAAACAGCACATGACGTGCACCATTGAAGTGAGGCTGATGCAGTATGGTCCTACAAGTTGATCTTGTACAATAACTGCCTACAAAATGTTGGCGATTCTTTGGTTAGAAGAGCGTGGCGTACAGAATTTCTTCATTCCAGACATGACTGCTGCGGCAGTTGAAAACATCGTAACAGTTGAAAGAGGCCTCATCCTTGGCCAATAATACCAGTAAGATATCCGATGCTACAGTGTCGAAGTGTCATTACATTTTCACGCAATTTGGGTGCATAGAACTGAACCCACTGGTTGCACACTTGTGGCGCTGACAAAATGATTGTACTGACTACACTGTACTCTTCCAGCTGAGCATTTCAGGGATAACTGACGGCTGCTTATTGATGAAACTACTTCCAAATTCTCCAGCTTCATCTGCTTAGTATCTTCCGCACAAACAATTATTTGCCGAGAACCTTGGCATTTAATCGTGGTTTGAACAACCCAATTTTTCATAAGTTTTTCTCCATGGCGATTATTTCTTTCAGTTACGATGACGGTGGTAGCGGTATCTTCCTCAGTACATTCTGTAGGCTCTCCAAGTACTAAACTCCTGCCTCATACGTCTGCCGGTAATGTCCCGTAACGAGTAAAGCTCCCTCTTCGCCAATCAATGACAAGCTGTAAACAGTGACAGACTGCACCGTGCACACACCACGGACAAAGTGTATTGCTTTTCAAGGTAGCACCACCAACATAATACTTTCAGACAAAAGCAATTCAAAAACACTTAAGTCGCAAACACAGCTCATTAAAAACCTCGTACTGCCCCATATATTTACGTGTATTTCCGACCATTGGTTTTTTTTGTTCAAAATTCGAAGTTTAGAATACTGTCCATTGGTGTGCCTCGGTCGCTAAATGTCAGACAATAAATATAAAGTGTATGGAATTCTACCTCAATTTGGTTCAACAATTTTTATTGTCACTTATCTAATTTACCTCGTGTATTAATTTGCCAGTAAAGAAAATGCCAAACGGCATCAAAGCGAAGAGTCCATGCTAAACTGTAGGACCATCTAAACTAAGCTGCTTAAGTCAGTTTAAAATTCGTTGGAAGGAAGACAATAGGATTTCTAATAGTATCATTCCTAGGAAATAAACGTTCAAATAAACCTTCCAGTTTTGGACAGCTTTGCCTTACCATCTGTAAAATTTTGACCTACCCTCCTGGAACACAGTACTATTGTGTATAATGATGTTTGTATTTAATTTATTGTTGAACTGGATTAATTTTCTAATGATTCGGTTCGAATCATTATCAAATGACTTTACCCCAGACATGAAAATCACAAGTAATTTGTTGTGTAAGTTAAATCTGTGTAGTGCAGAAGCTTTTATTTCTTTTTACTTGGGAGTAAGAACAATACTGCCAACAACTTGGCACAAACGGAAAATCATATACACAGATAAATCACAGTATAAATAACTAAATTACTAGAACGAAGATTTCAAAACATTGTAATATTTCCACGTAGAACGCCTATTGCTAAGGATACTTTACATACCAGCTACACACAAAACTGAATATACAGGGTGACAATTATTGAACTATATGAAATAAAATCGTCACAACTTCTGAACGGTTTGCGTTATGACGTTCAAACTGCACGGTTGGCCGCGGGGCATTATGGGAATTAGTATGCACACTTATGGTTTGGTTTAGCGACAAAGCCCACTTTCATTTGAATGGATTCATCAATAATCAAAATTATCGCGTTTGGGGCTCAGAAAACGGATTCGCGATCGAGAAGTCTCTTCACCCTCAACGGGTGACCGTGTGGTGTGCTATGTCCAGCCACGGAATAATCGGCGCGGTATTCCTTGATGGCACGGTGACTACCGAACGGTACGTGAGGGTTTTGGAAGATAGTAATGATCCCCATTATCCAAAGTGAGCCTCATTTCGACAAGATGTGGTCCATGCAAGACGAAGCTCGACCCCATAGAGGCAGGACAGTGTTTGCTGCCCTGGAGGAACACTATGGGGCAGTGCATTCTGGCTCTGTGTTACCCAGACGCCATTGCCATGGCCTCTATTGGCCGCCGTATTCTCCGAGTCTGAACACATGTGACTCATTTTTGTGGGGCTATATTAATGACAACGTGTACAGCAATGACCACAAAACCATTATTGAGATGAAAACAGCCATTCAGGAGGTTATCGACAGCATCGATATTCCGACACTTCAGCGGACCATGCACAATTTCGCTATTTGTCTGCGCCACCTTATCGCCAATGATGGCAGGCATACCGAACATGTCATAACCTAAATCCGAATTTCTGTAGGACGTTTGTATGCTGAATAAAGTGTGTGCACACCGTAGTTTGTAACTAATTTACCTCTTCTTTCACATAGTTCAATAATAGTCACCCCATAAAAACTTAACGCAGACTGGGGAGGGTATCATAGAGATCAGAGCGTTTATGCAACGACAGACAAAATACCAAATTTCATGTACACACGCTACAACCTCGTAGGAAACAAAAATAATTTTTGTATTTGACGATTTTCCTGATATAATAAAATAGGAGCATTTGCTGGAAGGCACACTTTCAATTTCACAAGTTTTGAAATAAGCGGTTTTGATTTGCTTCAAAGAAACTACAGGAAACAGCAAGTGGTTGACATTTTTCTTCTTTCTTCTGGCAGTCGCACAAAGGATTACCTATGGATAGGAGGAGATGAACCATGGTTGGTATGTATTCGTACCAAGGTAGTTATCAGCTTCCTGCTCGCCTGGTATTATAGAAACCAGGGGGTGCTTCTAATTACTGGTTGGATAGCAGCGTAATATTGACCTTTATAGCCAACAGAACGACGAAAATCCTGTGTACATTCTTCCTTGGCCAGTTCCAGCATTCGTAACTCGTAATCAGAGTATAGTAGATAGACGTTAGATACAGGTCAGTAACACCGTCCTCTTTCGTCAGTTGATCGACATCGTCATTGCAGACCACTCCTACCAGAGATGCGACCCATAGAAAGGAGATTCTCTTACCTCTTCGTCTGTTTAGCACTGAGTCTTGCATGATTTCCAATATTTGAATATTTGTTTTATTGCCATATTTATTTTACTGCCTCACTTTCGCTTTTCAATGGACTGCAATACGCTTTTTGTGTACGGCACTATCATCAAATTCTGCTAGCCCATATGACGATCAAATCTGAGAGCCTATCGAATCACTATGGCTTCCATTCAGAAAATGTCGAAATCGATGGAATATTTCACCTTTGGGACGAAAGTGCACATTCTACTGCTGCTGTCTCTTGATATCGAGAGCCATAAGCATTCACATGAACGAAGTGCTGCCAATAAAGATTAACGTAAACACTGAAACTTGAACTGATTCTGACAAAGCCATTTTCCATAAAACTATATTATTGAATATCGAGCTTTTCCAACCTATATCTGAATGGAGCTCCAAATAAGATCGTGTAACTAACTGTTTGAATCCAGTGGTCGATGTTACACACTAACGCTACCACTAGCACAGGACAGAGGTTCCACGTGACTCATGGAGTAAACTTCTATCTCGTTGACGACGACCAAGGCGTACTATGTGTCAGCTGCCTGTAGTATTCATTGTGGGCAAAGTAGCAGAAAGAGGATATTTAATGAGACACTGTAACAAGTGCAAGACTTTGCACTTAACGATTGCACACAATGCGTAAACTTTAGTTCACAGTTGCACTGGCAAGCTGATAATCCGTTGTTTCCCAGTGCTCTTTACAGATGAAACAATAAGTGAGCCGCGCAGTTAGAGGCGCCATGTCACTGACTGCATGGCCCCTCCCTCCGGAGGTTCGAGTCCTCCCTCGGGCATAGGTGTGCTTGTTGTTCTTAGCATAAGTTGGTTTAAGTTAGTTAAAGTAGTGTGTAACTCTAGGGACCGATGACCAAAGCAGTTTGGTACCTTATAAATTCACACACATTTGAACATTTGAACAATAAGTGGTATAGACCTTCCTAGAACCCTTACCCACTATCTGACCTTGAACTCAGTGATTGACCTTTTTACAAGTCATGTATGACCTGATGAATTCATGACATCGTCAATAACGTCATCATCCTTATTAGTGGGCAGCCACCACCCCCACCATCTTCAGCTAATCATAGCACAGTATTGTAAATCAAAGATGGCGGAAATAGCCCATTTTTGGTAGTGTAAAATTAAAACTTTCAGCTCCTATTTCCAAGCAATGCCAACACAGCCCTTCTAGCCTCCAGCGAATCATAGTGCAGCATTAAAAAATCCAAGACGGTGGAAATAGCGTAATTGTAATGCTAGAAAACTAAAAACCATGTCTTCCTCCCCCTATCTACAACCAACCACAACACAGGAGTGTAGCATTAAATTCGTATCAAATTACGTTATATACATACAAAACAAGAAAACTTCTCAATTTATACCACTGCTCATAGCCTTAGGGTATGTTAAAAAGTGTTCTAACACCAGGTGGATATTAACAACTGGAGGGAGAAAATTGTACCCACTCTGTAATACAAAGAGGTGACAAAATACATGGGATGCCTCCTAATATAGTATCGGATCTCGAAAGGCCCGGCGCATTCCACCAACTCGACGCATGGACTCAAAAAGACGTTGGAAGTCCCCTGCAGAAATACTGAGCCATGCTGCCTCTACTTTCTTCCCTCCACAACTGCGAAAGTGTTACTGATGCATGAATTGTCGATCTTGGCGGCCAGATAATTTGCTCGGATTGTCCAGAATGTTCTTCAAATCAATCGCAAAACAACTGCGGCCTGATTACATGACCGATCGTTGTTTGGAAACATGAAGTTCATGAGTGGCTGAAAATGGTCTCCAAGCAGCCGAACATAACAATTTTCATTCAGTGATCAGCTCAATTGCACCAGAGGACCCAGTCTAGTCCATGTAAGCACAGACTACATCATTATGGAGCCAGCAACAACTTACACAACTTGGGTCCATGGTTTCGTGTGTTCTGCGGTACACTCGAACCCTACCATCAGCTCTTACCAACTGAAATCGGGACTTACCTGACCAGGTCATGGTTTCATGGTTTTCCAAGTGTCTAGGGTCCAACCGACATGGCCACTAGCCCAGGAAGGGCGCTACCGGCGATGTCATGCTGTTACCAAAGGCACTGGCTTGGGTCATTTGGTGCCATAGCCCATTAACGCCAAATTTGGACGCACGGTCCTAACGAATACGTTCGTCGTACGTCCAACGTTGATTTTTTCGGTTATTGCATAGTGTTGCTTGTCTGTTAGGCATGAGAACTCTACGCAAACGCCGCAGATCTCGGTCGTTAAGTGAAGGCCGTCGGTCACTGCTTTGTCCATGGTGAGAGGTGATGCCTGAAATTTGGTATTCTCGGCACACTCTTGACACTGTGGATCTCGGAATGCGTAATTCTCTAACGATTTCCGAAATGGAATGTTCCATGCGTCTACCACAAACTACCAATCCGGGTACAAAGTCCGTTAATTCCCGTCGTGCGGCTATTATCACATTGGAAGCCTTCTCTCATGAATCGCCTGAGTACAAACGACAGCTTCGCCAATGCACTACCCTTTTGAACCTTGCGTACGTGATACTATTTTCATCTGGGTGTGCACATCGCTATCCTGTGACTTTTGTCGCATCATTGTATTATGTTGTTTCTGTCTGGAGGCATATATTCGTTAATCTGTACTTCCTCTGTAATATATTTGTTGCTTGTAGGGGCATTGAGTTATTTGTTAGGTGTTACTGGGTGGAAACAGCGTATGAAAGATGAACACTTAAGAGAAAGGGTGAACACATAGAAGGGGGGGGGGGGGGGCTGGTGGACCGTAGGCTTAGTCACAACAAGCAAACATCTCAATTCAGCAGAGATCTCTTAACTCAAATGCTGAATCATGGACTGCAAAATCGCATTCTCGGGAACGCCAGTTTCCCACGAATACCAAAACTCCGGTCCTCCCCCCTCCCCCCCAGCGGAGGTTCGAGTACTCCCTCGGGCATGTGTGTGTGTGTGTGTGTGTGTGTGTTTTGTCCTTAGAATAACTTAGTTTAAGTTAGATTAAATAGTGAGTAAGCTTAGGGGTAATTGAGAGGCATGGTCTCAGCTACCTTTCGTCAGCAGTTGCTTGGATGTCAAGTGAGATCAGTTATCTTAAACTATTGATTATACACAACAAGTAGTTAAGCATTACATTTTTGCATCACATGGTTGTTATTGAATAAAATTAGGCATTGACCCAATTATCTTTTGGTTTCAAATGGGTATCAAATAGACTGCCAAGAATTTGGGACAGGCTGTTATTGCAGGTTTATCGGTTACAAAAGCTGCCGAAGAATTTAAAATACGTTGCTACCACATTGCAAGGCAGATTGAAGACTGGGAATATATCGGACTCGAAGGCAAGTCGAACTTTAAATCACATAGTCGTCGAATAAAATCACAGTGTAGTGCTCGATCTGTACAAAGTAATCTTATCCCTTTTTTCCAGATGGGTACAAAATGGACTTCTGAATATTTTCACAATTTCTGCACGGTTATCAATTGAAAAGACTCCTAAAACTTTTCAAATTTCTCGTAGAACACTGAAAATGAGATGAAACAGTGAAATTAAATAGGAACCAAGCTGACGGGCTATGATTACGATCTGAATTTCACGATGACAGTTGAAAATACACACTTGACAAACTAGGACAATGCACATGAAGACATTCCATCGGTTGAAAGACCGCCACAAAAGTTCTCTTCGCTGATTCCATACACTTATTGATGTGGATCTAACACTATATATTTTTTTAGGGAACAGATGGAGAGAGAGCGTATTCATTTCCATAGAAGAACTGAAGATATTAGGCAAATAATTGAGAAAGTTTGACATCAACAGTGTATAGTGCTAGATGAGCAAGCAAGCACAGCTAACAGTCTGCAAGAGATAACGCTGCAGGTTTATCTTTCACAAGGTCACTGCCTGGCTGTATGTTTTTTAACAAAGCTCTGTTCTGGAGTAGCGATGCCTGTCCGCTTAATGTGCTTTTCTCCGCAGAGAGAAAGAAAGGTTGCTTCCGTGAATATCTCGAGGAGGGGTTTTCTTTCCTTGGGAAATGTCCATTGTAAACAAAATATGATAAACTTGTCGACTAATGCCTGTTAATCACAAATTAGCTTGTTGACTCAGCTGGGAAGTTTGCAACAAAAGCTGAAAAAGCTCATTTGGAAGCTATGAGCTAATGTTGAACTTTTGGAGAGTCAATATCACAGTCGCTGCCTTTTCAAGAGATGTATGTACAAAGGCACTGCTAATAGTTATCAGTTACTAGCTGTAATACATGAAATTCCATGTTACAGAACTTGAAAAGCCTGAGGAGTGCAATAAGCACTGCAAACCTGACGTTGCTGGAAGGAGCACAGTTATCTGATATTCAGTGCAAAACACGTCGCCACCAAACCTGGAGCAACGGTGTTGGTTCATCCGAAGGACTGCATGTTATATCTCTCATGAAGATTCTCCACCATCAGTTCTGCCAAAGTAAATTGTATTACTCCAGTGAGATGATAAAAGTAGTGGAACACCGATAAGCACATACACAGATGGCGGTAGTATCGCGTACACAAGCTTCCATTTGGACTCAGGTGATTCGTGTTCAAAAGGTTTCCGACATGATTATGGCCGCACTACGGGAATTGACGGACTTTGAATGCAGAATAGTAGTTGGAGCTAGACGAATGGGACATTCCATTTCGGAAATCGTTAGGGAATTCAATATTCCAAGATTCACAGTATTAAAAGTGTGTCGAGAATACCAAATTCCGGGCACTGCCTCTCACCTTGGACTAGGCAGTGACGGTCTTCACTTAACGACCGAGAACAGCGGAGTTTGTGTAGAGTTGTCAGTGCTAACAGCCAAGCAATACTGCGTGTTATAACCGAATAAATGAATGTGGGATGTATTAGTTAATCCCCTGTGTCTCAATTTGGCATAGTGGATTATGGCGCCAACCTACCGAGACGAGTGCCTTTTTTAACAGCACAACATCACCTGCAGCGCCTCTACTGGGCTCGTGATCAAATCGGTTGACCCTAGATGACTGGAAAACTGTGACCTGGTCAGATGAGTCACTCTTTCAGTCGGTAAGACGGATGGTAGGGTCTGAGTGTGGCGCAGACCCACAAAGCCCTGGGTCCAGATTGTCAGTATGGCAATGTGCAAGCAGGTTTTGGCTCCATAATGGTGTGAGCTGTACTTACATGGACTGGACTGGTCCTGTGCTCCAACTGAACCGACCATTGATAGTAAATTATTAATTTCGGCTACTTAGTGACCATTTGCAGCCATTCATGGACTTCATATACCCAAACAACGATGCGGCATGTCACCAAGCCACAACTAGTTTGAAGAACATTCTGGACAGTTAGAGCGAATGATTTGGCCACCCACATCGCCTGAAATGACTCTCCTCATATACCATTTATGGGTCATAATCGAGAGGTCAGTTCGTACACGAAACGCTGCACCGGCAGCATTTTCGCAGGTAAAGATGGCTACATAAATAAAGATGCAGAACGGCTCAATATTTCTGCAGAGGACTTTCAACGACGTGTTGAGTCCAAGACAGATCGAGCTGTTACAGTACTCCGGCAAATAGAGGTCCAACATGATAGTAGGAGGTACCCCATGACTTTTGTGACCTCAGTGTATATCGTGGAAGAGAGAATAACACTGACATAGTGACCTTGAAAACATTAAACGTAATTATTTTTGTCTATAAGAATGTCAGTTTTTATACCCAGTGTACAACGGTGGAAGAATGATTCAGATGGCTCCAAGCTTTATGGGACTTAACATCTGAGGTCATCAGTCCTCTAGACTTAGAACTACTTAACCCTAACTAACGTAAAGACATTACACATCCATGCCTGAGGCAGGATTCGAACTTGCGACCGTAGCAGCAACGCGGTTCCGGACTGAAGCGCCTAGAACCGCTCGGTTACAACGGCCGGCTGAAGAATAAGAGATGTTAATATTACATACCTAAAAGTCGACTGTTGTTGTTGTATATGCAAGAGCGTTTAGATCGCACAGGTAAAGCCATTGGTGATCTAAGAGCTTTTACAGAAGTCATTTAGCGAATAATAAAATGGCTATAGAAAGGGTGTTTTACTGATTCTGAACAATATGTTGTTGTTTAAGTTTATGATAGGTACGAGTGTATTTACTACAAATAAGAGTTTCTGTTCCAGAATAAGAGGCTGGTTGACTGCTACATTAATAACATGTATTTAACTACACACACAGTTCGCTTGAAAATTATATTCGATTTCATTGTCGTAGACACGTCAGTGAAATCTTGACTGTCTAATGGAGTTGTGCTCGGTGATTATTGATGGTCGGCGATCAATGATGATCAGTGGTCAGTAGGCCATAGGTGTTAATTGTTTATCATTTAGCATTAAGTGCTTATCATTTTGCATCAACCATTAAGCATTAAGCGTATAGCGTTAAGTGTTTAACATTTCCTATTTAACGTTGCATGAAAGCATAGTGAAAATGACATTTTATCTCATAGAGACAGCCATCATTCATGCAGACAAAACAAATGACGGTTGAAATGCTACTACCATATACATATAAAGGCCTTGCTAAGCCATACATTCTAAATTACGCGGTATCTGAAAAAATAGTTTTATGTGAGCGATTATGTTTTACCGTAAAGAAACTGCAGGTAGCACGTTAATAAAAAAATCATTATGTACGCTTGGAGACCATCATTGCTAATGCAATATGCTTCAAATTAAAGCGCAGATTTTAAAATTTAATTGGGTATAAAAAAAAATTTTCATTTTTTACTTAGAACACTGTTTACAATTCTATTAAATTGCTTAATGTATGCCAGTGCCAATGATTATGACGATACACACTGATGAGTTAGAACATTATAACCACTGACCTACTATCGATATAAACCAGTCCAGGAGGTAGGAACGTCATCTGGCGAGGAATGAATGCTGGTCAGACACACGTGAGGTGCATGTAGTATCCGTGAACGTGCTGTCCGTGTGTGGTATGGCGCGGCACGCGATCTATCTGAGTTTGACTGAGCAGATTGTGATGGCCCGAAGGTTCAGGACGAGAATTTCGGAAACTGGACGACTTGTCGGGTGTTCGAGGAGGGCTGTCGTGAGTGCTATTAAGGCGTGGCGGAACCAAGGTGAAACCACGTCCGAATGTGGTTTCGTGGGTTTGGGCGGCCACCCCTCATTGCAGACGTCGGGTGTCTTAGGCTGCGCAAACTGGTAAAGCAGCGGAGGCCGTGAATTGTGACGGAATTAATATCAGACTTCAATGCTGGGCAGAGAAAAACTGTTTGAACACACAGTGCACCGAACACTTCCAACGAAGGGCCTCCGCAGCCGACGAGCCATGCGTGTGCCAATGTTAACGACCTTGGCAACTACGACTCAAATGGGCACGAGACCATCGTCACTGGACGTTGGCACAGTGGCAGATGGTTGCATGGTCTGAGAAATCCCGACATCTTCATTGTCATGCCGATGGGAGGGTGCCAATTCATCGTCTTCCAAGGGAACAGCTTCTTGACACCTATACGCTGGGACGGAGACAAGCGGCTCCGTTATGCTCTGCGGAACATTCATGTGGGCAGCCACGGGTACAGTGGAGCTCGTGCAAAACCCCATGACGGCCAAGTATTATTGTACACTGGTTGCAGACCACCAACACAACTTCGTGACGTTCATGTTTTCCGACAGCAGCGGCATTTTTCAACAAGATAATGCGGTGGTATAGTACGAGGAACACAGTACCGAGTTCCAGCAGATGTGGTGGCCCTCCAACTCCCCAGATCTGAACCCGATCGAACACATGTCGGATGTGATTGAACGTGGCATCAGAGCTAAACGCCCCCCCCCCCTCCTTGGAAATTACAGGAATTAGGTGACATGTGTGCAGATGGGGTGCAGCGACTTACCAAGGTCTCATTGCTTCTATGAGACGACTCGTCACTTCTGTTATCCGTGCCCAAAATGGACATACCGGCTATTGATATGTGGTCATAATGTTCTGGCCGATCGGTGTATTTCTAGAAGATATGGATGTCTGCGAAATCATCTGCTACCAGCCTGCTATTTTGGTTCAAATGGCTCTAAGCACTATGCAGCTTAACATATGTGTTCATCAGTACCGTGGGCTTACAACTACATAAACCCAACTATCCTAAGGACATCACATACATCCATGCCCGAGGCAGGATTCGAACCTACGACCGTAGCATCCGCGTGGATCCGGGCTGAAGCGCCTAGAACCGCTCGGTCACCGCGGCTGGCTGTGGTTTTGGAAGGGATACAACAGGGTAGGATGTTCCATGACGTACCGATACAGGCGGAGGAAATTTTAAATACTTGCTGTATGACACTACTGTAATGAAACAAGTACATTGCCTAAATGGTCTCGTTAACAGGAATATTTTAAAATATGAAGTGTTGTTCCTGTGGCACGTTTGTACATGTAACTAGCGAATGAGATATTTCTGGACATATGCTTGCATAAAATTTCTTACTTGTGTTGCAACGAGCAACCTCGCCACATAGTTTGTATATTTCAGGTTCACGAGTAATCCAGCGGTGGATATGTCACTAACTTTACGCAATAACTTATTACGTCAAGATCGCTTGATAACCACAACGTTTACCTTCTGGTTTCGGAAAGTGAGTGCAATTTTCATGTGTGATTGAGACACTAATATCTTCACGTTGCATAACAATTCCCCTTTTGCACTTTAAGTATCATGATGCCGTCTAAAAGCGTCAATGTCTTGCCGCCACATAGTAAAAAGGATCTCTTTTACTCTGTGACGATATGATGTATCATTCCTTGATATATTTAGGATGACTTCATGACATTCAGACGGCATAACTGTAAGTGTAACATATAATGACGAAGCCGTAGTGGATTAATCACACCTGAATATGGCAGTCAGCTGCTGAAATCAGTAACGCGAACATTATGATTATTCAACGACCTGGACGTAATAATTTGTTAGATATACATTCATAAATGTTGCATACTTTTGTTTGGCAATATGTCATTTCTTAAATCACTAACTCTAGTTTGCCTAATTGATATTTACAGGTTACATTTATTTTTTAGTGTTCTGTCGATTCCGAATGGACCTAAATGTATTCATTTCCATTAGTTAGATATTTTGGAAATCTCTTTCACGTGATTCACTTTAGAGTAAATCTTACCAATCGGTGATACTCATATAAGTTTGTCCTCCCGTGTTTAGATATCTTACGCATGAACTCTATAGATGTAGCAGTCAGGGCTAACAGACTTTGATGGTGGGGTCATGTTACACGCATGGGAGAAACAAGGTTACCCAAGAGACTCATGGGTTCAGCAGTAGAGGATAGGAGGAGTCGGGGCAGACCAAGGAGAAGGTACCTGGATTCGGTTAAGAATGATTTTGAAGTAACAGGTTTAACATCAGAAGACGCACCAATGTTAACACTGAATAGGGGAACATGGAGGAATTTTATAAGGGGGCTATGCTCCAGACTGAACGCTGAAAGGCATATTCAGTCTTAAATGATGATGATGATGATGATGATGACGCATAGCAAAATTCTTTTTAGTGCTAGTTATTTTCGGTGTGGGTGGATCATTGTTTCGTGTTTGAACATTGACTCTTAGCTGCATTAAAAACTCATATCAACAGAGATGTTTATTGGACAAAAAACACAAAGCAGACAGACTAGTTATCTTCGAATTATCTAGGTTCCTGTCAACAATGAAACGGTCGTCACTGAACTTCAGTGAAACAGTTCGGAGACTTCCTGCCACACAAAGAACTACGATAAGAAACCTGGTCCTCGATGGAGAGTAACACATTTTTTAAACGGCCAACATGCATTACTCTCATTTAATACATTCCCATTAATTTTTCGTATTTCTCTGTAGGGTTAAGAATAATGCAGCATCTGAGTGGTCAATCCTGTTGTTTCAGCTTTCCGTAGTTCTGAGTACATGAATAGCTCCATCCGTTTCCCTGCGGGGCGCAGCTCAGAAGAGGCAGTCGAACGTTTGGTTAGCCTGTACGTCAATCCTTTTGGAGGAAGACGTGTTGGACTGTCTATAAGGCAACTGCTGTAACGTAGAAGTATGTATTAAGTGACATAAATGCAATTACAAGATCAAAATGCTTATTTTAACTGACCTAATGTCAATTATGAAATCTTTTCATAAATTCACTACTTTTATTTCTTTTTGTTTCTATCATACAGGGTGTAACAATCTCCAATTGTCTTGATGTCAGCGCATAACGTGCGAAGATCAAACACACTATTATGACAGTTGTACAGTTTTCATTCCGTTTCGATGCCTTTGCTAGCCGTATTCACCTCTTGCTCGTAATGTAGGGTATCGATAGAGAGAAAGAGCAGATGTAGCTGACTTTGAAAGATACACACATTATAAGGTTGCACACTTCAAGAATGATGCCAACCGGTTTGGCCTCGGAAAAAAAAACAGAGTGAAAGTAGCTGGCTTCCTGTAATTTGTAGAAAGCGACAGCCATTTCTGTAGGAATACTCAAGCAGATTCAGTATCTAGTTTACAGAGCTCCTTTTGTGTTGTTTTGGGCGAATCCTTTTAACGGCACAGAAGGTGCTGCTTAACAAGACGGAAGTATAATTTGTGTTGCTTGACGCTTTCACGAGAGGCTAGTTGTAAAAATGGCTCCCGGGCAAAACGTCGGATTTTGTTGTGAAATTGTAGAATCGTCGTAACAAGATTCGACGTCCCGCCAGAAAATCCTTTTTTCAGAAGTGTAACTGTTTCGTAGTCATTCTCGTATGCAAGCTACAATAGTGAGAAGATAACAAGTATTTTCCATGTGGAAATCCGTTTTAGCATTAATTTGATTCCTTCTGTGCACAATTTCCATTTTTCAACGCTGTGTATATTACGTCGTACTTTTAGAGACTTACAGTCTCAGGTCAAAGGAATAATATAACTTAAGGCATTACGTGAGTAGCTTGTATTTGTTTTTCTATCCATTATTTGAAGCTGGTTTCTGATTCTGCAGTGGTGAGGTTACTGAAAATAACCCTCGTCGTCGTTGCATGGCGATGATTACAACATTTCATACATCTGAATAGCCGACAACCATAATAATTGTGATCTACTAGCATTCCACAGTTTACAACATCCTAGTAGCTATGCATTGGGCGCCATGCTAACATGATGATCACGCTAACATTACAGGGAACACCCTTCCCTCTTTCCCCCTCTGGACAAGGACTGCACTGAACAGGGTCTTTATAATAAAATTTTGGTAAAGAATAAAAACAACAATCCGATGAAGAGTATCAAAAAATTGCATGGTGACTTCCCAAATTTCAAAATTAAGAACGATAACGTATAAGAAAACTCTATAGCAGATAGACAGGGCAGAGAAGATGTTTTCAACAAAAAGGACTCATTGGTTTTAACATGTAACTGAGGAATATGTTTAAGAAACTTTACGTATGAAGGAAATCACTGTCAGGATGCGAAACATGATCTGCTGGGAAACCGGGGAAGATGAAACTTGAAACTTTTTAAGATTGGTGCTACGGAGATACTCTAAAATTAAATACTGGAACAAAATATGAACTTAAGATGGGAAAGAAAAAATCCGAATAACTAAGAGTACGCGAAGTCCACACAAGAAGGAAGGCCGGGTTGATGGGACATTTAGTGAGGCATCCTGGCACACTACCTGCAAAGTGCTTGAAGAAGACTAAGAGTCGAGTCTGAAAAACAGGTTACGGAATACTTTTATATGAGTTAATTATGAAAAGCGAGAATTTTCCGTTATCCTTCTTTTCTGGACGTCGCACACCGCCCGCCGCTCTTCCTTCAGCATCTCGCATGCGGTACAGACCACTCAGATACAGCCGTTATTACGCCATGAAGCGGAACCGGCCGGAAGAAACCTGATTCATATCTTTCATGTTAAGTTACACTTTTAATAACCAAGGCCTCGCGAAAGGCTTGATGTTTTCGGTGCTGTTGTTCTCGCCATTCACTGTTCTGATTCTATCAGAAAATTCTGTTTTTACCAGTCCGACACAGATCGCATTTGCTCCCACTATCATAGTTCAGCACATAGAGAAATGAAACAAGTACCATCAACCTGAATGTTGTTGTGAATATAACTGTGCTTTACTAGGCATGGGATGCCTCAGGTGTCTTGACATTAAAAGTCGAATCTACAGTTCAACGTAGAACCTGGAGCATAATGAAACTTTCACGTACAGGAAGCATTGCCAGAAATGAACGTAGCGAAAAAAACCTACTGTTGACTCGAAATCTAGACCAGTAGCCTTGGGAACTCGTAACGCCACTCTGAAACCTAGTCCATATAATTATTCTTTCAACATCACCTAATTCAGTCACCTTGCAGCAATCTATACACAATTTTTTTGCGCGTAAAACGATTCTACCTCCACCTGATGGAAACAATATCCATTGACAAGTCTACAGTTCATGTTAGATACAGTTCATGTTAGAGAAACAGACTAGCATTACTACGCCACGACAAACAGTACAGCCAACAGACTCATGAAATTTGTGTTGAGGTAGTAGTACTGTGTCCACGTTTTGTTTCGTAATATTTCGAAATAAAGAATAAATATCAAGAACCTCTCATTTCTTTCCAAATTTAAATTAGAAGTATTTGAACGGCATTTAACGAATACTACAGATTTGTTGAGACTGTTAGGCTATCCAGATATTAGTGGTTGTGGGGATGAAACGATAGTCTTCGTTCTAGGAATACAGCAGTTACTTATGATTGCCTGAAATGCAGTCTGTCAAGGGAACCATCAGGCTTGTCATGTTGAAATCTGTATTCTTATTTTTCCCCACTGTTAGTTAGCTTTAGAAAAAGTATTTTTGTTGTCTAAATGAACTGCAAGGCAGTGAAGAAACGAAATATGACATTTTTCACATGATTACCGCGCCTGAAACTGCTATATCTACAGCCCTGATTACTCACGTTTCGCTGCACCGACGCCACCTACCGTTGGCTACTCGCCGCTCTCTTGATTGAAAGTGATTCTATTTGGTAATTTTACTTGACTGAAGCTGTTATTGAAGTTAAAATCTTCTGCGTTATTAGGCCGCATTATATTTCTTCTAAAATGATCGACGTTTCGACCCCTCCGCTGGGATCTTCCTCAGGATCTTCTGGTGTCCGTCCACTACTGCTAGAATCTACGTTGTAGCAGTAGTGGACACCAGAAGATTCTGAGGAAGATCGCACTACTACCAGAATCTACCTTTTAGCAGTAGTGGACACCAGAAGATCCTGAGGAAGATCCCAGCAGAGAGGTCGAAACGTCGTTCATTTTAGAAGAAGTATTACACGGCTTAATAACCCATATGATTTTAACTTCAGTGACAACGACCACGAAAGACTGCAGACTTACATGAAGCTGTTATTATTGAAGGCCTGCCTATTCGTATGCAACTTATACTTTATCTGTAATTTCGTTCTAAATACGTATGAAGCAAGTGCACTTGATTACGTCTACATTAGTTTTATTTCTTCTAACTACCGGGAAATCGTTAAATATTGATACATTGTTGCGAAGTTACATTTTTGTGCTCCATAAAAGTAAATTAAATACGACGGTTGACAGCCCTGTAAGTAGTAAGCAAACTTAGATCTTTTAACAGAAAAATGCCTAACGTCGATGTATTTTCGAGTGCTCTGTGCCTACACTGGTGTACGAAACTTAACGACAAAGTGAAATTGGCATGATTGTCACTACCAACTAACATAGCTCGATGAAACGTGCACCGTACATAGAAAGGATTGCTACAACGTAGTACAGAAGGCAACTGCAAGAACTGCGAAAAGGGACGAACACAATAACTACACTGAAGTCACCGCGATTTTTGTTGGTGCCCAGGACTTCTCGCAATGTGGGGAATGGTTCCTAACAGGGCGTAACCCATGGCGGGGTTGCTGGCGTTACCTTTCGATCTCCTGGAGCCACTAGCTCGATCTGTCGTGTGATGACCCTCTGGTTTGAGGCCACTAAGATCTTTGCTCAAGGTTGTTGAAGGGTAGCGTTGCGAGTTTGGGCGTGGTAACGGAGCTAGAAGGACGGTGTGAGAGGTCCTCTCGGCGAGTAAGGCGAGCATTTACGCAAGCGTTTTGGGCACTGAGTCCAGCGAGTGGTTGCTGGGCATATTTTTGGGCCGATTTGAATCGTGCATAGCAAGGCCAGCGAGCTCTGTAATGTGATACATAGATTACAGAGTTGAAGCCAGTTTCGCTGTGCTGAATTTTGGGCTTCCTTTGAAACCGGCAATGTTCAGCTTCGATTCGTGTGCATCAGTTAAGTTCTGGATTTTGAGGTGTTAGCTACTATATTATTGATACCTATAGGTGTGTTGTGATCATTGCGATTTCTTAGCTGATCTATTTCACCACCAGTTGTTTCTTTGAATTGTGGCTATTGTTTGCTTCTCCTGAGTCGATACTAGCCTTGGTAGTTTGTTAACAGGATATGTTAAACTGTGCGAGCCGATGGTGGTATCTCTTGTCATATGGTCAGGTGCTGGTTTCGAGATACCTTCGGGCATTGCAGACATCGTCGCTCTATTAATTGTGTTGGTTTAGGAGGTGACTGGGTCACAAAATTATAGTTACTGAGGCTATGTAATTGGGTTTGGCAGCCTATTTTTCTTCCGTGTTTGTAGAGGCGGTATCTGCACTGACGCGGGTATGCCGTTTGGCTGGTTGTTGTTGCTTTCACGTAATTAACCTTGCTGTGATAATATTTCTTTTGCCGGATTGTATCCAACGAAAAGGACCTTGGAAGGCCTGTCCTCTCTTTGTAACTTTTCTTGTCCTTCCTGTTTGATGTAGTCTCGTGCTGCTTGTGTATAATCCTTCTGGTGCATCCCTTGTGAGGAGGCAATTCTAGCTCTTGCTTACTTAACCGAAGCTGTTATTAAGGAAGGCCTTCCTGTTTCTATTTGGTAATTTTCCTTAACTGAAGGTGTTGTTAAGAAGGGGTGCATGTTTTCTGTTTAGTCATTTCATTTAACTGAACCTGTTATTATTGGAAGCCGGCCTGTTTTTTATTTGGTTACTTTACTTAACAGAAGCTATTACCACTGAAGGCCTGTCTCTTTTCTGTTTGGTCTCTTTACTTAACTGACTCTTTAATAAAAGAAGGCCTGCCCGGTCAGAGGGGGCGAGAGGGGTAGAAGTGGTGAGAGGGTGGAGAGAATGTATGTGGGTATATGTTTGCGTTATTACTGGTGTAGCAAGAGTAAAAACAAAATATTACTAATTAGTGGTGGCGTTACCATGTAACCAAAAGCTCTCTCTTTAATAATCACATCGTCCAGAATACGTATACTTAATCCTTATTGTGTTTATTCGGTTGAAAACTCTGTGTCTGAGAAGAAATTTGTGGTTACTTTTTGCTATGACGAACTCAGCAACCGTTCATCGAGTACTGCTGACACCCTCCGAACTGTTAAACTCATCTATACAGACACAGTGGGTCAGCATACCCATTGAACATGATCATCCACCTTTGGAGCGCAGAGCTACGGAAATTTTTGCTCTGGCTTACAAGGCTGAACCACTAGCGACCGTTCAGGACCATTCGACGAAATTTGAACTTGATCTAAAGCAGCAAGCTGAAACAGCACCCACTATGCTTCATATTACTTTCGTATTTCGTCCCATCCTGTACACCAGAGCAAGAATTGCTGTTGCATTGCACTCCAAAGGGGTATGATCACTTCAGTGTAGTTTCTGAACAGTTAGTCTTTAGAAAACGGTTGAATCGTGAGGGAGGTATCACCAGTGTCAAAGGTTATCAAGAACGTTGTCCTGCTGCTCAATGCACTGAGAAATGTCATTTTCGATCACTAAATCTGTGGGAGTCAACGTCCCAAGTTAATGGGTGGTTTCATAGACGCCCTCTATGCCACCCACGGAGTCCTTTTTGTGTCGATTCTGAGGGACAGTGTATCTGGAACGTTCCCCTTGGCCACCCGTAAGAAAACAGTCATTTCAACACTGCGCGTCACGTTTCTGGTCTCCATAGCGAAGGCGTCAAAAGAAGGGGCTAAATGGGGGGAAGTGGAGGTATGTCGGCCTTCCGATGATACGAAAAAATGACGGTGTGGCATTGATGGTAGGGAGGCCCTATCTAGGGAAGTTCGGCCGCCGAGTTACAAGTCTTATTGCGGGTGACGCCACATTGGACGACTTGTATGTCCGTGATGATGAGATGATGGTGGGGACAACACAATACCCAGTCTCCAATGCGGCCGGGGATGGAACCCGGGCTCGATACACGGTAGGCAACGTTACCACTCAGGTACGCAGGTGGACCCCATCATACAACACGTGCACGATGGCACTGGGAAAAACTGTGATGAAATTTGGTGACGCCATTAACGCACCTTACGTTGGTGCCTTCTGAGTGCTGGCCTCTTTGGGAATACGCGCACAGTCCAATGTTGGAACGTGCGGACACTCTTATTCGAGGTAATAGACAGATTACAACAAAGCACCTCTCCGCACAACTGGACGTCTCTGTTGGTAGTGCTCATAAAAGTTCATTGGTCTGTTCTTCCTCGCCCACCAAACAGTCGAGATCTCGCACGTCCCGACTTTCATCTGAGTGACCTAATGAAGGATGCACTCTAATGGAAGCAGTGCGTGGATGATGGGGACGTTATTGATGCTGTAAGAAGTTGGTCCGTCGTCGACCAATACAGTGGTACCATGCGGGCATACATAACCTCCCAGTAACAGAGCATAAAGCCGTCACATTGAACGGAGGCTCTGTTCAAAAATAGTTTTGTAGCCAGAAAGGACTATTCACGTTGGTGTGTAGAATGTATGAGTCTGGTGACATACCATCTGACTTTCGGAAAAGCATCATCCACACAATTCCAAAGACGGCAAGAGCTGAAAACTGCGAAAATTATCTCACAATCAGCTTAACAGCTCATGTATCCAAGGGGCTTACAAGAATAATATACAGAAGAATGGAAAAGAAAATTGAGGATGCGCTAGATGAGGAACAGTTTGGCTTTAGGAAAGGTAAAGGCACGAGAAAGGAGATTCTGACGTTGCGGTTAATAATGGCAGCAAGACTAAAGAAAAATCAAGGCACGTTCATAGGATTTGTCGACCTGGAAAAGGCGTTCGACAATGTAAAATGGTACAAGATATTTGAAATTCTGAAAAAAGTAGGGGTAAGCTATAGGGAGAGACGGGTCATATACAATACGTACAACAGCCAAGAGGCAATAATAAGAGTAGACGACCAAGAACGAAGTGCTCCTATTAAAAAGGGTGTAAGACAAGGGTGTAGCCTTTCGCCTCTACTGTTCAATCTGTCCACTGAGGAAGCGATGATGGAAATAAAAGAAAGGTTCAGTAGTGGAACTAAAATTCAAGAAGAAAGGATATTAGTGATACGATTCGCTGATGACATTGCTATCTTGAGTGAAAGTGAAGAAGAATTACATGAATGGAATGAACAGTCTAATGAGTACAGAGTATGGACTGAGAGTAAATCGAAGAAAGAAGAAGGTAATGAGAAGTAGTAAAATGAGAACAGCGAGAAACTTAAAATCAGGACTGATTGTCACTAACTAGATGAAGTTAAGGAATTCTGCCACCCAGACAGTAAAATTACCAATGACGAACGGAGCAAAGAGGACATCAAAAGCAGACTAGCAATGACAAAAGGTATGTTCCTGGCCAAGAGAAGTCTACTAATATCAAATATCGGTCTTAAATTGAGGAAAAAAATTCTGAGAATGTACGTCTGGAGTACAGCATTGTATGGTAGTGAAACATGGACTGTGGGAAAACCGGAACAGAAGAGAATTGAAGCATTTGAGATGTGGTGCTACAGACGAATGTTGAAAGTTAGGTGGATTGGTAAGGTAAGAAATGAGGAGGCTTTGGGCAGAATCGGAGAGGAACGGAACATGTGGAAAACACTGATAAGGTGAAGGGACAGGATGATAGGACATCTATTAAGACACGAGGAGCCGTAAAGGGCAAAAACTGTAGAGGAAGACAGAGATTGAAATACATCCAGCAAATAATTGAAGATGTAGGTTCTCTGAGACGAATAACTTGGCACAGGGCCGCATCAAACCAGTCAGAACACTGTCAGAGAGAGAAGAGAGAGAGAGAGAGAGAGAGAGAGAGAGAGAGAGAGAGAGAGAGAGAGAGAAAAGACAGCCAAAAGAGTGGAGAGTAATGAGATGTACTGAAATCCGGAATAAAAGCAACCTGCTTTCATTATTTTTTAAAAAACTGTGTTGCATAACTTACTAACGTCCTAGTGCATTCGTTAGTTTTACCTGCGAATGTAGGTTTCGCCGGCGTGTACTTCTGACGTAGTCTTCACGGGCTTCCATCTGGGAGACTGCGTTGAAATCCCGCGACATTCCGACGAGTGTCATTCTCATCATCTCCGAGCAAAGTATTGGGACAACGCTTGCGTTCATATACACTACTGGCCATTGAAATTGCTACACCACGAAGATGACGTGCTACAGACGCGAAATTTAACCGACAGGAAGAAGATACTGTGATATGCAAATGATTAGCTTTTCAGAGCATTCACACAAGATTGGCGCCGGTGGCGACACCTGCAACGCACTGACATGAGAAAATTTTCCAACTGATTTCTCATACACAAACAGCAGTTGACCGGCGTTGCCTGGTGAAACGTTGTTGTGATGCCTCATGTAAGGAGGCGAAATACGTACCATCACGTTTCCGACTTTAAAAAAGGTCGAATTGTAGCCTATCGCAATTGTGGTTTATTGTATCGCGACATTGCTTCTCCCGTTGGTCGAGATCCAATGACTATTAGCAGAATATGGAATCAGTGGGTTCAGGGGGTAATACGGAACGCCGTGCTGGATCCCAACGGCCTCGTATCACTAGCAGTCACGATGACAGGGATCGTATCCGCATGGTTGTAACGAATCGGGCAGCCACGTCTCGATCCCTGAGTCAGCAGATGGGGACGTTTGCAAGATAACAACCATCTGCCCGAACAGTTCGACGACGTTTGCAGCAACATGGACTATCAGCTCGGGTATCATGGCTGCGGTAACCCTTGACGCTGCATCACAGATTGTGTACTCAACGACGAACCTGCGTGCACGAATGGCAAAACGTAATTTTTTCGGATGAATGCAGGTTCTGTTTACAGCATCATGATGGTCGCACCCGTGTTTGGCGACATCACGGTGAACGCAAATTGGAACCGTGTAATCGTCATCGCCATACTGGCGTATCACCCAGCGTGATGGTATGGGATGCCATTGGTTACACGTCTCGGTCACCTCTTCTTCGCATTAATGGCACTTTGAACAGTGGACGTTACATTTCAGATGTGTTACGACTCTTGGCTCTACCCTTCATTAGATCCCTGTGAAACCCTACATTTCAACAAGATAATGGATGGCCGCATGTTGCAGGTGCAGTACGGGCCTTTCTGGATATAGAAATAGTTCCACTGCTGCCCTGGCCAGCACATTCTCCATATCTCTCACCAATTTAAAACGTGTGAGCAATGGTGGCCGAGCAAGTGGCTCGTCACAATACGCCAGTCACTACTCTTGATGAACTGTGGTATCGTGTTGAAGCTGCATTGGCAGCTGTACCTGAACACGCCATACAAGCTCTGTTTGACTCAATGCGCAGGCGTATCAAGGCCGTTATTGCGGCCAGAGGTGGTTGTTCTGGGTACTGATTAATCAGGATCTATGCACCCAAATTGCGTGAAAATGTAATTACATGTCAGTTCTAGTATAATATGTTTGTCCAATGAATACCCGTTAATCATCTGCATTTCTTCTTGGTGTAGCAATTTTAATGGCCAGTAGTGTACATATGGTGGTCAGTAACTGATAAGACCGTAAGAGGATTGCACAGTATATTATGCTGAGAAATACGTTTTGACAAAAAATTCGATATATTTCACCGTTTCCGAGTTAATTAGTATTGAGTTAGAAAATCAGGCCGTTGCGCGTTCAAATTCAAGCGGTCCACCAGAGGCGGTGTCACCAAATGTGTTCTTCGATTGGTCTCCCGAAAACAGAAGAAGAGAGCCCTATAAACATTGTACGTGGAATGGTAGTACGGAGCGAACCCGAACCGGACACCGAGCAGTCTCGTGCGCTATCATCTACGCCATGAGAACAACTGACATTAACTCTACTGTCGGGGCACTTGAATCTGCGCCCGCAATAATCTGATTGGCTAACGTCAATGTCAGTTAACTCGGAAAATATCACAATGTATCGAACTTTTTTCTTAAGTTATTTCTTAGCACTACCTTCCGTACAACATCCTTACAAGCGTTTCAGTCTGTTTCCGACCACCCTGCATACACACACCTAAGCGGTGGTAATTTCTCCCCACCCTCTTCCCCTGACGCGGTTGTCGGCGTTACGTAGTGGTTTTGGTTTTTCAGAGGATTCCAGCAAGTTTGGCTAAAGGGAGGCCCAATGTAGATGTAAAGGCGAGTTTCTTTTACTGTATATTTTTGGATGTCTACATCTACATATACAAACATACTCCGCAATCCACCATGCGATGCGGGTACCTCGTACCACAACTTGCATCTTCTCTCCCTGTTCCATTCCCAAACAGAACGAGCGAAAATGACTGTCTATTTGCCTCTGAACGAGCCCTAATCTCTCTTATCTTATCTTTGTGGTCTTTCCGCGAAATGTTAAGTTGGCGGCAGTAAAATTGTACTGCAGTCAGCCTCAAATGCAGGTTCTCTAAATTTTCTCAGTAGCGATTCACAAAAAGAACGCCTCCTTTCCTCTATAGACTCCCACCCTAGTTCCTGAAGCATTTCCGTAACATTCGCGTGATGATCAAACCTACCAGTAACAAATCTAGCAGCCCGCCTCTGAATTGCTTCTATGTCCTCCTCAATCCGATCTGATAGGAATCCCAAACGCTCGAGCAGTACTCAAGAATAGGTCGTATTAGTGTTTTATAAGCGGTCTCCTTTACAGATGAACCACGTATTCCCAAAATTCTACCAATGAACCGAAGACGACTATCCGCCTTCCCCACAACTGCCATTACATGCTCTGCAATGTTACGCCCAAATATTTAATCGACGTGACTGTGTCAAGCACTACACTACTAATGGAGTATTCAAACATTACATGATTCTTTTTCCTATTCATTTGCATGAATTTACATTTATCTATATTTAGCGTTAGCTGCCATTCTTTACACCAATCTCAAATCCTGTCCAAGTCATCTTGTATTCTCCTACAGTCACTCAACGACGACACCTTCCCGTACACCACAGCATCATCAGCAAACAGCCGCACACTGCTATCCACCCTGTCCAAAATATCATTTATGTAGACAGAAAACAACAGCGGACCTACCACACTTCCCTGGGGCACTCCAGATGATACCCTCAACTCCGATGAACACTCACCATCGAGGATAACGTACTGGGTTCTATTACTTAAGAAGTCTTCGAGTCACTCACATATTTGGGAACCAATCTCATATGCTCGTACCTTAGTTAGCAGTCTGCAGTGAGGCACCGAGTCAAACGCTTTCCGGAAGTCAAGGAATATGGCATCCGTCTGATACCCTTCATCCATGATTCGCAAGATATCACGAGAAAAAAGGGTGATTTGCGTTTCGGAGAAGCGATGCTTTCTATAGCCGTGCTGATGCATGGACAGCAACTTCTCTGTCTCAAGGAAATGCATTACACTTGAACTGAGAATATGTTCGAGAATCCTGCAACAAACCGATATTGGTCTGTAATTTTGAGGATCCGTCCTTCTACCCTTCTTATATACAGGCGTAACTTGCTACGTTGGGCAAGAGATTCACGATAAATGCAAGCTAAGTAAGGAGTCAATGCAGTAGAGTACTCTCTCTAAAACCGACTTGGAATCCCATCAGGACCTGGCGATTTATTTATTTTCAACCCATTCAGCTGCTCCGCAACCCTAGGGATGTCTATCACTATGTCCTCCATACGGGAATCTGTTCGAGACAGTCATGAGATAGAGTATCCAACATCTCAGATCGGGTCTAACACACTCCAAATGACAACCACAACCGTTGAGGACGGCCAAAACGGGCGCCGACGGCAGTCGGAACATCCGCGACTGGAGGGGTCCGTTGAAGCCGAGTCTGGCGGGCGCGGACCACAGATGGAACACTCGACTCGGCGCGGTCCGATTAGGGAACGCCCAGCTCCTCCCAGGCATAAATACTGGACTCGATCGACTCAAGGACCAGTCTCAGGTAGCACCTGAAGAAGACAGCGAGCCACGCTGTTGAAATATCGTGCGAGAACGGCGCGAACATCCGGCTGGATTCCCGAATATCCAAGATGTCAACTGCTTATCTGCTCTTTCTAGTAAGAATACTCTCCTAGCCTTCTTGACCGACTTTTTAACTTTCGTAGCCATAGTAGAAATGACAACATCATGATCACTTATCCCTGTCTCAACACTGACACCGTCGATGAGGTCTGGTCTGTTCGTGGCTACCAGATTTAAAATATTTCCATTACGCGTTGGCTGTCGATTTAGCTGCTCAAGACAGTTTTCGGGTAATGTGTTCAAAAGTAATTCACACGACGGCTTGTCTGTACCACCAGTAATGAATCCATAGACATCCCAGTCTACACTAGGTACGCTGAAGTCGCCTCCGACTAATATAGCATGATCCGGGTACTTCTGCGATACAGAGTGTAGACTCCCTTTGAATGATTCTAGAACTGTCACGGTGGATCCTGGTGGCCGGTAATAACACCCAACAATTAACTTTATTTCCCCTAGTCCTGTTAAACGTGTCCAGATAACTTCACAATCACACTCTACTTCTACCTCAGTAGACACAATATTTTTGTCAACTGCAATGAAGACATCACCTCCCACGGTGTCTAATTTGTCTTTCCGATACACGTTCCAACCCTCACTAAATATTTCAGAACTTCCTATCTCAGAGTTCCGTCAGGTCTCAGTCCTGAGAATAATTTGGGCGCCACACGCTTCCTGAAGGGCAGTAAATTCAGGAACTTTATTTCGAACACTCTGAAAATTTACTGCTAATATCTTGATAGCTGAAGTGTCTTTACACTGAGCGCGTCCTGATTTCCTTGCCTGCACGTCGACTGGACACCTCGCACTACTGCCTAGCCTAAAAAACCCCCATGTGCACGCCACAAGTACTCTGCTACCCGAGTAGCCGCTTCCTTTGTGTAGTGCACCCCTGACCTATCTAGGGGCGTCCTACAATTTCCCACCCAGTAGCGCAAGTCTAGAAATATGCAGCCAAGACCGTCACAGAGTCGACGAAGCCTCTGGTTGAGACTCTCCACTCGGCTCCAAACCAAAGGACCCCGATCCACTCTGGGAACGATGCTGCAAATAGAGAGCTCTGCTTGCACTCCGCGTGCGAGGCCAGCGGTCTTCACCAAATCCACTAGCCACCTGTACGAACTGAGGATCGCCTCAGAACCCAAGCGACAGGCATCATTGGTGCCGACGTGAGCAACTACTTGCACACGACTGCACCCCATAACGCTCGATAGCCGCAGGCAAGGCCGCCTCCACATCTCGGATGAGGCCCCCCCCGGCAGACAAACCGAGTGCACGTTGTAATTCTTTCCAGCCCTGCACAATATTTCCCTAAGGGGCTCCATCAACCGCCTAACGATGGAGCTCCCAATAACCAGCAAGCCTTTGCCCCCGTGTGCCGGTTCGGGCCCTACTGAAGGAGCGGCCACCTGCCCACTGACAGGACGAACGGGTGAGGCCAGCCGGACAGCCTCCACATTGACCCTCCGCCTCGAGTGACGCGAACGCGTTGCAGTCCGCCGCTTACCCTGAGGTGAGGGCGGCCCCAACCAACGCACCTAGGAACAAGGCCTCACAGCGCGACTCGTGACGTCACGACTAGGGGTCTGAAATACCGAGAGGCTTGTTAGACTCTGCGCCACTGTATGAAAACATTAAACACTTTCCTGGTAGACTACTCATAGTGTTTTATACATAAATCTGTAAACAAACGCTAATCCTTCTCACTGGAGAGTTAAATTGTTCAAATTTCGTAAACTATAGCTCCAACGGTGAAAATACTTTTTCGTAATTTCCGTCACTCGCGTTTTGAAAATGCGAATTTTTAATTCCATAACTGACAGCACTATTTTCACCGTGTAAGTAGCCTTGCATAATTTAAATGAAAATTAGGTACCGTAATTGGAAAGACTGACAATGAATCGAAGCAGGTACTCTGAGACTTGTATCTATGTCAAATTCTAGTTTCATATGACAGATACCTTGTTTGGCAGTCATCTACAGTTTTATACTTAAGGAAACATTACCGTACAGAAATTTGTGCAAACTTCACTGAACCTACATACTACTTCGTTTAAGAGATTTGCCAGTAGAAGACTAGAGAGTGTTAAGTTATTAGGTATTATAAATTGACATGGGAACCACACATTAGAATTATTACAAACTCTGACAAACTTGCCCACTGTAAGCCATTATTTATCAGCTTGAAAATATTAACTGATATAAACTTGCACATTTACACTGTTCTACATACAAAGACTAACTTAACAGAATACCAGCGTAGGCAGGATTTACACTCTCATGGAACTGAGGTTTAACTGAATAATGTGACACCACCCATCAGCTTCATGTAATGACGTTTCATAAGAACCTGTTATTACTTTTTACTGTGCAAACTGATCCATTTATATTCACCCATCCACACACTGATCAAATGGCTCTGAGCACTATGGGACTTAACATCCACATACTGATCCCCATCTTTTAATTAAAATACTTGATATTTGATACACTGATAATTGGCAATGGGTATTACAGCGCTGTAAAAATTTAAAATGTCATCTATAGGGCTATGTGTGAAAGCAGATGAGTGGTATCCCAATCTTCAGTAATGTCAGCACTAGAAATAGTAGGCATCTTCACATACCTTATTGCAGATTATCTAAATCATAGAACAACAATGTAGTGAGTATTAAGCTGTTTAACAAACTGCCTCTAGAATGGGTAGAAGCTATATTTGATTTATTCAAGCACAAGTAGTACAGTTGGTTATCGGTAAATCCTCTTTAGTCACTTGAATGTATGAGTGTAAATATCACAGTGATAACTGCTCGGTGAGTGTACCATAATTTCCTTAGTAATTTCAATTTAAGATGTACTACACAAATCGTTTTAGCTTGAATATTTTACTTTATGGAAAATCTGTTGTAACATTGTTTTTTAATTTGTGTAAAGTAATTTTTGTATACATTCTGTTTTCTTTTTACACATTTGTAATTTGACTGTCTATTGTTGCAATAGCTAAATGACAATAAAATTCTTTTATTATTCACTATTTAATGTTGTCCCAGAGGAAAAAAGAACTGCTATTCCAAACTCCAAAAACATTATCAAATAAAATTGCATAGAATTTCTCTCAAATGAAGAATGTATTATCCTTCCCCCACCCCCGTCCCCGAAATATTGGTTGTATTGACAGACTGGACCTGTTCTGCAGATTAATTTTTACTTATGATGATGGCATACTAACATGCTAATACTAGCAATGAATTGTTATCTTTGTGAAAATAATTAATTTACTGACTGGACAAAAATATATACAAAACCTTGTCAACCACAGAGCAGGAGCAGCATTAATTATATATTTACTGATGAACAGAAAAGACTATTCCCCTAATTATATGAGACTGGGGTTTCACAGAGAATTTGTGGTAACAAATTAATCTGTAGCAAAGCCTCATGTTTACAGCTGCACCATATCGAAGAGAGCAGAAGGGGTCCAATACATAACATTTACCAACAAGATGTCTGGGATACTGTGCATGAAATAAAAACAGTAAATGGAAATAAACGTTCATTTCACATCACTTCCCAAGCCTCAAACAGTGAAAATATACAACAACAGTATAATTTAACATTTTTTCAATCTTTTGTACACAGTTACTTTTTTAACAGTAGTTTCATCATTTCTCCTCTTGGTGTAATTGCTTAGCAAAATATTTGCACAGCAAAACAGTATGTAATTCATGACTGAATCAACTGAGTGTGTATTTTTACAGTGAAACCCATAAAAAAAATTGTTGGGAATGTTGTGGGATGCTACCTTCACAAGTACATTTCTCTGATATGCCTGTTCTAAAAATAAAATTTCCTGCTCTTTCAGAATTTTCTGTAGAGTTAAATAGGCATATGTCACACACACTACTACATCATCTGCAGAATATTTCAACCCTCCTCTGTCTTTTACCATAATCATCACCACCCTGCTTCATTTCATCTGTAGTAAGGAATACCTTACAATATTCACAATAGTTTTTTTAATAGCTTGGTGTGAGCAGTAACCTGCTATGTAGTGCAACAGTGGCCAAGTATTCTCATCTATTCCATCAACATCATTTTCATCTATTGCTACATTTAAAAATTCTGGTATTGATGTTTCTTTTAATCCCTGAATTTCAGTATGAGTAGAAAAAATATCAGTTGTCTTAATAACAACATCCCAAACTACTTTGGAACGAAGCACAATGGAAAACATAGACTGTGCCCTTAGTTTTTGTTCAGTTTCAAAAACTTGTCTTAGAGAAACATGATAATTTCCCCCACATAGCTGTCGGTATTTGCCGAACCTGTCTTCTAAACTGTCTGTCTGTACTTTTCCTAACAGCAAATATGATCTGTTTTTATCAGAAAGCCAGTAGTCACTGAAGTCGATCAAAGCAGCATTTGTGTGTTTCAAAGCGCTATGTGTCTCTCGAGTAAGTTTTCTTTCATCACTACACTCTTCCCAAGAACATAACCATGAGATAAAGCACTGTAAGAATTCTTGTATGTGATGGAATTTACTAGTCACAGGTTCTTGGAAAATATTTCTTAACCTCTGTCCCTTGAGTAATGTTTTTACATTTACAATATCCCACCAACGATTTATTATTTTTATGAATGTTGCAGTACTTTCCCGGTTGCTAATTGCTTTCTTTGAACCAAATGTGTCCAAAGCAACAACTGTCGTATCATTGAAAATACGCAACACTAACTCGACATTTTGGCGCTCAATTGAGTTAGGAAATAGAGACTTCAAAGTTAAGGAACTGCCATATTGCAGTAGTTCATCTTTTTCTATCAAGTGCAATTCTTTCAGTTCTCCAACAGAAGACAAACCTCCCTTCAAACTGTCACTGAAGTCAGGAAAACACAAGATCTGCTCCTTTTGGTTAAACCAGTTATTGCGGATACACTTCAAAATATGGACAGTGTCCACAAAATAATACAATGGGTCATTTGGAGAAGACTGTATGGGGTGATCATACTTTACTTTCACATCTGGAGGAGTAGAAAACTTAGACACTGCTTTCTTATTAATTGCATTATTGTCTGCTACTATACCAACCACCTCAAATCCAACTCCTTCTAATTTAAAAATGACTGCTTTAATGTAAGAGAAAAGAGCATCACCATGAATAGTATGAACTGGCAGAATAGGTACCACATCCTTGTAAGGTGATTCCATGCTCTGAACCATAAAAACATAGGCGTTGGTTGCACACAAAAATTTTTCAGTGTTAAAGGCACATCCTACATTTCCAGCTTTGTAATCAAGCTGACTCCAGATGAATTTCATCCATCAACAGGAGCACAGTTTTATCATCTGAGGATAAAGTACCCACTTTATTTGTGATGTAGCTCATAAACTGATGACCCTGTTGCTCAATGACAGGATTTGTTGAGAGTTTACTACAAAGCCTTAAAAGGGTGTTAGGCCTAGGCATAGAAAAACTGTCAGTGTTCCTCAAAAATTTGTAAGCATGTGGGCTTATAGAATGTAGTAATGACCACATTATCATAGAGTTAGTATCATACCTAAATTGAGTTGAACTTCTGCACTTCAAAAATGAAATCTGTTCCTTCAAAAATGTAATTTTAGTTTCGTTTCCTGGCAACTTGTCTAATAAATTTTGCAGTAACTGGTCAATTAAAGACAAAATGTTATCTACAGGAGCCTCAGAACTATTATACCGAAGATAAATGTTCTTAAGAACATCACTTACCACCTGTATGTTATTTACTTTCATGGCAAATTTCATGTTTCCAATACATTTCACTTCAATATCATTATTGAAGACACTTAGTAATAAACCATTTCTTATAACTATATGGCAAAAAGTTCTTGGGTAAGGATTATGATTTAGTAACACTAGGCTCACACTGTCAGATTTGTTTATCACTACCCAGTCACTGTGCTTTTCACATTCACTCAACTTTGTTTTCATTTGTCCTAAACTATCGAACGATATCGCATCAATCATTTTCGCATGTGTGTCCACACTTTCTTGGATAGCAATTTGAAGAGCACGATTTTCTAAACGCCCGCTACGAATTTCTGGATCCTCTCGTACTGCAGTTTGATGACTCGACAAGTAAGATGGGCATCCAGGCAACTTCGATGGGATAGCATCTGAAAAATTAATAACGAAGTATGAAACCGATCTCACAGAATATAAGTGAAATAAAGATAGTTATTATGCCACTGTACTTTACTAAGAGCGTGTTTGGTAACTCACCTTTTCTCAAGCGTCGACGATCCAACGGTGCTGTCAAGAGTATACCAGTTTTCGGGTCATACATACTGGTACTGCTTAAAACATCGTCCTTGTTGAAATGCAGGTCACATATCTAAAAACAAGCATACAGTTGTCTTTAAAACATATAACGAAAATTAATGAGGTATGAGATTATAAATACATTCTTCTGTTTACTGTATTTTGTTCAGCTGGACTACATTTCAGGTAACTACGAAACACTAACCAAACAAATACACTGATACTTGCAACAGAGTACTTACTCGGTGTCCAGTCTCGTCTGCGAACAGCCGATAACCGTTTTCGTCTTAAATTCTCGTCAGATGGAAAATAAAATACACTGACTTTAGGTCCATTATCGTAATTGCCCCTGCAATTCGGCATACAACACCTTCGGGGCACCGTAACTGAGTATAGATCAAATAACTACTCACGAACAGCCCAAAGTACAATATGGAAACGCTACGAATCACGTGTGTCGGTACCTAGCTCCTCAGACCCCTACCCGTGACGTCACAGGCTCCTTAGACTCACGATGTGAGGCCTTGTTCCTAAGTGGCGTTGCCCCAACGCGCTGGAGACACTAGAAGGTGCCTCGGCGGCTGAGTCAGCGGACGCAGCAAGCGACACCTGGGGTGTCTCAAGCAACGCGCCAGACCCTCCGCCGTCGCTGCACCTCGGGGTAGCAGCCTGAAGGCGGCTGACCGTGGCCAACAGCACGCTCAGCTGCTCGCAAACCGCGGCCAGTTCCTCCTGCGCCCGCACACATCACTCACACACCCTATCCATCCTACTGCTAATATCTAACGACTCCGCGAATTTATATTCTACGGCTATCAATAAGCAATATTACTCCTCTCAAATACGAGAATACGCAAGGATTTTATGTAATTAAATATGCAAGTGCACACACACTCGAAAATACATTAAGAATCAAACTACAAAACAAATATGAAAGCTAAATATGCGACTCGCTACTGCACTGCTGCTGCACTCGTTTTCTGCGATGTGCGGCTGAGCTGTGGCGAAACACATGTTCAAGGTGTTTCAACTCAGCTGGGAGGCTGCCTTTGTCACAAATGGCACGTGCCACTGTGATCTAGCGTCGTTAGAAGAGTGTTTCACTGTGGCGGAAGATGACAGGTCGTTGCGTGTCCGTGTGGGTCTTCTTTCGGTAGACTGCACATCTACTTTTCTTTTTGTTTCTTTTTGTTAGGGTGTATTGAAATAGAAGACATCCATTCTGTTCTAGCTCTATCGTGAGGTGTGTGCTTTAGACATCTTTTAGGTGGCCCAGGAACTCATTGTGTCTTTGTGCCATGTTCTCACACAACGAAGTTGTAATTCACGTAACTGAAGAAGTGTTTAGGTTTGAGCTGTGCAACCCAAGCCTGTACTCGCTATCGACTTCTCTAGCACCTTTTCTAGCGCGCCTTATCGCCCTGCCCCCCAGCCACCACGCAACTCCACTAGCCCCCGCCCCTCGTCCAACGCACTAAAACTCAGCATTTGCACCTTTCACTTGTGTTCCAAATCCATCATTCCTCTCTCCATATTGTTCAACTCTGCCTGAGCAACAATATGCTTCCCATTCCTAAGGGGAACTATACACCTTCAGTTGAACGGCACAGTTTATCACGTATGACGTCATGGTTTAAGAGAAACATCATGGACAGTGGAGAGAACTGCGCACTTCAGACCGGCCTGCGCAAGAGGCTCGTCTTTTTCGACGCTAACTTGGCGCAGCTCCTTCCTGCAGTCGTAGTGTTCGTACAGTCTCACCAGCACCAGACACCTGGACCTCAGACTATTGTTGTCCTGACCTGCATGAAAACAAAGAGATGCAGTTTTGGCTTTGATTGAACGCTACGTGAATCTTCCTAGACTTTGGCGTATACAAAGTGCTTCGTTTTCTAATCGAGTAAGAAAAACCTGTGGAATAGATGTTTTATTAGAAAAAGGGCATTTCTAGATCCTGACGCGACTCCTGAGAGTTTAGTGAGGTAACTTAATTCTCATTTCCGAAAGATTAAGGAAGGAAAAAAACTGCAACCACAGAAAAAACTGTGGCTCTCCTTTCACTGGGAATCACTGTCACTTTAACGTCACGAACAGTAAACTGAATCGAAAAACTGACGACGAAACGGCGGAGAAAACCCTAAAATCATCCACGTGACTACTAAAAGTAATCCGCTAAACTTCGGTTACAAGATAAATCATAGAAATCAGAAGGCTGTAGATTCAACTACATACTTAGGGATTACAATAACAAATAACCTGAATTGGATACATCACGTAGATAATGTTGCGTGGAAAGCAAACCAAAGACTGCAATTCATTGACAGAGCAGTTGGAAAAAGCAACAGGTCTATAGAAGAGACTGCTTACACTACGCTTTCCCGACCTCTTCTGGAGTATTCTTGTGCGGTGTGGCATCAGAATCAGATACGATTGACGGAAGAGTCGAAAAGTTCAGAGAAGGTCAGTTCATTCTGTTTTATCGTGAAATAGGGAAGAGAGTACCAGTGGTATGCCACACGAATTGGGATGGCAGTCCTTACAACAGAGGCGTATTTCGTTGTGGCACGACTTTCTCATAAAATTTCAATCACCAACTTTCACCTCAGAGAGTGAAAATATTTTTTTAACACCCACATACATAGGGAGAAATTCTCATCGTAGCAAAATAAGAGAAATCAGAGCTCGCATGGAACGATTTAAGTGGTTTTTCCCGCGCGCTGTTAGAATGGAACAGTACAGAAATGATGTGAAAGTGTTTTGATGAGCCCTTTGCCAGGTATTTAATTGTGAACTGCTGAGTTACGTTGTGGATGTAGATGAATACAGTCTAAATACCATCAGTTCCTACAACTATATGAATTTTCAGTTAAACGGTTAACTGTACAAAGCTGAAGGCATGTAGACTCCTGAAAACACTAATCCCATAACTAGTATTATCACACCTTCCCGGTCTCAGAGACATGTTTTATGACTTATTTTCGATACGAATTTCTTTCTATAACAAATGCTAGTGTCTCATTACCGTCTTGTACTCGCTTTCTTCTGTCGTAGCCGTCTTACTGAACAGTTGTAATAAAAGGCAATGTCTTGTTATGGCTGTTTAAACAACCTTAATTATAAAAAAAATCTGAAGATTTGCTTTATTCACTTGTATTACTTAATTTACTCCTTGTCTTCACCTAATAGTGTTGACTGGAGGGCTAGACGCCTAATTATTGTTGTTGTTGTGGTCTTCAGTCCTGAGACTGGTTTGATGCAGCTCTCCATGCTACTCTATCCTGTGCAAGCTTCTTCATCTCCCAGTACCTACTGCAGCCTACATCCTTCTGAATCTGCTTAGCGTATTCATCTCTTGGTCTCCCTCTACGATTTTTACCCTCCACGCTGCCCTCCAATACTAAATTGGTGATCCCTTGATGTCTCAGAAGATGTCCTACCAACCGATCCCAACCGATCCCGCCTAATTAGAAATTTATATTTGAACAGCAAGAGCAAGAGCAAGAGTAAGAATAGGAGGTTTGATGCGTGAAGAAACTGAACTGGGAAGAGGTGTAAGACAAGGTTATTGTTTATCACAAACACTGTTCAATATCTATTTGGAGCAAATTATTAATGAAAGTTTTGGCAGAAGTGTAGGATTTTGTATAGGGGGTAGGAGAATAGAGTGTATAAGACCTGCAGACGACAAGGTCGTGATGGTAGAGAGTATAAGAGAGATGGAACCAATGTTAGATGATCTAAACATAAAATTAGAAGAATATGGAATGAAGATTCACAAGAAGAAAACGAAAAGCGTGGTAATTGGAGGAAAGGGGAGAAAATGCCGTATCAAAATAGAGGGAGAGGAAATAGAGCAAGGGAATAACTTCAGTTACTTGGGAAGTGTAATAATAGATGGTATGTGTTGCTCAACACAAACTAGGAAAATAATTGCAAAGGCAAAAGAAAGATTCAAGAGGAATCAGAAACTACTTTGCGGAACACTAAACAAAGATCTTAGGAAAATACTTGCCAAATGTTACATCTGGAGCGTTGCACTGTATGCTGCGGAAGCCTGGACATTGAGGAAGGAAGATGAAAGATGATTGGAGGCATCAGAGATGTGGATATGGAAAAGAAAGGAAAAAGTGAAATGGAAGGCAGAGTAAGGACTGAAGAAGTATTAAGAAAAGTTGGAGAAGAAAGAAACATGCTGAAAGAGGAAACGAAACTGGATGGGACATTGTTTGAGCAGGGACTGTTTATTGAAGGATGGAATAGAAGGAATGGTGGAGTGAAAAATGGGAAGAGGAAAAGGAAGATATCAAATGCTAGACAATATAAGAGGAGACAAATATTCAGAAATGAAAAGCTATGGACAGACAAACGTGGAGAGGCTTAACCCATGACAAGACATGCCGTAAGGCAGAATACATTGCTACTACTCAGCAAATATTCGTTGTTGGTCGTCGTAAAACGATGACGTAATGGTTCAACCGCCATTGTCGGAGTGTTGAAAGCTCACGGCACGTTCTAGGAAACAAATCTACCTTCATTTAATTACATGATAAAGAAGTCAGATGCGGATATATGGAGTAAGTTTCATTGCAAAGTTAATTCTGATGAACAAAATTGATAAATCGTCTTTCCACGGTCACGCATCATCGTGTTAATGATAGATCAACAACACAGGTTTCGCGGATTTTCGTCGTTCATCTCATCAATATAATCGCCTTTTTCTCTTTTGATTTTTACATTCACTGCAAAATTTACCAGCTTACTAAAGGGAAAGAACAGTTATAAAACCATATGATTCGCTGCCTTGGAATTGTTAAAAACGATCTTCTAGGTCCGATGTAAACGCTCTCCTTCTTTGCAAAGTTTGAAAAAAGACCTTCTGTTTGCCAATGGCTTCGCCATTCCCTTATTTTAGGCCCTCACAACTGTTGTAACTCCGGAGTGGAGAAGAAATTCGCAGGCTGTGGTGAGCGTGTAGGCTCGATTACTTACGATCGTGCTAGAGCTCCCAGTACTCGCTAAGGTGCTACACGAAGTCGGATATGAATCCAGAAACCGTCTTTCCCAACTAATCTGCGAGATTCTATGGACGCTCTAACAGTAGGATCCACTAACTTCGTTTCCACATCCTCCCAATGACTGGTTCCGGAATTCCTTTGGTACCAATAGCTTCGTCTTCCTTGTAGTATAACTTACATATCACCAAAAGACGACGGCTGCTAGAAATCCTTGCGTAACACAAGAGATATTGAACTTAATCGATGAAATACGAAAGCTTAAAAACGAAGTAAATGAAGCAGGCGAACGGAAATACGAACGTCTCAAAAATGAGATTGAGAGGGAGCGCAAAAAGGCTAAGCATGAATGGCTAGAGGACAAATGTAAGGATTTAGAAGCACGTATCGTTAGGGGAAAGTTAGATGCCACCTACAGGAAAGTTAAAGAGACATTTGGAGAAAAGAGAACCACCTGTATGAATATCAAGAGCCGACATGGAAAATCAGTCCTAAGCAAAGGAGGGAAGGCAGAAAGGTGGAAGGATTATATAGTGTCTGTACAAAGGAGTTGTACTTTAGAGCAATATTATGGAAATAGAAGAAGACCTAAATGATCAGATGGGAGATATGATACTGCATGGAAAATTGGAAAGAGCACTGAAAGATCTAAATCGACACAAGGCCCCGGGAGTACACAACGTTCCGTTGCAACTACCGACAGCCTTCGGAGAGCCAGCCATGACAAACCTCTTCCATCTGGTGAGCAAGATGTATGAGATAGGCGAAATAACCTTAGGTTTCAAAAACAGTGTAATAATTCCACTTCCAAAGGAAGCAGATGCTGAAAGGTGTGAAAATTACCGAATTATCAGTTCATGATTGCAAAATACTAACACGAATTCTTTACAGAACAGTGGAAAGGCTGGTAGAAGCCGACCTCGGGGAAGATCAATTTAGATTCCGTAGATACGTAGGAACACGCGACGCAATACTGGTCCTACGACTTCTTTTAGTAGGCAGGCTACGGAAAGGCAAACCTTCGTTTATGGCATTTGAAGACTAAAAGAAAGCGTTTGACAATGCCGAGTGGAATACTCTTTCAAAATCTAAAGGTGGCTTGCGTAAAATACAGGGAGCGAAAGGCTATTTCCAATTTGTACAGAAACCAGATTTCAGTTATAAGAGTCGAGGGCCATAAAGAGGAAGCAGTGGTTGAGAAGGGAATTGAGACAGCGTTGTAGCCTATCCCTATGTTACTCAATCTGTACCTTGAGCAAGTTGTAATTGAAACAAGAAAAATTTGGACTAGGAATTAGTGGAGGTATCAGAAATAAAAACACTGAGTTTTGTCAAAGACGTTGTGATTCTGTCAGAGACAGCAAAGGACGTGGAAGAGTACTGAATGGATTGGGCAGGGTCTTGAAAGGGGGATATAAGATGAATATCAACAAAAACAAAACAAGGATAATGGAATGTAGTCGAATAACATCAGGCGATGCCAAGGGAATTAGATTAAAAAATGAGACACTTAAAGTGGTATATGAGTTTTGCTGTTTGGACAGCAAAATAACTGCTGATGGTCGAAGTAGGGACGATATAAAATGTAGACTGGCAGTGGCAAGGAAAGCGTTTCTGAAGAAGAGAAATTTGTTAACATCGAGTATAGATTTAAGCGTCAGGAAGTCTTTCCTGAAAGTATATCTATGGAGTGTTGTAATGTCCCCTTAAAAAAATTATAAATGACAGTGCTGGAAAACCTCTTACGTTATTTGATTTTCAAACAGCTGAGCAAAACTGAACGTACTCAGACATTTCTCTCTTTACTGATCCTGACCATCACTAAACTGACACACAATATTTTTTTTTTAGCGCAACGCAATCTGACTTTCAATAATCCATACAAAAGAATGGCGCTGCCAAATAATAACCTATATCTTTCATGAATAACTTACCTCACAAAAATCTTCCTTACTCGAACTACTTCAATACAGCGAGCGCCAAGACTACCAAGTAAATGAAAGATTCTAACTACTACAGGCACTAACTACTAATAGGCATAGTTAGCAAATGAAAGATTTTGATAGAGAACAAACGATGTATTTACCTTAATAGTGTTCAAAAGTTATATATATATCCAGTCGTACAAATTTCCTTTTTCTGACGGACACACGTCCAGATCGTCCGCTCTCAAAACTCTTCCAGCACTGCTGGCGGCTCACTCCAACTGCGCAACGATACGCGCTGTTCACATCCAACTGCCCAACAATACAGTAGCGAATATTCCAATAATGCCAACCAGCCACACAGCACAGTCAGTGATTTCAATACAGAGCGCTACGTGGCGTTACCAACATAAAAACCTAAACAGCCTAATTACAGTGTATCAATATGTATGGAAGTGAAACATGGACGATAAATAGTTCAGACAAGAAGAGAATAGCAGCTTTCGAAATGTGATGCTACAGAAGAATGCTGAAAATTAGATGGGTACATCACGTAACTAAGAGGTACTGAACGGAATTGGGGAGAAGAGGAATTTGTGGCACAACTTGACTAGAAGAAGGGATGGATTAGAAGAACACATTCTGAGACATCAAGGGATCACAGATTTAGTACGTGCGTTTGGGGTAAAATTGGTAGAGGAAGACCAAGATGGCTGTTGGTTGCAGTAGTTCCTTGGAGATGAAGAGGCTTGCACAGGATAGTTTAGCATGGAAAAGTCAAACCAGTCTTTGGACTGAAGACCACTACAACAACATCAAAAAATCACTAGAAACTAAATCAGAACCGTTGAATCTGGCTCATCTTAGATAGGAAAGTAATAACATAAGCACCATGCCACCTCACTTTGTAAGAGCAATGCCGTAAAAAATAACAAAAACATTTTGTTTTTTCAGTGCAGTTTTATTGATCCAATAAACATTAGTAAAATACATCAGAGCTGTAAGACAGTGAGTGTAATATTTCTCTTAGAGAAAATTTTTGCGTACTTGCATTAGGATATGCAAATAATTATTTAGTTGCTTAACGTGCTGGAATAAATTAGCTGGTGAAGAGGCGAGACGTGGCTAAAAAGGTGCGAGGAGAACTCCTTGTCCCAGGTGGGTGCAGCGACAGTTGGCCCGCCTACGGAGGCGCGCAGAGGCAGTCCCCGGCGAGGCGCTGGTGCAGCCATGGCAGGTAGTTGGCCACTCGCGTGTAGATGCCTGGGTAGTTGGGACGCGCGCACCCGCGACCCCACGACACGATGCCTACGGCACACACAGCACAGCACACGGTCAGGCAGCTGGCCCGAAACAGAGTGGATCTCTGGGCAGGTGAGGGGTATGTAAAAATTAAGTTTTAACAAAATGTCAGTTTGGTTTCCAGAAGGGTTTTTCAACGGAAAATGCTGTATACACTTTCACTAATGAAATATTCAATGCTCTGAGTAACCGGAAGTCACCCGTTGGAATTTTTTGTGATTTCTCAAAGGTTTTTGATTGTGTAAATCATGGAATACTTCTAGATAATCTCAAGTACTATGGTATGAATGGGACACTGCTCAAATGGTTTAAATCATACCTAACTGAAAGAGTGCAGAAAGTTGAAATGAGCAGTTCACATAATATGCAAAAAACGGATGATTTCTTAAACTGGGGAACAACCAAGAATGGGGTGCCGAAAGATTCAGTCTTGGGTCCTCTGCTGTTCTTAATATATATTCATGACTTGACATTCTGTATTCAACAAATTGCAAAGCTGGTACTTTTTGCCGATGATACAAGTATAGCTATCACACCAAAAGGACGAGAATTAACTGGTGAAATTGTAAACGATGTTTTTCAGAAAATCATTAAGTGGTTCTCTGCAGGTAGGCTCTCATTAAACTTTGACAAAACGCAGTCAATACAGTTCCCCACAGTAAATGGAATGCGCCATTGATAAATATATACTTCGATCAGAAATCGATAGCTAAGGTAGAATATTCAAAATTTCTAGGTGTATACATTGATGAGGGGTTGAAATGAAAAAACACCCTGAAGATCTGCTAACACGTTTTGAGTTCAGCTACTTATGCTATTAGAGTCATTCCAAATTTTGGCGAGATACATCTCAGTAAATTAGCTTACAACGCTTATTTTCATTCTCTGCTTTCCTATGGCATCATATTATGGGGTAACTCATCAATGAGTAAAAGAGTGTTCATTGCACAGAAGCGTGTAATCAAAATAATTGCTGGAGCTCATCAAAGATCATCCTGCAGACACTTATTTAAAGAGCTAGAGATCTTCGCTGTAGCCTCACAACATATATATTCACTTATGAAATTTGTTATTAACAATTCGAAGGAATTCAAACGTAATAGGCTACAACACTAGGAGAAAGGATGATCTTCACTACTCAAGGTTAAATCTAACTTTGGCTCAGAAGGGGGTAAATTATGCTGCCACAAAAGTCTTTGATCACTTACCTAATAACATCAAAAGTCTGACAGATAGCCGTATAGCATTTAAAAGGACATTAAAAAAATTTCTTAATGGCAACTCCTTCTACTCATTAGATGAATTTTTGGATATAGTAAGTGGGTAATTTCCCCAACCCCCCCAAAAAATTAAAAATGTTAAGTGTCATGTAATACTTTGTGTAATCTAATCTCTTGTATAGACACCTTTTATTAACCCGACACGTTACATATCATTACGAAGTGTCGTTTTCATGATCTATGGAACAAGTACTAATCCAAACTAATCTAATGCGTTCTAAGTTAACTAATTGTTCTTGGTGTTCAAGTACAGGAAGCACAGGTCAGGTGAACTGAGACCAGTCGTCACCGTTGACTCGTGACGTACCAATGTTAAGGCGTGTGGCGTCATACAGGCGTAAACAGGACGAGATCTGAAACCTGACAATATTTGCTTTGCATCTACATTTTCTTTTTGGAGAGTACCGCGTCATTATAGTTAATAAGCAAGTACTCAGGAAGGTCCAGTGTGCGCTGTAATTATCGTATGGCAGCGGAACTTGGTACATATGATAATGCGTTAATGTGGAACCGATTTATGCCGGAAAACATCAGTTTCCATTTTGGCCACGAGGTGCAAATGTGGCACTGTACACTGATTTTATGACGGTGTGACACACATGCTGGCATTTAACGAGCCATAATGTGATTGAACGATGTGGCTATCGAGAAAAGAGACTGTGCGCTGTTGGTGCAACTCTTATGTGAAGGCAGCAACTACAGTGGTGTATTGAGAGAGTATTGCCGAGTGAAAGCTCTGGGGAGACTCCCAACGTCATTAAATTACTTAAAGAAGATAATGAAATTCGGAAAAACTCGTGAGCTTCGTGTGACGCCAGTAAGATAATCGATGTGTGAAGACGTTCGTAACTGCCTGGTGCACATCCTTTTCCGACAGGAATCGTCGACCCTTCAAGGCTTTTTTTAAGGGACCGAAGGCGCGATAATCGCATGGGGAGAGATCAGGACTACAGGACGGGTGATCGAGTGTCTCCCTCCTGAGTTGGTGTAACTTCTGCGTTCTGACATTTGTGATATTGGGACTGCTCTATCATGAAGCAGCACACCCCTTGCTCACAATGGTGTTTTCGACAGAAGTGTTGCCCCATACACATTCTTTATTCTCCGTTGGATGTCTAGTGCTGCCAAGAAAAGAGAGCAGCACGTTGGTCCTATTTGGACACATTTGGTAATAATGTTGGCGTAGTTGTCGTTTCCGTATTTACGGTACGCACATCGGAAAAAGACAAATACCACACCGCCGGCCGGAGTGACCGAGCGGTTCTAGGCGCTACAGTTTGGAACTGCGCTACCGCTACGGTCACAGGTTCGAACCCTTCCTCGGGCATGGATGTGTGTGTTGTCCTTAGGTTAGTTAGGTTTAAATAGTTCTGAGTTCTAGGGGACTGATGACCTCAGAAGTTAAGTCCCATTGTGCTCAGAGCCATTTGAACCCATCGAATACCACACCAATCCCTTTCCTATATCTCTTTGCTAACATACCCGCATAAGCTGCAACAACGCTCTCAAATGTCAACTTTTTGATTGACCATTATGTATCACAACTGACTGAGTTTAGTCCCATAGGTTTTTACCACAAATTTACGAAAACTCACTGATCTGGTTCAACAGAAACTGACCGCATAGTACGTCAAATTCCTATCATCAATAATATTCTAGCGCTTAAGAAGAGGTTCACCTCTCCGCATAGTGGCGGCAGTAATATTTGGATTGCTGACGCTCTGTTATAAACGCCAAATCATTTCGTAGTTACATAATACTCTGGATCGTAATATTCTTGTGTTTTTGTTGGTCATTCGTACCTTGGATACGTAACTTGTGCTCGCTGCTTTGTACTCTTTCACGGTAGAGACGTAAGTTCGGAAGGATAAAGAACCTTAGGGGCCGAGAAAAAGTCAAACTGTACGCGTCAGCGTTCGACTGCAGAACCTCTGTGGTCCATCATGATTCGATATTTGTTTCCTAAAACACACCCATAATCAAAATAAGCAATTATTCCTATAGTATAACCATATTTCGTACATTTGATCTGAGGCTGAAAGTGTAAAATAAGTTGGAGAGCTTATTTTCATCTAAGGTTCTCATCTCCAATGAAACGGGTATGATACTGGATTTGAAATTTAATTGGAACAGTTGTTAACTTCGAACTGTTACAGGCCAGAAAAAAAGAGGATAAAAATGGATTAAGCACACATGAACATGGAAAACCACTCTTATCCGATGACTAACTTAGTTTGCTATGTCTGTCAGTACTAGCTTTTTGTTGGTGTCATCAGTTTCCTGACTGATTTGATGCGGCCTGCCTCCGATTTCTGGCGTGCAGCAACTTCTTTATCTCAGAGTAGCGCTTGACTTGCACCCATCGTTCACAGGTATTCATTTGATATCTCAGTCTTTCCTTACTGTTTTCTCTCTCTGTACCTCCCTCAAGTACCATGAAAGCTATTCCTTGATGTCTTAACACACGTCCTATCAACCTGCCCAGTACTACTAGAGACGGCTTAAAGTTTGCTTGGGCGAATTTCTTACATTCCAGGCAGTTCAGTAATTCTTTACCCCCAATGGAATACTAATAATGATGACTGAATCCCTGTTCAATGGATAAGTTTTACTTTTATTAAAAGTGCACCGAGATATGGATTGTAACAGGCTAATTTGCTTAGATTAATTTTGTATTTGACAACACTTACCGATTACTTCCATGCTTCCATTTTTGTTGTCCACATGGAGCGGGCCGCCGCTGTCACCCTGAAAAAAATTGTTGAAGTATTATTATTGCAGACGCTCAGAATGCTACTAAAGATGTACAAAATGAGAGTTTTTTTATTACAAGTATGTTACGATTTTAACATTCGTTTAGAAACCCACATGCAGTTAATTAAGACTAGTCAATATTATTCAGTGTTGAATTTATCTACTTGTTACCACGACGACAACTGTCTTGTTTACGTTTATATACTGTAAGCACTATGCTCAAAGGCACTATCTTGTAACGAAGCGCTGATTTTTTTGAAGCAGAAGGGAAGGATGTTGCGTAAAACAACTGAACGAGTGAGATACGTATATCTAGACTAAAAGGTTACTAGTAACTTCCACCATGGATAAAGGATAAAACAGACTGTCAATGTAAAATGTTCAACCATCAAACACAAAGAAAGAAAACCACAAGAAAGCAGAATATCGCGTTGCTTCAAGGGCAGAGACAAATGTATTCTGCTGCACGTTTGATAGATTTTGAAGATATGTCTGCAGAACAAAGGACGCAGCTCCTTGCATTAACTGATAGATGTGTAGCAGAAGGGACTATGGTTAGGTAACTAAGAATGTAGATAGTATTTATGCTTTTATAGCACTAATATTACGTCTAATATTAGCGGGAAAGTTTACTTTTGAGCCCTTAAAGCGAACATAAGACCTCAGAATCTGAAGCGAGGTGTACAGTCGGGTGAAATAAAATACAGAACTGAACCCCAGAGCGAGGTGTTGTTTCGCTTCTTATCAGACAGTCAAAAGAATGATTTTAGTGCATGATGATTGAATATCATGTACTCAAATACAGGAAATTCGTGCGCTGTGGGGCAGAAGAGGCAGTTTTAATTTATGAGGTATGTTGCGCAAGAAGCAACAGAAGTTCAGATGCAATGAATGTGATGGACGGTTATTAGAACGGAGAAAACTATGACCGATGAAGATGTTAAAATTCGTAGAAACCTTGCCATAACGTTTAGAGTAGGGAAAGATAACTAACCACTTGCTAGTTCCATTGTTTCTCTGTAACTATGGTACTGTCGCTTGTTTACGTTTTTTGTAACCATTAACAATGTTTATTCGGTCAACATTCCTTCAAGAAAAGTTTCAAAAGCAACTGCTGCTCCTACTAAACGTCTGAAAAAACAGTGATACTGAAGATCTAAAATAATATCAATGCTAGTGAGGCCGATTAGTCTTAGTGGTCGCAAAAAATTGTATCCTTTGTCGCAAAAAAAAGTATCTCTTGGCGCTGTTCATGAAATGAAAAATAAACATACCCCAAATGGTCTTAGGATGAGTACAGTAAACCAGAAATGTGAAAGTGTATCTTCCAGTACACTCAAGAATCGTCCAAAAAAGTCTCGTGTTACACGTAAAACTGTAGCGGACGATTCGCGCTTGGTACCACAGTGGCTGGTTGCGCTTACGTACCTGGCAAGCGTCGCGCTTGCCCTGCGGGTAGCCGGCGCAGATCATGTTGTCGGTGATACGCTCGCTGGGGTACCCGGCGCGCCGGCACTTCTCCATCGACATGATGGGCACCGCCACTTTGCGCAGCGTCGCTGACGTCGGCTTCCGCTCCTCCACGCGGCCCCAGCCAGTCACGATGGCCACACGGTCCGTGTAGTCTGCCGTGTCTGCGAAACACGCCCTCCTGTATTGCCCGTGCAGTGACACAACATTTTCATATACACTCCTGGAAATGGAAAAAAGAACACACTGACACCGGTGTGTCAGACCCAGCATACTTGCTCCGGACACTGCGAGAGGGCTGTACAAGCAATGATCACACGCACGGCACAGCGGACACCCCAGGAACCGCGGTGTTGGCCGTCGAATGGCGCTAGCTGCGCAGCATTTGTGCACCGCCGCCGTCAGTGTCAGCCAGTTTGCCGTGGCATACGGAGCTCCATCGCAGTCTTTAACACTGGTAACATGCCGCGACAGCGTGGACGTGAACCGTATGTGCAGTTGACGGACTTTGAGCGAGGGCATATAGTAGGCATGCGGGAGGCCGGGTGGACGTACCGCCGAATTGCTCAACACGTGGGGCGTGAGGTCTCCACAGTACATCGATGTTGTCGCCAGTGGTCGGCGGAAGGTGCACGTGCCCGTCGACCTGGGACCGGACCGCAGCGACACACGGATGCACGCCAAGACCGTAGGATCCTACGCAGTGCCGTAGGGGACCGCACCGCCACTTCCCAGCAAATTAGGGATACTGTTGCTCCTGGGGTATCGGCGAGGACCATTCGCAACCGTCTCCATGAAGCTGGGCTACGGTCCCGCATACCGTTAGGCCGTCTTCCGCTCACGCCCCAACATCGTGCAGCCCGCCTCCAGTGGTGTCGCGACAGGCGTGAATGGAGGGACGAATGGAGACGTGTCGTCTTCAGCTATGAGAGTCGCTTCTGCCTTGGTGCCAATGATGGTCGTATGCGTGTTTGGCGCCGTGCAGGTGAGCGCCACATTCAGGACTGCATACGACCGAGGCACACAGGGCCAACACCCGGCATCATGGTGTGGGGAGCGATCTCCTACACTGGCCGTACACCTCTGGTGATCGTCGAGGTGACACTGATTAGTGCACGGTACATCCAAACCGTCATCGAACCCATCGTTCTACCATTCCTAGACCGGCTAGGGAACTTGCTGTTCCAACAGGACAGTGCAATTCCGCATGTATCCCGTGCCACCCAACGTGCTCTAGAAGGTGTAAGTCAACTACCCTGGCCAGCAAGATCTCCGGATCTGTCCCCCATTGAGCATGTTTGGGACTGGATGAAGCGTCGTCTCACGCGGTCTGCACGTCCAGCACGAACGCTGGTCCAGCTGGGACGCCAGGTGGAAATGGCATGGCAAGCCGTTCCACAGGACTACATCCAGCATCTCTACGATCGTCTCCATGGGAGAATAGCAGCCTGCATTGCTGTGAAAAGTGGATATACACTGTACTAGTGCCGACATTGTGCATGCTCTGTTGCCTGTGTCTATGTGCGTGTGGTTATGTCAGTGTGATCATATGATGTGTCTGACCCCAGGAATGTGTCAATAAAGTTTCCCCTTCCTGGGACAATGAATTCACGGTGTTCTTATTTCAATTTCCAGGAGTGTATTTTCCATTAAAACCATTCTAAACACGCTGCTGTAATGCTCAACTGTATCACATATATCAGCACCTGTTGCTCGATGTCTACACTACTGGCCATTAAAATTGCTACACCACGAAGATGACGTGCTACAGACGCGAAATTGTCACAACAGGAAGAAGATGCTGTCATATGCAAATGATTAGCTTTTCAGAGCATTCACACAAGGTTGGCTCCTTTGGCGACACCTACAACGTGCTGACATGAGGAAAGTTTCCAGCCGATTTCTCATACACAAAGAGCAGATGACCGGGGTTGCCTGGTGAAACGTTGTTGTGATGCCTCGTGTAAGGAGGAGAAATGTATACCATCACGTTTCCGACTTTGATAAAGGTCGGATTGTAGCCTATCGCGATAGCGGTTTATCGTATCGCGACAATGCTGCTCGCATTGGTCGAGATCCAATGACTGTTAGCAGAATATGGAATCGGTGGGTTCAGGAGAGTAATAAGGAACGCCGTGCTGGATCGAGATGACTGGCATCTTATCCGCTTTGCTGTGACGGATCGTGCAGCCACGTCTCGATCCCTGAGTCAACAGATGGGGACGTTTGGAAGACAACAACCATCTGCACGGACAGTTCGCCGACATTTGCAGCAGTATGGACTATCAGCTCGGAGACCATGGCTGCGGTTACCCTTGACGCTGCATCACAGACAGGAGTGTCTGCGATGGTGTACTCAACGACGAAGCTGGTTGCACGAATGGCAAAACGTCATTTTTCGGATGAATCCAGGTTCTGTTTACAGCTTCATGATGATCGCATCCATGTTCAGTGACATCGCGGTGAACGCACATTGGAAGCGTGTATTCGTCATCGCCATACTGGCGTATCACCCGGCTTGTTGGTATGGGGTGCCATTGGTTACACGTCTCGGTCACCTCTTGTTCGCATTGACGGCACTTTGAACAGAGGAGATTACATTTCTGATGTGTTACGACCCCTGGCTCTACCCTTCATTCGATCCCTGCGACACCCTACATTTCAGCAGGGTAATGCACGACCGCATGTTGCAGGTCCTGTACGGCCTTTCTGGATACAAAAAATGTTCGACTGCTGCCCTGGCTAGCATATTCTACAGATATCTCACCAATTGAAAACGTCTGGTCAATGGTGGCCGAGCAAGTGGCTCGTCACAATACGCCAGTCACTACTCTTGATGAACTCTGGTATCTTGTTAAAGCCGCATGGGCAGCTGTACCTGTACACGCCATCCAAGCTCTGTTTGACTCAATGCCCAGGCATATGAAGGCCGTTATTACGGCCCGAGGTGGTTGTTCTGGGTACTGATTTCTCAGGACCTATGCATCCAAATTGCGTGAAAATGTAATGACATGTCAGTTCTAGTATAATATATTTGGCCAATGAATACCCCTTTATCATCTGCATTTCTTCTTGGTGTAGCAATTTCAATGGGCAGTAGTATATGTCTGTTTGACATAAATTGCAAATGCAGCCACTGTAGGAATCAAATACCCCTGATAACCCCTGATAAATACCGACAGCGAGCCGTCGACTACCAGTGATTCCATAGCACAACATCACTTGGAGCTCCATCGCCCGCAAAAACGCTGACATCGGTACCAGGATAATTGCGTGCGGAGAATGAACAGTTGTGGTTTCTTGAAGAGGGCCTCTTGAGACAATGACCTACTTTCTTTCTAGGTTGATGAACATATTCGGATCACGAGATACGTTACATTATCCTATGGATTTTTTAAAATATTACCCATCAGGAAATGGTCTATATTGGCATGAGCTGCGGTACTGAATGCGTAACTTCTTCCATTTTATGCACTGATGGAACAGTCAGCATGTACCTTGTCTCAAAATCTGATGATGCTGTGAACTTCGAAACCAGCTACGGAGAAGTAAGTTATTACAGCGAAGGCTAAGTGGATGTTTTTCTAACATCATGACATAGTCCTTACGGCAGCATTACTTGAAAGGTGCAGTAGTTTCCATTTCATGTCAAGGAATCCCTAAACTAACGTACGTTCTAGAGATGTTACTTTTGAATATGTTCTGATGCTCAAAATGTTCGTACACTTTAAACCTGAAACATATTTTTCGACAAGATATATACAATTGCTCAATTCTAAAAGTCTACTGTTAAATCAAACATTTGCTCCTAGAACAATTATTTTTAAAATGAGTACTGAACATCACAAACTGCCGGCTTCGACTGACGTTCCTCTGTCTCTCACCTTTCTTTTCACGGTGAGCTCATCTCGTTTGTAGAAATTGCACCACCACTTGTTGACACAAGAAATTTTCTCCCTATGCACCATGTGCAGTATTAAGTTTGTTGTGATCAGCACATTCACAAACATAATTCCCTGATGAACAGCCCCCCCCCCTTATCTCCAGCAGAAGATTCATTCACTTCCTGAGCCTACAATAACTGCTTGGGGAAAGGGGTACTTTAGCATACTATGATGCATCTACCCCTCAAGTACCAAAAACCACAGTACGAGCCTTCTACAGGGTGATCAAATTAAAACAGGTCCAGAAATTTTTGATGCATTTTAAGAGCAGCAACGCATCTTACATCATCCACCCATGTGGCAGTTGATGCAAAGTGGTTTGCCTGTCTTAAGATGCGTGACAAACTATCTGGTTCTCTTTCATTTTGCACATCCTGTAGAAACATCCAATTAGTACACTGGGTGATTTAGCTGCCCCTACCTACGGGATTCATGCAACCCACAACGCCCTCATAAGCTGCACTTAAATATTTTCATATTGCCAGGCTTTCTACGTGCAAAATATTAGACCTACAGAAAAAATGAACAGGACCCTTTGTACAAAATTTAATGTAGTTAAATTTTCCACAGGGACACGTTTTCGCTAGAGGCCGGAGTTTTAGAATTATTCACGAAAAATATACAAAACTGACCTTCAAATGCGTTTTCCTCGAATAAATCGAAATCCAGCGAAAATATAGCCCATTTCAAAATTTAGCTACATCAGTTTTCCAATATAAATGTTCTGTTCGTTTTTTTCTGTAGAACTAATGATTTGGGTGTAACGAGTGAGAGAATATTAAAATCTCGTGCACGGTTTTCTGAAGACGTTGTCGTTTGCATAAATCACATAGATCGTGGCAGCCGACTCACGCCGTGTTGTTCATTTCTTGTTTCATTGTGAGTGTGTTGCGGCAGGTTCGAGTCAGCCTGTACGTTTTCTTATACCTACTGGCAGTGTAAGACGCGGTACTCACTGTCTACGGGGAGACAGGCCGGGCGCACGCTGGTGCCGAAGTCGACGGGCTTGTCGAGGCGGATGAGCGCGATGTCGTGGTTGAAGGTGAAGATGGAGAAGTTGTCGTGCCGCTGCCACTCGGTGACGCCGCGCTCCAGGCTGACGCTTTCGTTCTGCACGCCGCGGTCGTGCTCGCCCAGCGTCACCAGGATGTCCTGCGACCGCAGTCTGCGCACGCCGTGACGTCACATACAGTTAAGTACACACACACTGACACCGGGGTGTTTAGGCCATCAGGCACCCGGCTTGCTCACTGGGCCTTGAATACCAAGGACATCAAAGAAACAGCTCCATTCTGATACAGCGCCTGACCACTAACAAGGGCCGGAAACCTATAGAATAAAAATTTATGGATTATGTGTGTTCGTAGGAAGCAGAAATGCGAAGAAGGGTCCGAACACAAATCCTCTGCCATCTGCAAAACGTTACAGGAAGTCTGGAAACATTTGGCGTTTCACAAAGTGTAACAGTAGTACCTCGTATTGGACAGGTAAGCAAATGGAGGAAGTTCTTGATATTTGCAACGAAATGTTGGTGTAGAAAGGACACTTTGAATTTTACACCCGTCGAAGTCGAGGTGGTTACAGACCCAGAAGTATCTCGGGTGCACAACAATAAGGTAAGAAAACAGTCATGGCTTTGCTGACGAAGCCAAAATCGTTTGAAGTGACTTCATTTAACAATGGGATGGAACAGCTGCGGCCATCGGAGATCGTAAATGGGCGCTCCAACTACACGAACGCTACCCTTCTATAGACAGTTTAAGTGCATTCTATTCTGTTTACACCATTTTCTGCTGTTGTTGATATTACCATCTACTCGTCTGACGGTAAATCCATGTCTTCTTTCCATTTCGCTTCATTGACCCGAACTGTCTCTACGTTGAACATTCCACGCTCCGACTAGTAGAATTTTACATTATTGTTTATTCAGTTCTTCTCTCATGGTCACCTCCCTCTTCGCTTTCCCCTCCCAGAGATCCAAATGGGGTCTAACCCATTATGCCAATTGAGAGAGATCATCACGACACTTTTTCAGCTACTGGCCACATCTCCTGCGGATATACATTAGGTGTGTTCCATGAAGTGGTTCCCACTGCGTTCTGCATCCTTACGTCCTTGATCATTACTGATTCTTCCACATTTTAGGGACAGTTTCCTACCCCTATGGCTAAAGAAGGTACTGATACTCTATCCGCTACAAGGCTTTTTATATTTTGATAAATCGCATTTTATGACACACTCATAACTGGTTTCGGCCCGCCCCGCAGTGGCCATTGTCACATGCTATGGGTAGCATTTGGTGAACAAATGGCCACGAGTTGTGATCTAGATATTATAAGTCAATCACCGTTGCCTTATATGAAATGTTGATTTTCCCCAAAATAATAGTCTATCTACTGCTTTGCCATTGCCGCCATTCCTGGCGATTTTTATTCAAACGTTTAGGAGTAACAGGGTTCTAACCCCCTACTGAAGCTATTCAGGGTCTAGAGGTAGAATCTTAGACTAGTAATCGAAAGGTTCTGGGTCCCGCGTTCGAGCCCAGCTACTGCTAAGCTTCTGAACAAAAATCATCGCCATGACGGCCGAAGACTTCCAATCCGAGAAATTACCTTCGTTCTACGAAAGACCTTTTCAAAAAGGGCGATGGAGCGGACAGAGTTTCATAGACCCCGGGCTTTTCGATTAACAGCCAAAGACCACAGGCATTTCAAAATATAACATGAAAGTGGAGATTTGCTAAAGAACACAAGGGTACACTCTCCCCGGCGTCGTTAGTATGAGCGAAGTTGGGCTACAACTGCAGCAACCACAGAAGTCATTTCAATCAGTGACGACGTTAGAAATGACTGTTGGTTTCGTTACGCTTTTACACCCACAGAAGCCACTAACAATACTCTCTACAGAACACACTTTACGTATGATGACAGAATTCGTGGGCACATCTAAAATCTTGTAATACTTCGGAAGTCTTTCAGCTATGACGTTTCTAGTGTACAGCATCTCCATAAACTGCCGACAAGCGATAGAGAAGCGCTTCCCCGTGAGGTTTTGGCCTCCAATATCAAAGATCTTATACGCACCTCTACAGGGCAGAATCGAAATTGCATCCATGTACACATCGCCTCACGTGGATACACCAAGAAATGAACAGGCTAATAAACTGATTTAGGAAACAGTCATAGGAGAAATACTAGAAACAGCGGGCACAGGCCTTCTCATCGGCAACACCAGACTCACCCACGAGCCTGTCCGAATGTATGTATGATATCCCACAGATGATAAACCATATTCTCAAGGAGTATGCTCCTCTTGTCAAAATTAACGCGAGAGCTTGGAATGAGTAAATGTCGATTCATAGTCGTGGACGATGGGATAGCTGCTGAACAGTTAATTGCTTTCGTGAGAGATAACGAATATAATAACAAAATTTAATATCCTTAGCAGTCTCATGTCGACTTCAGGTGTAAGTTTGTAGGGACGCAGGTTATCTGGCCACAACAAGGGTGTGAGGACGTATCGCCCCATACCACCACGTTCCACTACATTCTTTTTCAGCTAATGATCTTTTTAGTTCCATTGAGTCTTATTTTCATTCCTCAATGTAGATAATAAATATTTAAAGAATACCCTGCGTTGATGGCATTGAGGTGTGCACTGCTGTTACGTCTCTAACCACTGCTGGTATAAAAAAATAAGCATCTGACGTTTAAAGTCTAATGTTTTTGCAGCAAGCAGTGTCTGGAAACAACCTCCTCAACTTCCACATCTGTCTATCCTCCAGGGCGATAGATCACTTTAAAGTCTCTAACGTCCACACCTGGGATATCTCTAAGCAAGTCAAAAACTTTTTGTTTAACTTTAATTAGAGAAAGAGCTACGTTTTATCTTGAAACAAAGAGAGATTTTAGAGTCTGGAAAAGTTTCCTACTTGAGCACGGACATGCACACAGCTTTGCATAGCGTAAGTGACAGCACAGTGGAAGCCGGCAATACCAGGGTTTCTTTGGTGTATCCGTCTCTAATATGATCACTGTGACGGAACGTTAAGCACTAATCTTCCGTCCTTCGATTGCTATATTGCTGACGGGAGCAGCTCGGCGCTCTGGCTGTCAAGTGAGAACTACTTGTTATCGGACTGTAGTCCTTTGGAGCTTCTAGCTGTGACTGCTTCCACACTGGCACCTTGCCGCCTCTCCTCCAATAAGCCAGTTAAAACTGCTACCGTTCAAACTAATCCATAAAATGCTTCATTTAGGTGAGGCACAGCAGATTTTAGCTACTACGACTACATGGGATACAAAAACATTATTCTCTCATTCCAAATCAGCGTATTAACTACATGTCCAGAGAAAGAAGGTGTTCGTCTAAATGCTGTTCAGCCCCTTTATGACAAGACTGCCTGTGATTTATGTGTATTTATCGAGAATATAGTCGATATTGGACTCATTTCACTCTCTACTTGGGGCGTTCTCATCATTAACGACTGAAATACAGCTACGTACTGCACACGCACTAACTGAAAAGCCACATGATTGATTCCACGCCTGAATGTAGCAAGGAAAGTGCAAACAACAACATACAGAAAGGACAGCATTCTAGGTCATTAACAACTCGTTAATGTAATTCACTCCTGTCTTTCCGTTCACATGACATCTGTAGATCGTAGCCCTCAGCATGACGTAAGTACAGGAATGTAAGTACTGCCTTTGCACTCTACAGACAAAGAGGACTACGGTACGTGCGGCGAGAGTTCGCGAAGTGAAGTCTTTTGTGGCTGACAAAGCGGCGAGGCCGCCGCACGCCACGCGGGGCAACTGGAGTGTTGTGCGGTGTGGTGACCTTGGCAACGCGACCGCCACGGGGTCAGTGCCGCGCCGTGCGCAGCCAAACGGCACCTGGCGGGCGGACACAACACTAGCGGTCGCAAAGTTGCCACGCACAGTAGTATCGACGTCACAGGGTGACACACTGGTGAGCCATGACATTATGACCACCTGCTCAAAAACTTGTTTGTTCGTCTTTGGAAAGACATAGATCAGTGATTCCGCGTATGACAGATCCGACAGCTGGTTGGTAGGTTTGTGGAGATGTGTGGCATTAGAAGTCTACGCACAGGTTATGTAATTCGCGTAAATAACGGGCCACTGATCTACGTACGCCGTAATGGCGCTCGATGAACAAAGTAAGGGCATATGGACTATCAGACCAATTGTGTGATTGGATTGAAGAGTTCCAGAACGCAGCATGTTATTCTCAATGGAGAGAAGTCTTCCGCAGTAAGAGTGATTTCAGGTGTGCCGCATGGGAGTGTCGTAGGACCGTTGCTATTCACAATATACATAAATGGCGTTGTGGATGACATCGGAAGTTCACTGGGGCTTTTTGCGGATGGTGCTGTGGTATATCGAGAGGTTGTAACAATGGAAAAGTGTAGTGAAATGCTGGAGGATCTGAAGCGAATTGACGCGTGGTGCAGGAATGACAACCGAATCTCAATGTAGACAAGTGTAATGTGCTGCGAATACATAGAAAGAAAGATCTCTTATCATTTAGCTACAATATAGTTGGTCAGCAACTGGAAGCAGTTAATTCCATAAATTATCTGGGAGTACGCATTAGGAGTGATTTAAAATGGAATGATCACATAAAGTTGATCGTCGGTAAAGCAAATGCCAGACGGAGATTCACTGGAAGAATCCTAAGGAAATGCAATCCGAAAACAAAGGAAGTAGGTTACAGTACACTTATTCGCCCACTGCTTGAATACTGCTCACCGGTGTGGGATCTGTACCAGATAGGGTTGACAGAAGAGAGAGAGAAGATCCAACGGAGAGCAGCGCGCTTCGTTACGGGATCATTTAGTGATGCGCGAGAGTGTTACGGAGATTATAGATAAACTCCAGTGGGAGAATCGGCAGGAGAGCCGCTCAGTAGCTCGGTACAGGCTTTTGTTGAAGTTTCGAGAACATACCTCCACCGAGGAGGCAAGCAATATATTGCTCCCTCCTACGTATATCTCGCGAAGAGACCATGAGGATAAAATCAGAGAGATTAGAGCCCAGACAGAGGCATACTGACAATCCTTCTTTCCACGAACAATACGCGACTGGAATAGAAGGGAGAACAGATAGAGGTACTCAAGGTACCCTCCGCCACACACCGTCAGGTGGCTTGCGGAGTATGGATGTAGATGTAGATAGCTCCATAGGATTTACATGAGGCGGATTTGGTCACAGAGACATCGACTTGAGTTCACTGTAATGCTCCTAAAACCAATGTAGCACCCTTCTGGCTCCGAGACACGGACAATTATACTGCTGAAAGATGGCATTACAGTCGGGGAAGACGTCAAGCATGAAGGGATGCAGGTGGATCGCAGCTGTCAGCGTGTCTTCCAATACTACCAAAGCTGTCTTGCAACCCCAGGATGTCTCCCATAGCATAATACCGCTACCACCTGCCTACGTCAATGGCGCGCTGCACGTTTCGAGCCGCGTTCACCTCGATAGCGGCGTTTGTGGAGACAACCATCGATTTAATGTGGCAAAAATGTGATTCACCCAAAGAGCGAACACGGTTCCATTGATCGACGGTCGAATGATGATTGTCCCGTGCCCACGGCAATCGTAACTGACGATGTCGTTGGGTCAACATGTGAACTTGTAGGGGTGGTCTGCTGCAGAGCTCCATGTTCAACAATATACCATGAACTATGTGCCCCGAAGCACTTGCGCGTGGGCCAGCGTTATGCTCTTTCAGCAGACATGCCATAGATCTCCATGTGTCCTACTTTACAGAGCAAACAAGCCTCTGAACCTCACGGTCTGAAAGTTTTCTTCTTTGTTATTGACCTCAAACATTATACAATGTGGGCAGAATAAAACCTTGCCCAGAAAATATTTAATGTACCTTAAAATAGGCAATTCAACTTACATCATTCATTCCCAGATCAGGTGATGTAAACTAGGTTGCCTATCTCAAGGTACAAGGGATATTATCTGGGCCAGTTTTATTTTCCCTGTCCTGTGTGAAATCTTGAATCTGCAACTTCGGAAAAGTCTACGACCACAAGTTAAGTACTAGGTGAACAAAAAGTCAGTATAAATTTGAAAACTGAACAAATCACGGAATAATGTAGATAGAGAGGTACAAATTGACACACATGCTTGGATTGACATGGGGTTTTATTAGAACGAAGAATTATAAAAAGTTAAAAAAATGCCTACAGATGGCGGTTCATTAGATCAGAGTAGCAACAATTAGCATAACAAAGTAAGACAAAGCAAAGATGATGTTCTTTACAGGAAATGCTCAATATGTCCACCATCATTCCTCAACAATAGCTGTAGTCGAGGAATAATGTATTGTGAACAGCACTGTAAAGCATGTCCTGAGTTATGGTGAGGCACTGGCGTCGGATGTTGTCTTTTAGCATCCTTAGAGATTTCGGTCGATCACGATACACTTGCGACGTCAGGTAACCCCAAAGCCAATAATCGCACGGACTGAGGTCTGGGGACCTGGGAAGCCAATCATGACGAAAGTGGCGGCTGGGCACACGATCATCACCAAACGACGCGCGCAAGAGATCTTTCACGTGTCTAGTAATTTGGGGTGGAGCGCCATCCTGCATAAACATCGTACGTTCCAGCTGGTGTTCATCACCAGGCTGGGGATGATGCGATTCTGTAACATATCGGCGTACCTCTCACCCGTCACGGTAGCAGTTTCGCTGTCGAGCGCTATCTATCGGGCATTTTGTGAACTTTGTTTTTTTTTGTTGTTGTTCTAATAAAACCCCATATCATTCCAAGCACGTGTGTCAATTTTTACCTCTCTATCTACATTATTCCGTGGTTTATTAAGTTTTCAAATTTGTTGTTGTGGTCTTCAGTCCTGAGACTGGTTCTATGCAGCCCTCCATGCTACTCTATCCTGTGCAAGCTTCTTCATCTCCCAGTACCTACTGGAACCTACATCCTTCTGAATACGCTTAGTGTATTCATCTCTTGGTCTCCCTCTACGATTTTTACCCTTCATGCTGCCCTCCAATACTAAATTCGTGATCCCTTGATGCGTCAGAACATGTCCTACCAAACGATCCCTTCTTCTAGTCAAGTTGTGCCACAAACTTCTCTTCTCCCCAATCCTATTTAATACCTCCTCATTAGTTATATGATGTACCCATCTAATCTTCAGCATTCTTCTGTAGCACCACATTTCGAAAGCTTCTATTCGCTTCCTGTCCAAACTAGTTATCGTCGATGTGTCACTTCCATACATGGCTACGCTTCATAAAAGTACTTTCAGAAATGACTTCCTGACACTTAAATCTATACTCGATGTTAAGAAGTTCCTCTTCTTCAGAAACGCTTTCCTTGCCATTGCCAGTCTACATTTTATATCCTCTCTACTTCGACCATCATCAGTTATTTTGTTCCCCAAATAGCAAAACTCCTTTACTACTTTAAGTGTCTCATTTCCTAATCTAATTTCGTCAGCATCACCCGACTTAAATCGACTACATTCCATTATCCTCGTTTTGCTTTTGTTGATGTTCATCTTATAGTTTAGTCTCAAGACACTACCCATTCCGTTCAACTGCTCTTCCAAGTCCTTTGCTGTCTCTGACAGAATAACTATGACATCGAAGAACCTCAAAGTTTTTATTTCTTCTCCTTGGATTTTAATACCTACTCCGAATTTTTCTTTTGTTTCCTTCACTGCTTGCTCAATATACAGATTGAATAACATCGGTGAGAGGCTACAACCCTGTCTCACTACCTTCCCAACCACTTCTTCCCATTCGTACTCCTCGACTCTTGTAACTGCCTTTTCAAATTTATACTGACTTTTTGATCACCCTGTGTATCCACTGCGTCGATTTGAGACTCTATTGGTGGGCCTCGTCAATAACGTCAAAATAATGAATGTAGCTGGATCCCAAGCTGCATCAATCAGCTGACGGACTGAAGACGACAACACTTACGAGCGAGCAGAAGTGGGCGTCGGTGCACTCACCCGTCGACGCAGTGCGCGGCGGTGAGGACGTGGTGCCTGGAGATGAGCGTGCCGCCGCAGTAGAACTTGCCTCTCCGGCTCAGCGCCGCCACCCACGGGAACTCGTTGACGCGCGTCACGTTGCCGCCCACGATGCGCTGCCGCCGGTTCGGTACGCCGCACGCTGCAACCAAAGCGGCGTTAACCACCACCACTTAGACTACAGGCCTGCACGCACACTTGTGATGTCACATACTGATGGCCGGCTCTGTATAGGAACGTTCCCGTTAAGCACTCTGCAGCTAAACGAACTTTACGAGTTTTAGAGCTGAGACCGCATAGAGATTCTCGTGCTTTCCTCTTCTACATGTTCTTGTAATGAAAGTACGGAAATTTATATGAGTGCGTAAAGTAACTGAACAAAACTACCCTATGTTATTTCAAGATGTAAAATTATTTTGACGATTTGCCTCAAATACGCGTTTCTAGGCTTGAATAGAAACTGTAATTTTAAATTCCGTCTTTTACCTCAGGAGCTACGCTTTCTTGCAGTAAAAAATCGCCAATATGCAACAACAAGCAGACGTTTTCGGTTTTAAATAAAGCATATGGAGCTCCTACAGAATTTAAGAATTTCTTTCCCTGGTTATTTTCGTAAATTCTTCCTCTCCACTTCAAAATTTGCTGATCTCACACGAAACTTAAATCATTCGACGAAATGGAGCACCTCCTGACATAATGTTTAATAAATAAAAAAAAACAAAAAAATATTTTGTTTCCCTGTTTCTTCAGAACTTTAGAACCTTAAACATGAAAACATAGTTTCTCCTATATCCTTCGTGTCACAGAGTGCTGTTAATTTAATCATAATGCACTTAATTCGAAATTCTGCTTTCTATACTGCTTAATCTGTCGAGCACTGAACTCATTAAAGCAATTTTCTAAGGTAGTTTACTCAAATTGAAATTATTTCCGAACAGTTGTATATGTAAAACTGAACAAAATCATTCTGTACCTCTCCCAAATAAAATTACTGAAAACTCAATAATCTGGTAGGAATGATAAGGAATACTAAACATTTTCGAGTCACACTAATTAATATAACTATTCTGTGTGACAATAGTTGCAAATATGGGAGACATTCACAGCCAGCTTCGTATTAACCTCGCAGCAATGGTCCAGAATTAAGAAACAAATGATACTGGCACGTGATACATAACTGCTTTTAAAAACAATTGGCAAATGTGGTGCAATGGAAACAAATAACACGCTACAAATTTTTTGAATGATGCGTAGAGACAAATTCCTGTCTGGGAATAGCTGCAATTCAGCGATTTCTCAAGTTCACACATTTGGGAAATCGAAACATGTGCACTTTCATGCCTTTTTGGGATTTATAATTTCCCCGGCAAAAGGGAACGCAGCACTTTTATTCCATACTTCGAAGAACTGTAGGCGAATACTGTATGAAATATATATCACTATCACGTGTCACACAATTTCAACACAACATACACGCCAACAGGTCTGCCGACTGAAGATAAGATGGCCAACAGTTTGTGACGTCAAGTGCCAATATGGCCGCTGTGCGTAGGCCTTGTATCTAGAAGGCTTTGCGTTAACTCGCTGCCTGCAGGCGTCAAACTCACAAACTCAGCGCACCGCCGCCTGCCCTTGCGCCACCGTTGTTGTCTCGCGGAGGAAAAGCCGGTTTTCCCACCTCGCACATTGCTGCAAGTATTACTCTGTGTGTCCTACGTTCCTAATGGATTTAAAGTGTTGATGTGGAAAGCCATGCACAAGGTTATTCATAAATACCTCCAGCGTTTCATAAGACGTCTGCGAGAAAACCGCCTGATACAAAGCAGACATGTATCACTGGACAGAGCTTCATGTGAAGTTTTAATTCATGCTCAAGAAGAGATACCCACTACAGGTCTTAACTTTGTTACGTGTTATCGAGACCATGCGTATACGAGGGCAAATCACAAAATCTTTTCCCCCATTTTTTTAAGCAAGTTACGGCTATAAATGAAAAGTCAGCATATTCATTCCCAGCGTTGGACATCTCTCGTTTTGTGCCGGCCTTATCCGCTGGTAGCTCCGCCGCACGGCGCTAGTGTCACTTGTTAAAGATGGCCGTTGTGTTTCACATGTCCACGGCTTTGTAGCAACGAAGTGTGATTAGTTTTCTATGGAGCAAAGGACGAACGCCCATCGAGATCTTCAGGGAAATGCGGCCCACTTATGGGGAAAACTGTCTCGCTTTGAGAACTGTGAGGTAGTGGCTTTATGAGTTCGACAAAGGCCGTGAAGTCTTGCACGGTAGTGTTGCATGGAGGCCGTGTTCGGCGGTGTCTGAAGACAACATTTTCCGCGTGGATGCAGTAGTGAAAGCACATCGGCAAGTGCACATCACGGCCATTTGCCAGGACATTGACATATGTGGCATTGCTAGGGCATCGTTCATTGGTCCTTAGCGTATCAGAAGATTTCATGTTGGTGAGAGCCTAAGCGAATTATGTTTTACTCTGAATCACCTGGAACGGTGCTCCAAGGAGGGTGAAGGTTACCTGCGCTGCATTGTTACTGGCGTGGATACCGCATTTCACACCGCAATCCAAGCAGCAGAGCATGGTGCGGAAACATAAGTGCTAGCCTGTGACAAAAAAATTTCGTTCAGCGCCATCAGTTGCGAAAGTGATGTTAACTACCTTCTGGGACAGCCGTGGACCGCACCTGCTGGATTTTATGCCACAAGGTGCAACCGTCAGTGCCAACAGTTACTGTTCCACACTGTCACGTCTATAGGCTGCCATCAGGAGGGCTCCGAGGGTTTCTCGATGTGAATAGCGTGATTCTGCTCCACGACGAGACCATATGTAGTAATCAGAACTGCCGAAAAGTTCCAGGAATGTCACTGGGAAATTCTGGACCGCCCATCATACAGTCCAGATCCCGCCACTAGTGATTTCCACGACTTTGGATCGCTGAAGAACTTTCTGGAAGGACAGCGATTCACGGACACAAATGAAGCCAAGACAGTGGTTCGTTAGTCAACGGACAAATGCTACCACAGAGGCATCTCAAATTCAGTGGAACGATGGGACAAATGTATGAACCCATGTGGGGACTGTATGGAAAAATAGTGCAGGGACGTAGAATACGATGTATATTTGTCATTACCTGTAGGTACCCTACTTTGGCTAATAAAAAAATGAGGCGAAGCCTTTCTGATTTGTCCTCGTATTTGAACACACAGTTAAGAATTATTAAACTCGTCTGAATAAGTAACTTGCTCCCCGCCGAAGACGGCTGCTGGCATTCGTAAGGCATGCAGTGTTGCGTGCTGTGACGCTCGCCATAGGGCCTGTATATCTCGTTGGCTCCGGTACTGTCGCATCGAATTGTTTTGGGCCTGCAGACAGGCAACATAGGGAACAGATTTCAAAAGTGGACTACTGTCGTTGCGAAAGCGAGTATCTAAGTTTGCTGCCTTATAATCGGTGCACATATTTCGTGCATGTAATGGGAATTGAAACTTGGTGAGACTCTCTGTCCATTGATATGTGTCCATTTTATGTATGACTTGTATTTCGCGCAGTCATCTCCTGGCGCCCCAGCATTGCTCAAAATAAGTCCTGTATCACAAGTGTATATGCGAACACGCTTGTGTTTAGATTCAAGAGGGGCAGGGAGTGAAATAGCAATCTGCAATATGTGGAATCAAAATCTGCCGCTAGGTAACATCCCACTCCATGCTTGAATGCTCACCACATGGTGGCAGACACAGTGCTGCTCGAAACTCTCCCACTTGTGGACGGCATCCATCTGAGGTCACCGAATATGTGAGGAGGCTTCCTGTAACGTCATCCTGTAAATTTTAAGTGGCTCCAAGCGCGATAAATCGGTCTCATGTCAATAGGTACCGTAGGCGATTCCGTTCAGTTGATACCCGGTACTTGGATGAAGGCGTTCAAGAGTGGGTGCGGTACGATTGTGCATTGTCACCTATGAAGAAAAATCATCGCCGAAATGCCGCCTGTATGGGTGGAAAATAAGTTGGTGTACTGTGACCAGATGCGCCACAGCTTAAGTTGCTTCGGCAGTGATGAAAAGCAACGGCACCCGTATATGATATTGGCCCAAAACATGGCTGACCACCTCCCTGTAGGAACTATGGGACTACATGCCTGGGACGAGCACTGGTGCGGTGATCACTGTTCTACAACTATCAGCAGGCGCTAGACAAAGCCTAGACTCGGCGGTGAAGAGAATCCGTTGCCAATGATTCCTGTTCCATTTATTATTTAGGTATTATTTTTCCTACCTTTTCACCGCACCGTGGTTCTGTTGGAAGGAGGGGGGGGGGGGGGGAGGGACGGTCTTTATTCCTACATCTATAGGCCCAATATATCGTGTAGAGACGATTCGTTATGTCAGGTTCTACTCAGTCTTCTCAATTGACTCGTAAAAGGTAGCGCACCGGTCTAGGATCAACTATGAACTATAATTTGTAAATAACGGACGTCCATTAAAAGTCAGGTCGTTATTTCTTTGTCTCGTGTTTGTGGTTGAAAATTTTAATGACGGCGTTATGTTGTACACCAATTCGGCGGGCAGCATACAGTGATTCCCTTCTTGCTGCAAAGTAACAATGGCCCTTCGAGACATGTTGACTCAACAGTCTGCACAAGCCATTTTGTCCAGTTAACAGGGAAATGTGTATCTCATGATTGGCTGGGAGTCTCTCAAGAGGTGCTTGAAGTGCTCTCGTTAGAAATGTCATCGCTAGAGAATGTATCAGAATTTCGTTTGTTAGGCAAGTGTGGAACAGTGCCCACTCAGCCTCGTGAAGCTAAATCAGAAATTGCTTTGGAAAATGGAATTGACCTGCACCTCGCCGAAGAGGGGAATACCAATAAAATACACAGACACATAACACACACCATTGTAAGAAACACACAGATATTGAAAAATGCAGTCGCTGACAATATTATAGGTAAATAAGAATTATTAGTTACATATCCGCTTCTGGATAAAGTAAAACGTTTAGAAAGTTAGTTTTTTTTTGTGCACTGAATGCAGTGCTCGTGCGTCTTTCACTTAAGAGAAAAAAGAAAATGGGAACATGCTTATAGCTTGTGAAGCAATTATTAATGATTTTTATGTTGATTAAACCGCTATACAGAAAAGGTGGTCACGCATGTTTCGATAACAGCAGGTGTATCGTGCCGTAACGAATGCTTGCTCAGGGAACCGCCCTCGTAATTGGAGGCGCGCAGGGTGGTGTGTTATTAGAGCCACGCGATCTGCATGCAGCGCAACTCTGTGGCGCGGTCTGCAGCCTAGATGGGATCTCGTGACCGAGATCCCCGTGAGAAGTAATTCAAGTCATTTCGGTAAATTTAATATGCGTAGATTAACAGATATTGTCTCACTGTTTCACGTCGTGAAATTTATTTCTGTGTTCTAATTAGAACCGTCAGTGCAAAATACTTTTCCACAGGTAAATAAAAGGTGATTTCCAGAAATCATTTAATTATTCTAACTAAATATCAAAATATCGTAGACTGTGTAACTAATTCAGCACTTTATAAAACATTAGTGAAAGTTATTAAGATAGGTGCCTAAATGTTGACGGCAGGGTCGTGCAAGTCCTTTATTTTACGGATGCGTGAAATATGGCACATCCTTTCTTCTCAGGGAACTCATATCGTCTACTGCACCCACGTATCGTAAATACTCACAGCACTGGCAGTCCTGGCCCGAAGTCTGGTTGTAGTGCAACTGCACAGAAGACGCAGGCCGATTCGGTGGGATCTGCAAAAAATAGTAACAGGTCATCACTGGTGTCTATCTGAAACCTCACACACCACATTCTCATACAATGAAAGCTTTCACGACTGGATGTTTCAGCTGCCGAGAATTCTCCCGGGTTGTATGGCCGTGGTCCATGGAACTCATCTATCCCTGACGTTTCGTCCAAAGCTACGTTGGACATCTTCGGAGGTGCTCCTAGTTGTGCTGAGTCTTGCTGGCAGTCGACAAGACTCACCACAACTAGGAGCACCTCCGAAGATGTCCAACGTAGCTTTGGACGAAACGTCAGGGACAGAAGAGTTCCATGGAGTATGACCATACAACTGCGTAATAATTCTCGGCAGCTGACACCACATTCTAATTTTATCTATATTTTGTGCTATCGTAAGGGGTTTCTATGTTGTTCCTTGCCTCCTCGAGTAACTTTCTGAAAACAAATCTGCTTCCCGAGTGGGAAGGCGTTCTGGTCCCCGGCATGAATCCGCCCGGCGGATTAGTGTGGAGGTCCGGCGTGCCAGACAGCCTGTGTATGATTGTTAAGGTGGTTTTTCATCTGCCTCAGAAAATGCTGGCTGGTTCCCCTTATTCCGCCTCATTTACACTATGTCAGCGATTTCTGCACAAACACTGTCTCCACGTACGTGTACACCATAATTACTCTACCACGCAAACATTTGGGGCACACTCGTCTGTTATGCAACGTTGCCGAGGGGGAGGTGGGGGGGCATGTCTACTGGCGGTCGAATCGCACAATAACCCCCTGGGCTCGGTGTGGGCAGGACGAAGCCTCTCCATCGACGCAAGACAAATCATGGCTCGTCACAATATAAACTGAATTACTCTCAAACAAGGTAGTATTCTACATACATAACCCTTTACATCTTTATAATGAATAGCTATGTATAGTATTTCATTTTCATGTCAATTGACCTCTTTGAGTAGAATGCCTACTTTGGTGCCTTTGTGAGAAGTGTAGAATGATAATTCAATGAATAAGGAATTTAGTGATAAGTGCAATACAATGTATGACAGATCTGCTGTAACTTTCGGATTGTATCGGAACCAATACTAGGGATGTGTCTACAATTTCATCTGCTCCTGTTTGTTATTTACCAAACACTTAAAGGAAAAGTATGCAAGGTAAATATGCTGAATATTTTTACTGTCTGCATACGTCTTACAGCTGAACCGAAATGACTAGCAATAACAAGCATTGGTGAGAGAGTTGTGTCGCTCAGCGATCCTAACACCGCAGTTAGCGCCCTGGTAACGACTTGTGTACGAGGTAACGCTACTGGGCCTTCGAAAAGTCTCTAATTTGGACAATATATTACAAATTTCTTATATAAGGTCCGTGTGTAGCCTACTTGCGTTAAGCACAACATGCATGAAATTTTGGAGCTCATGTTATTTGTAGGCTGTTTGTATTGGAGCCCGTACATTTTCTTAGGTTGGAAATGAAAGAGTCCTGTGGATTACGGAGTATCGCAAATATTTTCATAAGTACTGAACAAACTATTGAATCTTGAGCTCGAAATAAAGAGAGCGAGCGAGCTGTCGTAATGGGAAAACACGGGAATAGCGTTTCAAAGGATGGCGGTTCGAATCCCTGTGTGGTCATCTTGACGTAGTTTCCGAATGAAATTATTGCCGCCATTGGATTTTAAGTTTTTATCACCTTTCTGTTTCTATATCGCGATTTCAGCTGTAGATCCACTTACAAGCGTGGGAAACCCACAAGTCAGTAAATATCAGATTTGTCTGAATGACATATCATCGTTGAAATATTACAGTGCATAATACTTCGATGATGTTATGTCATTCAGATTTGTATATCATTTTCTGGCATTTTTTCAAATTTGCACCTGATAATGGCTCTACAGAAGGGATCACAACAGTGAAATGAAAAAATAATTTAAAAAAGTACAGACAAGTAGTGACGTTGATTTCATTGAAACATTGTATTATGACTGCAGTCCACAAATGAGTAAAAGTCATAATTTTGATTTAAATTTTTCCTGTTTGCCTAAGTCACTTGAAGAAAATGCCAGGATGAGTCTTTTGAAAGGTCATGACTGAGTTCCTTCTGCATCCTTGTGCAATCCGAGCTTGTGATCTGTCTTTAATTACCCTGTTGTTGTCAGGATATTAAACTGTAATATTCTTACCTTCTTCGAAATAAACAAACGTAGGAGCTATATATCCAACATCTACAGAATATGTTACTCATTTGCATGTTAGAAATATGTGTTATGGTACCCAAGTGAGTGTCAAATTGCCAATAAGAAGACTCAAGATACAATCCCTGGACCTGTCTAAAATTGGTTCTTTCTCTTATCGCTTTTTTCACCTCAGGCATTGATATCCTACTGAGAAAGATGTCAAGCTGGATGGTTGTTTCGATCACACTTTACACTCTATGTCCCCTCTATAATCAGCTGGTAAGTCAGGTCAAATGTCATAGGACGACAAGAGCATCTTCTATTCCTATAGGACCATGCCTAGTTAAGCACTGTGGTGTACAATCCCTCAGGAGAGAGCTATAGTTTTGCTGCACATAATGGGCAGTCATCTGAGTCTGATGGAGGAAAGGTAGAAGTGTCATACTGAAGCAGAAATGGAGTTCCAGTGAGATCTAATCACAGTATTATTGAATCCCTCCATTCACTTTGCCTGGTACATAAATACTGTAACACTGCCTTCTGATGAAGAGCGCATCCGTCAGAACAGTTTTTTTCACTAGGTACCAGCGTCTTGTTCAGTGCCCCGCCCACTGGACTCACCTGAGCAGAGTGTGCAGCTGTCGCGAAAACGATGGCGGCCAGACACATTGGCGCTACGCTCGTGATCATGGTGCCGTTGGTGCTGCTGGCGCTGGTGCTGGGACGTTGTTGACAGCTGGCGGAGGGCCGGCGCTTCATTTATACGACTCCCACCAGCCAGAGGGTGCCGCGCGCCCTTGGCGGCATTGTCGCCGCAGCGCGGGAAACACGCGGTCCGCGCTGCGGTGTGGCGCGCGGTGCATCTGTGTCAGGAGTAGGTCACGGGCATGCAGGCGGCGCGCCGCGGCGTGGCTTTGGGCTCGCCTGTACGGCCGCTAGCAGAGCGAGGGACAGCCCTTGTTCTTCCACCTGGCGGCCCGGGCACTGCCGTTGACGCCGAAATCTGGCCGTGTAAGGCACAAAGACGGCCTCACCATTCTGAAGTCATAGATGTGTGGGCGAATACATTACCTGATAAAAAATATCCGAACACCAGTTAATGGACATTAATATGGGTCGTCCTCATGACGCCTTGAGCTCCGCTCTGGACACTTTCAATAAAGTGAATGTCTATGGACGATTGTCTACCCATTCTTCATCAAGAACGTAAACCGGAGAAGGTCATGATGGATGTGGGGATCTAGGGTGAGTTTGACGTTTTAACTCGTCCAGAAAGTATTCGAACTGGTTCAGATTGTCACTTGGCAGACCAGTCCATGACAAGAACGTTATTCTCCATAAACCATAGCGTCACAGAATATAGTTTATGGTGGAATGGATTGTTATGCTGATACAAACCGTCTTCGTTTTAGAACTATTCTTCTAGTGTATGCAGTCCACGAAACTGGGCGCATTTAACGTCTTCTTAGGCGCGATGAGGCGACCACCCCCTCAACACTGAAAACGCTCCCATATCGTAACACCACCTCCTCCGTAATTTACCGTTCACAGGTTAGTTATGTTTATGTAGTTCTAAGGCTAGGGGACTGATGACCAGAGTGCTTAGAGCCATCTGTCTTCTGACTGGATTGATGCGGTCCGCCATGAATTTCTCTCCTGTGCCAACATATTCGTCTCAGAGTAGCACTTGAAACATACGTCCTATTTTGTTTGCTGTATGCATTCCAATCTCTGTCTTCCTTTACAGTTTTTGAGCTGTAGTACCTTGGAAGTCAGTCCTGATGTCGTAACAGATACCCTATCATCCTGTCCCTTCTCCTTGTCAGTGTTTTCCAAATATCCTTTCCTCTCCGGCTATGCGCAGAACCTCCTCATTCTTTACCTTATCAGTCCACCTAATTTTCAGCATTCGTCTGCAGCACCACATCTCAAATACTTCGATTCTCTTCTGTTCTGGTTTTCCCACGTTTGCCGGCTGGAGTGGCCGAGCGGTTCTAGGCGCTTCAGTCTGGAACCGCGCGACCGCTACGGTCGTAGGTTCGAATCCTGCCTCGGGCATGGATGTGTACGATGTCCTTAGGTTAGTTAGGTTTAAGTAGTTCTAAGTTCTAGGGGACTGATGACCTCAGCCGTTAAGTCTCATAGTGTTCAGAGCCATCTGAACCATTTTTTTTTCCACGTTTCATGTTTCACTACCATACAATGCTGTGCTCCAAACGTATATTCTCAGAAATTTCTTCCTCAAATTAAGACCTATGTCTGAGTAGACTTCTCTTGGCCAGGAATGCCCTTTTTTGCCATTGCTAGTCTGCTTTTTATGTCCCCTTGTTGCGTACGTCATTGATTCTTTTGTTGCCTAGGCAGTAGAATTCCGTAGAAATACTTCGAGATCATCAATCCTGATGTCAAATTTCTCGCTGCTCTCGTTTCTGCTACTTCTCATTACTTTCGTCTCTCTTCGATTTTCTCTCAATCCATATTCTCTAATCTTTAGAGTGTTCATTCCATTCAACAGATCATGTAATTCTTCTTCATATTCACTCAGGATAGCAACGTCATCAGCGAATCACATCATTGATACCCCCTCATCTTGAATTTTTATCCAGTCTTGAACCTTTCTTTTATTTCCATCATTGGTTCTTCGAATTACAGACTGAACAGCAGGTGTAAAAGATTACATCCCTATCTTACATCCATTTTAATCCGAGCACTTCGTTCTTGGTCGTACACTCTTATTATTCCCTCTTGGCTCTTGTTGATATTCTACTAGTATATTACCCTCTCTCCCTATAGCCTACCCTTATTTTTCTCAGAATTGCGAACATCTTGCATCATTTTACTTTGTCGAACGCTTTTTCCATGTCGACGAATCCTATGAACGTGTCGTGACTTTTCTGTAGTCTTGCGTCCATTATCAACCACAACGTTAGAATTGTCTCGCTGGTACCTTCACCTTTCCCAAAGCCAAATTGATCGTCATCTCACACATTCTTAATTTTCTTTTCCATTCTTCTGTTTTATTTCTGGCACCAACTTGGATGCATGAGCCGTTAAGCTGACTGTGCGATAATTCTCGCACTTGTCAGCTTTTGCAGTCTTTGGAACTGTGTGTATGATATTTTTCCGAAAGTCAGATGCTAATTCGCTGGACTCATACATTCTACACACCAACGTGAATAGTCGCTTTGCTGCTACTCCCTCCCCCCCCCCCCCCGCCCCGGCCCCCTCGAATGATTTTATAAATTCTGATAGAATGTTACCCCCCCTATGATTTTATAAAGTCTGATAAAATGTTATCTATCTCTTCTGCCTTACTTGATCTTAAGTTCAGTTACAGAAATGCGTGACTAATGAGGAGCTGCTAGACTATTTTACCCCTTTCTTTTTAATTTACCAAGCACAAATATCTAGACTGCTGGAACTCACAAGTAACTCCATTCCCTGATTTCCTACGATTTTTTACAACTATCCTCCGCAGTGTTCGAGGGCCGATGTCCTTCAGTACATAAGGCATACCTGATCTTGGTTTATCTGTGGTTACAACTGATAAAAAAAATTGTTGCCCTGCCCAATACATCCCTCGCTCACTACAACACCTGTTGTTGGGCTGCAGGAGACAAGCATGCCGCCATAAGCGAGCTACAGCATACAGTTACATCAGAAAGGAATAACGAACCACCATCTGACATCCAAGCAAACGTAGACTCGATGCCTAGTCCGGATAGAAATATTGTTGTTGGCAGGCTTGGTAGCTCTGTGCACTAAGTTTAACACCCTAAATACCCTCAAATTACGTAAAATAAAAGGGCGTTCACTAAGTAACGCAAAATATGTTAAAATCGCTCTGAGTACGATGGGACTTAACTGCTGAGGTCATCAGTCATCAGTCCCCTAGAACTTAGAACTACTTAAACCTAACTAACCTAAGGACATTACACACATCCATGCCCGAGGCAAGATTCGAACCTGCGACCGTAGCGGTCGCGCGGTTCCAGACTGTAGTGCCTAGAACCGGTCGGCCACCCCGGCCGCTGCAAAATATGTTTTACTCTTTCAATTCCTACTGTAAAAATACGGTATTTTCTGTGGGATGTCGTGGAATATTTTTGCTACAGCTCCTATAGTTCAGTGGTGGCGGCGCTAAACGTAGCATCTACAACGGAGATGCGTTCCATGTAGAGAGCTATCGCTCTTTTGGCGGTAAACCAGAGCATCGCAGATATTCACAGGAGCTTCCAGAATGTCTACGGACACTTGGTACCCAACAGAAGCACGAAGAGTCGTCGAGCGGGCGTGTGTCATCATCGCAACAAGGTTGCGCAAACCTGTCCAATCTCCCGCACACAGCTTTCACTCTTGCAGACACGCTCATTCGATAGGATACCAATTTGCAGTGCCTGTGATTCTCCCAATTACGGTGCAAAGTTTCTTTGGACATGCATGCATCTATCCACCGACGCCGGGCAAGAGACTTTCACGTGTATTGGAATATACATAACGGATGTACGAGTGCAGGTCGTAGACGCTTGGTTAATGTCATATGTATGTTTGGGTCTGCTCGCGAGTCTTGCACGGATAGTCAAATGTTAAGGCACCGCTCGCGATAAGCAGGAAATCCAGGTTCGAGTCCCTATCCGGCACAAATATTAATTGTCGTCGTTCCATTCTACAGCTGATGGTTGTCTACATTCGTAATTGCGAATACATTGAACACTCATTCGAGGTGATCAACGGGTCACAATCAGACACCTCACTTCTCAACTGGACGTCTCCGTTGGTAGTGCTGAAACAATAGTTCACTAGTTGGGGTGCTTAAAGGTGTGTGCCTGCTGGGTTCCTCGTGACCTAACAGGAGAACATAGAGAGCAACGAAGGACCATTTGTTCGGAATTGCCAGCGCGTTGCAAGACTCATTGTGACAATTTTTTGCCGAACATCGTCACGGGCGATGAAACGGGTTCATCACTTCGAACCGGAAACAAAACGGCAATCCATTGCGTGGTGCCACACCACCTTTTCTACATCTACATCTTCATCCACACTCCGCAAGCCACCCGACGGTGCGTGGCGGAGGGTACCTTGAGTACCTCTATCGGTTCTCCCTTCTATTCCAGTCTCGTATTGTTCATGGAAAGAAGGATTGTCGGTATGCCTCCGTGTGGGCTCTAATCTCTCTGATTTTATCCTCATGGTCTCTTCGCGAGATATACGTAGGAGGGAGCAATATACTGCTTGACCCTTGAAGGTATGTTATCGAAACTTCACCAAAAGCCCATACCGAGCTACTGAGCGTCTCTCCTGCAGAGTCTTCCACTGCAGTTTATCTATCATCTCCGTAGCGCTTTCGCGAGTAGTAAATGATCCTGTAACGAAGCGCGCTGTTCTCCGTTGGATCTTCTCTATCTCTTCTGCCAACTCCATCTGGTACGGATCCCACACTGCTGAGCAGTATTCAAGCAGTTTGCGAACAACCACTTTAACCTACTTCCTTTGCTTCCGGATTGCATTTCCTTAGGATTCTTCCAATGAATCTCAGTCTGGTATCCGCTTTACCGACGATCAACTTTATATGATCATTCCATTTTAAATCACTCCTAATGCGTACTTCCAGATAATTTATGGAATTAACTGCTTCCAGTTGCTGACCTGCTATATTGTAGCTGGATGATATGGGATCTTTCTTTCTATGTATTCGCAGCACATTACACTTGTCTACACTGAGATTCAATTGCCATTCCCTGCACCATGCGTCAATTCGCTGTAGATCCTTCCGATGTCATCCACACGGTCATTTATGTATATCTTGAGTAGCAACGGTCCTACGACACTCCCCTGCGGCACACCTGAAATCACTCTTACTTCCGAAGACTTCTCTCCATTGAGAACGACATGCTGCGTTCTGTTGTCTAGGAACTCTTCAATCCAATCACACAATTGGTCTGATAGCCCATATGCTCATACTTTGTTCATTAAACGACTGTGGGGAACTGTATCGAACGCCTTGCGAAAGCCAAGAAACACGGCATCTACCTGGGAACCCGTGTCTATGGCCATCTGAGGAAAAAGTTGCAAGCTGCACCAACTGCCGTTAAAGTCACTGCGACGGACTTCTGGCACTATTAAGGGGTTATTCTGTTTCATGTCCTTCATAGTGCAACGATCAACTCGCAAGTGTACTATGCTACCTTTAGGACTTCAGCATGTTCATTGCCACAAAAATGCAAGCGAAGTTCTGCTTCTCCATGAAACATAAGGCTAAAAGTCTGCGAATCCGAGAGGAATCCCAAAACTTCATTGTTCTGTTCTTCCTTATCCACCCTACAGCCCGTATCTCGTACCTTCTGAATTCAAATAAAGGTTGCACTACGCGGATGATGGGGAGATTATTGATGCACCAAGACGCTGGTACTGACGTTGACCAGTCGAATGGTACCTTGCTGGTATGCAGGCGCTCCCTCTTAGGTGCCGTGAGGCGGTCGCTTTGAACATTGTTCAAAAATAGGGTTTCGTACTGAAAAGAGTGGGAATAATACGGTGTATTGGAATCACGTGTTTTCAGAAAAAAATATGTGTTGCGTTATTTGTTGAATGCTCTACAGTGCTGTTCACAACATTATTCCTCGACTACAGCTATTGTTGATGAATGATGGTGGACATATTGAGCATTTCCTGTAAAGAACATCATATTTGCTTTTTCTTGCTTTGGTATGCTAATTATTGCTATTGTGATCAGATGAAGCGCTATCTGTCGGTCATTTTTTGAACTTTTTGTATTTTTTTTTGTTCTAATAAAACCCAATGTCATTGCAAGCATGTGTGTCAATTTGTACCTCTCTATCTACATTATTCCGTGATTTGTTCGGTTTTCAAATTTATACCGACTTTTTGATCACCCGGTACTTCCTATGCTGTACACGCACAGTAACTAAAATTCCGTTATTTGCCATCATTCCTCCTATTGCAATATAAGTAGCCAAAGGTGTACTAACTAGATGAAGAGAGAGAGCGATAGGACTTGAGTTAATACACCAGGGGGTGTCTTCAGTGATACTAGAGCTGTAGAGGGCAAAAATTGGGTGGGCAGACAAGAGACTGGAATATATACAGCATATATATGTGAATGTTTTGGGTAGATGCTGCTCTGAGGTGAAGAGACTACCACAGAATATGGAATCCTGGCGGGTCACAATAAACCAGTGAGAAGACTAACGCCTCAAAAAATATTTTCATGAAGTGTAGATCACGGTTTCGCCGAGGTGATTTGTGAACGTTATTTTTGTTGTGGTATAATTCTGTCTAATTATCAGGTATGCGGGAGTGTCTTTCCCCACTGATACGTGTAATATGAACTCCAAAGGCGTTCTCCTGTGTGTGAGAGAAAGGAACTACCCGTAACACCTTCGTAAACCTTTGTGTTTGCATTACGATCTCCAAGCCTTTTAAGTGAGAGCGGTCATACTGTAAGATTTTCATCTGAAAACTTCACTACAGGCCAACTCAGAGTCGGCAAATGTTATTTAACAAGAAGTCTCTAAGCCCACCGGCTTCCATAAGAACATTATACCAAAAAGAAGTCAAATATCGGTCATTAATTCTACATTGCCCTTTATGTGCATAACTAATACTTCATCTAGACTTTTTAGGATGACAGGAGACCTATGAGTTACATTGCTGAAGGGTAAAAGGAAGATGAGGGTTTAATGACGACGACAACATTACTAGACACGAAGCACAAACTTGGACTTGGAAGAATTGGTAAGAAAATCAGCAATGTCATATTGAAAGCAATCATCAGAACGTTTGCGTTAAATGCTTTAGGGAAAGCTCGAAGAGCTTAAATCCAGATGGCAGTATGGGGATTTGAGCCATCATCTTTATGAATGCCTTACCACTTTGTCCAATCGCAAGGTGGGTTATGTGACATGGAAGTTAACGTGAGACATGTGTCAGACAGGTTTATGACTCACAGGGTTGCCAATATATCAGGCCGACGTTTCCTAATTCTCAGGCATCGAAATAACTTCTGGGCTCCGAACAGTCAGTCACATTTGTTTCCACCTTAGACACCGAGTGTTTAACGTCCATTATATTACATAAAAGCTCATTTTTCCAGCTACTAACTAAGTTGATAAAAAAATCACTGTCATTATCTTTTATGATTGTTGATCTGTCATTTTTATCGGAGATAATGATGAAATTTGATATTCTAATGAAAATTTCTAACCTTAAGATTTCTTAGTTGAATGAAAAGCTCAATCATCCTAATTAATTTTTACTAGTGTCGTTTATCAATGACGTTATCACACCATTATATAGATCTTACAGGACATTATTTTCATATGTACATTTTGCTGCATTGACATGTTTTGCAAGTTAGTGTTGTTTGGCTTTTGTTTTCCTTATGCTGTACTCATGGAATACTGTTTCTTGACAGTAACTATATAGTGCCAAGATTGAATTTAGTCTTGTTTACTAGTATTCCCGCTGACTTCTCCAACGATTGTTTTTTGGATATTTCTGTTTTTACTCTTTGATATCAGAACCTTTGGTCATCTGCAGTTACATATGCCTAAGATGGCAGTCGCGTGTTAACTGTAAGTAGTGTACTTGCAAAATACTTAAGCTTTTCAAGATATTGTCAAAATCTGATTGTGTTGCATTTCATTTTTGTCATTGTTACAGTTGGTATCCGAAAGTGTATTCTGTGAGCAATATGCATTATTTTTAAACCAAGAGATGCTATAATTTTTTAAGTGCTGTGTATGATGTTGATGTTCAGGTAAATCGATGTTTTTGATCTGTGTATGTTACATTTAGTTTTTGTTTTCTATTTGTTGAGTCTTCCAGTTGATAATGGTTGAAATAACCGAAACCAGTCAAGAGTCAATATAATATTCACAGCAGATGGCAAATAAAAATGCTTTTGTTTAGTAGCAAATACTGACACTGGAACAAGTATACGAGAGAAAAGGGGAAAAGAGGGAGCGCTAAATGATAAATCACTTGTGTAGAAAAAATATTCTCGAACCGGCCCTGGTGGGTTGCTAAGTATCTGAGATTGCTTAGCGATTGTCTTCAGCACTACTGGAAAACCTAATGTCGCATTTTCTTCATTGATATCTTCAGTTTTTCTCAAACCAAACTGTAGTTCGCTTGCTGTTATTAAGTTTGCAAATATGTACTCTCAAACTGGCAGTGCCGTAGTTTTAATGTTTATATTTTAGGTCTTTCTTCAGAATAAGATAGTAACTTTTTCCAGGAATTATCTATTCATACATTTTTGTATTTTTTTCATTTATTACATCATATAATAAATTCAGTAACTCTTAAAGTATATTACCGAGCTCTCATGACTTTATGTGCGTGTAATATGCAGCAAGTAGCTTATTTGAATTTTGTTACGATTTATTTCCTGTACCAGCTATCAAGCCACTATTGGTTGATCATCAGATGAGGTGTCACAGGACATTATTTTCTGGACCATACGAGTATGTAACTAGACACTTTGGTCATGGTGGTTGCACTGCCTCTTCGTACCCACGACAAATAAATCGTCGTAATGTACATTTTGCAAGTTACACACACTTACACACACACACACACACACACACACACACACACATACCTACATCAGCATCATACTCCGCAAGCCACCTAACGGTATGTGGAGGAGGGTACTTCTGCTACCATTAACTGATACCTCATTCCCTGTTCCATTCGCAAAGGAATCATGGGACGAATAATTATTATAGGTAAGCCCCTGCATTAGTTTTCATTTATCGAATTTTCTCCTTGTGGTTTTTTTGCGGACTGTATGTGGCTGGAAGTAATATACTGTCCGACTCTTGTCGGAAAATGCTCTCTCGTAATTTCAGCAGTCAACCACTCCGTGATGCCCAACGTTTGCCCGTGGAGCTGGTTGAGCTTCTCTGTAATACTCTCACACCGACTAAACGACCCTCCGACGAAACTCGTTGCTCTTCATTGGATGTTCTTTATCCATTGTATCACTCCTACATAGTAAGGATATCAGACTGATGAACAGCGCGCAAGAGCCGGCAGAACAAGTACTTTCTACGCCGCTTCCTTTGTGGATGAGTTACATTTCCTTAAGATTCTTCCTATGAATCTGAGCCTGTCGTCTCCTTTTCCTGCTATTTGCTTTATGTGATCATTCCACTTAAGTAGCTCTAGATGGTAACTCCTAGATATTTTACCGGAAATAGCGTTGCCAGCAATTTGTCATCAGTAGTGTAGCTGTAAAGTAGTAGATTTCTTTTCCTATGTATACTCAAAACGTAACATTTATTTACGCAAGATCTCATTTTGTGAAATCCATGTTGATTTTTACAGGGGAGATTTTCGTTCTCTCAAAATGTCATAATTCTTGAGCCTAAAATATGTTCCGCAATATTTTGCTACACTTGGCTTCACAGTATTCAGCTGCACTTGGTTTCACAATTAGAGTTGCGGTTCGCCATGCCTAATGGATATGCTGAATCTTATGCCTTGTTTGAGCTTAAACATTTCAGATGTCTGCCAAACTCAGACTGAATTGCTCCGTCTTTTGAACTGCTCAACATTGATTTGAACCATCATCCTTGACTTTCTCACTCTGTGTTCCTTAACAAGTGTGAGCAAGGCTTACCAAAATGGAAAATATTTCTAGTATCCCTCTCCGAAGTTCCATCATCTGTCAGAAATGAAATTGAAGGACGGTATCTTTCCATAAAACTGTTTAGACCACAGAACATCGCTACGTACAAGCGGCCGTATAACTGAGGTAAAATTGTGTTAGAGTACAGTCATCAGAAAGATTACGCGTTCATTTTTACACGTGCTATTCGAAAAGGAACGGTAGAGAAATGGTCTGAAGGTGGGTCTCCAATCTTAACTAGTACACTGCGTCTTGTATAGGGTAAATCAGGGTGATATGGTGAACAAAAAATTTGGGTCTCGTAGAAGACAAGAAATTGTTTATTTACACAAAATAAAAACACTCTCCTTTCAAAAAATACATAAGTAACACATTAACAGTACCACATCCTTTTTAAGGCACTACAAAAGCTAAAAAAATACTGATTTTTATCAATTTCACTCATGTATAGGGGTGAAATGGCGAATGAGTTTCGGGTGAAATGGTGAACTTATTTCCCCTGCTTTTTGTCACATAAGTCACACATAGATTCATATTTTGAACAGCCCTCATGCAGTCAAAGTTGGCAGCTAATACATTTGATCCAATCCACATCCTTTTTAGCGCAACTGTACAGTTCACCACACCCTGCACAACAACACTCTTCATCATCCGCGTCATCATCGTCGTGCAATTGGATATCCAGCGACGAGTCGGATTCGGTGTCAGTGGTAGATGCTTTTCGTTTCTCAGGCTGCTTCTCTTTGATAATTCCTTTGGTAGTCCCTTTGGTTACGGTTTTTCCTTTGGATACGGTTTTTCCGTTGGTTACAATTTCTCCTTTGGCCCTCTTTTTAGCATTTACTCTACTCTTCACTGACTCATTCTGTCGTTTTCTGTTTCGCAGGTTGTCGATGTTTTCTGGAAAAGTTAAAACTTCAGCTAAAGCTCTGGACTTCTTCCTTGCAGATGCAATATTATCTAGGATGGGTATCGGCGAAATATGGTCGAAGAGTTTGCCAGGGGTTGTTTGAGATTCTTCTGTTGCGACTGTCAAGGTAATATCTGTTGCTTCTGGTGAAAACTGCATTTCGTGTGGAGTTTCCGCCCGTTGCGAACAGCCCAGTTGTGGTGAAACTTGTATGTGTTCAAGTCCCTGATCGTTATCTACGTCTGCAGTTGCTTCTTCCGAGGGATTAGGTATCTCCTGCCAGTGCGAACAACTTGGTCGCAGTGAAGTAGGTGGGTTTTCGTGTTGTTCGTTGTTTTCCTGATGTTGATCTGAAGTTGATGTTAGAAACGCGTATTCGGGGATGACATCAGGATTAAACGGGATGATTCCTGTGCTTCTGAACCCCGATATTGCATTCTGTGTCGTAGCCGCTTGTACCCATGCCTTTGTAAGCAGTCTTCCGAACACTAGTCTGGATATTTTTCTGTTTGGATTCTTTTCAATGTACGAATTGCAAGCATTGTAACAAGAGGATTTCAGATCTTTAAAAAATGCTCTGTCTAGCGGCTGCAGATTGTGTGTGGTGTGGCTGGGTAGACAGAGCAAAATTATGTTTTTTTCTTTGCAAACTCTAATGTGCCCATGCTGGTGCAATGAGAGCTATGTCCATCCAAATAAGCACGACTGTTCCCTCAGGATTCCTCGGTGCAAAATGGTTCCTTAGCCAGAGAAGAAAAATATCAGTTGTTACGTACGCCGACTTTTGTGACATGAAAATCGTGGAACCCGGTGGCAAACTGTTCTTGTATTCGGCCTTTTCATTTTTTCCGTTCAAAACACAAGCTGGGGGTAAAAACATGCCCTCTCCATTGCAGATATGGTTTCACCCTTTTCACCGGATGTTACGCTGGAGCGCTCTTAGACCCCTTTGCTGCCAACACGTAACCTGGTTTATTATTCGGCTGAAGTCCGAACTCATCTACGTTGAATATATTTCCTGGCTTATCAAGGAGGTTATGCTCTACCAAGATGTTCTGCAGAAATGAAAAATAGTCTGAAACGGTTTTCGTACTTAAACCCCTTGACCGTGCTTGTGAAACTCCTTCCGATTTTTGGATTGAGAGTTCCTGATTTCTTTTTAAGAATAAATGTAACCAGTACATAGTAGCAATTTCATTTTCTCGGTTAAATTTGTGATGTTGGTTATATTTCTCAGCTAGTTTATATGCCATGGTGCCTACTTCTGTCCTTGTCGGTGTAAATCCGAAGTTTAGTAATTTTATGATATGTTTCACCAACATTTTCTCTCATTTTTGTGTTAGTACAGGCGACCTACCCAAAGGTTTTTTCGTAAAGCACCCGTTTGCTAGTCGTCTCTTCAGCGTTGACCATGGAACGTGAAAGTCCTTTGAGGCTTCATTCAGGCTCATTCCATTTTGCACGCTTTTACGGCATCGTTAAGTTTCTCCTCTGTCCAGTCAGCACGGCTGGATCCTTTTTGTCTTTTGTAAAATGTAGGCGTCTTTGCCTGGAACAATGGCGGTAAATTTTTAATCACTGACAAACCAAACTGTACTCGCAAAAAATATATATATATAAACTAATTTTTAAATTAACGATTGTATTGAGACGTCGTATAAAACAGAATATAACTCTCGCATGGGATAGGAAAAGCTAACATTTAATGACTTGTAAAAAATCCTGGTTGGGATGTACATAAATACACTTTACACATAAGAAAACTCCCCTGCCCGAGTTCACCATTTCTCCCATTTGCCATGGGTGAAACGGTGAATAGCACGGCAAGAAATTCAAAACACTAGACACAACGATTTCTAGGTTATGTAGTACATAAGCAGTATAAGAAGGCAAAATATATCAAAAAATACCCCGTGGAACTACGGTACCTGAAGTAACATCTGCAAATGCATGCAGCATATAAAAATCATTTAGCATCGAAAACAGTTTTATACAAAGTACTTACGGTTTTTAAAATGGAGCTGGTTTTCAATTCGTGCACACTGCACAGATGATCAGAGACTGTTGGCATGCAGACATACAGAGACATCTATTTAACCAGTAAAGAATTAAAGCAATTCACCATTTCACCCGATTCACCATATCACCCTGACTTACCCTATAGCATTCAGTTTGCCAGCATGCTTCAAAAACTTCAAGTTTAAACAGCTCTCGTTGTCCCATTACGGAAAGAAGGGACGTCAGCACGGTAAAACGTGCGCCGTATTAGCGTGCACCACACATCGAAGAAAACGATCTATTAACATACAGCACGGCTCTAGAAAATATCGTTCTTGTGAAACACAACTGGATGGCTACCAACACTAAAAATTAGTGCTATCAACGTGGAATAAGTGGTTCATGTAATGTTAAAACAACAACTGATTCCTCAAACTGGGGGGCTATCAAGTACGGGGTCCCACAGGGTTCGGTCTTAGGTCCTTTACTGTTCTTGATATACATTAATGACTTACCATTCCATATTGATGAAGATGCAAAGTTAGTTCTTTTTGCTGATGATACAAGTATTGTAATAACATCCAAAAACCGAGAACTAAGTGATGTAATTGTAAATGATGTTTTTCACAAAATTATTAAGTGGTTCTCAGCAAACGGACTCTCCTTAAATTTTGATAAAACACAGTATATACAGGTCAGTACAGTAAATGGCATAACTCCAGTAATAAATATAGACTTTGAACAGAAGTCTGTAGCTAAGGTAGAATTTTCAAAATTTTTAGGTGTGTCCATTGATGAGAGGTTAAACTGGAAGCAACACATTGATGGTCTGCTGAAACGTCTGAGTTCAGCTACATATGCTATTAGGGTTATTGCAAATTTTGGTGATAAGAATCTCAGTAAATTAGCTTACTATGCCTACTTTCATTCACTGCTTTCGTATGCTTTCACATTCTGGGGTAATTCATAGTTGAGTAGAAAAGTATTCATTGCTCAAAAACGTGTAATCAGAACAATTTCTAGAGCCCACCCACGGTCATCCTGCAGACATCTATTTAAGGATCTGGGGATCCTCACAGTAACCTCACAGTATATATATTCTCTTATGAAATTTGTTTTTAATAATCCAACCCAGTTCAAAAGTAATAGCAGTGTGCGTAGCTATAACACCAGGAGAAAGGATGATCTTCACTATGCAGGGTTAAGTCTGACTTTGGCACAGAAAGGGGTAAATTATGCTGCCACAAAAGTCTTTGGTCACCTACCAAACATCATCAAGCCTGATAGATAGTCAATCAATATTTAAAAATAAATTAAAATAATTTTTAGATGACAACTCCTTCTACTCATTGGCTGAATTTTAAGATATAAATTAAGGGAGGGGAAAAAACTAACTGAAACATTAGTGTCATGCAATATTTTGTGTAATGTAATATCTTGTACAGACATCTTTCATTAACCTGACACGTTCCACATCATTACGAAGTGTCTTGTTCATGATCTATGGAACAAGTATTAATCTAATCTAATCTAAAGTGATTTCCTGTTTCTAGATCTTTTGGAACCATTCAGCAATATTTCTCATAATCTGCCAATAATCAAATAACTGATCTCTGAAGCATCGTCTACGCTCTGTTACTAGATTTATGATTTTCTTGGTAAGTGACGGAAAATCATTTAGTTAAACCCAAGTTATATGTCGAGCTCCCCACAGATGCGTTCTAGGCCCTCTGCTGTTCTTAATATGTGTAAACGAATTGAGAAACAATCTAAGCAGGACTCTTAGACTCTTTGCAGATGATTCTGTCGTTTAGTCTAGTACAGTCATCAGAAGATCAACACCAGTTACAAAATGATGTAGTCCTCATGTTGCGAAAAGTGGTAATTAATATATAATAATAAAGCGCGAGGTACTCTACATGAATACTAAAATAATATAGCATTATACGATAAATCAGACAAATTTAATGGTTGTCGATTACTTACCTAGGGATTACAACAGCGAACAACTTAAAATTGCATCATTATACAGAAGACGCTGGTGTGAAGGTGAACCAAACCCAGAATTATATTGAGAGTATACTTAGAATGCTTAAAAAATCTGCTAAAGAGACTGCGTACATTATGCTTATCTGCCCTCTTTTGTGGTAGTGCTGTGCGGTTTGATAGCCTTACCAGATACGGTATGTAGAGGACATCGAAAAAGTTGAGAGAAAGAGAGCTCTTTCACGAAATATTCGTCGATATGGTAATAGAGTTTGGTGGCAATAATTACACTGAAGGCTCTCCTCCGAATGCCAAAATACTTTGTTGACTCCCATATACATAGAGAAAGCACTATCGTGATAAAATACAAGCAGTCACAGCTGGCACCGAAAGATTACGCGTTCATTTTTACCACGTGCTATTCGAAAAGGAACGGTAGAGAAATGGTCTGAAGGTGGATCTGTGAAACATCTGTCAAAAACGTAATTGGTGAACTGAAGTCATGTAGATGTAGACTTTGTTAGAATGTTCAGTCGTCATCTTTAGAGATAAAATAGGTGAAACTTGGAGTGCGTTGTCGTAGAAGCGGCATTGAAAAATGAGACAGGCGTTAGTAGCAACGTCTCTGTCAGCTTGTGTAGAGCATGCCAAGGAGAATCAAAGAATGCTACAACGCAGGAGTGGAGCAACATGATATAAAATGGAACATAGCAGCGGATTCTGATTTCAGATGTCCTCTTTCAACCACAATTTGATTATTGCTTTCAGAATGACCACTTTATTTTGTAGTAGAGTGTTCGCTGATTTCGAACTTCCTGTCAGATTAAAACTGATAATGGATCGGGACTCGAACCCATGACCCTGCCTTTCGTTGACAAAGTTCCTACCAACTGAACGGTACAGAGACCAGGGTAGGTGGGAAATAATGGCGGATGTTGCACTGTGACGAGGTTGGGGCCAGGGGGGTGGGGAGGGGGTGAGTCATGCCTGGACGGCTCAATCAGCGGTTATTATTTTATTTATATTTTGCAGTGACGTTATCTTTTATATTCAAGGCTTTTACTCTTTTTATTCCCTGCTCTGACTGTAAGCTCACATATGTTTGATGATATGCGGACGGTGCAAAACTTTTACTGAACATTTTATTCCTTTTCCTCCTTTTCTAATGCCGCAAAACCTTCTTTCCCGTTCATGCTCATGGACTGTGCTTTTGGTTTCTCCAACCAGTAAGTTGTTGTTTCGCTATCCATGACGATTTGTTAATTCTTTACTAAATCGAATTCGTCGTTCCACAGTCTCTGAGTCGTCGGATACAAAACGATTCAGAGTACTTACAGCTTCTTCTTACATAATATGAGCATTTCAGTTCAACTTATGAATGTGTTTCCGGTGGGTGAACAGACCAATAGTGGCATAAAAACATGGGTCCACGTACATCGCACTCAATGGTTGGAGGTCTGCAGTGTTGTAACTGACGGAGCTTCCTTGCTTGTCACTTGCCCTCTTCGCCTTCAGAAAAGTTAACAGCGTTGGATCTAGTGATCCTCCACAGTAAGCGGAGCACAGCACATTCTTCCCATGTTTGTATGCTTATGTCAGTTGTCTTCATGATGTGTTTTATTTGGTCTCTGAAGCGCTTGAAAGGGGCTCCATGAGGTCTAATTCCAGAGCACAGCTCACCATCAAGGTTTTGGCGGGGAAGCCTTGTATCAATCGTGCGATGAACAAGGCCTAACCGTCTCAGTTGATGAGCGATAATGGTTGCATCAGTACCTCTTATATGAGCTTCCTCGAGAACCGCAGCATGAGTCACATGGTTCTCCCACTTAATGTTCAAGGTGTATTGACTCTTTGGTGGTAGCATTCAAGTTTCTTGATATCAGGGTGATAGAGGGTCCAATTTCAAAGTCACACAGGAGCTTAGAAATGACAACAGCTCTGTATACGATGAATCTGGTGTGCATTCCCACACATTCATGAAGACTCTGTGTGTTAACCGTCCAAATGCTGCATGGGCAGCACCAATTCTTTTGTCAACATCTTGTTTGCAGGTACGCCGTTAAGACAAGATGCTTCTGAGATAAGAAATGTGCTCAACCTGATCCAGTCCTGTGTCTAGGAGAGAGATATTGAACTCAGGGAGAGTTACACCTTGGGCCGGTTGTGCGGGTAACGTAGTTTTCCCACTTTTATGATCAGACCAAAGCGGTCTCAGGCAGTTTTAAAACAGTTCACTGACAGCTGTAACTCTGACAGTGTTAGAGCAGGACATGCAGTGTTATTGGCATACTATAGTTCTGTCACCCAGCCAACCTGCGTAAGTCTTCGTGAAAGAAGTCTTGCCAAATTGGAGAGAGCTCCATACCTTGGTTGTTTGCAGATGACTCATATAGCATGGCAACTATTTACAGAGCAAAGAGAGTTGGAGCCAGCGCACAGCCTTGTTTCAAGCAATGGATGACTGGAAAGAAACTTGATGCAGCCTTACCATGAAGAACCTGCCCAGAGATGCCATCATGTAGAGCTTGAACCAGACTCACATAGTACTCAGGACATCCTCAATGTTCCTGATGAGGATCGAATTGGGCACATATCCCTTTTGCGTCTGCATAGAAATTCTACAGACCACAGGCATCAGATGACCTATTCAGTTCTTCAACTTTTTGTTGCCGCCACTTATTCTCGATTTCCCTAATTTTTGCCTGCCATTTCCCCTTAAGTTAAGTGAAAAGTGGTTCCTTCACACTGGAAGACAGATTTTGAAGAAAGGACATGTGGGATTCTCGTTTGGCATTGATCAGGCACATAATGTCTTCACTGTTTTGATCTAACCAGGATTGTTTTTTTTCTTTAGAAATCCAATTGTCTCTGGAGCTGACTCAGTAATGAGCTTCTGAAGTGTTACCCATTCCTGATTTACGCTATTAGTACTGACTGGATCGCTATCCAGCATGTTTAATTTTTCAAGTTTAGAAGTGTCGAATTTCCGTCTGGGCGGTTTGTGGAGAAATCTTTTTGGTTTGTGATAGGTTGAGGTCCTAAATCAGCAGAAAATGAGCTTATGATTTCTCAAGTAGTCATCGACATTTCTTGCGGTCCTGGTGACAAGCACATCCTTTTTATCACAATGCTTGGTGATGATGTAGTATGTGCAAGTGCTTTGAGTGAGGAGTGGTCTTGTAGCGATAAGGCAGGTGGAACTCGGTGTTGGTAGTAAAGAGTTCATGTTCAGCACAGAAACTAAGGAGCAGTAGGCCATTAGCATTAAAGTTGCCAATTTATTGTTTCGTCATCACGCTGCTCCATAGTTTATGGTCTTTATCAACTCTGGCACTGAAATCACCTACTAATAAGAGCTTGTCTGGAGGTGGTAGTTTCGTGATGGTTCTGCTCAGCAAGTTGTATGACTGACCTTTAATGTCTACATTAGCATTGAAGGTGGGAGGATATGCAGAAATGAGTCATAAATTTACCTCCAGACAGCGGGATTCGGAGGAACATAATTCTTTCACTGACAGCAGTTGAGGTTATCTGATAGTCATTCATCAATGTGGTCTTCACAGTGAACCAATATCATGAGCGCCGTGTTCTCTCTCATTCTTTCCCTCCCAGGAGATCGTGTAACGTGAAATGATCTCTCTAATTTTACCTTCACTGTACAATCTGGTTTCACTTAAGGCAGCAATATCAATATTCATTCAACTAAGCTCCCACTTGACAAGCTCTTTTCTTCTTTCGAGCCTCTTATCTTTCAAATCAAGTAAGGTTCGAACATTCCAGGTTCCTATAATTACAGCTGGTAATCTTCATTTTTGACCACATGAGGGGTGACCTGCTGGGTGTGGCCCCCCAGCCAGCCAATGTTTAGCCCACATTTTCTATGGCTTCCCCATTCATGGTGGGCAGCGGTGATCCTAAAGAGGCCTGCCTAAACACAGGTACAAAAACGAAGTCCTGAGTAGTCATGGAGTCTCAGGAAGACGACTGTGACAAACCTGCTGCCAATGTGCAGGTCTGAACTACAGGCTTCCAGTTTCATCCTAAAACCTGCCTCCACTGTCCTTAATCCATAGATGTTGGACCTGAGTTGAAGGTGTGACAGCAGGAAAATACCACAAGTGGGTGTTGTTTAAGATGGATCTCAACTTGCAAGGAAATGATCCATACACTATGACGTCTGGACTATACTCTGCAGCTCAGATGAAAAGAGACATACAGGTTCTGGTACTGCAGCTACAATAGACTGCTGCAGACTTGGAATGTCACTGAGTTGCGCCTTCACAGTCAGTCCATGTGCCATGACCTCATCTGACTCTACTACCATTGAGGACCGCAAATAGAAAGTCCTCTTCTGTCCATTTTACCACTGGGCCTAAAATACAGGTTTGCTTCATTCGTCAGCTCCTCCATTCCGATGGTCTCCATCTCCACCTTCGCTGTCGTTGAGGTCTGCACCTTATCCTGGCAAGGAGACCTCATGAGGTACTATCACTCTGTCCAGGTGAACCAAATTTTTTGACACAGTGTTACTCCTTCCCTTCCTCCTTTCTCAACTGGGCTTGGGATCAGCTATGGCAGAGTTATACTCTCTGATTATATCATCTGATATACAGTCTCTGAGTATATCAGATGCAGATACAGAATATCCCATTTATTGTGATGATGCGAGACAACTTTTTAGACAACAGCAAAATAACACATGTATCAAGTAAATATTATTTCCCTAACAGAAGGACATTAATCAGCGTGGTTATCTAGTCTGTGATTTTGTTCATTACAGAGGTATAAACATCAATACATCTTTTTTAAATAACACCCTGTATCATTTTGGAATCCATTTTCTCTCCTCTACAGCTATTCAAAAACATATTGCAGTATACTATTCACATGATTCTTACAAATGCATAATTGACTTTAATTTCTGATAGTACCATAGAGTTGTGAACAGAGGTTGGAATAATGTCTGTGGTGCATTTTCTTTGTGTATCCATGTTTTTTTTACTGTCATCTCGAGCAAGTGGGCAAAGCATGAAACTCAATAAACAGCCTCACTTCTTCACTATGTGCAGCATGTTTAGTACAATAAATACATAATGTGGGTCCTTGTTTGTTGCCTAAAAGCTTCTTCAGTTCAAAATAAAAGGGCACCTCTCACTCACAGTTATTTGTTCTTCTAAATTAGAAACACTTTTCTTTTTCAACATCAGGTACTACAAACATGGCAACTTCTGACAGATGAAGAGATTTCCCTCTGAGATTCATCAAACATTTTCCGTCTTTGGAAAACCTTACACAGACATAGTATTGAGTAACTATTGTATGAAATAAATATCTCCGAAGTTTACACACTAGATCGCGTGTTTTGTAAAAATCTTAGATTTTATAGTTTTTTATCATTTTATAAACAAGAATAATTCACATTCATTACATAGAATTAAACTGATTGACTTTTGAGACTGTTAATATTGCTAAATTATACTTGGTTAAATATTGAGTGTTAGTTGCGAAAAGGTTGATTGCATTGCTATTTTAATCCTATTAGACTTAGGCATGTCAGAAAATACTAACATGCATAAACTACATGTACTAATTTTTTTTTCATTGTCTTGTGTTGTTGTTAACACAGTTAGGTAAAGCTTTGAACCATTAAGCTATTCTGTATTATTTGCATATATATGACCCAGAAAACAAATCAGAAATGTGATATTCCTACAGTTCTGTAACGAAATAGTCATAAACAACACACTTACTTAATTTATGCTCAACAGAAATGAGTTTTAGACAGGCCAATGCTTTAATATCAAACAGTAGGTAAACATTAATCAAGAACCTGATCACAATTTGTGTAATGTGCATGCATTCAGCTTAGAGCCAAAAGCTATAGAAACAGGATGATCCATTGAATCTGTGATTGATGAATTTAGAATTGAAAAGAATATTGATTCAGACACATCATTAAGCCACATGGATTAGAACATAGTTTAAGAACAAAATCTGTATATAATACTGCAAACAGGGAGCTGCTCACTATTATGTACTCCACAGAACATCTTACTAATACACCAGAACACCTTGTATTACGCTCAGTCTTTCTTCATCCATAACCTTAATTCACAGAAAGAACAAAATGTTTATTATCTATGGTTGACAATGATAGCATATGTTTAATGTCATATCTGAGTATAGTTGTGCTGAGACCTGCAGCAACAAGTGTGAAGAAAATGGTGCCATAGCAGCATGTCGCTATATCATGTAAGATAAACTAAACGACTTAGACTGAACAAAACAAATCAGAGAATATATATATATATATATATATATATATATATATATATATATATATATATATATATGTGTGTGTGTGTGTGTGTGTGTGTGTGTGTGTGTGTGTGTGTGTGTGTAAGAGAGAGAGAGAGAGAGAGAGAGAGAGAGAGAGAGAGAGAGAGAGAGAGAGAGAGAGAGAGAGAGAGATAATTTGAGAGAGAGTGTCTGAGAGTGTATTAGTGAGTGTGAGTGGGTGTGAATGGGTGTTAGTGAATGTGTGAGTGTTTAGTCTCTAAACAGTGCAGATGACTCACAAAGCCCACATGGGTGCTCATCGTAGCTGACACAAGATAAGCTTTCTCAAACAGAGACACAAAATTATAACCACATATTCGCAACACACAACTTTTAGTAAGACAATGAACGATTTAGAATGCTGGACAGAATGATGAGTTTGAATCCACAACACAGTGTATTGAAAAGATGTTATTCAATCCCATAAACAGCTTCCATTTCACGAAAAGTGGACAAAATATGAACCTTAGTTTCACCATGTAGAAAGGTACTATTGCAAGTACTATAACTGAAGTGATTGCATGACAACTGTGCAAATATTTACATTGAACAACTGAAATAAACTATATGCCACCTATTAGACACAATATCAAATAACTGAAAAGATTGACCCATAACCTTCACCACACTGGAAACTCCAAACCAGCTTGCATCAACAGCACGAAAGCAAAGAGACAAATAGACCAGACTGTACCATGCCAAGTAGTGTAAGGATAAAATTGTGATATAGGAAAAGCAAAAATATTGTGGGTAAAGGAATGAAACTGAAAATGAAATGGCAGCTTCGCTTTTTCAGACCTCAGAATCAAGGGTTCATTAAGTAAGGTATTATTATTCATGCAACAGTAATTATATATGTCAAAAATTGAGTAGAATTTCTATAACTTTGATATTAATTTACAGCGAAATTAGCTCCATTTAATGTTTAGCCTTATGATTAAATAACTAAATGTCTTCCTTTATAACAAATATTAGATGTGAATTTCATAATAAAAGCTTATAACACAAAAATATTGACATTAGTTACTACTGATGAGGTGATTTAAGAACGATTGTATAAAGTAAACACAGTGAAATATAAAGGGTGTTCCAACAAGTATAAAATCATTTTTTTTAGTTAGTGGGATTTCCTCTTATTTATACTAACAGCTGAGAACTGTAGGGTATCATAATCTGTTTGTGTTAAATAATCATGAAGTAGTAAATTGACACTACCATGTGTTTTTATGTGTTAATATGTTACAAATTCAATGAATGTGATGCAGTGAAGTTTTCAAACAATATTTCAAAACTGGGTCAGTTATAGGCGTTAAATCTTGTGGTGGTTATTATGATGGTCAGTATATTGGATATTTATTTCTAGCTAGCGGAAATTTTTCTGTAGTTAGTAAGACAGAGTTTTTCCCACAATCATAAGAGATGATCTTTCTGCATGATTTGAACTACATGGTACATCCTGCCATACAACAAAGGCTACTTTGTTGTGAGAGGACTTTTTAGGATTTCAGATCAGAATCAGTAAAAGCAGAACACTTACGGGACCGCTTTCTTTGAAGATGGCACCCATGGTTTGACTGGATTTCAAAACTTGTTTATTTCAGATTTTGAGTCTTTCTGCTTTTATGATTGGTAAAATTACATGTATATCCAACAAATTGAATCATTCCTTCACTGTAAGGCACAGCAATTCAGCGGCAAATTAAATATTAGTAATTTCATAGCAAGAAGTATACATTAAAATGATATATAAATATACTAATATCTGATTAAACTGTTATATTTTTATGAAGTGAATTAGTTGAACTTCTTTTGTTGATGCCACATAAAGCCTTCAGTGATTCATATTACGTATCAAATAGTGGGAGGGTGTTACAGTGCAAGGAATTAAATTTGTGCTTCTTTTTTGTTCATGTACTGTTGTGTGAGAATCAAATCTTTATCTTTGTGTATATGATTTCTCGGAATTGTGTAGGATTTCAAGGACATATATATTTTATGATATTGTTTTAAATCGTTTTTGACTGTAAAGCACTTATTGAATACTTCTTACACATGTGAAACGTCATATCTTGACATTTATGTTGAGTTTTAGGTTTTACAAAAGTCCTTGTAATAAATGTGTTAGATCTCTAAGAACTTCTCTAAGAACAATGATCCATATTTGATGATTTGGTAAGAAAATTGTAGAAAAATGTAAGAAGCCTTTCTAAATGCAGGAGGTGATACAACTTATTGTACTCTGTCAATAATTAAAGTATAGATAATTATGTTATGAAACAACACAAAACTGAATCATTGTGATAAACAATTTAACAAGAAACACAGATTAATAAAAATCTAAACAAATTAATAGATTCAGGTGTGTTGGTTTCCCAATATTACAGTTCTATTTTAATAGAAGATCCAAATACAACTGTAGAGTGTATTATGTACTAACATGAATTTCAGTATTATTCCTACTGTTTACAATATTAAATATTACTCATAGTACAAAAAATATCGGTTCACAGGTTCATCATAATTACAGTTAAATGTCTATAAGGTGCATGAGCAAAATATGTAAATTCTTTTAGAGGTTCCCAAATCTTTGTTGTATCTGGTAGGTTTTCAGAATATCTAAAACATGTAACATATATGTCCTTTCAGAAGGAATGTAATGCTGGATGCATATGGAATTACAAACCACTTTCAAATGATAGTTAAAAATTATTGAAATAATTTTAAAGTTGTTTTAATGAATGTATATCTAGTTTCATGTGTGTGATCTTGTTAAATCATTCAGCATGGTGACTGTCAGACTAGTTCACTACTTCATTTGTCCAGTACCTACATCAGGGATGACTAACATTAACTGGTACCAATAGGAAAAAAGAGAAGTAACTAATGAATTCGTTACAAGGTACCTTCAATCATCACAAAAGGCTGAAGCTGGCCTATATCTCAAGTAAATGTAAAACACACATGTGACAAAACAATAAATTGTCATAGCGAGTTTTCTAATATTTGTTTCCAATCATCTGTAATTTTGTTATTTCCAATCATTTTTTAGAATATGCTAATCATCAAAAGATATTTTTGCAGACTGTACAGTCTCCATATGTACAAAAACCAACAGGAAAGAATAAGACTGGAAGAGCAAAATGTAATGCTCCAATTAAAATGGTGATAAAACAGGGATGCAGTCCTTTGCACCTGCTGTTCAATCTATATATCGAAGAAACAACTATGAAAATAAAATAAAAGTTCAACAGTGGGATTATAATTTAGAGTATAAAGGTATCAGTAACAAGATTCAGTAGTGACATGGTTATCTTCTGTGAAATTGAAGAGAAATTACTGGATGTGTTGAACACAGTGAACAATGTAATGAGTGTAGCAAATAGACTGGGAGTAAACTGGTGAAACACAAAAGTAGTGAGAGTAGTGAGACACTTAACATCAACAGACAACTTTGTAGACATGACAACCACACCTATAAGTAATTATCTTGGATATTAATTAACTTCCTTAATTTTTAGATAACTATCAGTTTTATGGCACTAAGAGCCGCATCTTCAGGTGAACATATTATATAACTAAAACATTGCAGCTAAGAAGTTCCGAGCTTTTTAGCTCTAATGTTTTACTTATACAACATGGTCAGCTAAAATGTGACTCTTATTGTGATAAAACCGGTAGTGATCTAAAAACAAAGGGCCAAATGCAAATGAAGCTGTTAACTAATACTGTAGGTGGTTAACATCACCGTTTGATGATCACAAAGTAGACACGAATTCCGCTACCCGGGAAGCAAAATACGACATGATGGACGTAGCAACGAGGACATAAAAGCATACTAGCAAATGAAAAGATGGCATTTCTGGCCAAGGGCAGCCTACTAGTATCAATCATAGGCCTTAATTTGACCAAGAAATTTCTGAGGACGTACATTTGGAGCACATGGTAGTGAGTCATGGACAGTGGGAGAAGCAGAACAGAACGGAATCGAAACGTTTGAGATGTGGTGCTACTGTAGAAGGTTGAAAATTAGGTGGAGTGGTAAGGGAAGGATTGAGAAAGTTCTCCATAGAATAGATGAAGAAAGGAACCTATAGGAAATACTGGCTGGAAGTAGGGACAAAACGGTAGGACTTACGTTCAAACCCCAGTGATACTAGACAGAGCTGTAGAGGATAAAAACTGTAGAGGGAGACAGAAACTGGAATACATCCTACAAATAACTGAAAACGTAGGTTGCAAGTGCTACTCTGAGATGAAGAGGTTAGCACGGCAGGGCAATGAGTGATGGGCCGCATTAAGCAGTCATATGACTGATGACTCAGAAAAAGAAAACAGTCTTTTGCTACTGTGTTTGTAGAATGTTACGTCTTTAATTGTAATTTAAGAAAATGCATATCGAAATTTTAATTTTTGGAATAAGTAACTTGTTTAGTGTTTATTTATGCTTAATGAGATCAGTTGATTGGTTGAGCTGGGTGCCAGACTGATTATAATAAATCAATTAAAACGTACGACAGTGTTCGTAGAGTCCAGAAAGAGAGATGGTGAGAATGTGATAAAGAAATATGGGACGTCAGGTAGTTAAATATTACTGTTTGTAAGTACAGGTACTGAGAAATTACAAACAGTACAAACATGAAAAAATCCTTACATTACAATGACTGACTGAGAAAAACAATTATTCAGTGGCTGCTCAAAGAATAAGTGTCTCTCAGGGCACTTTGCCTTAGCAATTACACATACATATCATACAAAATTAGCACCACAAGCACTAGAACGAAGAAGAAGAACACAAGGCGGTGACGCGACGTCTGCCAGTAGCGCGCTGACCAGGACGTCACTACGATAGGAGCGGCATCTAGCCGAAGTGAATGTAAGCGTCGCTCCTGCCAGCCTCGGCCGGACATTAGTGGACAGTATTAGCGAAGCCTAGCAAAGAGTTAGTAGTGATCCATATCAATCACTGGTTTGGGCTTTGTCTAAATGGAAGAACATTACCAATTGCCAGTCGTCCATCGCTTGCGACTACTTTTCAAATGTGTGTGAAACCTTATGGGACTTAACTGTTAAGGTCATCAGTCCCTAAGCTTACGCACTACTTAACCTAAATTATCCTAAGGACAAACACACATACACACACACCCATGCCCGAGGGAGGACTCGAACCTCCGTCGGGACCGCTTGCGACTACTCCTTGTAAATCTCCAAGTTAAGTATTGTCAATCTGCTTTATTGAAATAAAACTACTAATGTTATTTGCTTGAATTGTACAAAATTGCGAGAAAGCAGCATCCTCTAGGCACCCTATACGAGACGAATGGGCAAGACCCCTACATTTGGCGACGAAGACTCAACAGCTACCACCTTGAAGCAGACGGGGCCGGTCTACCATCTTGCCTCCTTCAATCGAACAGAACTGCGTGTGCCAAATGTCCTCCCAGGCTGCAAACAGACTGAAAGCTCCGGTAAAATGTTTCTTCCCGCCCTTGCCCTTCTTAACCATAGCTATATTTGCTGATGTCCATTGTAAGTTCTCCAACCAGTGAAGAGTGGCGTTATGGACTCTCGACTTGCAATACATCTCCTTGTTGTCTCTACCAACAGAAACATGAGGCGATCCGAATTTTCATTTTTGGTTGCTATGTGCGTCTGGCCACGGGAAAGGTGGTTGAACATACAGCCATGTTCTAATCGAGCCATATCTATGTTGTAGGTGTTCTGTCCTGCCCCTGTCTTCCTATTAATGGACGTTTTGTGTAGGAAAGTTCAGGGCTTACGAATTAAGGGCTTCGGAGGGTCTTCAAAGATACTTGGTGACTATCCGCTAATGGTAATTTTCTTCTTAATTTAGATACATGCCTTCCGTTCCCACAAACTGCCGTGTTGAAACTGAATAGTGTACTGTGCCTACAAAAGTGACTAAAATACGTGAAGGCACTTCACCTTCATACTTACCACCAAGAACACTCAAAGCTCTCATAGAAGCTCAGAATTGCTACATTACGCTATTAAAGTTCTTTAATTACAGAAACCTGTAAGGGATATTTGTTAAAGTTGAATATAAAGGTTGAATACAGAGAAAGGTAATAGCATGACATTTCAGAAAATGGATTTATTTTTCTTGTTTCTTATACATTAATGGTGTAAATAGGCGAATTGTCCGATCTCTAAATGTAACTTACGTTGTTGTTATCCATCTTGTACAGTCAATACAATCTCTTATATGTTCCTTGAACAATTGTCAGCAAAGTACACAGAGGTCTTCCTCTGTCATCTTTCACTTTTTGCATAAGAGTTGCTTTTCCACAAGATGTAGCCATTTGGTCTGCACAAGACATGGCCATGACATCTCAGTCTGGATGCAGTCAACTTTTCTACAACTTCTGTTACTTTTAAAAGTATTGAAAGTGTACTCAAAACCCCTAACGTTGATTGTGCTTGAAAATGAGGATACGCCATTCGCACCTACTAACGGTGTCTCGCCTGATCACCGAAGCTAAACAACGTAGGCTCGGATAATGTCTGGATGGGTGAGTGCCTGTAAACACCGGCTGCCGTTTGATAAGGGACACGCAAGTCGCCATAGTTACGTCCTATTGGAAGACTTGCACCAGGTGGTCGTGTGTGCCGTAAGGCATTATGTTTACATCTCGTTTTCTGGTACTTAGCATCATCTCCTCTCGATACTGGTTTCGATTCCCAGCCAAATCGGGAGCTGGTTTTTGCATTGTTCTAAACATTTCATCTCAACTTCAATGTTACGCAAGTCGCTGAAATGGTGCCAAACTGAAAGATTTGCAACAGGCGGCGGAACAACTCCAGTCAGGGTCACTCGGAAAAAAATAGCATATGATCATTCATGCACTAGATATGCGTTTTTATCAAAACAAGTCTCATCTCTTCCCACACTTCACTGTCGTACACCACTGCCAATCTAACTGTTGTTTTGTGTATTTCATCTGTTCTTGTAATTTATGTTTTTGTTCCCAATGGAATCCCACTGAAGGAACGCCATTTATTTCCATTGTTTACAAAAGTTACTCGGAATTACAAAGTACTTGCAGCATGAGCCCACTCATCACTTTGATGTTGCATCACCTTTGGACAGAACGCATGCACTGATTTCTTAGGATAGAGTGCCTTAAATCCGTGCCTTAATCCTGAGGCAAGCTAGCGCACAGCTCTTATAAGTAGTCCTAGATATCCTGCGTTATGGTACAGGGATGGAGTTGACGTCTCAACTTTTCCCACACATGACTGATATGGGGATCTTGCTGGTCACATAAATGCTTCGGCAACGTGCAGACAATTCATAGAGACACATGCCATGTGTGAACCAGCCTTGTTCTGTTGAAAAATGGCATAACGATGCTGTCGCATCAGAGATAACACACAAGGAATCGGGATATCCGTCGTCACAATTCCCTCAACCACTACCTGCTAGGAGCTGAAGTCCTACCCAACGGCTTCCCACACAATGCCTCCAGGGGTAACGCCGTTGTGCCTCTCCAAAATATTGAAAGAATGGGATCCAGCTCGTCACCATACTCACAGACGATAGTCATCCGGAAAAGTGCAAAATCACGATTCATTCCTGAGCTCAATGTTTCGACATTCATGAGGAGTCGTCCGTCTCCTTAGCTCAGTAGTCAGCGCAGCAGAGCGCCATGTGAGGAGCACGGGTTCGATTCTCGGCAGGGTCGGACATTTCCTACACTCGGAAACTGAGTGTGAAAGGAGGATATATAAAGATGGACTGGACACTTATTTGCAGTTTGTTTCTGAATAAGTGGAAATTTCATTTTACGAGGGCGAAGCAGTCGCGTGTGACATCTGTGGAATAGTAGACTACGCCAGTGACAGTAGTATCTCTGGATGTGTGTATCTTTGACGCAGTTGTAGAGCAGAGAGTAGTCGAGTGTAGGACATGGAGCAAGCTGGCAGAACTTTTTGCGTAGTGCATACTGGAAGAGGATTTTGCTGCAGAAATTTGTCAGGAATTATTAATCTGATGGAAGAACTTACAGGAACAGAGAGGATGGTTTGCATATGGGTACGTTTTTAAGGTAATAAGTTTTGCTGGCGCGTACAGATAATGTTAGCGATTCTTGCAATAGAACAGTTCACCTCCCCAGCTCAGTATACGTAATATCACTTTAATTCATTTCTAAAGTGAAGTTTTTGGTTTTCTGTGAGTTTATGTTCTTGTGAAATAAGAGTATTTTTAGTATGAGAAAATTACCCCAATCTTTCATCCAGTAGTTTAGTTTTACTTCACTGTGTTTTAGCTGGCGCAATTTCTTCACGCTCTGCTCTTGCTGCTGATTATACTGTATTTTTTCAGGTGACATTCTTTTCATATTTTGTTGATTCTTTCGTTTCTCATCTCACGTTTCCATTGCGCAAATACTAAGTATGTTCTTCGTAATTCAGATTTTTAATGGTCCAGTTAAGAGTGTGTGTTTCATAGTGTTGCTACGTAATTTCAGTGTTTCATTTCTTGTCGGCAATGCTTGTTTTGATTTTGGTAGTGGTTTTGAGTAACAGTTTCGATTTAATTTACTACACAGTGAACGCCAGTTAATTTAGTCTTGATGTAAATCTGTGCACTAAGACAAACTGTTCGCAATAGAAGATGCAGTTCAACCTTTTTATAACAGAGGACAGTACATTCAGTTTCGAGTAAAAAGCAGGCAAACATTTTAATGCTCATGAATGAACGAACAATCGATTCAGAACTAATAACTTCGTGGTGTTATGTTCTCTTCGTCACATCGAGACGCAAGTCGCCGAAATGACTTGCACCAGTCGACCACTCTACCTAACGGGAGGCTCTGGCCACACGCATTTCGTTTCAACCAGAGTCTAGGTTACCCAGTCATAACACCACTCCAAACGCAGCCGTTTGAGTTCTGTTAACGGCAGCGTACACATGGGACGGCAGTTCCGTAGTCCGACCCCTCCTAGTGTCTGGTCAGACGTGTGGGACGACACACAATGTTTCCGGGAGTCCCTTACTTGTTCTCGGATGGAAAACGCAGATATGAACGGGTGCGGTGTGTTTGCTGCAGAACACGCCACTTCTCAATTGAGGTGGTCAGCTGTGATCGGCCAGGCCTTTGCCAATGAGTGTCCATGCCCCCACGTTCCCATGCGGTTCAACATAGAGCCACTTGCACATCTGAATGCCGGGAAAATCAGGATACTCCACGATTCTACCAGCTAGCCAAATGGAGACCTACAATGAGGTCCCTTTCAAACTCTGCCAGGTGTTGATAACACGGTCCGACACGAGTAAGTGGCTTTTCTTTGTCCTTTGAAGTGATCAATATCTGTTCACGTTCTTTATATACCCTAAAAGGCCTGGTAATCACACTGCATACGAACACACAATTGCACTCTCGTGGGAATTCTGCATGTCTGAGTGAACTGCTACTCAAATGAGTTAAATACCTGCCGATGGGATTAGTATACGAAATTACCCTGACATGCGACCTTTGCTCCTGGTTGCTTCACATTTTTTGTCACGCAGGATAGCGAAATTTCTCAACTAAGTTTTGGAAATGAAGGGGAATTGAAACTAAGAATTTCAAAAATGCCAAGAAATTAGTGGCAATGTTTAACACAGGATACTTTTCAGTTGCTTGCGTGAGGGTCTGACCGTAACTACGGGCAACGACAAATCCGACACGATTTGTGAATATACAGATAGAAACGGAGAACCACAGGGAGTTAAGACAAGACAGAAATGAAAATTCACAGAGAGACTAAATTTCCGAACGCAGTCGAAAACGACTGAATCAAACGTCATTGCAATCTCTTACAGGCCAGCATGCCCATAGTCTTCAACCAAGTATTCAAAATAGTATGCTAAGTGAAATACTGATACATGATGAGTGCACACTACGGTTTTATGCTATGCAAATTTTGAGCGGATGGGTGTAAAGAGGCATTGTAGGCCTCTGTGTGGAGGATGACTTGCCTCATGACGTGATATAAGAAGAAATTGGAGTCGGCGTGGAAGACATAGGGGATCCAGCACTAGAGACAGTATTTAAAAGAGCTCTGGAAGATGTGACGTCAGATATCACAAAAGGGATAGATGTAATTCTCTCGGAATTTCTAAACTCATTGAGGGAAGTAGCCACCAAACGACCATACGACTTGGTGAGTAGAATCTACAAGACTAGCGATATACCATCGGACTGTCGGTAAAAAATATCATCCACACCATTTCGAACATAGTAATGACAGACAAGTACGGAAACAATAGCACAATCATGCACCCCAAGCTGCTGACAGGAATAATGCACAGAAAAATGGAAAAGAAATTTTGGATCTGTTGGAAGACAATCTGTCTTCAGGTAAGGTAAAGGCAGCAGGGAGTTAATTCTCATCTTGCTCTTGATAATGGAAGCACGGCTGAAGAAAAATCAGCTTGTCGACCAAGAAAAAGCTTTTCACAATGTAAAATGGTGCAAGATGTTCAAAATTCTAATGAAAATAGGCGAAAGCTCTAGGGAAAGACGGTTAATATACAATATTTGCAAGAACTAAGAGGGAACAATAAGATTGAAAGACCAGGAACGAAGTGGTCAGATTAAAAGGGGTGTGAGACTATAGTACAACCATCCACCTATTGTGTTCAATCCACACATCGAAGAAGCAACGGCGAATAAAAAGAGAGGTTCAGGAGTGGGATTAAAATTCAGGGTGAAAGGATATCAATTATAATATACTCCCAGCCATTGCTATTCTCAGTGAATGAGGAGAAGAATTACAGGATCTCTTGGATGGGATGAAAAGTCTAATGAGTACAGGATAGAAATTGAGAGTTAATCGAAGAAAGACGAAAGTAATGAGAAGTGGCAGCAATGAGAGCAGCGAGAAACTTAACATCAGAATTGGAGATCACGAACTAGATGAAGTTAGAGAAATCTGATACCTAGGCATCAAAGTAACCCATGACGGATGGAGCAAGGAGGACATCAAAAGTAGACTAGCACTGGAAAAAGGACATTCCTGGCCAAGAGAAGTCTACTAGTAGCAAACATATGTCGTAATTTGAGGCAGACATTTCTGAGAATGAACGTTTGGTGCGCAGTATTGTCTGGCACTGACAGGTGGGCTGTGATAAAACCGGAATAGAAGTTAACAGATGCAGCTGAGATGTGGTGCTACTAAAGGGTGTCAAAAATTAGGTGGTCTGATAAGGTAAAGGATCAGAAAGTTCTCCGCAGAACCGGCGAGGAAAGAAATACATGGAAAACACTGACAATAAGAAGGGATAGGATGATAGGACAACTGTTAAGACACCTCGGAATAGCTGCTAAGGTACGAGAGGGACCTATAGGCACTAAAAACTTTATGGAAATACTTGGATTGTAATACATCCAATAAGTAATTGATGCGGAGGGTGCAACTGCTACTCTTGAGCTAAGGAGGTTAGCGCAGCAGAGGAATTCGTGGTGAGTCGCGTTAAACTAGTCAGAAGACTGAAGACGCGGAGAAAAAAAGATGTTGACAAAGACAAGACAGATCGTTAGTACTGTAGTAAGAACGATAACTGAAGAAAATGTTACAAGCCAAGATCGCTAAAAAGCATTTCTTTGGATTACCGACAGAGCTATGCTGTCATCATCAGATCTGTAAGATGATAAGAAAACGTTTTACAATCATGATATTACAACTTGTTAAACTGCCTTGTTGCATAATCTATGGAATAATCGCAAACTTTATGCTTTAAAATTTGTACAACGGATTGTCCACCAGCGTTGCAGGTTCCTCCACACTAGATATACACACCTCACTACCATGACGGTCACTACACCTCGGCATGTCAAATATAAAAGTATTATGTACAAACATAAACATTACTATACCGCGCCGATTACAAGTGTTCCATATTCAGCACCAGCTGGCAACTGACAGAGAAGTGATGTAAACACCAACGGACACCATGTACGTCCACAAAGTGGCACTGTAACGGTTGACTGAGTTATCGTCTTGTTTATAGAATAAAACATATATACACTACTGAGGACTATTCTTATTTACAGTATTATACAATCTATCTCAGAGAAATACAGAAATTTTACGTACAACTAGTGTATGTACCTTTGATAATCTGTAGGATAAAATGTGTATGACATACGTTAGGAAAGAAGAACTAGGCATGTAATATGCTAAATGTAGACAAGAATTTGAAAAAAAATCTTCAAGTAGGATGTCAGTATTCTAGTGTACTCTGTATCATGTTAATAACATAATCTGAATCACCATAGTTATGTTCCGAATTTTTCATCGTGGTGGCTAGAGAATATATTTTTGTTTTTTACATTTTAAGAACAATGGTGTAAAACAATATTATAAACACACCACTGTTAAAAAATAAAAATATGATATAATTTTAACCACCGATTTACGAAACTCATCTGCATCTTCGTTTTAAATGTTTTATAAAAGAATCGCTATACAATTACCACATACATCATTATCACAAATCATACCAGAGGACGTTCCTTTTTACAGTTGGGCAGATTACACCCTTTTTCCACACGTCAGGCAATCTTTCACATTCTCAAACATTCTTTAACAGTTTCGTAATTGTTTGAACCAGTACCGATCCCCCCTTCTTTGTTAGCTCTCCTTCATATGATCTTCGAAGAAAGCCTTATTTTTTTTTTTTAGGTTTTTGATTATTGTCTGTTTCTTCTGCATTGTGGGTCTCTGCACTGCTGTCTAAGATGTTTGGTACTTCACATGGAAGAGACTCAATGGGATCATCACAGTTTAGTAATTCTGCAAAGTACTCTGCCTGTTGCCGTTTTATTTCAGTACCACTCGTGAGGTTATTCCCCGTCTGTCTACACTTCTGTGTTACTTTCTGTTGTTTTCCCTGCCGTTGTCTCTTGTCCTGTGCTGGATACAGTCCTCTTTGGCTTCTTCTATTAGCTCCTTGTAATATCTTCTTCTATTAGCTCCTAGTAATATTTCCGTTTCTACTGCCTTAGTATAGTTGTTTCCTTCCTTATTCTGATATACCTTTCTTTTAAATCCTGATCCGTCATGTTTTCTTAGAACCTCTTCGTAGCGAACCTTTTCTCTACCATTTTTTTTTCTTTCATTAAAATGCGTCTTATCTAACCTATTTCGTTTGCATAGGATTTCGGATGCTACCCTGTTTACTATTCCCTTAACTTGAGACAAGTCGAGGTTGATAACACAGTCTCCTACCTAATCCACACATTTACTTAGATTTTATGCTAGTGATGTCTCATATTCTCCTTTAACGTCTGCCTCTTTTAATCTGTTTGTATCATAATATGTAATGGGCTAAGCTAGTTTACTCACATTCTTAAATTTAATGTTCGTCTTACTTATCATCAGGAAGCGATCAGGGTCACAATCCGCTCATCTAGAGGTTCATGTATTTCTCATGGTTTATCTGATTCATGGTGCCATCCATGTCGCTTTATGTATATTTTATGTTGAAACTATGCGCTCATGATACAAATATTATTGTCAACTGCGAAACTCATCTGGTGGGTGCCACTATCACTGCTCTCTTGATGCAGACTTTGCATTACCGATCGGCTGCTTATACATGTCTTCTTGACCCAGTTTGGCGCTGAAATCACCCAGTGTTATTTTAACATTCCTATCTCGCAAAGAATACACATAGGCCAGTTCAATGAAAAATTCTTCATTTATGAACCCCTCCTCGTTCTCGCATGATGCGTGAGCATTCTTTGTATAAATAATTCAACGTCAACGAAGCTTTACATTATATATATGGCCAAATATCTCACGAAATAAGCGTCAAACGAAAAACGACAAAGAACGAAACTTACCTAGCTTGAAGGAGGAAACCAGATGGTGCTATGGTTGGCCCGGTCAATATCAATGGACCACCCTATATATATATATATATATATATATATATATATATATATATATATATATATATATATGGCCCGGTCACTAGCAATGGACCACCGTATATATTATTGGCGAAGATGTAAAAAATGTTTTATCTTAAGATACTGTTTAATTTGTTGAAAAATTCATTCTTTATGAATTCCTTCATATCCTTGCACGGTGCGTGAGCATACCTTGTAGAAATAATTCAACATCAAAGAAGCTTTAAATTATAACCTTCTGATGTTATTGGCGATGATAAGAAAAATGCTTTATCTTAAGATACTGCTTAATTTGTTACTCCTGGCAAACTGTGTTTGTAAGGGATGTTTGATCAAAATTTTAATTTTTTTTTCATTCCTGTGTCAAATGAGTGTATCGAATATAATGTTATATTTGGTCAAGAACCGTACCGTTGGTAGTCAACTTTCTGGAGTCACTCACTGCGCGTTTTCAAAGTGTGATCCACTGCTTGGCAGCGTGCTATGCCAGTTACTTCATGGAAATTAGTCGCAGAGATACGATGGCAAGACGAAGACAAGGGAGGTTACAATTTTCTCATCATTACTCTAAATTGTTTTCGTATTGTTAGAGAAGAGTTTAATGGCCCGTCGACGATGTCGTCATTAGGTCTTCACCGTGCTAGTTTTTCTATGAAAAGTTGGCAGTTTTAGTTCATTCTTTGTTATTACTTCTTTTCCATCGAATATTATGTCAACCTTTCACTATTACTTTTCGTTTCACACGACTGCTTTCAGACGATTTTTTTTCCTTGAATTTCCTCACTTCTTATTGATGAGTAAATAATATCAGAAAAGAGCTTCGAAGTGGTCCAAATAGGTCGTCGTAGATACGAGGAGGGTGCGACGGGTAATGCAACAATTAGTTTCTGAAAGAGAGTGCTTTTTATTCAGGTTTCCAGTGTACCATATTATGCCCCATTGTTTTGGTTACAAAACCCTATTTTTCAACATAATCTCCTTCCGATGCTATGGCCTTACGGATTCTTTCTGGGAGGGCCTGTATCCCCGCATGGTACCACTCTACCAGCGGACGTCGGAGTCAATGTCTTGCTGCATCAATAACCACTTCATCTACCACGTACATCTTCTCGATGAGTGAATCTTCCAAACTGACTGAAGTCGAAAGGGGCGGTATCCCAGTGTGTACACACCTTCGAGGTACCCCCCACTGGTGGACTTGTGTGTCACCACTACCAACAGAGACGTCCAGCTGAACAGCGAGGTGTTTGATGGTGATCCGTCGGTCACCTCGAGAGAGAGTGTCCGCACGTTCCAACTTTGCATACTATTGGTGGCCGGCCGACACGTGGCAGATCACATACGTTTGCACGGCTTTGATGCGATGATCACAATGCCTCGCCTATAGATTCACTGTGCTTTTTCTCACTGCCATGTCTCTGTAGATGTTCTACAAGTGCCTATGAATATATCTGATACTTTCTCACAAAGGAAACTCTCAGCCGTCTTCTTGGAACCCACCTCCATTATACACGCCATTTTGAAGGCTACGTATAGCGCTGTCATCTATCGGAACTTCATGAAACTATAGGGGCTGAAGTGGGTATAATTCACGATGTCCCACAACCAATTCCGCTTTTTTCCAACCGAACTTGACCGAGAGAAAATGGATGTTGCATTTTACTGGTTTTGAGGGAACCTTTCGGGAACGCCATGACCACGCGAGGCCTCAGCATGAAACAGGGCTGGCGAATTCTGTGAACAGCGCTTCTAGGGCTGACCTCGAGCCAATCAGCCTGTCGCAATGGGGGTCGCGGGCGGAGCTGCAACGCTTCGATCTGCCGGTCGTGCATCGGCCAGAATCGGCGACAGCCCACATGCGCTTCGCCTAGCCTCGCATTTTGCAAGTGCGGCTGACAGATCGGTGTCAAGACCGGCGGGGGCGGCGGTTGACGGACGGCCCCGCTTCTCGCGGGCCTCGGTTCGCCCCCATCGCCGGGGCGAGTCATATCGAGCGGAGGGAGACTTCGAACGAGAACGTTCTCTCCTTCGTGGAATGTTATACATGAGCAAAATATGTTACGAACGTTATCTAGATTTCATGTCGAATGAAAGGTAATAACTAACACTAATAGTATTTAGCTTCAACTCCATTCAATTCGCAGCACCATGTCGTACATACAGGCATAGATATATATTCAACAGCCACAGGCCCTGCAGACCACACACTCTTTCCGAAAATTGCCTCCATTCCTTTCTGTTGTGTGCTCGGTTGCTCCAGGTGTCCTCTATATTTTCCTCTTTACTCTTCTTTCTAGTATTAATAGTTCTTTGTTTTCTCGTCTATTCGTCCTCCAGGTTTCCAAACGAGACATGACATCTGTCTTACCATTGTGTTATATGGTCTTATCTTAGTATTCGTTGAAATTGATTTTGAGCTGAGCGCCTCCCTGAGGGAACACACATTTCATTCCCTCTGCTATTCTGTCTTTGATGTCCATTTCTACGCTGTTGGTGCTGGTAAATAAAGGTCCTGTGGTATCATTCAGAGATCGAGGTGCCACGTCAAACCGGCAACGCGAATCGATACCACAGACATTAAGAGGGCTCGCTGCCATCTGCAATGAAGTCAGGGAGACGCTCCTAAGGACCATGCCTCTTCTCCAGCACTGCAGTGCAATCGCATGGGGTTAATATAGATCTGAGCATGGAAAAGATCAGTCGCAGTTCAAGGCCTCGTCGGAAAAAGTCAGCATCATACTATAGGACCAACGTGGTAGTTGAACTTACTGATGGAATTTTTCATTTAGGTGGGCCATTGCCTTTGCAAGAAAGAGTTTGTTGAACTATGCAACAAGTGACGCTTTCAGTAACAGTTGTTAGTTATCGACCAATCCTGTGGCAAAGATGTGTCACAGTTAAGTACATGTTTTATTCATTTATGTAATAAATTGAACTAATATTTCATGTGTTCTAATTTAAAGTGTCACCTCACTGACCAGTTAAAGAAACCACAGCTGTGGTCAAGAGAAAGTAATTTCGCCTGGTCACAGCGGACCCCCAGTACTAGAAGTGGTGAACTCTCTTGACGCTCATACCATTGTCTCAACAACTTGTTGCTCTTTTCTTCTTCCTAATTGCATGAACTCCATTTTATCTTGATTCATCTTTAGCCCAGCCTTCTGTGCTTAGTTGTTCATTTAACGGTACATTTCTTCGAAGTCAGTGGTTGATTCGCTGAGCAGTACTATTTCATATGCGTATATGAGACAACTGAAATTACTATCCATGTGTACTTCAGTGCACTCCTGTTGCCTACATTTCCTTATTACTTACACTGAGAAGGACAAATGGCAGGACATGCCCTTTTCTGGGACCAGCCTACATACATTGTGTAATTATAATTACAAGAACGCTACTCAGTTTGATAGTTTTTATTTTTACAATGGACGTATTTGGACTGAAGTGACATCATCAGGTTATTTGTAACAAATAAAAAATAAATTTCGTATGGATTTAATGGATTTCATTATATAATGAACTTTATTATTATACATTTTTACATACGTCTGATGATTTGACATCCCTGAGATATCTGTGTCTCTGTCACTGTGTATTTGCTTATTAATTATGTTCCTTTGTTGTTATTAGAATAATAATTACTGGTTATCACCATGTCTGACTTATTACTTTATGTAGTTGTCGGATTATGTTCTTTATATCAGTACTTTCGTGACAGCTCATCTGGCAGCCATGTTTATCATGTTTGTTATGTAAATATTGATCTCTGTAACTATAACAACTTTTTTATTTTTCTGCGTATTATATCTACGTCTAAATATTTTCTTTCTTATAACGTTCGTATTTTTTAACTTTTGATTATTTGCAAATTTTAGAAGTCATATTTTCTTAGTAATTTATTTTGCGTATTATTTATATGACCGCATGACTCAGCTGAATATTGTCATTTTTTTTTTGGGCCGTGGGGCAGTGGACAGAGAGAGAGATGATGTTTGGTTTGTGGGCCGCTCATCTGCGCGAGCTTCAGCGCCCATACAAAATTCCAAAGTTTTCATAGTCTAGTTTCTGCACAGTCCAGTCTGGCCACAGTCACATATGATGAGGAAATGATGAGGAGAATAAAAAAAACAGTTCTCAGGCAAAGAAAATCCCCAATGCGGCCGTTAATCGAACCCGGGACCCGATCATTCAGTGGAAGCAATGCTGCCCACTATACCATGAGCTGCGGGCACAGAGAGAGGGAGAGAGAGAGTGAGAGAGATAGAGAGAGAGAGAAATCGTTGGTTATGCCGCAAAGTATTGTCTTTCCCTCTCTGCCGCAGAGCGCAATAGACTCTGACAGGTGACACAAATGTAAGCGTCCTGTCTGATCACCTGCATCCGTTCATGTCCATTGTCCATTATGACGGACTTGGACAATTCCAGCAGGTCAATGCGACACCCCACACGTCCAGAATCGCTGCTAAGTGGCTGCAGGAACTTCTGACTTTAAAAACTTCCGATGACCATCAAACTCCCCAAACATAAACAGTAATTGAGCATATCTCGGATGCCTTGCAAAGTGCTGTACAGAAGAGATCTCTACCCCCTCGTACTCTTACGGATTTATGGACAGCCCTGCAGGATTCATGGTGTCAGTTCCCTCCGGCACTACTTCAGACGTTCGTTGAGTCCATGTCACGTCGTCTTGCGGCACTTCTACGCGCTCACGGGAGCTCTACACGACATTAGGGTGTATCAGTTTCTTTGTCTCTTCAGTGTAAATAACGGACGTTACACATCTTGATCTTCGTGGTTATTCGAAATACACTCCTGGAGATTGAAATAAGAACACCGTGAATTCATTCTCCCAGGAAGGGGAAACTTGATTGACACATTCCTGGGGTCAGATACATCACATGATCACACTGACAGAACCACAGGCACATAGACACAGGCAACAGAGCATGCACAATGTCGACACTAGTACAGTGTATATCCACCTTTCGTAGCAATGCAGGCTGCTATTCTCCCATGGAGACGATCGTAGAGATGCTGGATGTAGTCCTGTGGAACGGCTTGCCATGCCATTTCCACCTGGCGCCTCAGTTGGACCCGCGTTCGTGCTGGACGCGCAGACCGCGTGAGACGACGCTTCATCCAGTCCCAAACATGCTCAATGGGGGACAGATCCGGAGATCTTTCTGACCAGCGTAGTTGACTTACACCTTCTAGAGCACGTTGGGTGGCACGGGATACATGCGGACGTGCATTGTCCTGTTGGAACAGCAAGTTCCCTTGCCGGTCTAGGAATGGTAGAACTATGGGTTTGATGACGGTTTGGATGTACCGTGCACTATTCAGTGTCCTCTCGACGATCACCAGAGATGTAGGGCCAGTGTAGGAGATCGCTCCCCACACCATGATGCCGGGTGTTGGCCCTGTGTGCCTCGGTCGTATGCAGTCCTGATTGCGGCGCTCACCTGCACGGCGCCAAACACGCATACGACCATCATTGGCACCAAGGCGGAAGCGACTCTCATCGCTGAAGACGACACGTCTCCATTCGTCCCTCCTATCACGCCTGTCGCGACACCACTGGAGGCGGGCTGCACGATGTTGGGGCGTGAGCGGAAGACGGCCTAACGGTGTGAGGGACCGTAGCCCAGCTTCATGGAGACGGTTGCGAATGGTCCTCGCCGATACCCCAGGAGCAACAGTGTCCCTAATTTGCTGGGAAGTGGCGGTGCGGTCCCCTACGGCACTGCGTAGGATCCTACGGTCTTGGCGTGCATCCGTGCGTCGCTGCGGTCCGGTCCCAGGTCGACGGGCACGTGCACCTTCCGCCGACCGCTGGCGACAACATCGATGTACTGTGGAGACCTCACGCCCCACGTGTTGAGCAATTCGGCAGTACGTCCACCCGGCCTCCCGCATGCCCACTTTACGCCCTCGCTCGAAGTCCGTCAACTGCACATACGGTTCACGTCCACGCTGTCGCGGCATGCTACCAGTGTTAAAGACTGCGATGGAGCTCCGTATGCCACGGCAAACTGGCTGACACTGACGGCGGCGGTGCACAAATGCTGCGCAGCTAGCGCCATTCGACGGCCAACACCGCGGTTCCTGGTGTGTCCGCTGTGCCGTGCGTGTGATCATTGCTTGTACAGCCCTCTCGCAGTGTCCGGAGCAAGTATGGTGGGTCTGACAAACCGGTGTCAATGTGTTCTTCTTTCCATTTGCAGGAGTGTATGTCCACAAAAACAAATATGTTGACGAGGCCACATGTGTCTTATTTCCAGCATAAATACGCGTTCAAAAATAGAAAAACATTAGAAATTGCCGTCCTGACACTAAGTCATTCACGTAAGTACTGTAATCTGTAGTACTGAAAACAGCTGTTGCATGCGCACGACAGAAATTATAAACTAGAAACAATCGGAAACAGTAGCCTGCTAATGTTTTTGGCTATTTAAGACGGTGACAGTCATCACCCACTCTGACTCGACCAACGTGCAGCACCATCTCCCATCTTTTTTTACCTTTATTACTGAGATGCACAGAACTGAATGTTTGTCATCAGGTCATGTGTCGTGAGGTTATCTGCATGCATTTTGCACATTTTGAGCGTAATTACTTTGCAAAAATAAAGAGACACCGTTTCACTTGCTTTTACTTTATTCATTTTTATTGTCCTTATAGTCCAGCGCAGAAGATTTATACAGGTCACTTTATCAACAAATCTCTAATAAATTATAGAGTACGTATCACATGAAAATGTTAAAAGAGTTACAGTAACGTATAACAAAGGTAATTAGACCCGCCCGGATAGCCGCGCTGCCTGACGCGCTGCTTCCCGAGTCTTCGAAACTGATTTTTCTTTTGGCATTATTGCTCCATAGCTCATACGGCTGGACGGCGACGAAACTGATGCTTGCGTTATCTCTAAAATGTTGGATTTCCGGGTATGAAGATAATCCATAGCCTGTCCAAGTGTAGCGTTTTAAAACAAAACATATACTTTTATAAAGCTCAGAAAAGTAGCAATGACTATGACATTGTCTACATTCTGTTGCTCTTCATAGAATGTCTTGGTGTATTTTCATGATATTCCTAATGCAAGCCACTAATTTGTCTCTTGTGTTTGACTGTGCTTCTAATGTGTTGTTACATATTGGAGTGCATGCGCATATTATATTTATCAATCCCTCTACACACAAGCTTTGTTTTAAGATGTAGCTTCCATAAAAATATTTGAACTTGTTGAGGAATGGGCATTTGTAATCCTTGTCTTGTGGAAGACTTATTCGGAAGAAAAGATCTTAATATGAAGACTCGTTGTCAATTGGGTTTGACTACTGGTCCCAGCGACTGTTTTCACAAACTGTGAATAGGAATAACAACAAAAATTTTGCACTCAGGTTACTCTGAGATACTATAAGGAAAATGCTATTCAGTTTAGAGCTGTGAATTATTTTGTCCTTATCATCTGACATTTCTGTAATTATCTGTATGAGACAAGTTGGCACTGGAGCAATATTCGTCTCAGACAATGTCAGTTCTAAAATGCCTGCATTCCAAAGATAATTCCTGCCTAGCGCTGAATACATTTTAATAATTTATTGCTCTTGATGCAACGAAGCGTTCAAATACAACAGAATTCTTTAAAAGTCAATCTCTCGTTGTTATTTTAAACACTGAACATAGGTATCTTGTCAGCTGAGAATCTTCACCACAGACAAAGTTAGTTCTAGAAGGTCAAAATCATCACTTCTTATTTCTTATGTAGCACAAAGTTCAATTACAACAGAATTCTGGAAGAATATTCTGTCGGCATGATTAAAACATTACCATACTCACACTGTGTCAGCCGCCAATTTGTACACTTACATCCACAATTTTGAAATTACTGACTGAAAATGAGTCCCAAGCATATACTTTTAAGCAGCTTCCGAAAATTTTCATTTGTGATTTTGCAATAAAAAGCTGTATGCTGTTAGTCACGTCATACAATTGTGTCAGCAGAAGACTGAAATCTGATCCTTTTCTCCATTTCTAAACTTTCTGAAACTTTTAGCAGAAAAGATCCGTCAAAATTAAATAAATTATCACTTAATTGGCCATGAATTAGACCGAATTAACTTTCCTTACTCAAAGACTCACTCAATATAAATTTATTCGGAACTTCATTATTAAAAAATTTACTTGAACGGTGAAAAAGTCTTAAAATGACTTCCTTCGCCAGACATGGTGCTCAAATAGTCAAGTTATTAAAACAATATTTGAGGAAGAATTATGAAACTCCACTCACTGTAAGTTTCACTGAATGCAGATATTTATTGAAAACCGTTTCAAGCTTAATTTATTATTTATAACTACGTGAAATCTCCATATGTTTGTAGGTCTTCAGCAATTCAACTTAATTGAAATTGTGAGACTTGACCACTTTCACTTCATGAAACAAATCTCACGATGATCACGCAAATTTTACAACGTATTCAGCTAATATTATAGTAACGTCGTGGGATTGGGCGGTCATCCCTCACTACAAATGTCACGCGTCGTAGGCTGGACAGACTGGTAAACCAGGATAAATGGCGAACTGTGGTGCAACTAGAATTTGACGCCGGACAGAGTACAAGTGTGTCTGAACTCACAGTGCATGGAAAACTCCTGACGATGGGCCTCCGCAGCCGACAAACCATGCTTGTGCCAATGTTAACACCACAGTATCGGCTACTACGACTGAAATGGGCACGTGACCATTGGCTCTGGACGTTGGCTCAGTGGAAGAGCGTTTCACGGTCTGATGAATCTCAATACCTTTTTCATTGTGCCTTTAGGAGAGCTCCACGACAACTGTACTGCGGGACGGAGACAAGCTGGCGACGTCTCCACTGTGCTCCTCCATGGGTCCAGCAGAGCTAGTCCAAGGCACCATCCCTGCAAGAAGTACCGTACACTGGTTGCAGACCAAGTACACCAGTTCATGACGATCATGTTTCCAGAAGGCATTGGCATTTTTCAGCAAGATAATGCTCCATGTCGCTTGAATGTGATGGAGTGGTTCGAGGAACACAGCGGGGATTTCCAGTTGATGTTCTGGTCCTCCAGTTCAACAGATCTGAACCCGATCGAGTACATCGGGAATGCGACTGGACATGGTGTCAGAGCTCATAGCCCACCTCCCTGGAATTTATGGGTATTAAGTGACTTGTGTGTGCAGATGTAGTGCCAACTCCCTCCAGTGATCTAACAGGTCCTCACTGCTTTCATGCCACGAGCCTCATTGCTTCCACGTCACGACGCGTCGCCTCTTTTATCCATGCCAAAGGTGGACATATCGGCTATTAGTGCCCTTGCTGGTCAGTGTATGGTACATATCCTCCTCCACATGCTGTACGGTGAACATTGCTGTATGAATGTAGAAGTCCTTGCACTAATGGCTAAAAGACATCTTAGTTCTCCATTACCGTTAACCCGACATAGGTGAGGTAAATAGGACTTAATAATTTTACTTTCGACGAGTGTATTTAAAGGAAACACCGAATGTATGAATGTTGCTAGTACGTTAAGTGCTACGGTATTCAACGTAAAAACGACAGATCGTAAGGTTTCAGCAATGTAGCCTAATGCGCAGCAATCTGTGAAAAGTGGACTACCTTCACCGTTCACATTAATTGGACTACCTGAATTTATTTGATTTTGTCTGTGGAGATAGATGAAATACGAAATCAGCAAAACTACACACAAGAGCCATGTTTGTGGTTTGTGTTATGGCAGTGACAGTAAACGTGAGAGATTTAGTAATCAGTAGTCGGTTTTTAAAACTTGTGTAAAATATTTTGAATTATTCCTATGTTTTTCATAAATTAATTCATTGTTTGTGATCTGTTTTTGAGATGGCTATTGTGTGTAACATTAAATATCTGACACCTTGAATATGCGTCGGCTGTTTTACATTCAAAAGAAGGGTTAAATACTGAAATGGGAGGGCCGTAAAAGCCACGGATGGGAAATGAAGAGCTTAGGATCAGCATACGCTGTGACTTCATCCGAGCTCAGATAGTCTGGGATGCTGTCTCCTTTGGGATAAACCATCTGCTCCGAAGATGACTCCGTAACACATCTGAGCTGTAATGTAAACGTGCTGAATGTGATTATCGTATCATACTTCAAAAATTTATGAATTCATGCAGTGCCACGTTGCATTAGAGTTTGACTCATGAGTTGCAAAGAGGACACATCTGAAGCTGCTGCATGTTCAGATCAGACCAGTAAGAGACGTTTTGTTTGTTCACTGCAGCACAAAATTAATTATGCCTCTTTATTCATCAATGGCATTATTGGCAACACATGAAGGAAACTATCAGTGAAAGACACATGACAAATACTCATACTATAACTGCTATTTTCAAGGACAAGCAAATGAAATGGAAAAACAATAAAAATCTTTGTAAAAGATTCGTAGTTGCTTGCTTGGAGTTTCTACAAGAAGAAACCACAATATTGAATCACTGCTGACGTCTGCTTACCAGGTCAAGTCTCACTCACCGCATGTTTTAACGTGGGACTCATTTCTGTTAGAATAATGCTGTCTCTCCTTCGAAAGAAATTTCGTGTTGTGCCTAGGAACAGTTTAAGAGAGGCGACACGTTAGGAAGAAAATATAAAAATCCATCAAATGAAGCACATGAAATGAAACATAGTGATTTAGAAAGTAAGATGAAAAGAAAGTGCAAAATGGCTTAACGGATTGCTAAATAAAAAATGCATGTCTGTAGGAGAACGTAGGAAACGCCCTGGAGTAAACAACATTCCCTAAGTGTTACTGAGATTCTTGGGACAGTCAGCCATGACAAAAGTATTCCTTCTGGGGTGCAAGGTATATGAGACAGACGAAAAACCCTCAGACTTCAAAAAGTATGCAAAAATTCGAATTCCAAAAAATTTAAACCGTCATTGTTTCACAAAACTGAGGCGCTTACTTACGGAAGGTTGGAAAAACTTGTTCAGTCCGACTTACGGAAAAGAGTGCTTGGCAGAGGGTTTATCGAACCACAATCATACTATCTCTCTACCATTCCATTCCCTAACAGCGCGCGGGAAAAACGAACACCTAAACCGTTCTGTTCGAGCTCTGATTTCTCGTATTTTGTTTTGATGATCATTCCTACCTATGTAGGTTGGGCTCAACAAAATATTTTCGCATTCGGAAGAGAAAGTCGGTGACTGAAATTTCGTAAAAAGAACTCGCCGCGACGAGAAACGTCTTTGCTGTAATGACTTCCACCCCAATTCGCGTATCATATCTGCCACACTCTCTCCCCTATTACGTGATAATACAAAACGAGCTGCCATTTTTTGCACCCTTTCGATGTCCTCCGTCAATCCCACCTGGTAAGGATCCCACACCGCGCAGCAGTATTCTAACAGAGGACGAACGACGTATCTTAAAACTGTATCTTGTAACAACTGTAACTTTAGAGAAAACTTTTGACAATGTTGACCTGTGTAGACTCTTTGAAATTTTCAAAGCAGCATGGATAAAATGCAGGGCGACAAAGGTTATTTACAATTTATACAGAAACCAGACTGCAGTAATATCAGTCGAAGGACTTGGAAGGGCAGTAATAGTTGACGAGGGAGTGAGACAGAGTGGTAGCCTCTCCCCAGTTTAATCTGTACACAGAAGCTGTGAAGGAACCCAAGGACAAATTCGGAAATGGAATTAAAGTTCAGGGAGAAAAAATAGAAACATTAAAGTTCACTTATGATGTTGTAATTCTTTCAATGAAGTTTGGCTCTTGTAAGAGTAGTTGAATGGAATGGATAGTGTCTTCAAAAGACGCTATAACATGAACATCAACAAAAAGAAAACAAGAATAATGGAATGTAGTAGAATTAAACCAGGTAATACTGAGGAAACTAGACTGGGATACGATACACTAAAGTGGTAAATGAGATTTGCTATTTGGACAGCAAAATAAATGGCCGAAGCAGAGAGGTTATAATAGCCATAACACGTTTTGGAACGAAGATGATTTTGTTAACGTCGAATATGATTTGAAAAGTTGCGAAATTATTTCTGAAGCTATTTGTCTGGAATACGGTCTTATTAGGTAACGAAACATGGGCGAAAAACATTCCAGACAATGTGAAAAAATGTTGCTGTTGGCGCACAAAAAAGGAGAATATGATCGTGTTTGAAAGACCATGACTGACTTGTGGGTGCCAGTTGCCTCATTCTACCTTCCTCAACACCTCTTGATATGCGAACGTATTCACACTCTTTTTCAACATACAACTCACCTCCCGCTTCCACACGCTTCCTAACTGTAAGTCGCTCACACCCAACCGCTGTATGTCGCTCTTACCCATCCACTCCCACTTGCCCATTCTCACTCACACATTAAGCCTTACTCATTGTTACTATCTTTTTTGTGCTTCTTTAACTGTCACTGTCTCCTGTCTCACAGCCACCTTCGTCTCCTTCGTTCTGTCTTACTATTACTGTTTCACTGTCACTATCTCTCACTTGCTCTCTCTTACTGCTACTATCTCATTCAGTCCATCCCACTGCCGCTGTCTCCTCTCTCTGTTACTATCTTCCTCTTCCTCGTAGTCATCGTCACACTCTCAGTCTATAATTACCACTGGCTCTCGCCCTCTTTCACTTTCTCCTTCTCGTAATTCTCCTCCCACTTGCACTGTCTCCTTATTCTTTTCTGTCACTGTCAACTATGATCGACTGTCGCTCTGTGCCTCTCTTTCTCTCACACTGCTATTATCCCTTTACTTTTTCTATACCACAACCAATGTCTAGTATGTTCCAGTATTTTTCACTTTTCCCTCTCTTTCCACTGTCACTGCGTCTTTTTCTCTCAGCATAAAAAAGCACCAATGTATTAGCGTACCATAATATTTGGAAATACATGGAAGAATCCTGGAGATACTAAAAGGTATCAGATAGATTATATAAGGGTAAGACAGAGATTTAGGAATCAGGTTTTAAATTGTAGGACATTTCCAGGGGCAGATGTGGACTCTGACCACAATCTATTGATTATGTCTGTAGATTAAAACTGAAGAAACTTCAAAAAGGTGGGAATTTAAGGACATGGGATCTGGATAAGCTGAAAGAACCAGAGGTTGTACAGACTTTCAAGGAGAGCATAAGGGAACAATTGACAGGAATGGGGGAAAGAAACACAGTAGAAGAAGAATGGGTAGCTCTGAGGGATGAAGTAGTGAAGGCAGCAGAGGATAACGTAGGTAAAAAGACGAGGGCTACTAGAAATCCTTGGGTAACAGAAGAAATATTGAATTTAATTGATGAAAGGAGAAAATATAAAAATGCAGTAAATGAAGGAGGCAAAAAGGAATACAAACGTCTCAAAAATGAGATCGACAGGAAGTGCAAAATGCCTAAGCAGGGATGGCTAGAGGACAAACGCAAGGATGTAGAGGATTATCTCACTAGGGGTAAGATAGATACTGCCAACAGGAAAATTAAAGAGACCTTTGGAGAGAAGAGAACCACTTGAATGAATATCAAGAGCTTAGATGGCAACCCAGTTCGAAGCAAAGAAGGGAAGGCACAAGGGTGGAAGGAGTATATAGAGGGTCTATACAAGGGCGATGTACTTTAGGACAATATTATGGAAATGGAAGAGGATGTAGATGAAGATGAAATGGGAGATAAGATACTGCATGAAGAGTTTGACAGAGCACTGAAAGACCTGAGTCGAAACAAGGCCCCGGGAGTAGACAACATTCCATTAGAAGTACTGACCGCCTTGGGAGAGCCAATCATGACAAAACTCTACTAGCTGGTGAGCAAGATGAGACAGGCGAAATACCCCCAGACTTCAAGAATAATATAATAATTCCAATCCTAAAGAAAGCAGGTGCTGACAAATGTGAAAATTACCAAACTATCAGTTTAATAAGTCACAGCTGCAAAATCCTAGCGCGAATTCTTTACAGACGAATGGAAGAACTGGTAGATGCGGACCTAGGGGAGGATCAGTTTGGATTCCGTAGAAATGTTTTAACACGTGAGGCAATACTGACCTTACGACTTATCTTAGAAGAAAGATTAAGAAAAGGCAAACCTACGTTTCTAGCATTTGTAGACTTGGAGAAAGCTTTTCACAATGTTGACTGGAATACTCTCTTTCAAATTCTGAAGGTGGCAGGGGTAAAATACAGGAAGCGAAAGGCTATTTACAATTTGTACAGAAACCAGATGGCAGTCATAAGAGTCGAGGGGCATGAAAGGGAAGCAGTGGTTGGGAAAGGAGTGAGACAGGGTTGTAGCCTCTCCCCGATGTAATTCAATCTGTATATTGAGCAAGCAGTGAAGGAAACAGAAGAAAAATTCGGAGTAGGTATTAAAATTCATGGAGAAGAAGTAAAAACTTTGAGGTTCGCCGATGACATTGTAATTCTGTCAGAGACAGCAATGGACCTGGAAGAGCAGTTGAACGGAATGGACAGTGTCTTGAAAGGAGGATATAAGATGAACATCAACAAAAGCAAAACGAGGATAATGGAATGTAGTCAAATTAAATCGGGTGATGCTGAGGGAATTAGATTAAGAAATGAGACACTTAAAGTAGTAAAGGAGTTTTGCTATTTAGGAAGTAAAATAACTGACGATGGTCGAAGTAAAGAGGATATAAAATGTAGACTGGCAATGGCAAGGAAAGCGTTTCTGAAGAAGAGAAATTTGTTAACATCGAATATAGATTTATGTATCAATAAGTCGTTTCTGAATGTATTTGTATGGAGTGTAGCCATGTATTTAAGTGAAACATGGACGATAACTAGTTTGGACAAGAAGAGAATAGAAGCTTTCGAAATGTGGTGCTACAGACGAATGCTGAAGATAAGGTGGATAGATCACGTAACTAATGAGGAGGTATTAAATAGGATTGGGGAGAAGAGAAGTTTGTGGCACAACTTGACTAGAAGAAGGGATCGGTTGGTAGGACATGTTTTGAGGCATCAAGGGATCATAAATTTAGCATTTGAGGGCAGCGTGGAGGGTAAAAATCGTAGAGGGAGACCGAGAGATGAATACACTAAGCAGATTCAGAAGGATGTAGGTTGCAGTAGGTACTGGGAGATGAAGAAGCTTGCACAGGACAGAGTTGCATAGAGAGCTGCATCAAACTAGTCTCAGGACTGAAGACAACAACAACAATATTTGGGAAATTTTTTAAAGGTGCTGAGGTATGTAGAATGAAGCAGCTGGTATCCACTTTTCAGTCTTTTAAACACGATCGTATTCGTTTTTTTTTTTTTCTTCTCCGATAGGAGCATTTTTCCACTGATTCCATTATTTCCCTTGATACACAAGGCCATGTCACTCATATGAAAAGAAATTCATGCGTCAGTAAAATTTTGGTAGTTTATTTATGTGAAATAGACATAACACAAAATTAATTTTACACATCAGACCGGATGTTACGTGCACAAAAATTTTGCATGCGCTTCGTACTGCAGCATGGTATTCTTAATACCCTTATGACGATAATGGAAACACTTTGCAGCATACTTCTCCGTGCTTAGTCACTTTATAAGCTACGTTTTTGCCATGTGCGTACAACTTCTCTATCTCGGAAACGAATAAAGATATCAAGAAAGCATACAAGGCTGTTCGTGATTGGATGTTGTAGGGCTATTTCTCGATAACGGATAAAGATTTTTGAAAACGAGAAGATGGCACTTCCAGATAACTGCCTAGATATAGCGAATATAACGTTAGAATGTTTGGCAATGTACTTTGGTTATTTATTATCTGCATTTAGGCAGTACATGTAAGGTAACTTTGAAGGTCTGTATCTTGAAAACTGATAAAATGTTGTAACTTCTCCACAATACTTTGTTTCTGCATGGAATTTAGCCCAACTTTCCCACTCTATAACACTTACGTACAAGGTGATTATAATTATAGTTAAACTTTCAAACCGCTGTAGAAATAACACCACTGGTCAGATTGACGTGAAATTGCAACGGAATATTATTGGAGAAGCGGGAAAACGTATGGCAGAATAAAAACAAATAGTTACAAAATGTAGCAATAGGTGGCGCTGTAAGCATCATAATTTAATAGTGGTCGACTATAAATGACAAATGAATCATACAACAATGCCTAACATGTACGTTTGACGTTAAACAAACTGTACTACTCAGTGTGCATGGGTGTACAGGTATGATGCTGTTAGTTACGTAAGCCCATCCACAACCACAAGGTCATATCACATCGCATGCGAAAAAACGGTTTTTATTTGTCCTGAGGCCAAAAACCGCATAAAAGCATCAATTACATCCGTTTTTAATTGTCCAGGGGTCAAAAACCGCTTAAAAAGAATCAATAAAAATCAAAGCGGATTACTAATTTCCGTGTGACTGGCGCAAAACATGTTCAATATGAGGTCCACCGTTTTCTGCAAGTTGAAATCGAGATAAAGCATGTTCCACAACTGATTGAAGTGTTTCCGGGGTCACGTTCGGAATGTGCTGCGCAATGCGTGACTTCAATGCAGCTAGGTTTGAAATTGAAACACTGAACACAACATCTTTCAGATAACCCCTCAGCCAGAAGTCACACAGATTAAGATCAGGTGATCGGGACGACAAGGCTGTAAGGAAATGGCGGCTGATACTCTAGCTTTTCCGAAACTGCGCTTCATCAGCTACTTAACTGGATTTGCAATGTGCAGATGTGACCCCATTGTATAAAAAGATCCCATCCACACATCCAAGCTGTTGGACAGCTGGAATGACGTGCATTCACAAAAGAGACTCATAGCGCTTACCAGTGACGGTACAAGTAACAGGACCAGAAGCACCCATCTCTTCGAAAAAAATATAGCCCTATGATAAATGATGCCATAGACCCGCACTACATAGTGACCTTTTCAGGATGAAATAGTACTGGTTGATTTGCGTGTAGGTTTTCCGTTGCCCATATTCGACAATTTTGTGTATTGACATATCCTGTCAGGTGGAAGTGGGCTTCGTCTGTCCACAAAATCTTCCACGGCCATTCATAGTCCACTTCCATGCGAGCAAGAAATTATAAAGCAATTGTCTCTCTTGCTGGCAGGTCAACAGAAAGCAACTCGTTCACATGGATAATTTTGAATGGATAGCAAAGAAGGATGTTTCGTGGGATTTTGCTCATTGTGCTCATAGGTATGTCCAATGTTCGGGCAATTCTCCGTGCACTACAAGTTTGCACACCACCACTCGTCTCCTGCATTGCTGTGGCCACTGCTTCCACTGTCTAATCAATTCCTTTTCTCCCTCTACTAGACTGCAATCAAAAGAACCTGTCTTTCCAATTTCCGAATCATTTTCTTCAGACCCAAGGCAGTCATCGGACCAACGCCTTTTTGAAACACTTCAGTGTCCGGAACTTCTGCAGAGCGACGTATGCACAGTCATCATTCTTGTAATACAGCCTTACAAGCAGAGCGCGATCCAGCATTGAGACAGTCATGGCGAACGTCGCAGATGCGAAAGGAGGAAAATCCGTGTACGCGGCGTGTTTGTACCAACTTGAATGTGTTGTGCGCATGACAGATATTTTCATTAACGTATTGTGACACATACCGTGCCATCTACTGACCAATTTTCACACTATTTTCTTCTGCCGTACGTTTTCCACCTTCTCCGATAATATTCCGTTGTAATTTGACGTCATGCTGACCAGGCATGTTATTTCTACAGAATTTTGAAAGTTTAACTTTAATTATTATCACCCTGTATTTCCAAAAACTATGTCCCCACAAATTATCACCCAACATATACTTGCATGTTAAACTTTGACTAAACAGAACCTAATATGAACTGAACTTTAACGAATCTAAATGCAGCTGGTCTTATTGTTAAATGCGCAAGTGAAGTAAAACAATTAACTGGCACTAACAAAAACTTCCAGTTACCTTGCGTCTTGGTGATATTGTTACAGATATCTCGAAACAACAGCAACAAACAGCAAGCAAGCAGCGGCTAAGTTAGATTTCTATTTCTAAATACATATTCGAACTGTTGCATGTGGTAATGCTTAACGACAAAGAGTGAGATGGGGAGAGTAACTATTCCTATGAAATGAGACGCTAAGGCAACGTTTTTAGAATGACGTGTATATTCAAAAGACAGAGTACTACTTCGCGTGATATTTACAAGTAACTTAAGTCTGAACAATACTATGCTTAACAAAGTGAAGAATGGTTTAAAGAGGATATAGTGTTAAGAGAGAATTTCTATAAAAATCAAACAGCTTAATCGATTAATTTGTTAATGCATGGCCCAGGGAAGTGGAGTGGTCTTTCTCTCAGGTCTGAGCAAGTTATAAGCTAACTATAACCAGTCCTAGCTGCGCAGTGCTGCAGTCTTACCTCAAATTCTAAAAATAATACCATTATTCAAAATTTGTATTCTCTTCACTTTGTAGTATATCCATCTTATTCATCCTTACTGTCATTTACAATATTCTTCATCTAACAGAAACAATCACGAGTCAACACAGCTCTACAGAATACGTCCGTCACCTACCACACGTCAATTAAGAATGAATCAGACTGCACAGAGGCAAAACTGTGCTACAACACCAAAGACTGTGTAACAGTAATGCAACTTGCTATCTCTAATACAAAAACCAAATGACGTGACCACTTTACAATATCAGTAAAATGTTACAGGTTGCTCGAGATTGAGATCTTAGGAGTACAGAGTAAACATTAATAAAACCGACAAACTTCAGGGACGGATTATTGGCTGGATATAGACGAAAAAAATCCTATGAACATGTGTTCGAAAATGGACGGTGTGCTTGCAACGACAACAAATAGCCCCGGGACACAGTAGAGAGCTGCATCGCAACAAATGTCCAAAGAGGCCTCCATGGGGTTACAGTCGATAGGGATAGTTGCGGTTGTCAAGCACGATACACATAATCGTACTTTGGCTTAACCATGTTGGCGAACCACTAGCCTGGAGCTTGTACTAGAGTTCATCTCAATTTTATGTAGAACCCCGTCCGCTAAATCTGGTGTACGCACAGTCCGCCACCTCTCTGAACGTTCGTCTGTCTGATCACACAAACGCTCAAAAATTGCTTAAATTTTTCTGTTATGCGGGTGGTGTCTGTGAAGGTACTTGTTTTGGTATAGTTGAGCTGCCGCTCGAACATTTCCACCTGCTTCGCCGTAAACAAACACTATCTCGGTTTGTTCCAGACATTAATACCGGATCATTGTGCGGCTTACAGTGCGGTGCTTCAAATCACACGGCCAGCAATACAATGGTCAGAGGAACTGTCATTCGTCGGTGTCATCTAATGTGGCAAAGATGCATTTCCGGACACATGTCTGCAGGACCTTTGTTCCTCCATTTCTAGTCAGGAAACCTTCCCTGCAGTTTGTCGGTTTTATTAATTATAACCCTGTATATGGTAAAAATGGGAGCCATTTGCTGTACATAGCAGTCTTGGAATACGTTGATCGGTTTTGGTGCGAAAAAATGGTAAAGAGAAACCTTTGTTGAGGGTTTGGTACGGAAGAGCGCCTGAACTAATGCTGACTCCTTAATCCCCTTAAGGGCGGCCGTAGATGACATCAAATGCAAAAACAACCAACCGACTTGCTTCGTTTGCCTAAGCAGGGGGAAGTCTGTGATATTCATACTTTGACCCTGTACTGTAGGACTGTGACACTAAGATAATCCTTTTGTTGTGCATACAGATGGTTCCTAACCCGAATGCTATCCAAAATACATGACCCTACGTTTCTATCACCAATAGAATCGGAGGTATGAGCTCCGTAAGGACCCAGTCTTATGTGCGTCGTTTTGGAATATTTTAGGTAGTGCATTCTACAGCATACATACTGATAAAATGCGGTGATACAGAAGAATGTTGCCGATTAGACTGGCCGGTCGAGCAGCTAACGACGAGATACTGAAACGAACTGGGGAAAAAGAAATGTATGGCACCAGACTAAAAGAAGAGATTGGTTAGTAGGTCATCTCCTGAGCTATCAAGGAATCATAAATTTGGCAATGAAAGGAAGTGTGTGTGTGTGTGTGTGTGTGTGTGTGTGTGTGTGTGTGTGTGTCTGTGTGAAAGAGAGAGTAAAACATGTAGAGAGAGATCAAGGATGGAATATAGGAGGTAGGTTGAGATTGATGTAATTATGCAGAGATGAAGAGGTTTGCACGAACAGACTGTTCTGAACCACTGTGTTGTTGAAACATTCGTAACGCAATCTACAGTCACTGATTCTGTCACACCTATTTACCTACATTCAAACAGGGTCGCATTTCGGAATTTCAAAGAACGTTCGTGTACGTGAGAGATAGCGGAGGTTAGGCGGGGCTTTTTCCGCGGATTGATCGCTAACATGTGGGCGACGACGATACGGCCTGCCGGCCACACCGCCAAAGTGCGCAGTGCCCCACATAGGATGCCCAGCAAGGGCTCGGAACTTTCCTGACGCGGAGCTGCGCCTCTGTCGTCACTCGCCCACAACGCCCATGGACGGATGCTATCACGGAACAAACATGACGCGACAGTTATGCGACCGAACTAATCACGCTGGAACGCTACAGTGAACGTGCGGCCCGAGTGTCGAGTTATTATTTACTGAGACAGAGTGCAGCCGCCAAGTTAACTAAAAGTTTTTTTTTTCTTTTTCAGTATGCTGCTTTTTGGGCCAGCTCATACAGCCATCTCTACAGTAATGTCAATTATGACGATACTAATGCAAGGACAACACAACATCCAATCCTAGTGCGGAGAAAATCTCTGAGCCGACCGGAAATCGAACTCGGCCTCCTTTGCTTATCAATCTGCCGCGCTCACCAAACACCTACCGAGGCGGACGTTAACCGAGGAGAACAGCACGTTACATTCCATTATAACGAATTATACACGGAGATGATAAAAGTCATGGAAATTAGTGGTAAGTTCCTATGGGACTAAACTGCTGAGGTCGTCAGTCCCAAGGCTTACATACTACTTAATCTAGCTTAAACTAACTTAAGCTAACGACGACACACAGCCATGCCCGGGGGAGGATTTGAACCTACGATGGTGGGAGCGGCGCGAACCGTGGCAAGGCGTCCCTACAGCGCACGGCTACCCCGCGCGGCACAAAAGTCATCGGATAATCATGTGCACATATATAGATGGTGGTGGTATCGCGTACACAAGAAACGAAAGGGCAGTGCGTTGACGAAACTCTCATTTGTACTCAGCTGATCGATATGAAAGGAATTCCGACGAGATTGTGGCCGCACGACAGGTAATAACAGATTTTGATATCGGAATGAGTTGGAGCTAGACGCATCAGACATTCCATTTCGGGAACCGTTAGGCAATTCATTACTCCGAGATGCATACTGTCAAGAGTGTACCGAAAACTTCAAGCATTATCTCTCACCACGGACAATGTAATGGCCGACAGCCTTCGCTTCACAACCGAGAGCAGCCGCGTTTGCGTAGAATTGTCAGTGCTAACAGACATGCAACACCGTTGAAATAACAGCAGAAATCAATTTGGGACGTACGAAGAACATATAATTAAGGACAGTGCGATGAAATTTGGAGTTAATGGGCTATGGCAGCAGATGACCGACGCGAGTGCCTTTGATAACAACACGACATCGCCTGTAGTGCCAGCCCTGGGCTCGTGACCATATCGTTTGGATCCTAGATGTCCGGAAAATCGTGGCCTCGTCAGGTGACCCCCGATTTCAGTTGATAAGAGCTGATAGTAAGGTTAAAGTGTGTCACAGTCTGACAAGCCATGGGCCCAAGTTGTCAACAAGGCAAGCTGACGCTGGCTTCAATGTGGTTTGGGCTGTGTTTATACGGAATGTTCTGGGTCCTCTGCTCCAACCGATCATTCACTGTAAATGTTTATGTTTGGCTACTTGGAGACCATTTGCAGCCGTTCATGGACTTCATGCTCCCAAACAACAACGGAATTTTTATGGATGACGATGTACCATGTCAGCGGACTACAATTGTTTGCGATTGGTCCAAATAACGTTGAGGACACCTCGAGCTAATCGTTTGTCCACCCAGATCGCCCGATGTGAATCCCATCGAACATTCATGAGACACAGCCGAGCGATCAGTTCGTGCACCGGCAACACTTCCGCAGCGATGGACTGATATGGATGCAGCCTGGCTCAGTATTTCTGCAGGAGACGGACTTCCAACGACTTATTGAGTCCATACCACGTAGAGCTGCTGCACTACATCGAGCAAAAGGAGGTCCGAGCGATATTAGAAGGTGTCCCATGACTTTTGTTACCTCAGTGTATTAATAAATATGAGTTTTTTGTGTAAAGATAATGACATCATAATCAGTTAATAATAGAAATCCCAGGGAAATATTAGTACCACAAAAACACGGCCCATAAGACTGTTTCCATTTCATAAGCTTTGCTTTCCCTTGTGCATTGGTTTATACTCGAAACCTGCTCCCTAAATCGCTACAGGCAGATACCGGGGGAGGCTTCGTCTCTAATGACCTTGCTGGTCAACATAATGTTAAACACTAATCTTACTTCCTTTCTATACAAACGTGCTAGTATCACAAAGCATTGTTAATAGGTTCATGGAGAGGGATTGTATTGGTCATTGTTTCAGAAACGAGTAGAGTACGAAAAATTTAGACGCACTATGCCGAAGTGGACACAGTGACGTCTAAGGGCAGAGTCCATATTATGCATGCTAATGGACGGCTGTATCAGAGACAACTACCAACTGCGAGTAATACTTCCCTCCCTTCTGCTACTTCTCCCTAAATGAAATCGCTGAATATATGGTTCACATCCCACACCAGGTTTAATCTCTGTTCTCATTGTATACAAGAAAAAACTCTGTTCGTGACAACGGAATGTGGAAATTTTCTACTAAAAAATGTAAATGAAATTCAAGTAATATGAAAGCCCACTAAAACTCTCAATATGAGTGATGTGATGCCTGTGACGTCAATGGCTAGAATGCTGCTTCTGCCGTGAAGTTCATTAATATTTATGTGTTGATTTAGAATTCCCGTTCCGCATATGCGTTACAAATGGTATATGGTACCATATTGCACAAATACATATATAAAAATTCCTGAAAACTTGTTTTGACGTGTTCTAAAGAATGAGACGATTCCCAAAATATGGTTGCACTCTGTTAGAGATCCAAATGAAATAGTGGTCACTATGTGCAGTTGTTTCTGTGAGGATCACTTTGATGTAAGGTAGCGCTTCATATTGTCGCTCGTAGCGTAACAGGTAGCGTACTGGACTAGTACATTATTCTTTCAACTGTTTCCATTGAGTCTGTTGTAAATTGTTATGATTTTACCAAAGAGAAGAAATGAACTCTACTTAGAACCTACGACAAACTGTAATAAGATCAAGCAGCAATTAAGTATGCAGTAGAACAGCGGATACATGTGCCGCTTCAACTGCATATTTCGTAGACATAATTTTCTGATAGCTTAAATTAATGACCTGAAGGAGCAGAAAACTGTAGTGTGTAAAACTGATGAAGGGAAACACGACGATGATCTGCAGTTCCCCACGAGTACTATTACGCTACATTTATACTCCACAAGCCACACAACGGTATGTGGCGGAGGGCACTTTACGTGCCACTGTCATTACCTCCCTTCCCTGTTCCAGTCGCGTATGGTTCGCGGGTAGAACGACTGCCGGAAAGCCTCCGTGCGCTCTCGAATCTATCTAATTTTACATTCGTGATATTCCCGGGAGGTATAAGTAGGGGGAAGCAATATATTCGATACCTCATCCAGAAACGCACCCTCTCGAAACCTGGAAAGCAAGCTACACCGCGATGCAGAGCGCCTCTCTTGCAGAGTCTGCCACTTGGGTTTGCTAAACATCTCCGTAACGCTATCACGCTTACCAAATAACCCTGTGACGAAACGCGCAGCTCTTCTTTGGATCTTCTCTATCTCCTCCGTCAACCCGATCTGGTACGGATCCCACACTGATGAGCAATACACAAGTATAGGTCGAACGAGTGTTTTGTAAGCCACCTTCTTTGTTGATGAACAACATTTTCTAAGGACTCTCCCAATGAATCTCAACCTGGTACCCGCCTTACCAACAATTAATTCTATATGATCATTCCACCTCAAATCGTTCCGCACGCATACTCCCAGATATTTTACAGAAGTAACTTCCGTCAATAACAGATCGTTTTCGATCATGCGACGAAATCTTGCAATATAATGCTTTTAAGTCTTCATTAAACAAAAATAAGGATATTTTGTGAGAATATTGACCAAAAATGTTATTTGAATGACCATTCAGGGGAACAGCAATCCAAACAGTATTTTTTGCATAGGAAAATAGCCTATTGTGTAGAGAATTTAATCTAACGAATTTAAAGCAAAAGCCAACACATAATCTGCCTCTCACCGTTCTTATTAAAGTGTTTTCTAAGACATAATTGCTTTGTCTTAAATTTCTCTCTTACGTTCGAAGAAGTTAGCTAACAAAATTCATGTGCTTCAGAAGCAAAACAGATGTAAGTCGCTTGTGTCAAATGTTTTAGTATTGGGAGAATTTATTGTTAGTGAAATGAGGCGGTGACACAGATGAAAGTCAATGGAGGAAGCTAGTTAATAGCAAGCTGGAAAGTCAGTAAAGAAAAATATCTAGGACGTGAATAATGAGAACATGAGACGGATTGTTTTACTTCTGGCCCAGCGGAAATGAGACGGCGCATTGATCGCCGACTGGCCGTCATGTGACTTATCGTATCCGTTGTTCTTCACACATCGACAGTAGGGGATCTGTTGTCAACTTATGTGAACTGGTTAGCTCTCCTCTTTCACGGCGATGGGACCAAGACGCAGGGGTTATTTTTTTATTACATTTTATCCTTAAATTTATTCATGCTCGCTAAGCGAACAGAACGTCTGACATGTGCAACGGATAAGTTCCGTGAACCATGCATTCTAGTGAACCACCAGTGCTTACTGATGTTCAATGTACTTAACCACGTGGTTGAGAAGTTCTAAATGAAAGGCACAAGTGCTGTTAAAAACCTTCAATCCAAGCATTTATTCTATAGAAGCAGACATCACAATTACTAAAAGCAGAAGTTTGGTGGACGGGAAGAGGGCATGGGAACGACATACTAAACCCTGTAGAGCCCACGCAACAACCGAATGTGCCTATACTTGAGTAAATTTTGCCCATTAGTTCTCTTCTGAGAATGGGGAGGGAACCTTGCTTTTAAGATTAGGAGGGTCAAACTCAGACCGTTCTGAATACCAGCAGTGAGGAAACACGTGCAACCGAAGGTGAACAAAAGAATACAATGATTGCAAACCTACTTCATAAACGATAAGACTCGAAAATAATAACCAAATGAAAAGCATAAAACAGCTACATTACGACCAATCCAGAGAAATCTGTAAGCAGGAAAAACCAAAGAATGATTATGAGAATTGCAATTGATCGGATCAAGAGACAGTGGCAAAGTGCCTAGTCACCCGACGCTATGGCGTCACAGCTGACGAAACTTTCGAGACGAGAATTATTCGTTATTCGTTAGTGCTGCCAGTCCATAAGTCGCAGTTCCCCTGCTTCTTAGCGAAAATATACAGGGTATTTCCATAAGAGAGTGTAAAAATTTAATAGGAAATAGAGGATGCGCCACAGAACAATTTGAGGTAGGGAAACTGGGGTCGGGGAAGACAGCTTAAGGAGATAACAGGAATAAAATCACATTACTTTGTACTTTTTTATTTACATTGGTTAACTGGAAATATCATCATTGACGCAATGAAAGTATCATTTGTACTGTGCTGAAACTGAGGGCCATTAGCCTCAATGCAAGCATGACATCGGAGAACAAGATTCTGAAGCAACCTGAGAGATATCCCTGGTGTGTTTCGAATCACGTTACAGGCAGGTACAATTCTGCCAACTAATTCCATCTCCGTATCCACGAGGATCTCATACACAAGTGACGTAGATACCCCCATAGGTAATAATCAAGTGGACACACGTCAGGTGACCTCCCAGGCCATGGAACAGGACATCCCCTTCCAATTCAGCGACCAAGAAATACTTCCAAGTAATCAGCCTCATTCTCCTCGTTTCCTTGCACAGTACGTGTAAACTTGTACGCATGTTAAGCTGGAATACAGTAATGGTAGACGAAGCGGCACACAAATTTCCCATATCTCCTTAAGCTGGCCTCTCCGACCAAGGTTCCTTACCTCAAATTGTACAGTGCAGCATCCTCTACGTAATGTTATATTTTTGCACGCTCTTACGGAAACACGTTGTCTATCACAGGTTAGATGCACCAGGTAATAAAATACTGTGGCTACGCGTGTAGTAAATTATACACAGTGAGTGCTACTGAGGATCTAAATTCATTCAGTTTAGTTGATATTTCATCTCCTGAAATCTCACGAAATAAATATGACCAGAGGCTGTCTGCCTTATGAGGATAGGAAGGTATTCTCAACCATTTTCATCATAATAAAACGCTTATTGTGAGAGGGAATGATAGATATAATGCATGTAAGACAACATTTTCTCAAGTTATTATTAGCAGAGTACAGTGAGTGATTCGTCACAGCCACACATACATCTCTCTTCTCCCTCATTTGCGTCTGTGTTATACAAAAAAAAAAAAAAAAAAAAAAAAAAGAAAACTAGAAAATGCCAGACAGGAGCAGTAATCACTGATCAGTTAGCATGGCTTTGTACTTAATGATATGCAAGAAGTTGCACGTATACACCGTCGGCTGGTACGTAAATGATTAGAATACAGTTCTCTGCGACAGAACGGCCACAACAATACAATAGTGTTGATCGCCTTTATTGTCCTTATTGCGCCTGGTAGGATATACAAGTGGTGAAAGCCGTATCAGATGTTGAATGATCGCTGTGAAGGACATGGAGATGCCGTGTACTCGTGTAAGACACCGAGCGATTTAAGCATGTGAAAGGGACCTCATTCTGGATCTCCATTTGACTTGGCTGTTCCAGTCGTGAAATATCTATATTTGTGGAGCATTTGGTTGTGACAGTGGCCGACGTTTAACCGCGTAGGGACATGATTGCAGAAATACTCGTCGTCCAGGTTACGGCAGACGACGTCTCACTACCACAAGGGAGTCAATTTTCTTCGTATTGGATACCGTAGCCTAAGATTTGGTGAAGGAAAAAGTAAGTGAAGAGGGTTTTACCAGCGCGAAGGTAAAGGCGAACACAATGACTGTGGTGTGGAAGGGGAACCTAAGGGTAACACGATAGCAACACAATCTACAACTAAATATTTGTAACAGAAAATTTTTTAACAATTGGACACCTTAAGTGATTTTTTTATCAGATCCCACTGAACTTGAACAATCTCAGTCATATTAAAATAATGATCTCTTACAAAAGAATTTTTTAAGAAACACTGTACCCACTGCTAACTTTAAAAAATTACAAGGAAATTCAGGATAGTGGTATTTTAGTAAGATGTTTTCCTTGCATATTTAGAAGTTATTGAAGCACTTAACATCTTGAACTAGTAGCAACTTCCTGAATTCGTGACAAAACTTAAGACTAAAAATATTGACGTCAAGAAAATAATTAAATTTATCACATCAAGAATACCAACACAAATAAGACTCTTAGTCACTTCATTTCGGAAACCATCGTTTCTGAAGTCAAACAACCGGCTGCAGTCGTAAAACCAACATTCAGTAACTGGCTAGTAATAATTTACAGAGATTAAAAGTGATAAAACGAATTTCGCGCACTCGCACAGAATGTAAGAAAATACTGCTAAGCACACACTAAAATGCCGTTCACTTGGCAGGTAGCAAGCGGATTAAGCGAGGCACTTTAAAAAACCTTTAAACATTATAATTTTAACACAACTGTTATGCACATAACTTAATCCATAACCGAAGGCCAAGGTACCAACAAGCTCCTTTCTCACAGAAACATTACATACACTGTTACTGCACTGGGCAGTTTCCTTCCTACATCTACTGATAAGCCTACACCATTTGGATCGATATAAACAGCTTGAATTGCTTGCCCAACAAGAAAGGAAAGGCTACCAATTATAGGAGCCGAGAAGTAGTGCACTGGAGCAGACTAAGATTATAAAATCGCTAAGGAGCAGTAGTTGGCGACACCGAAAGCTTATTGCTTACAGGAGCGTGTGGCATATGGGTACTGACGCAGGGTTACTCCGTTATCCGAAAAGAATAAAAGCTTAATGTACCAAGTTCCTGCCAATCTGTACCAATAAAGTTTAATGCATTTAACTGCAGCAAGTATGACAGGGCAACAGAGTGTTTGCAGTTGTGGATACTAACAGACCTGTTGTTGTCTTCAGTCCTGAGACTGGTTTGATGCAGCTCTCCATGCTACTCTATCCTGTGCAAGCTGCTTCATCTTCCAGTACCTACTGCAACCTACATCCTTCTGAATCTGCTTAGTGTATTCATCTCTTGGTCTCCCTCTACGATTTTTACCCTCCACGCTGCCCTCCAATGCTAAATTTGTGATCCCTTGATGCTTCAAAACATGTCCTACCAACCGATCCCTTCTTCTAGTCAAGTTGTGCCACAAACTTCTCCCCAATCCTAATCAATACCTCTTCATTAGTTATGTGATCTACTCATCTAATCTTCAGCATTCTTCTGTAGCACCATATTTTGAAAGCTTCTATTCTCCTTTTGTCCAAACTATTTATCGTCCACGTTTCACTTCCATACATGGCTACACTCCAAACAAATACATTCAGAAACGACTTCCTGATACATAAATCTATATTCGATGTTAACAAATTTCTCTTCTACAGAAACGCTTTCCTTGCCATTGCCAGTCTACATTTTATATCCTCTTTACTTCGACCATCATCAGTTATTTTACTTCCTAAATAGCAAAGCTCCTTTACTACTGTAAGTATCTCATTTCCTGATCTAATTCCCTCAGCATCACCCGATTTAATTTGACTACATTCCATTATCCTCGTTTTGCTTCTGTTGATGTTCATCTTATATCCTCCTTTCAAGACACTGTCCATTCCGTTCAACTGCTCATCCAAGTCCTTTGCCGTCTCTGACAGAATTACAATGTCATTGGCGAACCTCAAAGTTTTTACTTCTTCTCCATGAATTTTAATACCTACTCCGAATTTTTCTTTTGTCTCCTTTACTGCTTGCTCAATATACAGATTGAATAACATCGGGGAGAGGCTACAACCCTGTTTCACTCCTTTCCCAACCACTGCTTCCATTTCATGCCCCTCGACTCTAATAACTGCCATCTGGTTTCTGTACAAATTGTAAATAGCCTTTCGCTCCCTGTATTTTACCCTGCCACCTTCAGAATTTGAAAGAGAGTATTCCAGTCAACATTGTCAAAAGCTTTCTCCAAGTCTACAAATGCTAGAAACGTAGGTTTGCCTTTTCTTAATCTTTCTTCTAAGATAAGTCGTAAGTTCAGTATTGCCTCACGTGTTCCAACATTTCTACGGAATCCAAACTGATCCTCCCAGAGGTCCGCATCTACCAGTTTTTCCATTCGTCTGTAAAGAATTCGCGTTAGTATTGTGCAGCTGTGACTTATTAAACTGATAGTTCGGTAATTTGCACATCTGTCAGCACCTGCTTTCTTTGGGATTGGAATTATTATATTCTTCTTTAAGTCTGAGGGTATTTCGCCTGTCTCATACATCTTGCTCACCAGCTGGTAGATTTTTGTCATGACTGGCTCTCCCAAGGCCGTCAGTAGTTCTAATGGAATGTTGTCTACTCCGGGGGCCTTGTTTCGACTCAGATCTTTCAGTGCTCTGTCAAACTCTTCACGCAGTATCTTACCTCCCATTTCGTCTTCATCTACATCCTCTTCCATTTCCATAATATTGTCATCAAGCACATCGCCCTTGTATAAACCTTCTATATACTCCTTCCACCTTTCTGCCTTCCCTTCTTTGCTTAGAACTGGGTTGCCATCTGAGCTCTTGATATTCATACATGTGGTTCTCTTCTCTCCAAAAGTCTCTTTAATTTTCCTGTAGGCAGTATGTATCTTACCACTAGTGAGATAAGCTTCTACATCCTTACATTTGTCCTCTAGCCATCCCTGCTTAGCCATTTTGCACTTCCTGTCGATCTCATTTTTGAGACGTTTGTATTCCTTTTTGACTCCTTCATTTACTGCATTTTTATATTTTCTCCTTTCATCAATTAAATTCAATATTTCTTCTGTTACCCAAGGATTTCTAGCAGCCCTCGTCTTTTTACCTACTTTATCCTCTGCTGCCTTTACTACTTCATCCCTCAGAGCTACCCATTCTTCTTCTACTGTGTTTCTTTCCCCCTTTGCTGTCAATTGTTCCCTTATGCTCTCCTTGAAAGTCTGTACAACCTCTGGTTCTTTCAGCTTATCCAGATCCCATGTCCTTAAATTCCCACCTTTTTGCAGTTTCTTCAGTTTTATCCTACTGGTCATAACCAATAGATTGTGGTCAGAGTCCACATCTGCCCCTGGAAAAGTCCTACAATTTAAAACCTCATTCCTAAATCTCTGTCTTACCATTATATAATCTATCTGATACCTTTTAGTATCTCCAGGATTCTTCCATGTATACAACCTTCTTTTATGATTCTTGAACCAAGTGTTAGCTATGATTAAGTTATGCTCTGTGCGAAATTTTACCAGACGGCTTCCTCTTTCATTTCTTAGCCCCAATCCATAATCACCTACTATATTTCCTTCTCTCCCTTTTCCTACTGACGAATTCCAGTCACCCATGACTATTAAATTTTCGTCTCCCTTCACTACCTGAATAATTTCTTTTATCTCATCATACATTTCATCAATTTCTTCACCATCTGCAGAGCTAGTTGGCATATAAACTTGTACTACTGTAGTAGGCATGGGCTTTGTGTCTATCTTGGCCACAATAATGCGTTCCCTATGCTGTTTGTAGTAGCTTATCCACACTCCTATTTTTTTATTCATTATTAAACCTACTCCTGCATTACCCCTATTTGATTTTGTATTTATAACCCTGTATTCACCTGACCAAAAGTCTTGTTCCTCCTGCCACCGAGCTTCACTAATTCCCACTATATCTAACTTTAACCTATCCATTTCCCTTTTTAAATTTTCTAACCTACCTGCCCGATTAAGGGATCTGACATTTCACGCTCCGATCCGTAGAACGCCAGTTTTCTTTCTCCTGATAACGACTTCTTCCTGAGTAGTCCCCGCCCGGAGATCCGAATGGGGGACTATTTTACCTCCGGAATATTTTACCCAAGAGGACGCCATCATCATTTAATCATACAGTAAAGCTGCATGTCCTCGGGAAAAATTATGGCTGTAGTTTCCCCTTGCTTTCAGCCGTTCGCAGTACCAGCACATAGTTAATGTTGCAAGGCCAGATCAGTCAATCATCCAGACTGTTGCCCCTGCAACTACTGAAAAGGCTGCTGCCCCTCTTCAGGAACCTCACGTTTGTCTCGCCTCTCAACAGATACCCCTCCGTTGTGGTTGCACCCACGGTACAGCCATCTGTATCGCTGAGGCACGCAAGCCTCCCCACCGACGGCAAGGTCCATGTTTCATGGGGGGGACTAACAGACTAGCTCAAGTAATTCAGCTGACCAAGCTACACCACAAAGTCGCATGCAAGGGCATGATTGAGACTACTACACTTGACACCTTTAGCCAGCGTAAGTAGTTGCAAGCGTTAAACTCGATTCCACACAAACGTTTACAAACAGCTTGTGGTCCAACTCGCCACTTCACGAACTTCCGTCATACTCATATTTGTCCTAAGTGCAGCAGGGCTCGCCGTTTTCAGTCGCCGGAATTGGTCCCAGCAGGCAGCATACACAGTGGTATCAATAGACTCGAGCTCCACGGCTCCACTTCCCACCTCAGCGAAAGACAATCGTAGCCGACCAAGGCAGCAGCAGCCGACTGACAACCCGGACCTCTCGCGGCTGGTTTCTCTCCTCGACCTCTCGAAAGTCTCGCAAAGATCTTCTTGCCGAATGAAAGCGTCCCATCGCATTGAACGCCATGGCTCAGTAATGCCTACTCACGCATTTGCTTCATTTAATTTTGCACAATTGACCAATTTAGGCCTTACGGGCAACTCTCAAGTGCTGTAGGTACCAATATGTCGAAGTATATCCGATTATGTCCAAATCCGCTGCTAAATGATCGGCTGCATACGACATGTTGGCACCTATGGCATTTGAGATATGTTCTGTGAAAATTTGCCAATGGTGCAAAATTAAGGAAAGTAAAACGTGTAAACAACAGTGGAGGTGGAACAATTATAACGTTGTTAAACCAAAGGGAGGATCACTATATTTTGCGTAAAGCTCATAGTAACCCCTCACGTCTGCCCCTGGCAACCAAGAATAAGTAACTGACTCCCTACAGTTTTATGTGCCAGCCCACACCATTAGTCGGAGGCTAAGCAGCAGCCAGACTAGGAAATTACCTTCCCACACGTACATTGCCTGATAAAAACAAACTTTTGGCCATTGCAGAATGTCCAAAACCAGATACGAGGACAGATCTTAGATCATTCTACAGTTTATGAGATTTTTACAGGAAGTGCGTCAGAGCTCAAGCACTTAAGGAAGCTCTTAAGGAAAAATAACATTTGGAAATGGACTAAAGAATTCCAGGAAGCGTTCTATTACATTAAGAAACAGCATGCAATAGTGAAATACTACACAAACCCGATTTGTCATTGTCATTTTGTTTAATGACTCGTAAAAGTGATTATGGCCTAGGTGTACACTCGTTTCAAGAGAGAAAATTAATGGAAACATAGAACGCCATTCAATTAGTTTTCGTAATAGGGGTTTAGAAAACAATGAGAAGAAATACACTGTTACTGAAAAGGAACTATCAGCCATTGTTTGTTGAGGTTCTGAAAAATTCAAGGATTGCCTAGTAGGACCGAAAGTAATAGTTTACACCAACCGCAAAGCTTTGTGTGTTATACAAGAGTACAAATTGTACCACCACAGAATTACCATATGGACAGTTTATTTACAACATTTGATTGCACAATGCAGTACATAAAACGTGAACAAAACCTCATAGCTGATGTTATCTAGATTTCCAGTGCTGGATGAACATGAAAATAAGAACATTCAGGACAAAAATGTTTCAGAATAATATAAATTCATGGAATTAAGGGAGAAAGGAAATCGTAAAAATTTGTGAATACTTAAGATGAAATCAGAACCAAGATGATGAGTGGAAATTGGTAAAAAGTTATTTAGCAAAGAGACGCTGTGACTAAGTAAAATAATATTAGCAACTTTACAAAGGAATTTTATTTCGGAGACGCAGTTTGCATTCAGACAGCAGGAAAGTCTGTTGGCCTGAGCAACATGTTGACACGCTGATTAAATAAATACACCAAAGCTTTGAACATTTTGGTAGAATAAATTTCACAGCATTGCTAGGAGAGTTATAAAATGTTTAGTAACATGCAACAGGTGCCAGAAAGCGAATGTTACTAATTAAAAACACAAAGGTTCTGTGCAGTAACTAAGAATTAGTAGGCATTGATTTATTTGGACAACTATCCCACTCTGCAGAAGGATACACCTAGTTCTTTGTTGCTGCAGATTTATTTTCATAACTTGTAAAACTATATCCTCTGAAGAAACGTACGAGTAAAATGAAAATACACTGTTTCAAAAATATTGTTTTCAGAAACGATGCAAAACATAGTTTTATCTTATCTTATCTAATGGAAGTCAATTAAATCATATGTATGAAAAGAGTTTGTTAGTGATGGAAACATTCTTATATCTGGTTATTTGCCTCCCGATAATCGAAGCAATAGATATGTAAAAGACATTGGCAGACTTTGTAGAACATATTGTGCAAAATATAATGCTATTTGGTACTGTTGCATTAGTCAGTTTCAAAACATATTAAATAGCCTACAGCACACTACCACAGTTTTTACACCATATGAGGTATACTTCAACAAGAAACCAGCGAATATATTTTATGAATTAATTAGTTATCCAACATGTACAGAATTATCTACAGATGAAAGAGAAGAGATCGTTAGGAAAAACAAGACATTGTATCATAGTAAAAGAAAACAAAAATATGACAGGAAAATGCAGGTCACTCAATTCAAAGTAGGAGATCATTTCTTAACTGAAGGCTTTGAAAAATCTAAAGCCATCACCAAAGAAATAAATAAATTTTTAGACTTCTATTTTGCACCGTTAGAGATCATGGAAGTTCCACATCCAGATGCCTAGAGACTGATGTACCCTAAATCATGCAAATTATTTGGGCTAAGAAATATCACTCAATTGAAGCCTTATTATCAATAACTACAAACCCTCAGGATAGTACACACTCTTTATGCAAGGTTTCCCACCCAGCATGGCATATGCTTCACAGAAACTCTACCTATGATATATTCTTTGTTCACTCCTTACTTCCACAACTATCAATTAATGACAGGTTGAAGCTGCATCTTTTATTTAACTAGTTTCATCACACTTATCTACCTGATTGAAATTTGAGATGCAGTTGACATTTATCTACACTTTATCAGTTTCCTTGTGAGAAGTTTACCAATTGAATGTTATAGCTATCTAAGTTTCATACGATTTTCAATAACAGAACGTTAGGATGGATACACACACTGAGTACCATGTTAGGGGCGAATGTGAGATCTCCTAACTAATTTAGTATTTGTTTCATAAAAACATTACCAATGCCACAGTCTTGAACACCTTTCTTTACACACATGTCTACCTGATTCAATTTTGAAAAGAAATAGTTGAGAATTTTCTACATTTTATCAGCTTTCTTATGAAGATTTTACTAACTGAATACCAATTGCTGCTTACGTTGATTAGATGAAACACTTGTTGTAACACACATGATGTTAGTAATGAGATGAGTGAGATGCTCACTACATGTGAATATACTACTTTTGCAGTCTAATGCTTTACGATGATACGATTTTCTACACTAACATGTGCTATAATTACACTATGCTTATACACATTCTATACTTATCTATAAATCAATGAAGAAGAATTTGGCTATGAGACACTGGGTCATAGTTCTAAGAAGATACTTCTCCTGTTGTGGTCCTGATATATTTATCCACACTGAATTCTATGCTAAGCACCTTACTTCCTTTGCTTATGTTGCTTATGTATATTGAATAACTTTCTACAACAGTACAATATATATATATATATATATATATATATATATATATATATATATATATATACAATTTTATTTTAGGCTTTCTGATGTTACAATTATTTTTGCTGAAGCTTATGAAAAAATATTGATGTTGAATCTGAAGTAGAAAGAAATAGGAGGTGAAGTAGATTTATTCTGTGGAGTGTTGATAATGTCATCCAATGGCATGTTTATTTCACCTAGTTGAATATAGGATTTCGTGAATATAAGTTTAAATTTTGCTTATGTCTGAGTGGCTGATGCCAAAACATACTTATTTTCAGGAATTATTTGATGAGGATGATGATCTATTTTCCTTATAATATACTGACTCTAATATTTTTTTATTCTTATCCTTTTATACACATATACAGTATGATGACATTATACTATGATAATTTATTGGTTATTATCTTACACACAACATGATGACATGAAATATGCTATCATCACATTGATGATTACCAAATTGATGATTATAGATCCTTTAGTTGAATTTGATTGAATGAAATGCATTTGTTTGAAGGAGTTAGAATGAGATACTGTAAGGAGGAAAAAGGAAATTATACTCTTATGTTGGACATTAAGAGCTGATATTACAATGTTATTTTATGATACTTTATTGATTTGGGACATACAAGTTACGCAGAGTTTTGTTGATTGAAGAAGAGGCTGTATAAAAAATTAACTTCGCAATACTATTGCTTGCCATTGAGCTTATGATTGTATAAGAGTTAGTGGAGAGTTAAAGATATTGTAACCAATGATTACTTCAAGGTTGACTGTTTCATTCCAAGGATATTGCTTGTTTGCCTTAATCAAGAAGTAGTTTTCGAGTTTTCGCAAATTTATGGTTGGCAGTGATCCAACAAACTTAAACTGGGTGTCTGGCACACTGTCCAGTGCATATATTCACACTGTCTCATATATATATATATATATATATATATATATATATATATATATATATATATATATATATATATATGATAACATGCTTTGTACTGTAAACATGTAAATGTACTTGACAGTGCTATAATTATTTGTGATAAGCCCTCACATATGGCAAATTTTAGTACTAAATCCAGATATGTTCACACCTATGTGTATGCGAGATTGCCTTGTGTGAACCATATAATTTTAATTAGAGTTCAAGATCATGTGAGTAAAATTAATTGAATTGTGTAACAGCACATAAAATTAGAAAAACCTTGGACACAAAAATTTTGTAAATTTTTTATGTATTGTTTAAATATCAATTGTATTTTTAAATGATATACTGTAATTAAATGTCAATTGTATTTTTACATGCTATACTGTAATTTTATAGCATAATGATAACTTTAATATGTCACATGTATTTTAAAGCTGACTGAAGTTGTATTTTCAGATTTTTTGTTTTGTTACTCACTCCTAGAATATGCACTGTGTAAGTTCACTTGATGTAATGAAAGAGATTGGGAATTCTAACAGCCACTGATTTCACTGCTGAGAAAACTCAAAAACAAATTTCATAAATACAATATCATACACAAATGTGATTGAGACTCTTATATAAAACTGTTACAGCAGTCACTTGTAAATTTTACATTTATTTGTTCTATATACTTTATGTGTTAATATGTTGAACCAATTAGTCTCTAAGATTATTCCAATTTACATTTTTCTTCTATTTTCTAATTCTTGTATTCATGTTTATTTAAAGAAGTTTGGAAGAACCTTGGCTCTCTTAGATAGCCAATCCTCTTCAGGGGGGGGGGGGTGGTATTGTAATAAAACATCCCCTTGGGCATCTTATTCCCCCCCAAAAGGGCTACATTTAATCTATTTTATGCTTAACTACAACGCACCTATGTCAGTCATTAGTCTGTTTGAGGCAATATATGTAAAATCTGAGTTTTCTGTTGTATTCTGCGCTCAATAACAAGTTTGTGAACATGCTAGGAATATTTGGTTTTCAATAATTATAAAGTAACAGATCTACACTGATGACTCCATTACTTAATGTTTACCAAAAACCATAATGACCTACATAAACAAAGTGTATTTTGCACCTCATAAATTTATGTTCAGCAAACCGTTTAGCTACTTTTGATAAATATATTATTTGGTATTCACACATATGATAGAAACACTTTGAGTTCTTTATTTTGATTGTAAATAACTAAGGTGTAGTATGCATTTTTATTTTCTGGAAACTTGTAAATTACTTCACAATTCATAAGGAATTTTTGCCGACAATCACACAAGATTATAAAGCAATATTCGTTATTTTTTGTGTATGCAAAATAATTTTGTTACACACTTTTAAATTTCATTTCTTAAAATCTGTTAATTCTGACTGGCAATGATTATTGTAAATCGCATAAATACCAGTGGTTAGTGTACAGCAGGGAGTGAGTTTGTTACCAACCTTCAGCAGCACAACATGTAGAATTTTTTTGTATATTTTTTTGTCGCCGCGCATCTTGCATTTGAATAAAGCAAATTTGTGGAAAATCTGTACCTGGAATTAATTTCGCACATTACACAATTAGTTCTGCATATACAGCAGTACCGCAGAAGAGCTCAGGTGTATTTGCTATGAAGCTACACATCAAGAATGAAGATCTACAAGTTATGTATATTTCACCAATATTTTTGTTAATTTCATCTCTAAATTAATGAACAGTTCTGCATTTTTTCAATTCAACCCATTTGTTGGGATAGTTGCATCTCAGCTGGTTCAGGCCTATTTTTTAAATTCTTGCAGTTTACTTTGTTGTTGTGGCCACGAACCTTAGTATAACTTTTGGCATAAACTTTCAACTTTTATAAATCTGCAAATATTTTATGTATGAGCAACCAATATTATACACATTCCACACCACAGTGGTGGCTAAGTTGTACACATGGTGTAAAGAACTCCGCGGCCCAGCGGATTGCTCCGAATAATTGCTCATTGCTTGCTGCCTCCATGTCCCACATCATCCGCAGCACTTGTCCTTTGATGGCCATCCTGCAGTTACCTGTGGAAAACGACTGAGGGCGAGGTCATGCACGTCGTTGTTAAATCGGATTGCAGAGAGCACTCATGGCGTCTAGCGGGATGATAATATGGCGGTCGCTTGGATACTCAAAAAAAAAAAAAAGATTATATCAGGCTCTCTATCAGATACCAAAGCACCGCACAATTCAGTTCTCTCCCCCGTTAAAAGTCAAACTTAGGGAGGGGTTAACCGGCCTGAGCGCCAGTTCCTCCTTTTTGTTGAACTCCACTGTCTCACAATCAGTAAAAGGAACACCAACCTTGATCTAAGATAAATCCTATGAAGTTCACTGGTAGCGAAGTTTTTAACTAGGAAACTATCTAGAATGGGAATCTGTAAAATCTTACTTATACAACAAATGGCGTTAAGAACTTGGCAGAGTTTTGTGTGCTGCCTTGCTCTTGGCCCAGATATTGCTAACGAAATCAAGATTCCCAATCCTTAAAGAGGTAGGCCGCCTACGGCCGTTATATCTCTCGGCCTCTCGCCTGTATGCAAAACGAATGTTAATAATCTCTCTCTCCCAAATTCCTTTCATGGTGTCAGGATTGATTTTCTCAGGATGGAGGACATTCATGGACCAAAAGTTGGTCACCAGAGAATCAGTTGGGTACACATGCACTAATTTTGAATGGGTGGTCTCATGTGTCTCATGACGCGGAACTGAAAGGAAAATTAAGCCTTTTGATGGATTTATCCCAGTTATTCTGAGATTGGCTTTGACAATCAACAGTAATCTAAGGTTCCGATTAATACTTTCAGTAAACCTCGATTAAAGATGGAATGCGATGATGCTGATATGCGATATGGTGCTACCAAAACAAAATTTCCTAAGTTCTCTAAAAGTAAAGGTTGACGCGTTATAACTGATTAATGTCTTGGAAGAGCCACAGGAAACATGCGGGGCTGATCACCCAGCCGTTGTCAAGAAATGCTGGACACAGCACCCACACAACCTGCTTAGTGCGCGGCAGGTGAGGCATCCTGCGTGACAGCGAAGCAGCGGGGGTCGGCGAATTCGAACGCCTCAGTGCACTCGAATTGCGACGTGTGCTTAGACCTGTACCCACAGCATCTTCCGGATGGTAGTTGTCGTGAAGGCGGAAGCCCAGGACTTCCTCAGCACTTACTACATATAGTCGCATGTTATCACTCCGTTTGCAGAACGATGTTTTGGATGTCACCATACTGCACCGATTGCGCTTCTTGCTATGGCTCTGCTTGCGTTGTAGCAATTAGGTACGGGCATTGCCCTGCTTTTGTAATACTGTAACTCATCATGTGCTACACATTACGGTTTTGACATATAGTCTGAGCTGGTTCTTTTACCATTTGTGTCGAGCAATAGCTTCGAAAATTCGCTAGTGCACCCGCAAACAGGGTTGCTTGAGATGCCAAGCACAACGAAACAAGAAAATACTGCTGCCACAGACCAGATCTTTGGTAAGGGCAGCACAATAAAGGATAGGGACGAGTTACTGATTTCACTCAACTTGCAATACCCCTTGGTTGGCGGTCCTGTTCGCCTTCCCTAACCCCGTTTCCGCAAACGTCATCTGTCATTGCTTTTTTTGATATATAATTTTACAGCCCAAGCGAAATGTTCCAGTTTATTACACCTATGATAATTTCCGTGTTGGCTTCTCCATGTTGAAGGGAAAAGATTCCATGCAAGTTATTCTTCTGCTCAGCGATCCTCCATTTGTGGTCAGAAAAACTAACACACACTATATCCCGCACAACTTGATCCAAGTCAAGGAAACTACCATATTTAATAGAAAAACCACCTGTGAACTGTCTTCTAGGCACATCCCTTCAAGTATATTACCAAAGACCTCATTTCCGCTGAACTCAACGCATAACGGTGATTAGTCCGTCTAATATCCTCAATATAACTGACAAAAATTTGTTGTTGTCCTTTCACCCGAAAATAACGTTTGTTGATTAATTCATTTCTAAGCCTCTCTGACAAACCTTGACTAGCAGTCGCGCCACACAAATCACTCAAGTTACACCCTTCTCGAATAATACCAGCCAACCAACCATTAGCCAGTGGGCGAAGGTCTGAAGAACTACAAAATAAAGAATTTGAACAGCATGAGCATGGCGTTGTACTTTGACCCAAAAAAAACAAAAATAAATTACAATTCGTTCACTAGTCTCGTTTGATAATTCAGTAATCCAGTGTATAACATGGATAGCCATAATAGGGTTATGTAAATGTTTAAAATGCTTCCAACTCTCCAAATCACCATCGTTCCAAGAATACACTTAGACTTCCAATCATCCCCTACCCTTACATATCGTCAGAAATTTCTTTCCACAGTAATTTTTTTCAACCATTCCCTGCTTCACATTAGCATTGTTTATGCGCAAGTGCTGTACACAATTACGTAAGTACCCGCGAGGAATTTGCACCTGACATAAGTGAGACTGTGACTTAGAAACCATCCTGAAACAGGACGATATTGTGTAGTACACTGGCGAGAGACTCGAGACGGGCAATGATGGCTTGACTTCATGGCACGAGATAGCGGCGCTCAGCTGCAGAATTCGAGGACTGCTCGAATTCCAGTTCCAGTCAAATTTCAGTTTACGGGACTGCCCCCTACCATTAAATCCCCTTCACTGCCATTCGTATTTAGTACTACTCGACGGGCAATCACAAAAATCTAAACCCTAAATCACTTGCATATTCAGCAATGGTGCTACTAGAAAATCCACACCGATCACATGGCCTTAGCAAACAAAATCGATTCTAGATCCCTCTTGATTTCGACGCTCCGCTCTTAAGTTTATCCCTTTACCTTAGTTCCCTGCAGCAGCAACGCAGGCCAAGCTGCTTTCAGTGACAACTTACTGAAGATTGGTACACTCAAAATCTATACTGGACAGCCAGTGACAATGATGCAACAGTTGTTAATTTGTCAGCTTTGGCATTTATTATAGGATGGACGATTGATGTATCAAATGGTTCAAAAGGCTCAGAGCACTATGGGACTTAACTTCTGAGGTCATCAGTCCCCAAGAACTTAGAACTACTTAAACCTAACTAACCCAAGGACATCACACACATCCATGCCCGAGGCAGGATTCGAACCTGCGTCCGCAGCGCTCGCGCGGTTCCAGACTGAAGCCCCTAGAACCGCTCGGCCACACAGGCCGGCGATTGATGTATCGGTATTACCTTCTTCGACTGTATTGCCTCCATGATATGTCCAAGACTTGAACGATAAACCTCACCCGTGGCCGCCTCTACTGTTTCATTACTCACGTCAGAGCAGCACATAATGCTCCACGTCTCCGTTGCGGGCAAACAACACATAAACTAGGCAATTGTTCAAAATGGTTCAAATGGCTCTGAGCACTATGGGACTTAACTTCTGAGGTCATCAGTCCCCTAGAACGTAGAACTTCTTAAACCTATTAAACTAAGGACATCACACACATCCATGCCCGAGTCAGGATTCGAACCTGCGACCGTAGCCGTCGCGCGGTTCCAGACTGTAGCGCCTAGAACCGCTCGGCCACTCCGGCCAGCACACAATAGTTGATTGTGGGAGTGCAATGCGGTCCGATGAATCGCAATTTTGCTTCTTTTAAAAGATGTAAGGTGTTTTCGACAGAACTGTCATTTAACCCTCAGTATATGGATGGTGAAGTGCAGGCTAGAAGTGGTTCTCCGATTTTTTGGGGGTGTTTTTTTGTACCATGATTTGGTTTCACTCGCTCAAGCGACTGTGTTTGTGAACCAGTATATTTACTTCACATTCTCCGTGGCCAAGTGTTACCATCTCTTATACATATTCATGGTGAGTATGCTGAGGAGAGTTCAGTCTTCCAAATTAACAAAAATTCTGTTCACAGGGCTGCACGCATTGCTTCCTGATTTGACGAATACTCAGGTCTGTCGCATCTTGACTGGCTCGCTAAATCACCTGATCTCAGTCTCATATTAAATATGTGGGACTATTTGGAAGAGCGGATGAAAAGTAATAATTAACTTCCCCACTATTTGGTATCTCCATGAAATCCAACCAGCACTGAGTGCTTAGCTAGAGACAGCATACTTGGAGAAACTTGTCAGTTCTCACCCTAGCCGAACTGAGGGAACTCTCAGTGCTGTCGGTCGGATTACACGGTGTTCGTGTGATCTTTCCTGGAGGTGACTGATTTTTGACTGGCACGCTAATGCAGCAGTTGTCGACAGCATAAACATTCCTAGACGACTGGAAGCAGTTTTCAGTGATACCGGTTTTCCTACACCGTATTATATATGGTAATGTGTTGTGTAACGGGTGTTTCTATATTTCTGCCACCCCCAGTAAATGTAAATATTTCTATTCCCACCTGTTGCAATCAAGTGGGTCCACACAAAGTACTCAAATGGCGTATCCACCTCGCTCGACAGCACAAACCTAAATCTAATTATAATAAATGTACACTGGGGTGACAAGAGTCATGGAATACCTCATAATCTCCTATAGGGGCCCCTTTTGCCAGGCGTAGTGCAGTAACTCGACTTGGCCAGGACTGAACAAGTCGTTGGAAGTCACCTTTATGGCCGTCCATAGTTACAGAATCGTTTCCTGTGCAGGATTTTGTGCACGAACTGACCTCTTGATTATGTCCCATAAACGTTCGATAGTGTTCATGTCTGGCGATCTGGACGGACAAATCGTTCGCTCAAATTGTCCATAATGTCCTTCGAACCAATCTCGAACACCTGTGGACCAGTGACATAGCGCAAATGACAGGAACAATAGTTGCTAGATAGAATTTATAGGTGCTTCTCCAGTAAAAAAATTATCGTCATGAAATTACAAAGCTGACACTTGATTTTTGAATTTTTAAGTATTGTGATAAATTTTAGTTTACATGCGCTATAGGCCGTATCATCTCTGCTAAGGCACTTGCATTTATTTGCCTTATGGTGTTATACATTTTCATCTGTGTTTATAGCCATACAGAACGGTGTTCTCTAGTGTTCTCTTGTAAAGATCGTTATGAATTATAGAATAAAAATCTCTCGGTGTACATGCCGCGTCAAGTTAGGATAAAACTCCAAGCTTTCGACCACTACCTCCATGGTCGTCGTCAGGGCTAAAACAGACTGTCGTGAACTACTTTTATGTGCAAAGGGCGGCTTCTGATTGGCTGGAATACGTCATAGCAACAGCGATATGGCGCGTAGTGAAGTGGTGCCCTCTACTTCCATAGATGTTATTTCTATCCTGTGTTACTTGCAGCGCCATCCCTTGAATCAGGAGGTAAAGTGCGGGAAGTTTTTCTCTGCGATTTTTCTTTATCCAGTGCACTCTTCCAATTGTTGGTAAGTGCACAGCCGTTATCTCTTAAATTTATTTTCGCTATGTCTAATTTCGCCTGCTTCCCGGATCACAGAGTCCCAGTAATTCGATGCGTGGGCTTTTACTCTGGTTTCTTCAAATAAAATCTTATGCTTGTTAAGCAGGCTATGCTCAGCCACCGCAGATTTTTCCAAATACCTGTATTTCAGATGGCGCTGGTGCTCGATGCAGTGGTCGGCAACGGTTCTTACAGACTGGCCCACGTAATTATTGCCGCATTCGCAAGGAATCGTATAAATTCCCATCACTCTTAAGCCGAGACTATCTTTGACTGATCTCAACATTTCCTTAATTTTCCTAGGAGGTCGGAAACTCGTTTTATTCCTTGCATCTTCAGGACTCTGTCTATCTTGCTCGTTGATGCACCGCAAAAAGGAAGCCGCGTTATGTGTTGGTCCTCTTCTTGTATATGGCCGGCATCGTGTCTTTTTTTCTTGGACAATACTGATTTAATTTCACCGGCAGAATAACCATTCCTCTTGAAAACAGGCGTCAAATGGTTAATCTCGGGACCGAGGTGGTCCTTGTCGGAAATAGTCCTGGCTCTGTGTACTAAAGTATTCAGCATAGCTCTCTTCTGAGACGGATGATGGAAACTACAGCTATGCAGATATAAGTGTGTATAGGTTGGCTTCCTGTACACAGAATGGCTGAACATAGCCTACTTAACAAGCATAAGATTTTATTTGAAGAAACCAGAGTAAAAGCCCACGCATCGAATTACTGGGACTCTGTGATCCGGGAAGGAGGCGAAATTAGACATAGCGAAAATAACTTTAACAGAGACAACCGCTATGCACTTAGCAACAATTGGAAGAGTGCACTGGATAAAGAAAAATCGCAAAGGAAAACTTCCCGCACTTTACCTCCTGATTCAAGGGATGGCGCTGCAAGCAACGCAGGATAGAAACTACATCTATGGAAGTAGAGGGCACCACTTCACTATGCGCCATATCGCTGTTCCTGTGACGTATTCCAGCCAATCAGAAGCCGCCCTTTGCATATAAAAGTGGGAACCTCGCTAGTTCACGGTTCCCCGTCTCCTTACCATCCAAAACAAAGCTCACAACCGCCTCCGCCTCCTGAAACTCCTGTCTGGCCGGATGTGGGGTCTGCATCCTTCCACCATCCTTCACACCTACAAATCCTTGATCAGCCCCATCCACTGTTATGCCAGCGTTGCTTGGATTTCCGCCCCTCCCTGGTTCTATCAAGCCCTCCAAATCCTTGAACGCCATGCACTCTGCATCGCCTTCCGCATCCTCCTTCTGTCCCCGACGTGCATCCTCTACAACCTCATCCCCTTCCCCCACCTTCCCCTTTTCCTTGAACACATCCGCACACTCTATATTGTCCGCCGCCTTGATCCCTCTCACCCCCTGGTTTCTTCCATCCTCTCAACCCTTAACCAATTGCCGCGCCTTTACCGTTGTGTCCCACCCTCTCTCCATCTCCACACCCTCGATGTCCTTTCCCAACACAACTTTTACCGTCTACCCCTCCCGGATGATGAGCTTCCCCCTGACATCTACCCTTCCTACCAACTCTAACCCCTTCTTCCTGCCTCCTCCTCTGGGCTCCCTTTCCTCCCCCTCCCTCCTCCTGAGCGGCTTCCCCCTCCTACTCCCCCTCCATCTCTTGTGCCTCCTTCCAGTGTCTCTGCACTCCCTCCTGCCCTGTCTTCCCTCTTCCTCTGCTGCCCCACATGTCTCCTGCCTCTTCGTAAACCCACTGATGCCCTCCTCTCTTCATCCCGCCACTTCCCCAGCTGCCCCTTGCTCTCCCTCCCTTTTCCATACTCTCTGCCTTTTCCCTCTGCAGGTCCCACCTGGCAGTTTTCTTGTTTGTCGTGTGTGCTCCAAATGGGTTTTTAAGTGTGTTGTTCCGGAGTGTTTTTTACTACTGTGGCCGACTTTTAACCTGTGCCTGCGCATTCAGTGTCTTCTCTGTTTTTTTAAGAATCGCGAATTGTGTTTTTTAACTTTCTGGTGACTTTTTTTTACTTGTCCCCCATGAACATCTCCATGTCATTGTATATTTTACCTCCATTTCTTCCCCTTACTCTGTTTTATGTTCCCCTTTTTTATCTCCTTATGTATGTATCATTTTATTCTTGTTTTAGTTGTAGTGTCACTCAGCTGAAGAGCGGCGGATTGTGCTGCTGACAGCCCTCCCCTGCCCATATGGAGCAGGGGAATGAAATCACAATAAAGAAAAAAAGTAGTTCACGGCAGTCAGTTTTAGCCCTGACGACGACCATGGAGGTAGTGGTCGAAAGCTTGGAGTTTTATCCTGAGTTGATGCGGCATGTACACCGAGAGATTTTTATTCAAGAAATACGTCGCAAAAGACTTCGTAGCCATTTTGAATTATAGTCAGACACTGTAACAAAAAGAGATTAGAGGAACTACATGGTAGTTGTGTAAAGTGGATTTCATACAAAGCCGTTCAGGTCATTCGGATTCTTATGAGCATGACAGTACATTTCCTCGTTTCAAGTCTGTTTTACACTTCAGTCCCATGCTGGCAAAGTTTTAACCTACCACGGAATTTCAGAATCACCCAATCCACTGTCCTACCTCCATGAGACACTGTGAGTAGGTATTCAGTGGACACACCAACAGGAAAATCGGCATTTCTGGAACCAATGACATCAGCACCAGCATTATCGAAAGCACCAACACCAGCATCCGATACTCAGGCAGTCACACTTGTTACTTCACTGGCATCGGCATAGGCATTTTTGGAATTATGACACTATCGCATCAGGACAATTGCACCAGGGATATGGTATCCCCTATCCCCACACACATCACTCCATTGTCCACGGCTCCCACGCTAGTCGCGGAGCGCTCATCGACGCTACCGTGCCGTCTGCAAATGGCTTGCAAGTTCACACCCCCACCCTTCGAGCGAGAAGTGAGATCAGGTAGGTTTGTACGAGCTTGTTGGGATGATGACACAAGTCTCCCTCAACGATTCATCGTGCTTAAGTTCACTGCCAGGTCTCTAAAGACAGTCTGCATGCGCCCATGAATATTTGTATTTCTCTGGTTTTCGGCCAAAAGAAACGGAATTACAGCTTTCTGCTTGTAACGCATCTCCGTTACAGACGCTATTTTGGAGGCTACATATAGCGGAACTGCATGAAACTCTAGGGGCTGAAGCAGGAATGTTTCGCGATGTCCAACAACAAATTTCGCATTTTGTCAACCGAAACTGGGTGAAAAAAAAAGTGCGCTACTTATCGAATGCCCCTCATAAAATTATTTTATTTTGATGTATATACACTCCTGGAAATTGAAATAAGAACACCGTGAATTCATTGTCCCAGGAAGGGGAAACTTTATTGACACATTCCTGGGGTCAGATACATCACATGATCACACTGACAGAACCACAGGCACATCGACACAGGCAACAGAGCATGCACAATGTCGGCACTAGTACAGTGTATATCCACCTTTCGCATCAATGCAGGCTGCTATTTTCCCATGGAGACGATCGTAGAGATGCTGGATGTAGTCCTGTGGAACGGCTTGCCATGCCATTTCCACCTGGCGCCTCAGTTGGACCAGCGTTCGTGCTGGACGTGCAGACCGCGTGAGACGACGCTTCATCCAGTACCAAACATGCTCAATGGGGAACAGATCCGGAGATCTTGCTGGCCAGGGTAGTTGACTTACACCTTCTAGAGTACGTTGGGTGGCACGGGATACATACGGACGTGCGTTGTCCTGTTGGAACAGCAAGTTCCCTTGCCGGTCTAGGAATGGTAGAACGATGGGTTCGATGACGGTTTGGATGTACCGTGAACTATTCAGTGTCCCCTCGACGATCACCAGAGGTGTACGGCCAGTGTAGGAGATCGCTCCCCACACCATGATGCCGGGTGTTGGCCCTGTGTGCCTCGGTCGTATGCAGTCCTGATTGTGGCGCTCACCTGCACGGCGCCAAACACGCATACGACCATCATTGGCACCAAGGCAGAAGCGACTCTCATCGCTGAAGACGACACGTCTCCATTCGTCCCTCCATTCACGCCTGTCGCGACACCACTGGAGGCGGGCTGCACGATGTTGGGGCGTGAGCGGAAGACGGCCAAACGGTGTGCGGGACCGTAGCCCAGCTTCATGGAGACGGTTGCGAATGGTCATCGCCGATACCCCAGGAGCAACAGTGTCCCTAATTTGCTGGGAAGTAGCGGTGCGGTCCCCTACGGCACTGCGTAGGATCCTACGGTCTTGGCGTGCATCCGTGCGTCGCTGCGGTCCGGTCCCAGGTCGACGGGCACGTGCACCTTCCGCCGACCACTGGCGACAACATCGATGTACTGTGGAGACCTCACGCCCCACGTGTTGAGCAATTCGGCGGTACGTCCACCCGGCCTCCCGCATGCCCACTATACGCCCTTGCTCAAAGTCCGTCAACTGCACATACGGTTCATGTCCACACTGTCGCGGCATGCTACCAGTGTTAAAGACTGCGATGGAGCTCCGTATGCCACGGCAAACTGGCTGACATTGACGGCGGCGGTGCACAAATGCTGCGCAGCTAGCGCCATTCGACGGCCAACACCGCGGTTCCTGGTGTGTCCGCTGTGCCGTGCGTGTGATCATTGCTTGTACAGCCCTCTCGCAGTGTCCGGAGCAAGTATGGTGGGTCTGACACACCGGTGTCAATGTGTTCTTTTTTCCATTTCCAGGAGTGTAGTATAGGATTTGATAATCAGCCTGGGACACATGCCAGGTTGGAGAAACAGATGGGGTCAACTCACACGAGCAATGAGAGCATATACATTGGAGCATCAAATTGTACTCAGCATGGAGTTGACTGGCTGCGTGACATATTGGTGCTGTACAGTCCCTCTACATTAATTTAAAAGTATGTGTTAAGATGTGGTGCTGACATGTACGTGGATGAAGGGCGCGTGTTATCTCAAGGAAAGAAAAGAAAAATAGATTGACGTTTTTCTTACCCACATGGAAGACCAACTGCAGTGGGCAGCTCAGCTGGCAGGTAATCATGACGTCGACAACGCATGTTCTGTGTGTTTGTTATGGGTGTCACGTGACAGGGCCAGTCAATTTTGTAGATGCTGGAGGCATCGCTTTACTGCGCGAAGTTATAAAAGAAAGACGGCGGTCATGCTTTGTATCACTTACAAATAACGCATGACGTTTTGGTGGGTAGTAATAGTTTGTCTATCTTTCTAGCGCATATTATAATGGAGGCAGTGGCGTCTATTCGTGTTAAAGGCAGATGTTTTAATTTAATGTCAAAAAGCTAATTCCATCGCATTACAGCCTACTCCACTTCTTTTGACGGCTGGTCAAAGGTGACATGTGGACATGCAAATGTCATTTTTGGATGTAGCCACAGTGCAGTAGTACAATATACACTCCTGGAAATGGAAAAAAGAACACATTGACACCGGTGTGTCAGACCCACCATACTTGCTCCGGACACTGCGAGAGGGCTGTACAAGCAATGATCACACGCACGGTACAGCGGACACACCAGGAACCGCGGTGTTGGCCGTCGAATGGCGCTAGCTGCGCAGCATTTGTGCACCGCCGCCGTCAGTGTCAGCCAGTTTGCCGTGGCATACGGAGCTCCATCGCAGTCTTTAACGCTGGTAGCATGCCGCGACAGCGTGGACGTGAACCGTATGTGCAGTTGACGGACTTTGAGCGAGGGCGTATAGTGGGCATGCGGGAGGCCGGATGGATGTACCGCCGAATTGCTCAACACGTGGGGCGTGAGGTCTCCACAGTACATCGATGTTGTCGCCAGTGGTCGGCGGAAGGTGCACGTGCACGTCGACCTGGGACCGGACCGCAGCGACGCACGGATCCACGCCAAGACCGTAGGATCCTACGCAGTGCCGTAGGGGACCGCACCGCCACTTCCCAGCAAATTAGGGACGCTGTTGCTCCTGGGGTATCAGCGAGGACCATTCGCAACCGTCTCCATGAAGCTGGGCTACGGTCCCGCACACCGTTAGGCCGTCTTCCGCTCACGCCCCAACATCGTGCAGCCCGCCTCCAGTGGTGTCGCGACAGGCGTGAATGGAGGGACGAATGGAGACGTGTCATCTTCAGCGATGAGAGTCGCTTCTGCCTTGGTGCCAATGATGGTCGTATGCGTGTTTGGCGCCGTGCAGGTGAGCGCCACAATCAGGACTGCATACGACCGAGGCACACAGGGCCAACACCCGGCATCATCGTGTGGGGAGCGATCTCCTACACTGGCCGTACACCTCTGATGATCGTCGAGGGGACACTGAATAGTGCACGGTACATCCAAACCGTCGTCGAACCCATCGTTCTACCATTCCTGGACCGGTAAGGGAACTTGCTGTTCCAACAGGACAATGCACGTCCGCATGTATCCCGTGCCACCCAACGTGCTCTAGAAGGTGTATGCCAACTACCCTGGCCAGCAAGATCTCCGGATCTGGCCCCCATTGAGCATGTTTGGGACTGGATGAAGCGTCGTTTCACGCGGTCTGCACGTCCAGCACGAACGCTGGTCCAACTGAGGCGCCAGGTGGAAATGGCATGGCAAGCCGTTCCACAGGACTACACCCAGTATCTCTACGATCGTCTCCATGGGAGAATAGCAGCCTGCATTGCTGCGAAAGGTGGATATACACTGTACTAGTGCCGACATTGTGCATGCTCTGTTGCCTGTGTCTATGTGCCTGTGGTTCTGTCAGTGTGATCATGTGATGTATCTGACCCCAGAAATGTGTCAATAAAGTTTCCCCTTCCTGGGACAATGAATTCACGGTGTTCTTATTTCAATTTCCAGGAGTGTATTCTTCGTATGGGCCAGATAAAAACTGTAGTTATAAACCGAAACTTAACACACTGAAAGTACATCAACCATATATTGCAAGACGTCATATAACAGTGTCTCTACTGCCTTGTTATATGATTAAAATGTACATTGTAGTATGTGTTTGAAGCACTGTTTCTTTTTGTCTTAAGAACTACGAAATAACACTGCTTGACATTACTGCGATGTAAAAAATGATATGTTTCTCCTGACCCTTCAATATACACTGAAGAGCCAAAGAAACTGGTACACCAGCCTAATGTCGTATACGGCCCACGCGAGCACGCAGAAGTGCCGCAACATGACGTGGCGTGGACTTGATTAATGTCTGAAGTAGTGCTGGAGGGAAATGACGCCATTAATCCTGCAGGGCTGTCCATGAATCCGTAAGAGTACGAGGAGATGGAGATCTCTTCTGAACAGCACGTTGCAAGGCGTCGCAGATATGCTCAGCAACATTCATGTCTCGGGAGTTTGGTGACCAGCTGAATTGTTTAAACTCAGAAGAGGGTTCCTGGAGCCACTCTGTTGCAATTCCAGATGTGCGGGGTGTCGCATTGTCCTTCTGGAATTGCCCAAGTCCGCCGGAATACACAATGAACATGACTGGCTGCAGGTGACCAGACAAGATGCTTACGCACGTGTCACCTGTCGGAGTCACATCTAGACGTATCAGAGGTCCCATATCACTCCAGCTGCTCACGCGCCACACCATTACAGAGCCCCCACCACTTTAAACAGGCTCCTGCTGGCATGCAGGTTCCATGGATTCATGAAGTTTTCTGCATACCCATACACGTTCATCCGCTCGTTACAATTTGATACCAGATTCGTTCGACCAGGCCACGTGTTCCCTGTCATCAAGACTCCAACTTCGGTGTTGACGGGCTCAGGCAAGGCTTAAGTTTTGTGTCGTGCAATCGTAAAGGGTACATGATTGGGTCTTCGGCTCCTAAAGCCTATATCGGTGATTTTTCGTTGGACGGTTCGCATGCTGGCACCTGTTGATGCCCCAGCACTGAAATCGGCAGCTATTTTCGGAAGGGTTGACTTCTGTCACGTTAAACGATTCTCTTTAGTGGTCGTTGGTCCCGTTCTTACAGGACCTTTTTGCGGCCGCAGTGACGTCGGAGATCTGATGCTTTACCATATTCCTGATATTCATGGTACGCTCGTGAAATGGTCATCCGGGAAAATCCCCACATCATCGCTAACGCGGAAATGCTGTGTCCCATCGCTCGTGCGCTTACTATATCACCACTTTCAAACTCACTTAAATATTAATAACTTGTCATTATAGCAGCAGTAACCGATTTAACAACTGCGCCAGACAGTTATTGTCTAATATAGGCGTTGTCGACCGCGGCACCGTATTCTGCCCATACCAGTTTCTTTGGCGCTTCAGTGTAATATTTGTGTAGTGGCATAGGCACTGATTTACACACAGTAGTAGAGATAATGCTCATCCTGAAAGCTGGGGTTTGCAAAAGTACTTAGTCAATACATTTAGCAGTCACTGGCTCGGTAGGCACAGTAAAAATTGCTAGCTGCCTATTAGAGACATTACGACGAGCAAATATTTTAAAATACGTAATCGCTAACTCCTATCTACAGCACCCAAATACCGTCACGCCTTGATATCGGAGGCTGTTACTGTAGCTCAGACAATAGTAGGTCATGCAACACCTCCGTGTCCTGGCTCAGCGGTTCTGTCAGCGTTGGATTAGGGGCTCTTTGGACGGTGAACGGCCGCTACTGTGGCTGTGCCACTGCATATAATAGGTCTGATATGCAGGAAGACATTCTAAAACTGCCTAAGTGGACTGTTGCTGATGCTGTTGTGTAGAGGAAACGCGGACGAAAGACCACACCTAAACCAAGACTGGGTATGCCTCATGAAGGACCTACTAACGAACATAGACCGTCGGGCATCGCGGAGGGTGCTTGAGCAAAATCGCATGAAATCAGCGGAATGAATCAGGCGTTAGTTTCAAAGTGCTACCAGCAATCAGATTAGCACAATGACATTGCGTAGTGGGTTGAAAATAATGGGATACAACGGCAAAGCTCCTCAAAAGCTACACATTCCTGCAGCTAGTTTTAAGGCACGCTGGAGGTAAAGAATACAGCACTGGGCAGCTGATGAATGGGAACAACTTACAGTAGAGAAACATTTGGGAGAAGATGATTATTTGTATCATCATGATTATGCACCATGTTATAAAGCAGTGTCTGTGAAGCCATGGTTTGTGGAAAATTACACACCTGAAATGGACTGGCCTACTCAGAGCTCTGACCTGAAGCCAGTGGTACAAATTTGAGATGAGTTAGAATGTCGACCTCGCTCCAAAAACCCCAGCGTCCAACACCAGTACCTTCTGTGGTTTCGGCTCTTAAGGAAGAAAGGGCTGGTATTGCTCCACATACATCGAGCCACTTCATTGGAAGTGCCCCCAACAGAGTTCAAGCTGTCATAAAGGTCGTAGGATAGACACATGTCCACTAAAAAGTTTTTGGATACTTGTAGGCAGACAATGTATTGTTGCAAGCACAGCAAGGAGACATTCTATCAAGATGTCTTGTTGATTGCGATTGACTAATGTCCTGCTTGAGAGGGACAAAAGAAAACTAGAACTGTACGTTTTTTTACATAACTCAATCGAAACCGGACTTGAAGGCTCTACGGTCCCGACCGACAGCCGTGTCGTACTAAGCCCATATGCATCTCTGGATACGGATATGGAGGGGCATGGGTTGGTTCAAATGGCTCTGAGCACTATGGGACTTAACATCTACACTCCTGGAAATGGAAAAAAGAACACATTGACACCGGTGTGTCAGACCCACCATACTTGCTCCGGACACTGCGAGAGGGCTGTACAAGCAATGATCACACGCACGGCACAGCGGACACACCAGGAACCGCGGTGTTGGCCGTCGAATGGCGCTAGCTGCGCAGCATTTGTGCACCGCCGCCGTCAGTGTCAGCCAGTTTGTCGTGGCATACGGAGCTCCATAGCAGTCTTTAACACTGGTAGCATGCCGCGACAGCGTGGACGTGAACCGCATGTGCAGTTGACGGACTTTGAGCGAGGGCGTATAGCGGGCGTGCGGGCGGCCGGGTGGACGTACCGCCAAATTGCTCAACACGTGGGGCGTGAGGTCTCCACAGTACATCGATGTTGTCGCCAGTTGTCGGCGGAAGGTGCACGTGCCCGTCGACCTGGGACCGGACCGCAGCGACGCACGGATGCACGCCAAGACCGTAGGATCCTACGCAGTGCCGTAGGGGACCGCACCGCCACTTCCCAGCAAATTAGGGACACTGTTGCTCCTGGGGTATCGGGGAGGACCATTCGCAACCGTCTCCATGAAGCTGGGCTACGATCCCGCACACCGTTAGGCCGTCTTCCGCTCACGCCCCAACATCGTGCAGCCCGCCTCCAGTGGTGTCGCGACAGGCGTGAATGGAGGGACGAATGGAGACGTGTCGTCTTCAGCGATGAGAGTCGCTTCTGCCTTGGTGCCAATGATGGTCGTATGCGTGTTTGGCGCCGTGCAGGTCAGCGCCACAATCAGGACTGCATACGACCGAGGCACACAGGGCCAACACCCGGCATCATGGTGTGGGGAGCGATCTCCTACACTGGCCGTACACCTCTGGTGATCGTCGAGGGGACACTGAATAGTGCACGGTACATCCAAGGCGTCATCGAACCCATCGTTCTACCATTCCTAGACCGGCAAGGGAACTTGCTGTTCCAACAGGACAATGCACGTCCGCATGTATCCCGTGCCACCCAACGTGCTCTAGAAGGTGTAAGTCAACTACCCTGGCCAGCAAGATCTCCGGATCTGTCCCCCATTGAGCATGTTTGGGACTGGATGAAGCGTCGTCTCGCGCGGTCTGCACGTCCAGCACGAACGCTGGTCCAACTGAGGCGCCAGGTGGAAATGGCATGGCAAGCCGTTCCACAAGACTACATCCAGCATCTCTACGATCGTCTCCATGGGAGAATAGCAGCCTGCATTGCTGCGAAAGGTGGATATACACTGTACTAGTCTCGACATTGTGCATGCTCTGATGCCTGTGTCTATGTGCCTGTGGTTCTGTCAGTGTGATCATGTGATGTATCTGACCCCAGGAATGTGTCAATAAAGTTTCCCCTTCCTGGGACAATGAATTCACGGTGTTCTTATTTCAATTTCCAGGAGTGTATGGTCATCAGTCCCCTAGAACTTAGAACTACTTAAACCCAACTAACCTAAGGACATCACACAACACCCAGCCGGAGCCGCTACTTCTCAAAAAGACCTCCTCATTTGGTCTAACAAGGACTGAGAGCACCTCACTTGCCAACAGCGCTAAGCAGACCCGGACAATCACTCATCCAAGTTCTGCCCAAGCCCAGCAGTCCTTAACTTCGGTGGTATGACGGGAACTGGCATTGTCGTTGGCCTTTTTACGTAAATACGCCTGAATTTCGGGCACTGGTGCTAAAATAGTCTTTCTGGCGTTGATTTATTGTTGTGCTCTGATTGCTGTGACGTCTAAAATATATTCGCACAAGACTTAAACAAAGAAAAGTGTTTGCATGTATAAATGAAGGAGTTAACCAAAGATTTATGAACTACTATTGTTATCTGGTTGACGTGTTCTGAAGCGACTACTGAAAATTTCAGGACCAGAACTCGCTGCTGTCTTTTTTTTCGTGAGTAGTTCAATAGGTTCCCTTTTTACAAAAAAGTAAATTTAATTTTAATACCCTAGACGAGTGTATGTATTAGAAACAACAGAATGCTAGGAAATGATCAGTTACACTGTTATTTATGTGTGAGCGATCGTGACCTCTTTTTCATGAATGAACATATAAGCAAACTCTTTGGTTTCTTTCGTCACGTGCTGCTACGCCGTTTATAGCCCCGGTTCATAACAAGCTGATAAACGCTCTTCCATAAATGTGTCAAGTGCAGCGTTATTAGGGAGCTCAACCGAGAACGCTGTAGGGGCAGATAACAACTCGAAGCGTTACGTCAGCAACTGCGTCGCACGTGTTAATACGAGATGAGGTCAGCTGAAAACAACGAGAGTTGACTGTACGAAGGAATTTTGTTGTTGTAGTGTCTAGTTCTCCTTGGCTAACGATTCCGCATGTAGCAATTCTAGTTAAATATTTGGTAGTAGACATAAACCAGAAATGAGTACGCAAAACAGAAAACTGTGACACATATAGTAGATTGTCTAACATATCGTAACTGTAGGGAACATTTGTTCCAAGAGGGGATACTATGAGTAAATATGTGGATATTTTCATAAATATTCACAGATGTCCCTCCCACATTTCTTCCTGTTTACATTGATTTCCTCGTGGTACGTTCGCCTTCCGTGTTATGGCCACTAACCGATTCAAATCTATTTTCTTAACGATCTTCGATCTCCTCATAGCTAAACAACTTAGTTCCATTGTGGAGCAAACTTCCTCCAATTTCGGTTGGGGGATCTTCACTACTCTCATTTTTCTCGCATGGGAAACCAACAGTGAGTAAATGTATAAGAAAAGGAACGTGCCCATCGTTAGGGAAAGGAACGTATCCATTACAAGCTCGAATAATAGCAAAATGAATAGGAAAATGAACAGACCATGAAAGAAGGATTTTCTGCTGTACTGCTAAGAATGGTTAAATAAGATTTGTTTTAGGAAGGTACTCCCGATTTATAAGAATCGAACTCCCAAACAGCTCAAACGTCTCATTATTTTGCAGATGAGCTAATGCGTTAAATATTTGAGGTAAAATCTTTATGTTTGCAGACGAAAAACACTAATTACGATGGCATGTTCGTTTCAGACTGTTCCCAACACAACACAAAAACACTCAAGAAAAGTTAATTTTTTAACTATCCCAATGTTTATGACATCACATCTTTTGAACCATGTGTCTCACAATGATATAATTTTGTAGGTCCATTCAGTGGTATATAATGATGAGCAAAAATATTACAACCACCTGCTTAATACATAACTGATTCGACGTATCAGGGATCCGACAATTTGTTGATAGTTTTGTGGCATTACATTTCTTCTCACAGGTCAAGTAATTCGCGTAAATAACCAGCCGATGATTTGGGTGCGTGGTGATGGCACCAGATAGCGACCCCGGTAGGTTCCAAAGGATTTACATCAGGCGCATTTGGTCGCCGAGACATCGAAGTTGACACTATAACGCTCCCCAAACCATTGTAGCACGATTCTGGCTCCCAGACACATACAGTTATACTGCTGAAAAATAACATCGCCGTCGGGGAAGATATGAAGCTTGAAGGGATGCAGGTGGTTCGCAGCTGGCAGTGTGTCTTTGATTTCTACCACAGGCCCCATGCAAGCGCAGGAGACTGTCTCCCACAGCGTAATAATGCTCCCAGCAGCCTGTGTCCATGGCACGCTGCACGTTTGGAGCCGCCGTTCACTTCGATGAGCGTTTGCGGAGACGACCAGACCTTTTCTTTTTTTTGGGAGTGGGGGGGGGGGGGGGTCATCATTCTACTAACTGGTTTGATGCGGCCAGTCACAAATTTCTCTCCTATGCCAACCTCTTCATCCCAGAACAGCACCTGCAATCTGTGTCCTCAGTTATTTCCTGGATGTATTCCAATCTCTATCTTATTCTACAGATTTTGCACTCTACATCTCTCTCTGATAGCACGCAAGTCGTTCCCTGATGTCTTAACAGATGTCCTATGTCCTGTCCCTTCTACTTATCAGTGTTTTCCACTTATTTCTTTCCTCTCCAATTCTGGACCCCCCTCATTCCTCACCATATTAGGCCACCTAACCTTCAACATTCGTTTGTACACCACATGTCAAATGCTTCGATTCTCTTCTGTTCCGGTTTGCCCACAATCTATGTTTCACCACTAAACAATGCTGTACTCCAGACATACATTCTCCGAAATTTCTTCCTCCAGTTAAGGCTTATACTAATACTAGTAGTCATGCCCTTTTTGCCATTGGCAGTCTGCTTTTTATGTCCTCCTTGCTCCGTCCATCATTGGTTATTTTACTGCCTAGGTAGCAGAATTCCTTAACTTTATCTATTTCGTGACCATCAGTCCTGATGTTAAGTTTCTCGATTCTGATGCTTCTCATTACTTTCTTCTTTCTTCGATTTACTCTCAGTCCATATTCGGCTCGTTAGATAGTTAATTCCATTCAGAAGATCATGTAATTCCTCTTCACTTTCACCTTGAATTTTAATTCCGCTCCTGAAACTTTCTTTTATTTCCATCATTGCTTCTTCGATGCACAGATTGAACTGTAAGGGCGAAAGACTACATCCTTGTCTTACACCCTTTTTGATCCGAGCACTTCGTTCTTGGTCGTCCACTCTTATTATTCTCTCTTGGCTCTCGTACATATTGTATATTACATATATTACCCGTCTCTCCCTATAGTTTACCCCTTTTTTCTCAGAATTTCGAACATCTTGCATCATTTTACATTGTCGAACGCTTTTTGCGGGTCGACAAATTCTATGAACTTGTCTTGATTTTTCTTTAGCTTCCATTATCAATCGCAACGCAGAACTGCCTTTTCTAAAGCCAAACTCATCGTCATTTAACACGTCCTCAATTTTCTTTTCCGTCCTTCTGTACATTATTCTTGGCAGCAACTTGGATGGATGAGCTGCTAAGCTGGTTGTGCGATAATTCTCGCACTTGTCAGCACTTCCAGTCTTCGGAATTGTGTGGATGATATTTTTCGGACATTCAGATGGTATGTCGCCAGACTCATACATTCCACACATCATCGTGAATAGTCGTTTTGTTGCCACTTCCCCCAATTACTTTAGAAATTCTGATGGAGTGTTATCTATCCTTTCTGCCTTATTTGATCTTAATTTCTCCAAAGCTCTTTTAAATTCTGATTCTAATACTGGGTCATCTCGTCTAAATCGACTCCTGTTTCTTCTTCTATCACATCAGAGAAATCTTCCCTCCCATAGAGGGTTTCAATGGATTTCTTACACCTACCCGCTCTTTTCTCTGTATTTAACAGTAGAATTCCCGTTGCACTGTTAATGTTATCACCCTTGCTTTCAATGTCACCGAAGGTTGTTTTGACTTTCCTGTATGCTGAGTCAGTCCTACCGACAATCATTTCTTTTTCGATTTATTCACATTTTTCACGCAGCCATATCGTCTTAGCTTCCCTGCACTTCCTATTTATTTCATTCCTCAGCGACTTGTATATCTTTATTCCTGAGTTTCCTGGAACATTTTTGTATCTCCTCATTTCATCGATCAACTGAAGTATTTCTTCTGTTACCCATGGTTTCTTCGTAATTACCTTCTTTTTACCTATGTTTTTCTTTCCGACTTCTGTGATTACCCTTTTTAGAGTTGTCCATTCCCCTTCAACTGTACTACATACCGGGATATTCTGTATTGCTGTATCTACAAGCTTAGAGAATTTCAAGCTTACCTCGTCATTCCTTAGTACTTCTGTATCCCACTTCTTTGGGTATTGATTCCTCCTGACTTATGTCTTAAACTTCAGCCTACTCTTCATCACTACTGTATTGTGATCTAAATCTGTATCTACTCCTGTGTACGCCTTACAATCCAGTATCTGATTTCGGTATCTCTGCCTGTCCCTGAAGTAATCTAATTGAAATCATCCCGTATCACCCGGCCTTTTCCACGCATACCTCCTCCTCTTGTCACTCTTCCCTATTACTAGCTGAAATTTATCACAGGACTAAATTACTCTTTCTCCTCTCGCATTCTTTGTCTCAAGCCCATATTCTCCTGTAACCTTTTCTTCTACTCTTTCCCCTACAACTGCATTCAAGTCCCCCATGACTATTAGATTTTCGTTTCCCTTTATGTACTGTATTACCCTTTCAATATCCTCATATACTTTCTCTATCTCTTCATCTTCAGCTTGCGATGTCGGCATGTATAGCTGGACTATCGTTGCCGGTGTTGGTTTGCTATCGATTCTGATAAGAACAACCCTGTCATTGACCTGTTAAACGTAACACACTCTTTGCTCTATCTCTCTATTCCTAACGAATCCTCCTCCCTTTATATCATTTTCTGCTGCTTCTGATATTACCCTATACTCATTTGACCAGAAATCCTTGTCTTCTTTCTATTTCACTGACCCCTACTACGTCTAAATTAAGCCTGTGCATTTCCCTTTCCAGATTTTCTAGTTTCCCTACCATGTTCAAGCTTCTGACATTCCACGCTCCGACTCGTAGAACGATATCCTTTCATTGATTATTCAGTCTTTTCTCTTGGTCACCTCCCACCCCATTGGCAGTCACCCCCCTCCCCTCTCCGGAGCTCCGCATGGTTTAGTATCCTGTAATCTTTTGCCAATGGAGGGATCATCATGCCTCTTTTTCAATTACAGGCCACATGTCCTGTGGATACACGTTGCGTGTCCTTAATTCAATGGTTTTCATTGCCTTCTGCATAGTGAAACCGTTGATCATTGCTGATTCTTCCACATTTAGGGGAAGTTTCCCTCCCCTAGGACAAAAGAGTGCGCTGAACCTATGTCCGCACTCGCCCTGTTTGACAAGGCTTTGGCAGAATGCGGGTGAGTTGTTATGCCGGACGTCTTTGGCGGCCTATGCTGATTATTGGTTCAAATGGCTCTAAGCACTATAGGACTTAACATCTGAGGTCATCAGTCCTCTTGATTGAACTACTTAAACCTAACTAACCTAAGGATAGCACACACATCCATGCCCGAGGCAGGATTCGAATCTGCGACCGTAGCAGCAGCGCAGCTCCGGACTGAAGCGCCTAGAACCGCTAGGCCACAGCGGCCTTCTGTTGATTCTTAATCAAAATTAAATCAGTGACGGATTCGAACCAGGGACCGTGGACGTTTTGATTACTGATCACAACCGCCACTCCTAGACCACGAGTATTCCAAAAAAAATGTGATTTTCCCTTCTGAGCCGACACGTTACCATTGAACGATGGTCGAATCCGATGGTTCTGTGCCCACCAGAATCGTAATTGATGGATTAACATGTAAACACGTAGTGGTGGTCTGCTGCGAAGCTCCATGTTCAACAATGTACGATAAACGTTGTACTCTGAAACACTTGTGCGTGCACCAGTATTGTACTCTTTCGGCGGAGATGCCACAGATCACCATCTACAGAGCAGACAAGCCTCCGACCCTCCTTTCTGTGGAAGTCGTGGACGTCCAACCATTTAGCGCCTAGTGGTGGTTTCACTGTCCTTCTACCTCTTTCCGTAGATGCTCACGACAGTAGCACATGAATATTCGACCGGTTTCGCCGTTTTCGAGATACTCGTTCACAGGGTCTGCGTAATAATAATAATGTCAAAGTCACTTATCTCAATTTATTTCCGCTTTTGCAGCTCATATCTTCGCTAGGGTTATCACCCGCCCACGTCTGCTCCGTTTACATACTTTTGTTACCGTGTCACGTACCCGTAACTCCACTAGGCTGCATTCAACGTTGTGGTGGTGAGTGGTCATAATGTTTAGCCTCATCAGTGTACAGGGGTCTGTCTTTCTTGGGCCTCTGTTGCGCGTCACGCGGGGTCGGCCGTGTTACCATTGATTTGGCAGTGTTAGTTGCAAAGGGTGTCCAGATGTCCTTCCTGCAGCCACCCTGAAACCCTCAGGACGGAATTAGTGTACCCCAGCTGTATGCGTGTAGTATAAGCCATGGAGTAATGCGAACGTTTTCAAATGTCTGAGGCGGAACGTGGGAACCAGCCCGGTATTCACCTAGTGGGATGTGGAAAACCGCCTAAAAACCACATCCAAGCTGGTGGATTAGATCTGGGGCCGGCGCACCTACCCGCGTCCAGGAAGCAGCGCATTAGTGCTCTCGGCAGGTCTCATCAGTGTACATGGATACTGTCTGCAAAATGTGTTGTGAGCAGAATTAGCGGTAAAGAAGTAATACATTAGAACGTTATCGTTGATGCTTACTCATATGTGTTACTCCTTGAACCGCCAAAATGTTGTAAGTGATAAACTTTTTTCCTTATACTTCTTAATTTGTGGAACATGGCGACATTTGATACTTTTAAACTTGCTCAATAATTAAATGAAATATAAAAAAATCAAATATTTGTTCTACCTAGAGACCAGCTGAAGGACTCCCGTCAAGCAATATACACGGGTGTGCAAAACTTAAGGACGAAAGCAACTTTCGCATGTGTGCCACTCACAAATAACATAGCTCGACGAAACATGGACTGTACGTAGTAATAACTGGTGCAGTACAGTGCAGAAGATAACAGATCAGAATACGCAGTTATACGAACAATAATCAACTTTTATTCAATTACAATAATTACACTGATGTCCCCCCGATTTATGATGGTGCACTGGATACTACAAAAGGCGTGGCATGGTTCTTAATAAGGTATGTCATATTCACGGATAGCAATCCATGCTCTGCAACGAGCTCCCATACTGGGCTCAAGGTTGGTAAGGAGTTACTGTGGTACGGCGTTCCATGACTCCATCAGAGCAGTTAGCAACTGCTGGATGATCATCGGTGCATGTGGACGTTCTAAAATACGTCTCGGTGGGATTTAAGTCGGGGAACGGGCAGTCTAGTCCATTCGCCAGTTATAGTCTAGTTCCAAGAGCTCTTCCACCTGTGCTGTTCGATGCAGTCGCAAATTGTCACCATAAAAATGAAGTCGTGATCGAATTCACACATGAAAGGCGCACAACGGGAAGGAGTACAGTGTCAGAATAATGTTGAACGGTGAGTGTACCGTTTTCAAAGATTTGAGGACAGCAAGCCCAAGCAATATTATGCGTCCCCACTCCACAACACCTGGATCACCTAAATGATCATGTTGGGCAGTGTTCCTCAATGCATTACGTATTTCCACCTGACCAAACAACCAACCAACCTGTCTCCATATGAGCGTAAGTATGCAACCCGAAAGATGATCGTTTTGCTGGTCCAGGTGTTTGAGGTGTAATCTTGCACGGGCGTACTGACCTTCATATCTTTGAACAATATACATTCACCAGCCTACGTTATTGTGACACTGTGCTCCTCCAACTGCGTCTTCTCAGAAGTGGATTCCGTCCTGACTGACATTTTTACAGATGACAGTACCTTACCGCATCGAACATCGCATGTGGAGGAATTTCTGCAACCAGGAGATGTTCGACGAAAGGACTGGTCTGCACATCCGCACAACTAAAGTCCCATCGAGCACATGTGGGATGCGTTCGGAAGATAAATTTCAGCACGTCCACGCGAACCAACGACCATTCACAACAACAGCAACAAACACAAAAGCGTTTATAGTCTAAGCCCCAAGAGAATATATACACATATCGTTTAAGTCGTCTTATTGTGTAGCAGAGGGTAAGTCATATATCACTATCATTACTCCCTTACCCTCTTGAATTTTCCGTTAGTGGGAAGGAAAAACTGTCGGCAGCCTCTTTATTAGAGCGAAATAGCAACACTAGGGAGTGGCAGAACCTCTGGCTGTGTTTGAAGGTAGCGGAAATGAGATGAGTAACATTTAAAATCTGTGTGACGCTTGCTGGTACTCCGGCAGCTCATTCAAAACACAATAATCATTTTATAACGAGAAATCAGCCTATAGTAACAAAGCTTTTTCATTGTTCAAAAGTGGTTCAAATAGCTCTAAACACTATGGGACTTAACATCTGAGGTCATCAGTCCCCTAGACTTAGAACTACTTAAACCTAACTAACCTAAGGGCATCACACACATACATGCCCGAGGCAGGATTCGAACCTGCGACCGTTGCAGCAGCGCGGGTCCGGACTGAAGCGCCTAGAGCCACTTGGCAACAGCGTCCAGCTTTTCATTTTGCCCTTTCATTACTAGATAGAGAACTATTCACAGGGTCATCGTACTGACAACCTACTGGACCAAGATCTTTGCCTGAGGACTGAATGACATGAGCATCTTCCAATTATCCCAAGTAGGCAGTAGCCTACAGTAGTGACATATATTTCGCTCACCTGGGTACACAGGTTTGGTTTCATTACATGTGGAGAACGGCGATTTCCACTAGCTACGGATGTCACAGTTTAAAGAAATTATGCCTTTCCTTGTTTTCTGTTATTCTTCTTTTGTCAAGATTAACGTTCCTTCGCAAGTTGGATCATTACAGATGTGTCACACTAGTTGTAACCTCCCTCTCTCCTTCTCTACTCCCCTCTCCCCCCGCCCTCCCCCCACGGCAACTCCGTCATGTCCAAACGCTGGACGGCAGGTTGTAAATATCTCATCCCGGAATTCACATGCCTTAGCAACGGGTTCTTCTTTTTGGAGCGGAAATTTTCAAGTAGGAAGGGATTTATATGGTATGTTAGACTCGAAAGGGGATGGCAAACGATTTCGTTCCTACATACAGGTGTCCAAGTTGGGAGACTAAAGAATGGACATGGAGTTAAACACTAACAAAACCGTCCAAATAATAATATGTATTCCAATGTAATTCACAAATATAGAGCCGAGAGCTGCCTTCCGTGCCGTTCCAAACTACTGTCGTACAACGGAGAAATAAATACAGGAATCGTTACACATTAAAAAATTCCTTGACCGGAATGATGTGTGCACTGCTTATGAGCTGCAAAAAGTCGATCACATGTAGGAATCGTAATACGCTGGAGAGAGAACTGAATCCATGAGACAACAGTCGAGGATACAAAGGTGGGTGGTTGAGGTAACTATTATCGTATGGTTGAATATATCATCACATAGCGAAAAAGAGCTGCAGTCGCGCTCGCTGAGCGAAAACTGTGAAACCTATACATGAGTGACTTTAGTATCTTCCGCTAAAGACAATGGAAAGCCAAACAATAACGTGGCTCAAGGCAAGAGCAAAGGGCTTTCACTTCTTAGTCGTCTGTCGCATTCCGTTGGTCCGAAGAGAAGCTGGCAAAATGTGAGACTGTGGAGGCTGTGTTTCGAGTCTTTACGATCTCAGAGCGTCCATTCTATAATGAATATAATGAGCTTCTAAAAAAATAGGCCCAGTAATAACCGCTGAGAGGGACATTACCTGCAGGTACGTGGAGAACAGACAACGTTTCTTGTCCTCGGACGATTAACATCCTGCTTAGACTCCAAATGTCGAAACGCAGTCGTTTTTGGATCACTACACCTCTTCGAGGAAGAATAAAACAACCGTTTGAATTTTTATTTAAATTTAACGACTGCGACGAATGATTAAGTCTACTAAAAATGACCACATCCGAAACCGTATTCCGGAATACGGTTCCTCGGTAAGTCAGGAATCCGTCCATTACAATCTCCTTAGTATTTTACACACTCTAAGACACCCACCAGAGCGTTGTTTCACCATGTATCAGCATTATCCTTAATTTATGAGCATGAGTGTAGATGCTTAAAGCAGTCGGCACACGGACTGTGCTGTCGAACGTTAACGCTGAGCGTGCCAAGTTCAACGTGCTGCTGAACGCTCAGGAACGATGCGACTTGTGCAAACGGTACATGGGCCCCAACGTGGTATACGCGATCGCAACGCACTCCAGCGGCAGTTGAGCGATGTTCCTAGTTCGTAAATCTGTTTACTCAATGGGCGGGCGAAAAATTCCCACGTTAGCTCTATTAAAACGCACGTTTCCTCCATCGTCCACGAAAATGGAAGTACCATGTCCAATCGATAAGGACATAAGGTTATAAAAGTTTCATTACAAACACTGCGGTACAAATTTGGCATACTTCTTTGCATAAGATAAACATTATTTCATCATTCGCTCATTTTAGTAAAACCTCAAGGTCAGTCCTACCCAGTAGCAGAATCTTTACAAAATGTCAATTATGAAGCGTAAAAGAAAAAGGAGCAAAATATCTATAAACAAGTAGCGCAGCTGTCCTGTAGCTTAAGCCCATCGAACAAAGTCACCCCTCAAAAAAGCTGAACTTATATTTACATAACATCAAATATTATAGTATATACTTATATTAAACTAATAATAAAGTATCAGAACCTAATAAAAACGGGAATGTTAGGGAAAAAATTTATAAGTGTCCAGCCGCGAATTACCAACCCAACAGACATTTCGCAACAGACCAACGACGCTAATCATTACGCTAAACGAACAACACGTCAGAGATAACTAATCATATTATTTTACGCCTTGCTGAAAACCTTAATCGTAGATATGTTACTAATTGAAATTTAATTATAACAAATTGACCAAGAACAATGCGTTTTGGGTGGATCTTCAGTGTTTCGCTGCCTTCAAATAGCCTACTTTCATAATAGGCAAGTTACAGTAATTCTTTGGCCACGAATATGATGTTTCTCATTATTTTATTGGAACGAATCGCGCAGCTAACAACGGGTTTTCCCGTGATTCTCAATTTACTGGTGCTCAGAAACGGTATTTATAAATATAGGCTTGAAATGAATGCCAATATGGCGCCTCACAACTCTGTACTGAAGGGAGACGACGTGCGTGTGACGTAGGTGGCGTTGTGCCATCTCATTGGTCAACGCTCAGACGCACGTTCAGAATATCTGACATGCCAGGTATTGCTCTACACGTTCGGAAAGACTCCCGAACGTGCTATTCCACGCTATGACGTCAGAAACTCGGCACGCTCAATGCTCAACGTTCGGATGTGCGGTCCGTGTGCCGAGACGGCCTATGGAACACAAGTGGACGAAGAGATTATTGACTTGCTGAATTTGTGAAGCTCTTTCTCTTGAATAAATCTTCCCATGTCTCTGAATATTTAGTAATTTCGTTGCCTTTACATGCATATCATATCTACAGATTTCCGTCCCATTCGGATAATTCCTTCATGGTGCCACTTTTTTTGCCTTAGAGTGTACATATTTGTTAAATCGTTGTTGGTGGACCATTCTGGTATCTATTTTTCGGCACAGGAAAACTACAAAACAATCTAAAATGAGTGAACTTAGCGATTTGCCGTTTGTGCCGAGTCAGGTATTACGCGATTTACCGTATCGCAGAATGGTGCGGGCTGCTCGGACAGTGTCAGCGTGCGTTGTAATTTGTTTTGTTTGGCCTGCAGCCATGAGAGCGTGAGTAATGAGAGGAAACAGCCGGCCGGGCGTCGGTGCAGAAATGCAAGTCACGAGCAGAGCGGCAGCGGCAGCGGCGCTCCGCGTGTTTACGGGACGCAGGGCCGTGCCATGCGGGCCCCACCCGGTAGCCGGCCGGCTACTGGGTCAAGGCCCGGGCTTCCGGCTTACCGGCGAGAACTAAGGAGCTGCGCGTCTCCGAGGGGTCGCCCAGAGACCGGCCGAGCATGGAGGTAAAAATAAGAGGAGTTGTCATGACGTCACAAACCTGAAGCCGACACAAGTGAAGATCCGCCATATTAGCTACCCCAAAACATTCGCTTCTGGTAGTTTGATTCTGTGTAGTCATAAAGTGTTTCGATAAAAAATGCCGGCTTGCGTCCCTTACTGGCGTACTAATCGTTATGATTGTAATATAAAGTTTAAACAAATCACATTTCATTCTTAAGTGGACTTATTTACGCGCTATTTTCTTATATGTACTTGAAATTCTGATGCACTGTTTTACAGTACGATTTTATTTCTGTGATCTGACTTTAGATTTCCTATCAATCCAATGGGAAGAGCTCTCTGGAAGTCATCAATACACTTGCTTTTCATTGTTTGGTTATTCCCAAGTAACTGAAAAGTCCTGGCAACAAATATCCTGGAAATGGGGACTTTTGTTGTTGTTGTGGTCTTCAGTCTAGAGACTGGTTTGATGCAGCTCTCCATGCTACTCTATCCTGTGCAAGCTTCTTCATCTCCCAGTACATCCTTTTGAATCTACTTAGTGTATTCATCTCTTGGTCTCCCTCTACTATTTTTACCCTCTACGCTGCCCTCCAATACTAAATTGGTGATCCCTCGATGTCTCAGAACATGTCCTACCAACCGATCCCTTCTTCTAGTCAAGTTGTGCCACAAGCTCCTCTTCTCCCCAATTCTATTCAATACTTCCTCATTAGTTATGTGATCTACTCATCTAATCTTCAGCATTCTTCTGTAGCACCATATTTTGAAAGCTTCTATTCTCCTTTTGTCTAAACTATTTATCGTCCACGTTTCACTTCCATACATGGCTACAATCCATACAAATACTTTCAGAAACGACTTCCTGACATTTAAATCTACACTCGATGTTAACAAATTTCTCTTCTTCAGAAACGCTTTCCTTGCCATTGCTAGTCTACATTCTATATCCTCTCTACTTCGATCATCATCAGTTATTTTGCTCCCCAAATAGCAAACCTCCTTTACTACTTTAAGTGTCTCATTTCCTAATCTAATTCCCTCAGCATCACTCAACGTAATTCGACTACATTCAAATATCCTTGTTATGCTTTTGGTGATGTTCATCTTATACCCTAATGTTTTAAAATCCGATAATTTAATATCAAATTTATGTAACTATACGTAGTTAATTAAATCTTCAGTAACCCGTTAGAGTGGTTAAATTATAAGTACTTGTTAAAGCGAAGTTCCCAATCTATGTCCAGGCTAGTTACATAATTACATTAATCACTGTATTGTCATGCTACCCAGTAAATTGATGTTATTTGCCACATTGAATGTCACTTGGTAGGAACAATTTAAAATAAAAGCAGATGTGTAAACTACAGTGGGCCTGACAATCTTAAATTCCGTTCTTTTCCTTCGTAATTTAACGAATCTTTCACTTTTTTGACATGACAGCTGGCTTGTTTACATCATCCCTGCACACATCTATGGGACACCAAAGGAAATAAGGCTAGTTTCTTGTAAACTTGAACATTTAAAATTTTCATTTGACTTGAAAATGCAACGAATACAAATCGGTGCCTCTAAACTATCAATTACTGCTTTTGGAGTTCTGGCTTTATCAGTTATCGACACAAAAACAGTGAAAGTGAATAGAAACGGATTACGAAAGCACGCTTTTCATAGCACATACTTCTCTTATCTGTTATTCGAAGTGTATAAACAAAAAGCAGTTACAGTACTTAGGCCAGAAGCGTCATATTTTCGTGTTGTATTACTGTATCGAATACGCATTTAACACCAGAAAAACGTTTGAAGTTGCGTTCCTTATGCTGTGTTGTTCACTAAAACAGTGTAACATTTACTATATAAAATAAATATCGCGTGCACACGACAGAAATATCGAACAAGAAGGAATTGTAAACACAAGTCTGCTAATGTTTTGGAGGATCCAAGATGGCGGTAAGCCCCGGCCACTGGCTTCAAAAAAACGTACAGCGTGCAAGTCTGTAGCGCCATCTCCCTTTATTCTACCTCCATGGGGCCGAGTCTAGCGCAGCAGCAATCGCACGGTGCGTGGCACACCCGCCAACCTGTCCTCAGATGGCAATCGAAGGGGTAGCTGCGCACCCGTGACTACTGCAGCACTCTGATTATAAAAAAACTCTCTTCCGCAACTGCGAGGTCAATTCATAGCTGCCACAACTACGGGTAGCTATAATTGAAGTAAAGCTACTTACCGAGGTCCAGTGTGAGCTATAATTATCTAATGACAGCGAAATGTGAGGATATGCTGATGTGAAACCGATTTACGCTCGGAAAAAAATGTTAGTTCCAGTTTTAGCCACCAGTCGCAAATCTCGCACTGTACGCTGTTTTTGTGAATGTGTGACACCCACGCTGTCATTTGACAAGCCATGACGTGAGTGAACACTATGGCTATCGATAAGGGAGACTGTGTGCTGTTAGTGAAACAGTTTTATGTGAATGGCAGCAATTACAGTGTTGAATTGAGAAAGTATCTCCGGTGGAAAGGTCCGTGGAGAGGCCCCATGTCTTTAAATAGTAATGTACAGCAAAACATTCAAATATTACTTGATTATTGCAGTCTCCGGCACAGAAGTAACCCGGATGGTGAGGGGGAAGGGCGAGGTAATAATTTGTTGAAGACAAGACGGCATTATCAGGATAGGCGTAAATTTGGAGTTTGCTGTTGCCAGTCATACCATCTTTTTGTTACAGCAATGATGTTAAATTAAGAATGCGTATTAACAATAGCAAAATAATCGGGTAACAAAATCTGGAGCAAGGCACAGGATTACCGGTCATTCGTCATTGCACGAAGGTAGCACACATACTATTCCACATATCTGCCCATTTTTGTGTTGGCTATAGTTTTTATTTATTCTCCCTGAACTTTAATTCCTCCTATAAATTTTTCATTGGTTTCCTTTACTTCTTACTTAATGAACAGATTGAATAGTATCGGGAACACGCAATAACCCTGTCTCACTCCCTTCTCGATCACTGCTCCCCTTCATGTCCTTCGATTCTTGTAACTGCAGTCTGGTTTCTGTAAAAGTTGTAAATAGCCTTTCGCTTTCTGTAATGTACTCCTGCTACCTTCCGAATTTCGAAGAGTGTATTCCAGTGAACGTAGTCAAAAGCTTTCTCTAAGTCTAAAAATGCAATAAACGTATGTTTGCCTTTCCTTAACCTTTCTTCTAAGAGAAATCGTAGGTTTTGTATTGCCATGCGTTTACCTGTATTTCAGCGTAGTCCAAATTGTTCTTCCCCGGGGTCGGCTTCTGCCAGTTTTTCCATTCTTCTGTAAATATTTCGATTCGGTATTTTGCACCACGACTTATTGAACCGACATTTCGTAATATTCACACTTCTCAGCACACGCTTACTTTGTAATTGGAATTATCACATTATTCTTGAAGTCTGAGGGTATTTCGCCTGTCTCATAAATCTCGTACACCGGGTGGAATAGTTTTAACATGGATAGCTCTTCCAAGAATATCGGTAGTTCTGACAAATGGCGTCTTCTCTAGGGGCCTTATTTGGTCTTAGGTCTATCCATTATCTGCCAAATTCTTCTAGCAGTATCGCATTTCATTTCTCCTGTTCATATATGTTCTCTTTCTGTATTATTACTTTCACGTTTATTTCTCTTGTGTAGCCTCTCTATATACTTTTTCCACCTTTCACCTTTTCCGTCTTTGGTTAGTACTAGATTTCTGTTAACATCGAATATACGTCTAAGTGTCAGGAAGTCGTTTCTGAAAGTATTTGTATGGAGTGTAGCCATGTATGGAAGTGAAACGTGGACGATAAATAGTTAGGACAAGAAGAGAATAGAAGCTTTCGAAATGTGGTGCTACAGAAGAATGCTGAAGATTAGATGGGTAGATCACATAACTAATGAGGAAGTATTGAAAAGGATTGGGGAGAAGAGAAGTTTGTGGTACAAATTCACTAGAAGAAGGGAACGGTTGGTAGGACATGTTCTGAGGCATCAAGAGATCACCAGTTTAGTATTGGAGGGCAGCGTGGAGGGTAAAAATCGTAGAGGGAGACCAAGAAATGAATACTCTAAGCAGATTCAGAAGGATGTAGGTTGCAGTAAAGCTGAAATACTAAACACCTTTTTCCAAAGCTGTTTCACAGAGGAAGACCGCACTGCAGTTCCTTCTCTGAATCCTCGAACAAACAAAAAAATTGCTGACATCGAAATAAGTGTCCAAGGAATAGAAAGGCAACTGGAATCACTCAACAGAGGAAAGTCCACTGGACCTGACGGGATACCAATTCGATTCTACACAGAGTACGCGAAAGAACTTGCCCCCCTTCTAACAGCCGTGTACCGCAAGTCTCTAGAGGAACGGAAGGTTCCAAATGATTGGAAAAGAGCACAGGTAGTCCCAGTCTTCAAGAAGGGTCGTCGAGCAGATGCGCAAAACTATAGACCTATATCTCTGACGTCGATCTGTAGTAGAATTTTAGAGCATGTTTTTTGCTCGAGTATCATGTCGCTTTTGGAAACCCAGAATCTACTCTGTAGGAATCAACATGAATTCCGGACACAGCGACCGTGTGAGACCCAACTCGCTTTATTTGTTCATGAGACCCAGAACATATTAGATAGAGGCTCCAAGGTAGATGCTATTTTCTTTGAATTCCGGAAGGCGTTCGATACAGTTCCGCACTGTCGCCTGACAAAGAAAGTAAGAGCCAACGGAATATCAGATCAGCTGAGTGGCTGGATTGAAGAGTTTTTAGCAAACAGAACACAGCATGTTCTTATCAATGGAGAGACGTCTATAGACGTTAAAGTAACCTCTGGCGTGCCACGGGGGAGTGTTATGGCACCATTGCTTTTCACAATATATATGAATGACCTAGTAGATAGTGTCGGAAGTTCCATGCGGCTTTTCGCGGATGATGCAGCATTAGAAAATTGTAGCGAAATGCACGAACATCTGCAGCGGATAGGCACTTGGTGCAGGGAGTGGCAACTGACCCTTAACATAGACAAATTTAATGTATTGCGAATACATAGAAAGAAGAATCCTTTATTGTATGATTATATGATAGCGGAACAAACACTGGTAGCATTTACTTCTGTAAAATATCTGGGAGTATGCGTGCGGAACGATTTGAAGTGGAATGATCATATAAAATTAATTGTTGGTAAGGCGGGTACCAGGTTGAGATTCATTGGGAGAGTCCTTAGAAAATGTAGTCCATCAACAAAGGAGGTGGCTTACAAAACACTCGTTCGACCTATACTTGAGTATTGCTCATCAGTGTGGGATCCGTACCAGATCGGGTTGACGGAGGAGATAGAGAAGATGCAAAGAAGAGCGGCGCGTTTCGTCACAGGGTTATTTGGTAACCGTGATAGCGTTACGGAGATGTTTAGCAAAGTCAAGTGGCAGAGTCTGCAAGAGAGGCGCTCTGCATCGCGGTGTAGCTTGCTCGCCAGGTTTCGAGAGGGTGCGTTTCTGGATGAGGTATCGAATATATTGCTTCCCCCTACTTATACCTCCCAAGGAGATCACGAATGTAAAATTAGAGAGATTCGGGCGCGCACGGAGGCTTTCCGGCAGTCGTTCTTCCCGCGAACCATACGCGACTGGAACAGGGAAGGGAGGTAATGACAGTGGCACGTAAAGTGCCCTCCGCCACACACCGTTGGGTGGTTTGCGGAGTATAAATGTAGATGTAGATGAAGATGTAGCAGTAGGTACTGGGAGATGAAGAAGCTTGCACAGGATAGAGTAGCATGGAGAGCTGCATCAAACCAGTCTCAAACTGAAGCCCACAACAACAACAACAGATTTCTGTCTGAGCTCTTGATATTCATACAACTCCTCTTTTTTTTAAAAGATAACTTTAATTTTGCTGTAGAGATTTTTCCCCATGGTGGTACATACTTTTATATTCTTAGATTTGTCCTAAAGTTATTCCTGCTTAGCCATTTTGCACTTCTAATCAGTCTCATTTTTTAGACTTTTATATTCCTTTTCACCTGCTTCATATGCTGCATTTTTATAGTTTCTCCTTTCATCAATTAAATTGTCACTTTACCTGTTGACCTCTGCTGCCTTTACTATTTCATCAAACTATTTGTCTTCTATTATGTTACGAGTACTTTTCCCTGTTGCAGTCAGTCGTTGCCTAATGCGTATCTGAAAGTCTCTGGTTCTTTCAGTTCTCCAGGTTCCACTCCTTTATTGACCTGCCTTTCTGAAATTTCTTGAGTTTTAATCTACACTTTATAACCACACATCAGTCTACATCAGCCCCTGAAAATGTCTTACAGTTTAAGATCTGGTTCCGAAATCTCTGTCTTAGAATTATATAATTAATCTGAAACCTTCCAATGTCTGCAGGTCTTTTCCATGATTATTTCATGGTTCTTAATTAAGTGTTACCTTCATTAAATTACACTCAGTGCAAAATTCTACCAGGCAGATTCCTCTTTTATTGCTTCCCCACAGGCCGAATTCACCTACTATTTTTCTTCTCTTGCTTTTCCTACCATCGAATTCCAGTCCCCAATTACAATTAAATTTTTATCTCTCTTAGTTATCGATATAATGTTTTTTACTTCACCATACACGTCTTTATCCCTTACTCATCTACGGAACTAGTTAGCATATAAACTTGTACTGCTGTGACGGCTATTGGCTTTGTGTTTGTTTTGCCTAAGATAATGCCTCCACTGTGCTGTTCACAGTAGCTTACCTTACCAGCATTCCTGTTTTCTTATTTATTATTAGACGTAAACCTGTATTACCGCAATTTGATGTCGTATTTATAACTCTGTACTCACCTGACCAGAATTCCTGTTCCTCCGGCCATCGAACTACACTAATTCTCACCATATCTAACTTCAGACTATCCATTTTCCTTTTTAAATTTCTAACCTAGCAACCTGATCACGGGAACTAACATTCTACGCTCCGATCCGCAGAAATCCAATTTTGTTTCTCCTGGTGACGAACTCTTTCTGAGCAGTGCCCATGCGGATATCCGAATGGCTAACTATTTATCTCTGGAATATTTTACTCAAGAAAATGACATCATCGCTTAACCATACAGTAGAGTCGCATAGCCTTGCTAAAAATCACTACTGCAGTTTTTTCTTGCTTTCGGCCTTTCGCAGCAGTAGGACAACAAGGTCTTTTTGGTTGACGTTACAAGACCAGGTCAGTGAATCATGTAGACTGTTGCCGCTGTAGCTACTGAAAAGGCTGCTACATCTTTTCAGGAACCACATGTGTGTCTGGTCTTTCAGCAGACACACCTCCATTGTGGTTGCACCTACGGTAAGGTTATCTTATCGTCGTGGTACACAAGCCACCAAACTTCGGCCAGGTCCATGGTTCATATTATTTTTACTGAGCACCTCCACTTTTTTTTTTAGCAAACATCCAAAAATATTCTTGATTTGTGAAGCATCTATATTTTATTACTTTAAACTTTATTTCATTTTCCAGTATTGGTTTGGTTGGTGATATTGTGTCCAAACAATGAGTGGTCGTGGTATTGCTTTAGTTGATTTCATTAGGTCGTAAATGAGAAAAATCTGAGGTTCTGGAGATGAAAGTAAAGTATAGTGGTTCAGAAATGTAAACAATAATCTCCTTACTGACAGCAGTTCTAGTCGTAATGAGTTTTTTTTTTTAATTTCCTGTAGTGGGAAGAGGCTGTGTAATTTATAGCGCCCAGATAGGAACTGTTTCTCATAATCGACAGCACGATTCTGGGTGGAACTGTTAAAGATAGGACGTCACTAAGGTGGCAGTCGGTAACCAGAGGAGTGTAAACCAACCTTGAGCAATAGGAATCGAATTTAGGAGGGTTGTTCCTGTGGCAAGAAGTCGTTCACTTAAAGCTAACCGTTGGCGTACCGAACACAAAAATGTTGATGGCCATAATATTCTACACAGTTCTGTGCCAGTGCATCTGTGTACTATCTGGGAGGAACAGGGCTTAAAATCCCGTGCACCCATAATAGTTTGCGCTTTTTTATACTTTATCTAAATTACATAGTTCATTTAAATTACGGGAAGAACATGCTGGTTTAGTGAGACGAGAGAGCAGTAGATTCCTTCCTCATCCTTGTCCGATAGAACTTGTGCTTCATCTCCAACGACTTAATAGTCTATTCTGTAAGTGACTTGATCATAAACAGGACGTTGAACGCAAACTTTTCCTCACGTTTCTTCTTTTATAGTGCCACGTAAATTTAAATGTGATTCATTAAGTTTAAACACACAGGTAGGCATTATAAGACACAAGTAGCACATCACGTGTGTCACCGATAATTACCAGAGGTTTTATGTACCACGCAACTTGTAACGTCACGTCAGTCGATAGAGTGACGTCATATGAGGAACTACTTCTCCTTACTGTTGTATTAAAAAAGAAAAGTCGAAAGGGTAGGAAACTGAGGAAACATTCAATGTATATTATTTGATTGACCAAAGGATGGTATTTTACACTGCATTCCTAATTGCGGGCAACAGAAAACATTTTAGTTGCAGGTATATTTGAATGTCGAAATCGTTTTACGAAATTCTTGGCTGCATTAGTCCATGTTTGCATTCACACATTAATAATGCTCGTGATATGTCTGGGCCATTAATTGTTAACTGTTTTGTAAATTTGTGTTAAAGAGTCAAATGAAAGTAACGAAAATAATATCAAATCAGACCTCGAGATGACAGATACTACCACACTGAGGTAGTGAAATTAGTATAAAACAGACCAACAACCTTCTTTTGGTTCACAGGTTTCTCCTCGAATTCTGGGATGCGATTTTTTATAATATTGTACCAAGAACTCAGGATCTCCGTTTTGTCAAAGTATGCTTCTATCGCGACATCCAAGATTGTAGTTTTTCTATCAATCTTAGATATTTAGATTCTATGGATCTGTTCTGCTTTCGAAGAGTTTATTCATTTCCCTCATTTCTCGGTCTAACTTATTTTCTGTTTCCATATTTATTTACTTATTAAAAAAAAGTAACAATGTTGTTACGCACTACAACAACCATGATGTTGAAAGTATGGTAGCAAACAAGTTATTGAAGAACTGTGGGGCCGAGAGCACGTGTTCGAGTGACGTATAGTATGTAGGTGCAGCTCTATCGGGGGAGAAGTCGCCCTTGTAGTGACCCACTGCTATTAGTCTTCATATTCTCCTGAGACCTGATGTCCATTGTAAGGCACATAAAGTTTATGTCTGCCATAAAAGATCCTGCATTTTCCCCCTCAAGACCTATGATCCATTTGGATGGATAGTTTTGTGCAGATATCTAGCGAGAGAAACGTAGCACCACGTAGGAGCTTTGTTTACGACGAATAACAACGGAAGCTGAGAACACCTTCGTTATTGTGCGTTTCTAGAAACTTGTTTCACGAAAATATGTACCTGTTGTAGACAATATCTATAATTGTCTATAAAAATTTGCTAGTTAATATGTTTTGGTAGTACTGCATGTTTCATTAATAATGATTACAAAATTGTAACTCCCACTATAATGGATGCTGGGACTTAATGCTACATTTTCGAGCACTGGTTTTTAGGCATCAGAGGTGGTTATCTTCGCTAATTTCGAATATATTTCTTGTTGTGACTGTTACTAAATGGCTTTATCTGACACAGTATTATTGTTTTTTGTACACAGATTAGGTACTATGTTAATACAATCATTTTTGGAACAATAATGAAGTCATGAATATCTAGATCAGTCCATCTGACGGCAAACAAGATTCTTGCAAATCAATAACGGTTTTCTATTGACCAGACTGTAAGAGAACATTGTTTTCTGTTGTAAAATGATATGACCGCATCGACCAATATTTGGAAGCAGTCAATGGATCAATGCAAAAGACAGTCGAAGAAAGAAGGGATATTATTGAGGGTCCCCGTCTAGCACTAATCTGATGCTGCAATAAAAATATGAGTGGTATGGACGTGATTGACAGGCTCAAGAGTTTTTACGACATCTTAACCAGAGCCGGAAAGTGGGCCGTAAAAACTGTTTTTCGGTTTAGAGATCTGGGATGAACCAAAGAAGAGTAACATGCAGTATCTCGATTTCAAAGTAAGAATTACAGAGCATTTGTGAGGGGGCAAAGAGTAACAGCATTCTGAAGAAGGAGATGAAAAATTAACACATGAAAGTCGGAGGTTCGAGTCCTCTCTCGGACATGGGTGTGTGTATTGTCCTTAGCGTAAGTTTGCTTAAGTTAGATTAAGTAGTGCTTAAGCCTAGGGCCCGATGACCACAGCAGTTTGGTCCCATATTCTTTACCACAATTTTTTCCTTTGACGGTCTGGGGCAACTACAGGTGGACACAGCTGTTGTCGGACCGGCTAACAGGCTCCTGCCACTGCCCTCAAGACGCAGTGAATCAAACTCTCTGGCAGGTAGGAGCGCCTCTCGTGACGTCACTAGTGTCTCTCGGCTGCTAGAGACCTACTAGCGGCCAAACTGCAACAACGGGAAGGGCAGGAAGCAAGGAAATTTTACTCATGATGAGTACACAGTATAGAAGGATTGAATTTGCAGGTGATTTTGGGGTGTAGAGGGTTCAAAATTTAGTACAAAGACGTGGTACCACTGAGAACAACAATAAATTGTCCTAACTCAGTTGTACATCGAGCTTTGATAGCAAATGCGGCTAAGTCATCCACGCTGCTTCAGCTAAGAGCCAGAGTTTACCTATAATAGTGGACAGCGAGCGGTGGCATGATAGTCTCTCTGCATCGCTTGATCAGATGTTTTCTGTGATTGAGTGATGTGTGGTATGTGTTGGCACGGCCAATAGTTGTATCGAGGTAGGTCAGAACAGCAAAGGATAACATGAGATATTATGTTATCTTGTTGAAAGATAACATGCGATATTGCATTATCTTGTTGAAAGATAACGCCACAGAGACCTACTGCAATGGCAGCAGTGGTAGCAACAACGGTCACTATGTGCTGACGGTCATTGATGGTCCAGTCGGCGTCGCGCTCTCACTATGAATATTTGTCTTTCGGCAAAGAGACCCATTTCTTGGTTAAAAATACGTAACGTGGCTCTGCTATTGTGCATGTCAGAGTGAACGTTGTGTATGGTTTCTATTGTACATAAGATGTTTTCTGTGGCACTAGTCGCGAGAGAGCGCTGCTATCCAGCATGACTTTGAGTATGGCGCTCCTAAAGCCATTGATTCCATATCTGGGACCGATGGCCTTTGTAGTCTCCACAAACCAACCAACCGATTCTATATCTGCATGACAGTAGTTGGATCCTGACTGACTCAAGCAGCAATATCGTGGAACGATATACTTCAATCTCGATCGGCCACGATCCAGAAATTTGTAACAAGGGCATATGACTGCACCTACCTTTGGGTTTTATGCAACCTGCAGCGCCCTCAAAAACCACAAACGAGATATTTCACATTCTCTCTCTTGTTATGCACAAACTATTAGTCCTACATAAGATATGTAGAAAATTTAATGTAATCAAATTTTGTACTGGAATGTAGTTTCGGTAGCGGCCACCGTTTTCGAGCTATTCAAGACAAACGCTTTTGAACGTCACTGTTGTACTTTTTCTTGGATAATTCGAAAACTATGGCCTCTAGCGAAAACGGAACATAGTAAAAGAATTAACTACATTAAATTTCCTACAAAAAGGTCCTGTTCATTTTTTCTGGAGGACTAATTGTTTGCCGGCCGCTGTGGCCGAGCGGTTCTAGGCGCTGCTACGGTCGCAGATTCGAATCCTGCCTCGGGCATGGATGTGTGTGATGTCCTTAGGTTAGTAAGGTTTAAGTAGTTCTAAGTCTAGGGGACTGATGACCTCAGATGTTAAGTCGCATAGTACTCAGAGCCATGTGAACCATTTTGACTGATCGTTTGCATGCAGCGAGCGAAGATTATTAAAATTTGCTCATGGTATTTGAAGGCGTTGTAGGTTGTGCAAGACCAACATGTAGGACAGCTGAATCAACTGGTATATAGCACAACTCATCCCTATTTTTTTCGTAAAATAGACACAATGTCATCGTTTTGTATCTAGACTCTTTGACACTATCAAATCCAAAATTTTAAACTTCACATTGAATAAATCAGTGGTGACTGTGAGTGACGCACGCTTCTATTACTTCAAACCTGAATATTACTGTTGTCAGACGCAGGGCTCCTCTACTACAGTTTAATTAGAAATAATGACAAATACACCATGAGCCAAAACATTATGCCACCTCCTTAATAGCTTGTCTTACATCTCTGGAAAGAAATACATCACTGATTTTGCTTATCAGGTATCCGACAGTTTGCTGGTAGGTTTGTGGAGGTATGTGGCGTAAGATGTCTACGCACAAGTCACGTAATTCGCGTAAATAACGGGCCACAGATTAGCGTACACGGTGATGGCGCCCGATAGCGACCAATCTGGGTTCTATAGGATTTATAGCAGGCGAATTTGGTCTTCGAGACATCTACGTAAGTTCACTATAATACTCCTCAAATCACTGTGGCACGGTTCTGGCTCCAAGACACGAATAATTATTCTGCTGAAAGATGACATTGCAGTCGGAGAAGACGTCAAGCACGAAGGGGTGCATGTGGCTCGCAACTGTCAGCGTGTCTTAGATTACTACCACGGGGCCCATGCAAGTGCAGAAGAATGTCTCCCACAGCATAACACTGCTCCTGCGAGCCTGCGTCCATGGCGCGCTGCCTGCATCGAGCCGCCGTTCACCTTCATGACAGCGTTTATGAAGACGACCATCGACCTAGTGTAGCAAAAATGTGATTCACCTGAAAAGGCGACACGTTTATATTGATCTACGGTCGAATCCCGATGGTCCCATGCCCACTGCAATTGCAACTGACGATGTCGTTTGGTCAACATGTGAGCAGGCAGGGGAGGTCTGCTGAGGAGCTCAATGCAGAACAATGTACGATGAACGGTGTGCTAAAAAACACTTGTGCATGCAACAGCATTGCCCACTTTCGGCAGAGATGCCACAGATCACCATCTATCCTGCTTTACAGAGCAGACAAGTCTCCGAACCCCACCTTCTGTGAAGAGTCGTGGCCGTCCAACTACGTAGCTCCTAGTGGTAGTTTCACTATCCTTCTACATTTTCCTTGATTCGCCATTTTCGAGATACTCGTTCACAAGTTTCTGCGTAATAATAATCTGCCCTTTGCCAAAATCACTTATCTCAAAGTATTTCTCCGTTTGCAGCCTACAGCGTGTGGCACAAATCGTAAATTATATCAGAATTTCAGAAGTAGTCACAATCAAGCTACAGTAGCCCATTACAAACAGTATTGCAAGGTGCTTTAAAATGTTATTAGGAAGGCAAAGAGTATGCGGTGCGCAAATAGAGTAACTGATTCACAGGATAAAATTAAAACCATATGATCAGTTGTAAAGGAAGTATCTTGTCAGCAGCACAAGGTCAACAATATAGAGTCAGTTCGGCAGTATAAATATTTCTGTACGGTGTTTAACAGGCATTTCCTGAACATTGCTGGTGAATTAAATAAAAATTCAGTTTCTGCAGAGAATCATATAACGCTCTTGGACAATGCCTTTCCGAGATTGATGTCTGAAATATTCCTCTGATACTGACAGGAGGGAGATTGAGTCAATAATTAAATCACTGACATGTTACCCCTGTACTTAGCCATATTTGTAATTTTTCCTTTAAGAATTAAGATAGTAGTAAAGCCACCTTACAAAAAGGGAGAAAGGGATAATGAAGACAGTTTTAGACTTTTTCTAAGCCATCAGTGTTTACTGAAGTTATTGAAAAGGCTATGTATGTAAGGATAATTGATCATTTTATATCACATAATTTGCTATCAATGTACAGTTGGGCTTTAGAAGTACTTCAGCAACTGAAAATTCTGTATTCTCTGTGAGGTACTGGATGGATTAAACAAAAGGTTTCGAACGGTAGGCATATGTTTTTATTTAACTAAGCCGTTTGATTGTGTTGACCACAAAATATTGCCCCAGATGTTCGATCATCATGGAATACGGGCAGTAGCTCACAATTGGTTCGCCTCTTACTTTAACAACAGACAGAAAAAGGTCATTAACAGTGTTGAGAATGGCTGTGATGTGGGATCTGAGTTGGGCAATGTCAAATGGTGGGTACCCCAGGAATCAATGTTGGGGCCACTCCTATTCCTTATTTATATAAATGATATGCCCTCTAGAATTACAGGTAATTCTAAAATATTTCTGTTTGTTGATGACACTAGTTGCAACACTGGATCTATTTTAGATAGTGCTTGTAGAAAACAATCTAACATTTATGCAGTTTCTAACACACAATTGAACAAAACCCGAAATTTTAATTTCTCAGAATTGGCCTATGATTAGTGAAACTGAACAGTGCAAATTTCTAGGTGCTCAGAAAGACAGTAAACTGTCGTGGAAAGCCCACGTACAGGATCTTGTTTGAAGACTTAATGCTGCCATTTTTACCATTCCAACGGTATCTGAAGTAAGTGATCATTCGACACGAAAATTATCCTACTTTGCTTATTTTTATTAGCTTATGTCATATAATATTATATTTTGGGGTAACTCTTCCCATTCTAAGAGAATATTTTTGGCTCAGAAATGGGCGGTTCGGGCAATAAGTGGTGTAAGTTCGTGAATCTGTTGCCGACATCTGTTCACTAGGCTGGGTATTCTGACATTGGCCTCTCAATGTCTGTTCTGTGCTGTCATTTATTGTTAACAGTATCAGTTTATTCCCAAGAATTAGAAGCTTCCACTCAGTTAATACTAGGCAGAAATCCAATCTTCATTTGCATCGCACTTCTTTAACTCTTGAGCCCAAAGGTGGGCAGTACACTGCTGCATCCATTTTCAATAAGATGCCACAAGAATTCAAAAATCTTAGTAGTAATCCACATGCTTTCAAATCCAAACTAAAGGGTTTCCTCATGGATGAGTCCTATTCTGTCGGCGAAATCCATGAAAAAATTAACCTGATTCCTAACTTATATAGTTGATTGCGTTTTCTTAAACTTATGGCTTGATATTTTTTGGTTCATAAACATTTTTGATCTGTTATTACTTTTATGTTGTAATTTCATGTACTGGGATGTTCCATGACCTTGGAGATTTGTTCGTCAATTTGGTCCTACGAAACTAAACGTGTAAATAAATAAGTAAATATCTTCGCTATGAATCACCTCGAAGGGAACGATCTATTGACACGTAATCAGCATAGCTTCAGAAAACATCGCTCTTGTGCAACGCAGCTAGCTCTTTATTCGCACGAAGTAATGGCCGCTATCGACAGGAGATCTCAAGTTGATTCCGTATTTCTAGATTTGCGGAAAGCTTTTGACACCGTTCCTCACAAGCGACTTCTAATCAAGCTGCGGAGCTATGGGGTATCGTCTCAGTTGTGCGACTGGATTCGTGATTTCCTGTCAGGAAGGTCGCAGTTCGTAGTAATAGACGGCAAATCATCGAGTAAAACTGAAGTGATATCAGGTGTTCCCCAGGGAAGCGTCCTGGGACCTCTGCTCTTCCTGATCTATATAAATGACCTGGGTGACAATCTGAGCAGTTCTTTTAGATTGTTCGCAGATGATGCTGTAATTTACCGTCTAGTAAGCTCATCCGAAGACCAGTATCAGTTGCAAAGCGATTTAGAAAAGATTGCTGTATGGTGTGTCAGGTGGCAGTTGACGCTAAATAACGAAAAGTGTGAGATGATCCACATGAGTTCCAAAAGAAATCCGTTGGAATTCGATTACTCGATAAATAGTACAATTCTCAAGGCTGTCAATTCAACTAAGTACCTGGGTGTTAAAATTACGAACAACTTCAGTTGGAAGGACCACATAGATAATATTGTCGGGAAGGCGAGCCAAAGGTTGCGTTTCATTGGCAGACACTTAGCAGATGCAACAAGTCCACTAAAGAGACAGCTTACACTACACTCGTTCGTCCTCTGTTAGAATATTGCTGCGCGGTGTGGGATCCTTACCAGGTGGGATTGACGGAGGACATCGAAAGGGTGCAAAAAAGGGCAGCTCGTTTTGTATTATCGCGTTATAGGGGAGAGAGTGTGGCAGATATGATACACGAGTTGGGATGGAAGTCATTACAGCATAGACGTTTTTCGTCGCGGAGAGACATTTTTACGAAATTTCAGTCACCAACTTTCTCTTCCGAATGCGAAAATATTTTGTTGAGCCCAACCTACATAGGTAGGAATGATCATCAAAATAAAATAAGAGAAATCAGAGCTCGAACAGAAAGGTTTAGGTGTTCGTTTTTCCCGCTCGCTGTTCGGGACTGGAATAGTAGAGAGATAGTATGATTGTGTTTCGAGGAACCCTCTGCCAAGCACTTAAATGTGAATTGCAGAGTAGTCATGTAGATGTAGATGTAGATGTAGATGTAGGGTGATCCCCGTCCTTGTCTGTTCCGCTTACATACTTCTGTTGCCATGTCAAGTCCCCGCAACGCCACCAGGCGGTATCCAACATCGGGGTGGGCAGTGGTCATAATGTTTTGGCTTATCAGTGTATGTAGAATAGCATATGTGAAACGTAGTATTTGATCATAATTAGTTTTCTGATTTTATTTTTTTAGTAATCAAAAACTCTTTCCTTTACACTCCTCGTACTTCAGCAAGAAATATGCGTTGGAAGATCAATAAAAAATTGACGTAATCAGTCTGAAACCCGCACAATTATTGCGCTGGAAGACATCAGAGTGGAGTTTCTGGACTAATACGTCTTTCAAGAGGCAACTGTTGTTATAACATTATTCTAACAACCAGCTTCAGCGAAGTGAAAATTTTGAATTTTCTAATGACACAGTGTGCTCTTACTACTGCGGATGCAGCCTGATTGTGAAAGACTGATGAATATAGATTTTTCGGTTTTTCATCATTCCGTAAGAGAGGCACATGACAGTGAATAAATCACATTTTTGCCTCACAAGTGTTGAAAAGTAAATTATGTGCCGTTCTACGCATCAACAAAATATTCATACGACTAACAGACTCCTGAAGTCATACACTTGTGAAGTATTAATTTATCAGTGGAAAAATGGTCCTGTAGCCGGCCGGAGTGGCCGAGCGGTTCTAGGCGCTACAGCCTGGAACCGCGCGACTGCTACGGTTCCAGGTTCGAATATTGCCTCGGGCATGGATGTGTGTGATGTCCATAGGTTAGTTAGGTTTAAGTAATTCTAAGTTCTAGGGGATTGATGACCTCAGATGTTAAGTCCCATAGTGCTCAGAGCCATTTGAACCATTTTGAACCAATGGTCCTGTCGGAGTACATGAAAGAGGAATATGTTTCTCTTGAAAAGACTCTGAGAGAAAAGCGGGGAAGTAGCTGCCTCAATGTTCCCATCTTCTTCACTAAAGATTTTTGCACGCGAATATATTCGTTCTCTTTTCGCACAGAGAATTCAAAATCTTTTTGCTCTGTATCTCTGCCACTGTGTCCTTTTTCTCCCACTCATTTGCAATATATCCCCTTACAATGTATCCTCTCTCAGTTACGTTGTCGCTCTTGGCTTTCTTTCGCCGCGCGGACTGGCCGTGCGGTTTGAGGCGTTATATCCCGGACTGTGCGGCCCCTCCCGCCGAAGGTTCCAGTCCTCCCTCGGGGATGGGTGTGTGTTCTTCTTAATATAAGTTAGTTTAAGTAGTGTGTAAGTCTCGGGACAGATGACCTAAGTAGTTTGATCTCTTAGGAATTCACACACATTTGAACTTTTTTTTTGTCTATTTTTCGCGCTGTCACTATCTCCACCATGCATTGGAAGCACAAAAATTCTGGGGGTTCAACTTACTATTTCCATATACTCATGTGTTTAACATTTCGTCCTCTTAAAATTCGCCGATCTGGGAGAGCCCAAACGCCCTGAGTCTGTATATGGTCTCCATTCATCGGTATTTTTCACTTCCATAATCTCCTCTCTCTTTCACTCTCACTCCTATAATCCGCATCAGTCTTTCTCTTTTACTGCCGCTGCCTCTCACAGACCATCAATATCTCCTCTCTCTTTGCCTCCCACTGGCACTGTCTCCTCTCTCTTCCACCGTCATTATCTCTGTGCTAATATTTCTTCCAGCACAGTAAGACGCGAATATGTTCGCATGTTAAAATTTTTTAGGGAAGAAGGTGAAATGAGGATTGAGACAGCTGATCCCCACTTCCTTGTCAGAGTTTTTTTTTTTTTAAAGAGGAATGTATTCGCCTATTTTATGCTCCGACAGAAACATATTTCAGCAGGTTCCTTCTTTCCATTCCTATAGCCCTGTGAGTTGCATGTATAAAACGAATTCTACCGGTCGGTAAAGGTTTGACAACTTACTCGTACACTTCATCACATTTATATACTTCGACACATATAAACAACAAAAAAGTACGTGTAATAAAAAGTTAACAGAAAACAGCTTACTTTGCATTTTTTCGAGATCGCATCTCACTGAAAACGTTCGGCTTATGATCTGTATCCTAAACGAGTAAAAATGATATTAGAAATATGTTACTGAATTTTTAGTCCTTCCAATTTACACAAAGACTCTTTTTAGCCCATTTTTTTGCCACTGAAGTATCAGTTTGGGCATATTTGTATATATACAGAGACAGCAGGTCGTAAGTTTTACTGGTGAAAAAGTTATGACTAAAAACTTAGTTTCGTAATCTCAGGTCCCTTGTGGTGACCCTTCAACAATTTCTAAGTGTTCACTAAGTCTGCCAAAACCATATTTATGCTTCAGACGGGAAATTACGTCCGTATTTTACGTGCATAAATACGTTAACATTGAGTCTCTGGATCTAGGTATGGATAATGGTAAAAAAAAGTTTCAAAGCTCCCCATGAACATAACCTCAAGAACGTATGGTACAAATTTCGACTATTTGTCATGAGTAGAAATTATAAAGTGGCCATCCCCTAAATCGGATGATTGGTAACCAAAAATCATGATTTTTGTTGTGTATCTTGTCAACGAATACAGATTTTCGGAAACCGAAACTGTAGATGAATTTCTAAAGAACGTACAGCTACAATGTGGGCCATTTGTTACGATTAGCTATGTAAATAATTGTGGGCCACCGTACAAAAGCTGCTGAAAACCGGTTGTTGCTGTTTTCTGCTTAAGTACGGTAACTTTGACACACCGGATCCCGCAAACGGATAATAATATCGAAAAACGTTTCGAAGTTCCCCGATAATACCATTTTAAGAAATTATGAGAAAAAAATTCGACTAGCTGCCAGGGATAGAAATTATAGAAGGGACCATCGCCACAGCTGGTGCTTTTGGTAAATCAATAAATAATGTATTTCGGGTGTATTTTGAGACTGTAGTTTATAGATGAAAGTCTAGAGAATGTACAGCCAAAATTTGAGCCATTTGCTACTGTCAGTTATGCCCATGGTGCAAAAATGGCTAAAAAGCACTTTTCGCAGTTTTCTGTGTCAGTACGGAACCCCTGGATCCCACAAACGGATAATGATACCGAAAAAAGCATTTCCCCAAGAATATCATCTTAAGAACATATGGTGAATATTTCGACGATCTACTTTGAAGATAAATTATAGGTATTGCCATCCCCATAGTTAGTACTTTCAGTACCCAAAAATCATTACTTTTCAGTGTTTCCCCAGATACCACTCTTGAAAAAACGGTGCTTTTATAAGCTGCCTAATGTCCATTCTAGACAGTACCTGAAGCAAAAGAACCAACAGATTTGTTTAGTTTGCCTGGGTTGGGAGAAGTATGTAATGTTTAAGACTTTGACCCTGTATTGTAGGATGGTTACAGTATGCTCGTTCTTCCGATTGGTACGAAGGTTGGAACTTAAATAGTGTCAACTATTTATTCACAACCGATACAAAAGAGTTACACGTTTGTACTTTTTATTGCCCTTCAAAGTAGTCACTAGCGTTGTGTAGAACCCGTTGCCAGCGATGTGTTTCAAGTGGCTCTGAGCACTATGGGACTTAACATCTTAGGTCATCAGTCCCCTAGAACTTAGGACTACTTAAACGTAACTAACCTAAGGACATCACACACATCCATGCCCGAGGCAGGATTAGAACCAGCGACCGCCAGCGATGTGGATGGAGTAGTATACCGTTAGCAGAGCCTGTTCTGTTGATGGTGCAAATGGAGCGATCTAAACTTCTGGTGATCTCGTGTACGACTGCGATGATGTTATCCTAACGCATTACGTTCCTCCACGGCAGACCGTCAATGCACAGTATTACTGTTCATTTAGGAGCGTCACCTGCAACCAACTTTGCGAAAGAAGCTGCGATATTTTCTGCGTAATCCACCCATCATTTCGCACGGCAATGCGCTGGCGCATACAGCGCAAGCTGTGGCTGCTCTGTTCGGTCGATGGGACTGGGAAATACTGTACCATCCACCATACTCCCCAGACTTAAGTCCTTGTGACTTTGATTTGATTCCGAAGATGAGAGAACCACTTCGTGGCATTCGCTTCAGAACTGTTCTGGAGATTCGACAGGCAGTAGACCTCTCCACCATAGACAGAACAGGCTCTGCTAACGATATACTACGCCTTCCACATGGCTGGCAACGGGTTCTACAAAAAGCTGGTGACTACTTTGAAGGAACGTACAAGTGCAAACATGTAACTCTTTTGTATCGGTTGTGAATAAATAGTTGCTACTATTTGAGTTCCATCCCTCGTATAAAAATGGTCGCAAGGGCAAAGGCATCCAAAACACTTGATTTCTGTGACCGGCAAGACCGGGGATATGACCACCTCAGAATTACATTTTTGTGTACGCTTATTTGTATCACACTGGTACCACGCACTGTCATGCACGAACCGCTTTGTCCATAAACCTATCACTACGCCTCACAGCTTGTTCATCATCAGTTTTTTTCCCTATATGTCCCTTTTCGTTTTTACTTCTAAAAATCTATCTCTAGATTGTGGACATGAGCAGCATATTTCAGCTGACCCATACCAGCCTTCCTGGTATTCAGAAGTCGTGAGCATCAGCTCATTTCAGATAGTTACATACTTCCGGGAGATTTTTTGACTGCTTAACTGTTTTATTTTCTTTAATTGTGATTGATTTTTCATGAGCTAGGATCATCAGTAGGTACAGACAGGGATTGCGCAGTTGAGTAACCTTGATGGAAGAGTGCTTGCGAACAGCTGTAAATTGCGATGGTAATGGTTGATAGCTCATTACGGCCACTCCAAATCACGTCGGTTGAGTAGTAGGGCGGTCTACTGTACAGATCTAGGGATTCCAGAGTTTTACAGTTTATCATGTGACCGACGTCGTCTGCAGGGAAGTCCGATCTGGCACCAAGAGGACTGTTGACAGTGGGCGGTGGTTCGTGCCCAGATCAGGAGCTGTTTCATGAAAAAATATAATTATTGGCAGAAAATCAAACCACTTAACTCTACCGAATTTGTGTGAGGCATTGGCTCCCACGTAAACGAGCCTTACCTTCTATGCTCCAGCAGCGTTCTCTGCTTGGTCAAGGATAGGGCAGCCACAGGAGGAAAGAAGAAACTACTAGCTACAGTTGAAACGTTAACTACGCAATGGCTCCTCTTAAGGGAAATAGAGCTGAGGGAGGGGAACGAATCAAATCTACACCCTGTGTATATGTCGGGAAGATAGTCCGCTAGGTACAAGTGCCCATTGGAGGAGCTTGGAGAGTTCAGGCGGCGGTCAGCTGCAGATCGTCACACACATAGGCAGGGACGTGTCGCCTGCGTTTAGAGAGTTGCTGTTTAATCTGTTGCAAATAATTACATTATGCCGCGCTTTAGTTAAGGTTGGACGACTGTTCTCTGAAGGTTGGTATTTCAGTAAAGTGATCGGAGATGGGAGGGAATGGAGAGACTCCTCTTTCACTGAATTGCTTATTTTATTTGAAATGGCTTCTACAGACTTGGTTATCACACTTGTATTCCAGTAATCTATTTACACGGACAGATAGTTCTTCTAGCTTCAGACGAAATCCGGTATACAGAACGGTTATCATTAAACTTTCGCTGTTTCAGGCACTCTAGACAGAAGTCTGTTTACTGTATGGCTACCCTATTTTACAGGAATGATGTTCAGACTGTGAACTGTAGGATTTGAGTTGTTAGTAGAGTTAGTGTCATGACTTGCCGTTACGTACGTAGGGTTGAAATCAGATATCTCTATAGTACCTGGATGTACACTAATGGCCGTTAAAATTGCTAAACCACGAAGGTGACGTGCTACAGACGCGAAATTTAACAGACAAGAAGAAGATGCTGTGATACGCAAATGATTAGCTTTTCAGAACATTCACACAAGGTTGGCGCCGGTGGTGACATCTACAACGTGCTGACATGAGGAAAGTTTCCAACCGATTTCTCATACACAAACAGCAGTTGACCGGAGTTGCCTGGTTAAAACGTTGTTGTGATGCCTCGTGTAAGGAGGAGAAATGCGTACCATCACGTTTCCGACTTTGATAAAGGTCGGATTGTAGCCTATCACGATCGCGGTTTATCGTATCGCAACATTGCTGCTCGCGTTGGTCGAAATGCAATTACTGTTAGCAGAATATGGAAGCGGTGGGTTCAGGAGGGTAATACGGAACGCCGTGCTGGATCCCAACGGCCTCGTATCCCTAGCAGTCGAGATGACAGGCATCTTATCCTCATGGCTGTAACGGATCGTGCAGCCACGTCTCGACCCCTGAGTCAACAGATGGGGACGTCTGCAAGACAACAACCATCTGCACGAACAGTTCGACGACGTTTGCAGCAGCATGGACTATCAGCTCGGAGACCATGGCTGCGGTTACCCTTGACGATGCATCACAGACAGGAGCGCCTGCGATGGTGTACTCAACGACGAACCTGGGTACACCAATGGCAAAACGTCGTTTTTTCGGATGAATCCAGGTTCTGTTTACAGCATCATGATGGTCGCATCTGTGTTTGGCGACATCGCGGTAAAAGCATATTGGAAGCGTGTATTCGTCATCGCCATACTGGCGTATCACCCGGCGTGATGGTATGGGGTGCCATTGCTTACACGTCTCGGTCACCTCTTGTTCGCATTGACGGCACTTTGAACAGTGGACGTTACATTTCAGATGTGTTACGACCCATGGCTCTACCCTTCATTCGATCCCTGCGAAAGACTAAATTTCAGCAGGATAATGCACGACCGCATGTTGCAGATCCTGTATAGGCCTTTCTGGATACAGAAAATGTTCTACTGCTGCCCTGGCCAGCACATTCTCCAGATCTCTCAACAACTGAAAACGTCTGGTCAATGGTGGCCTAGCAACTGGCTCGTTACAATACGCCAATCACTACTCTTGATGAACTGTGCTATCGTGTTGAAGCTGTATGGGTAACTGTTTGACTCAATGCCCAACCGTATCAAGGCCGTTATTATGGCCAGAGGTGGTTGTTCTGGGTACTGATTTCTCATGATCTATCTATCACATGTGAGTTCTAGTGTAATATATTTGTCCAATGAATACCCGTTTATCTTCTGCAGTTCTTCTTGGTGTTGCAATTTTAATGGCCAGTAGTGTACATCTCTGATTTCAGAGTACTAAACTTCTGCGTGCGTGCGCAGTCTTGTCATCAGCATAGTCCGCCATGTTGAAATTGCCAAAAAACTTTACCGGGTGTTAAGTGACGAAGAGCTGTTACGTACTTCTAGCTTTGAACTTTATATCAGTATGCAATATAATAGGTTGCCGGGGAGCACAACCAAGTTTTTTTTGTTTTTTTTTTTTTTTTGTTTTGCGTTCTCGTGATATTTCTTGGCAGCCAAATTGTAATTAGTCAAGAAAAATTCAATAGCTGGAGTTCGACTTTCAGATAGTGTAGAGATCACTGGTTGAAACAATCATCAATGTGCGTTGTAGATGAAGACAGTGAACATGGGTCTGGATAAGGTGAGCAGAGCTTTACTTGTAAAGCAGTTCTATCAGAACAACATCAACAGTGCTGCTGCTCTTCTCGAGTATCGACGCGTTAAAGGAATGCAAAGAGAGACTTTCTATGCAGAGAACATGATTCGGCAGTTCGAATTAACTGGCGATTTCGGAATTGCTCCTGGGAGAGGCCGACAGTCAATGGCACCACAAATTGTTGAAGAAGCTACCGGTACTTTTGCCACGGCTGGAATACTGGTCGCAATGTGCGCTTTTCAAGCAGAGTACAAGCTATGTACCAACAGCCAACATCCCACCTGAGATGTTTCGAGCAGCAGTAGAGCAATCTTAGAATGCTGTTCCAGGTCATCTTGGATGCAGATAGTCGTCACATTGAGCTCTTATTGGTACGACAACTGAGGAGTATGTCTTTGATTGAAAAATTATTTTTTGACTCTTTACGGGCATTACATGGTATACGATCACTCTTGGCTCTTTCCAGAAATTGACGGAAGACAGCTAGCATCGTTCGCAGCGTCTCAGCTAAGCTGTTAATTTGCAGTATCGTTACGAGACTGATCGGAATCCTTTGGTCTGAAATCGAGAGCAGGGTCTAAATCAGACACTTCGCCTATTCAGTGCCGAGCTCATCTGTAGTTAACCTGCGATACAAGAGAGAGGGTAGCAGAAACGGACTGGACAGATCAGGCGTGCAGTATTTACCGTAAAGAGCCGCTTCGTTGGCAGAGCACATATAGAACACATTTGGTTCACGTAATTACTATTTTAAGTTAGGCCATATTCCTTGATTCCCAGACGAAGAAATCGCCTTCAGAGAAACGAATGATTAAAAACCACCGAATTACCAATATTCCAACGTCCAGACGGAAAAAATATTAGTTGTTAACTTCCGAAGCGTTTTCCCTTAGAAAGATTTCGGGTGCACGTGTAACTAAAACCTTAATTAGAAAACAGAAAAGTATTCTGTATCATGTGGTACTGATATCTGAAAACCGATCAGTTTTCTTAGGAGTTGGACTGTTCATTTTTAGCTGCAAACTGAAACACTGGGTCCAGACATGTCCAAAACGAATCCAACTGTGAATTCATGTAGGTAACAATAATCACTGTCAACGGATTTTTATTATTTTGAAAATGGAACGTGGTCCAAGAAGGCTGTAATCTGTTTGTTTTTCGTACAGGTGGCCAACTTCAATCGTGTCATTTTCAAGCACGTATTTTAAGCTTCAAACTTCATTTCATATTCTAGCACATAGCTGGTATCTGTGGACAGATATACATCGTATTTCTGTGCGTATGAGGCACAAAAACAATCTAATGATCCACAGATGATATTGGTCAATTTCAAGGATAGTAAACAGATTACATCCTACTTGGACCATTTTCTCATTCTCAAAACACATTGAGGTTATGGGCCCCCACCAAAATAAATTTTTCAGAAGGGTTTTTAGCGGCCGGATTTTTTGGGGTCACCTGATTCAGACATTTTGGTCCTAGAAAGATATATGATATTCAGTATCACAGAACTACTTCGACTTTATAGTAGTAGGGGTGGTGACTTTAGTTTGCCTAATATCAACTGCGAAAATTATGTCACCTTAGGTAAGGCAAAACTCTTGTGAATTAATGCTGAAAAGGCTGTCACACAACTACCACGAACATCTAGCGGATCCATACGTGAAAAAAATATTTAAAATCTTATAGATAGTCAACATAGAGAAGCCTAGCTATCATAATTCTACCACTGTGGATGGTCAGTGAAGTTAAATGTTGATCCAGGAAGTTAGAAAGTGCTTGTGTTTGCCTTTCTCAGCCACTGACACTTTCATAATGGAATCAGTTTTTCCTCTAGTATTGTAGGTATGACATTATTGTTCCTGTGATTTGTGATGGATTATTTACGGCGAATTTCAGTAGCTCATTTTATATTGCTACGGTGAAGTTAAGATGGCTAACTCCTTGAAAGCCTATCTACATGACGACTGTGGGTGAACACCACATATTATTCTTACTGTTCGATTTTGTGCAGTCAGTACTTTCTTTATAAATGGTAAGTTGCCTCAGAAAATTTGCTAAATATGCCAGGAGATTGATTCGTTTGTTTCCAAGACTAGCGGTTACACGAAGAGCAAATAAAGCTGAACTAAATTTTTTTAGATCCACCTAATAAGCTACTTCCAGTTCAAGTGTTCATAAAAATGTGCACCAGAAAGTTTGAGCATTCTACCCAATTTATCGACACGTATTCATTTGCTGCATCTCTTGTTGGTATGCCTCTATTTGCCATACTGAAATCAATACACTGTTACCTAAAAATTTAATATTTCTTTGAAGAAAGTCATTAACAATTCCTTACGTGATTTTCTCTCTCATGAATTTATTATAAAACTAGAATCGTCTACAAAAGTACCAATTCTGCTTGTCGAGTGTTACGTGAAAGGTCATTCACTTATACACCAAAGAAAGAAGAAAGAAAGAAAGAAAACAACACACAACTGAGGAATTGCACCACTGGGACGTAAATGGGTAGCTGTGCCCTACATGTATAGACAAACAGATGATTACAATTTGAGAAAAAGTTGGATGATTTATTCAAGAGAACAGCGCTTTACAGAATGAGCAAGCCAATAATATTTTGGTCCACCTCTGGCCCTTTTGCAAGCAGTTATTCGACTTGGCATTGAGTGATAGAGCTATTTAATATCCTCCTGTCGGATATGGTGCCAAAGTATGTCCAACTGGCGCGTTACATCGCCAAACTCCCGAGCTGGTTGGAAGGCTCCAGACGTTCCCAGTTGGGGAGAGATCGGGCAACCCTGCTGGCCAGTTATTGTTTAGTAAGCACGAAGACAAGGGGTAGAAACTTTCACCGTGTGCGGGCGAGCTGAGATGTAAGTCCGTGATGGCTTGTCATGAAGAGTAACAAAAAGGGCGTACAATATCGTAGACGCATCGCTTTGCTGTAAGGGATGACAGATAAAGGGGTCCTACTGATAAAAGACATGTCATCTCTGACCATCATTTCTGGTTGTCGAGAGTTATGGCGAGACGGGTTGGTATCCCATCGCTATGTTTGGCATCTCCAGACACGTCTCCGTTTGTCATCGGGGATCAGTCCGAAGCGGGACTCATTGTTGAAGATAACTCTACTCCAGTCAATGAGATCCCAGGCCGAAGTGTCAAAGCATCTCAGGCCGTGACACTGACACAAACGTAACAACCATCTGCCACATAGCCGGCCGCTGTGGATGAGCGGTTCTAGGCGCTTCTGTCCGGAATCCCGCTCCTGTTACGGTCGCAGGTTCGAATCCTGCCTCGGGCATGGATGTGTGTGATGTCCTTAGGTTAGTTAGGTTTAAATAGTTCGAAGTCTAGGGGACTGATGACCTCAGATGTTGAATCCCATAATGCTTAGAGCCATTTGAACCATCTGTCATATTTTATGTTGTCAAAATAAATGTACGTGGTGTAAGAAAGTAGTAGACAATGTGCCAGTTAACTTTAAAATTGCGTCCAACTATTAATTTATATGCAGAAATGAAATTAACTTTGATTATATCTCCATTTACATTTAGACATGAATTTAGCAGTGATTATATTTGCATTTACAATCAGAAATGAAATCAACCATGATTATATCTTTCAGCAGTGACTAACGTTTACATACTAATACTGTAGTCCCAGACGATCAGTTGAGTGATATTGACACTGAAAAGACATGGTCTGAATCGTTTGATCAGTCTTTGTGCTTTAATAACCCTTTACTACACATAAGATATATCCAACACAGAGAAATTTCAAACTTATTTAGGAAATATGTGTAACCCACAAGTTGGGAAGAACAGAGATCTCAAAGAGAAATGCTGCTTTTACATAAATTTGATAACAGATGTGGGTAAATTTATATTCGAAATAAACTGTGCATCAAACTGGTCAAATACAGAAACTGTGACTTACGGATGAGGTACAATTCAAGCTAACCCACCCAGTCATTCGAATACACAGCGAAATTGTTGGCTGATAGTGGCTTTATGAAATTAACACTTAATCAGTTTGTCATTTGCTCATCGTGTAAATCCAAATTTTGGAAAATTACTCCTCGTGTACAAAGGGGGTCCTACCCTAATTGAAAGTTATAATGTAAATCTGGTGTCTATCTACCTACACGAAATTGCAAGCCTTTCTGTCTATAGTCCATATATTCAAATCGGAAAGCATTATTAATTAATAATTATTGGGGTAATGTGTATCTGAGCTGTCAGAAACTGTATCAGCTGCTTCATAATATTTACACACCAGAGACGTAGTTCAACATTCATTTCATCCAGCAACTATTTTTTTAGTCGCTACAGAACTTACGACCTTATACTACCGACGTTTCGTTACGTTACACAATATATTGCAAGCCATTGCCAGGTTTCTCCACCGGCATAAAATTCGTGGAAATACAATATGACTGGAGTTGAATGTAAAGGAAAACGTGGATGCAACAAGCTTTATTACAGAAGTAAACAAATACATCAATGTACACAAAATATAGTTTAGTTAACAGAATACAAGGAAAAATACGAAAACAGATCTTCAGCCTTTTTCCCGATATATACTCTAAGACGAAACGACAACGCCGCATGAAGGAGTTATCCGAACGGGACCGATGTAAGTAGATGTGACATAGACTTACAGACAAACAAATGATTACAATTTCTGAAAAATTGGATGATTTACTCTAGAGAAAAACTTCAGAAATTGAGCAAGTCCATAACAGGTTGGTCCTCCTCTGGCCCTCATGCAAGCAATTATTCGCCGTGGCGTTGATTGATCAAGTTTTTGGATGTCCTGAGGGGCATCGTGCCAAATTCTATCCAATGGCGGGTTAGATCGTCAAAATCCCGAGCTGGTTGAAAGGCTCTGCCCACAATGCTCCAGACGTTCTCAGTTACGGAGTGACCCCGCCACGTTACCGGCCAAGGTAGGGTTTGGCAAGCACGAAGACAAGCAGTAGCAATTTTCGCCGTGTGCGGGCAAGCATTATCTTGCTGAAATGTAAGCTCAGGATGGCTTGCCTTAAAGGTCAACAAAACGGAGGGTAAAGTATCGTCGACGTACTGCTATACTGTAAGGGTGTTGCGGTTGAAAACCAATGGGGTGATTGGCTACCATGAAGAGCAACAAATCGGGGTGTAGAATATCGTCGACTTAACCGCTGTCTTATAAGGACGCCACTGATGACAAAAAGAGCGGTTCTGCATTGAAAAAAAAAAACAACAACGGCGCCCTAGACCATCATCCCTACTTGTTGGTCCGTACGGCAGGTGATAACCAGGTGGGTATCCAACCACTGGCCAGGGCGTCTACAGACAGGTCTTCACTGATCGTTAGGGCCTATAATCTCATTGATTGGATTGGAATTATCTTCAGTGATGAGTCCCTCTTCGAAATGAGCCCTGATGAAAATTGAAAACGTGCCTTGAGACGCCTCTGACCGACAACCAGAAGTTACGGAGTGGGATGCCATTTCTTTTCATAACAGGGCCCTTTGGTTGTCGCCAACTGCACCCGTGCAGCACAGCGATACGTCGACGGTATTCTACATCCCGTTTCGTTGCCTTTCATGGTAAGCCGTCCTGGGCTTATATTTCAGCAAGATAATGCCCGTTCGCACAGGGCGACATATTCCACTGTTGTCTTCGTGCTTGGCAAACCCTATCCCGGTCAGCAAGGTCGGCAGATCTCTCTCCAACTGGGAATGTTTGGAGCATTATGGGCAGAGATTTTGTCTATCTGACACGCCAATTGGACACAATTTGGGACAATATCCCTCAGGAAGACACCCAACAACTCCATCGATCAATTCCAAGCCGAATAACTGCTTGCATAACAGCCAGAAGTGCACCACCGCGTTACTGTTGAAGCGAGGAGGAGATTAGTGTCGACAACGAGGTCATAAGAGACGGAACACAAGCTCGGATAAGGGAAAGAGGAAGGTAATCGTTTGTTCAAAGGAAGAATCCTGGCATTTGCCTGAAGCTATTTAGGTAAATAACGGAAAACCTAAATCAGGATGGCCGGACGCGGGTTAGAAGTGTCGTCCTCTCGAATGCGAAACAAAATGGCTCTGAGCACTATGGGACTTAACATCTGAGGTCATCAGTCCCTAGAACTTAGAACTACTTAAACCTAAATAACCTAAGGACATCACATCCATGTCCGAGGCAGGATTCGAAGCTGCCACCGTAGCGGTCGCGCGGTTCCAGACTGAAGCGCCTAGAACCGCTCGGCCACTCCGGCCGGCTGAATGCGAGTCAATAGTGCTGCTAACCACTGCACCATCTCTCTCGCTCAAACTCGTTAATGACATACCAGATTTGTGAAGCTCTTTCCCTTGAATAAATCATACAATTTCTTCTGAAACTGTAATCATTTATTTGTCTGTTCATGTACGTCACATCTACCGATTTCCGTCCTAGTCCGATAATTCTTTCGCAGTGCGTCTTTTTATACCTTGGAGTTTATGCGTGTATTTATACCCATAACACGCGGTAGACACGATTCCGAACAGAAATTTAGGAGTTGTATAGCTTAAAAAACGATGCTCGAACTTTCTCACAACTACAGATTCACCACATAAAATATGCAGCTAATAGTACGGCGGTGCACAGCAGGGAGCGCTAAACATGCCGCAGCTTGATAGCAGTCTATGGATTTCTATCTCTTTGATTGCCGTGATCTGAGTCTGAAAAATGAATGATAATATTTTAAATTTCTGGGATAACACAACAAATCTCTATAAACTAGGATTAATACGTAACATCAGAAGTTTGAAAGACGAATGAAAGATCTAAATTCACTGAAATGAAATGTCGTGTGGCTAGGGTATCCTGTCGGGTAGACCAGTCGCCTGGTGCAAGTCTTTTTAGTTGACGCCACTTCGGCGAGTTGCGCGTCGATGGGATGAGATGATGATGAGCGGAGAAAATCTCTGACGCAGCCGGGAATTGAATCCGGACCCCTGAGCGCGACATTCCGTCGCGTTGACCAGTCTACTGTCGAAGCGAACACTGGGAGGATATTATAAAAGTGCGATGCATCTGTAAAGAGATCCTCATAGAAAACACTTGCACTGCCATTTCTACAGTACTCCTCAAGCTTTTGGAGTCATCATCAAATCTGAAAGACTGCAGACATCGAAGAATTCAGCGACGCCCTACCTCCCCCTCCCGCCTTGTTCTCAGGCAAAGGAAAAAATATATTAAAGTCAAGTGTTTTTCTTTCAAGAAAATGATTTAAAGGTCGGTATTATGCAAGTTATTAAAAGGGTCGAAACTGGAACTTTTTTTATGGCTAGTTAGAAGTTTCTATTCGTCTTCCAAAATATTAAAATTACTCTATGCCTCCAGGAGTAAATCCGCCCGTTCCTACAAAGAAATGTTCTTATTGCAGATGTTAACAGTTAGAGTGTATGACAAATTCAATTTATTTATACGCACTCCTATTCCTTCCTTTTCTGTCAGCCCAGTTTCTGTTCATTCTCTAAGGTCTATAAATCTCTCCACTTCCTGAATTTTCCCTCCTGCTATTGTCATTTTGCTTTTCTTCTTACTAAAAACAAAAGAAAACCTAACTTATGCTGTAAATCAATAAGGAGAAAGTTAAACGACACTAAAGAATGGAGTGGAGTTTTATGAAATTTGCCTTTTGTAAACAGTCGTCTTCCTGAATTCGTGAGTTTATTTCAGTGGAGCATACTGGCTGCCCTAACAACGTCGGATCTTCACACCATGGAACGAATGAGTTGCTCAGTTCACCAGTAGAGGGCAGAGTGGGCCACTAGCGTTACACGTAGTTCACAAAGGTGCCACGAGGTTGCTCTTGGTCGCCAGCGGTAATAGACACACGCCCGTCCAGCAATTATTTGCGTGTTACGTACTGCTAATCGTTGATATTTTTCTGGCCCTAACTCAGATTGTTACGGCTATTATGTGACACAAAAATAGCCTGATACACAAAATTTTCTATGTGCAACCTGTAAAATTCTAAGATTTTCACATTTTATAGCCAAATCACGTCGTTTAAAAATTGGCCTGGTGCAATTCCTTCTACGTGGTAGTCGCATTGAATACTTCGCGTTAATATCGATAGTTTTGCTACATCGGCACTATACAGTACGAAGAAAGCTGCAGTGCAACTTTATTTTTATCAATTCTTCCTGTGCACGCCTACTGCATTTGCAGGCAATAGATTTGAAGCAATACCTAACAACGCAAAAATAGAAGAATGCATAAACGTATTTATTTATAACAAAAGAGACAACAGATATATGCCTCTATTGAAATAAAAATTGGCACTGTAATTTCTTTAACTATTATTATAGCAAGTATCATTAAGATAGATCATACTTGTTTCTAAAATACTAACTTATAGTACACAAAAAATTATCTCACTTACAGGATTTAAGATGCTTTCTAAGATCTCGTGTTATTTTCATTGTTCAGTTATGATTAAGATATTTACATAAGAGTCCCTCAGGTAGAACCATTGCCACATATAGCCTACATGGGAATATAACATCAGGCATAGCAGTACTTGTTATTTACACAGGGATATGAGAGCTCTTTTTATGTTTTTCCTACATAACCCAGAGGCAACAGAAAATAAAGAAAAAAATGTAATAGAAATAATCTTTATACGTCCTCGTTTATATTCACTAAATCGTTTACAATAATCTAATTGTGAATACAGAAGTACAAATTATAAAATATAGACCATTTTCTGTGATTATGTGTAAATTTATGTTTTTCCTAAATTCAAAAAGTAATCCATTTATCTCAGTACATAAGCCAAATAAATACGTGTAACTTTCCACAGAGCTCATCATTCATCTATTATTACTGAGGGCAACAATGAACATAAAAAGAGAAGCAACTGAGAAACTGTATTTATTTTTAAAAAATAAGAAAGTTTTATTAATAATTGGGTTGACATACGCTAAAACAACTATTAATATTCAATCCGTTTTGTGAATTTTACAATGATTACAACGATGTTCACAGATTGCAATGCTATATTAACTAAACTACACAGAAACAATAAACCAAAGGATATGTCAAATCTGTTGGGTGCTATTAGTGGATAAGTGACGTTCAATGAGCATAACGTAAGAGCCAATTAATGACTTATGGGAAATTGAAGTATTCAAATTCAAATGTAATGAAAGCCATGTAAGAAATTAAAGGGATCTATGTTAGATACCATACAGATTCCATTTTCTGACTTCGAAATCTTGCTGAAGATTAAAAAAAAATATCTAAAATAAATAAAACAAAACTCATGAAGGATTTTGCAGTTTGAAAATATGTTGTAAAAGAGCATGAACTTTTTCTCTTTTCACTTAAGAGATTTAGGATGAAGCTACTACTAAAACATTGAAACCTTTTATGCACCATCAATCAAAGATAAGAAGCTGTCGTTATTTTACACAAAGCCTAATTGGGAAACAGAAGCGCCTCTAAAAGAATCTTCTGTATCGCGTTTTTTTTGTAAGTGCAACTAAAATTTAAAGATTCAGTAAAGCAAATCACAGTTTTAAGACCCGAGACACTTCCATTAAAAACTAAGTCATCTACATAATGTCATGTTGCTCACTTGCTTTTATATTTACATAAGAGGAAAGATCTAGTTCAGTATTAACTTTAAGTGCATAAGCTACACATATATGCAGAAGATAGTGTTGAAATTGAATCAACAAGACAACTATTGGCCAGCCATCTACGGATAACAGCTATCATATCTTGGGCTGTATACACAGTCGTTTTTCCATCACTCCACTTGCAAGTAGAACAGAAAAGGAAATGATTCATGATGGTACAATGTAATCTCCGCCATGCACCGTACGGCGCCTTATGGAATATTTTTGCAGTCATAGATAAAAGGTTCTGAAATCAATGTGAATTAAAAAAATAATTAGTTAAGAAACTATTTACGAAGTTACCTTCCTCAGAATTGAAAGAATCTGCCCTAAATGGTATTCTCAAGGTGTACGAATATACTCTCCTCGCAAGTTCCAGAGGAATAAATAGACAGAATATAAGAACATATTGTAGAATTAATGAAACATGTGACAGGAGAATCTGGGCAAGACTGGAAAACGAAAATAGAGGATGGATGAGACTGAAAAGTTTTTAATGCACATGACTTGTAGAAACGAACAATGACATGGCTGATAGAGAAAAAGTTATACTTGGAAGAAGTCAGGAAACTGTTGACGAAGTTGAGTTGGAAAATGATGATGAATATAGTTAAGGTTAGATAACCAAAAATAGTGAAGGGTATAACCAATTTTGCCGGCCGGAGTGGCCGTGCGGTTCTAGTCGCTACAGTCTGGAGCCAAGCAACCGCTCCGGTCGCAGGTTCGATTCCTGCCTCGGACACAAATGTGTTTGATGTCCTTCGGTTAGTTAGGTATAATTAGTTCTAAGTTCTAGGCGACTGATGACATCAGAAGTTAAGTCGCATAGTGCTCAGAGCCATGTTGTTGTGGTCTTCAGTCCTGAGACTGGTTTGATGCAGCTCTCCATGCTACTCTATCCTGTGCAAGCTTCTTCATCTCCCAGTGCCTACTGAAACCTACGTCCTTCTGAACCTGCTTAATGTATTCATCTCTTGGTCTCCCTCTACGATTTTTACCCTCCACGCTGCCTTCCAATGCTAAATTGGTGATCTCTTGATGCCTCAGAACATGTCCTACCAACCGATCCCTTCTTCTGGTAAAGTTGTGCCACAGACTTCTGTTCTCCTCAATCCTATTCAATACTTCCTCATTAGTTATGTGATCTACCCATCTAATCTTCAGCATTCTTCTGTAGCACCACATTTCGAAAGCTTCTATTCTCTTCTTGTCCAAAGTATTTATCGTCCATCTTTCACTTCTATACATGGCTACACTCCATACAAATACTCTCAGAAATGACTTCCTGACACTTAAATCTATATCCAATGTTAACAAATTTTTCTTCTTCAAAAACGCTTTCTTTGCCATTGCCAGTCTACATTTTATATCCTCTCTACTTCGACTATCATCAGTTATTTTGCTCCCCAAATAGCAAAACTCCTTTACTACTTTAAGAGTCTCATTTCCTAATCTAATTCCGTCGGCATCACCCGATTTAATTCGACTACATTCCATTAACCTCGTTTTGCTTTTGTTGATGTTCATCTTATATACTCCTCTCAAGACACTGTCCATTCCATTCAACTGCTCTTCCAAGTCCTTTGCTGTCTGTGACAGAATTACAATGTCATCGGCGAACCTCAAAGTTTTTATTTCTTCTCAATGGATTTTAATACCTACTCCGAATTTTGCTTGTTCAATATACAGATTGAATAACATCGGGGAGAGGCTACAACCCTGTCTTACTCCCTTCCCAACCACTGCTTCCCTTTCATGCCCCTCAACTCTTATAACTGCCATCTGGTTTCTGTACAAATTGTAAATAGCCTTTCGCTCCCTGTATTTTACCCCTGCCACCTTCAGAATTGAAAGAGAGTATTCCAGTGAACGTTGTCAAAAGCTTTCTCTAAGTCTACAAATGCTAGCTGTACGTTTGCCTTTCCTTCCTTCTAACATAAGTTGTAAGGTCAGTATTGCCTCACGTGTTCCAGTATTTCTACGAAATCCAAACTGGTCTTCCCCGAGGTCGGCTTCTACTAGTTTTTCCATTCGTCTGTAAAGAATTCGTGTTAGTATTATGCAGCTGTGGCTTATTAAACTGATTGTTCGGTAATTTTCACATCTGTCAACACTTGCTTTCTTTGGGATTGGAATTATTATATTCTTCTTTGAGGGTATTTCGCCTGTCTCATACATGTTGCTCACCAGAAGGTAGAGTTTTGTCAGGACTGGCTCTCCCAAGGCCGTCAGTAGTTTCAATGGAATGTTGTCTACTCCGGGGGCCTTGTTTCGACTCATGTCTTTCAGTGCTCTGTCAGACTCTTCACACAGTATCGTATCTCCCATTTCATCTTCATCCTCAGAGTCATTTGAACCATTTTCTAACCAATTTTGATTTTGTAAACAGATAAACACTAGAGTTTAGGGGTGAAAATATAAATATAAGCACATGAAAGAAAGTCAGCTGATCAGGTCACTGAAATTGAGTTCATTAGTTAGTTCAAGTGAGCAAAAGCACAATGTTGGAGAGAAAAATTTAACGACATTTACATTGAGACCTGGCAGATAGACATATATGAAAAGTGCTGTGTCCGCTGTTAGATATGGCTATATTCACAGCGGGCACCGCACAGCAGAGCGCCACCAGTTTGCGACATAGTTATATAATTAGTCGGCACATATGGCACATCTAATAGGGACCATATTATGCCACCTCCGTAAGTCATATCCATTAGGCACATAGTTGTCCTCTGTAGCCGCAGAGGGTGTTAATAACAGGGATCACATCCTCTGTCGCCTGACTTCAGAAAAATACACTCCTGGAAATTGAAATAAGAACACCGTGAATTCATTGTCCCAGGAAGGGGAAACTTTATTGACACATTCCTGGTGTCAGATACATCACATGATCACACTGACAGAACCACAGGCACATAGACACAGGCAACAGAGCATGCACAATGTTGGCACTAGTACAGTGTATATCCACCTTTCGCAGCAATGCAGGCTGCTATTCTCCCATGGAGACGATCGTAGAGATGCTGGATGTAGTCCTGTGGAACGGCTTGCCGTGCCATTTCCACCTGGCGCCTCAGTTGGACCAGCGTTCGTGCTGGACGTGCAGACCGCGTGAGACGACGCTTCATCCAGTCCCAAACATGCTCAATGGGGGACAGATCCGGAGATCTTGCTGGCCAGGATAGTTGACTTACACCTTCTAGAGCACGTTGGGTGGCACTGGATACATGCGGACGTGCATTGTCCTGTTGGAACAGCAAGTTCCCTTGCCGGTCTAGGAATAGTAGAACGATGGGTTCGATGACGGTTTGGATGTACTGTGCACTATTCAGTGTCCCCTCGACGATCACCAGAGGTGTACGGCCAGTGTAGGAGATCGCTCCCCACACCATGATGCCGGGTGTTGGCCCTGTGTGCCTCGGTCGTATGCAGTCCTGATTGTGGCGCTCACCTGCACGGCGTCAAACACGCATACGACCATCTTTGGCACCAAGGCAGAAGCGACTCTCATCGCTGAAGACGACACGTCTCCATTCGTTCCTCCATTCACGCCTGTCGCGACACCACTGGAGGCGGGCTGCACGATGTTGGGGCGTGAGCGGAAGACGGCCTAACGGTGTGCGGAACCGTAGCCCAGCTTCATGGAGACGGTTGCGAATGGTCCTCGCCGATACCCCAGGAGCAACAGTGTCCCTAATTTGCTGGGAAGTGGCGGCACTGCGTAGGATCCTACGGTCTTGGCGTGCATCCGTGCGTCGCAGCGGTCCGGTCCCAGGTCGACGGGCACGTGCACCTTCCGCCGACCACTGGCGACAACATCGATGTACTGTGGAGACCTCACGCCCCACGTGTTGAGCAATTCGGCGGTACGTCCACCCGGCCTCCCGCATGCCCACTATACGCCCTCGCTCAAAGTCCGTCAACTGCACATACGGTTCACGTCCACGCTGTCGCGGCATGCTACCAGCGTTAAAGACTGCGATGGAGCTCCGTATGCCACGGCAAACTGGCTGACACTGACGGCGGCGGTGCACAAATGCTGCGCAGCTAGCGCCATTCGACGGCCAACACCGCGGTTCCTGGTGTGTCCGCTGTGCCGTGCGTGTGATCATTGCTTGTACAGCCCTCTCGCAGTGTCCGGAGCAAGTATGGTGGGTCTGACACACCGGAGCAATGTGTTCTTTTTTCCATTTCCAGGAGTGTAGTTCAAATTGAATGTTCATCTACGAATCATGGACAAAAGCAGACAAACAGCTCCATTCGGTAGGTTGTCGCAGTTGCCAGCACTGGCCATCAGCTCTAAGTAGTTACCACAATCATTGCACAATGTCGCAGTAACTGCGGTATGCGTTATTATCAGATGCAGAAATTAAACACAGTTACCGACAGACAGTACTGTTAGATGTACTGTTAGATGAGTTAGTCGCTGTTTCCTAAATTTTATATATATAGTTACAAGTATGTTACATACGGGTAAATACATGGTGTCCCAGCAAGTATGGTCAACATTCAAGGATGTGATAGGATGGTACTTCGAAGCAAAAAACTCTAGTAAACAAGGGCTCCAAAATGAACACCTTACGAGCTATGAGCACTTGTACATCCTCACTAAGTGAACCACATCCCTCTTTCTTCGTTTTCCGTCGTTGCTTAGTTGCTTCAAAATTCATGGAGGTATATTCCGTCATTAAAACTAAATGATAGGTAGTCTTCTTCTTTGCAATGTGCGTTTCGCTTCTTTTATTTGTGAAGCATCTTCAGTGTACATATGCATTATACAGTAGTTACAAGTACTTTACTTTGTTGTTTTTAAATGTTATTGTCTTGTTTCTCAGGATAGAAACAACTTCTGTAGCACAGGTTTCGAGGGGCTAAATTACCGTTTGCTGTTATTACAATTCCCAGCAGTGCTAGCTCATGTGTGTAGTACTAGAGGTGCGTTTGCTCGGTCTTCATACTCCATATGGTCGATTTACAGCGTTTTCACCCATATTTATTACAACACTTGACTTACACGTTTCACTGTCTCTTGTACGTGTGTGTGCCTGTGTGTGTGTGTGTGTGTGTGTGTGTGTGTGTGTGTGTGTGTGTGTGTGTATGGGTATGTTTACAATGTGTAGTGTTGGCAACTGTTGCTGTATTTTTATCTCTCGACTTTTGTTAGTGTTGTATGTGTGGTTTGATATTTGTTCATTTGCTTTGTGGGTGTGTGTTTTGTTATATATGTGTGTCTTATTGTTAATGTTAGTGGTACACTTTAACAAACACAAATCAACACACAGATTAGCATATATACTAAAGAAACAAGGATTACACCTCGTTTATTGAACAAAAAACGCACTCCAGTCACATTGGCAAACAGCACTAGACAAACCAGACAAATACCAAGGAGCAGGTATACACAAGTTAAAATGGCAACGACGTGAATTGACAGCAATTTCAAAACTACGTATAAAGACGTGAGGAGCAGGAGGTATGAAAATATCCATTCTACCTTTGCTGAACACCTGATAAAACATGGACATGTACCATCCAACATGGAACAGAACCTGAGAACTATTAGAGTGAAGAATTACAACCGAAAGGTGCTGACCATACAGTAAAATTTTCATACATAAAGAGCCTTTGCAACGAAAAAGAAAATAATTAATGACCTAAGTAATATCAGCAATAACTCAGTGATCATGTTAGCCACCAAAACAATGGCGAAGAAAAGTATGAAGTATAATCAGAATAAATAATTAAGCAATCCTTCTCCCCCTTCCTCACTCCCTACCCCCCCCCCCCCAAAAAAAATCTCTCTGTCTGCCTCTCTCTCTCTCTCTCTCTCTCTCTCTCTCTCTCTCTCTCTCTCTCTCTCACACACACACACACACACACACAAACACACAACGCACATGAGATCTCAAACCGCATACTTAACACGGACAAAAGATGACAACTGGCAACACTATAGGCTGTAAACACAGACACGTTCAACACACAATGAAAAATGAAAGTGAAATGTTGTAATAAATATGGGTGAAAAAACGCGGTAAATCGGCCATCTGGGTTGTGGAGACCGAGTAAACACACCTCTAGGACCACACGTATAAACTAGCAACACTGAGAATCGTGAATAACAGGAACCGATAATTTAATTTCACGAAACTTGTCCTGAAAAAGTTGTTTCTAAGCTGAAAAACAAGATAATAACATGAAAAACCATAAAATATTAAGTCTTGTAACTACTGAAAAATACAGTTATTATGGATATATATTTATTTAAAGACGACTGAAGATGCATTATAAATAAAAGAAGCCAAGCGCGAATGGCAAAAACTAACTGCGTTTCATTTAGTTGCAATGACGGAACATGCGTCTACGTACATCTACTGAACAAGTGCGTAAAGCTCGAAAGACATGTTTATGGGCCATTTTTTCTTCTTTTTGTACATAATCTAAACATGGAAAGCAAATAGTTTGCAGTAGAAGAGATTTTACACAGTATCGAAGATGAAGAACTGCTTGTAGCTCTTATGGTGCGCATTTTAGAGCTCATGCTACGAACGATCGTTCCTGTCATATCCCTGAATATTGTCCGTTCCTCCTAGGACTCCCTTACATGTTTTTAAGAAAATAATGTCAGTGCTCACTCACTGTGTTGCTTACATTATTTTTGTTGTAGTCTAACTTTGCCCAGGTGAAAAGACAGCTGCTGCGTGCAAGCACGCCAACTCAATACAGCTGCTACTTTCCGAGACAGGGGATTCGCTTCCTGCTACCTTCATATTATGCGCCAAACGTATTACGTGAATACGACAGGAAGTGAGAAAAGATAGGCCGGCCGCGGTGGTCTCGCGGTTCTAGGCGCGCAGTCCGGAACCGTGCGACTGCTACGGTCGCAGGTTCGAATCCTGCCTCGGGCATGGATGTGTGTGATGTCCTTAGGTTAGTTAGGTTTAAGTAGTTCTAAGTTCTAGGGGACTGATGACCACAGCAGTTGAGTCCCATAGTGCTCAGAGCCATTTGAACCATTTGAGAAAAGATACTGTTAACACAGAGGACTGAAAGAACACGACAATATACCGATAGACATTTGCAGCATATTATGGTGACAAGGAACTAGTTGGCAACCTCTTGTTACGAAAGGATATGTTACAGTTTAAAGGAAGAAGAAACATTAAAGTCGATGTCGCGTGTCATTAGGGACGGAGCTTTGGAGGACAAATCGGCTGTGTTCTACCCAAAGAAGCAATCTCTGCACATACTGACAGCCGTTTAGGAAAACCATGAAAAACCTGTAAATTAATGGTCGAACGGAGATTTTAACCGCCGTCCTCCAAGTTGTGAATACGGTGCCTTGCCATGGCACTATCTCGCTCAGTTGAGTTTAAAGTCCCATCTTTTTGTAGACAAAGGTCATAAGAGACATAAATTATTTCATTGTCATTTGAAAAAATGAATGACAGAAAACAGACAGTCCGGTGTGATCCAAGGAAGTAACTCAAAACCTAAATCTGAGCGGCGAGACGGATGTTGCAACCTCGTTTCTGCAAAATGTGGTTCGAGTGTCTTAATAACTGCACCAGAGCGCTGAATCCTTTAACGGCACTTTTAGTTCATTTCTGAGTCCATGAGAAAGGTCAAGGACTACAGAATTAATATAACAGGTGGCGAGAAGGGGACGGGGTGGGAGTGAGCTTGGGAATAAAGGTCATTCCATTTTATCCCCGCACCCAGTGATGAAATGCTATCGTTACTCCGACGAAAAACAGCATTAAAAATTACAAAGGGAACCTATCATACAATCACATAAAAATCATAAGTCTCGTGAGCAAAAATGGTATGGCTAAGAACATAAATCAGAGTGAACTATGAATGATAATCAGTTCGGCCTCAAAGACTTAATCATGTGAAGCTGTTCTATTTTACTCTTAGTAATTTAATAAATATAGAAAACTGACACATTTTTATGGATTTTAATGATATGATTTAGTTTCATTTCATAGACATTTATTCGAGTCATTTCACTTCAATAGTTATATTACAAATGGTGTAAGATGTCATGGTCTCCTAACCTTCATCGCTTACGTATTCCGCCCTCACAATCAGATTCCGCACATCAAGACGCTTCATTCGAACCCAAACTCAATAAGATAAAGTCAGTCTCGTATGAATTCATATAAACGATATGCAAATAACTAGTAAATCGCAAATGCACACCAAGATTGAAATACAAGAGGCTGGCGTACACACAGTGAAAGGAAGAACGACCCCGTGTTCAGTTTAAAAGCAAATTCCGCTACATTGTGTGGGAGCGCCCAGCCTAAGCATTATTTACAAACATGGCACACAGTTTCAGAGGTTTTCACAGGGAGACAGCAAACGCCAAACGCCGATGCTACAGATTTCTGGATTGGTCACCTTAAACGAAACGTCATTCTGCGGTTTTAGAAGAGCAATGCTGATTGGCAGACAACATTTCTGACACCTTGAGCTGAAGGAGTAATGGAAGAGACCGAAAGATATACCCCTTCACGTCTGGCGTGGAGAGGGGGCATTCCATTGTCGATCTTGGAGAACACGTAACGAGAGCGTGCGCGTTCATACATGTACTCAAAGAGCGATGAACAAGCCTCTCCTTAGTATTTCACTGGGAGAGCACCCCCTGTCGAGAGCAAATCAGAGTGTGACTCTATATTGAGTCCTTGCGATTAAGCATTGTTCACTGTGTTGGCCGCCACACTTATTGTGCTGTGTGAATGGACAGAGTTATAGTTAAACGCCTGCGAGCGAAGTTTTGAGTGGTATCGCAGTGGGCTGGTTACCTGACCGGTGTACCACACCAATAGTTAGACTAGGGGTGAATAGGAGTCCTTGACTTCATCAAGGCGTAGGGAGAGTTTGATTGGTGAAAGTCAATCCAGATAGAACGAAAGTTATCTTATTTGTCAGCTGCGAGCGGCGCATACATCAGTCATCGCAGCTTACGGTATTGTGCGCTACAGCTCTTGCAAGCCCCATATTTCCTCCACAACAGTACACTTCACTGCATTTCACACGCGACAGCCTCGGCCGTACTTAGCAACATTCTAACGGATAATTATTCAAGTTGAGTAAGTGCGGCTCTCACCCATTCTGCCAAGCCAATAACAATCTTAAACTTTGTATAGAAATTTCAGTAGCGAATCCTATCCTTGACAGGTAACTTCACATTCCGAAAAGAACCCGGAAATAACTTGTTCAGTTCATAACTAAAAGTGCCATTGTGATTTCTCAGAATGTTTGCAAAAATATGATAATTTTCGTTAGTTTCATGTTTTTCTTACATTAACTAGCACTACTCCAGTACCCAAGTATCCCACTAGTTACGTAAGAAATTTTGTGAATTTTTGTGTCATTTCCTTACAGTGGAGGACTCCAGATGATATTTATTGCTGAAAGTTTTTCAGGCATTTCTCTTCAGAACGTTAGGAGCGTCTGTTTGACTTCTGTAGTAGTGTAGGGGCGGAAATTGCATCTTGCAGGAGCCACAGGGTAAATTGTACATCTCAGCTTAATCCGTTGCGCAGAATGACATAATAGCACCCACACGCTCACAATGGTAACCAAATATATTCATATTTTTTGTGATGTGAAAGTTGGCCTAGAACACTGTAAATTGGAATAACCCTCGAATGTTCGATTTGAACAATAACGAGATATGTAGACAAAGGCAAACATTATGTGGCTATAACGTACTAACGGAGCCCTATTAACATGGAAAAGAAGAAATTGCTACTATTGCAAAGATGCGAAAACAGCTGCAGTGTATAAACCTGTCTCCATATTTTATTTAAAGCATAAAGTAAAGAGCCAAGTAACATTAGAATTATTAATGAATGTTCAGGAATGGAGAGGATCAACGCCGAGAATCGTTGATAAATGTTTCCTTGTGTGTGAAAGTAAATGAATTAAGAATTATTAGATGATTAGCTTCGCATTATTTGTGTCATTAATTGGCAGACCTATGCGGAAAATAATGAGAGGGTGCTCGAAAGTGAAATACCATCTAAATATGGAATTTCACAGACGTAGTAGACGAAAAGGAACGTTGTAAGGATATACCGTGCAAATCCGCACAAAATGATCAGGCCAAGAAATACAAAAGCTAAGGGTATCACACAAATGGAGCAAGTATTCTTCAATTAAAATATTTCGCCGTTTTCAAAATTAGCTGAAAAACATTTCTGAGAAAAATTAGCGTATGGAGATGAAATGTGGGCGTCCTAGACAATGTACCAAGATAAAAGGGCTTTGTAAAGAGCTTGCGAAGTAATACCTCTACCAGAAACTTTCAGTAGAGGTAGGGACAGATTGAGAAACACACAGACGCCCGTCAAGGAAAGTGTGTTTAAGCGAAGTATCAATGCGACATTTTATTTCAAACAATAACTTTCTGGACTACGAAAAGGATGGAGCATTATTATGAGACGATTCGTCAGCAATAAACACGTACTTGGCCAAGTGAGCAAGCAGTGAAGTAGCTTTTCCGTTACAGGGCCTGTACATACAGTACTATGAAGACTGAGCGGACAGTACTGTTCTAACCTCAGAACACGATACATTTAGTTACATCGAATTCCCACACGAAGAAAGAAGCGGGAATACCTAGTCGTATCTCAAGATTTCGGTCTGTTTTGAACCGATGCAACATAAATTTGTGTACTTCACCAAACGTAAACATTTATTACCTACGACTCGACTGAAGAATCACACAAGAAGTTAGACACATAATTGTCTTAAGGCAGTAACACTTGGCCATTCTAAACAGAGTATCGCGTAGATTTATTCGAGCATAAAACCGATACATGGCTTCAGTCTGTGCACCATGTACCGAGTAGTGGCCCCAAGTCAGGTAGAACGGGCAGACACTGTGGCACATGCATCAGGTAGGATAATTCATTTGATTCACTGAGGAGTGTAACTAAAATGGTGAAACATCTTAGTTTATAGAGACTGCAAGAAAAGTGTGATATAAAGGTACTTTACGCGTGTTATAAACTGCATGATGCTTTATTACGCATCGTCCTACTGTAGGTGAAAGGCCTGTGTTTCCTTTAGGAATAAGAAACGGCTTAGTTAGCCATTTCCACATCTACAACATGAAATACGAAATACACGCGATATTATATTTTTCAACAAAGGAGTTGCCAGAGTTGAAAACAAAACAAAAAAATCAATGCCTAAGTAAGGATTAAATACTGGAGCTGTCATCTGCTCGCACAGCTTGGACGAATTTGTGTCACATTATAAACAGTTAAGGGAGTTTTTCAGTGAGGAATCTGCGATGACTCTGCACTGTCGCGCATATTGTTCCCGTCCGCAGCTCGTTGTCTCGCCGTCGCGTTCTTCCTTCCCGAGCACGGGTTACCGGGTTCGATTCCCGGCGGGGTCAGGAATCTTCCCCTGCCTCGAGATGAATGGATGTTTGTATTGTCCTCATCATTTCATCATTATTCATGAAAGTGGCGAGACTGAACTGAGCAAAGGTTGGGAACTTCTACGGACGCTGATAACCGCGCAGTTGAGCGCCGAACAAACCAAACATCATCATCATACTGTTCCCGAAGTCATCGTAGTAGTAACATTTGGTGAGTTACAGATACTACGTTCCATTCGAGAGTGGAAAAGCGTCTGCTACATACTTCGTGGATTTTAGATATTGTTCTATCAACGACAAGCAAATACTGCAACTGCGAGCGCTTATCAGTGTGCGATCTACGATCGAAGGCTGCAGAACAGAAACCTACAGCGACGTTTCTAAAAGCATGTCCATACTGAAGTGACAAAAAAATCTTGGGATACCTCCTAACATCGTGTCGGACCTTCTTTTTCCCGGCGTGCTGCAGCAACTCGACATGGCATGGACTCAAATGGCTCTGAGCACTATGGGACTTAACATCTGAGGTCATCAGTCCCCTAGACTTAGAACTACTTAAACCTAATTAACCTAAGGACATCACACATATCCATGTCCGAGGCAGGATTAGAACCTGCGACCGTAGCAGTCGCGCGGTTCCGGACTGTAACGCCTAGAACCGCTCGGCCACCGCGGCCGGCGCATGGACTCAACAAGTCTTTGCCTCTATAGCTGTCCTTAACTGTGAAAGTATGCCGGTGCAGGATTTAGCGCACGAACTGAGCTATCGATAAATTCCCATAAACAGTCGATGGAATTCATGACTGTCAATCTGGGTGGCCAGACCATTCGCTCGAATTGTCCAGAATGTTCTTCATACCAATCTTGAACAATTGTGGCTCTTTGACATGGCGCATGTCATCTATGAAAATTCCATCGTTGTTTAGGAATGTGAAGTCCATGCATGGCTGAAAATGGTCTTCAAGTAGCCGCGCATAACCATTTCCAGTAAACGATCGGTTGAGCTAGGCCAGAGGACCCAGTCCATTCCATGTAAATACAGCTCAATCACTATGAAGTCACCACCAGCTTGCACTGAGTCTTGTTGACCACTTTGGTCCATGGCTTTGTCGGATCTGCGTATCACTCGAACCCTACCATAAGCTCTTACCAACTGACACCAGGATGTATCTGGCCAGGTCATGGTTTCCCAGTCGTGTAGGGTCCAATAGATTTGGTCACGAGCTCAGGAGAGGCACTACAGGTTATGTCTTATTGTTAGAAAAGGCACTCGCGTCAGTCATCTGAGTCCATAGCCCTTTAACGCCACATTTTGCGACACTGTCCTAAGGATACGTTCGTCGTACGTCGTACATTGTCTTCTGCGGTTATTTGACGGAATGTTGCTAGTCTGTTAGCACTGACAACTCTACGCCAACGTCGTTGCTTTCGGTCGTCGAGTGAAGGTTGTCGGCCACTGCGTTGTCTATGGTGAGAGGTAATGCCTGAACTCTGGTATTATTGTCACACTCTTGACACTGTGCATCTTGTAATATGGAATTCCATAACGATTTCTGGAATGGAATGTCCCATGTTTCTAGGCCCAACTAACACTCCGTGTTCAAATTCAGCTAATTCCTGTCGTGCGGCCATAATCACGTCAGACATCTTCTCCCATCACAGGTATCACTTGAGATCAAATGATAACTCCGCCAATGCACTGCCCTTTTATATCTTGCGTACGCGATATTATGTACAACAGTATACTTGCAATCGCTATCCTAAGACTCATGTGACCTCAATGGATACCCTGAAGAGCCAACATGTGTTGTTTTGGATGTTTACAGACTGTAAAATTTGAAATTAAATTTTCCCAGAAGTTCCACATACATAATTTTTTATTTGGTGGACACAGAGTCAAATTCGGTTATATGCTTTGTAAACAACGGATATCGCCTACTTAAAGGCTACTTGTAATTTTGTCGATTCACATAAAAACATTACTTACTACACTTAGAGGCCTAATGTAGGTGTACAAGATTATAAAATAATTTGGGTTTCTAAACTCCGGCGCATTTGCAGAACACAATGTATTTCATTTTTTATATATCTAAAATGTGTTTCAGCCAACGGCCTTGTCACAGTGGATACTCCGGTTCCCGTGAGATCACCGAAGTTAAGCGCTATCGGGCGTGGTCTGCACTTGGATGGGTAAACAACCAGGTCGCCATGCTCTGTTGCCATTTTTCGGGGTGCACTCAACCTCGTGATGCCAATTGAGGAGCTACTCGACCGAATAGTAGCGGCTTCGGTCAAGAATACCATCTTACGACCGGGAGAGCGGTGTGCTGACCACACGCCCCTCCAAGGCTAGGATGACACGGCAGTCCGATGGTCCCGGTAGGCCACTCGTGGCCTGACGACGGAGTGCTTTTAAATGTATTTAAACATCTATATGCCAACTCCTGTTGGTCTTCACTTATATCTGAAATTACGCAAAAGGCAGAGTTTGAAAACCCAAATGTAATTCGTGAAAACGGATAAAATGTCAACGGGAGCATCCAAGCCCCAAAGAGATGATTAACTATAAATAAGAAAGATGTCACCACTGAAGATAGCAATTATCTGGCAATAAACTGCGTTATTATCGCGAAATAATGACAATAATTCAACCTTTTGGATTATTTCACCTTATTTGGCAGTGATATTACACATTTTTCTCCAAGCGGGCTTACCACCAATAGCACCTATTTTCACTGTGCGCACAAGTTTATCGGTAGGATGAGAAATTGCCTTTTTTCTGCAAGTAAACTGGTTAGTTTAAAAAAGCCATAGCACTGTCTTACTGTGGTCAGCCACGTAATATTACAATTGGCTTAACGAGCCATTTAATGGAGCTATGAAATATCGCTTCTAGAAGTGTGAGAATTAAGTACTGAATGAAAAATTGAGGGGCCAGATGTCCCCTTTTACCACCTCCTGCCCCCCCCCCCCTCCCTCCCCCTTGCACACGCCTTTGATACTATGTTTTTTTTTTTTTTTTTAATCAGATTGGACGTTATTAGGTTACGTGATTGGTTCAAATGAATCCGAGCACTATGGGACGTAACAGCTGAGGACATCAGTCCCCTAGAACTTAGAACTACTTAAACCTAACTAACCTAAGGACAATACACACACATCCATGCCCGAGGCAGGATTCGGACCTGCGATCGTAGCGGTCGCACGGTTCCAGACTGAAGCGCCTAGGTTACATGAGTTTCGACTTTCTACTTTGATATATGAGAGAACTAATCTCTCTTGATGGTGTGTCAAGAAGGCCCCCAAAACTTGTAGGACGAAGTTACAATCAGCCAGAACATCTCTCTTTTAATGTGAATTTCACACAGCGTGTTCTTGTTCTTGATGGAGTGGCATCGATCGAGACAAAAATACATTAAAGTATAGTTGTCGGAGTGTAAGAAATTTCCCCGAGACGGAAATTTTTATTTCTGATTGAATTACTTGGACATCTTTTCGCAAAAATTTGTATGCATATGTCCCATAATTTTGTGCGTTTAGAAGTAACTGCAACATATATAGATTGGTGACGTTGCAGATTGCACCAACACTAACTGCACCGGAATAACTGTGTAATTTTATGAAATAACTCATAAACATAATATACGAACAGCCAGTTGTTCATATGAGAACTTGCGAGCATAACACGCGCTAACATCTAGTTAAGTCACTATAAAGTAGTAATAGTAAACACAGTCAGATAATGAACAATGTTCTGTCGCTAAATAATCTTCACGGGTTTGCCACCGGATCACGTTGTACAAATTCCACAATATTTCCTCGGAGAAATTGTCCGACATCAGGTGGTTCAACCTTGCTCGTGGCTTGGTACGACTGACGGTATGCCTACGTCGACGCCCCGCTTCTAGAACACGCGCGCGAAGAATGCGCAGGCGCGGAAATCGTGCATGCGCACATCATTTGCAGATAGATGGTGCCATATCCGATGTCAGTAAAGATCAGGTCCGTAATGGAAAAATATACGAAAACACGAGGCAATATTGACACTACGACTTATCTTATAAGACTGGCTGAAGAAGGGAAAAATCTATATTTGAAGCATTTGCAGATTTAGGGGGAGCTTTTAATAGTGTTTCTGTGGTGTACCCTTTGAAATTCTGCAGTTACGAAGAATAAAATATCTTATCTACAACTTGTGTAGTAATCAGCTAGACTGTTTTATCACTGCAGAGTCGAAGGACGTACGAGGGAGGCGATAGTTGAGAAGGTAGTGAGAGAGAATTCCAACCTGTTCCTCACGTTATTCAGTCTGTACAAACAGCAAGCACTAAAAGAAACAAAGCAATTTGAAAAGCCGATTAATGTTCAGGGAGAAGAAATTCAGGGTGTCCCAAGAATAATGATCAGTATTGGGGTATGACAGGAACGATGATTTGAACCAAATAAGTAGGTGAACATGGGCATACCTTAAGAGCTATGATTATTCCTTCATATCTGATGCTGCGAAACACATCTCTTCTACGGAACAACTGCTCATAGCTTGTTAGGGTATGCACTTTACAGCCCATAACTAACTGACAATTTTTCTTGTTTTGGTCCGTACTACCTCATCGCAAAATGTGGTAATCAAAGAGCTTGCAATAGAGGAGATTTTTTGCAGAGTACCTAAGACGAAGAAGCCCTAAAGTCAAGCATTTTAAAGCCCACGTTTACTACACTTTTTTCCTTCGAACAATCATTCTTGTCATATCAGTAAATGTTGACCTTTCCTCCTGGGACCCTCTGTAGATACTTCAAAGTTTTCCGCCTGTCAGATATCTGAATGGATTTAGATCAGTTGAATTGAACGGATTGTGTTTTAAAAAGAGGATGTCAGATAAACACAAATAATAGTAAAACAATGAAGTATAGTAGAAATATATCAGGGATAAATATAGGGAAATGCAGCGCTGAAAGTGATAGACGAGTTTTACTAGCTGAGCAGAAAATAATTGACGGCGGAAAATACAAAGAATATAGAAAACGTAGACTGGCAGTAGCAGGTAAAAGCTTTCTTGAAAAAGATAAATTTGCCAACATGGAGTATAAATGAGTTGGACAGTCTTTAAAAGTTATTTATTCATCATTTGATAATCCTGTAATCCATTTGAAATAATAAAACCGCAACAGCTGCCTGAAGTCGTTCAATCATAACTACTTTCGTGACCATGAAGTGTCATCTTTTGGTTAAAAAAAAAAAAAAAAACAGGTAAACCTTAAACAGTAACTAGATCTCAATGAGTCTAAATAATAGACACCTCTTGTCTTCCTGCTTGAAACTGGCGTAAAAATACCCACCCGACATCCATACATTAACAGAAGACGCAGCAAGTGGAGTGAGTAAAACGCGGTAAAGCGACCAGGACACAGTTTAAGATTCACCTGTTTTCCACCTGAAGATGGGACTGGTCACAAAACTAGTTGTGACTGAGCGATTAATCAATCTATATCTGGCAGCTGTTGCGGTTTTACTAGCTCAAGTAGAAGAATTTGTCTGTAATGTAGGTTTGTACGAAACTGAAACGTTAAAGACATACTACATTTTATATCCTCTGTACTTCGACCATCATGAGAAGAGAATAGAAGCTTTTAAAATGTGGTATTAGGAAAGAGTGCTGAGGAATGGATGAGTATACAGGATAACTACTGAAGAGACGCTGAATCGAATCGGACAGAAAAGAAATTTATTACACAAATTGACCAAAACAGGGGATGTTGTTGTTGTGGTCTTCAGTCCACAGACTGGTTTGATGCAGCTCTCCATGCTATTCTGTCCTGTGCAAGCTTCTTCATCTTCCAGTACCTACTGCAACCTATATCCTTCTGAATCTGTTTAGTGTATTCATCTCTTGGTCTCACTCTACGATTTTTACCCTCCATGCTGCCCTCCGATACTAAATTGGTGATCCCTTGATGCCTCAGAATATGCCCTACCAACCGATCCCTTTTTCTAGTCAAGTTGTGCCACAAATTTCTCTTCTACCCAGTTCTATTCAATACGCCCTCATTAGTTATGTGATCTACCCATTTAACCTTGAGCATTTTTCTGTAGCACCACAATTCGAAAGCTTCTAGGCTCTTCTTGTCTAAAATATTTATCGTCCTCGTTTAACTTCCATACATGGCTACACTCCATACAAATACTTTCAGAAACGACTTCCTGACACTTAAATCAATACTCGATGTAGACAAATTTCTCTTCTTCAGAAACGCTTTCCTTGCCATTGCCAGTCTACATTTTATATCCTCTCTACTTCAACCATCATCAGTTATTTTGCTCCCCAAATAGCAAAACTCCTTTACTACTTTAAGTGTCTCATTTCCTAATCTAATTCCCTCGACATCACCCGATTTAATTCGACTACATTCCATTATCCTCGTTTTGCTTTTTTTGATGTTCATCTTATATCCTCCTTTCAAGACACTATCCATTCCGTTCAGCTGCTCTTCCAGGTTCTTTGCTGTCTCTGACAGAATTACAATGTCATCGGCTAACCTCAAAGGTTTTATTTCTTCTCCATGGATTTTAATACCTACACCCAATTTTTCTTTTGTTTCCTTTACTGCTTGCTCAATATACAGATTAAATAACATCGGGGATAGGCTACAACCCTGTCTCACTCCCTTCCCAACCACTGCTTCCCACTGCCATCTGGTTTCTGTACAAATTGTAAATAGCCTTTCGCTCCCTGTATTTTACCCCTATCGCCTTCAGAATTTGAAAGGGAGTATTCCAGTCAACAATGTCATAAGCTTTCTCTAAGTCTACAACTGCTAGAAACGTAGGTTTCCCTTTCCTTAATCTATTTTCTAAGATAAGTCGCAGGGTCAGTAGTTCCTCACGTGTTCCAACATTTCTACGGAATCCAAACTGATCTTCCCCGAGGTCGGCTTCTACCAGTTTTTCCATTCGTCTGTAAAGAATTCGTGTTGTATTTTGCAGCCGTCGCTTATTAAACTGATAGTTCAGTAAATTTCACATTTGTCAACACCTGCTTTCTTTGGGGTCGGAATTATTATATTCTTCTTCAAGTCTCAGGGTATTTCGCCTGTCTCATAGATATTGCTCACTAGATGGTAGAGTTTTGTTAGGCCTGGCTCTCCCAAGGTTGTCAGAAGTTCTAATGGAATTTTGTCTGCTCCCAGGGCCTTGTTTCGACTTGGGTCTTTCAGTGCTCTGTCAAACTCTTCACGCAGTATCATATCTCCTATTTCATTTTCATCTACATCCACTTCCATTTCCATAATATTGTCCCCAATTACATCGTCCTTGTATAGACCCTGTATATACTCCTTCCGCCTTTTTGGTTTCCCTTCTTTACTTAGAACTGGGTTTCCATCTTAGCTCTTGATATTCATACAAGTGGCCCTCTTTCCTCCAAAGGTCTCTTTAATTTTCCTGTAGGCAGTATCTATCTTAACCCTAGTGAGATGCACCACTACATCCTTACATTTGTCCTCTAGCCATCCCTGCTTAGCCATTTTGCACTTCCTGTCGATCTCATTTTTGAGAGAGACGTTTGTATTCCTTTTTGCCTGCTTCATTTATTGCATTTCTATATTTTCTCCTTTCATCAATTAAATTCAATATCTCTTCTGTTACCCAAGGATTTCTAGTAGCCCTCGTCATTTTACCTACTTTATCCACTCTTGCCTTCACTACTTCATCCCTCAAAGCTACCCATTCTTCTTCTACTGTATTTCTTTCCTCCATTCTTGTCAATCGTTCTCTAATGCTCTCCCTGAAACTCTCTACAACCTCTGGTTCTTTCAGTTTGTCCAGATCCCATCTCCTTAAATTCCCACCTTTTTCCAGTTTCTTCAGTTTAATCTACAGTTCATAACCAATAAATTGTGGTCAGAGTGCACATCTGCCCCTGGAAATGTCTTACAATTTAAAACCTGGTTCCTGAATCTTTGTCTTACCATTATATAATCTACCTGAAACCTTCCAGTATCTCCTGGCTTCTTCCCTGTATACAACCTTCTTTCACGATTCTTGAACCAAGTGTTAGCTCTGATTAAGTTATGCTCTGTGCAAAATTCTACCAGGTGCCTTCCTCTTTCTTTTCTTACCCCATTCCATATTCACCTACTATGTTACCTTCTCTTCCTTTTCCTACTATCGAGTTCCAGTCACCCATGACTATTAAATTTTCGTTCCCTTCACTATCTAAATAATTTATTTTATCTCATCATTCATTTCATCAATCTCTTCTTCATCTGCGGAGCTAGTTGACATATAAACTTGTACTATTGTGGTAGGCGTGGGCTTCGTAGCTATCTTGGCCACAATAATGCGTTCACTACGCTGTTTGTAGTAGCTTACCCACATTCCTATTTTCCTATTCATTATTAAACCTACTCCTGCATTACCCCTATTTGATTTTGTTTTTATAACCCTGTATTCACCTGACCAAAAGGCTTGTTCCTCTCCCCGAACATCACTAATTACCACTATATATAAATTTAACCTATCCATTTCCCTTTTTAAATTTTCTTACCTACCTGCTCGATTAAGGGATCTGACATTCCACGCTCCGATCCGTAGAACGCCAGTTTTCGTTCTCCTGATAACGACGTCCTCCTGAGTAGTCCCCGCCCGGAGATCCGAATGGGGTACTATTTTACCTACGGAATATTTTACTCAAGAGGACGCCATCACCATTTAACCATACCGTAAAGCTGCATGCCCTCGGTAAAAATTACGGCTGTAGTTTCCCCCTGTTTTTTGCCATTCGCAGTACCACAACAGCAAGGCCGTTGTGGTTAGTGTTACAAAGCTAGATCAGTCAATCATCCAGACTGTTGCCCCTGCAGCTACTGAAAAGGCTGCTGCCCCTCTTCAGGAACCACAAGTTTGTCTGGCCTCTCAACACATACCCCTCCGTTGTTGTTGCTCCTACGGTACGGCTACGGGTATCGCTGAGGCACGCAAACCTCCCCACCAACGGCAAGGTCCATGGTTCATAGCGGGGATAACTTGATAAAATACTTTCTTAGGCATCAATTTAGAATGCAGGAAAGTGTGGTGGGTGAGAAGTTTGATAGGAGTCTGAGGTTTGATTATAGGATGCGGGTTCAATTGGACCTTAGCTACGGCTTCTATGCAGAGTGAAAAAGATGTTCAAAGAATAGATTAATGTGAAGAGCTGCATCAAACCAGACATCAATAAAAATGGAGCCATGTGTTTCTTCTTCTTCTTCTTCTTCTTCTCCTCCCTTTGGGTGTTCACCATTTGCTTGCTGCATTCTCTTGTTCAGTGTCTCTATTGTCTGTTGTTGGTTTCTATTGAAAGGTTTCGGGTCTGAACAACAACTGTATTAGCTGTAAATAACTTTGGTTTAATGTTACAATCTTATCACAGAAATATACGAATTTACACAGTATACAATGTGACAATGTTTCAGCTGTTGTCAAACGAATGCATGTTGTTCTCAGAAAGTGAAATAATCTTAAAAACAACAATGGCAAATATTAACTAGAAGCTTCTTTAAAAAATTATTATTACGCCTATGTGATGATGTTGGCCAGTACTACAATAAATCTTCCGATCCCGGTTCAACGTTCGGTACTATTTAGGGTGATATTCAAGTCTACAGAGGATAGTTAGTTTTGTGACAATTTGAGCAAAATATTACCCAAGGTTGTTCGAGTTTGTAGTGGTCACAAGCTGGTGAATCAACAAGTTTATGCCTATGCTCATGGTATTTACCTTAACTGCGATGAGCTGTCGTCTGCATAGCTCTTCTCGTCAACTGAAATTCCTATAAAACTAATTAAGTCTTTGCTGATTTTTCCAGTAGAAACTCTTCCTATGTTTCTTGTTATGCGAGAAAACATGTACTCATCCCTAACCTTGAAATATGGCTATATGGACGCACATGGCTGGAGCAGCGTGAATATTAAAATGCCCTCGCAGTCCGCGCAAGGACAATTCACCAACTGGCTGGTTCGTTTCTCCACAGTGGGAGCTCAACTACACTTAGCTAATATCTTGCTGAATGTCAGCCGCAGTGAAAGCAGTGTTCACTCAGATTTCTCCTCTGTGTCGTACAGAGCATTATGGGCCCCATTCTGCACTTGACGCCAGTTCAGAGAAGAGTTCACGAAAATTTTGCTCTCATCTTTCTCGTAGCCGAACTCTCCCCCCACCTAGGTTCTTCCGTTCTCCACGTCACGGCTTTTTCCGAACAATAGGAGCGTTCTTCTTATTTTGTGGAAACTCTCTCTGTCAATCACAAGGGCCCTACCATTGAACTGGGTTGAAATCTCGGCACTTTACTCTTTCCTAGTTAGTTTCCGCCAGTCGGACGTTTCGTGCTCGCTCACATGTGTACCATTCACTGTTCACGTGATCAACTGCGTCACTGGTTTTGTTCAAATCCATTTGTAATTCCGAAACGTAGTTTTCTAAAGCTTCTTTCTGTCCTACTTCCGGTGGCCCATCACTTGCTCTCCAGTATGCGCCACCAGTCTGGTCGTTGGCTCCAGTTGTGGTACGCCCTCTTACAGCTTTTTGTGGTGCCTCCCGTGGCGTGGCCTCTGCTTCTGCCCACACAAAACGTTTCCTCTCATTGCTTGTTTCACATTCTGCTCATTGACATGCATTATATAGGAGCAGTGTGCTAATACTGTCGATTGAGTGTCATCCCTTTTGCATTACATAATTATAGGCAAATCTGCTCATTACCGCCAAAGTAAGTTAGGTGTCATATTCACCTTCCCATTACGATGTATAAAACTTGTATGGAAGGTGCGAAATTGACCATTTATTCTGCCACCTTACACTATTTGATCATTTTTTTGTCAGGTGTTGAGCATTTACATCTTAAATCATCTTGTTCAGTGTTTCTATCATCTGTTGTTAGTTTCTATTTGATCTCCCACCTCTTTCTTGGTTTATGTATTGACCTTTTACCTATTGGTCGATAATTCATTATTATTTTGGACATGCTGTTTGCATTCATTCTTGTGACATGATCCGTACATTTCTTTCTCTACTCTTCTATCTGTTCGTTTACGATTTCAAGCTGTAGCTCTTGTCTGATTTACGTATACCTTGTCATATTAGATAGTCTATAGCGAGCTACTCATATTACAAATATCATTTCCACAGCTTGTACTCTTCTATCATTTCTAGGTGCCATTATATAAACCTCGCTGCCATAAAGTGGAGATGGTATTGCCATTGTTTTGTAGAATTGTATTAGGCTTTTTTTCGTCACCTTTTTGTTTGCTGTTCTGTATACACTACCATTAAAGTAACTAAATCTGGAATTTTTTTGCATATTTTCTTCGTTTGTGATGGCTATGACGTTTGCCAAGAAGCTGAAGTGACCCCCTCTATTTTGAAGTCATTTATTACAATTTTCTGTTTTGAGACATGTTAGAAGTCTTGGTAGCTACATTTACTTTTTAAATGACTTTTGAAGAGTTTTCTTACTGTCAACCATAAGAATTTTCTCATTGGGAAAGAATATTGTCATTAGGGAATCTCGTTAGTTGATGTTATAGTTGCAAAGCTGTTCCTTTTAGTTGTTATCTCAGCATATCATCAACAGACATCTTAAAAAGTATCACTGCCTGCTTTCTTGTTTTAAACCAAGAATTACGGTTATTTTAGCCTTTTTTACGCAGAAATTGCGGTTTTGCAGCTTTGATACATTTCCTGGATTACCGTTAGTAACTGGTGCGGTATAGCTTCCTGTCAAGTATTTCCCACAGCATTCTGCTATCTACATTGTTAGAGGCCTTCACACAATCAATAAACACTTAGGGTGTTTCTCTATTTAATTCTACATGCTCTTTAATTATTTGTCTGATGGTAAATGTGTTGTCCGAGCACGACCTACCCTTCCAGAAACTAGTTTGCCTTCCAGCAAGTATTTTCTAATATTACTGGGAGTCTTTGTGTTATTATATTAAAAAAATTTAAATTTTTTTGCGAATGAAGAAATGCCACTATAACTCGACATTATTTCCTATCTCGTTTCTAAAACGCAGGCGTTACTATGGCTACTTTCCAGCTGCTCGGGATTTCTTTCCTTGTCAGAAGAGAAAAAAATAGTTTTCATAGCTTAGATTAGATTAGATTAGATTAGATTTACTTTCATTCCAATTAATTTGTAGTGGGGAGGTCCTCCAGGATGTAGAAAATGTCAAAAAACAATAATACATGACAAATATTTACAACAGAAACAAATAAGATAATGTACCTTCCACAGGTCCAAAGTGGAAAAATCGTCATTTCTTTTAATGAGCACTATATGAAAGGATCATTTTACAAAGACTCATTTACTACCATCACATTAATGTACTGAATTTAAAATTAAAAAAAGGTTTTTATGCATAAGGTAATAAACATATAACACAACTACTACAATACTTATTTACAGTGAACACAGTACTGCACTGAGATGGTGCAGAAGTTAGAATATATATATATATATATATAGAATATATATATATATATATATATATATATATATATATATATATATATATATATATATATATATATATATATATATATATATCAGTTGGTTCTACTCAGAAATTCATCAATGGAGTAGAAGGAGATGGCCACCAATAAATCCTTTAGCCTTTTCTTAACTGAATTTGATTCGTTGTTAAGCCTATTATGGCTGCTGGCAAGTTACTGAAAATGTGTGTTCCTAAATAATGCACACCTTTTTGTACAAGAGTTAGTGATTTTAAATCCTTGTGAAGATTATTCTTATTTCTAGTATTGATTCCATGAATGAGCTGTTGGTTTGAAAAAGTGATATACAAAAGCAGACATATACTTAAACTACTTGGTGTTTGTTTTGACACTTTCTGGTGTATTCCTGTTTTTCATTTTCCACAGCACATCCTCTTTCTGTCATTCATATTTCGTCTACATTTACTCCATCTTCCTCTTCAGATGTTACCCGTTGTTCGTCTAAGTTTCCATCTGTATCGTATTCTGTTGTTCAATGCTACTTAAAGTAACAGAGCCACTGTATTTGTACTATTATTAAAGTGCTTCCTTTCTTCCAGGAATATCGTTTTCTATTTCTGAAATTCATCTGTCTCAGCACTACCGTTTCAATGATCTGCAGAATAGCTTCACTACTGTTTTTAGTCTCTTGTATTCATCTTTACTTTCTGGTATCTTGTTTTGTAGCCACTAAAGATATAGAACTATGTTTCTCTTTGATGACTAATTCTGTGTCATAATTTTAATACTTAATTGGTTTTTCTTTCTTCGTGTTGCGTATCAAGTAGCTTTTGCCATGGCTTTTCCTAATATCAATGGGACAAGTTCAAAATTTGTGCCTGACCGGGATTTGAGCCGGTGTCCCCGCTTATTAGGCAGATGTGCTGACCATTACATCATCGTCGTTGGGCGAGTAAGTTTAAAGATGTTGAGGCGGAAACATCTGACCTGCGTGACAGACAAAGAGTTGGACGTCCTGTGACAGCAGCCAACGAGTTTCACAAGCAAAATGTTGACAGATTGATTCAGGACGATCGTCGTATCACTCAGAGAGAACTTGCCAGCACAATCGGCATTTCACAAGAACGTGTGGGTCACATTATTGGTTTGCTTGGCTGTCGGAAGACCTGTGCACGATGGGTACCCCGTATGCTGATCCTGAAATCAAAGCGCAAAGACTTGAAATTTGCTAGGAACTCCTCTCGCGTTACGAGAATGAAGACTCACAGTACTCACATCAACACAATCACCATAAACTGCTTTCATTCTCTGATGAATCTCCTGTGGGGTGACACCTTCTGGTGTCAAGAATTCAATGACTGCGCGTTGCTTAAATCGCATTGACCGACCGTGTGCGCAGGGTTCCATACTTTACAATGTAACAATACAACCGTTCAATGCTAAGGCTTCCCGCCAACTGGATCTGTAGAGAAGAGGCACGGAACAAACCAGTATATGCCGCCTACCGATATTGCCAACTGTTGAAGAGTTACGGAGGTGGAGGCATTACTTTTCAGGAAACCCTCGTACATATACAGTTTGTGATCAAAAGTATCTGGACACCCCCAGAAACGTACATTTTTCTTATTAGGTTCATTTTGCTGCCACTCGACCTCAGTAGTCATTAGACTTCGTGGGAGAGCAGAATGGGGCGGTCCGTGGAACTCACGGACTTGGAAAGTGGTCATGTGATTGGGTGTCACTTGTGTCATGTCTGTACGCGAGATTTCCACACTCCTAAACATCCCTAGGTCCACTTTTTGCGATGTCGTAGTGAAGTGGAAACGTGAAGGGACACGTACAGCACAAGAGCGTACAGGCCGAATTTGTTTGTTGACTGACACAGACTGCCGGCAGTTGAAGAGGGTTGTAAGGTATAACAGGCAGACTCTATCCAGAGTATCACACAGGAATTCCAAACTGCATCAGGATCCATTGCAAGTATTATGACAGTTAGGCGGGAGGTGAAAAAACTGGTCGAACAGGTGCTCATAAACATTGGACGATTGAACAGTGGGAAAGCTTTGTGTGGAGTGACGACTCACGGTACCCAATGTGGCGATCCGATGGCAGGGTGTGGGTATTGGCGAAAGCCCGGTGAATGTCATCTGCCAGCGTGTGTAGTGTCAACAGTAAAATCCGGAGGCGGTGGTGTTATGATGTGGTCGCGTTTTTCTTGAAGGGGGATTGCAATCCTTGTTGTTTTGCCTGACACTATCACAGAACAGGCCTACACTGATGTTTTAAGCACCTTCTTGCTTCCCACTGTTGAAGAGAATTCGGGGGTGGGGATTGCATCTTTCAACAAGATCGAGCACCTGTTCATAATACACGGCCTGTGGCGGAGTGGTTACAGGACAATAACATCCCTGTAATGGACTGGCCCGCACAGAATCTTGACCTGAATCCTATAGAACACCTTTAGGATGTTGTGGAACGCCAACTTCGTGCCAGGCCTCACCGACCGGCATCGATACCTCTCCTCAGTGCAGCACTCCCTGAAGAATGGGCTGCCACTCCCAAAGAAACCTTACAGCACATGACTGAATATATGCCTGCGAGATTGGAAGCTGTCATCAAAGCTATGGATGGGCCAACGCCATATTGAATTCCAGCGTTACCGATGGAGGGTGCCAAGAACTTGTAAGTCATTTTCAGCCAGGTGTCCGGATACTTTTTATTACATAGTGTATCTCCAGCCACACAAAATTAAGACATTACACTGCAGTCATTAAAACAGAATGCGTCTATGGATCAGAAATATTAATAAGGAACAGGAAAACGTGTTGTAAACATTGAGAAACAGGGATGCAGAATGGTAAGAAAAATTCTATGCCCACACGTTGTAGACGAAGAATACCGACTCAGAAGAAAACAGGAAAATTAAACAATACGCATGCAGCCATAGTGACATTATAAAGCGCAGGTTAACATTCTATGGATACATTAAAAGTATTAACCCAGAATTACAAAAGAAATAGTTTAATTCTTTAACAAAACCAATAGAGCCAAAATAGATGCGAAGAAATTAACGAGATCAAAACTGATCGGAAATTGCCCCAGATGATGAGCAAACCGCGAAATCTTTATGTTTAAAATTCACAAAATGGCGAGTTGACCACGAAAAAAAAAAGACCGAAGAATACTGGAACAACATGGTCTGAAGAGAGAAAGGAAGTCCACAGGAAGGCAATGACAGAAATAAGAGCTAAAGGAAGGCAGGAGCCCATCTCAGTACTTTGTGTAGTCCTTATGGGCTTATTCGCAAATAATAACAACAACAATAATAATAATAATCAGTAGGACCTATAACAGTTTAGTAGGCATTACATGGTTATTGTGATTTCTAATCCATTGCAGGAACTACCTTCAACTCGAAGAGGACATTTTTATGATATAAGTATATGTGATATATATGTGTGTAGTGAGTGGACTATGTGAGGAAAATGTTCATACTGTACATTTATTTGACAAGCTGTAACCTCCACCATATCTCAGGAAATGGTGTTAATACAGTGACGGAAAAAAATCGCAACAACAAGAAGGAGTTGTGCAACATAAAATAATGTTGGTAGGCTTGTTTCTACATCTGAAAGATGATGTCTATTCGAATACGGCGCCAGTCGCATAAGAGTTGCGCTAGTGGCACCACTACAAGGATGCACATTGGGTTAGCTTTAAATACACGCTGTAAGAGTGCGAGCTTTAGTTACCTTTGAGACTGAACACGTGGTGAGGTGATGTTACTCAAGAATGCAGGAAGGCTTGGCAGGAACGTAGCCACTGTAGATGATTACTGGCAGCAGTGGTCACAGGAAAGTACAGTCGCAAGAAGTCCGGTCTCCGGACAGTGAGCGTAGATCATCGCGTACGACGTACGGCCCTGCCACAACCTGAGCAGCAGTTGGCGCCACACTGACAGAAAGGACAGTGACGTCAAGCACAGCGTCGAGCCAGACACATTGTAGCGTTTATTCCACTGACCCCAAACTGCCGTCATTTGCGACTCCAGTGGTGCCAAGCGAGAGCCTAGTGGACGGCAGGGTGCAGGTCTGTTGTGTTTCCTGATGAAAGCTGGTTCTACCTCAGTGCGAGCGATGGCCTGTGTCGGTTTCAAAGAGGCCAGTCGAGGGCCTGCAACCAACCTGACTGCGAGCTAGACGCACTGCACCTACACCTGGTTAGTTGTTGGATGATTGGGGGGAAGGGACCAAAACGCGAGATCATCGGTCGCATCGGATAAGGGAAGGATGGGGAAGGACCAATCCCGGCAATTGCCGAAGCGATTAAGGGAAATTATGGAAAACGATGGTCGGATGTGGGTTTGAACCTTCGTCCTCCCAAATGCGAGACCACTGTGCTGATCATTGCGCCACCTTGCTCGGGACCTATACTTGGAGCTATGGTATGGAGTGCGATTTCGTACGACAGTAGGAGTACTCTCATGGTTGTTGTGTTGTTGTTGTTGTCTTCAGTCCTGAGACTGGTTTGATGCAGCTCTCCATGCTACTCTATCCTGTGCAAGCTTCTTCATCACCCAGTACCTACTGCAACCTACATTCTTCTGAATCTGCTTAGTGTACTCATCTCTCGGTCTCCCTCTATGATTTTTACCCTCCACGCTGCCCTCAAATGCTAAATTTGTGATCCCTTGATGCATGAAAACATGTCCTACCAACCGATCCCTTCTTCTAGTCAAGTTGTGCCACAAACTTCTCTTCTCTTCAATCCTATTCAATACTTCCTCATTACTTACGTGACCTATCCACCTTATCTTCAGTATTCTTCTGTAGCACCACATTTCGAAAGCTTCTATTCTCTTCTTGTCCGAACTAGTTATCGTCCATGTTTCACTTCCATACATGGCTACACTCCAAACAAATACTTTCAGAAACGACTTCCTGATACATAAATCTATATTCGATGTTAACAAATTTCTCTTCTTCAAAAACGCTTTCCTTGCCGTTTCCAGTCTACATTTTATATCCTCTCTACTTCGACCATCATCTGTTATTTTGCTTTCCAAGTAGCAAAACTCCTTTACTACTTTAAGTGTCTCATTTCCTAATCTAATTCCATCAGCCTCACCCGACTTAATTCGACTACATTCCATTATCCTTGTTTTGCTTTTGTTGATGTTCATTTTATATCCTCCTTTCAAGACACTGTCCATTCCGTTCAGCTGCTCTTCCAGGTTCTTTGCTGTCTCTGACAGAATTACAATGTCATCGGCTAACCTCAAAGTTTTTATTTCTTCCCCATGGATTTTAATACCTACTCCCAATTTTTCTTTTGTTTCCTTCACTGCTTGCTCAATATACAGATTGAATAACATCGGGGAGAGACTACAACCCTGTCTCACTCCCTTCCCAACCACTGCTTCCGTTTCATGCCCCTCGACTCTTATAACTGACTGCCATCTGGTTTCTGTATAAATTGTAAATAGCCTTTGGCTCCCTGTATTTTACCCCTGCCACCTTCAAAATTTGAAAGAGAGCATTCCAGTCAACATTGTCAAAAGCTTTCTCTAAGTCTACAAATGCTACAAACGTACGTTTGCCTTTCCTTAATCTAGCTTCTAAGATAAGTCTTAGGGTCAGTATTGCCTCACGTGTTCCAACATTTGTACGGAATCCAAATTAATCTTCCCCGAGGTCGGCTTCCACTAGTTTTTCCATTCGTCTGTAAAGAATTCGCGTTACTATTTTGCAGCTGTGACTTATTAAACTGATAGTTCGGTAGTTTTCACATCTGTCAGCACCTGCTTTCTTTGCGATTGGAATTATTATATTCTTCTTGAAGTCTGAGGGTATTTCGCCTGTCTCATACATCTTGCTCACCAGCTGGTAGAGTTTTGTCATGACTGGCTCTCCCAAGGCCGTCAGTAGTTCTAATGGAATGTTGTCTACTCCGGGGGCCTTGTTTCGGCTCAGGTCTTTCAGTGCTCTGTCAAACTCTTCACGCAGTATCGTATCTCCCATTTCGTCTTCATCTACATCCTCTTCCATTTCCATAATATTGTCCTCAAGTACATCGCCCTTGTATAGACCCTCTATATACTCCTTCCACCTTTCTGCTCTCCCTTCTTTGCTGAGAACTGAACTTCCATCTGAGCTCTTGATGTTCATACAAGTGGTTCTCTTATCTCCAAAGGTCTCCACAATTTTCCTGCACTCAGTATCTATCTTACCCCTAGTGAGATAAGCTTCTACATCCTTACATTTGTCTTGTAGCCATCCCTGCTTAGCCATTTTGCACTTCCTGTCGATCTCATTTTTGAGACGTTTGTATTCCTTTTTGCCTGCTTCATTTACTGCACTCATGGTTATTTCACACATATTGACTGCAAATCTGTACGCTGCTGTACAGGGTGTTAATAAACTCCTGCTATCATTTCAGAACAGCGTAACTATTAGAGATAGAAAATCGCGGTTTGTTGTAAGCTTTTAGCAGCTCTCAAAGATTTTTTACTTTGTTCTTTGTTGCAGTTGCATCAAAATGCTGGCATACCAGGAGTGGACACAATGTGTCCTCTGGTATGCAGACTCCGGATCTGTGACGATGATGCTGCGGAATTATCAGTCCAGAATGGGAGAGCTGCACCGGCAAAAACAAGCATTATAAAGTGGTTCAAAAATTTGAAAGAATCAGGCAGTCTGACAGACCGCTCTCGAAGTAGATCCCTCCCTGCGTCTCAAGCACGAGTTGACAGCGTGCAAATTCCATTTCATCCAGCCTCTAGATGTCAGTTCGTCATACAAGATGCGAATTACAGGAAGCAAGATCAACTATCCGTTAAGTGTCACATTAGCGGTTACTCCTTTCTGCGTAGAAAGCGTAAAGGGTCCAAGCATTGCAGCCAAGTGATATTCTGCTGTGTGCATTCGAGTGTTCAATGCCGGCCTCCATAGGTGCTGAAAAAGACTACCTGAAAAGTGTCTGTTTTTAGATGGGTCAAATGGCTCTGAGCACTATGGGACTCAACTGCTGTGCTCATCAGTCCCCTAGAACTTAGAACTACTTAAACCTAACTAACCTAAGGTCATCACACACACCCATGCCCGAGGCAGGATTCGAACCTGCGACCGTAGCAGTCGCACGGTTCCGGACTGCGCGCCTAGAACCGCGAGACCACCGCGGCCGGCTCTGTTTTTAGATCAAGCAACATTCCGCGTTTCTGGACATGTGATATGGTGATCCAGAAAACCACATCCGTGATAGCCTGGAGCGTATTGTTAGTGCGGACTAAAGCCCGATAGGGTGACAGCCCATTATTGTTGGCAGAGTAAGCCATAACTGGAAATGTTTACCTGAACATGCTCGAACAGTTCCTAGTAGCACAGATCGAGGAACTTTAGCGCTTCCATCATCTTCGAGCATGGTGGTGCAGCCCTACATTGATATCTGAACGTGTGAGATGTGCTGAATAAAATAGGTCGTGATGGCGCCACCGCATGGTTCCCACACTCTCCCGATGTCACGCTAATAGAATCCTTTTTGCGGGGTCACATCAAGGATCGCATATACGTAACACCAGTAGTTGCCATTGCTACCCTTCGTGCATTAATCAGTGATGCAATCAGAACTATTTACGCTTAAAGGTTGGTCTGTACATGTGGAGATCTCGAATACTGCCTTGATACACTGTGAGCGACGGGTGGAGCACTCGTGGAAGTCCTGACATAACAGAAAAAACTCTGCAAACTACCAAACGTTTCTCGAATAATTTCCAAATTATAATTCTTTGAAATGATAATGCGACTTTGTGGTCGTCTTGTGGAACGTTTAGCCAAATAGCAAGACGTCATAACTCGTTCCACAAAATTAACCTGATTCGAGAGTGGCCAAAAGGAGACTCAATACATTTTTACAGGTATGTATTTCACTGAACATTTATTCGTTAATTTCATTACCAGATCATAATCATTATAGGAGATGTGGTATAGCCTTAGGTTTCTTGTTACAATAGACAGCCGTCCACCATCTGGGTATTGCATCCGGTAACGGGTTAACTCATGCCACCCAGAGTACAGTGTGTCCCTTTCAAACCTCTCATATTTCATACGCCCAGGAAAATATTTAGCCGATATGATAATGAAATTGCACCTAACACTAAACTATCTCAAAGAATTTATTTAACAATCATCAGTACACCCCCAAATGTCAACCACATGCAGCACGAACATCGAGTCTGTATTCAGTTTCTTGTCACGTTCTTCGTAACATGTCCTCTGTCGCTGTTGCAATCGCATCGTTGATACGAAGTCTTAACATAAACATTCGCACACACGCAGCCCTTCACGAATCTGCCCGGGAAGAAATCCAGCGGGGTAATGTCGGAGAAACTGGTGGCCGTGCAATAGGTCTTCTGCGTCCGATACAGTGATTGGGAACTTTCGTATCCAGAAAGTTGCTAACAGCTATTGACCAGTGTGTCGGAGCTACATCTTGTTGATAAATGATGTTGGGTGGAAGTCTTATATCTGACGGTATACAAACCGCTCCAGCATGTCCAGATAGGGTCGCGCGATCAAAGGCGCCTTTCCACTGTTGGAGCGGCTCCCCCCCCCCCCCCTCCCCCCCACTCCCCGTCATCCGTCGGAGGTTCGAGTCCTCCCTCGAGCAGGTTAGATTAAGTGGTGTGTAAGCCTAGGGACCGACGATGACCTCAGCAGTCTGGTCGCATAAGAACTTATCACCACCTTGTCCAGATACGCTGACCCACTCACTGTGTTTCCAACAGTTCAACAATCCTGTCGCGCATTGGCCCACGCTAGACTTTCACTTTAGGGCTATCACAGACATGCTCAGCGACAGCGTGCGGATGTTGCGAGCCCCAAATCCGAACATCATACCGATTAACCCTTCCTAACACATAAGAAGTCGCCTCTTCTGAGAATAAATATCTATCTAGGAAGCTGGCATTCGTGTCAGTACACTGCATCATATCCGTAATTCTTATCGGTACGGTTTGTCGTTCAGCACCTGATGTTGCACAATTTACATCTTGTAAGCATTTAAAAAAATAATCTGTTGTACTACACAACGGAGTATTTCTCGGGGTACAGTAGGCTGCCCAGATGCCTGCTGAAATGACTTACATCGGCTTCTGAGATATGCTTGTCTGATGTCCTCCACTGTCTTTTCCGAAACACTACGACGTACAGTGCCAGAATGTTTCCGAACATTTCCAGTTTCTAGAAATTTGCCGTACCTTTTGTTCATTGTGTTCATCAGGTGAGTCACATCCATATCACCTATATAATTCCTTTGCACAGTAATTGGCGATTTTGTGTCTGCAAACCACACTGCTGCTTGCATGCACCGTTGTGGAGTCGCCATTTTCACTTTATGCGATCATACTGCACTCTGCCGACAATAGCTGGGACGACTAGTGCGGGAATATAAATCCCTTGAGATTTCCTTGCAATATTGTGTAATTTTATTATCATATCTACTGTAGCTTTTTTCCCTGGGCTTTTGAAATGTATGAAATTTGAAAGGGACACTCTGTATAGCCTTCAGCGCTCGCCAGATCTCTGTGACGAACAAAAAAACCATGGTGTGTATTAAACAACAATATTATTATAATAAACTCAGTAAATTAATTCTACACACTACCATACATCTAATACACGGCAAATATCCCTCTGGTACTGCATAACTTCCCTATCATACAACTTAGGCAGAGACGCGCCAAAAACAACACTATTTTGAAAGAACCATCATTATATCATATTCATCAAAACGAATAACTTTTCTCTTATGAGCCTAATTAACACCTGAACGTTGTTTCCCATAGCTAAATTTTGTTTCAGGGCAACCGGAGTGGCATAAATCTGCTCCAAGGACAATGGTGACGTCTCCTCCAGTCAGATGCAATAGTGTTGCACTGACGGAAAAAAATTGCAACTCCGAGAAAATGTAAATGTAAATGACGTGTGACTAGGGCCTCCCGTCGGGTAGACCATTCGCCGAGTGCAAGTCTTTCGATTCGACGCCACTTCGGCGAATTGCGTGTCGATGGGGATGAAATGATGATTAGGACAACACAACATCCAGTCCCTGAGCGGAGAATATCTCCGACCCGGAATCGAAACCGGGCCCTTAGGATTAACATTCTGTCGCGCTGACCACTCAGCTAACGGGGGCATACAACTCCAAGATGGAATTGTGCGAGATAAACGAAAGTTGCTATGCGTGTTTCTACATCTGGAACAAGATATCTATTCAAATTTCGTGCCAGTCGCATGAGCGTGACACTAGTAGCGCCACTATGAGAATGAAAATCCGGCTTGCCTTTTACATTTTTTATATGCACACTGTAACGATCGTAAGAGTTAGTTACCTTTGAGATTCGGCGTGATGAGTTGATGTCTGCCACGAATGCCTTCGAGATGACAGAGACGCCATTATCAACACCTCACTGATTTTGAAGGAGGTCCCGTAATAGGGCTACAAAAAGCTGGATGTTCCTGTTGCGATACTGCAGAAAGACTTGGCAGGAATGTGGTCACTGTACATCATTGCTCACAGCGGTGGTCATGGAAATGTACGGTCGTAATTAGACTGGGCTCTAGATGGATACGTGGCACTACCGAGAGGAAAGACCATCGCGTTCGGCGTATGGCTATATCGCATGGTACTGTATCTGCAGCGGCAATTTGAGCAGTAGTTGGTACCACAGTGACACAACGAACTATTAGAAATTGGTTACTTCAAGGACAGGTCCGAGCCAGACGCCCTGTAGTGTGCATTCTGCTGATCTAAAATCATCGTTATTTGCGAATTCTTATTGTGGGGCAGGGTGGAGGTCTGTTGTGTTTTCTGATGAAAATTAGTGCAAGACACACTGGCCATACGCTAGGATCTATGGTCTGGGGTGAGGATTCGTATGACAGCAGGAACACCCTCGCGGTTACCCCATTCATCCTGACTACCAAACTGTACGTGAGTCTTAGGATTCGGCCTGTTGTGCTGCCATTCATGAACAGCATTTCTGGGGGGTGTTTTCCAACAGGATAACACTTGCCAACATCGACTACAGAGTGTCGACATGTTGACTTGACCTGCTCGATCACCAGATCTGTCTCCAGTCGAGCACATAGGGGACATCATCGGACGACAATTTCAGCCTCATCGACCAACAACATTAACCATCCCTGTATTGACCAACGGAGTGCAAGAGGAATGGAACTCTATCGCACAAACTGACATCTGATACCCGTGCATTTTACATTCTGGCGGTTACACCGGTTATTAAAGTACATTCACATTTGCAGTGGCTTATCTTGCGCTTACATTAACCTGTAATCTTGCAATGTTAATCAGTTAAATATGCTACCTAGAGAAATGTATTCCAGAAATTTCATTATTTTACATTAATCATTTTTTAATGTCAAGATTTTTTTCCGTCAGTGTATCTCAGTTACTGCGTACAAATTCTGTAAGGTTGGTATTTCCTAACAACCTACGGCAAAGAAAATTTAGATAGCCGATATTATTGCATAAAACCTGCACTTCTCCCGGCGCAGCTGCCCAAGCATTAGAAATCAGAATCACTAGTTCTGCCATATTCTACGTCAGCGTAGTTAGAGATGTCATTCTGCCTCTCGGGTGCGTTGCGAAACAAAGTGGCCGTCCAGATATGGGCAGGTGCGGGATGCCCTTGACAGCTGGCCGGCATTTCCCGGGAAATTACTCGGTCCGTCCGAATGAGGGCTCGGCAAGTGTGTCGTGGGTCGGATTTCCCTGGCGCGGCGTCGCCAAACGGGTTGGCGCAATTCCGCACTCCTAGCGGTTCGCGGTTCGCGGGCTGTGTTCGGCGTTATGGCGCAGAACAGACGGCGTGGAAGGTAGAGTGGACAGGGTGGGATGCCGCGTCCTCAGATCCCATCCTCTCTGACAACATCTCCAGTGTTCATGCTGGTAACAATGGCCGTGGCCGTCAGTCTGAGCTTCATAGTTGAAGAAGTGTACATTATCACACTGTGCGTCACATGTCCTACTCGTGCCTACCTGACTCACATTGTTCTCCCACTATACATCGTTTACTTATGTCCCTCTCCTTTCTTTCCTTGCGATGCTATTCTTTCTCGCGGGATTCCGGGCTCGATTCCTAGCCGGGTCGGGGATTTTCTCCAGACTGGGACAGGGTGTTTGTGATGTCCTCATCATCATTCGGGAAAGTGGAGAGCCTGGACATTGAAACACCTGGGAATTTGTACGGGCGGTTATAACCACGCAGCTGAGCGCCCCAAAAACTATCAACATCATCATAGCTATTCTTTCCAGAAACTTTCCTCGTCAAATGGCGAAACAGAACAGCTTGATTCAACTGATTTATGAAATGAATTCGCAAATTGCGAATACGATTGTACAACGGCCATACGATGTACGAGTAACATATGAAAATTTGTACTTTCAACATTGCAGCCCAGTCAGCGATCGTGATAATCTAATATACACGGTGGTCCATTGATAGTGACCGGGACAAAAATCTCACGAAATGAGCATCAAACGAAAAAACTACAAAGCACGAAACACGTCTAGCTTGAAGGGGGAAACCGGATGGCTCTATGATTGGCCCGCTAGATAGCGCTACCATAGGTCAAATGGATATCAACTGCGGTTTTTAAAATAGCAACCCCCATTTTCTTATTACATATTCGTGAAGTACGAAAAGAAATATGGATGTTTTAGTTCGACTTTTTTTCGCTTTGTGATAGATGGCGCTGTAATAGTCACAAACGTATAAGAACATGGTATCACGTAAGATTCCGCCAGTGCGAGCAGTATTTGCTTCTTGATACATTACCCGTGTTAAAATGGACCGTTTACCAATCGCGGAAAAGGTCGATATCATGTTGATGTGTGGCTACTGTGATCAAAATGACCAACGGGCGTGTGCTATATATGTTGCTCGGTAGCGACCTCTACGGTCGCAGGTTCGAGTCCTGCCTCGGGCATGGATGTGCGTGATGTCCTTAGATTAGTTAGGTTTAATTAGTTCTACGTTCTAGGCACCTGATGACCTCAGAAGTTAAGTCGCATACTGCTTAGAGCCATTTTGTTGCACGGTATCCTGGACGACATCATCCAAGTGTCCGGACCGTTCGCCGGATAGTTACGTTGTTTAATGAAATAGGAAGTGTTCAGAGAAATGTGAAACGTCAACCACGACATGCAACAAATGATGATGTCCAAGTAGGTGTTTTAGCTGCTGTCGCGGCTAATCCGTACATCAGTAGCAGACAAACTGCGCGAGAATCGTGAATCTCAAAAACGTCGTGTTGAGAACGATGCATCAACATCGATTGCACCCGTCCCATATTTCTATGCACCAGGAATTGCATGGCGACGACTTTGAATGTCGCGTACCGTTCTGCCACTGGTCACAAGAGAAATTACGGGACGATGACAAATTTTTTGCAAGCGTTCTATTTAGCGACGAAGCGTCATTCATCAATAGCAATAACGTAAACCGGCATCATATGCACTATTGGGCAACGGAAAATCCACGATGGCTTCGACAAGTGGAACATCAGCGACCTTGGCGGGTTAATGTATGGTGCGGCATTACGGGAGGAAGGATAATTGGCCCCCCATTTTATCGTTGGCAATTTAAATAGTAAAATGTATGCTGATTTCCTACGTAATATTCTACCGATGTTACTACAAGATGTTTCACTGCATGACAGAATGGCGATGTACCTTCAACATGATGGATGTCCGGCACATAGCTCGCATGCGGTTGAAGCGGTATTGAATAGAATATTTCATGACATGGATTGGTCGTCGAAGCACCATACCATGGCCCGCGCGTTCACCGGATCTGACGTCCTCGGATTTCTTTCTGTAGGGAAAGTTGCAGGATATTTGCTATCGTGATCCACCGACAACGCCTGACAACATGCGTCAGCGCATTGTCAATGCATGTGCGAACGTTACGGAAGGCGAACTACTCGCTGTTGAGAGGAATGTCGTTACACATATCGCCAAATGCATTGAGGTTGACGAACATCATTTTGAGCATTTATTGCATTAATGTGGTATTTACAGGTAATCACGCTATAATAGCATTCGTTCTCAGAAATGTTAAGTTCACGAAGGTACATGTATCACATTGGAACAACCGAAATAAAATGTTCAAAAGGTACCTACGTTTTGTATTTTAATTTAGGAAACCTACCTGTTAGCAACTATTCGTCTAAAATAGTGAGCCATATGTTTGTGACTATTACAGCGCCTTCTATCACAAAAAGTTGTCCAACTAAAACATTCATATTTCTTTACGTACTACACGAATGTGTAGTAAAAATGGGGGTTCCTATTTTTAAAAAACGCAGTTGATGTCCGTTTGACTTATGGCAGCGCCATCTAGCGGGTCAACCATAGCGCAATCTGGTTTCCCCCTTCAAGCTAGACAAGTTTCGTTCTTTGTAGTTTTTTCGTTTGACGCTTATTTCGTAAGATATTTGGCCCGGTCACGATCAATGGACCACCCTGTATAAGAAACTGTCAACCTCGATTGCGGCAATGAAAGCAGCCTTGACCTAGGTTTCATCCCAAGTAATTGAGCCTTCTTCAGAAGATATACCTGATTCTACTAACTAACAGTTTAGTTTCACGTGAGCTCCCGAGGCCCACCGCACGGCGTCCATGGAGACGAGACGCACGCCAAAGCTTTATTAAGTCTTGGTGTTGACTAATTACCTATGTACCGCATTTTTAAAATGTAACTACGCCTATTCAGGCTGTTTTAGTTTTATTCCTAGACCATGCCCTCGTAGACATATTTTAGAATCAGGTATATCTTCTGAAGAAGGCTCAATTACTTGGGCTGAAGCCTAGTGTCTATGTCTCATAGTGCTCGCACATCAGTAGGGTGATTCCCGCACAGGGAGAGACATTGCGTTGGTCGTCAGATTGCCATGTTTAGTCATGAAACACAGTAGGGCAGTACGTATTTTAAAAGGTTTGACGAGGCTGACGCAATGCTCCTTCATACATGCATGCCATTCCGAAGGGGCAACCACTGCTTGCGGTTGACAACTGTACGAAGTTATGAAATGCATTCGCAAATTTCGGATACGATTGTACAGCGAGTATACGAGTTATTAGTAACATATGAAAATTTGTACCGGACGGGGACTCGAACCCAGATTTAACAGCAGCTCACAGAAGGTTTAACAACAGATAACGGATCACGGGGTCCCGGGTTCGATTTCCGGCTGGGTTGGGGATTTCCTCTGCCCAGAGACTGGGTGTGTGTGTTTTTCTCATCATTTCATCATAATTTGTGACAGTGGTTAGATTGGAAAGTGAAAAAATTGCACTGTGTGAAAATTGGGACTTCGTACGAACGCTGATGACCGCGCAGTTCAGCGGAAGGGAGGCCTCTGTTAAATGCAGAAGAAAGAGTATATAGATGGTAGGAGTACCTTGATGATATTTGTGACGGGGAACAACTATACCAAAGTATGGGGCAGAGTTACGTTTATGTGAATTTTATGTGAAAGACAGGTTACCATTCATGTGGTGAGAATTTGACAGAGGACTGAGTAGTCTGATTTCAAACTAATAAGCAGGAGTCAATGGTGTACCTCTAGTCATTGAAATGTGTAGGATATTCGAGGTGACTCAGAAAGAAAGAACAGATTTCAGTTGTTTATTACAGACAAGCTATGGAAGATAGGAACACACCGCGCATGTCACTGGATAGAGAGAGAGAGAGTTTCGAAGTTTACCTCCAATAATAAACTACCAACAGCCGTTATTTTGGTTTCATTTGTTAGGCAACCGGTTTCGGTATTACATTATGCATGCCATCTTCAGGCCTATACAGTAAAGGTTACAAAAGAGCAATAAATACATAGTAAAAAGCCCGGAAGTATCTTCTAAATAAAGCAAGTGTTACACATTAATTTACAAATATAAAAGAAAACAGTCTTAATTAAAATCTACATGCTATAACGTAATATGTACTATCAGCAATTAACCAGTTATTCATGCATAATGTGAAAACATCAATAAACTAATGGGAGTAATCATAAAAGAGAAGTGTCAAAGTAATGCAACCATCAGTCCTGTATAACTATTGTCTGCAAATGTGTATGGTTGTTCGTGACGAGACTCTACTGGTTTTGGTCAAAAAGTAAAAGAAGCGGGTAAAGGGACCGACACATTATATATGAAGTAAGAAACAGGATCACTATATCATGTACAGTAAAGGGGTTCACTATAAGTAATGGTAATCTGTATAGGAAGAATACAAAATAGACGACAAATTAAACAGAGGAATTACAGCTATTGAAAAATTATAGCTGTACTCAATGATTATTAGGCAATACTCTATAAGGAGGAACCAAAAGAACACTCTAAGATGACTGTAAAATGTAAAACAAGATCCCATACAAAAATCAATGCTGGGCCTGTAGACATCCTATTGTAAGTAGGTGAAAATATAAAAAAACCTCGGGACGTGCTGTATTGTAGTAACAAGAGACCAGGGACGTAGTGCAAAGTTGATGTAAAACTTACTTAAGGATGAAAATGTAAAAACCAAACCAGCACAATATACGACAACAGATATGTGGTACAACTACACCATTCATCTGGCTTACCATAACAGACCAACAAACTATACGTCCAAAAATAACTTATAAGCAAAGTCGCTAAAAGATGTAGCAACCAAGGTCTAGGTAATAAAGTGTATAGTAATGTGTGTCCAGCAAGAAATATGACCATCACAGTACCAGACATCGACCAGAATACTCCCAAACGGTTGTCTGTCTTGCAACATAACACTTACATGTGCCCGCTTTATGATGAGACACACATGAGATCAAACATGAAGTACACTGTGCGGGTATCACCATCAAAATACAACTATTATGTGGATATCAAAGAGTGCTAACATGCTGAACACCCACAGGGAATTATCGGTCGAAAACGAAAGCAAATCATAACAGCAATACATTACAGGATAATAATCAATGGATGTAGGCAGTTCACAGGCTAACCGAATGAACGCCATATTAATTAATAAACATCGGTTACCTGTCGGAAGTAACATCACGAAGTTGGTAAAATATATAAATTATAACGAACAGACCAATGTCCAACTAAGAGAACAAGATCATAAAAGTCTCGGTCTGTTCATTTACGTAAGAATATTGGAAACCAACAAACAAAAACGGATAAGGGAGTTGAAACAACTGGAACTGTATGCGTTTCCTCATAATATCGACTTCAGAACAAGAAATGCTATCATCTTTATGTTACAATACCATATAAAGGATGGGGAACCACGCCGATTTTAAACAAGACAGTCTTATGAATAAAAACCTGGTGAGTACCTTACGTAAAAACATTTCTTCCATTAGATCCACGACACAAAATAGTTCTTAAAAACCAGGGATGTACATACAACAAAATTGTGTACGTCCCACATAGGGCAGTATCGCCCAAAAGTCCAGTCGGGGTACAATATACTATCGTAGTCACAAAAAAACATAAATGTTGTCATCCAAAATCCATGTGCACAGTTCCACAATGAACTAAGACCGACGAAATCGACAGACGCCTAACTTCACCTACCAGACACTCATACCATATAACACAGATGAGATACCATATAAATGTAATTGTTCATACCTAGACACCACTGTAATATGAAAGCAATATCATTGAAATATTTACGAAGACAAACTGAAAAGAAAAGAAACAATGGAGAATTTTCCTGTTGCAATTACTCTCAAAGAGAATATCTAGAAGTGGTAAAAACCAGTATAAGACGTCATGCATTATTGGATGCCTAAAAATGAACTTATAAAGGACCGGACGTATGAAGTGATTACGTCCAGCCTATAATACAAAACAATTTTAGTTATAACCACAGTGAGCTATTACGTATGTCCACATGTCATTCTAAAACTGAAGAATAATGAAATAAATAAGTTAAAATTAAATAAATGCCCACTACCCATAACATGATCCTCCTGATATAGTTGTCATTCAACACAACGTTATCATCGTTATAACCGCGCATAAACAGCAAAGGGTAAGTGCCGAACCACAAAGCACCAGCGGACAAAACTCTATTATAGTAATCATTTTAATATTTCAAGGGAAAGTAAAGTGATGGAGAGCAGTAAAGTTAATGTCGTCGACAAAAGAATTCATATTAAGTCAGTACCAATGTGTATTGTACTTAGAATCACCTACCAGCAATCACCAAACATACGACAGGTGCATGCCCAATAGTATCATATGACCGCTGAAATGAATGATACTATCTTGTGGCCAGGTACCCAAACAAGTGTTCTATCAACAGAAAAGCGGTCATAAAAATGTGTCCACCTATGTAATAAGACGAAGGAAACCACAAACGAATAGTGCATATTGCGTACGTTGACTTTCTAAAAACACACCTTTTATAACAGTACCAGCAAGGTTATTACGTCTCTATGATAAAAACACTGTTATGGGTAGAAAATTCCTAACATCATACCTATGGAGAGTAGCTATGGAAAGAACATGACTAGCCGCAGTCTCGTTATGGAATGTCGTGAAAATAACGAATACACTACTTAACTATGTCACGATGGATTTTATACACAAAATAATGCTCAACCAATCCAGGCGTAAACTGTTCCATATAAATGTCAGGGGAAACGCAAAAACTATTCTGCATTTATCTGTTGGGTGTATCCAAATCTCTATCTTCCCTTACAGTTTTTATCCTCTACAGGCCCCTCTGTTACCATGGTTTGTTATATTTTCTGCGGTCCGCCATGAGTAATAGACAGGAGAATAACGACTTGCTTAAGATCAAAATTGGTAACGACACCGTAGAAAAAGTAATAAAGATATTATCATCTCTATACAGCAAGAACACGCAGGGTTGCCGAAGCAAAGAAGGTATCAGAAACAGAACGACGCAGGCGGATAAACCTTTCCACAGAAAGAACTATATTAATATCGAATGTTGATGTGACATGAAACTGATGATGTAGTTCCTGAACGTATACGTCCGATGCACAATCTCCAGTGAAACGTGGACCGTTGTAAATATGGTAAAGAAGGAACTGGAGATTTTTAAACATGGCGTTTGAGAAGACTTTCAAAAATTTAGTGAACAAATTATGTACGACATGAAGACGCACTGAAAAGAATAGGTTTGTAGAAAAGTCTATGGAGGGACCTTACAAAAAGAAGGCACACGCACGTTAGCGGGCCATCTGCTATGGCATATGGGAATAAGTAACTCACAACTGGAGTGGGCTATAAAGATGCAAAATTACGTAGAGAAAGAATAAAACATACAAAACAGAATATAGAAAAGATTTTGTGAAGCAATTACACTATGTAATCAAAAGTATCTGGACACCCCCAAAAACATACGCTTTTCATATTAAGTGCATTGTGCTGCCACCTACTGCCAGGTACTCCATATCAGTGACCTCAGTAGTCATTAGACATTGCGAGAGAGCAGAATGGCGCGCTCTGAGGATCTCAAGGAATTCGATCGTGGTCAGATGATTGGGTGTCACTTGTGTCATACGTCTGTACGCGAGATTTCCACACTCCTAAACATTCCTAGGTCCACTGTGTCTGATGTGAGAGCGAAGTGTAAACGTGAAGGGACACGTACAGCACAAAAGCGTATAGGCCGGCCTCTTCTGTTGACTGGCAGAGACCGCCGATAGCTGAAGAGGGTATAACAGGCAGTCATCTATCCACACCATCACACAGAAATTCCAAACTGCATCAGGATCCACTGCCAGCAGTATGTCAGGAGGGAAGTTAGATAACTTGGATTTCATGATCAAGAGGCTGCTCATAAGCCACACATCACGATGGTAATGACAAACGACGCCTCGCTTGGGGTAAGGAGCGTAAACATTGGACGATTGAACAGTGGAAAAACGTTGTGTGTAATGACGAATCATGGTACACAATGTGGCGATCCGATGGCAGTTTGTGGGTTTGGCGAATTCCCAGTGAACGTCATCTGCCAATGTGTGTAGTGCAACAGTAAAATTCGGAGGCGGTGGTGTTATGGTGTGGTCGTGTTTTTCCTCGAAGGGGCTTGCCCCCCTTGTTGTTTAGCGTGGCACTATCACAGCACAAGCCTACATAAACGTTTTAAGCACATTAATGTTTCCCACTGTTGAAGAGCAATTCGGGGATGGCGATTGCGTCTTTCAACACGTCGAGCACCTGTTCATAATGAACGGTCTGTGGCGGAGTGGTTACACGACAGTAACATCCCTGTAATGGGCTGGCCTGCACAGAGTCCTGACCTGAATCGTACAGAGTATCTATGGGATGTTTTGGAACGCTGACTTAGAGCCAGGGCTCACTGGCCGATGTTGACACGCCTCCGCATTGCAGCACTCCGTGAAGAATGGGCTGCCATTCCCCAAGAAACCTTCCAGCACCAGATTGAACGTATGCCTGCGAGAGTGGAAGCTGTCATCAACGCTATGGATGGGCCAACACCATACTGAATTGCAGCATTACCGACGGCGGGCACCACAAACTTGAAAGTAAATTTCAACCAAGTGTCCAGATCCTTTTGGTCACATAGTGTTCGAGGTGCGACAATAAAGTAATGCGAGTGATGTGAAAAAAAATGCTGCTTGTAGTTTTAGTCAAGTTTAGTGTTGTCTCCTTCAAAGTAGTTCCCTTCTGATTGCATACATTTTTTTCAGAACTTCTGTCATTGATGGTAACATTTCTGGAATTCAGCTTCTGTAATATCCTCCAAGACCCTCGTCACAGCTTTTTGAACATCTTGTGTTGTTTGAAAATTGTGTCCCTTGACTGCCGTTTTGACTCTTGGAAATAGAAAAAAGTCGCACGGAGAGATATCTGGTAAATAAGGTGGCTGTGGTAGTACTGAAATTTGTTTTAAGGTTAAAAATTTCTGCACTTTCAGAGCAGTATGGGATGGCGCATTATCGTGTTGCAGAATCCAATTATCACCAATGTTGGCACGGACACGAAGAACTCTTTTACGAAGTCTTTCTAAAATTTCTTTGTAGTAATCTTTGTTAACTGTTTGTCTAGGGGTCACCCACTCTTTACCAACAGTTCCCTTGGAAGCGAAGAAGCACAGAAGCATGCATTTCACTTTTGACTTTGACATGTGAGATTTTCTTGGTCTGGGTGTTCCCTTTGAGCACCACTGCGAACTTGGGCGTTTTGTCTCTGGATCGTACTGAAAAAACCAACTTTCATCACCAGTGATAGCACGGCTCAACAATTCTGGATTGATTTCCGTTTACTCTAACAGATCGGCTGCCACATTTTTCAGTGTTTCTCACTGTTGTGGTGTGAGATTTTTGGGGACCATTTTTGCACGAGTCTTTCTGATACCAAGATCTTCAGTCATTATTATACGAACCGTTTCTCTATTGATGTTCAGTTCTTCTGTAATCATTTTACGGATAATCTTCGATCAGATCGTACGGGTTCACGCACCCTGGCCGATATCCGTCCGTGAGGTTGATGATCGCCCACTGCGGTCTTCATCTTCAACATTCGCTCTGCCTTCACTAAACATTTTATGCCAGCGAAAAACTTGAGCTCTTGACATAACCTCCTCTCCAAAAGCCTTCTGAAGCTTACCGTAAGTTGTCGTCGCTTTTTCACCCAATTTAACACAAAAAGAAATGGCATACCCTTGCGCAATATTCTGCAGTTCCATTTCCGCGACGAGAGACACAAACACAGGTTAATTTTTTACAGCACAACTCACGACTGAGCACTTGCATCGATGTCCCGCTTGGACTTCAAGCAGCTTATAGACCAAGGTCAAAGATATTGTGCCCACACAAGCCTGCAGGGTTGCCATATCTTGCAAAGAAAGTCAATCTCATTATTTTATTGTTGCACCTCATATGTAAAGTTGAAAATAAGATCATGAGGCTCCAAAACAATCCAGTTAACAATCCTTCCAATGAGCAACACTAGCAACTTCTCAGACTCCACATCATCCTATCAATACAAAGCACAACCTTCTACCATCGCATTTGAATTAAAAGTTCCTAGCCGCCATATTGGCTCATGATTTCACTCAAACAACTCCCTATATACCCAACGCACTTACCCACATTGAAATTAATTTTGTAGAATCATGTTTGAAAAATGTCCCCTACAATGAAGATATTGAAAAAGCAGTGAAAAATAAAAAGAAGAGTGGGAGAAATTTTTTAGATTGCTGAAATTTTCACTCAAACATAGTTTTTCTTTGAAGCTGAGCTGGCCTGATGGTGAAATCAGCTGGTGGAATGCTCTTTCAAGAAACTATCCACTTTCAGATTTTCAACAAGAAATACACTCATGTTCAGAAAGAACAGAACGCCTTGAACAACTAGAGATAGGATTAGTGTGTTCTGCAGAAATGATTACAGTTTGAACTGTGTCAGCCCGTGGGTTCAAGGCCAACATCGATATCGCGACAGAACACCATATATTGGTGCCTGTGGCTCGTGTTCGCTGTAAACCGAAGGCACTGTACCAGTGTGACTTGAGCAGACGTGCAGGCTGCCTTACAGACATATACGCGAACCGTAAAGTCAAATCAGTGAGTCTGCATTATTGGCTTGAGAGAATGTGATGCATCAATCAGGGAAAGTGCTGCTCATGTGGGATGAAGTGATTTGACAGTGCAACGGGTGTGTGCAAAATGGTTCGCGGAAGGCTATAGAACACGGCGAGATGGGTCAGGTCACACTACCCAGACCACCCCAGAGAAGATCGATACCTCACCCGAATGGCATCGCACGACAGCCACGTCGGTTCTGGCGCAACAGTGGGACAGTGGAACATATCGTACACAATCAGGGGTGACAGCCTGTCGCCGTTTATTACGGCATGGGTTACGTGTGCGTAGTCCACTTCTCCAGATACCTTTGACAAATGTAGAAACATGTTAGATGGAAATGACGTAAACGTCACTGGAGACAGGAATGGCATCAGACAGTGCTTTCGGACAAATCCAGGTTCTGTTTGCTTGAAAATGTTGGCTGCATTTTGGTTCGCAGCAGACGAGGGGTGGGAGGAGGGGGGGGGGGCATCTCAGTGACTGCATTCTCAGAAGACATCCAGCGTTAACTCAAGGCATTATGGTGTGAGGTGATGTTGGGTAAAACCACAAATTGCAGTTGGTGCTTGTCCAGTGCACTGTGACGAGTGTGACCTACGTGAATGACGTCCTGCAACCGTTAGCCTCATCCCTTTTGCATAACACCCCGGAGCCATTTCTCAGCAAGACAATGGACGACAACATGTTGCTACACGAACAGGTGGTTTCTTGGTGTCAGCCTTTAGTCCTGGCCCGCTAGATCAGTAGACATGACGAGAACCCAAAACTGTGAGATATAGTGAAACGACAGGCGCAACGCTATGACCTAATGCCAACCACCACGGATGAACTTTGGAACGAGGTGAGTGCAGCATGAATGACTACACCACAGGACGTCTTTCGTGCATTATACTCGTCGATGCCATTAAAACACGGAACAACTTATCAGGGCCCTTGTGGGACCCTATGCATACTAGACAACAGGACACATGCTGAACCGAGGTGACAGCATGGATGCTAATCTTTTATACAGAACACACTAAAGTACATGTCCTGCGAATATGAACGTCCTATCTGTAATCGTTCAAGGCGTTCTTTTTTTTCTGGACGGAAGTGTGCCTCGCAAGAGTCTAATCTACACATGCGACAAGCCAGATCTTACTTTAACACGGAACGTTTCTCATTTTACGTGCCGTTGTACAAAACTTCAAATCATAAAGTGACCTAGTGTCTACTAAAGAAACGAATACTTCTTTTTCCTTATGGAAATATTCCCTAAGCTAAGCGAACATTTCACTTTCTAGGCGACATTTACGAAGTAGTGAAGAGTCATGTTACAGGTTTAGCGACACAAATGGCAAGAGATACGTGTTTCATAGAAGGTTACTGCAAGACACAGACGCTATTAGCAGAACACTGCGCAATCGGGGAATTGGACTTCCCATGAGGCATCCGAGCTTGAGCATTACGCTAGAATCGGAAAATTCCGTGATAACGCCTCGGAACTGTGCGAACAAGTAATGCGTCGAGCATAGTAACAACCTGCAATGAGGGAGAGTGTGACCTCAACCAGCGTCAGCCAAGGAGGAAAGTGACCCACTGCGGACCACGAGGAAAGAACTTTCTGCAGCCGTGACCGGAAACAACGGAGAGTAACACTAGCGGGCGACGGCGCAGCTGGCAGACACGTGTGCACGTACACGGTATGACCGGACAGTTACTGGAACTAGAGGAAAGTGCTCGGTGTCTGATGAACGAGCCCCTCTTAGGGTCAAGGGGATCTTCACCACACGACGGAGCTCGAGAGTTTGTCACGCGCTTCAGAGAGGCGCAACTAGTCTGAGCAGTTGGATTCTCTCAGTCGTGCTGTAATGAAAGAAAATAACACGTAAAAATGTATGCTACACACATAAATTAGCGCAAGCGGATCGGGAGTTGAGGATTTACCGTGGCTCTTGCCAGTTATGAATAAACTCGCAAGAAAAGAGAAGGAGTTATCTATTTTCCACGTATTTTCAACACCTTGTAGAAAATTAATTACTGTAACACGAAATTCGATCTCTTACGCTTTGAATGCCTTCCATTTTTTTAACTCGTCTTTTTCTTTCGACAAAATGTAAGCATATTAGTTATTTTACTTGTAAGTTGGAATGCCACTTTATGGCTTTTCTGTGCATTCCTATGAAAATTTCACAGCTGCTTCCTTCTGCTGTTCCCCCTCAGCTCAGTATCCTCGCTCTATAATAACCTGTACGTCCTTAAATTGTGGTCTTAGCCTTTCCTTTTCTACCGTCGATGTCAACAATAACATCTGATGTATATTGAAAACATTACAGGAGCTGTATTTGTTGTTCTACCATCAGTACTATAGCAAAGTACGTTTTACGTTTAGGCATCTGCTTCTGTTAAAAATTGTTTCTGTTGTGGTCTTCAGTACTAAGACTGGTTTTATGCAGTTCTCCTCTTGAACTTGCTTACGTCATCCCTTGCCCTCCCTGTACAATTCTTAACCCTCCTCACCACCCGCCCCCTCCCCGCCTGCTTCTATTACCAAATGGTTCAAATGGCTCTGAGCACTGTGGGACCTAACATCTGAGGTCATCAGTCCCCTAGAACTTAGAGCTACTTAAACCTAACTAACCTAAGGACACCACATGTATCCATGCCCGAGGCAGGATTCGATCCCGCAACCGTAGCGGTCGCGCGGTTCAAGACTGAAGCGCCTAGAACCGTCTCTATTATCAAATTAACTTTTCCTTGGTCCCTCTGCATATATCCTATGAACCTACCCCAGTTTTCCGACAAGTGTGCCATAAATGTCGTCTCTTTCCAAGATGATTCAGTAGCCTTATATTAGTTACCGAGCATAATCTAAAGAAATTCACTCTGCCCCAGAATGTACGTTAAAGATTTTAAGTGCGTTCATAAAACAATTGAATACCCAGTTCTCTGAAGGTACCTTCCTTACGAAAGACTACCCTACGGTTACTAATGAATTTGCCTGTATCTTAACTCTCAGAGTACACTGAGAACGTTCGTTGCATCTCGTTTCTCCTCCGTTAACGGCCGAATTGTTTGATTCATCTGATGAGAAGTATGTCTCACTCAGACAATTTACGCACACTCCCGAACTGCCCAAAGAACTCACTTAGTAGAACGAACTCTAACTTCTAGCATCGAAATCTACCGTTCATTTTTCTCTTACGTTACTTCTAAGTGTTGAATCCACTTTATGTAAATTTTTATGAGTGAACTAGTATCTAACAGATTAACTTCAGGTTACTGACAATTTTTTCCATGAGGAGGAGATGCTGGGTGTTGTGTATCCTCCATTTACTCATCCGCATTTTCGGAAATCCGTCATTTAGCGCTGCCCATTTGCTCGTCAGACTTTCTCGTACACAAAGTGCCCTAAGGTGCTTTAATTAAAGACTGTCATGGAATTAATAACTGCAAGGCTGAATTTTGTTAATCCCCTACTGAATATGTGATGGTATGAACTTACAGCTAGAAATTCCACAGGACATTGAAGGAGATCACTACACAAAAAACTGTTCAGTAAGAGTACGTCTCACAAATACTCAGTCAGTAGAATAAGTGCTCAGAATTCGAATAACAACTCGAAACATCACCGGACTTTCTTGAATACAGACGAAGTCTTTTTATTGACCTGACGAGATGTACGTCTCATTTAGACAACTTACCTATACCCTCTAACTCACCGACGAACTATTTCCGTAGACACTCATTAAATTTTTGTGATCTTCAACTAATCATGTCACTTCTGCTTCTTAGACGTAGATGCATTAAATGTGATGTGGCCTGTTGGTCTAACGATAACAGAGACCAAAAAGCAATCCATGTGAAAGCTGTTAACATCAGTCGGTGTCATTTAATAACTACAGGTTCGACAATTTCCATCAATCACTTCGTTAAGGGTTCTCTTAGAGATCTCTAATTACTACTTTTAGTAAATAACTGCATTATATATTCTTCGGCTCTCAGCCACCCCACACACCAATAGTACAACAGATTGTCAGTGATAAATGTGATAAGCTGTACTGTAGATCTGTCTATTCTTTGTAATTCATCTGCTAACATTCACAGTTGTAGAAACGTTTTAACTTACAAGCGCCCTCCGTAACTCACGAAACTTCATTTACAATGTGTTGATGCACATATTTCTCAAAGGCAAGCTGGTGATCGCAAAAACCAAAGTCACATGAAATAATCATTGGTGTCGAATAGCACTCATCCAGCTGGAATCATTCCCGACTTCATCACACCGGAATGGCGATGCGCTGCAGTGTCATCTTGTTGACGTACCGCATAACAAGAACCCTGTGTGTTGAGCATTGTACATACCTTGCGTACAGCATTGTATGGAAAAAAAATTTAAAAAGTGGTTTAGTTGGAGCGTCCTTGGCTAGCAATACGAAACCTCTCGCAACTGCTTAAATTTTGGATTAAACCCACTAGCTATGGCATGACCTTCTTTTTCCCAACCGCTGTGGTAAAAGAGCGTCGAAGAGCGGACAGATATTCAGGACACCGTATTTCCGTTCGTGTGGAAAACTACCTCTACACGCATAAGACTCAGCAAATTTCACACCACGGGTTGCAAAAGGCTATGGAAACCACTGCATTACAACACGTAATGTGTATGAATAGGATGTTGTGGCCTTTATGCCCCATGTTGAACCACATTTTATTAGATTTCATTATGCAGTGCAAAAGGGCTTACGCTGCTGTACACCAGCAATGAAGTTCAGATTGGTAGCAGCTCCCATCCCATAAAACAACAGATGGTCATGGAGTGTGAGAACGGAGATGTGGGTCGGTGCCGTGTCATACTGGAGAGTACAGAGAATGCGGCGATCGAGAGTGTGCGGCTTGGTTGCAAACGCATAAATTTGGTTATTAATATTAACTGTCTAAAGAAGAGACCTATCAGCCAACTATAGGATGACATAGCTTCCATGAAATATCACCTCCATGAAATATCAAATGACAATGGAATTAGGGTTGTAGATTTTGCTACAAGTAAATGTTTTCCACGCAAAAAGATACACAAAGAAACAGAGATGTCATCAGATGGACAAACTAGAAATCAGATAGACCACATATTGAATGACCAGAGGCAGGATCAGACATAATGGATGGTAGGAGCCAACGTGGAGCTGACTGCAGTTCAGACATCACCTAGTGAGAACTAAGTACAGGCAAAGGATCTCACTATTGACTAAACAAAAAGGCCACAAACAGAAGAGTTTTGACATTAAGAAACTAAAGCCTGAAGAAATAGGGAAAGCATATCAGACGAAAATAGAGGAGGCGATTAAGAAGGACACCGACACATCAAATGAGCATATAGAAATAATGTGGAAACAATGTAACACTGCAATCCTCGAGGAAGTTGGGGAAGTTTTGAATCATGTACGGGCTCAAAGGAAGGCAGATAGGTTTGATGAAGAACGTATGATAAGAATTGAGGAGCGTAAGATAGTACGAATGAAATTATTTCAGAGAAGAACTAGAACAAATCTGAATGAATATAATAAGAAGCGCCGTGTAGCTAAGAGGGTTTGCAGAAAGAAGAAAAGAGCACTAGAAAAGAAAAAATGGAAGAACTTGAACTGCTAGGAAAAGAGAAGCAAGTAAGTGAAATGTACCAAAAGATTAAAAAAGGAAAGACTGGGTTTGAAGCCAGAAAAGATTTATGTAGAAATAATGACGGGATTTGATAGTGGAGAATAATAAAACACTTGACAGGTCGGCAGAATGCTTGCAAGAATCACTGAACCCAGAAGCAGAAGGATTAGAACAAGAAGAGAACTGGACACTGTCAGAAGGGCTTTAGAAGAAATAGGCCCATAACTGACAAGATACTCACATTACGCATACTACTTGAAAAATGTTAAGAACAGAAAATAAACAAACACCAGCTTTGTATCGAATTTAAACAAATCTCTGATAGCATCTCAAGAGTGGCATTGCGGAATGTGATGGAAGAGGCTGGAATACCTCAGAAGCTCGTTAAAATTACTATGATGACTTTCAGTAAAGTAAAAAATACAGGACGAAATCTTCAGAGAAGTGAATAAGGGACTGAGACAGGGTGACAATATCTCCGCTTTGCTATTCAGCCTCTGCGTAGAAAAAGTCAGTACAGATAATTAAAGGGCGAACCATTTTTAATCGTGCACTGCAATACCTGGCCTACGCAGATGATGTGGCATTACTCGCACGAAACACAGCTGGGCTGGCTGATGCCTGTCAACTTGGCCTGGTGCTCAGCGTCGTAAAGACCAAATATAAGGCAATGATTAACCAGCGAAACTTGCCAAATCTCAGGATATCCAACAGGGAGTTTGTAAGGTTAAGAGACTTCAAGTACCTCGGATCGACTATCGCAGAGACAAATGACATCAGCAGCGAGTTGAAAGCTAGAATAGAAGCAGGAAACAGATGCTACTTTGCCACACTACCCATGCTTAGCAGCTCATTTCTGTCAAGAAAAGCTAAAATCCTCATTTAAAAAAACAATTATAAGACTAGTTGTTGTGTATGGTGCCGAGACTAGAACCATGGCTGCAAATGAGGAAAGGATCCTTGGATGCTTGGCATTTGGGAGAGAGAGGTTCTGCGTAAAACATACAGTCCAACATACAGTCAAATAGGTTGGCGCATCCGTACGAATGCAGAATTAGAACAACTTTTTGAAGAACCTGACATTGTCACTACATTTAAAATAAGAAGATGGCGGTGGGAGAGACACGTGGTCAGAATGGAGGCAGACAGAACATGTAAGAAGATTTTTGATGGCAAGGCTGGAGGCAGACGACTGAAGGGACATCCCGGAAAGAGATGGACGGACGAAATTGAAGAAAACATGAAAAAGTTGGGTATCAGAGGATGGAAAGCCGTAGACAGGATAGAAGGACATGATATTGTGATGCAGGCCAAGGCCCTTCAAGGACTGTAGAGCCAAGGAGTAGTAGTAGTAATTAACTGCCTAAAAGTTTATACACAACTTCAACTAGTATGTTGACACTATCCACACTGCCAGTTTCTGAACCATGATTTCAGTAGCTCCAACATCAAGCTCAAATATTAATTTGAATTTTATACGTTGTTGTTAGTCACCGACCAATCAGGAAAGCGCCTTTTGCTGGTAGGCGCGAAACACTTCTCAGGCAGTTTAGAACGAACTTTCAAGCAGTACACTGACAGGCAGTCTCCAACAAGTGGATGTTTAGTGTTCTTCAACTTAAGTGAAAGCATTATCAAGTCTTTTCATCATTCACAGTTGACTGTATGCATGTTAGGATCAACGTCAGGTAGAGTAAAAGGCCAACTAGGGCATCGAGACAGCTTTACGAGGTAACATAGACTCCTAATGGAGAATTAGGGACTTAACAGGGACCTTCTCCTTCGTGTTGGTCAACGTAGTCCTCCAGACGAAAGAGTTCGCGACGGACAACACGCACTGTTAGCCTACCTGACGCAAGGCTGTGTCACTGCAGGAATATTCCTTGTACCTCAACCTAATTAACAAATTAGTTATGCAGGTGCCGCTATGTAAGACATCCATTGTGTAGGGAAAATGCCATTAAATAGCGGCGAATTTTAGAAAGGATGTTCTACAGTATGTTTGTGGATGATAAAATTTTATGATGCGCTCTCCATTGGCAAGAGATTAAAGATTATTCTCCCATTCTAACCGCCAGGAGAGTATTGGGAGATAACCGTCAGAAAAAACTGAAAAGCCAAGGAAAGGACAACATTCCACATGTCGGACGTGTGATGGGATTGCAAAGTTTGAAATTTGAAAAGGGAAGTATACTAGTTGCCTTTGGGATCAGTGAAAACAAAGAGAAATAAAATAAAGATTTATGGTCGGACTAGTGTATGCCAGCATTAACAGCAGCAGCTTTCATTATGAATAAAAAGAAAACAAAACGTGGCAACAACTAAAGTTCAGGTAAATAAGCCGACGACTCAAGTAGAAGATGAAGAGCCGGAGAGAGTTTGCGAAGAAAATGAACAAGGTACTTGGTGAGTAAAAGGAGATGAAATTCTGACAAGAAATGACTATAGTATAGTAAGATACAAAATCGACAACAAGTTGTGGGACAATACGATCTCAGCAATATGAATGGGAGAGGGGAAAGACTTCCCGGGTGCTGCAATAAATTTCAGCTTCTAGTAGCTAAGAAACTGTTCAAAAGTAACAAGATGGGTAGTAATCTAGGAAAAGATCATGAGACACAGGAATGACAGGGTGAGAGACAGAGATTACAGAATCAGATATTCCAAAATAAGTTGTACAGAAAAGCAGACAAAGACTTTGACCACAATTTCGTATTGATGAAGAGCAAGTAAAAGTTTAAGAGAATCGTCGAGAGGAATTATCACACAATAATGTGGGGCACTTAAGTACTGAGGAATGATGGTGTGCATTCAAATTTCTCTGAGGCTATAGATGCCGGAATTCTGAATACCATCGAAAAAAGTTCAATTTATCAGGAATGGACATCTCTAAAAAGGGAATTCACAGATGTTAGTTAGACCAATATAGGTATAACGAAGGTAACTTGTGAGGTTATGCGGATTTCCTGAGTGGTTCAGACAGGAATTTCCTCCCCTGTGTGTGAATGCCTTTATTACCTTAGCACATCTGCTCATTTCCAGATCCCGTATATAGTGCATGTTAATGTTTAACTAAGACCCCATCACAAGAGAAGTGGCACCTCAGAAATACGTTAAAAATAAATTAAGTATTGAGTAACAGTGTCACTACGTGGCTTAAATACCTAGAAAAGAAGAATATCTTGCTGCTGTTCGTGCCTATGTCAGAGCAATGGGTCGGTTTCCCTAAATACATATTATCAACTGGTTGTATTAGAAGATATGAGGATACTATAGTACCAACAAGCACAGTATCCCTGCCCGCTAGTGCCCCTGTGTGGACAATAAGCTCCCACGGGGAGGGTAGCAGAGATGAGTCCCTGCAGTCTCAGTATCCTCGATGGCTCAGTCGGATAGAGCATTTGCCATGCAAGGAGGAGATCCTGCATTCGAGTCTCGGTCGGACCACACGTTTCCAACTCTCCCCTTTGATATTCATCAACGTCTGTAAGCAGCTACAAAGGTCTGGATTTCACTGTAATTTCATTCTTTGAGAGCTACAAGATCACCAACGGTGTCTGTTCTTTCGGACACCATATTCATATATTTGCACATATGGTTTTGATCCATTAACGAAAGTTCTTCTGTATCTCTTTTCCAAGAGATATGGCAATTTATTTTATGAATCATCATTTTCTGGCTGGTTCGATGTGGTCTGCGGCCAATTCCTCTCCCTTGACAATATTTTTATCCCAGAGGAGCAAATTGCAGCCTACGTCTACAGTTTTCTGCTGGATTTATTCCCGTCTCTGTCTTCCTCAACAGTTTCTACCCTCTACAGTTCCCTCTCCTACCTTGGAACTTTTTCCAGGTCGACAGACCCCATGAACATGTATTGGTTTTCCTCAGTCTTCCTTCCATTATCAACCGCAACGTTATAGCTACCGCTCTGGTGCCTTTACCTTTCCTATTGCCAAACTGATAGTCATCTGACAATTCTCAATTTTCTTTCACATTCTTTTGTATATTATTCTTGTCAGCAATTTGGATCCATTTGCTTTTAAGCTGATTGCGCGATAATTCTCACACTCGTCGGCTCTTGCTGTCTTCATAATTGTGTTCATGATGTTTTTGCGTAAGTCTGATGGTGTATCGCCAGTCTCATACCAGCGTGAATAGTTTTCTTGCCACTTCCTCCAATTGATTTAGATATTTCGATGGAATGGTTTCCATCCCTTCTGCCTTATATCATCATAAGTCGTCCAAAACTCTTTTAATTTCTGGTTCTGACACTGGATCCCCTACCGCTTCCCTATCGACTTCTGCATGTTCCTCTATCACGTCATCAGACAATTCTTCTCCCTCACAGAAGTCTTCAGTCTAGTGTTTCCATATATCCGCCCTCTATTCTGCATTTAAGAGTGGAATTCCCATTGCACTCCTGACGTTCCCACACTTGAATTTAATTTCACCGAATGTTGTTTTGCCTTTTCTGCATGCTGAGTCAGGCTTCCAGACAATCACTTCTTTTTCGATTTCTTCACATTTTTCATACGGCCACCTCGCCTTAGCTTCCCCCCACTTCCTACTTTTTTCATTCCTAAGTGACTGTTACCAGTAGTTTCCTCGCAGTTGTGTACATTTTTCTCTACCACTTCTGTGATTGCCCTTTTTAGAGATGTCAATTACTATTCAACTGAAATGTCTACTGAGCTGTTCATCATCGTATTATCCATAGCCTCAAAGAACTTCGAGCATACCTCTTCATTCCGTAGCACTTTTGTAGCTCAATTGTTGAGCGTTACTTCTTCCTGACTAGTCTCTTAATTTCAACCTACTCCTCATCATTACTAAATTGTGATCTGAGTCTACATCTGTTTGGTACGCCTTAAACTTCAGTACCTAATTTCGAAATCTCTGTCTGCCCATGGTATAACCCAGTTGGAATCTTCCCGTGACTCCAGGTCTTTTCAAGTATACCTCCTCCTCTTGTGATTCTTGAACAGAGTATTCGCTACTACCATCTGAAATTTATTCCTGAACTCAGTCTTTCTCCTGTCTCATTCCTGCTACCAATCCCATATTCTCCAATAACCCTTTCTTCAACACCTTTCGCTCCAAATTCGTTCCAATCCCCCATGAGTATTAGATTTTCATCTAACTTAACATACTGAATTTCCTTTTGTATGTCCTCAATCTCTATCTCTTTATTTTCCGTTTGTGGTGCTGGCATGTATACCTGAACTATCATTGTCGGTGTTGGTTCGCTGTCGAATCTGATAAGAACTACCCTATCATTTAACTGTTCACAGTAACTCATACTCTGCCTTAGATTCCTGTTCAAAACTCTTGTTGATGTTACCCTATACTCATCTGTCCCACTACATCTACACTGAGCCCTAGAATTTCTCTTTTCAGATAGTCTAGCTTCCCTACCAAGTTCAAGCTTCGGACTTCCCACGCCCTGACTCACAAAACGTTATCCTTTCGTTAGTTGTTCAGCCTATTTCTCGTGGTCACCTGCCCCTTGGTGGTCCCTCAAGGAGATCTGAGTGGGGGACTAATCCAGAATCTTTTGCCAATGTAGAAATCGTCATGAACTTTTTTCAGGATATGTCTTTAATGACACGGTTCCCATTGCCTTCTGCATCCTTCTGCCATTGATCATTGGTGATTCTTTCACCTTTTAAGGACATTTTCCTACCGCAAAGGCAAGAGAGTGCCCTGAACCTCTGCCCATTCTTCCGCCCTCTTTGACAAGGCTGTTGGCAGAACGACGGTGGCTTCTTATGTCAGAAATTATCATCTGGAATTGCTGATGATTTTTATTCAGAATTTAATCAGTGGTGAGACATTATAGCTAATAAAGAATTTATTACCAATGTGGAAATACCGACAATACTTACTTTGCTTGGTCTCTTCTGGCTTGTGAGTAAAATTTTGAGAAAGATGTACAACATAAAAGTAAAATATTACATGATTGATGTTTATGAGTATTGCGAAGGTCATGGGATTGAATTCACTGTCAAACTTCAGCACGTCAGAAATTTCCAATTTCCAAGAATAAAGACAAGTGTGATAAGCACGATGTCCAGAAGAACATCAAGCTTTAGGTTAGTCGGGTCGTCCACAATTCTCCATTGTTGCTCACTTCTGATTACAAAAAACAACATCCTGCCTTATTTGCGCCCAAATACCTCAAAATGATATGTACAACGACATACATTTCTTCTACGTGCCTGAATACCCTTTATAAAAACGATCATTTGACAGAGCACTAGAGAGGTCGCTCTATGCAAGATCTGGTACATGTGTAGATGCCTACTGAGGTGCAAAAGTTCTTACAGGTGAAGCATTTTTCGCAGATGGAGCGTGTACCTTTTGTGACGTATGCAGACATCAGTGATTTCTCATTCCAGTTTTAAGCTGTGAGAGAGACTTTACTGCCTCATTTGCAACCCCCATAGAATGACACACACAATTTGTTGCAGCTTATCAAGTTCTATGTTTGTATGACTTACACTATAATTAGCTAAGATGATATGATGGGAAAAATCCTTAAAGATGATTTCCCTCAGAGGTTTTGATGTTTGCAGAGGAAATCGATTAGATCTATCATTCCTCTAACTATAGCCCAGGAGGTTCAATCGAAGGATGATAAGGGAGTATCCCCTTTGGACCCATGAGAAACAAAGTTTTGTTCCGTAGACTTTTGTCTCCATTTATGTATCCACATCAGACGCTTCCTATAAACGCTGCACCTGGTGGAAGGACCCCTTGCATCCGGAATGTTGCCTCTGTAACAAAATAATTTTCCCCAAGCCATTTTCTGTCAGCTTACATCTGACAACTGAAAAATATGAAGTTCAAAAACTATGGTGATGTCTTGAAACAAATGTCATTTTGCTCGTCCAAAAAATCGATATAAAAGTGTGCGTCGAAAATAGACAATTAAAGACATCAGCAACTGTGTATGCTGATAAAGAATTCAAATTAGATTACCGGCATCAAATTCCAAACAAAATTGTATCTACTGTTCTTAAGCTATGTTTCCTGCAAATTTGAAAAATAGTGTTTCGAGAAAAACGATTTGAAAGTTTTGGGTTACATTTTTTTGTGGTTAAGTTAAAATGGCTCTCGTCAGCGATCGTTGGATCCTAAAGGAGGATCTCCTCCATCTTCTTTGTGGACATGATGGGCCTGAGGGCCTCTTCAGCAGCTTGTCATCTATTCCTCTGCTCACTCAGTACTCTTTTTGATTGCTTTGTTCAGAAGTTGGAACATGCTGGCCCGATATCAAGTTCGAGCATATGCATGAATTTCCTAATTTTGCACTGAAATTACATGCAGCCTCAATCTCAATTATTATTTTCCTACTGTGGTTTTCAGACTCACTTTACTAGAGATCGCCTAGTAACTCGATTGCGGAGTTTCTGGCGAACTTGAGATCAACACTGTATTAAAGTTGACATTTCAGAGAACATTTTAAGCCAAAAAATCAATTTTTTGATGTTTTCAAAGAGGACTACATCCTTAAATGTCATATTTGTCAGCCAACATTAGCAATCTGATTTGATCCATTATGAATGGTTTTTGAAAGCCTGCGACTGTAGATACAATAGGTTTGTTTATAAATAAATAAATCTTCTGCTCCCAGTCACGATTTTTTCTTTCGAAACGCGTCGTGCGAATAGTAAAATAAAGAAAAAAAATCGTGACTGATAGCAGAAGATTTATTTATTTATAAACAAACCAACATTAGCAAATATCAGTTAGAAACTGCATGTGGATCATTGCCATCTGTCTGACAGGTTTTGTGGCACAACACAAGCATACAATAAATGCAAACTGAATTACAAGCTTCCACATCGCATATCTAGGTTTTCCACAATATGAGCAAGTACAGTGTTCACATTATTATTGACCATCTGGCTGGTTTTGATCCAGACAATGATCGGGTTGGTTCGTTATCCGAGAACATAGAGAAAATTATTTCATTTTCAAAGAGGCTTACCGAGTGCGATGGTCTTACACGCTCTTTACGCACCATAACACGCTGCTGAATGGCAGGACTGAGCCAGACAACAAAGAACAACATTCACAGTTGACAACACAAATGTTACGTTATTGAGTGGAACATTAACAGAAATTCTTATGTCCTTCCATTTTTGTTACACAACTCGTAACAAGAAAAACTTCTCAAATTACCAGAACGTGCCTTTGAGTTAAAAATCTTTATCAATGACAGAAAATTCCGTTTTGTTATAGACTTCAAAATACCTTCAATTGACTTTTGATGTAATGTCCAAACAATGCCAGTAAAATTCTCCAAAAACTGGCAGTAAATTCACGACAAACGCCTTATGCCCACTGGCGAAATAAGTTGAGAATAAAGCGAAGGCGGTGATACTCCAACGGGCTGGATGGGCGGTGCAGACTCGCAACCCTCGGCCGAGATGGGCGAGTCCCGTACAATGTCAACTACAACAGACTAAAAACATATCTTGAAAAGTAGAAAAAGTGCACTTCTTTTACAACAAAGGAAGAACACTTTCTGGTGCATGACAACCTGAAACCATAACGAAAATTGGTAAAACATCTGCCCAGTGACTACATATGTTGATAAACAACCTATCTGTACATGGAACTCAGAATTACAGTAGGATATACGGTCTTTAATGACTGGGCAACATCAGAATTACAGCAGAAGGCGGCCAAACAAGGTTTTGATACCCCAAAATTATTTTACCAAATTATTGCCCTAATAATTGCACTGAAAAGAATAATTCTTATTAAAATAAACTTCGCCATTTTGACTAGCACACTAGACAACTTTCGGTGCCCAGAAACGTTTAAGAAATGCTTGCCTGTAATAATTGCAATGAAAAGGGCAGTTCTTACTAAGATCATCTTTATTATTTCTAATACCAGACGAGACAAAACTTCAATTACCGAATGTGCTCTACAAACACTTTCTTCTAATAATTTCAATGAAAAGGACACTTTTACTAAAGTAAGTTTCACCACTGAAAAATACTTACTTTTTTCGGAATTAATCCTCACAGACAACAAATAGAACAAAACGGTTGGGGGGAAACTGGCCAGAGTATGATGACGTTATTGCAGCAAGTACACAGTTTATAGTAACAAGATAACCAAAATATTTGATGAAAGAAGGGCGAAGGGTCACTCAAGGTCTCGACAAGTTCGTCTCAGGCAAATTTCCAGAGTGTACCATCGCCCCCCAATTGGCCAAAACACCGTCCTCTTACAGATCAGGTCTTCAACCACTAAGGTAATGTTTAATATGTCAGTGTAAAATGACGGAAGATCATACTCACGCATGCAGGTGCTCTTTCCACTTTCGCTAACACTCTCTAACCGCTTACACCCGTGGCAGTCAATGTGGCTATACGGCGAACCACCATACACTTTGTGATCAAAAGTATCCGGCCACCTGGCTGAAAATGACTTACAAGTTCGTGGCACCCTTCATCGGCAATGCTGGAACTCAATATGGTGTTGGCCCACCCTTCGCCTTGATGACAGCTTCCACTCTCGCAGGCACACTTTTAGTCAGGTGCTGGAAGGTTTCTTGGGAAATGGCAACCCATTCTTCACTGATTGCTGCATTGAGGAGAGGTATTGATATCGGTAGGTGAGGCCTGGCACGAAGTCAGCGTTCCAAAACATCCCAAAGATGTTCTATAGAATTCAGGTCAGGACTCTGTGCAGGCCAGTCCATTACAGGGATGTTACAGAGGTGTAACCACTCCGCCACAGGCCGTGCATTATTAACAGGTCCTCGATTGTGTTGAAAAATGCAGTCGCCATTCCTCAGTTGCTCTTCAACAGAGGGAACCAAGAAGGCGCTTAAAACATCAATGTAGGTATATGCTGTGATAGTGCCACGCAAAACAACATGGGGTGCAAGACCCCTCCATGAAAAACACGACCACACCATAACACCATCGCCTTCGAATTTTACTGTTGGCACTACACACGCTGGCAAATGACGTTCACCGGGAATTCGCCATACCCAAACACTGCCACCCGATCGCCACATTGTGTACCGTGATTTGTCATTCCACACAACGTTTTTCCATTGTTCAATCGTCCGATGGTTACGCTGCTTACACCAAGCGAAGCGTCGTTTGGCATTTACCGGCGTGATGTGTGGGTTCTCACCTCCCGCCTAACTACCACAGTACTTGCAGTGGATCCTGATGCAGTTTGCAATTCCTATCTGATCGTCTGGTTAGATGTTTGCCTATTACACATTATGAGCCTCTTCAACTGCCGGCAGTCTCTGTCAGTCAACAGACGAGGTCGGCCTGTACGCTTCGGTCCCTCCACGTTTCCACTTCACTATCACATCGGAGACTGTGGACCAAGAGATGTTTAGGAGTGTGGAAATCTAGCGTACAAACGTATGTCACAAGTGAACCCAATCACCTGACCCACGTTCCAAGTCCGTAAGTTCCGCGGAGCGCCCCATTCTGCTATCTGTCGATATCTAATGACTACTGAGGTCGCTGCCTACCTTGCGGTAGGTGGCAGCACAATACACCTAATATGAAAAACGTATTTTTTTTGGGGGGGGGGGGGCGGTCTGGATACTTTCGATCACATGGTGTAGGTTTCACTCAGCCATCAAATCGAGAAATCGGTCGGAGCCGGCACAGATCAACGTCCCTCCATCTAAATTGCAGGGACCTCTAGTTTAATTGAACACCTTAACTTCTCTTTTTAATCTGCGAAACGTGCACCCTGGAAACTTTGTCCATGCTGAGGTTGCGTATTCAGATTCTGATTGGGTTCAGCACTTGGATGACCTCGTCTGGACCCAAAAAGCGAGGGACCGACTTAGAAGAAATGGCCGCGTCACGCTGACCCTGGCCGTGAAAATTTGAAATAAAAACGCAATCACCTAGCCTCGCCCTGCATGCACAGCGATAATTATTATAGCTTGGTGTCCTTTCTGGCTCTCTTCTACTTTTTGTGGATGACCTCAAGGATGACTTCGTGTGGCACAATCTCGTACACCGACCATAAATTAACCAGCAGAGAATTTGGAGGGTAACTCAATGTCAAGAAAGCGGATATAACCTTAAGAACCTTGTGATAAGCTGAAGTTACGTTCAACCACGGAACAGACACTTCCCACTTGTGCTAAGAATCGGTGTGAAAGTTGATTAGCATAGATTTCAAATTCCGATTCACCCGTTCAAACGAGGATTGAGGGTAGTATGATATGGTGGTGAAATGTGCGATCGCGTACTTGAAACAAATACTTAAATTGCATGGACAACAAGGCTGCAGCCGTTCTCATTAACCAATAAGCGGGGAAGGCAGAAAATGGAGAATATCTTAGATAAATGGCCGTAATCATTCCATTGATCGGGACCAACCATACAAACCTAGTAAAGGTGTCCACAACCATGAAAACATAGCGGTTCTCACACCTTGTGCATGGGAATGGTCTGACATTATCAATGAACATTTTTTCCATAGGATTACTTTCTCCCTTGGACTGAAGTAAACCTTGTATAGAATTGAGGTTGGGCTTGGCGATATTGCAATCTTTGCACTCCTCCACTAATTTAGGCACATCCTTACACATTGTGGACCACGTAATGTGCTATTTAATTTTCATAACGTTTTAGTCACGTCCAAATGCCCACCAATAACGGAGTTCTTAAAATACTTAAAATGGCCATGACTAGTTCCTCGTGTAAACAGCTATTAAAGGATTTGTCGCTCTTATAACATACAATGCCATTTCTCAATTCCTAACCCGGTCTGAGGCGCCTTGTCACCGTCCGTGCTGCTCTCCCCGTCGGAGGTTCGAGTCCTCCCTCGGGCATGCGCGTGTGTGTGTGGGAGGGGGGGGGGGGGGGGTGTTGTCCAAAGCGTTAGTTTAAGTTAGATAAGTAGTGTATAGGCTTAGGGACCGATGACCTCAGCAGCTCGGTCCCATAAGACCTAACCACAAATTTCAAATTTTTAGCCCGGCACCTGTTTCCCAGGAAGAAGCCTTTATTTGATCCTCTGAATCAGTGGATCCCGGCTCTGTTTGTTCTTCCAAGTTCGCAAAGGGCTCAGATACCTCAGTCAACACGACTGAAACCCACTTAGAGTACAATAAATCATGACAACTGTAGTTCCATTTTGTGTTCCTGCAAAATACTGCTAAGAGCGTCTGCTACCTGTTTATGCGCACCCTGGATCTGGGTGACAGAGAAGCGAAAGGTGGGAATATGCATAGCCCACCTCGCGATGCGCTCTGTCTTCCTAAATCTGGCGAGCACCAAACTCAAAGCCCAATCTTTTGTTTCGAGGGCAAAATGCCGGTGTTCCAAGTGAAACTTTAATTTCTCCAAGCAAAACATGACCTCGAGGGTCTCCCGGTCATACACCAAGTATACCAATTCCACGGGTGTCTACCCCCGGTAGCTGAGCAGTCAGCGCTATAAACTGTCAATCCTAAGGGCCAGGGTTAGATTCACGGCCGGAGATTTTCTCCACTCAGGGACTGGGTGATGTGTTGTCCTAATCATCATCATCTCATCCCCATCGACGCGCAAGTCGCCGAAATGGCGTCAAAACGAAAGACATGTACCAGGCGAACGGTCTACCCGACGGGAGGCCCTAGTCACACGACATTTACATTTTAGTTCCACGGGTAACATGGCTCTGGATGCATATGCCACGGGACGACGTTCGCCATAGTGTTCTTGTAAAAGGACAGCAGTGACTCTACCTCTGTTTGCACAATAAAGGGTTGTTCTTTCCCACCACTGGAAACTCAGCCCTTTCAACCTCACGCTATTCAATGGAGCTGCCACTCGACCGAAATTCAGACTAATATACTAAAAAAAATTTCCATGCCAATAAAATAGGCTACTACCTTCTTGTTTTTAGAGGGAAGGAATTTCTGAAAATCCTGAGACATTTCCTGATCTATTTTAACATCATCGCCTGGGACCAAATGTACTAAGCAGGAAATTTCCCTTAAATTCAGATTTACCTTAGTTGGTTTAAGCTGAAGCCCACTTCCCACAGGCGAACAAGGACCTGTTCAATATACTGAAGGTGTTCATAGAAAGTGGCACTCATATACGACCACAACGACCAAGTAATTGTAGACTGATCTGTATTTCAGGTCACCCAAAACAGAGTCCAAAACACGTGACAATACTGCCACTCCAGTCCATAATCCGAAAGAAACATGATTGAATTCGTATAGGTTGCAATCGGTGCAAAATGCTGTGACTTTTTAGAGTCCTCCGTGAGAGGAATCTGGTGGTAGAATAAGATAGCGAGCCCACGCAAACCAGGTGAAGCAGTTATGCAAGTCTGGTATTGGTACAGATTCTAAGATGACTTTCTGGTTAATAACCCTATAATCCATCACCGGCCGATAACCACCTACTTGCCCCTTCCGCACCAGAAAAATAGCGACGCATATCGATAGATGGAAGCACGTATCACGCCATTGCGGAGCATCTTATCGATCAGCTGTTTCTTTCTGTGTGACGACGACCGATATGGAGGTTGGCAACCGGAATATCAAAAATGGTTCAAATGGCTCTGAGCACTATGGGACTTAACATCTGTGGTCATCAGTACCCTAGAACTTAGAACTACTAAAACCTAACTAACCTAAGGACATCAGACATCCATGCCCGAGGCAGGATTCGAACCTGCGATCGTAGCGGTCACGCTGACCGGATTATCATCCATCGACCTGATCTTATACTGAATCATGTTCATGACTGAGTGTATCACTCAGTACATCAGGAAACTTTCTGAGTACTTCTAACAAGACCTCAGCTTCACACTCCTCCAAATGATTCGCCTGAAACTGAGTATCATCCCGAGCGACGCTTTTGACACCTTGTACAAGCTGACAAGCACACAGCTTAAAATTCCTACCAGAACCTCTCATCAGCATAATTAAAAATTAATCCTGTTCGCTGCATGAAATTACACCCCAACAAAAAATTAACTGGCAATCCTTTGACGACTATTAGTTCCACCGGCCACGAAAATCCCTTTATAGCAACGGTTCCCAGCAAACAACTCTCTTGGTGCAACACCTGCCTGTAAGGTATCCTACAAGAAGGCGAACATCCAGATGCCACGCCTTTCCATGTACCAGCCATGATCGATAAGACGAATACTACTCCCAGAGTCTATTAAAGCACAGACAGATTCATGACTGACACATGTACAAGTAAGAGGTAGGTACTGACTAGTTACCGCCCTAGTACCGTTATACCGCTTGGGTGGGGAAGTACCATCAGGACGCCCGAGCCTCTGGCGTCAGCCGTTTGGACTCCCACTACGCTGTACGGGAGACAGGCACACAAAATGACCGGTATCGCCACATCGAAAATAATCTTTAGGCCTTGATGGAATCGGCTGCCTGTCTCTTTCACTCTGAACGTTTCCAGTATGTTTCCCTTTTACTAGTTTTTTTTTTAATTGCGCCTGGCTTCGATTACTGCAAAAAAATCAGTCGTGACCTTTCTTCAGGTGTAATGACGTCAAAAATATTCTCAACGGCTACCCTCTCAGTTACCGGCAATTCCAACGCAGCGAACGCAATGCGAATCTTCTCATTATATTGTTGGAGAGTTTTGCCATGGGCCTGGGCGCGAAGAAAATATTTATCCAACAATTCGCCCCTAATTTGCGGAAATAGTGTGTCTCGTAGAACCTTCCTCCTAACGTGTCCCGAACCTCCCGTACCTCAGTCACCCTTTTTTAACAGACCTCTAGTCAGCAGATACGTCAACTGAAGGATCAGCTGATGTGGAACGCTAAGTGTATCCGCTCGTTTCTGAAAACGTACCAGCAACCATAAAATTTCTACCATTTGTTTTAATTCATGTATGGACAACACTGACATGTTCTGAAACAGGTAGGGAATGGGATTCGGCAGCCTTGCAGAAGATTCAAACGCAAAGCGAGAAGGTGCTTCACTTACATTACTGCGACCTGATTCATTAACGTTACTATGCGTAGGACTACCCTCTTCTTCAGTAGTCTTTGTATCACCTCAGCCTAACCTACTAACTCTGGTTTGCAATTGTATAACTTTATTGAGCAATTACTAACTGTTAGCTCTTTGCTCAGGTGTGCATTTAAGTTTTCAACGGTCAAGCACGCGGCCACTTCAGCGACACCTTCATCTCCCGATTCCCCATGAATACGGACTTCGTAGCTAAGCTGATCCTTTTTGAGGCAGGCAAAATCCAGGTAATCTCTCGAACCCATTAAATCAGTGCTGTTACCACGAAATACAAATCAATGTTAACTTCTCCACCCCAACTGGCGCACATAAAGAAATACAAACTAATTACCAAATCAACGGTGACTGGTATTAACAAAATTTAAGTAATTGTCCACCCAACCCATACAAAACAACACTCTTTGCTACAAACCTAATACGCTGTTGAGTTTTAGGACTGGGCCACACGACAAGGAACAGCAATCACATTTGACAACAGGAATGTAATTTTATTCAATAGAATAGCACAAATTCTTTTGTTCCTTTCTTTTTACAAACCTCCTAACAAGAAAAATTTCTCAAATCACCAAAACTTGCCTTTTAGTTACAAAACTTTACCAACGACAGAAAATTCCACTTTTCTTGTAGACTCAAAAATACCTTTAATTAACTTTTGATACAATAGCCAAACAATCTCAGTAAAATTCACCACGAACTAACAGTATATACACAACAAATGCGTTACATCCCTTGATGATGTAAGCTAAGAATAAAACGAAGTTGTATGAATACGGTTTAAGCTCTGCTACAGGTGGTGACAGTCCAACGGGTTGGATGGGCGGTACAGACTCGAAACCCTTGGCCGTACTGGTTGATGGCCGGGTCCCGTACAAGAACAACTATAACGTACTAAAAACTAATCTTGAAGAGCAAAAACGATGCACTGTTTTTAGAACAAAGGAAAAACACATTTTGGCACGTAAAAACTTGAACCCCAAAATAAACAGGTAGAAACATTTGCCCAATGAATACATATTGTGATAAGCAACCTTTCAGTACATGCAACTCTGAATTACAATGGGATATACAACCCTTGACAACTGGGTAACTCCAGGATTACAGTAAAAGGCTACGAAAAAGCCTTTGATACCCCAAAATTCTTTTACCAAATGGCAGCCCCTAATAACTACACTGCAAAGAATAACTCCTATTAAAATAAACTTCAGTCTTTCGACTAGCAGACCAGACAAACTTTCAATGGCCAGAAATATTAAACAAATGCTTGCCTTTAGTAATTGCAGTGAAAAGGGCAGCTCTTATTAAAATAAACTTCACTGTTTTTTAAATGGCAGACAAGACAAAACATCTACATCTACATGATTACTTTGCAATTCACATTTAAGTGCTTGGCAGAGGGTTCATCGAACCACAATCATCTCCATACCATTCCACTCCCGAACACCGCGCGGGAAAAACGAACACCTAAACCTTTCTGTTCGAGCTCTGATTTCTCTTATTTTATTTTGATGATCATTCCTACCTATGTAGGTTGGGCTCAACAAAATATTTTCGCATTCGGAAGAGAAAGTTGGTGACTGAAATTTCGTAAATAGATCTCGCCGCGACGAAAAACGTCTTTGCTTTAATGACTTCCATCCCAACTCGCGTATCATATCTGCCACACTCTCTCCCCTATTACGTGATAGTACAAAACGAGCTGCCCTTTTTTGCACCCTTTCGATGTCCTCCGTCATTCCCACCTGGTAAGGATCCTACACCGCGCAGCAATATTCTAACAGAGGACGAACGAGTGTAGTGTAAGCTGTCTCTTTAGTGGACTTGCATCTTCTAAGTGTTCTGCCAATGAAACGCAACCTTTGGCTCGCCTTCCCGACAATATTATCTATGTGGTCTTTCCAACTGAAGTTGTTCGTAATTTTTACACCCAGGTACTTAGTTGAATTGACAGCCTTGAAAATTGTACTATTTATCGAGTAATCGAATCCAACGGATTTCTTTTGGAACTCATGTGAATCACCTCACACTTTTCGTTATTTAGCGTCAACTGCCACCTGCCACACCATACAGCAATCTTTTCTAATCGCTTTGTAACTGATACTGGTCTTCGGATGACCTTACTAGACTGTAAATTACAGTATCATCTGAGAACAACCTAAGAGAACTGCTCAGATTGTCACCCAGGTCATTTACGTAGATCAGGAACAGCAGAGGTCCCAGGACGCTTTCCTGGGGAACACCTGATATCACTTGTGTTTTACTCGATGATTTGTCGTCTGTTACTACGAACTGCAACCTTCCTGACAGGAAATCACGAATCCAGTCGCACAACTGAGACGATACCCGATAGTCCCGCAGCTTGACTAGAAGTCTCTTGTGAGGAACTGTGTCAAAAGCTTTTCGGAAATCTAGAAATACGGAATCAACTTGAGATCCCCTGTCGATAGCGGCCATTACTTCGTGCGAATAAAGAACTAGCTGCGTTGCACAAGAACGATGTTTTCTGTAACCATGCTGATTACGTATCAATAGATCGTTCCCTTCGAGGTGATTCATAATGTTGGAATACAGTATATGCTCCAAAACCCTACTGCAAACGTACGTCAATTATATAGGTCTGTAGTTCGATGGATTACTCCTACTACCCTTCTTAAACACTGGTGTGTTGTTAACCCCCAAAATTGTTTTACAATTTCTTAACCAGAATACGTGCAATGAAAACACCATATCGTATTAAAATAAACTTCATTATTTAAAATACCGGATGATACAGAATTGCAATTACCATACATGCTTTACAAACAGTTAGCCATAATAGTCGCAGCGAAGAGGGCAGTTTTTGTTGCAGTAAGCTTCACCATTGCGATAAGCTAACTTCTTTCAGAATGAACGCCGACAGACAAAAAATGCAGCAATAAGGTTGAGGGGGAACTGGTCGGAGTACCACTTCACAGGCATAAACTCGCCAAAATATTCCATGAATTCATAGGAAAGGGATCTCCACAAGCTCAGCTCAAGCAAATTTCCACATTGTACCATCGCCTCACAATTGGCCAAAACATCGTCCTCGTACGGGTCAGGTTTCCACCCGCAGAGATAGTTTGGCATATCACGGCTAAACAGCATAGGGCGCGCCCCCAGGCGCTCTTTCCGCCTTCGCCAACAGTCTCAACTGCCAACGCCACGTGCCACTCAAAGCGCCTGGCGCGGCGAACCGCCAAAGATTCCACACGGCTATCGCGATCGAGCGATCGATGCGAGCCGGGACGGCTCACCGAGCATTTAATATTCCTGGGTTCCTTATCATTTATGCAGGCAGCGCGACGAATTTTCTGATACTCTGTCAGGAGGATATGCATCTTTCATGAGCTGCACATCGTGATGGTGCTATGTTACGAAGAAACGGATATTGCTGGTATCTGGGTTCTGTGCAGAGACTCTACGAACCACGCTATCTGATATATCTGCAATCTACAGTTAACTTACAAGCGGTGCCTTTACGGTTACAGAATATATACAAGTGATTTGCATTTGGCAGGAATTTAATATCTCTAGCTTAGCAGAATATTCTAGACTTCCCATGGACACAGGCGTACGCCTGTTTGTAGATGTATTCAAACTGTTCTGGATTGTATGCTGAGAGCATGCAGCCTGTATCCTGCATATTACTACATGTGTCTGTGTTCTCACGAGATGCAATGCTAAAAGTCACACATGTGGAATTCAAGCTTTTAAACCGATGCCCACATGTTCTTGTTCTTTGAGCATGGGATGCATTCATAGACATTCCAAGGCAAGTAACCCAGGAATCGATGAACTGTTTAACAACAGCGTACAATCATGTTACATCCTGTACTTGGATATTAACAGCCTGTGGAGTTCACAATGGCGGTGGTCTCGCGGTTCTAGGCGCGCAGTCCGTAACCGTGCGACTGCTACGGTCGCAGGTTCGAATCTTGCCTCGGGCATGAATGTGTGTGATGTCCTTAGGTTAGTTGGGTTTGAGTAGTTCTAAGTTTTAGGGGACTAATGACCACAGCAGTTGAGTCCCATAGTGCTCGGAACCATTTGAAGTTCACAATGAAAACATTTCTATCTATTGCAGCGTCTGTTGCTGACTCCTGGTGAAATCGATGAAACAAATTTTTCAACTGTGCAAGATGATTCAGGTGTAGATTGTATCTTGGACTTAGACTTCGCGTATCTTAGTGGAATGAATGACGAGAGCAACAATTTGTCACTGTGTTCAGTGCACCAAGTTCCACAACGTTGTGCTTTCCCTAGCTAATGAAAGCGCTGGCGGACAAAAATAGATATCTTATAAGCAAGTCGGTCTGCTTAGCTGGCTGGTAACGTCCGTGCCTCCCGTGCAGTGGGCCTGGGTTCAATTCCTAGATGGGTTGAAGATTTTTTCCACTCGTGGATTGGCTGTTGTGTTGTCCTTATCATCCTTTCATCCTCATCATCGACATACGAGTCGCCCAATGTGGCGTCGACTGCAAGAAGGTTAGCACTCGGTGGCCAAACTTCCTCAGCTGGGGCCTCACGGTGAGCAATGCCATACGATCATTTCATTTTTCATTATACATAATAGAAATCTCAGGAAATGTTTCAACTGGATATAGTCAGCCAAGTTAACTAATTCAAAGAATATATACAATGGTAAAATATCTTTTCCACTATGTGCATCTGAGAAAGATTTTTTTAAATTAATGAACAACGCGATGTTTGGTAAGAGAATGGAGGAAATTCGAAAATACCACAACAGATTGCAAAGATTCATTTCTAAGACCCCAAGTTGCTTTATATCGACAAAGACAGCCTCATTTACCGAGTGAAGGTCTGCAATCCATACAATCTAATTATGTGGCATCCCAATGCATTCGAGACATCTAGACGTACCGTAACCCATAAGGCATTAAACAAGCCGACACTGAGCTTATCAGTTTGGTGAAATAAAGGGCAAGTGGGTCATAGATTTTAGAATTTGTAAGTCTGCGGTGTATGCATATCGCAGGGAATCAGGTGCCACTTTAAGACAAGCTAAAGGTGTGCCTGTGTTGCGGTACATATGATGCCCCACACACGTTATGTCAGGTTGATTTTCAATTCACTGGACATTTGGTTCACAGCCCAACCGAAAATTTGTCTACCTCGTCATCACAATAAAAAGGTCACTTGTGAAAGCGGAATTGAAGGCAGAGGAAATGTGTACATCATAAAAAGTGTGTGTTTGTAATGCATGTGAAATAGTACGACTTGTTTTGACCTGTTATCGTGGTCTAAAAGTATACAAAAGGTGTTCTGGAACGATTCGTTCAAATTAATTCAGGAAGCAGAAAACACCAAAACAAATACATTTCAGTAAGAAACATGTCGTTTCTGAAGTCAGTTTGTACTGTTGGGTAACATTTTCGTATTGGTGCTGAGGTAAGCTATTGTGTCAGTTTTGCTGAATAGATGTGTACTGACATTCGAAACTACTCTTTGTACGAGTGGTTACCTGCACTGGTTGGATGTACCACTGAATGTTAGGTAAAGGATGTACTTCCAGGATGTTAGTTTGTGGGCTGGAATTCCATGCCTGTTGCACGACGACACTGGAGCTGTCGTCGGATGATATTCCATATCTGTTAGATTGGGGACAGATCTGGTGCTCGAGCAGGCCAAGGCAACATGTCGACACTCTCTAGAGCATGTTGGGTTACAACAGCGATATGTGGGCGAGCGTTTTCCTTTTGGAAAACAGCCCCTGGAATGCTGTTCATAACTGGCAGGTCGCATCACCAGACTGACGTACAAATTTGCTGTCAGGGTGCTTGGGATAACCATCAGAGTGCTCCTGCTGTCATACGAAATCGCACCCCGGACCCTAACTCCAGGTGTAGGTCCAAAGTGCCTAGCACGCAGACAGGTTGGTTGCAGGCCCTCATCTGACTTCCTTGTAACTAACACTTGGCCGTCATTGGCACGGGGCAGAACCAACTTTCATCGGAAAAAAACCACACCTCCACGCTGACCTCCAATGATCTATCGCTTGACTCCACTGAAGTCGAAATGGCTTTGGTTGGGGGTCACTGGAACGCACGCTACAGGGCGTCTGACTAGGGCATTCCTTGAAGTAACCGATTTGTTACAGCCCATTGTGTCACTGTGGTGCCAACTGCTGCTCAGACTGCTGCTGCAGATGCAATATGATGCATGAGAGCCATACATCGAACACGATAGTCTTCCCTCTCGGCAGTGCAATGTGGCCGTCCGGAGCCCGGTCTTCTAGCGACCGTGCGTTCTCGTGACAATCGCTGCCAGCAATCATGTATACTGGCTACATTCCTGCCAAGTCTTTCTGCAGTATCGCAGAAGGAACATCCATCTTCTCGTTGCCCTATTACTCGACATGGTTAAAGCTCACTGAGGTGTGGGTAACAGCGTCTTTGTCGTCGTAAAAGGAATCTTGACTGACATCAGATCACCACGTCCAATCCCAAAAGTAACTAACGCTCAAGACCGTTACAGCGCGTATTTAAAACAAACTTAATTTTCATCCTCATAGTATCGCTATTAGCGCCATTCTTATGCGACTGGCGTGAAATTTAAATAGACATCATCTTTCAGATGTAGAAACATGCCTGCCAAATTTCGTCTATGTCGCACAGCTCCTTCTTGCTGCCACGTTTATTTTTCCGTTGGCGTAGAAATGGCGTAAGGACTAGCGCACTGTATCTGTTGGCGAAGCCGCGTGATCGGCTTTCGTCCCCCATAACTCGCTTGACAGGGAACGCTGAAGCACGCGGCCAGCAATTTCCTCACTCGCCAACACGCCGGAGAGCACGCGCTGACTGTGGGGACCACTGACCCTTTCACACAGCTAAGAGAACGTGGACACTGTAGAGCTTCGTCACAACTTAAAGGCTATCCGATCTGGCTCATTTTTTCTCACGTCACTTGTGTACGAGCTAAAATGAAACTCTACAGACAAATTTTGGTTCAATACCCAGCAATTTTTTGATGAAATCACCCCAAAGTTCATGACGCTGTCTAATCAAGACTGATGGGGTCGATCGATAATCGAAAATTGTGCGTTTTTCATCGTGGTATACAGAGTCCGACAACACATATTTTTATATAAATCAGAGAAAGAAACTGTTACGACTGCTCATATGTACGAATAAGTTAAACGCTGTTCTACGAAAGAACCGCTGGTGTAGCGACCAAAACATCCAGCTGCGGATAGGAGGACCTGTTTTCGATTCCTCATTGCATTCTGTAGTTTTTCTTTCTTTTCTTTTCTTCATTTGTATTTTTTCCTTATCGAAAGCGGTAGGAATGAGAGGTTTAAAAAGGTATAAATCAATATGCATTAATAACAAAGTGGGCAAATAAATTTCTCAAGCAATTCGTATTAGAAAAGAATTAAAATGTTAATCCTGGGCACCTTATAATGTCTCATTCCGGCTCCCTTTTACATGTTCTCTCTTTCCTTCGAAGAACTACACGGATGGTACTTCTCATATAAACATTCGAAGCAGCTATACTCGCAGCACGAAGAACCTAATGATCGCAATCTTCGCCAGAGTATGACGTTCGGTTGGTTAACATTTAAAAACATGTCTCTTTTTCGGGAATAAATTTTGATGCGTTCCACGCATAGGATAACAGCGCCTGAAATTTGATCATGGATTATAACGCAAATAGGTATTGCATCCTCGCGATTGTGCAGTTCCCACTGGATTATCAGAAACGCACTGGAATTTTAATTCATTACTAATCCACATCGTTTGAGAAATTTGCTTGCCTACCTTGTTAATATTCCTTACTGATTTACTTACCTACCATTTTCGATATGGAAAAATATACGAATGGAAACAAATGCGGAATGCATGTGGCAGTCGAACGCAAGTTCTTCTCCCCACTCAGATCCTTAGTCGCTACGCCAATGGCGCTTTCGTTGCGCACGTTAGTTATATGTGAATAAGTGGCAGTCGTGTTTCTTTCCTCAATTTTTAGGAAAAATGCATTTTAGAAGCCCATATATGACGATAAAAACTGTTCAATTTTCAACTATCTGTCCATCCCGTCACTCTTGAGTAGGTAGTGCATAATGGACTTTAGGGGTGATTATATTAAGAAACGGCTGGGTATTGAGCCAAAATATCATAAAAGTTTCTTCCTCAAAAACGGATGGGTATTGAGCCAAGATGTCTTAGAGTCTTTCATTTTAGAATGTACTTAAGCGACCTGCAAAATTGAGGGAAACTGGTTGTCCGCGTCTGAGCCCTTCTCTTTACTAGCGACTCCAATGGACCCAGCACGTGATGAAATGTGTTTAGTATCCGACTTCCTTTTTACCTGTCGATTTTCCATTTTTGTATTCAGAAACAGTATTTTGTATATGAAAGATTCACCAAATGTTACCACAGCGATTGAGTACCATAGTGGATAACAAAAATTAAAGCGATAATCGAATATTAACTGTTATTGAAAGTCATTGATATAGCGGCGGAACTGCAAATTTGCGTGAATCAGTGGCTGATTAAATATTGCTGATATTCATTCTGAAGCTAAAATCGTACTGACAATTGAGTATTGCTCATCTGTGTGGGATCCGTACCAGGTCGGGTTGACAGAGGAGATAGAGAAGATCCAAAGAAGTGCGGCGCGTTTCGTCACAGGGTTACTTGGTAAGCGTGATAGCGTTACGGAGATGTTTAGCAAACTCTAGTGGCAGACTCTGCAAGAGAGGCGCTCTGCATCGCGGTGTAGCTTGCTGTCCAGGTTTCGAGAGGGTGCGTTTCTGGATGAGGTATCGAATATATTACTTCCTCCTGCTTATACCTCCCGAGGAGATCACGAATGAAAAATTAGAGAGATTCTAGCGCGCACGGAGGCTTTTCGGCAGTCGTTCTTCCCGCGAACCATACGCGACTGAAACAGGAAAGGGAGGTAATGACAGTGGCACGTAAAGTGCCCTCCGCCACACACCGTTGGGTGGCTTGCGGAGTATAAATGTAGATGTAGATGTAGACAAAATTTGGACAGAACAAATGAAAAAAATTTACGTTGGGAAAAGTGATAATCGATTCTAATTGTCACCTTTGTTTATAGTTAACAAAGAAACTTCAGTTCAGCTACATGGTCGGCTCTCGTGAATAAACTGAGCAAATAAACTCACAGAACTACTGATGATGTTTGCTGCACTGAGCGGAAAGAGAAAGGAAGCGTAAAGTGCAGGGGTGAGGGAAGCTCATCACGCATGCGCACACTTCAAATACGCAGCCTATATGCAAGAGATCACGAAAGCGTTTCCGCAGACAATACTCACTCTGTTGTATAATTAGATGAGGCAGCATCAGTTACCTTCAACAACTTTCATCAGATTATGCCAAGTTTACTCGCTCAGTCTCCCGCACACTACAGTTGCAAGCAAATGACACGGATGGACCAAGCGCCTGCAGGGATCTAGTAAGGAATGCCACTGTTGTTTGCTCATCAGCATTTACGTTGTTTGATTTATTTTTCCATTCCTGTCGCCTACCAACTATTCCCTTCTTCTGAGCGTAGCTGCTGCACCCCATATAACTATACAGGGTGCTCCTTTGATCGTCACCGGGCCAAAGCATCAAACGAAAAAACTACAAAGAAAGAAACTTGTCTAGCCTGAAGAGGCAAACCAGATGGCGCTATGGTTGGCCCGCTAGATGGCGCTGCCATAGCTCAAACGGATATCAACTGCATTTTTTCAAAAAGAAATCCCCATTTTTATTACATATTCGTGTAGTACGTGAAGAAATATGAAGGTTTTAGTTGGACCACCTTTTTCGCTTTGTGATAGATGGCGCTGTAATAGTCACAAACATATGGCTCACAATTTTAGACGAACAGATGGTAACAGGTAGGTTCTTTAAATTAAAATACAGAATGTAGGTACGTTTGAACATTTTATTTCGGTTGTTCCATTGTGATACATGTACTTTTGTGAACTTATCATTTCTGAGAACGCATGATGTTACAGTGTGTTTACCTATCAATACCACATTAATGCAGTAGATGCTCAAAATGATATCCGTCAACCTCAATGCATTTGGCAATACGTGTAACGACATTCCTCTCAACAGCGAGTAGTTCGCCTTCCGTAATGTTCGCACATGCATTGATAATGCGCTGACACATGTTGTCAGGCGTTGTCGGTGGATTACGATGGCAAATATCCTTCAACTTTCCTTACAGAAAGACATCCGGGGACGACAGATCCGGTGAACGTGCTTGGATGACCAATCCACCTGTCATGAAGTATGCTGTTCAATACCGCTTCAACCGCACGCGAGCTATGTGCCGGACATCCATGATGTTGGTAGTACATCGCCATTCTGTCATGCACTGAAACTTTTTTGTAGTAACATCGGCAGAACATTACGTAGGAAATTAGCATACACTGCACCATTTAGATTGCCATCGATAAAATGGTGGCCAATTATCCTTCCTCCCATAATTCCGCTCCATACATTAACCGCCAAGGTCGCTGATGTTCCACTTGTCGCAGCCATCGTGGATTTTCCGTTGCCCAATAGTGCATATGATGCCGGTTTACGTTATTGCTATTGATGAATGACGTTTCGTCGCTAAATAAAACGCGTGCAAAAAATCTGTCATCTTCCCGTAATTTCTCTTGTGCCCAGTGGCAGAAATGTACACGACGTTCAAAGTCCTCGCAATGCAATTCCGCCGGCCGCGGTGGTCCTGTGGTTCTAGGCGCTCAGTCCAGAACCGCGCGACTGCTACGGTCGCAGGTTCGAACCCTGCCTCGGGCATGGATGTGTGTGATGTCCTTAGGTTAGTTAGGTTTAAGTAGTTCTAAGTTCTATGGGACTGATGACCACTGATGTTAAGTCCCATAGTGCTCAGAGCCATTTTTGAATGCAATTCCTGGTGCATAGAAATATGGTACGGGTGCAGTCGATTTTGATGTACCATTCTCAACACCGACGTTTTTGAGATTCCCGACTCTCGCGCAATTTGTCTGCTACTGATGTGCGGATTAGCCGCGACAGCAGCTAAAATAACTACTTGGGTATCATCGTTTGTTGCTGGTCGCAGTTGACGTTTCATATGTGGCTGAACACTTCCTGTTTCCATAAATAACGTAACTATCCGGTGAACGGTCCGGATACTTGGTTGATGTCGTCCAGGATACCGAGCAGCATACATAGCACACGCCCGTTGGGCATTTTGATCACAATAGCCATACATCAACACGATATCGACCTTTTCTGAAATTGGTAAACGGTCCATTTTAACACGGGTAATGTATCGCGAAGCAAATACTGATCGCACCTGCGGAATGTCACTTGATACCACGTTCTTATACATTTATGACTGTTACAGCGCCATCTATCACAAAACGAAAAAAATGGTTCAACTAAAACCTTCATATTTCTTTACATACTACACGAATATGTAATAAAAACTGGGGGTTCCTATTTAAAGAAAACGCAGTTTATATCCATTTGACTAATGGCAGAGACATCTAGCGGTCGACCATTGCGGCATCTGGTTTCCCCCTTCAAGATAGACGAGTTTCGTTCTTTGTAGTTTTTTCGTTTGATGCTTATTTCGTGAGATATTTGGTCCAGTCGCTATCAATGGTCCACCCTGTATACTCATATCTAGACCTGCCCCTGTTATTTGTTTCTTCCACTATCCCTTCAACAACCGTTTGCAGACACGAGCCATGCCCAAATATGCTGTTCTTTCATAGATATTTTGTATCGTTGATTCGTTACAGGACAGAATTCCTCACTAGATGAGTACCCGTCATTGCCCAGGTAATCCTATTAACCCATCTCTACCTCTCTCTGTCCATTTCCTCCCGCCCCCTCATTATGTACATCTCTTGCTTCCCGCTCATCTAGGATGTCTCCTGTTCGCCACTCCCTGTCCATCCTCTCCCCTCTTTCCGCCCATCACGTTCTCCTTTCTTTCTCTGTCCATCTCGTCTCCCGCTCCCCCTCCTGACCCATGTCCACCCTTTCTCTGCTCATTCTTTGCTCCCCCTCCACTGTCCAGTCCCTCTTCCCGCTTCTCTCTCTACATCATTACCACACCGTAATAGGAGGCTAGTGGTCTTTACTCCCACAGTATTTGTTCCCAGATAGTAAGTAATATGTGTACCAATTGGAATCAAGGCAGGGGTTTACGAGGAGAATTTTACGCACAACTTTGTCCACGTACGCACCTGCTACACAGATTTCACATATTACACTCTTATTCATACACATGTTACAAACGTATCTCTACTGAATTTCGCTGTGTAGTTTAGTTTTCACGCAGCTCAATGTTTTCGATATCACATCTCCCGAACTCTGTGTTGTAGAATGATATAATGTTGCATTTACAAACAGTGTTATATATGGCTACTATGTGTCAAATGTGTTGTGAAAGAGTTACCAGTAAAGAAGTAACAAATGTAAACGTCATGCATGATGTGGCAGTTTTCCGTGCATATCTGTCTTTATGACATCACATCACTCGAAGTACGTGTCGTACAATAATGTAAATTTTCAGTACATTTGATGACATATGTGAATACTGACTAAAAACGCGTTGCAAATGCAGTTACTATTAGAGAAGGGATAAATTACAACATTATGTTTCATGCGGCGCTTTTACTGCATGAACATCCAAAATTTAGTAAGCCATAAACTTTATTCCATTCATCATTTTTTGGGGGTTGTCAGCAATAAAAAGTTTTGTAAAGGTTGAAAATTATGTGTAAAATTTGTTGCAAGTCACTAAGTGCCTTCATTCTCAAACACTGGTCGAATAAAGTCTAGGTACTCGCGTGGCACGGACTACACGTTTCTTCACACCTGCAAACCACCCCTTCGACCGGTTGGTGGCTGTTACGCCCACAGGGATTCTGTCCAGACAGTAAATGGTATGTGTACGAAGTTTGGTTGAAATGCGTCCATTGGTTTAGGAGGGTATGTGGAGCATATACGTCATATGTGTGCGAAGTTTGGTTGAAATGGCTCGACTGCCTTAGGAGGATATGTGATACATACATACACACATACGGGGTGCCCATAATTAAAGTTCCAGTTTCAAAACACCGTAGGATGAGAACGACTGCTCAGAATGACGACAAATTTGAATGTAAAAAAGAACGAAAATTTTATCAATAGATGCCGCTATAAGCGCCTTGTCGTAATTGGGATCGGCTACAAATGACTGATGAACCGCAATATGATGGCTATGGTCTGAGTTCCAATTTACACCATCCGCACTGTTCAGTTTGCATGACTGTACAAGTTCGGCAATCAACAGCTACGTAAGTCCATCCACCATTACAAGTCGTACCACACAGGCTGGGAGAAGTCCGTTTTTAATTGTCCTGAGGCCAAAATCTGCATAAAAAGCAAAACTATACAGGTTTTTAATTGTCCTTGGGCCATAAACCGCGTAAAATGCAAAATCGCTCAGTTTCTAGTTGTCATGATGCTGGTGCAGGACATGGTCAATAAGCTGTCCACTATTTTCTGCTATAATTTGAAATCGAGAAACAGTATATTCCACAACAGATCGGAGTGTCTCAGCCAATGCGTGCCTTCATTTCAGTTACGTTCGTAACTGAAGTACCGAACACAACACCTTTGAGATAACCCCTAAGCCAGAAGTGATGAGGATTCAGAGCATCTGATCTGCACGGTCAGGTTGTAGGGAAATGACAGTTGATAGTTGTAGAATTTCCGAAATGCCTCTGCAGCAGGCTCTTCACCGGCCGTGCAATGTCCGGAGGAGTGCCATCTAGCACAAGATTTATCCTACCCACACATCCATGCTGTTGGAGGGATAGAATAACATTGGTACGCCAAAGACCCTCATAGGGCTTATCAGTAGTGGAAAGGTAACAGGACCCGTAGGACACAAAAATGGTTCAAATGGCTCTGAGCACTATGGGACTTAACTTCTGAGGTCATCAATCCCCTAGAACTTAGAACTACTTAAACCTAACTAACCTAAGAACATCACACACGTCTATGCCCGAAGCAGGATTCGAACCTGCGACCGTAGCGGTCGCGTGGTTCCAGTCTGAAGCGCCTAGAACCGCTCGGCTACAGAGCACACATCTTTCTTGATGGCAGGATACCTAAAAGTAACTCTTGAACATGACTGATTTTGTATGGATTGCAAAGCAGGATGTTTCGTAGGACTTTATGCACCGAGTTCGCCGGCATGCCCAGCGATAGGGCAATTCCCGTGCACTACATTTTTGCACGCCACCGCTCGACCCTTCCTACAATACTGTGGCCACATTTTTGACAGAAGTCGGATTAACTGCTTTCCTCACATTGCCACATTGCACTTCAAAAGAACCTGTCTTCTCGAATTTTGTAATCATTTTCTCAGGACCCTTAGCAGACATCGGAAGAATGCCTTTTTTTCATACCTTTGAGTATCCGGAACCCATGTAAAAGAGATTTACTAGCAGCGTGCGGTCCTTCACGGAGATGGTCATGTTGGTATCTCGGACGCAGACTGAGGAACAACAATTTGCTTATTCTGACGCTTACGGTGCCATCTATTGGTCAAAGTTTTGTTATATTTTTTTATTACATGACGCTACGCTCTGCGTCAATCATATGCTGTTCAAATGTAACATGATTCCGAGCAGTGGTTCTCTTTCTACAGCGTCTTGAAACTGGAACTTTAATTATGGACACCCTGTACATACATTTTATGATATGTATGGGATTGATCAATCGATCGTCGCCGGCCGGAGTGATCGAGCGGTTCTAGGCGGTACAGTCTGGAACCGCGCGACCGCTACGGTCACAGATTCGAATCCTGCCTCGGGCATGGATGTGTGTGATGTCCTTAAGTTAGTTAGGTTTAAGTAGTTCTAAGTTCTAGGGGCCTGATGACCTCAGCAGTTAAGTCCCATAGTGCTCAGAGCCATTTGAACCAATCCATTGTCGTGTGTAGAGACACTGATGCTATGTGTTGGTATACTGCCGTATATTAATATTTGTAAATTCTTCTCTCTCTTCTTTCCCTTTTCTTGCTTATCTACGAGGTCAACACTGTCATACGGGTTTGGCAATATTAGGACCAGTTGGTGGCCAGATGCCTTCTTTTCTGACGCCACCAGTCCCCGCCCTCTCCCTCCGGAATGGATTTTGTATATCTCTTTTCTTTGCATCTAGAGTAAATTTCATGTTCAAGAGTGAGAATATCTTTCTATATGTTTACATAGTGTTATCTGAGGTGGGGCATAGGTACCAGCCCAGCATTTACTTAGTTGTAGGTGGGAAACCACCTAAAAACCACATCCATCCTGGCCAACTCACTAGCCCCCAGTGACAATCCACGAGGCAGATTCGATCCAGGACAGGCTTTCCTCCCTAAATCTCGGAAGTGGCATGTTAACACATTCAGATGTAGAGGCAAGTCTGTTGTATAGAATTTTAACACTTTGGACTTTATTTTAATTCATGCAGATCGTTACTCTGTAAGGCAGCAAGATCTTGCCATTATATATTTAACTTACATGTAGATTTACATTTATATCAGATCACTGTCTATAGTATTATTAATCTTTTTATAGGCTAATACTGGCAAGCACCACATTCTAAATTTCTGTAGTACTGCATGTCTGGGAATTAATTAGGGCTGAGCACTGACGGAAGAGCCAAGGTAGGCCAGACATTCCTCACAAGCAGCTATGGGCTGAAGAGGGGCTGGAAAGAGACTTGTCAAGTTTTGCAGAGGCAGACATTCACTGCCCAGAGAGAGAACAGTGTGTGGCAGCGGCGGTCTATAGTACTGGAGATAGCAGAACCCCAGCAGCATGGGCAGAGCGGGTAGGAGGTTGCTCTCTGGTGCAATGGAAAAAAAAATTCATAACTGCATACCTAGAGAAAGAGCGTCATGAACAGAAGAGTGTGAAAGGACATCTTTTTAGCACAAAGAAATGCACGATCGTGAACTGACCAAAGTATCTTCTCACAGGGAGCGCCAGGTAGTGTTTAAAACCAGAGACGCTTTTTTTATTGGTTTAGTGCTAAAGCTGTAGGAGTGGAAACGGAAATTGCCAGAAAATCTTCTAATAGGAGTATGAACTTCAGGTGGTTGGATGGCAAATTCATGACTGATGTAATCGGAGATAACGTTTTCGTAATGGCCACTGGGATTGGTCGCCTGAGTGCAAACGTAGGTGCTGAGTGTCCAGGAGGGAGCAGAGGACGACATGAGCAAGGACTTCCGTCCAGGGTCTACTGAGATAACATCCCTCTATCCCTCGAGGGATAGAGCTAGAGAGTTTGGTGACAAGAGCCGCAGTGGAAAATCTGGAGGTTAGATTTTGAGAAGTATTGCTTTAGACATAGGAAGCGCGTGAAGTCGTTTATCTGTGGCCGAGTTGTTATTCTGTTTACTCAAGTGACGATTCCTTAGCTCTCTGTGAAGTTTGACACACGCTAAAGTACTGCTTTGTGGCAGAATAGTTGAGCCCAATTTCTGCTCCTAATTAGTAAGCAAACAGAAATCTTGACTCGTGTTCTGCCTTGTACTGAAATAATTTCATCCCTTGGAGTTTGTGGATGGCATTTCGGAACCACTGCGTAGACAGAGAATAGTAGGTATGTCATGTATGTCATCTGCACAGCGGCCAACGCCCCAGAGAGCATGTCGTAAGTGCAGTACAACTACTATCCATACTTAATTAGGTAATACGTGCACTCTGGTTTGGCGGATAGGGAAATACAGAGTGTAGACTTCCATTTGCTCGTCCTCTGAGATTTTTCCAAAAGAGCTAGTCGTACTGAAGGTCTGTTTCTCACAACTAATTAGTACCAGCCAACTTTGTGTCTATCTATTGAAGGGGGCAGGGTCTAAAGAAAGTCATACATATGTTCTGCCAGTCTCGAAATTAATACAATACGATATTGCGTACTTCATATTTATACAATTTTTTGGAAGCTGCTTGTTTTTAGAGAGTAAATAATTTACGGTAGCCACGTTGTGTTTCATGGTACTAGAGTGAAACAACGTGACTATCGTTGTCATTCGGATAGGAATGATTGATGTGATGTGCTAAACTGAAGTGAAGTAAAACCACAACATGATACTTCCTTTTATGGAAGTAGAAGCTGTCCTCTGAACTGAGGCGAGTCATGAAACTTGTACAGATATCACTCTATTCTGTACACATCCAAAACAGTTGCACGAAACTATAGTCCATCGACGGGCATCAACAGAAGCGGGGAGATATTTAGGTATGCTGGTGAGACCCTGGCTGAGATTTATGCCAAGTGCTGCAGGGTTTTATGCTGATAACAGTGAGTCCTGTCTTATTTACTATGGTAACTGGAACAAACTGTAACTCAGTGCGTTTCTCTCCGATGATTAGAATGGTTGGTAAAGGCTAGACGCCTCGCCAGCTCGATTTGATATTATATTCAATAAATATTATGTATTGTACACACATACTGTAATATCCTCGCCGCACTCGGACATAGAGATCGGGATCGCGATGGACGCCGCAAAGTTGTTTGATTTCGCATGGACATGGAGTCTGTTGGCAAGAACCTCTGGCGGCGTAAGCTAGGAAGAAAATGGAGCCCTTCGCTCATACGGCTGCGTTGATGTTTCCGAAACTTTCCGATCGCCGACGCTATTGTTGAATCCAGTTACTCGCTTGCTCTTCGTTTTTCTCTTGGTTTGCTGTTGTGACTTTGTTTATACTTTGTCGATAATTCTTCGCTTTCACGTTTTGGATTAATCTCGGTTTGTCCTTTTGGATACGTGTAGTATTTTCTTCGTTCACCACTACATCCACTTTGCTGCACTTCCACACTTGGGAATTTGTGTTTTTTTCCTTTCACCTTCGCTTAATACCCCACAGCAAAGTTCGAACGGCCTGCCTTCATGTCCTTGATGTTAACAGTAAGGCTTATCAAAGTTCGTCCACTACGCTGGGGACTAAAGAGGGTAAAACCCTCTGCGTATTCAAGTGGGTATGATAGTAACATGTTAACGAGCCGGGGATACGACACTGCTGATCTTCGACAGTCTCTTGCTTCAAATGATATCGAAATTCGTTGACCTCTCAGGAACCTCGTCTATAGATTTAATATTTAACTATCTAAAATGTCTGTCAGTTATTATCAATTACCTTCGTTTTTTTAATTTATTGTAGAAGTTACTCTCGTTTTCCTTCTATTTTTTTAATTTATTGTGGAGACTGGGCAGTACTTCATTTCACTAAGCAACAGACTTAGTTCATGTTTACTTTCGGCCATTACTCTTATAAAATTAACAAATATGCAGTAACCAGTGGCAAAATCATGTTTTATTTATTAAAAATAAATAAAACATGATTTGATTTATTTAGTAATTTTATGGTTTACGGTCGTTGCATGACTTGGGGATCACATGGAGCTCACCATTCATGAGATTACTGTTATGCTGTCAGTGTATCGTAACACACTGATTTTAAGTGCGTGACAAACCACTTCCACAACGAAATAGTCGTTTGCTTTCCTCACTGCCTGTTTAATACAGAAACTAAATATCAGTGGTAACAATACAATGGGTAACCCCGTTTTAACCATTCCTGATTTTGACCTCTAACATCATCCTTTCAGTGTTAAATACTCCCGTCTGTTTCGAATGAAACGAAAGTATTACGTTACTATTCCTATAGCTGATGCTACACTATGAGTAATTAAGAATAAATACTTTCTTATACCATTCTACATTATTAACACCGTTCTTCAAATCTACAAATATAGTGTATGTTGTGTCAACAAAATTTTAAAATACTCGACGTTTCAATCCCTCGGTTGCTATTTTCTTAAGGATTGTCCTCGTGTCCCCAGGTGGTTGAATTCTGTCAGAAAACTTATGAAAGGCTGTCTTCCCGCATTTATTCAAAGAAGTGAGGTTACAGTTAGCTATTGGTGGGTCGCCGTCCGTGAGTAAATACTGGCAACTGATGGAGAGGGCGAATGCAGTCTAAATATTAGTTGTCACACCATCGAGGCGACTTCCTGTTAGTTGTTTATGTCCCTCGCACGCAGTGACTGTATTTTCTTCCTTGATGGCTGGTAGCCACAAAGCAGAAAGCCGTAGCCGTCATCTTTATTGAAACTTCGATCATTTACTGAGATTCCAACTCTTCCCGGACTTCCTTCCCGTAAATATTACTTTCTTTGGGCAGCAAAGGATATATTTTCAACATTATTTTGCTATTTTTCTGAATAGTTTATTAGGCAGCAGCATTACCTGGTACATATCTAAAAGAAATGTTCAGATTGTCTGCTAAATAGGAGTAGCAGAATGTGTACATCAGTTTATGGAATGACACTCATCACTTCCGTTTCACTGGGTAACATCCCGTCAGTTACTGCAACCTGTGACCTTTCAGACAGGAAACCACGAATCCAGTGGCACAACTGAGACGATAGTCCATAGGAAAGCAATGTGGTTGGCCACTGTTTATGAGGCATGATGACAAAGACTTTTTTTTATTCTATAAAGACGAAATAAATTTGAGAGTTCCTCACGAAATACGTCGTGCGAATAAAGTTCCAGCCGTGTCTCAAAAGAGTGATTCTTTCCAAATCCATGCTAGTCTGATGTCAATAGGTAATATATTTCGTGGTATTTCATAGCGTTGGAACGAAGTATTTCTTCACACCTCCTGCTACAAGGCGATGCCGTTGAAATGGATCTGTAACGCAATGGATTCGTTTATTTTCTTTCGAATGTATTGCTGCGGTCTGTGCTACTTTCCATTCTTCTCCCTCATAGTAAATACTAGAATACTCTTCATTACATCGTAGGAAGCGTAATTCAGCCGAAGATGCACTAATAAATTATTAGCCTACTCTATGAGACCGTAATGAGAACATCATTGAACATGACATCTTGGGTTGTCGGGTGTTCTGCCGGATATCAGCGTCGTACTTGCACGATATTTCGGTCACGTAGCTCGTAACCTTCATCAGGTGCGACCTGAGACTGCTCCTCGAGTGGACCTGGTTCAGTATTTATGCCGATGGCCTTTCCCCTCCACCAACGGCTGCAGGCGCTTCCTCTGCGGTCCGCGCCCATTCCCTGCGACCTGCTGGAGCGTTGCTGCTCCGTTTTCCGTCCGCTGCGGTTCTAGGTGTTCCCTCTGCGGTCCGCGCCCACCAAACCCGCTCCTGGGGGTTTCATCTACGGTCTGGGGTACCAAGCGTTCCCCCTGCGGTCCGCGCCCGCTCACCACGACCTGTTGGAGCGTTGTCGCTCCGTTTCTTCATCCCAGACGAACAGTTCGGATTCAGGAGCGGACATTCGACCACTCACCAGCTCCTGCGGCTGGTAGAAGAGGCCATGCGAGCCCTGGAGACCAGGGAATACCTTGGTGCGGTGTTCCTCGATGTCTCCAGGGCCTTCGACTCCGTGTGGCACGACGGCCTCGTGTACAAACTATTTGTGCATGGGGTACCGACATCACACGGAGTCCTAATCCGCTCCTAACTCGCCGACCGGACGTTCCACGTCCGACTAGATGATGGCACCTCAACCCACAGGCCGATACGAGCTGGAGTGCCGCAGGGGTCCGTCCTTGGCCCCCTGCTGTACTCCATTTTCACTGCTGATGCCCCATGAGTAGCGCCGGTGAAGTTAGCACTCTACGCCGACGACACCTCGCTATTAGTGCGGAGCATGAACGCAAGAGAAATGCGACGCCTCCTCCAGACAGGCTGCGACACCCTGGGCGCTTGGTCTACTAAGTGGCGGCTCAAACAGAACGCTGCTAAGAGCCAAGCAGTAGTCTTCACGAGAAGGCTGCTGCCGCCCGATCTGCCGCCGGTTACTGTCACGGGAAGCCCCATCCCGTGGAGTAAAACCAGCAAATACCTCGGGGTCACACTCGACCACAGGCTCACATGGAAACCGCACGTCCAGGAGGTAAAGAGCAAGGCCACAGGGCGACTTCACACCCTATACCCTCTGCTCAATCCCACATCGACGCTACCCCCTCATCACGGCATCACATTGTACCTAGCACTGGTCCGCCCAGTACTGGAGTAAGCAGCCGTGGTGTGGGGAATGGCAGCCGACTCTCACATCGACACACTGCAGAGGGTGCAGAACAGAGCACTGAAGCTCGCCCTGCGCCTTCCAAGACGATACTCTACCACACTGCTCCATGAGCAGACCGGCATCCTGCGACTGCGGGACAGATTCAAACAGTCTGCGAGACTGTTTTACAGGAAGACAGAAGAGTCTGAAAACCGGCTCATCAAAGATCTGGGCCACAATATACATCGAAGGCCAACTACCCGTTGGCCTGACCTTCTGAGGGAATAACCCCCCTCAACAGGAAGGATGCATCAGCATCCCGACAGGACGCATCTTAACTGAGGCTCTACAAACATTATACACAGGTATTGCAGGAACAACACGAAAGTGTTTACACTGCACCCTCACGAGCACAGGAAAGCTCGTAAGGTAACAGCAGCAGCAGCAGCCGCTCCGTTTCTCGTCCGCTGCGGCTCTTGATGTTCCCTCTGCGGTCCGCGCCCGCCAGTCCCATTTCTGGGTGTTCCATCTTCGATCTGGTGCGCCTGGCGGTCCGTCAGGGGCTCGTTTTCCATCTCCATGTCTCTGGTTCTTCTGTTTGTGTAGTGTTGCAGCTGGCCCCGTTGCTCCTTTAAGAATTCCAGAGCTGGATCCCAGGCTCTGCTTAGCTGGTACCCTGTGTCACGGTTCATAAGATCTACATTGTGAATTACCTGTATCAGCCAGCACAAGGGCAATGAGGAGGCGGTGAACGCTCCAATTGGGCGTTTGCTCCATGAAAATGTCGATGCATTGTAAAGAGTAAGAGGCAGTAGCTCTCTGTCCAAACTGGCACGAGAGTAACATTTTACCTCCTCTGCGACAGAGCTACAAACAACCGTATCAAACTCAGAAATACATCTTTAGAAATTTGTTCATGATAAGATGGCTCGCTACGTTCAGTAGTCAATAGACCTAGAAGTAAGAAACACAAAATACTGAGGAACTGCTACTGAAAATACACAGATCTATTCATGACATCGTATCACTGAATACTCTGTAAAATGTGTTACTCTCACAGCCACAGTGTCGTATTTATGTTATAGTGCAGCAAAGCTGCTTGAGTATGACAAACGACTTCACGTTTAATTAACGTAGCCATTCGTTGTGTGTTATGGTGAGACATCAGTTGTATTAGTGTAGTGCATATTAATAGCGTTTCCTGTTAAGTTATGGAGCAAAATACCTACAAATAACATAGAAATTGTCAACAATATATTCCACATTTTTATCGAAAACCGTCTGACGATGTGCAGGTAGTTTTTCGATCCCACATATGTAGCGACTTGCTGATTCTAAATTAAGTCGCGTTTTAAGTGCAATCGAAAAAACAAAACACACAAAAACACTCAACTAACTTTGTGGGTAGTTAATCTGTAAGGGGTGAAAAAGATAAACACATGTGGGTGCCAGATTAGAAGACGTACGATATGCGTGTTTGCCAACCAAGCTCCTTGGTGCTGTTTTCCAGGTCGTATTTATTCATTTGTTGGCAACAAATGTCATCTGCGAAGGAAACATTCTTGTGAAGCAGTTTGTAACACAAAACACCTTCTTTGTGCCACAACATGTATATCAATAAAAATACATTTTGTGGGCGTATACACGCCATCGCTTATGATAATATTCAGTATGGCTTACCACTATTTTCTCCTTATGAAGTTACCATACAGTACTTCAAATCGCCATCAGGCCGGACTGATATAGCAAATGCCAGGATCAGTCCTTTGAAAGGGCACAGACGACTTCCTTCCCAATTCGAGATTCTGCTTCACGATTGATTTCGTTTTCGACAAGATGTTTTACTGTAATCCTCCTTCCTTTCTTCTAACCTTAGAATGACTACTGAAGGTAAGTGTTTCACAAAAACTAATTGGTCGTCACACTTGTCAGTTGTTGAAGACACTGTTATTGACCTTAGTAATAAATCCCAGAAACGTTCTTCATCAACACCTGTTTGTCTTCCCTGTAAGTAGGCTGTATGGGTTTTTTATTGGTAACGCCACGCAGCGCTCTGTATGAAGATCACTGGCTGTGCTGTGTGCAGTCTGTGGCTGGTTTGCATTGTTGTCTGCCATTGTAGTGTTGGGCAGCTGGATGTTAACAGCGCGTAGCGTTGCGCAGTTGGAGGTGAGCCGCCAGCAGTGGTGGATGTGAGGAGAGAAATGACGGAGTTTTGAAATTTGTAAGACTGGATGTCATGAACTGCTATATATATATTATGACTTTTGATGATAGTAAGGTAAATACATTGTTTGTTCTCTATTAAAATCTTTCATTTGTTAACTGTCCCTATCAGTAGTTAGTGCCTTCCGTAGTTTGAATCTTTTATTTAGCTGGCAGTATTGGCGCTAGCTGCATTGCAGTAGGGTTAATGTAGGTTAATGTTAGTCAGGGCCATTTATTTGTAGAGATTTTTGAAAGTCAGATTGCGTTGCGCTAAAAATATTGTGTGTCAGTTTAAGCAGTCTTGTATAATTTTTCTAAGGGGACGTTTCATATGTCGACCCTTAGCCGAGGATACCTCACTGTAATCTTCTGGTTTTTGCCTTGTAGTTTGTGTAATTAGTGTAGCTTTTGTTTATTGCTAGCACGTAATTATAGAGAGTATTTCCTTTGTAGTTGTAGTTTTTCATTGTTGTACAGTAAAACAGTTGTGGCATGCATGTAGATTTCCAGCAAGTATTTCGCAGCTGCGCTTGCAATTAACGAGATATTATTTACAGTGCTACGTTAATGTGTTCTGTTATTTTTGCTCTTCAAATTGTGCTTTTCTGTGTTGTCGTGTGAAATATTGTGACAATAATGGCGTGTGAAAAACGTAATACTAGGCTCCAAAGTAAACTGAGAAATGACAGTGAATACGAAAGCAGTGTGTTAGCGCCACCGAGTAATGAATTAACTAATGTTCAAAGTAGTAATTTGGTAACTGTACATAGGGAAATGGAGCGGGCTGCAAACAATGGTGTAGACAGTGAAACAGTTAGTGAACAGGAAAGCATTATCGATCGATCGGTTGGCAACAGCTTGCCTCAGGAATCCGAAATGACAGGACAGAATCTTGCAAATACTGTAGATTCAGGTTTTGCGTCCTCACCGTTTTCTCAAATAAGTCAAGACACATTTTCTGTTTTTCAAACTGCGAATATTGCCGGTTCAAATGCATTGCCGAATAGCACTAAGGAACATGTTTCAGACACCAGTGCACTGTTATTACAATTAATGCGACAAATGGGACAAAAGCTTCAAAAGTTAGACACAATGGAACAAAATCAGAGACAAACACAGCAACAGTTAGACACAATGGGACAAAATCAGAGACAAACACAGCAAACGCTTCAAAAGTTAGACACCACACTTGAGCAAACACGTGAAGATTTTACTACTGAGTTACATAACATTGAATCGAAATGTCAAAAAGTCTGTAATGACGTAAAAACACAGATTTGTGAGCATTTTCAACCTATTTTTTCGCAGCATGAAAATGCAGTACAGAATCGCGAAGCAGCCATAAAAGAACTGCAAACTATTGGTCATGAAAATCATGAGACCTTGCAAGCTAAAATTGACTCAGTTGCATCTACCGATTCAGTTACGCAACTTGCAAAAAATTCAAGAAAACTTAAAGGACACAGTAGATACTCTGAAAATTGGTTCAGAAAGACACATGGAGGAAATTAGTTCGTTATCAGAGAGTGTACTTGAACTTTCGTATCAGCTAACTAATTTACCTACGAAGGTAGATGATAATCTGAATGACACAAAACCGGTAGTCTTTAATGACACAGAAGAGTGCGAACTAATTAGGAAAGTCAAACAAAATCAGAATCAAATTAATACGCAACACCAAAGAGAAATCCGGGAAGTACAAGATCAGCCGACACAGGTAATATAAGAATTACGTATTTCAGAGGACACTCGCTTTCCAATACGGGAAGAGGGACATAGAAATACGGAACAGCCGCAAAATAATAACACGGGGTACTTCGGAAATTATGAAAGAAATTGGCAAGGTACACCGAATGTTTAGATGGAACCGCCGAAACGACGTAACAATGACCGACATGCGACTCGCCGACATGATGATTTTGACTATAAGCTGTTCATTACTACACGTAAATTCAAACATTTAAGAATTCTGGCAACGACATTCATCCACAAGCGTGGTTTCATCAATTCTCTCATTTTTTTCCTCCCAACTGGTCATTGCAGCACAGATTAGAATTTATGTGTGGCTGCTTAGAGAATGAACCAGCTGTAAGAATGCGATCGGTCATTCACGATTGTCACAGTGAAGGAGAATTTTATCATGCCTTCCTCTCTGCATATTGGTGTCAAGCTACACAAGACCGAGTAAAACATAGCATCATAATGATGAAACATTTTGAACAACCTGAATTTTCCAGTCTTATGAAATATTTTGAAGACATGTTGCACAAGAATCTGTACCTGTCAAACCCATACAGCCCCTCAGAACTCATTCGCATTTGCTTAATCAAATTACCTGAACATTTACGACATATTATTTTGGCAGGACGTTGCAAAGACGACATTGAAGCTTTCAGGGACTCTTACAAGAATTGGAAATTGACACTGACAATCGCGGGACGCGAAAACAGGGACACAGCAATTACAGGTCACATCCGTCACAATTCCGAGAGGAAAGAAATAATAACTGGACGCGACAAGGCTATTCTTACAACGTAAATCGTGACCAAAACAGACACCACCCGTATGACAACCACTGGCAGAGTAATAGTTACTGAGAAAGATCGCATTTCTGTAGTAATGAATATAACAGCGACAATCATAGAAACAGACAATATGGCAACCAGAACTATTATTATCACGGGAGACACAATAAATTCAGACGCAACGGTCCACTGTGCAGTGATAATTCAGGGAGAAAATCTCCACCACATGACCGACAAATAAGAAACTATGTAAACTACCGACAAAACATTCAAACAGGGCAGGGCCTTCTCGTCAAGGGGAATTTGTAGAAGTAAGGCCTCCTAATCCCAATAACGACGCGCGCCAACAAAGAGACAGACCATGACTCGCATCGCAGGCAGCCACGTGCGCCGCCTGGCTCAGAGGAAAATAACATAGACGCTAACATTGAGAAAAATTGCAGTATTCCTTACCGACGTATACAACGTGATAATTGCTTTGAAGTTTAAACTCTGTCCACTAGGAAGAATAAAGGATAGCACCACATTTAACATGTAAAACCATTTATTCAGAGATAATCTGCCTTTTAACTTTTTCTTTGCCATAAAACGTTTCAATTCACATTTCTAGTACGCTTTGTCAGACTTAGAAACTGTTACCATGCAACAATGTTTGAAGTTAAATATCCATTCAAGAACCAAAAGAACTTATTTAAACTCTGGAGATCCCACCGAGATTCACGAATTGCATTGTTGTAGTGAACAGACGACACAGTGTTATTGTGTGTGTACATTCTTGCTTGTTAGTTGCACGATTACGTAACGACTATAAGGCTCACATACTTAGAACATTTACCAGTACTGTTAATGAGATTTTAATGCAACATTTTCGTTTACTTGAAAATACATTATGGATTTAAAGTTCTTTCTGTGAGATACCAGATGACACAGTGCTTAGTTTATGTGACAGCTACACGATTTTATCACGACGCTACTAATGAGTGACAATTTACAATGTTGCTTTTGCGGTGTTTCTGTTTTATATCTGCACAGTTTTTCTGAATTCTTCTGGGAAATAAAACACGTTTTAGTAGGAACTTTTGAGACAGCCTTTTCCATAGTACAACAACACGTTACAGCACAGTACTTTCTTCATCATGGCAATAAGCGTAATAACTAAGATATCTATACGCAAAGCATTTCACTTTTGTTTATCATGAGGTAAGTACATTGACTTCTGCAGAACTTAGCTTTCGGAGGACGATAACTGCGACACTTCCACAGAGATTATCTTACAACAAGACACACAGTTTAGCGCTACAGTACACGTATTTGAGTGATTAACTTTGTACTTAAAACATTTGTTTTTAAAGATATTTGAATTACAAAGAGAGCTTTCCATGATACATTTCATTCCATTTCTGTAATCTGTAACACCTGAGGGTATAATTACATTAATCGTCAGGGGGGTACACGCTTACTTTGTGTACCATGTGTATGGCAAGCACAAGGGGCCCTAGCTAATATGGTATTTGCTTATACAGCTTTACACATCGGTACCATATTTCTCTAACACAGAATTACATAGCTATCTGACATCTGACCATTTAACTGAGAGAGGCAAATATTTATTTTACTACATCAGTGACAGATGTTTACGTAATTACACGGTTGGATAACTTCACACTTATGAAATTGTATTTTGTCTGTACTTTGTGAAATTTTCATATTTTTTCGGAACCATTGTGACACTATGAGAGCTATGAATGATGTATTTGGTATGAGATCATGATTTTTAAAGTACGTTTGAGATAGATGGCAATTTTGACATGAGCAGAGAATTTTTTTAGGTTTTGAAATTATTGGAGAACGCTACGACGATTTTGAGAATTTGACTGAGGTGTTATGATGTTATTATTACGATAACTATGTGTATTATGCTGTTGCGGTATGTTTATGATCAATAAGCTGATGCTATATGAGTTATTTGATTACGCTACATGCTACATATCTGTTATGATTAAATATTGAAGAAGTGTCGACAAATAAGGTAAGGAATAATGAGTAGTGGTTAGGGACTCTGGTTTGTGAAGAAGGTGGTTGGTAACCAAGAATCGTACTTTAAGAGTTATGAAATGTATGTAAATGCGTGAATATATTACAATGCCGACGAAAACTTTTTGGACACTGTTATATCAATAGGATTTTGTTTCTACAGATTTGTAACGCAAATTCTTGACCTTCTCCTTATCAGTGTTTTCCACATATTCCTTTCCTCTCCGATTCTGCGTAGAACCTCCTCATTCCTTACCTTATCAGTCCACCTAATTTTCAACATTCGTCTATAGCACCACATCTCAAATGCTTCGATTCTCTTCTGTTCCGATTTTCCCACAGTCCATGTTTCACTACCATTCAATGCTGTACTCCAGATGTCCATCCTCAGAAATTTCTTCCTCAAATGAAGGCCGGTATTTGATATTAGTAGACTTCTCTTGGCCAGAAATGCCTTTTTTGCCATAGCGAGTCTGCTTTTGATGTCTTCCTTGATCTGTCCATCATTGGTTATTTTACTGCCTAGGTAGCAGAATTCCTTAACTTCATTGACTTCGTGACCATCAATCCTGATGTTAAGTTTCTCGCTCTTCTCATTTCTACTACTTCTCATTACCTTCGTCTTTCTCCGATTTACTCTCAAACCATACTGTGTACTCATTAGACTGTTCATTCCGTTCAGCAGATCATTTAATTCTTCTTCAATTTCACTCAGGATAGCAATGTCATCAGCGAATCGTATCATTGATATCCTTTCACCTTGTATTTTAATTCCACTCCTGAACATATCTTTTATTTCCATAATTGCTTCCTCGATGTACAGATTGAAGAGTAGGGGCGAAAGGCTACAGCTTTGTCTTACACCCTTCTTAATACGACCACTTTGTTCTTCATCGTCCACTCTTATTATTCCCTCTTGGTTGTTGTACATATTGTATATGACTCGTCTCTCCCTATAGCTTACCCCTACTTTTTGCAGAATCTTGAAGACCTTGCACCATTTTATATTGCCGAACGCTTTTTCCAGGTCGACAAATCCTATGAACGTGTCTTGATTTTTCTTTAGCTTTGCTTCCATTACTAGCTGTAACGTCAGAATTGCCTCTCTCATACCTTTACTTTTCCTAAAGCCAAACTGATCGTCACCTAGTGCATTCTCAATTTTCTTTTCCATTCTTCTGTATATTATTCTTGTAAGCAGCTTCGTTGCATGGGCTGTTAAGCTGATTGTGCGATAATTCTCGCACTTGTCAGCTCTTGCCGTCTTCGGAATTGTGTAGATGATGCTTCTCCGAAAGTCAGATGGTATGTTGCCAGACTCATATATTCCACACACCAACATGAATAGTCGTTTTGTTGCCACTTCCCCTAACGATTTTAGAAATTCTGATGTAATGTTATCTATCCCTTCTGCCTTATTTGACCGTAAGTCCTCCAAAGCTCTTTTAAATTCCGATTCTAATACTGGATCCCCAATCTCTTCTAAATCGACTCCTGTTTCTTCTTCTATCACATCAGACAAATCTTCACCCTCATAGAGGCTTTCAACGTATTCTTTCCACCAATCTGCTCTCTCCTCTGCATTTAACAGTGGAATTCCCGTTGCACTCTTAATGTTACCACCGTTGGTTTTAATGTCACCAAAGGTTGTTTTGACTTTTATGTACGCTGAGTCTGTCCTTCCGACAATCGTATCTTTTTCGGTGTCTTCACATTTTTCCTGCGGCCATTTCGTCTTAGCTTCCCTGCACTTCCTATGTATTTCATTCCTCAGTGACTTGTATTTCTGTATTCCTGATTTTCCCGGAACATGTTTGTACTTCCTCCTTTCATCAATCAACTGAAGTATTTCTTGTGTTGTCCATGGTTTCTTCGCAGCTACCTTCTTTGTACCTATGTTTTCCTTCCCAACTTCTGTGATGACCCTTTATAGAGATGCCCTTACCTCTTCAACTGTACTGCCTACTGCGCTATTCCTCATTACTGTATCTATAGCGTTAGAGAACTTCAAACGTATCTCGTCATTCCTTAGAACTTCCGTATCCCACTTCTTTGCATATTGATTTTTCCTCACTAATGTCTTGAACTTCAGCCTACTCTTCATCACTACTACGTGATATGGGTATTAAATATGGTCATTTTTACTGTAATATTTTTTCTGCTTGAGCTTTGTCATTTTTAGATATAAGTTATTGCATTTGCTGCTGCTTGCTTTGACAGTTTCCATTTTTTATCATTGCTGTTTGTGTTAATTGTTGTGTGCTGCTGCTTTGCCTTATCCCTTAGTTTAGCATGAGCCCAGTAGATTTAAGTTAGCTTAAGAGGGGGTAGACTATATAAGAGAATGAGTTGCGATGAATTGGAAGAAATGCACTGAGAAGTTATACGAAAAAAGCACAGAAAGCAGGTATAGGTAGGATTTTCTTGGAAATAAATGATGAGATAAGATACTGGAAAATAAACAATGAGGTAAGAAGTATGTGAACATAAGAATATAGAAAGGAGATATAGATAGCAATTTTTGGGAATAATGAAGAACGAAGGGAGATCTCCAAGAAGTAAAGAAAGTTTTGTTTGCAAAATAGTGCAGTGAAACAAACCCTGTCCGTTCCTTGTGTTATCCCACTATGTGTTTTTGTACCCTTGTATATTTGTGTTTTTCTTGTCTTTATGGGTTTAGCTGATACAAGTTATGTTGTAGAATTTTTCTAATAATATGTTATTTTCTTTGTAAAGATGTTTAGACGTTATTTATTCTGTTTTGTTTTAATGCTCATGTGTGAAATTAATGTTTCGAAAAGTATTCTCATTGTTTTATATATTTACTTATGTCATAATACCTGTAACACTGATGTACATGTTTATTTCCATTCTTTTGTAAAGCCTGTTTTAATATAAATGTTATCTGTATTGTTATGTTCTTTAATGATGTATTTTGTACCTTTGTTATTGTATTCTTATGTTATAAAATTGTAATTAATACCAGTTCATCAAATTAAGTAACATGTGAGTTACATTTCACTGCACACGTTTCTGTATACGTCATTGTATATGGACAATATGTGAGAAGTAGGGACTGATAGTGTTTGCACGTGTGTTAATAATTCAGCAAGGGACTGGATAACAGCATTGCTGCTTCTAAGGACAATTAAAAAAAAGCCTTTGTGAGTGCACAAGTGGTGGTTTTGGACTTGCTATATTGTCCACAAGACTCTTCGATGGTGACTGTGCACCTGCACAGTCGCAACAGATGGCTGCTGGCCATCTCTACAAGGACTACAGTGGGTGTCCATCTTTGATGACTCACCAATACCATTATTTCTACAAGGACCGCAGTGTGTCTGGACTTCTGATGGCTCACCAATACCATACTCTCTACCAGGACTACAGTGGGTCTGTTCTGTAATGACCTACCTACCAATATTCTTCAAAACTTCGACTGACTCTGCTGTGGGTTTGCTCTGTTGTGGCCCATTACCTGTCTGCATGTCAAGAGTCAGCACTGTCTTTCCCTTGGAAGGATAACACTACTTCTTCAAGACTGCATGGAAATCCACTACTTCTGTGTGCATTTTCTTTTACTGCTCAGACTTTGAGAAAAAAAAGCACTGCAATTTTACAGTGATGAATGATCAGGACTGTCTTTATGGACTGTGAGAAAATTTTAGCCTTTGAACAACATTGTATCAATAAGTGTGTGCATTTGATTTCTTTGTTATTGTAATTATGAAAATTTTTTTCAAATCTGTATTGGCCACTGCCCAAAACTATTTGTAAAATTTTTTGTGGGGAGCATAGGGGCTATGTAAGTAGGCTGTGTGGATTTTTTACTGGTAACGCCACGTAGCGCTCTGTATGAAGATCACTGGCTGTGCTGTGTGCAGTCTGTGGCTGGTTTGAATTGTTGTCTGCCATTGTAGTGTTGGGCAGCTGGATGTTAAAAGCGCGTAGCGTTGCGCAGTTGGAGGTGAGACGCCAGCAGTGGTGGATGTGGGGAGAGAAATGGCGGAGTTTTGAAATTTGTAAGACTGGATGTCATGAACTGCTATATATATTATGACTTTTGATGATATTAAGATAAATACATTGTTTGTTCTCTATTAAAATCTTTCATTTGCTAACTATTCCTATCAGTAATTAGTGCCTTCCGTAGTTTGAATCTTTTATTGAGCTGGCAGTAATGGCGCTCGCTGTATTGCAGTAGTCCGAGTAACCAAGATTTTTGTGAGGTATGCGATTTGTGAAACGAATAGGTTAATGTTAGTCAGAGTCATTTTTTTGTAGGGATTTTTGAGTCAGATTGCGTTGCGCTAAAAATATTGTGTGTCAGTTTAAGCAGTCTTGTATAATTTTTCTAAGGGGACGTTTCATCCTGAATGTGGTGATTAATTTATTTCAAAACGATCGTACTTTAAATGATACAATTTGACTTTTTCGATAGCACTCACTCCATAAAGGGCACAGGTGCTTCGAAATGCCTCCACTGCTCTCTCCCTTTTACTAAACACAAACAGAACACAGTACCACAAATGTTAGACTTTACTACGTTTCAGACTCGGTTTTCTAATGTACAAACACGCTCCTCACAACGCCAGAAAAGAGAAATATTCGAGTTGTCATGGCACGAGCTATACTGCAAACTTGAACAAAATAAAACCGTAGTTAAACACACTTAAACCAACATGCCACATTAAAATCGCGACAGACCATGCTGAAACATAGTATTATAACACAAGTAAAATTATCCGGTCGTTGTGGCCGATCGGTTCTAGGCGCTTCAGTCCGGAACCGCGCTGCTGCTACGGTCGCACGTTCGAATCCTGCCTCAGGCATGGATGTGTTTGATGTCTTTAGGTTTGTTAGGTTTAAGTAGTTCTAGGTCTAGGGGACTGATGACCTATGATGTTAAGTCCCATAGTGCTTATAGCCATTTAAACCATTTGAAGTAATGTTATTCTTTCTAATAGGAGTACAGAAAAGTCCGCTGGAGTCAAAGGCTCCATGCTCGAACCATCGCGATCACTTGAGTGGCCGTCGGTCTGCATCAATTGGCCGCTGGTTGATGGTGCTGTAATTGGTCTTATCATAATAGACGCCCGCGATTCCTTTCACGTTCTGTCAGACTGATATTCTTAGCAGACAGATAGAATACAGCTTAAAAATTGAGGAAAAGTATGGGTTTGATATCACGACTTTGCATCCGCACTGCATGAAGTGACTGCTAGACCACGAACAGGTTATTCATAACAACAGCTCAAGTGGAAGTCCACACATCTTGTACTGTACGTTCCTTACCACATTATGACAAAAACATGATGCTAACACACGCAAAATTCGATGGTTGGTTGGACTGAGGCTAACCTGTAATGGTTCAGGTGTGGGTTCCCGCTGGGGCTACCAGGTTTCAACAGCCACATACGTGCCCTCTTCACCTCCAGTAACGCCAAGAAAAGAACGCAGGACTATGCTATGGTTCCAGATCAACATTAAACATTTGTGAGTCAACTCTTTCTCTGGATTTGAACCTTTCGAGATGATACTGTCCCAACATTTCGTTGTTTGCTCACGATGCCAAACTCCTCCACGTCTCTATGAACGACACAGTCCTAATTACTATTAGTGAAAGAGACTTTGATAGCTGACACATCTTCGTCGGGGGTCAACAATGGCGATATTCGTAGGTTGGAGTCCCAGGCAGTCCAGAACTGTTCGTTGCCTTACCTCTTCCCGAATATGTGCACATATCGCTACTGGTGAAGAAACAATAAGGATTTAATGTCTACTCGTAGTTATAAAACAATAGCAGTAGATTTCGGGTTCGAATCCTGCAAGGCAAAAATCATTTCTGTCGTCGTTTCAGGTTCCTGTATCACACTATTGGTGAACATATTTAACATCTGACATATGACTGTGCTTCACTAACAATTCATATAGGTACTGGGTTCTACTCCCGATCCATCACCACAACTTTTCATCATGGCGTTTCACTCTTGTATGTTGCAATTTATTACATACCTTTCGTGGTTACTTGTCATGGGCAATGTAAGCTTTATGGGGTTCCCAGTGCAGTGCTAAATGTATCGTCATTTATTTCCAGGATCGGACATTTGGCCATGTAAACTGATACTGCTGAGCATTTCGAAAATTTTACGTCTCGTTAGGTCTATTTGAGTCTCACTCACACACACACAAGCTTTATTTTGTTAACGGCGCATGGACAACTTGTCATGTCATTTGATGACAGTGATAAGGCTTCTGCAGTGTCACTTACTGTAATGAAGTTTAATTTACAAGCGTTAGGGACTGTCTCATCTCTAATAATATATTTGTTGTACTGTGGTATTCGTTTACGTCTGACAGTCGTAGCCGACCGAGACAGACGCAGCAACAGGAAAGTAACCGCTTTTGTGATATTTACGTGTTCCTAACCAGGAGCGAATTTTATTATATCAACTGTGTGCTTTAATAGTTTAGTTTCTCGAGTTTCTGCGTGTAAATTTAATATCTAATAGCCACAGTTCTCACGTTTTCGTTTGCGTCAAAAGTAGACCGATTTTGTGACACACTACAAATTCCTAATCAGGAGATCCAACGTACGTCCAGCACGTCCGAGAACTCCGATCGGTCCTCAACGGTGGCCAACCCAGTTACTGCTCGCACTGAGGCTGACCCCTCACCTGTGGCAGAGTGGGAGGTCGCCCCGGTGCGAAGCAGGCGGCGAAAGACTTCCCAGGCGGCCGGACGTAAGGCCCCCCGGGTTTGTCTGAGAAACAGGTTCCAGGTGCTGTCTGCGGCTGACATTGTCACTGAGCCAAATGCTGTAGCATGTTCTGTTTCAGAGAAAACCACTCAGCCTGCAACATCCGGCCAATCACAGAGGGTTAGATTATTGGTAGTTGGGAGTTCCAACGTTAGGCGCGTTATATTGTAAACCCCAAACCCTCCAAAAATAAGAGAAAAATATACCTATTCAAAAAAGTAGATAAAAATTCACTTGACTCCTTCCTGAGAGACAATCTGCACTCGTCCAAAATTAATAATATAAGTTTAGATCATATTTGGCTTGATTTCAAAGAAATAGTACTGGCAGCAATTGAGAGATTTATACCAAATAAGTTAACAAACGACGGAGCTGATCCTCATTGGCGCACAAAACGGGTAAAAACACTGTTGCAGAAACTAAACAAACATGCCAAATTTAAACAGACGTAAAATCCCCAAGATTGGCTATCTTTTACAGAAGCTCGAAATTTAGAGCGGATTTCAATGCGAGATGCTTATAATAGTTTCCACAAAGAAACTTTGTCTCGAAACCTGGCAGAAAATCCAAAGAGATTCTGGTCGTATGTGACGTATGTTAGCGGCAAGAAACAATCAATGCCTTCTCTGCGCGATAGCAATGGAGATACTATCGAAGACAGTGCTGCCAAAGCAGAGGTACAAAACACAACCTTCCGAAATGCCTTCACAAAAGAAGACGAAGTAAATATTCAAGAATTCGAATCGAGAACAGCTGCCAACATGAGGAACGTAGAAGTAAATATCCTCGGAGTAGTGAAGCAACTTAAATCACTTAATAAAAGCAAATCTTCTGCTCCAGACTGTATACGAGTTAGGTTCCTTTCGGAGTATGCTGATGCATTAGCTCCACACTTAACAATCATATACAACTGTTCGCTCGACGAAAGATCCGTGCACAAAAACTGGAAAGTTGCACAGGTCACATCAATATTTAAAAAAAAAAAAAAAAAAAAAAGGTAGTCGGAGTAATCCACTAAATTACAGGCCCATATCGTTAACGTCGATATTCACCAGGATTTTGGAACATATATTGTGTTCAAACATTATGAATTACCTCGTAAAAAACTGTCTATTGACACACAGTCAACATGGTTTAGAAAACATCGTTCTTGTGAAACACAACTACCTCTTTAAAAATGGTTCAGATGGCTCTGAGCACTATGCGACTTACCTTCTGAGCTCATCAGTCGCCTAGTACTTAGAACTAATTAAACCTAACTAACCTAAGGACATCACACACATCCATGGCCGAGGCAGGATTCGAACCTGCGACCGTAGCGGTCGCTCAGTTCCAGACTGTAGCTCCTAGAACCGCACGGCCACTCCGGCCGGCCAACTAGCTCTTTATTCACATGAATTGTTGAGTGCTATTGACAAAGGATTTCAGATCGATTCCGTATTTCTGGATTTCCGGAAGGCTTTTGACACTGTACCACACAAGCGGCTTGTAGTGAAATTACGTGCTTATGGAATATCGTCTCAGTTATGTGACTGGATTTGTGATTTCCTGTCAGAGAGGTCACAGTTCGTAGTAATTGACGGAAAGTCATCGAGTAAAACAGAAGTGATTTCTGGCGTTCTATATAAACGATTTGGGAGACAATCTGAGCAGCCGTCTTAAGTTTTTTGCAGATGAATCTGTAGTTTATCGACTAATAAAGTCATCGGAAGATCAAAACAAGTTTGCAAAACGATTTAGAAAGGCTATCTGAATGATGCGAAAATTGACAGTTGACCCTAAATAACGAAAAGTGTGACGTCATCCACATGAGTGCTAAAAGGAATTCGTTAAACTTCGGTTACATGATAAAACAGTCTAATCTAAAAGCCGTAAATTCAACTAAATACCTAGGTATTACAATTACGAACAACGTAAATTGTAAGGAACACATAGAAAATGTTGTGGGGAAGGCTAACCAAAGACTGCGTTTTATTGGCAGGACACTTAGTAAATGTAACAGATCTACTAAGGAGACTGCCTACACTACGCTTGTCCGTCCTCTTTTAGGATACTGCTGCACGGTGTGGGATCCTGACCAGATAGGATTGGCGGAGTACGTCGAAAAAGTTGAAAGAAGGGCAGCACGTTTTGTATTATCGCGAAATATGGGAGTGAGTGTCACTGAAATGATACAGGATTTGGGCTGGACATAATTAAAAGAAAGGCGTTTTCATTGCGACGGAATCTTCTCACGAAATTCCAGTCACCAACTTTCTCCTCAAAATGCGAAAATATTTCGTTGACACTGACCTACATAGGCAGAAACGATCACCACGATAAAAGAAGGGAAATCAGAGCTCGTACGGAAAGATATAGGTGTTCGTTCTTTCCGCCCGCTATACGGGATTGGAATTGTGAAGGTGCTTCGACGAACCCTCTGCGAGGCACTTAAATGTGATCTGCAGAGTATCCATGTAGATGTAGAAGTAGACTGAGGTAGTTGTGTTTCACAAGTGGCCTCTTGTGGTAACCATTGTGTATAGACGGACGACTGTATCCCACAGGGTTTCGGAGTTTGCAGGACCTGCAACACAGCTCTGTTATTTTGGTTGCATACAGCAGTGGCCCACTTTTACTGTTGTAGAATGAAGGCTTTCACGACCGGGTGACATGGCTGTTGATATACTTTCCGGCATGTGAGGTCGTGGTCCAAGAACTTTTTCTGCTCCTTACGTTTCGTCCAGGACTGCGCTGGACGAAACGTAAGGAGCAGAAAAAGTTCTTGGACCACGACCTCACATCCCGGAAAGTATATCAACAGCCACTTTTACTGTCATGTGTACATGAGTTGGCTCAGTCCGGAAACTCGCTACACAACAGGCGTCATTAATTCCGTTCCAGCCTAAATCATGAAACTTATAAAAGTATTGCAACAGAATGCAAAGTCAGTTACCTTCATCAGAGGAAGATTGTAAAGGTAAATATTCAGAAGTCAGTCTGATATAGGCCTGTTGTCCTAAATGTGGTCCAAGTGGCAGCAGAAGGTTTGTTTTAAAAATTATGTCATATTAAGGAATGACTATTTCGATGGGAAAGATGGCTTTGCTATATCTGTAAAAAATTCGCCGCCGCATAAAGAAAAATCCCTGTTCAACATAAGAAACAACTAAATCGAAAAGAAGCTGACAGAATCTGGAATTTCTTAGAGAATGATATATCTGATCAGCACCCTGGTCGCTCAAACCATCTTCTATGTCAGATTCAAAGGACAGGGCGCTCCCCAGTGTGCACCTTTCAGATTCGTCTCATGATTTAGAGCGAAATATCACTGTCCACACAAAAATATTACAGAATGCTGACGAAGACCGAAGAACTCTCTACCGCAGAATACATTGGTGAATGGCTAGAGATTCCTGCAAACTGACTATTTTATTGAAGTGGTGGTTAAACCTTGAACACCTCCGTTGCTGAGTGATAATCATGTTTGACTGCCATGCGAAGGACCAGGATTTGATTTACTTTACTCTCACGGTCTTTTCCTTCTCGAGAGGACTGATCAGTGTGCACTCAACCTCGTGATGCCAATTGAGGAGCTTATTGACCGAGTACTAACGGCTCCAGATCACGAAGAAAACGGCTGGGAGAGCAGTGTGCTTACCCCACGACCTTCCATACCGTATCCAATGATCCAATTGGCGGAGGATGACGCAGTACTTAGTCGGTAATGATGGGAACCCTTACACTCACAGAGCGAGTCACATATCCGCTGAAATACTTGTTTGTACTCCATATGTTCATACATTGGTTAGCAGTCTCGAATGCTTTTCGGAAATCGAGGAAGATGGAATCTATTGAATGTACTGCTGAAAGCTCTTCTCAGATGCCTCTGCTTCTCCTGAAACTAAACTAGTCCCCTCTCAAGCGAAGTTCACTTTGCCTTTCGGATCCTCGATTAGATAAACTCGCGCTTATTCAGACGGGTAGCTGCAATCTTCTTCGCGGCACCAACTGTGAATGGAACATGAAGTTGAAAGTGCTTCAGGTGCACCACACACTGTTACAGTTGCGGATCTACATCTTACTGTGCTCAGGTACGTCGACTGCTTCTTCCTCGCCTAGGAAAAGTCTCCGCGCTATTCAGACAGTTGACTCCAACGATGTTCCGCAGGTCTGTATTCCATCGGTGTGGCTGTCTTCCTCATGGACAGTCTTTGACCCTTACACTCCATTTCAACATCGTCTTTGTATAAGATCAGCACCCTCTACAACTTTTAAGTTTCTACCCGGAGTGGTTTCTGCTCGGCGATGATGAGTCAATGAGTGAGTCAGTCAGTCGGCGGAACATTGCCTTTTACACACATCAAAAAAATTTTGCACCATCCCGGTTCCCAAAACTCCTGAAGACAGACGTTGACTCTGATTATTGTATCACAGACGCAGTTCCTTTGACTGTTCCGAGATGTCACTAAACCCACCCAAAGATATAAACAACCGTGTATGATCAGCACCTATTAGACGGAGAAGGTCCGATAGCCGATCAGTTCCAGTCATTTCACCAGGAGGGAAGTACACAGCTCGTGTCGTCCGTAGTTCAACCACGCCTAAACGGTCATTACCGCGCTTTGGCCGCGACCGCATTGTGCCAGGAAGGGCTCTCAACAACGGAAGTGTCCACTCGTCTTGGAGTGTACCAAAGCGATGTTGTTCTAACATGGAGGAGATACAGAGAGACAGGGACTGTCGATGACGTGCCTCGCTCAGGCCGCCCAAGGGCTACTACTGCAGTGAATGACAGCTACCTACCGATTATGACTCGGAGGAACCCTGACAGCAATGCCACCATGTTTAACAATGCTTTTCGTGCAGCAACAGAACGTCGTGTTACGACTCAAACTGTGGCAAGAGGCTCTATGATGCGGAAATTCACTCCCGACGTCCATGGCGAGGTCGACACCAAGCAGCGCGGTACAGATGGGCCCAACAACATGCCGAATGGACCACCCAGGAGTGGCATCACGTTCCCTTCACCGATGAGTGTCGCATATGCCTTCAACCAGACAACCGTCGCAGACGTGTTTGGTGGCAATCCGGTCAGGTTGAACGCCTTAGACACACTGTCCAGCGAGTGCAGCAAGATGGAGGCTCCCTGCTGTTTTGGGGTGACATTATGTGGAGCCGACATGCTCCGCTAGTGGTCATGGAAGGCGCCGTAACGGCTTAACGATACGTGAGTGCCATCCTCCGACCGATAATGCAATCATATCGGCAGCATATAGGCGAGGCATTCGTCTTCATGGAAGACAATTTGCGCCGCCACCGTGCACATCTTGTCAATGACTTCCTTGAGGATAACGACAGCACTCGACTAGAGTGGCCAGTATGTTCTCCAGACACGAACCCTTTCGGACATGCCTGGGATAGATTGAAAAGGGCTGTTTATGGACGACGTGACCCACCAACCCACTCTGAGGGATCTACGCCGAATCGCCGTTGAGGAGTGGGACAGTGCCTTGATGAACTTTTGGATAATATGCCACGATGAATACAGGCATGCATCCATTCAAGAGGACGTGCTACTGGGTATTAGATGACGATGATGATGTTTGGTTTGTGGGGCGCTCAACTGCGGGGTTATCAGCGCCCGCGCAATTTCCCAACCTTTCTTCAGTCCAATCTCTCCGCTTTCAGGAATTATGATGAGAACAACACAAAGACCCAGTCATCTCGAGGCAGGTGAAAATCCCTGACCCAGCCGAGAATCTAAGTCGGGACCCCGTGCTCGGGAAGCGAGAACGCGAGCTGGGTGTTAGAGGTACCGGTGTGTACAGCAATGTGGACCACTTCCTCTGAAGTTCTCGGTGTATGGAGGTACAACATACAATGTGTGATTTTCATGAGCAAGAAAAAAGGGCGCCAATGATGTTTATGTGGATTTCTATTCCAATTTTCTGTACAGATTCCGGAACTCTCGGAACCGAGGTGAAGCACATCTTTATTTCCATGTGAATCCCGATATAAACCTTCCAATAAGTGGTGCTGTGCAGTTCTAAGTTTCTATCGTATATTCCATGAAATGAAACTTCATGGCAGATTAAAGCAGTGTGCCGGACCGAGACTCGAACTCGGGACCTTTGCCTTTTGCGGGCAAGAGCTCCACCAACCGAGCTACCCATTCACGACTCACGCCCCGTCCTCACAGCTTTACTTCTGCCAGTACCTCGTCTCGTACCTTCCAAACTTAACAGTAACTCTCCTGCGAACCTTGCAGAACTAGCACTCCTGAAAGAAAGGATATTGCAGAGACATGGCTTAGCCACAACCTGGGGGATGTTTCCAGAATGAGATTTTCACTCTGCAACGGAGTGTGCGCTGATATGAAACTTCCTGGCAGATTAAAACTCTGTGCTTCTGTTAAGCTTGAAAGGTAGGAGACAAGGTACTGGCAGAATTAAGGCTGTGAAGACGGGGCGTGAGTCGTGCTTGGGTATCTCAGTTGGTAGAGCACAGCTATCATGGCCGAAAGTGAAAATGAGAGGTGAGAAATATCAAAGCCCTGTAGTCAAAATGGGGCGATGTGCAAGAACCCAGTGAACGTGGTGAAGTGACGTAAGCAAGGTGCGACATCTCGTCGCGGGCAGGCTCATTAGTTTGCGAACGGATCGCGCTCCCGCGCTCCCCCGCGCCCAGGGCCGCAGTTTGTCAGAGAAGCCCCTATGGCGCGGCGAGCACACGGGCCTCGGCCGTGACACAGTTGCGCCGCCGGCCGCTATATAGCGCCTCGCGCGCTCCGCCGCCGCTGTCTGCAGACATGAGCCGCGGCGCCAACTTCCTCCTGCTGCTCTCGCTGGCCGCCTCCGCCGCGGCCACAGCCAACGCCGCCGCCACCGCCGCCTTCCTACCTGTTGGCGACCTCCCACGCTACCAGGTGCGACATCTCTTGTCCAGTTTATAACGCCCTTAAAATCATGTCAGAAAGGTTAGGAAATAGGCGTTCTATAGTGTTCTTTCACTTATTATCGTACTCCTGCCAATATTCCTGCAATTAATCATATGTATACCTGGTATTTCTGAGACACATGGAATCTAATCTTCATATCTGATGGTGATGTAGACCAGGGGGTCTCCAAACTTAATAGTCCGCGGGCCACATTGACTCCTCCACGAAGTCATAAGGGCCAAGATCTACCTAGTGGGATTAAAGCACCCTAGCACTCCACGATCACCATAATGTAAGGCTAAAGGAAAGATGAAATCGCAAAAATCTAAGGTTGTGGGAATAGCTAGCAATGAAACGAACTACGACGTTTATTTAATTACATAATTTTGATTGGTGGACGTACCTGTTGGAAATTCTGCCGTATTTTAGTCTGGCGAATTTCACCGACAAAATAGTATGTCACTGCACATTCTTCACGAAAGCGTCCTGCAAAGTTAACGAAATCTCAAAATCATTGTTAGCGACACTATTACTGCAAGACGTAACAGAGGTAGAGCGTGTCAACGCATTGTTATTTCAAGCGGCGCAAAATTAAGTTTAGTTATGTAGTCTTGTAGCAAGTAGCAGAGCCAATGTCGCGGTGTATTGTTCGCGATAGGCCTCGAAACTCAATTGTTGGCAGTAGAGGTACCACCTCAAATATTTGGCGGGCCGGATACCGGGGATGTCCGGCCAGATAACGGTTTCGGCCCGCGGGCCGTAGTTTAGAGACCCCTGATGTAGACCAATGATTTGAAATTTATACCAGCACCAGGATTCGATCACAGGTCTGTAGTTTGGAGGCAGATATGCTACCATTTATGCCATATTGACACTATAGATACCACAGCTACAGGGAGTAGTCTAGCACGTCTCCCTCCACGATACAAATACCAGCTCATGTCTCAGCCCATTGCTATTCCCCTTCTAAACTCACATCAGTGTTGTCAAGAATATACAGGCAGGATTAACGATATTTCGCTCATTCCTAAGGTGCTAATCCAATATCAGAGAGCCTTGTCAATACTGATGCGGATTTAGAAGGGGAAGATCAATGGGCTGAGGTATGAGTTAGAATTTGTATCGGTGAGGGAGACAGGAGGCATAGAAGGGTCGTCCACGGAGGTGTTTCGTCTGTAGTGCCACTTTGGAGTAACAGGTATCATGTCTATCTGGTTAGCAGGATACCTCTGTTCGAATCCTGGTACTACCACAAATTTTAATCCATTGCAACGGGCTGCATTATTATTCCTGAAATTCAAACTTGTTGGTAAATTCAATATCTAGAAGCATACTGTAGATATGGTGAAGCACTTAACACGAATCTTTCCTTACTATGAAAACGCGGTCAAGCTTTCTGACATAAAATTAATATAATTTGCGGAACTGAAAACAGTCTTTGATCGCAAAATTTTTTTCTATTGTTTTACGGTCAGTTCGCCCAATATGATGGTCCTTAGGTATAGCTTCAAATGGCTCTGAGCAGTATGGGACTTAACTTCTAAGGTCATGAGTCCCCTAGAACTTAGAACTACTTAAACTTAATTAACCTAAGGACATCACACACATCCATGCGCGAGACAGGATTCGAACCTGCGACCGTAGCGGTCGCGCTGTTCCGCGACTAGAACCACTCGGCCACCCCGGCCGGCCGGTTATTAGGTATGCTAATCTCCCTAAACTAGTACGTAACACGTAAAAAAATCTTCTTTTTCTTCTTGGTTGGCTCTAGTCCTTGAAGAACTTTGGCCTTCTGTATCCCCTGCCTCCATTCTTTTCTGTCCATCGCCTTCCCTCTCCAATTTCTTATTCCCATCGCCTTTAGTTCTTCTTCCATATCCTCCAGTCACTTTCACCTGGGTCTACGTCTTCTCCTTCTTCCGTCAGGTTTTCCCAAGGAAACTTTCTTGACACTCCGAGTTTTTGACATTCTCAGTATATGTCGTGCCCATCTTATTCTTCCCTGATTAGTTTTAACAATAATATCCATCTGTCCAAAAAATGTTTGTAGTTCTACATTTGTCTTTACTCTCCAGCCATCTTCCGCTCTCACTGCTCCAAAAATCCTTCTCAGTATCTTTCTTTCCCATCTCAATAACCAGTTCTCCTCCTTTAATGTCAATACCCAGCCTTATGATCCATATATTACTATAGGTCTTAATATGGTCTTGCATATTTTGATTTTTGTATTTCTACTAACATTCTTGGAATTAAATACATTCTTCAAGCCAAAATAGCAACGATTTTCACTCACTATCCTTTCTTAACTTTCTACTGCTACCTTATTGTCCTCCGTTATTACAGAACCTAAATATTTAAATGTTTTCACTCTTTCATATTCTTTCCCATTCATTACTATTGAATTCTTTTGTCCGTTTATATTGGTCTCCCCCATCACCATATACTTTGTTTTGTTTATGTTTACTTCTAAACCTACATCTCTTGCTGCTTCCTCTAACGTATCGTAGTTCCCCTTTAGTGCCCTTGCGTTCGTTGCCATGAATGCTACGTCATCCGCATATGCAACCACTTGAACTTGCCGATTAAGTATTGTTCCTTCTTCTACTCAACTTTTATTCAGAGTGAAAACGATAACTGGACAACGGCCTTGCCGCAGTGGTGCCACAGGTTCCCATCAGATCACCGAAATTAAGCGCTGTCGGGACTGGCTACCACTTGTATTGGTGACGATCCAGGACTGGTAAGGGAGATGCACTCAGCCCTTGTGCCGCCAGTTGAGGAGCTACTCAACTGAGAAGTGCAGCTCCGAGCACGAAATCTAATTAAGCCCAGGGGACCGACGTGCTGACCACATGCTCGTCCATATTCGCATCCAATGACGCCTATCGGTTGAGGATGGCACGGCGGTCGGTCGGTACCGTAAGGCCTTCCGGGGCCAGTTGGGACGGAGTTAATTTTAGTTTAGTAAACGGTAGCTACTTACAGTAGCTAGCTACTTACAGTATACCACAATGTGTAGGGTAAATCGAGACGAGCAATTTAATACAGGAAATGACCTCAAATTGGCCGGCAAAAGGCACCTGAGCTACAGAGCAGTTGCACGGATTTTCAGTATGCTCTCGCTCTCTTAGGCCGTCGGTTAGTCGGCTGTTTCGTTGACATTATTAGTCTAAAATTTGCCGTGAGGATAATGAAAGAAAAAAGAATTTCGTAAACGTAGCGCAGAAAATAATTAAGTTTACAATTACATGCAAAGTTAGCCATTACAGACAAAGTAGTTTCATAGTAACAATTTCGTTGCTAATTTTATGCTGTTAAAACTCATAACATTTTGAGGTAAAACATACACAAAAATCAGTTTTACATTTTGTAAGTGCAAGAACAACGGGTTTGTTCCCTAACGAAGTGTTGTACGCCCTCTGCAATTCTTAATCTATATAAACGATGTTTGCACATGACTCTGTCTTTCACCGTTTAGTAAAGTAATCAGATCAAAACGAACTCCAAAAGGATTTGATCTAAATGGTGCAAAAAGTGCCAGTTGATCCTAAGCAAAAAAAAAGTACGAAGTCCTCCACATAAGTACTAAAAAAGTTGCGTCGAATTTCGATTAAATGATAAAACATTAAAAAAACTTTAGAGATAGAAGATTCAACAAAATACTTAGGGATTACAATTCCGAACAACTTAAATTGGAACCATTACATAGCAACTGTGGTTGGGAAGGCGAACCAAACATTACGTTTATTGGCGGAATTCTTAAAGGACGCGCCAGACCTACTGAAGCGAGTGCCCACACTACACTAGTTCGTTCTCGTCTGGAGTATTGCAGCATGGTGCGGAATTCTTACCATATAGGATTGACGGAGCATATCGAAAAAGTTCAGTGAAGGGCAGCTCGTCTTGTGTTATTGGGAAATAGGAGTAAGCCGTGCATTGATAAACTCGGTGTTGAGTGTTGTCCTTAGGTTAGTTAGGTTTAAGTAGTTCTAAGTTCTAGGGGACTGATGACCATAGATGTTAAGTCCCAGAGTGCTCAGAGCCATTTTCTTTTCATTGATAAGCGAGTTGAAAGAATTTCTTATTTGCTACGAGACCTTTCCGTGAAATAACAATCGTCAACTTTTTCTTCCGAGCGACAAAATATTTTTTTGACGTCCATCTCTATAGGCAGAAATGTCCATTGTAATAAAGTAAGAGAAATCAACGTTCGCACGGTAAGATTCAAGTACCCATTTCTTTCACGTGTTTTTCGAGAGTGGAATCATGTAGATGAATATATAGACAAATTCAGGAGTTAGTGATCCACAATGATCAACACAACTATTGTTTCAGTATGTAAAACTTAAGTAAATCCACAGTTTGTGATTTAAGTGCGTTGTCGTGGAGTACTGGTCAACATCTCCTGTTTTTGTGGACTTGTAAGGTGTATTAATGTGAGTGCAAGTGATTGGAACGCAGAGTCCTCGGACGGGAGTGTGGAGCGGTTAACTAGCTGAAGGGGATCTTGATGAAATAGGTAGGCGTGGGGGACAGGGGGGTTTACTGCAAGTAAATAAAATATATTTTCTACTGTGTAAATTTGAAGTGTTTTGATTTTGAAACGCTTTGCAGTTTTGAAATGTTACTCCAGTTTCCCTTAGAGAAGGCTTTAGCGGAAGTTCCAAGGAGCTAATTGGAGACGATGTACTGTCAGTGGTGTACTTTTGTCAGTCCAAAGGCCCACTAGGGGGATACATTTGAGTGTATCTAGACTGATGCACGAATAGTGAACATTTAAGCCATGTCTTGCGGGTCAACGTGCGACTGATGACCTTCGTTGAAACTGTTTCAGAAGATTAACACTGCCGAGAATTGTTCAGAGTCCATACATAAACGTTTCCTTGCTAATCAGTGCGTTAATATGGCACATAAACTGGATGGCATGCCGCATATCGTTAGGAGCTCGCGGATGCACCACAGACGTCAGTGATTCTTCGCGCTTCGTCACATCACAGAGCACAAAGTGAAGAGAGTTTCACTGGTTCATAATCACTGCGCTCTGTCTTTAGACATTATTGCGGAGTTCAAATCAATATGCGAGTTGAAATTACTTTACTTAACTTCTGGATAGGATGATGAGCACTTGACGAGAAGTACATAAAGCTCCTGCACCTTCCACACAGTCTTTATTTTCACACACTTTCATCGTCCATTCTCATGATCAGTATTTCTAGAAAGCGTGTACCGCGCAAGGTCCTCAGTTCAATCTGTTCAATTTTTATGGCCAATGAACCTATCTTTAAACATTCGCCATACTCCCCACCTATTTTTTCTTGTCCCTCCTCAACGCATATTCTTAAACTGGCTACTTTTCATATGCCAACTGTTAAGAGAACCTGATGAAGACGTGTCTATTGCCGTACATCACTGTACTTTAACGGATACATATGACTCATTCGTCGCACTTGTATGGTATTCGTTCGAAGAAAATAGTGAATCACGAGTAAACAGAAACTATCTTTGCGAAGCATTTTTAGGCTAGTCTCTACACAGAACAATGTGCTCGGTTATGAGGATGCAAGGTTCGCGATAACCCGATATCGTTAAGCCTCATAAGTGAGAGTTACAGCTTTAAGATAAACATGGGCTTTGCTGTCGATGCAAAGTTTCCTTCATTCTTTTGCAGCTCGATGGAGCACGAAAAGCAATCTTCGGCAAGGTTCTGCCTTTTAGTGAAAGTGTCCGTTTCGCAACAATTATAGCGTGAAAGTTTTATCAGAGCGAGAGGTGTTTTTGTTTCTGTCACTGGCATTTATTGCAGGCAGCTGGCAGTGTCGTTGGATTTTATCTGTCAGATATAAAAAAAAAAAACAGTCTTTACTGACTAATTATACTATTCTTAATTTATTTCCACCTATTAAAATGATAAACCCGTTGCATTGTCTTCATTCTCTTTAATCATCATTCAGAGCTTGTGGAACCCACAAAAATGTTCTCTGCGGAATGGAAAGAAATTTTCACTTGTATGACTTCCTGGCTTGCAGGCTCCAACAGCTACAGTACGTTCTGACAAGTGAAAATAGGGAAACCCCAAGCGATGCGTTCTAACACGACTTTGTGCATTCGTAATTAAACGGACACTTGACGCAAATTAGAGCTGACATTCTTTCTTCATGCTGTCTCATACACGTTCAGTCGTTATTTTAAGAACCGTACTCTCGCGACGCTCAAGCGCAGTTGGAAACGCACTTGTTCCTTGCACGCCTGTGTCCTGGTGGAGGAGGAGGAGGTTAGTCTTTAAAAACCCCATCGACATGTGTGTTGATGCACCGGTTTCTATTCTGTAATGGAATAACGTGCAATGGAGCAACTTGTCGTCTTGCAAAATTTACTTGTAAGTCACAAACATACTGCTCTGAGATACAATTCGTCTGTATAACAGACTGGTATAGCAGTCAAATTTTAAATACAGGAATCTAGCAGACCAGTAAGCACGAAATATGAGAAGAGAACCGTTGTGAATGTTATAATGCAGCCTGGCAAAAGGGAATAGTAGAAGTTATGTAAAGTATTTCTTCTGTATGTTGAAATTTCTGTCACTGTTGCTTACAGTAGTCGCTGTCGGAAATAAAAACCTCTATACCTTGTATTTCTGTTACAGCCTGCTGAGAATTCGTCTATCGACGACATTTATGACGACGTATCGCACGGTCAGGGCAACGACGATGATGACATACCATTCCCGGAAATACAGGTTAGTACTGAAGCAAATTCTGTAGTTCCGTGCACGCAGAATGTAAATATCACCAGGCAACATCGGAAACACTATGGTTATTTCCATCCTTAAACATTTCGTAGTATCTACCACTTTTTCTCCTAATTTAATATAGGAATCTGGCGCGGCTTCAAATCTTTTTCATTTAACTGTTGCCAATAAAGCTCAAGTGATGAGTGGAATTTACCCTCACGAAACTAGGTTGCCGATAAATGTCTCCTTCTCGGTTCTCTTCCTATTCCAGTGACAAACATTTAGAATTCGACATCACTTTAGATCAACATTGCCACCTGCTTCTTCCACAACACATCCACCTCTTAATTTTATAATTTTGCTCTATAAGGGGTATCCAGAGAAACATACTTCTTTTCCATCTTCTGCTTTCTATCCTTCATTTCTGCGAATCGTGGGTAAATTAATGCGCGTTCGTCAATAAATACAAGCAAGTTGGAAAATAAACATCTTTTTAAAAGGTTTTAGGTGTGGAACCCAAAATGTAAGGTGTTATTATTATTTAGATAATGTAGTATTAGAGAGTAGTGTACTTTCTTTTCTGAAAAATTTCATACCTGAGAAACGTTTTCAGACTTTCCGGCCACTAGTCAAATTTTATTTTCCATGTCAGTGATTACACTGGGGTTGAACTGACTCGCGCCTGCAAGAGCTCTTCGAATACAAAAAATAGCCTTCCTTTTAAACGAGCCCTCATGAGTGGAAACAAGTAGTCGCATGGGGCATCTGTAAATATAGAACTATAGGAATAATGTTTAAGAGTTTTACTGCTTGTGACAGGTAAATAGTTAATTCAGATGTCAATTATTGCGCAGGTACGTTGTCGTGATGAAGGAATGTACTGTTTGGTTAGATCTTTTGCGAAGTGTTATATGCGTAAGGAAATGAGGTAGATATTATTTGTCGTAGAGCGCCTCAGTGAGTTGTTTACGTGTCGATAACCACGCGTATCAACATTTCCATCACGACAAGAAAATAGAAAATAAAAGGAAAGAGTGAAAAAGAAATAACAAATTTTCTCGAAAAGCTAGGAGTTTCGGACCGTGACATATTCACACCTCGTCTTCAGACACCTAACTTCTGTCTTGCAACTTGGTTGGAACGGGATTTTCCGCAGGTCTGCTCACCGCAAATAATTATACAGGGTATTCTCACCACAGGAAAGAAAGCTGAAAATTCTTTGCATTTTTCTTCGTCATACGATACAACTTGCTACCTCCTGCTCTGCCATTTTCTGATACCCACAACCAAAAGAAAAGCTAACTAAACTCCGTCCGAACAGGCCTTGGAAGGTCCAGTGGCACCGACCGGCCTCCCCGTCATCCTCAGCCCACAGGCGTCACTAGTTGCGGATATGGAGGGGTGATCTGATGGGAACCGGTGTTACCACTCCGGCAAGGCAGTTGCCACTTTCACAATACTGATTTCCCAAAAGAAATAGCTATAACCTGTAGGGAATGACGAGCAACGTGGTCTACAACATGTACAAGAACCAAACGGGAATAATAAGAAAGAAGACCAAAACCGAAGAGCTCGGATTAAAAAAGTCGTAAGAAAGGGGTGCAGAGACTGTCCAACCTATATACTGAGAAACAATGAAGAAAATAAATGAATGCGTGATTAAATTCAAAGTGGAAGGATACCAATGATAAAATTAGCTAATTAAATTCTTGTCGTCTGTGAAAATAAAGAAGAAATCCAGGACACGTTGATTCAAATAAATGGATTACTCAACGTGGAATATAGATCGATAGAAAATTAAAAAAGACGCAAGTACTGAGGACAAGCATAAATGAGATTGAGATTAACGAGAAACTTAATATCGCAGTTGGGGATTACGTAGTACACGCAGTGAAGAGATTCAAGCGTCTCGGAAGCAGAATAACACATGGTGGACTGCTCATGGAGGACATAAGAAGCAGACTAGCACAAGAAAAGACAGAATTTCTCGCCAAAGAAGCCTACTAGTATCAAACAAAGGCGTTCATTTGTGATAGAAACTTTCGCAAATGAACGTATAGACCATAGTATTCCGAGAAAGTGGATCACGGACTTGGTAAAATCGTTAACGGTGACGACAGAAGTGTTTCAGAGATAGTGTTACTGAAAGACAATGAAAATTGAATGGACTGATAAGAAATGAAGATGTTCTCCATAGAATCGATGACGAAAGGAATACATGGAGAACACTCGTTAGGACAAGAGATAGAACAAGAGAGAGGATTTTCCGACATTTGTTAAGACATCGGGGAATAATTTGCATGGTAGTAGAGGAGGCTGTAAAGTGCAGTAACTGTAGAGGACATCAGAGAGTGGGATATACACAAGACATAATTGAGTATGTTGTATGTAAGAGCTGCTGTAAGACGAGATTAGAGATTATCACAGCAGAGGAAATCAGGGCGCAAATGTCAGAAGGATGCAGACCCTTCCCCGTTCCCCGCCTTGCCACCTTCCCAAAAAAGCAGTATTCCTGGACGACCCACACTCACACTTGCGTTTTGTGTTTCAGAACGGTTATTCCGAAAACAAGTGGTCATTTACACAATGGCTATTGTACTTACACTTGTTTTTTTTTGTGTTGCAGACCGATTACTCCGAAAACAAGCTGTCATTTACGCAATGGGTCTTGTACTCACACATGTTTTTTTGTGTTGCAGAACGATTATGCCGAAAATAAGTGGTCATTTACGCAATGGTTCTTGAGCATCGTGGGGCCATTTGGATTCTGGACCTCACCTGGGGGTACGGACGATGTTGACCTCAAGCCACCGGAACGCTGCGAACCGTGCTGTAAGTTATTTTCACAGACACAATAGTTACACTTTCAATTCCAGGTCTTGGTGCCGTATTTGCTCTTACAAGCTCTGCATCGTCTAAGAAGAGCATCTAAACTCTGACTCCGAAATTATTCTTGTGCATTCGCTTGCTTTAGAAATATACTCGGTCAGAGATAGCCATGGTATCGAAATAGCACAATTTTTTCCTCTTATACGTAGCAATGTAGAGCCAATTAACGACTCACCACTCACAATACAATACTCACATTACTCGTGGTCCATTTTTTGTTGCCTCTCTTCACTACTTACTTCCAATAAAATCGACAAAAGCTCTAAACAACTAATTTACTGCAGTAATACTGAATTCAAGAGAAAGTAATCCCTAGATACACAGTTTCTAAAATATATACTCACCATGGCAAATTAAAGCCTCGCCTCTCTCATGTATAAACTGAAGATCCTGTCGCCTACAGTGGTTTCCACAAATGAGAAATAACAAAAGTCAAAAATTTATGTTTCGTTGGTCATGACGAGTAGCCAAAGTGACACGACACAGAGTGAAGGAAACACACATACACATAGTTCCAAATAATAAATTTATTTTCAAACCATGTTGATTTCCAAAATGGATACGTCAGGTGTAATGAAAAAACTTCTGTGTAAGGTTCGATTACCCCAGGCATCAACAGATATCCCCCAGCGGTGTTTAATATTAGTGTCCTATAGAAAGATAACGGCACTATCGCTGCAAAGTTTCTCTTAACACGAGAAGTGCGAGAAAAAGACTGCGAGAAGTGAAATGCTTCCAGAAGTTATCACAAAGATACTGTAACACTTTTAGGTCAGGAGACTGAGCTGGTCAATTCATTCAAGAAATGTTCGTCTGTCGTTTTGCACATGAAAGTCTGTCGTTATGCACATGAAAGTCATTGTGAGTGGGAATGACATGTCATAGATAAAATATGTAGTTTGTAATGGATGTTAGGCGGCACTGTTATAACAGACTGGCAGACTATACCAATAAAGTTTGAAGATTTCTTCAAATTTCTGTATAGTGTAGCTAAGAAATGAACACTCGGGTAATAAACTACGCGAAAATTTGCAGTTCGGAAGTACTACCAGAGAACTGCGGAAAACATTTCGGCTCAAGGAAAGAGGAGAAAGCCATGGGAACGGCGAGATAACAAACGAAATAAAAACAAGAGCAGAGATGGTGGAAGCAAAACTAGCAGTCATTCAACGAATGTTTCTGAAGAGGATGATACCTGGTAGTTAGCACACTGTACAAATTGTTATTTTCCGCAAGAAATGGAATATGGGAAGTATGAAGCACTACAGAACAGTTACTCTTTTGTCGGTGGCATACGAGATTTTTACAAAAATCCATACTAATCGTCTCGAAAAATTTAATTAGAGAAAAGAAAATGGGTGTAGCGCAATTGACTGTCTACATATTGAAAGGTGAAGAAAGAAGCAACGCACATCAGTTACCATTCTGTATGAGGCTAGAAAAATATGACAAAATGTCTGACTGTCACGAGAAAACCTGTGATTGCAGTACTTGAGAGCCAAGCGATAGATTACACCTTCATCTGTTTCTTGACAAGAAGGGTGAAGCTTCCATTTAATTACATCAAGAGAGATAAAAGTTCAGAACTGAGAAAGAAGTCAGGCAAGGTGCGTCCGTTTCACCAAAACTATTTTCTGCAGTCTTGAAAGACGACCTCAGATCATTAAATTTGGGCGAAACAGGAATACACGGAAATGGACCTTACATGGACCCACTGCTATATGCAGATGATATTGTTTTGTTTGCTTCGGATCCAGAAGAACTTCAGCAAAGGATGGAGAAACTGTAGAGAACAAGTATGATAGTAGGCCTGAATATTAATTACAGTAACAACAAAAATACGTGTAATAAGTATGCTGATAGGAAAACAGGAAAATCTGCTGATGAAATTAAGCAGATGTCGAATTTTTATACTGAGGTCAACTGAAAACAATGGAGTGGCGTTGACTTCATTTTAGAAGCTAAGTGCTGCATTCAGAAGTATATTTGCATTGAGCCTTGAAAGGAAGGTCTATAACCAGTGCGTATTGTCCTTACTAATTTACGGATGTGAATCATGAACATTGAAAACACAAACAGTTCAAAACTGAAGGCCACGCAACGAACAATGGAACGATGCGTGTTGAACATAACAAGAAGGAATATAAAAGCAAAGAAATGGGTAAGATAAAAGACAGAAGTGAAGTACATGTTAGTGACTACTACGAAGCTGAAGTGTGCTGGGCATGTACCGAGACGATATATGGGTGATAGACGAAGGAGATTCAGAGACGGATTCCTCGTGATGAGACTAGAGGGGAAAGATGCATCCATGAGTTAGAGAAGTATTCAGGTCAAATTTGGATTTGAACAACTGAATATCATGCTAACTGATGATAAATGGCTGATGAAGATGAGAGAAAAATGCAGGGATTTGAATGAACCGCAAAATAAATTCTGTCAAACGGAACTTAAGCGTTACCTACAAATCAGCATCGATAATGAACCTGTAGAGGTTCAGTCAGGAATATAAATTTATGGCTGTGTCATTGCTGCCGCCACCGAAACTTCGGACACGGAACAGAATGAGAGCGTGGAGCAAGACGCGAGTGACAAGCAGGCGCGGATCCTGGGTTCGGTCCTGTGGAGGGGTGAAGGGAAGGGACACGGTTTGCTACCGTCTCCCCACCTCCACCCAACACCCCGAAATATAAATTAACGCCACTCTCATTTTAACGAACCACAGATGAATTCGCATTTAATAATAATACTAATAATAAATATAAAATATACTAATAACAATAATAATAATTTATGACACAATAATAATAAGTCAAACAACACATAAACATCTGTAGCGACGTTAGAAAACGGAGGTTAAGATTCTATGGACACATTAAAAGAGCGAACCTAGACGGATTTATGAAGCAAATAGTCGAATCTTTGACAACAGGAGTAAAACTTAAACTGAGACTACAAAATTATTTGGTGAAATCAAAGCTGAACTGAAATTGGGAGGAATTACACCAGAAGATGACCAAAACCGTGAAATCCACAGGTCCAAAATTCACAAACAGAAGGTAAGGTGTCAGGCAAATCCAACACCTTACATGAAAACCCTGACATCATAAGCAAATCCAGTAGTATGTCACATAGCTCGGAATAAATCGTGACATTAAATTAACCAAAGTAATACGAGTAACGAGTGAGCAAATGGAATACCACAGACTAACACAAGAATGCCTAAATGCATGTCGTACCTTCCCACCGTGAGGCAGACGCAGTTCCGAGGGGAGAAACGAGGACAGAAGCCGAGAGCAGAACCGTGTTAAGCTAGATAAGGGAGGGGCTGGGCACCCACGCCGCGAGCCTACCTGTACGACTATACAACCCGCACGTTTTAGCGTGAGGATTTTTCGCGTCTCAGGTACGTCAAGGACCACCCCCAGCCCATGTTAAAAGCTAGAGCCCTCCAGAAAAGCAGTATAGATCTTACGATAACACAAAAAGGGCCACTACCACCCGCAAGTTTTAGCGTGAGACTTTTTCGCGTATCTGTTACATTAGGACAATCCTCCAGCCCATGTTAAAAGATAGAGCCCTCCAGAAGAACAGTATAGATCTCACGATAACGCTAAAAGGACCACATCAGCTGCAGGTTTTAGCGTGAGACTTTTTAGCGTCTCTGTTACGTTGCAAACTTTAAAAACATTGCCCCACCACGAAAAGTATAACGTTTCTCATTGGATGGACAGAATTTTTGTAGGCGGAGCTTAAGGTTAACATTGAGACCCTGATTGGTCAGATGAAAACATAGCCAGATAGTTTTTTTTAAACTAACTTCGGTAAATTGTAGTAAGGAGAAGTTAGGAGAGTTCGTTCCGAGACGGCGAGCTGGATGGCTGCTGCGCCGGCCGCTGCCGCCCTGACGCTGCTTAAACACCGACAAGGTAATGAACGCACGCGATGCCGCATTTTTGAGCGCATAAGGCTTCACTCAGAACTGTAGAAGTCTCATCTGTTACACCCCCTTTTTGCGTAATACTAGTGTCGATCGTTAATTAAAACTCATGGTGTTCACATTTGCCATTTGAAGTGAAAATCTGAAACGCGATACTTTTTCTCTTTTATATAGTTATTGAGAAGCCACATCAGCCACTGTAATTTACGACAAGTTAAATAAGTAATTAAAGATAATTGAGGGTCACTGTAGACCATTTTTATAGTTTTCTCTTTTGTGAAACTTAAATTAAACCTAGATTATAGATGTGATATGGCATAGGTCATCCTTCGATCGATTGTAGAACTTGGAAACCCATTCAGGGAATATTCGTTCACATTTTTGTTGAACGCAGTTGGTTTTTACCATCCTGTATTAAAACATTTCCTTTTATCAATAGTGCAATTTATAAATGATGTTTTGTGAGTAGGATAAAGTTACCAATGGTAAACTTAACTGATTTTTCGACGTTATTTTACCAGCTAACTAAAAATAGGAAAGCCTTGAACCCTTTCCACTAAATTTAGTTAGTATTAAGATTCTTTTACAGGGAGTGCAGTGGAGCTGACGCTGAGATCATTAAGCATTTGATTATATCATCGCTAGTCTCACTGAACTCTTCTGAATTCTACATGTCATGTGTGGTCTGGCGTCTCCTTACCAGCAACAGGTCCCAGGTTCAAACTAGTTAATTCCCTAAAAAAACACGCTCAGAGCGTCGTTGCGCGAAAGTGGTAGGGAGACACGATATAGAACAATCAGACACCACCATGAATGTTTAGAAGAAAGCTGGCCAAGAGGAAAAACCAAAGAAGACGACTGGGACAACGTGGTCTCAATGGAGAAAGGAAGCTCACAGGAAGACAGTGGATGAAACATGGGCATAAAGGGAAGCAGACGCCCATCCCTAAGTACAGAGTGTTCACAGTGTCCCATTAGCCCTTATCGCGTGTCCACATTTCCATTGGTCGCCCCATTGTATTAAAGTGGGATCATGGCAGAAGACAGATTTGGGGTAGAGTGAATTCTCTTTAACACTCATTCCAGAGTGTCTGTGTGTACACCATCATTTTCATAACGGAATGTGGTTCTCCTTCATGTACCATGTGGAATTCTCCTCAACGTAAAGTAAATGCACAGTGAAAGACATCCTTAAGCTCGTGAACAGTCATGTAACTTGTGGCAGCAACTTTCTGTTTAATGAACCCTCCACAATGCATCGTCACTATATGATAGATAAGGACTTTGGGGTGGCCACTCCAAAAGTGCAGGCAAATAGACAGAACCACAGTCAATCCATTTATCAGGAAATACCTCACTGAGATATTCTCTAACGGCAATAACATAATGGGCTGGTGCTTCATCCTGCTGGAGCCACACACGACTGAACGGTCTCAGATCATGCAGATGTTTGATAAACTTCACCTTCAAAGAAATATTGACCTACAAAGTGCGTTGCAGACATTTAGACCATTTCATGACATGTGGTGGATGGTGTTAAAGTTATTTAAAAAATATGGCTTTTCCTATACTTCAGAAGTAAATGTTTCTTACTTTTGCACTGCCATATATTGAGCACTCCTCCGAGAAAAACACTTTCACCCTTGAAGAAAGAGTTGTAAAGACACCGAGCATTCGCCCACAATTCTGTTGATGTTTTTTTCTGTCACTATCACTCCATTCGTTTACAAACGCGGGTTTAAAGACCTGTAATTTCAAATCATTCTTCATGTGTGTGTTTCTTTTTAATGTCGAGTGTGGAACTCTCAATTGCTGTGACAGCTTACAAATGAACTTTTTGGCTAACGTTCGACACATGCTGCAGCTTAAACACATCTTTTCATTCGTATTGGTGGTCGTCCTGAGCAGGGCTTATCTTTCACGGAACCAGCTGCAAAGAGCGTTTTCTTGAACAGTACAATTGTTGGGTTTGGTTAGGAAGGTATCTGAAATTGTAAAATGAAATGATGCTGAATATCTCCGATTTTCTGTATTGGGTCGTTCGTGAGCCCACATGCTCATTACCATCCATTTCTCCATGGTGTAAGTAGACTCATCAGCCATGATTTAGAGATAAATCAGCAATTGTAACCTTAAGAAACAACAATTCATCAACATCTATGTAATACATAGGGGGTAATGGGGTACTTTGTGTAATCCTAATGAGCTTATTCCCAAACAATAAATAAAATAAACTGTTTACACTAGTGCTAGTAGGTCGTTTTAGAATATGTTCTAAGAAATTGCAAAAGGCATTCGTCTGAAATTTCCCAAAGGATATCACGTGTGATGTAATTGATTTAAGAACTAAAATGCGACAAAGTGTGATCATGTCATTATCAGTACTTCACTTTGCTCTACGATTGTGAACACAGCTATATAGACTACGTTACACGAGCTTGTTAATGAGTGAAATGCTGTTTTCTTCAGTCGTTTACCCCTCCGTTTCTTAGCGGAAAGTATTTCCCTTTCTACCTTCCTTACTCCACTGGCAGTGGTTTGCCGGTTGTGTCTGTTAACTCACGAATTGTGTCTGATTTGCTGTTGACGGTGGATACTGTTAGCCTTTGAATGGAAGCCTTTTCCTAACTGTAATTTTTCCCGCATGTGGTTATATCCTAAGTCCATTCCACGTGGACAGCAATCAAGCAAGTTACTGGAAAGTATCTTGTGTTAAACAAAGCGTCTGGAAGTTTCCAGAATTTTTGCCATTTTCGCTCATGCTACTTTACTCTCTGAAAGATAGCTGAGAAATTTAGGAACTGGTATACGGAAAAATATGAATACATTACTGACCATTAAAATTGCTACACCATGAATCTGTGTTACAGACGCGAAATTTAACCGACAGGAAAAAGATGCTTTGATATGCAAATGATTAGCTTTTCAGAGCATTCACACAAAGTTGGTGCCGGTGGCAACACCTACAACGTGCTGACATGAGGAAAGTTTCCAACCGATTTCTCATACACAAACAGCAGTTGACCGGAGTTGTCTGGTGAAACGTTGTTGTGATGCCTCGTGTAAGGAAGAGAAATGCGTACCAGCACGTTTCCGACTTTGATAAAGGTCAGATTGTAGCCTATCGCGATTGGGGTTTATCGTATCGCGACATTGCTGCTCGCGTTGGTCGAGATCCAATGACTGTTAAGCAGAATATAGAATCGGTGGGCTCAGGAGGGTAATACGGACCGTCGTGCTGGATCCAACGGCCTCGTTATCATTAGCAGTCGAGATGACAGGCGTCTTATCCGCATGACTGTAACGGATCGTGCAGCCACGTCTCGATCCCTGAGTCAACAGATGGGGACGTTTGCAAGACAACAACCATCTGCACGAACAGTTCGACGACGTTTGCAGCAGCGTGGACTATCAGCTCGGAGACCATGGCTGCGGTTACCCTTGACGCTGCATCACAGACAGGAGCGCCTGCGATCGTGTACTCAACGACGAACCTGGGTACACCAATGGCAAAACGTCATTTTTTCGGATGAATCCAGGCCCTTTTTACAGCATCATTATGGTCACATCCGTGTTTGGCGACATCGCGGTGAACGCACATTGGAAGCGTGTATTCGTCATCACCATGCTGACATATCACCCGGCGTGATGGTATGGGTTCCCATTGGTTACACGTCTCGGTCACCTCCTGTTCGCATTGACGGCACTTTGTACAGTGGACGTTACATTTCAGATGTGTTACGACCCGTGGCTCTACCCTTCATTCGATAACTGCGAAACCCTACATTTCAGCAGGATAATGCACGACCGCACGTTGTAGTTCCTATACGGACCTTTGTGGATACAGAAAATGTTCGACTGCTGCCCTGGCCAGCACATTCTCCAGATCTCTCACCAATTGAAAACGTCTGGTCAATGGTGGCCGAGCAACTGACTCGTCACAATACGCCAGTCACTACTTTTGATGAATTGTGGTATCGTGTTGAAGCTGCATGGGCAGCTGTACCTGTACACGCCATCCAAGCTGTGTTTGAATCAATGCCCAGGCGTATCAAGGCCGTTATTACGGCCAGAGGTGGTTGTTCAGGGTACTGATTCCTCATGATCTATGCACCCAAACTGCGTGAAAATATAATCACGTGTCAGTTCTAGTAAAATATATTTATCCAATGAATACCCGTTTATCATCTGCATTTCTTGTTGGTGTAGCAATTTTAATGGCCAGTAGTGTACTTTACTAAAACTTTTGGATTTGCACCTTGTAAGAAGTCGTGAATGGCGTAAAGAATCCCCTGGAAACTGCATAAGTGTTAATGAAGGTATGATCATGAGAGACAAGGAGAAGCAGCGCAATCATGGTTCGAGTAGTGGGTTCGTTTAGATCTTAATTTAGGTTTAGCACTAACTTTACATTAGGATATTAGGTATGCAATAAGAAGAAAAAAGCAGTATATGCTTTCTATAAATCTGTGTCTTTTGTATGGCATAAATTATCAGCCATAAACCGATATCCATCATAGCACTAATGAATGTTGGTTTTTTTCGAGCTCATAGCAATAAATACCAAGTGTCCCGCTTGAAATGAGCGTTTTTTTGTGAAAATGGAACACTAGTTTTTGAAAAGTAAAAACATTTTATTCAAAGTACTGACCATTGCTTTCTATACATTTTGACCACCTTTCTGAAAATTTGTGGACACCACACCAATTGAAGTGTTTGTCTTTTGAAGCAAACCAATCAGACACCCAATTTTTGACTTCTTTGTAGGAATCGAAGTGTTCCTTGGCCAATGCGTGTCCCATTGATGAAAACAAATGGTAGTCGGAAGGGGCCAAGTCTGGTGAATACGGCGGGTGTGGTAGCAGCTCCCAGCCAAGTGTTTTGATTGTGTCCTGAACCAGTTTTGCTTTGTGTGCAGGTGCACTGTTGTGTAAAAAAATTACTTTGCCATGCCTTCTGGCCCATTCTGGTCTTTTTTCGATCAATGCATAGTTCAAATTGATCATTTGTTGTCTGTAGCGATTAGTTTCACTGGGTTTTAGAAGCTCATGATACACCACACTTTTCTGATCGCACCAAACACAGAGCATTGTCTTCTTGCCGAATCGATCTGGTTTTGCAGTAGATGTTGATGATTTCCCGGATTAACAAATGATTTTTCCCGTTTAGGATTCTTAAAATAAACCCATTTTTCATCGCCAGTAACAATGCAAAGCAAAACTGATTTTCTTTCATATCTTTGAAGCAAAATTTGACAAATGGTTTTTCGGTTTTCCATCTGTCTTTCATTCAATTCATGTGGCACCCATTTTCCACACTTTTTGATCTTTCCCATAGCTTTCAAACGGTCAGAAATTGTTTGTTGTGCAACATTTAGCATTGCTGCCATTTGCTTCTGACTACAAAGTATCATTTTCATCCAATATTGCTTGCAATTCGGCGTCTTCGAACTTTTTGTTGGTCTTCCACTTTCTTCATTTCTTAAATCAAAATCATTATTTCTGAACCGTTGAAACCATCTTTTGCATGTTGCTTCTAATAGAGCATGATCACCATATGCCTCGACAAGCATTCGATGCGACTCTGCAGCACTTTTTTTTTCAAATGAAAACAAAAAATTAATGATTTCCGCAAATCGTATCTTTCTGGTACAAAATTCGACATTGTTACATGATGAAAACATATGATGTTGTTTGTTCCATGACTTGATGTATACTAAATATCTTTGATAGATGTCATGCCAACCAAACAAAAAAAAAATAGAGGCTCGTTCACAACAAATGCTCCCTATCGACACATTTGTATCTTAAAGCTCATTTCATTTGTCGTATTTGCTTAGACGCTACACTGGTTTGTAATTTTCCGGCAGCTTGCGGAATGGCAAACGAGCGCAGGCGCATCGTGGGCGGCACGGTGACCAAGGTGAAGCAGTACCCGTGGATGGCGATGCTCATGTACGGCCGCACCTTCTACTGCGGCGGGTCGCTCATCAGCGACAAGTACGTGCTCACCGCCGCACACTGCCTCTACGGGTGAGTGCTCCTCGCTTTCTTCCCACTGCACCAGCCTCTCTAGCCGAGAACAGGACAGACACGAAGCACCCACTGTAACATGAGGAATATACAGGGCGACACGGAAATGTACAGTGTGGCACACGGGAGACGAACGCCTTTTAATGAAATAATACTCAGCCAACTTTAAAACTAATGCATGTTTATTTACGCAAAATCAGAGCTCATTATTTGCCATTTTAGTTAACAAAATTATTTGTGAAAAATAATGCCGTCAAGGTGATGTCCATCATTTCGAATGCAGGACTCAAGCCTCTTCTCAAAATCCTCCACCACACGGGCTAAAATCTCTGCAGGGATGTGAGCAATTTCTTGAATGATTGGATTCTTCAACTCGTCCAAATTTCGTGGTTTGTGGTTATAGACACAGTTCTTAAGATACCCCCACAGAAAAAAAAGTCACGTACTGACAAGTCGGGAGGCCAAGAAACATTGCCAAAACGTGAGATAATCCGGCCAGGAAACATGCGTCTAAGAACGTTCATGGAAATGTTTGCGGTGTGCGATGTTGCCCCATCCTGCTGGAACCAAACGCGTTTTAAAGGGATTAGTCGTCTTCTTAGTTCTGGTTTCAAGAATGTTTCAAGCATACGAATGTAACGAACCGAATTAACAGTAACTGTGGCCCCGTTCTCTTCAATTATGCCAACAGAGCCAAGAGCACACCAGACTGTTACTTTTTCTGAGTGTAGAGGACGCTGGTGGAAAAGGTGTGGATGCTCTGGAGCCCAGTAACGTAGGTTTTGCTTCTTCACGGTCCCGTTTAAATGAAAATGAGCTTCATCGCTCATCAATAAAATTTCATTTTCATTCGATCCCAAAACCACTTGCATTCTGTAAGCGAAGTCTTCTCGGACAGCAAAATCAGTTTCCTTTAGTTGTTAGACAATGAGCATTTTTTAGGGATTTGATTCTTTATGCAAAATTCATCTAACCGATTCACGATTGATTCGTAACTCACTAGCATGACATCTAGCTGACCGTCCTGGGCTTCTGACTGCCGCTTGCCTTACCCTTTCAACATTTTCTGGTGTCGTTAATCTGCGTCTCGGGCCAGGATGCTTCTTATCCAGTATGTTTCCAGTTGATCTGAAGTTTTCCACTCATCTGAGGATTGTGTTACGGCTCGGAACCGTCGACCGACATTAAACCGCGCACGAAACAATCGCTGCGTATCAATAATAGACTCGCCGTTCATAGACAAACACTCGACGTTGCAAGTCCCACTGCTCCATAGTGACTGAGTAAATGAAATGGCGTCTTGTGTGGATCACAACTATCCCCAACACGATACCTCCCACCACCGCGCCCTCACTTTCATGCAGTTCAAAACCGTCCGTCTCCCGTGTGTCACCCTGTACGTCACAAATTGCGGACACATTCCTCACGAATAGACGAAGAAATTATACGAGTATTATATGAACATGGGTCTGGAAACGCTTTGTTTCCATGTTACAACTCATTTCCTCCGACTCATTAATCATGCGAAATACACACGAACAGAAAGTACCAGCGTACCACATGCAGCTCCTTCTCACAATGGATGCTCAGTATGCCCTCCATGGGGGCTGATACCCGTTGTCACACTGAATCTCGGACGCGCTCATGTATCCTGGAGTATTGTTTATGGTTTGGCGGTCTTCCCAATACGGGCACCGAGTCTCTGAACATCTGGTACTGAGGTTCCACAAACAAGAGCTCTGAAATGCCCCACGAATAAAAGCCCATTGGGGAGTCCGGAGAGCACGGAGGCAAGGCAGTTGGTCCATCTCTACCTGTCCATCATTCACCGAACCTGTTACTTATAAGCCCACGGAAGTTAACACTGAAATGAGGAGTTGCTCCATCGTGCATAAAATACTTGTTTGCCGCATAGCTAAAAGCACGTCTACTAGCACATCAGATAGAACATTCTCTACGAAATTATCATAACTTTGTCCGTTGAACCTGGGTAGAAGAATATGAGGCCCTACCAAACATTGACAAAACAACTTTGTTTACGACTTGCTTCTTCCCATACATACCGATTGTGAAAATTTACAATCTGATCTCGTTGAAACTCGTTGGAGAAAATGATTTTCAACATGGAAACAAAGTGTTTCCAGACATATGTTCATACAACAAAATTTCTTCATCTACCTGTGAAGAATGTGTCGTGTAATTTATGGCGTACATTTTTAATACACCCTATATGGAAAAGTAAACAGAAACTCTGATTGGTACTGGGTTATCATTGGTGTTATACCAACAATTGGACAAAGCGATACCAACTTTTCTCTAAAATATGGACTAGTGGACACACGCAGGGGTTTACAGCACTCTGTAGAATGATATAAAGGAAAAGTAATCATTTCTATGAAGAAATGACGGGCAATACATCGCTAAGGTGGATCTGGTTTCAGCAGTTGTGAGGCACAGGGCAGTTCCAAATGAATATAGCGACCACGAACGCCTATAATTACTTACTGCATAGCGACACACTGATAAGACTCACCGACACGAGCGCATTAGATATGTGCGGTTTCAGTTCAGGAATTGTTCTCTTAACACTATATGGTTCAAATGGCTCTGAGCACTATGGGACTTAACTTCTGAGGTCATCAGTCCCCTAGAACTTAGAGCTACTTAAACCTAACTAACCTAACGACATCATAAACATCCATGCCCGAGGCAGGATTCGAACCTGCGACCGTAGCGGTCGCGCGGTTCCAGGCTGCAGCGCCTAGAACCGCTCGGCCACTTCGGCCGGCCTTAACACTATAAAAAGACATCCATGTGTCTGGCCAAAAGCAGAACACGCTGTCGTCATGTCAAGTACGACTCATAGAACTTTTCATGTCACTTAACAAAATTTCTCACTAATGCATAAAAATTCAGTAGACTTGAAAATACATCTAGGTACTGTTGTAGCCTGGAGCTTTAATCGATACGATGATGTCGGAGATGCCTGGAGAGTTTAATGTGCACAGTTCTGTATCGTTACATTATTTCGCAGAATTTTTTTCTGTAAAATTGAAGAATGTGTATTAAACAGGAAATGTATAACAAGTATTGCCCTTACTTCTAAAACTTCCTGAAGAGGATGCGGTGGACACGTTTTGTCTTCCAAGTTGACAACAGTCGTATTCACAGGTCTGTGCGCAAACATTCCTGGTTTGACTAACAGTCTGGCACCTCATCCTAGCTCGTCTCACGCGCTAAGTCAGCCGATCTCAGTCCAACAGAATACGTCTCGTACTATGTTTTGGAACAGCCGGTGAAAGATAGATATCAACATTCACACAACTCTCTTTCTCGCTGAACTGAGGCCGTTAGCAGTGCCACAGGCGGTGTTACGCGGTATTAGTGGGACGTCTGGCGAGACGACTATTGTTTGGTCCGATATGTTTACTTAGAGGACTCGGCATATGAAGTCCGAATCCACGAAATTCCGTGCTCTGTATTGTAAAGGATTTCGAAGACTACACTGCAAAAATTTATTTAAAAGTACTATGTTAGTTATGCGTTTAGTTTCAGGCAATGTAAGTGCAGTTAATAGAGTCTTTTTATAGCAGGGAAGAACTCAGTATGTTTGTCAGTAATACCAGTGATGGCCCGCCTGGTTGGCCGTGCGGTCTAACGCACGGCTTTCTGGGATGAAAGGAGCGCCGGTCCCTGGCACAAATCCGCCCGGCGGATTTTTGTCGAGGTCTGGTGAGCCGACCAGTCTGTGGATGGTTTTTAGGCGGTTTTCCATCTGCCTTATCAAATGCGGGCTGTTCCCCTTATTCCGCCTCAGTTACTCTATGTAGGCGATTGCTGTACAAACAAGTTCTCCACGCAGGCGTGCACCACCATTACTCTGCCACGCAAACATACGGGTTACACTCGTGTAGTGTGAGACGTTCCCTGGGGGTTCCACGGGGGGCCGAACCGCACAATAACCCTGTGTTCAGTGTGGGGCGTCAGAGGGGTGAAGTGGACTGCGGTAGTCGTCGTGGGGTTGCGGACCACTGCGGCTGTGGCGGGGACGGAGCCTCTCCATCGTTTCTAGGTCCCCAGTTAAGATAACAAAACATAATATCAGTGATTGATATATTTGTACGTATTTGTGCTCTCATAGACCAAAAATTGTACCTCACTGTTGCTTCCGATAAGAAGTTATCAATGTTATATTTGAGCCGCTTTGGCTCAGGCAACACCTAGCTTTATTGAGTTATAAATTATCAAGTATATGTGTCACAGCTTACTAAATTTCTTGCGAGCGTTTCAATAAGCCATTCAGTACACATCCAGATGTCAGATACTTTTAGAAAACTGCAGACTGAACTAATCAGTACTGTGAGTTGATAAAATCTGTAAAACACAACTAAAAATAATGGTAGCTATGTATAAAGACTTCGTCACACGAAACCAAATCGAGAATATCTGAAGACGTGTGTCGAATGTAGATGTTTTTACAAAAGTGGAAGGACTACTAAAAAACTCGAGAGAGTGAAAAGCTGACAGCTTTGCAGCACATTTTTTTACTATTTAACACAACAGTCGCTTACTCTTGCCGGGCCACACAATCCTTGAAAAATATGATCGTTTCTGTCTTTAGCCTACAGAGGCCAACAGGATTGGCCTCATTTCGAGTCTGAATGTATGGACTTGGCTCAAGCGTTCACATGGTAAGTAAACTTAATACACTAAACTAACTCACCGAGCTTTTTGAGGAAGGCTACACTTCCATCTAGCACTGTGAAATGGTGTAACGTACTCTTAGATGTCAGACAGTGGAAACACCAGGTGGCAATACCAACAAAGTAGGAAAAGACAGATTGCTACTTACCGCAAAGAAGACAAATAATGTTACAGACAAGCACATGTAAAAGACACTTACATAATGCCTTCATCAGTAAAAGAGAGACACGCGCCATTCACACACCCAAGCAAGCACACCTCATGCACACATGACTGCCAATTCTAGCATCAAATGCAACTATCACCTGAGATGTAAGCAGAGGGGGTAGGGGAGGGGGTAGTAATGTATGGTCAGGGAAAGAGACGAACGCTTTCTGGTGAGTGTGAGAGGCCAGACTGCCGACAGGCGCAGCATCAGCAGGTTGCACGGCAGAGAGGTGGGATCTCACAAAGGCCTTCACAGACAGGTGTTATAACCGACCTAGTCTGCAAACAGATCTCCTGTGCCATTTCCCATTACACCGCCAACCACCCCCAAGAGCCAGCCACAAAAGAGTGTTCCCTTCATCACCAGTATCACCCTCAGCTGGAACAGCTGAACTACACTACTGGCCATTAAAATTGCTACACCAAGAAGAAATGCAGATGATAAACTGGTATTCGTTGGACAAATATACTATACTAGAACTGACATGCGATTACATTTTCACGCAATTTGGTTGCATAGATCCTGAGAAATCAGTACTCAGTACAACCACCTCAGGCCGTAATAACGGCCTTGATACGCCTGGGTATTGAGTCAAACAGAGCTTGGATGACGTGTACAGGTACAGTTGCCCATGCAGCTTCAACACGATACCACAGTTCATCAACCGTAGTGACTGGCGTTTTGTGGCGAGCCAGTTGTTCGGCCACCACTGACCAGACGTTTTCAATTGGTGAGAGATATGAATAATTTGTTGGCCAGGGCAGCAGTCGAACATTTTCTGTATCCAGAAAGGCCCGTACAGGACTTACAACATGCGGTCGTGCATTATCCTGCTGAAATGTGGGGTTTCGCAGGGATCGAATGGAGGGTAGAGCCACGGGTCCTAACACATATCAAATGTAACGTCCACTGTTCAAAGTGCTGTCAGTGCGAACAAGAGGCGACCGAGACGTGTAACCAATGGGAACCCATACCATCACGCCGGGTGATATGTCAGCATGGTGATGACGAATACACGCTTCCAATGTGCGTTCACCGCGATGTCGCCAAACACGGATGTGACCATCATGATGCTGTAAAAAGGGACTGGATTCATCCGAAAAAATGACGTTTTGCCATTCGTGCACCCAGGTTCGTCGTTGAGTACACCATCGCAGGCGCTCCTGTCTGTGATGCAGCGTCAAGGGTAACCGCAGCCATGGTCTCCGAGCTGATAGTCCATGCTGCTGCAAACGTCGTCGAACTGTTCGTGCAGATGGTTGTTGTCTTGCAAAGGTCCCCATCTGTTTACTAAGGGATCGGGACGTGGCTGCACGATCCGTTACAGGTATGCGGATAAGATACCTGTCATCTCGACTGCTAGTGATGCGAGGCCGTTGGGATCCAGCACGGCGTTCCGTATTACCCTCCTGAACCCACCGATTCCATATTCTGCTTAACAGTCATTGGATCTTGATCAACGCGAGCAGAAATGTCGCTATACGATAAACCGCCATCGCGACAGCCTACAATCCGACCTTTATCGAAGTCGGAAACGTGATTGTCCGCATTTCTCCTCCTTACACGAGGCATCACAACAACGTTTCACCAGACAACGCCGGTCAACTGCTGTTTGTGTATGAGAAATCGATTGGAAGCTTTCCTCATGTCAGCACGTTGTAGGTGTCGCCACCGGCGCCAACCTTGTGTGAATGCTCTGAAAAGCTAATCATTTGCATATCACAACATCTTATTTCTATCGGTTAAATTTGGCGCCTGTAGCACGTCATCTTCGTGGTGTAGCAATTTTAATGTCCAGTAGTGTACATCCATTGTCAGGGATTTGATTACATATCATGATGCCCTGAAATGAGGGACATCCTACCTGATATACTTCCTTCCCCTCCTAAAGTGGTATTTCATCGCCCACCCAACATTGACAATATCCTAGTCTATCGCTGTGTCACTCCCAGTCACAAACCCTTGCCAAAGGGATCATACTACTGCGGTAGACCCAGATGCAAATCTGCCCAATCCACCCACTTCCTATTCCAGTTCTGTCACAGGCTTCTCCTACCCCATCAGGGGTAGTGTCACCTGTGAAAGCAGCCATGTCATTTACCAGCTCTGCTGCAATCATTGCACAGCTTTTTAGATTGGTATTACTACCAACCAGCTGTCCACCAGGATGAAGGGCTACCACCATATTGTGGCCAAGAGCAAAGTAGACCACCCTATTCTACTACAAGCAGCTGAACTAACACTCTTGACTTCAATGGCTGCTTCACTATACCCAAGCCATCTGGATCCTTCACTCCACCACCAGCTTTTCTGGACCACACAGATGGGAGTTATCCTTACAACACATTCTCCACTCCCAAATTATCCCAGCCTCAATCTACGGCAACATATTGTCCCCAAACCTCCACCCAACAGTTTCCACGCCCCTCTGTCCTATCATTTCTCCCCATTCTCATCTTGTTTATTTGCAGCCCTCTGCCAACGCAGACAGAAATTTCAGGTGGAAGCCCAATCATTTGACATATTACAGAGGCTAGAGTCGTGCTTGTACACAAGTAATGTAAGTGCATTTCCATAGATGCAAAAGTGAGAAACGGAATTGATCTCAAATACACCACCAGTGCGGAAACTGTGTATAATATTTCTTCTGCAATCACTGTTGGAAGTTTCGACCACCGACGCATCCGCGTGCGGCTGTTGGAGCATGACAGGGACAAGCCGTCGGAGACGGAGGTCATCGAGCGTCGCGTCATGAGGGTCCGCTTGCACCGGCGCTACGACTCGAGCAACTACAACAACGACATCGCGCTCATTCGGCTCAGCGAACCCGTCAAGATAGAGGGAGACCTGAGGACCGTCTGCATGCCCACCAAAGGTGAGTTACCAGGAAGAGACGTTTGTTGCGAGAATCGCTACTGGTGTTTTCAGAGTGATAAATTACTGACGTTCTTCTCCCTAATGGCTTCAGAACTCTGCCTCTGGGTCGTTATCAACGTACAGCTTCAGTTAAGGTTAGATATTAACTTCTTAGAAAAACAAGCTGAAAATTGTAAAATTTATGAACAGACAATTGAAAAAAGGTCTATCCATTACATTTAGCATAGTTTTGACAGTATGTCTTGTCTTCGCCTACAGACGATCACCTAAGTTGACAGTCACTTCCAGTGAAAATCTGTTTTATTTTAATAAAACGTAGAAACGTGTGAAGCAAGATTAGGCCTAACCCATTACTCATAGAAGAAGTTTTTCTGCTTCAACTCTTGAGCAAAATGGACTGATAATATATGTTACATGATACAGTCGTGTGATTATATGATACTGTATGAACCTCAGGGGAAAAAATCTCATTTTCTGCTGGCTGATCGGCATGGTACATATTTGTATCTTCGACAATACATATTTTTTTCACTGCAGTTTCTCGTCCAGAGAGTATTTAAGCCAGATAAATCTGTAACTCATTAGTAAATGGGAATAGATAGAATAAACAAGTTCCTTCATTACTAGATCATCTGTAATAGTAGTCATTTTACCAGTATGGGGGATGTTCTAGTGGGTTAGTATAGTTAATTACTAGCTTCGTACCATGATATCACCGATGGTTAAACAGTCATTTGTGAATAAATGTTACTGCCGAAACTCACTAACTATGCGTATAAGCCAAGTCAACTGTGTACTATATGCATCATAAAATCATATAGCTTATATCGTTGTTCACACCCACCTCTCTCTCTATGCATCACCTCCTCTCCTTTCTCACTGTAATCTGGTCCTCATATACAGGGTGATTCAAAAAGAATACCACAACTTTAAAAATGTGTATTTAATGAAAGAAACATAATATAACCTTCTGTTATACATCATTACAAAGAGTATTTAAAAAGGTTTTTTTCACTCAAAAACAAGTTCAGAGATGTTCAATATGGCCCCCTCCAGACAATCGAGCAATATCAACCCGATACTCCAACTCATTCCACACTCTCTGTAGCGTATGAGGCGTAACAGTTTGGATAGCTGCTGTTATTTCTCGTTTCAAATCATCAATGGTGGCTGGGAGAGGTGGCCGAAACACCATATCCTTAACATACCCCCATAAGAAAAAAACGCAGGGGGTAAGATCAGGGATTCTTGGAGGCCAGTGATGAAGTGCTCTGTCACGGGCTGCCTGGCGGCCGATCCATCGCCTCGGGTAGTTGACGTTCAGGTAGTTACGGACAGTTAATACACCACCTATCAGGAGGTTTAACACCATACTTCGTTCGAAATGCGCGCTGAACAACTGTCGTCGATTCACTTCTGCCGTACTCAATAACACAAAAAGCTTTCTGTTGAGCGGTCGCCATCTTAGCATCAACTGAGGCTGACGCCTAGTCAACAGCGCCTCAAACGCACAAATGTACAACTAAATGAAACTTTATAGCTCCCTTAATTCGCCGACAGATAGTGCTTAGCTCTGCCTTTTGTCGTCGCAAAGTTTTAAATTCCTAAAGTTGTGGTATTCTTTTTGAATCACCCTGTATATTACAAAGATATATTGCCTATGTCCATCCGAATGTTCATTGGAGAATCGTATAAAAATTTGAAGTAAATTTTTCGAAATATATGGTATCAATGTTTCCACTTTATATATTACATATACATGTACCGATATATAGTATATACATTAAAATATAAAGCATATGTGTTAATTCAGGGTATAACCTTTCTCCATTTCAAATCCACTCAGTCGTGTCAGCGTGAAAGGACTAAAGGTATATCCAGACGATGTCTCTTTTCTCAGGCGCAATCGCAGATGCACGGGAACAAAAGCGAACGCACAAAATGTTAATGGAAAAAACGCACATACAAATGCGCATTCTCATGTCCACATGTTGCCTCTTTGCTGCAGTTATCTGCTGGAACCGTTTATTAGCTCGGCAGTTTGCGAGGCGTCTATTATGAAATAAAAAAAGGCTACAGAAAAAGAAGACACAAAGGCGACTATGGGTAAAAAGAAATATCTAAACAACAGAGATGTTTTAATGTGAGACGTGCAAAATGACGACGATTTTTTGTTTGAAAATTTGGCAAGAGTTTCTCAGTAAGATTTTGATTCTTTGGTTATGAAAGCGAAACACGTTTCTCTAGGCAGGATACTGTTATACGAAATACAATTTCTGTACAGATGCGGCTGGCAATAACATTCCTTTATCTGCAACTTGTGATCCATTATACTAGTTTGAGCTATTTGTTTCATGTATCAAAATGAAGTATTTCCGTTATTATTCCTGAAATTGTGAAGCTCCTATGGGCTATTCATAGTTATCATGTAAAGCTTAGTTAACTTGCATTAATTTTTTATTTAATAAGGTTATTAGCTGCACAGTAAACACACACACATTTACAGAGTTTAGCTGAACAGACTAGATGAATTAGACTGCTGTTGAAGATTCGAGCCGGCCTGAGTGGCCGTGCGGTTCTGGGCGCTACAGTCTGGAACCGAGCGACCGCTACGGTCGCAGGTTCGAATCCTGCCTCGGGCATGGATGTGTGTGATGTCCTTAGGTTAGTTAGGTGTAATTAGTTCTAAGCTCTAGGCGACCGATGACCTCAGATGTTGAGTCGCATAGTGCTCAGAGCCATTTGAACCATTTGAAGTTTCGAGGGTTTGCCAGTTGGTCTTTGAACTGCGCAATTGTGCTGAGACTTAATCCATCTTGCTGCAATTTTTCTGCACCGAAGCAATGCAAAAGAGGCCCATTTATTGAAATTAAAATAGATCTGAACGTATCTCAATTTGTAAATGATTTCTCTGATCAGTCGGCGTTAGAATCATGGCACTAAATTCGCATTCACACAACTGTGGATATAGATATAATTTCGGTTGCTTTCACAGGTTCTTACACAGAAGCGGGCATATGTTGTGGATTTGCTTTATAGATTCGAAAATCTTGACCTAGTGACACAAGCGTACTTTCACTTACTTTAAAATCCACCTTCTTACATACCGGTAAGCGAGGAATTGACATGTCACCGTAAAATGTACACGTTCATAATCGTATGAAGGCCATGTTTCTGAATTTAATTCGGCTGCATCTGAAAATAAATACAAGTCTTCAAACCGGTCTTTCATATTCTCCACCAAAGACTGAATAAAGTTTTTCCGAAATGTCTGAAATTTTTTCCATTTATTACCAGATGGTTCTTTAATTAACATTCCTTCGAAGGTGCGCTTCTCCTCTAACCCTTATACCATCATCCCAATTTGCGGGAGTCATTTGTTTTCAGTGTTTCAACAGTTTTTATAGTGACACCCATTTCTCGTTTCGCTTTAAGGTCTGAAGAATTTCTGTTTTGCATAAAGAATGATAATACTTGCATAACTTCTTGGGCCTCATAAAGTACAACTAATTCCACTATAAGCAACCACTTTGTGAGATGTTTTAGCAAACCTTCAAATTTAGATCTCTCGTGAGTTGATCGGGAACCATCATCACTCAGTTTTTCAAAGCGATTGACAAGAGAAATATGACCTTCAAGAAGAGATCGGACGGCATTACATGAGGAAACAACCAACGTACATGAAAAACACAGTTCAGTTTAAACAGCTGCGAGGACAATTCTTGTGAAACTTCTTGTAGTAGTTCTCTGATTTTTGGGACTGCGAGAAGGCACAGTATACCAGGAATCTAAAAAAACCCTGTATGTGGCATACATCTGTTACATTATTCATAACATCGTGGACAACTAGTTCCATTCTGTGGTTCACACTGTGCACGATAATTAAACCCTTACGTACGTAAATGATTACCCACTAGAGCTGCTATTGCTTTGCAGGATGCTAGCATTGTTGATGCTCCATCTACTGCGATACCTACAGCATGGTTTTTTAGTACATCGTATTTAGTCTCATACTTTTCAAGAGCTGCTAACAGTGCTCTGAAAATGCATTCTTCTGCCCCACTTTCCAATTCAACAATATCGTAAAAATAATTACAAGCAAATCCCTCAAAGGACAAACGTACATTTATTATTAAAAAGGTTTTATTATAAATTGTTGTACTTCCATTCATTATAATACTAAAGTTTATACCAGAGTCTGTAATGCGGTGAGCAAGATTTTTTTCCTTTTCTTCTCCTCTAAACATAATTATCGACTGATAAACCATTTCACTTTTGTAATTCGATTACTGCGGATATGGTTTGAATGATAATTTCTGTTTAGCTACTACGTAGGTAAACAACAAAGCAGTTATTGTCGCTTTTTATTGATGGTGCGTTTCCAAGAACTTTTAGCTTTCACTCACGGATTTTCCTAAACTTTGCTTTCCTTTGTTGTGTATGATTTCTAAGCATCTCATGTGTTGCGCGTGAAAACGTGAGAATGCAACACAATTTCGTACTATAATTTCAAGCCTGCTGTTACTCTCATTCGTACCTTGAGACTTCTCACAGTTTTCAGTTATCGAAGATTCACTCTCTTTCTCTTTATTCACGTCATTATTACACTTTTGTTTTTAGAGATTCACCGTCTATTTTAATTCTTTTAGCACCACTGTTAGTATCGTGGCTATCAACGACTGCACACGTATCTGGCAACGTACTTCTCTTAAGGAACTACGAAATTTTGCTTTGTTTTGAAAACCAGCTGAAATTCCGTAGTTCTCACAGGCCTGCACGCACTTAACTCACTAACAATCTTCCCAAGGCGGGAACGTGTGGAGATCACCATATCTTTTGCGGACGCGAGTGAACAACCAAACAACACAAATCAATTTCGCATACGCGATACTGGAAAAGCTGCGTTAAGCTCGACCCAACTTGGTTCGCGGCTAGCACAGTCAAGACTGACGAATCCCGGCCGCCAGGTGTCTTTGCTTACAAGTTAGTTTTCAACCGCCGCTCACGCAAGTCTGTGCTACGGCTGCCACCTCCACCTGCCTCGCAAGCTGGGAAGTAAAGGACGGTGGACCTCAAATGAAAACAACAATGACAGCATGAGATCGACGGGTCAGTTTGAAATGATTTGAAATGCTTAAATACACAACGCTTTTGCCACAATTAATGAGCAAATATGTTAATAATAGCAGTGTATTGATACTTTCGGTGTACGGATCTACAGATTTAAATTAAATGTTAAGTTGTACATACCCAGTGAGCAGGAAATAAACATCCCTGTCCGGTATGGGTAATTTAAAATCATAGGGGGAATGGTTCGATCCCCAAATCGGTCACTGGTAAAAACTCATACCGGTACTGTGATTGCAGCTGAGCCAAAGAACAGTATTAATTCTAGTTTCTACTTCTAGTATTTCATTTTTTATTAGACCATACTTACAATTTGTGGGGTTCTATGAGTAACACTGACATATGTACTGAGTAATTCCAAAATCTAAAGGTAATCTGCTTGTCTTGAACCATCTGTTAATATTTCAAGTATTTTGTTACCTTCCACTGCAGTGATGGACTTGGTACATATTTTTATCGTCTGCAAAAAGGACAAATTTTGAGTCTTGTGACGATGCAAGTGGAAGATCGTTCACATAACCACAAAGAGTAAAAATTAATCACAGCAATGAGACATCACAATAATCTCCATCTACAACCATACTCTGCAAACCACTGTGAAGTGCATGGCAGAGGGTATGTCCCACTGCACCAGTTATTTGGCCTTCTTCCCATTTCACTCAAGTATGGTGTGCAGGAAGAGTGGCTGTTTAAATGCCTCCGAGCCTCTGTAATTAATTTAATCCTGTTCTTATGGTTGTTGCAAGAGTGATACACACGAGGTTGTATATTCTTAGTCATTACATAAAGCCAATTCCTGAAACTTTGTAAGTAGGCTTTCTCAAGAAAGTTTGCATATATCCTCAAATGTTTGCCAGTTCAGTTTCTTGAGGATCTCTAATACTCTCCTATGGATCAGACACAACTGTGGCTATTCATGATGCCCCTCTCTAAATATGTTCAATATTCTATGTTAGTCCTGTTTGGTATGAATCCCATACACTTGGACAATATTCTAGGATAGATCACATGAGTGATTTTTAAGCAGTCTCCTTTGTAGATTGATTGCATTCCCTAATATTCAGCCAATAAACTGAAGTCTGGTCTGCTTTACCTATGACTGAGCTTATGCGATCATTCTATGTCATATCTTCACAAAGTGTTAAATTCAAATATTTTTGTGAGTTGACCAATTCCAACTGTGACTCATTGTCACTGTCAAATATTTTTGTGAGTTGACTGATTCCAACTGTGATTCATTCTCACTATAGTCACAGGATACTACATTTTTTTCATTGTAAAGTGCACAATTTTACATTTTTGAACATTTAAAGAAAGTTTCCAGTCACTGCATCACTTTGAAATCTCATTAAGGTCTAACTGAATAATTGTGCAGCTTTTCTCAGATAGTACATCATGATAGATAACTGCATGATCCACAAAATAAGGATCCTAAGACAATTCCCTTGAGCACACCCAAAGTTACTTCTACATCTGTAGATTACTCTCCATCCAAGATAACATGCTGCAACCTCTTTAGCAAAAAATCCTGAATTCAGTCATGAATTATGCTTGCTATCCCTTTGACAATACTTTTGATAAGTGAAGATGTGGTGCTGAGTCAAAAGCTTTTTGGAAATCAAGAAATAGCACATCTACTTGCCTGCCTTGATCCATGACCTTCAGGATGTCTTGTGAGAAAAGTATGAGTAGCATTTCAGATGATCAATATTTTTGACTGGCATGCCTCTAGCTCTGATAATATCCTTAGTTTTATGAAAAGTGAATCCGAATGTTCCTTAAGGTATGGCATACCCAACTGAAGCCACCCATTAATGATTAGATCTTGCAGAAAATGCTGTGCTTCACTCACTGCTTCAAATAATCACAGAAATTTTCTGTGGGATTAAGATTGGGTGATTTTGTGGGCCACTTAAAGTACAATAGGGCACTTGAGTGTGAGTGAACCAGGAATGTATGCGTAGAGCCCTGTGAACACAGCTATTGTCATCTACAAAGACATGAATATCCACAGCATATTCATAATGAAGATGTGGAAGAAAGAGCAACACTTAGTCACCAAGAATATGGAAACAAACAACCTATTTCACATTCATTGCAACCTGAATGAGTTGGCCCCAGTCATGGTATGGAAAACAGACCCAAACGTCCAAAGAACCACCTACAGCGTGAAATACAACCTCCACATACTGCAGGTTAAACACTTCACTGCACTGCCAGAGCTTCGAACACCTTCCACCATTTCCACCTACACACCTCCGGTCAACTACTGTCTTGCTTGGCCTAATGAAAACATGCAGCTTTAGATGCCCTTTGACCAATGACCTATTACAATAGACCTGATTCACAATATCCATTGTGTGCAGTTCCCTTTGCAATGTACACATGAAAACTGGTTGAGATGGGCTTGTTTCCACTGGCAGCACAAATTCTTGTGAAGTCTGAAACAAGTTTTCATTGACAAGGCATGAACACTCATCATTAGAATCTTTGTATGACTACTGTTTGTACAAAGTGTTACATGGCTGCAAATGAAACACCATTCTCTGTTCACAAATTAAAGAGTCTGCATTGATACACCAAAAAATCAGGCAACTTTACTCATGGTGGAGTAATAAACAGTTCCAAACACAATAGCTCCCTTCTGCCATTCTGTTACATATCCACATTGAACCATCTTAGTGTCTTGATTCTGTGCAACCTTCTGGCTCATACACACCACTTCACTGCCATGACTGACTGTTGCCAGTGGTTGAAGGTAACATGACTGTTTTGTACTGGTCTGCAACCTCTACAGTGCTCCGAGACAACCAATGTGCTCCTTTCAAGAGGTGGAAAATATTTCATTATAAATAAATATGTAAAAAGAAACATAGGACACAAAAGATAATCTAATGTTACAACATCACTGATTATTTTAAAATATTCCCGAAGGCAATAGTTTCTGATTAATTGATTCTAGTTCATCATTGGTCAGGATAAATGTAGCCTGTTCAGTTGAAAGCCTTTCTGAAATCCAAGCTGTTTTTTTTCTGAGTACACTATGTTTTTTTATCAAGCCTATTGTACATACCTTTTCAATATTTTTTTAGAATACTGACAACAGTGGGATGAATTGGTAGCTCTTCACTGTTTGTTTTTTGGGTGGGGTGACTTTACAGCATGTTTGCATCAATGTGGGATAGTAATACCATGAAATGATTAATTTCATAAGTAACTTGCTGCATTGCAAACTTCTGAACATTTCTTTATTTTCTACTGTTTTCATCATGACCATGTGAATATTTATTTTTCAGATACTCGTAGTTGATAACATTGGAAACTTTTGAAGGAGATTTAGAATGAAGTTTAATTTTATCAAACTAATTTTGGAAAGGTTTTTGAGAAAACACTGCCATCAGCCATTTTTATTTCTTAGATGTATATTATCTCCATCATATTAAATAGGAAAAAGATTTGATGGAAGAATTCCATAGAGGCAGGTTGCTATTTTTCATATTTAATCATTTACATCCTCCATCTTTGTCAGAGAAAATGTTCGGTCTTGAAAATGATAACTTTTGATGTTTCATAGTTATCCTACTTTTTGGCCCAAGAAGATGGATATACCTAAGGCAGCCATTAGTATAGCTATATCCTTGTTTTCCGTTTCTTGAAGTACAGAGGCATAGCTGTACTAATGACTGCCTTGAAGTGTACTGTTTCAGAGGAATTGATGCATCATTAAAAATTCTAAAAATCCGCATTGTGAATACAAATAGGTACTTAAATAATTAACAAACTACAAAATGAAAAAGAATTTCCAGGGAAATAAAAGGACACACAGCCAGACAAGACCAACTAATCCAGTTTAGTTCTTATGACTTGATATATCTTGAAACTGACCAACTCATTTGTATAATTAAATGGAAATTTTTGAGACTTGCACCCCCTTCCCCTTAGTGGAAAAGTTTATGTACACACCCAAGGATCAATAACTTCATCTTGAAAAATTTAAGTGCACTTGCAGTTTGTATATTGTCTGTATAAAGCTAACTTATCTAGCAATGATGACAGTGATAAAAAAATTGAACCACGACACTTTTTTTAAAATATGTATTTTAATAGTCTCAGTTGTGAATTACCACAAATGTTCGCTAGTTTTGATGCCATGCAAAATACCACTGAGTGGTGTTACAAGTCTAGTACAGTGCTATGCCTTTTATTTTACAGCTTATGCCATAGATCTTTAGTAGACCTTTCAGAACTCGTGATTAATCGGATATAATTTTAAGGATTTTAAATTTTAAATATTACTCAAAATAGACCCTTTTCAATATTTATTTTTATTTCTATACATCTGAAGATGATCATTAATTGAATGAAACTAGTAATCATTTATGATAACTTGCAACTGAGATAAGGGAAATAAATACTTTAAGAATGTCTCATGTCAAAATGTTGTTTGTTATCAAGGACACTTTCATCAATAGTGGTATGTATGTTGTTGGAGGTACAATCAGTGGTATTCTGTGTAACCTGTGGTGTCTGTGCAGGCCACAGCTTTAGTGGGGAGCAGGGTCTGGTAACAGGCTGGGGTGTAACAAAACCGTTGGGCCAGCCATCATCGCAGCTGCGTGAAGTGACAGTGCCCATCATGGCCAACTCAGAGTGCCGGAAGACTGCATATGGCCAGCAGCGCATCACTGAAAACATGATGTGTGCTGGATACCCAGAGGGCAAGAAGGATTCCTGCCAGGTATGGGTCTGTCTCAGTGTGAGCTTAGTTCCAGAAATAATTAAGCTGAAGCAGGCAAAATCCCTTACCTGTGAATCTTCATAACTATAAAGCAAAATGTCTACATGTTAATTGTGTTCATCAAAATCATATGTTGAGGAACAGATGTTGTGCAGTAAGGTAGCTAAGTGCCACATATTATTTGCATTTTCCTAGTGTGTGTGTGTGTGTGTGTGTGTGTGTGTGTGTGTGTGTGTGTGTGTGTGTGTGTGTGTGTGTGTGTGTGAACATGAACACAGTGACACACTCTCTCTCAGTACACTCACTAAAAAAGAGTGGTATAAAATGGGACTAAAAGTGCAGGAGATGAGTTAACATTGTATGGATATGTTGCTCACCACAGATTAGTTTGGTATATGTGAATGTAGACTTTCCCAGTGTATACTGCTGATGAAATCTTTTTGGGCTTCCATCTGGGTAGCTGCATTGAAGATCCTTGATGTTTTGATGAGTGTCATTCCCATCATCTTCTGGCACCAGTAGATGATGAGAATGACATTCATCAAAACGTCGTGGTTTTTCGATGGAGCTACCCGGATGGAAGCCTGAGAAGATTTCATTAGTTTGGTATAGTTGATCCTTGCATGTAAATGACCAAATTAGGCTAATTATGGAACGATCTTTGCACAAGTTGTATACATGTAACGGATCAGCACACGAAACAGTGGATCTCAGTGAATATGTAGCTGAAGAAGTCAGCCTAACATTGATTTTTTGTGGGTTCCGCATGGTTCATACTGTCACAATGCATCTGTTAACCACTATTCAAAACTTTAAGTTATTGTGTGGTATTTACGATGGATTATATTTTTTTGTGTGTGAAAGCTGCTCACCAAATGGAAGACGTGCTGTGCATTCTGTGGATGTCAGAATAAATTTTCTGTCCGTTTTCCTTGCCTACAAGTAAGATTTTGTTAGAAGTAACAGTACATGGAAAAAACTGTAAATGAGACTGGGTACCTGTCTTTCACATTACAGTATAATTATTTGGAGTTCAGTCTTCATGGTAAGCTTTCTACCAAATACATCTCAGTTCAAGAGGTGTTATTAGTAACTACAAACTGGGCTATGAGCCCAAACCTAGTGAGCTAGCATTGGTTTACAGTTTTTCTCGGCATTTTCAGTTCCTTAGCAGATGATACATTAATAGGCCCATGGGTTCACTCTTAATTACATTGAGAAGTGGCGTAGTGGAAAGCTTGTGAAATCTCATTATTTTCAAATGGTAATTTTATATTCAATGTCATGTTTAGCAAAATATAATAACCATACTCATTTTTATTTCATTGTAATTCAACATTCTACATTTTATTTCCAAAAATTACAAAGTTTATAGAAGATACAAAGATATTTTGCACTTCCCAAAATATAATATGCTACAAAAATCGTTCATCAATAATAGGAAACACTATAATTAGTGGTTTTGCTTACAGGGAGACAGTGGCGGACCTCTACATATCAAGAATGATACGCTGCATCACCTCGTTGGTGAGTTGTTAGACTATCACTTTTCAATTACAATAAGCTGTTGCAAACTGCTACTGCTCTTCTAGCACCTTCAACCACAATTAACTGACCAAAATAGTATTAGTAGTTACTGACATTGCTGCATCTCTGTTTCAGGAGTGGTGTCTTGGGGTGAAGGCTGTGCACAGCCAAATTATCCAGGAGTGTATACTCGGGTCAATAGGTACATCACTTGGATTACCAGGAACACAGTGGATAGCTGTTTCTGCAGTTAATAATAAAAAGCTGCTACAAGAATGTTTAACATTATTACAAATAATTAATAATGGTATAATGCAAAATGTGACACGTCCAAATTGGAAAGACACTTGTAACCTTATGGTTATGATTTATTCCTGTGTTATTTTCAACAAATATTTTGCTTTCCATAGAAAATGATGGTGAAGAAATAAAATATCACAGTTACATGTTTCTGCCTGATGTATGTTACATAATAACATAACTGTTGGAGAAACATATTCACACTATCCTTTATGTTAAAGTGAAATGTTAGGTCTGTAAAGTTCTGAATCACATTTCTGACAGTACATACAACAGAGAAAAATGTTGGTGTTAGCAAAGCCTCAGCTTATTCCTTCATCGTATTTAAACTGAACTTCTGCTACCTGAATATTTGATTATACTCTCCCTGATGAGATGATTATCTTTGTTCTAGTCCACTTCATCAGACCATAATCACTTTAGCTAATTGTTATTGACTTATATTAACAACATAATTTCTAAAGGGATACTGATGTGTAAGTAGGATCCAGAACCTTAAAAAATCATTTTGTGCACCCTTGGGAATATCAACGCACTTCCAGTAATGTGTACTACTGAGGGAGGGTGGGGTATATTATGCCCACCAAAAGAAAAAAAAACTATAAACGTACAAATGTAATGGGTTTTTGTTCACTTTTTAAAGAGATATTGATGTGTAAATAAAGTCCTAAATCTGAAAATATTGAATACAGTTGTCATTTGTAAAAGTGACATCTACTACTACAACCTAAAGTTTTTGGTTAAGTTTAACTGAAAAATTTGAATGTTTATAGAATCTGATAAACGAACTCTTTAAAGCAAATAGTTTTTCAAAATTTTAAAATGGAAAATAATGAATTAGATTACACTATTTTAAAAATATGAACATAATGTACCACCCACCTTGGTATTCTGAGGGGTAACCGTCAGTGGCCAGAAATAGTCATGTTAATGCATATGGTCCTGAAATGGATAACAGTTGTATGCAGCATATATTTAAATATGTGAGTAAAAAAATTGTTTCTTTATAATTTTTTGTGGTGTATGTGCTGCCTTTTAGAGGAAGATATGCATTTGTTGTGCATATGAGTAAATACAGGTATATTTTATTCTGTATAGTGTTACATTTACATATAAATCTGTTGTGTAAAATATTTATATCTTTACCGGTAGTGTTAACTTTTAGGTTTCCAACTTGAGCCACTCTTAAGGATACATAGTAATGTTGAATGCAGAGCTGTTTTTAAAGTACAACAAGAAACTGCAATTTATTTTCATAACACAGCAACTAATCCTCTCAAAATACTATAGTAAGACAGTATACCATTAATTATAGTGAGGCACCAAATCAAGTCATATCACTTCAGTGCAAAATAGAAAAATTGTGAGAGCAATAAGATGGAAGTAGTGCCTAGAGTTTTAAGTGCATAACAGATGTCAGTCCTCCAAAACAGGCCTCAAACAGAAATTTAACACATCAGATTGTTTCAAGATACATTCAATAACACATCTGTTTCAGTAAATTTAGTCTTAATGGAGTATCTTCTGGTCCACAGAATGAGTCAAAATGTACACTACTGTTAACAGATTACTGACCTTAATGTCCAATATGGTGTCTTCTCTGTAGATCAGTTGGTGAGTGGATACTGGTAAATTGTTTTAAATGTTAAGGCAGCACTGTTGATATGTACATTGTAGTCAGTGCACATTCATTTACATGAACACATACATGATAGTCAGCTTGTAGCTCACATTGTTAATTACTGTTTATAGAATTATGTTAGTAGCCTACATAGTCTTCAAGAAGTTTAACTTACTTATAAAAGTAACTGTATGAATCATAGTTTTTTAGCCATAGCTAATGAGATATAACAGCTGTAACTAGACAGAAATTAACTTTTGTAATAGATTAGAAGTGTCTTCTAATGGCTCAGCCCACTGTGTCTGATTAAAAACTTGTAAAAGAAATTTTATACAAATAAATTACAAAATATTAAAACATTGATCACTTACAGTTTCAATAACAATGTAAAGGCAAAAATTTGAGGTAATACTTATACAGTTTTTAGAAATGAAGTTATTTGGTTTAGTTATTGGCTGTTCATTCTTTAAATGGCTCTAATACTGGGTTCTACTTTCGGGAGTGTGATTCTTATGAGAAAAACATTTTCCATTATTATTATTTCTTAAACAATAAAACACACAAAAATAAGCTTTAAAAAGAGAGGTATCAATCCTGAAACAAATACACAATAGCAGGGGCAGCAAATGATTATGAAATCTTAAACACTGAATATTTCTTTAAGTGAAATGCTTGTATATAAAATATTTATATCATTGTAGTCAATCAAATTATACTTTCAACAATAAAGACTAAAAGATATTTATGTTATATTGTACATGAACAACTTGTAAGTCATTAAAGATAGTCAGCAAACATTATTTGTCACAAAGGTAGTGTCTACTTTATATTAAGATATGTATAATGATTTTAGTGCCTCCCTGTGATATTTGCTTTATACTTTATGATTTTGTTTCAAGACTAAACAAATATGCTTCATTAATTGAAAATATCTATTTTTGATAAAGTAAGTTTGCCACTGTTTATTCATCATCAACACTTTCATGTTTTCCCTCTGTTTCACATTTAAATGGATGAAAAGTAATGTGAAAATTATCAAAGTTTCTTTGGGCAGAGGGATAATCAAAAATCCACAATGTGGGGAAGAGGTTATAGATCAATTATTGATTGTGCCTTAGTGAACGGAACACAGAGGACTAGTATGAGATGTAAGATTACATAGAGGTAGCAATATCAAGATGGATCATTTCCTGGTGATTGCCAAGGTAAACCTCTTAACTAGTATGAGGAGCAAAGTCAAAGTTGAAGTTTCCAAAATCTGCCTTCTGTAACAATACAGTGTAAGGGATCTTCTTCAACAGTGACTTCCGCATTATTTACAAAGTAAATTTACAGAAAATAGTACAAAGACAAAGAGGGAAAACACAAAACCATGTGGGATCCATGTGGCGATGGAGTCAATAAGAAAGACAAAGCAATTTAGAAAGAGAAAGGGTATCAAAATATAGAATGAACATACAGCAAATGCCGTTAAACAGAAATAAAAACTTTACATACAAATCTACAATACAAAATAAGCAAAGTGCAGTATAGTGAAAAATAAACCAGTGCTAAAAAAGTAATGTGAAAGTCCATAGAAAAATCATGAAATAAATCAATACCAAACATTGAAACACTGGAAATGACCTCCACGATATACAAGAGATGGCTTATAACTCCTGAAACCATTTAACAAACAGGAGAAAGGTTTTGCAGAATTAAATGTAACAGACAAAGCAACTTTCATATAACACTATTATGAGAAGGAATGTTGCTGTGCACCATATAGCAGAGATGCTGAGTCACAGATAGGCACAACAAAAAGACTCACAATTAAAGCTTTCAGCCAAGGCCTTCATCAACAATAGACTCACATATGCACACAGAGGCACATACTCATGCAAACGCAACTCTCTCTCTCTCTCTCTCTCTCTCTCTCTCTCTCTCTCTCTCTCTCTCTCTCTCTCTCACACACACACACACACACACACACACACACACACACACACACACACACACGACTGCAGTCTCAGGCAACTGAAACCACACTACAAGAAGCAGCACCAGTGCATGATGGGTACGGTGACTGGGTGGGGGTGAGGAAAAGGCTGGGGTGAGAATAGGAGGGATAGTATGGGGGGGGGGGGGGGTGGCAGACAGTGAAGTGAAATGCTGCAGGTTAGGCAGAGGGCAAGGGAGAAGGGGGTAGGGGGAGGGGGGCGGAAGTAGCAGAAAAGGAGAGAAATAAAGAGACTGGGTGTGGTGGTGGAATGACAGCTGCATAGTGCTGGAATGGGAACAAAGAAGAGGTCGGATGGGTGAGGACAGTGAGTAATGAAGGTTAAGGCCAGGAGGACTATGGGAACATAGGATGTATCGCAAGGAAAGTTCCCACCTCCACACTTCAGAAAAGATGGTATTTGTGGGAAGGATCCATATGCCAAAGGCTGTGAATCAGTCACTGAAATGAAGGATATTGTGTTTTGGCAGCATGTTCAGCAACAGGGTGGTCCACTTGTTTCTTGGCCACAGTTTGTCGGTGGCCATACATGCGGTCAGACAGCTTGTTGGTTGTCACACCTACATAGAATTCAGCACAGGGGTTGCAGCTTAGCTTGTAAATTACATGACTAGTTTCACAGGTAGCACTGCCTTTGATGGGATAGGTGATGTCAGCGACCGGACTGGAGTAGGTGGTGGTGAGAGGACATATGGGACAGGTCTTTCATCTAGGTCTATTACAGAGGTATGAGCCATGAGATAAGGGATTGGGAGCAGGGGCTGACTTTCATATAACTCTATCAAGCATTATAAATTGAAAACAATGATAATATTGAATGAATTAAGATTGCCCAGGAAAAAGAACAAGATGATAAAATAAACCAAGAAGACAATCTTATTTTAACACTAATTTCCGTCAGTTCTTGGTAGAACAACATTATAATAAATGAAAAACACCAGTTTGCTTTTGTTCTACAATACTTTAAAAGACAATCTTACATTGGGGGGACATACAAGAAGCTTCAAAGTAGATAAAGAATAGAAAAGCAGCAAGATCTGATAAAGTTAATTCAGAATTTATTTATTGCAGAGGATTTATTTTAGAACTGAGGCTGTTCCATCTATTAAATAAATTTCTAAAATGAAAGATGATACCTGGCCCTTGGAGAATGGTAAAAGTAATATCACTATATAAAAAAGAAAATAGAGGAATAAGGCTGTAGGGCACTGGCCATAAATTATATCCATGAATAATTACCAACAGACTGAAAAGAGTGGCTGACACCCTCTTGCTGGAAGAGCAAAATTGTCTTAGATAAGGATGATCATGCGGTGTAATGTTACTGTAGTGCAGCTGATAACTGGAAAGATATGAGGACATAATTTGGAGACTCATATTGCATTTGTAGACTGTGAAAAAGTCTTCAACACAGTGAAAAGGAATATGCTGTGCAGTACAATGGAGAAGCAAAGGTACTGTAAAAATCTGATGAAAGTGATAAAAAAAGTTGTATTTGTATAATGAAATCTTAATTAATGAAGCAAAGAGAAAACAGAACCAGTAGCAATTATGGTAAAAAAGAAATTCAACAAGGTTGCAGTTTCTCACTCAGTTTCTTTGAGGAACATTTTTAAAACCGACAAACTGCAGGGGTAGTTCCCTGACTGGAAATTGAGGGAGAAAGATTCTATGAACATGTGCCCAAAAATGTATTGTTGCTACAGTAGATGGCCCTGATGAATGAAAGTTCATATGACCATGTGTCATATATTACTTATGTGTGGCAGACTGTGTGATTGATGTAGTGTATTGTAAGCAGAAGTGTTTGTGTATCATGGATTCTTTCAGACTGACAGATGTGGAAGGAGGCAGTGGGCTGTGCATACACTAGATCTGGAGGACCAGGTCCTAAAGGATATTGAGACAAAACCTAGACCAAGTTCCAGGCAGGTGGTCTGCCAGCATATGTGTCCCGCATAACAACCCCTACTATCCCTGTCACTTGCAACAAGTGCAAGGATTATCAGCAGCGGGGGTCTCGCTATGAGATGGGTTTTGTCTATGGTTTTTGCATCTGGCCATCACAATTTGGGATTTCTGGCATCATTCCTCTCTACTGATAAACCATTCTGCTGCTTACAGTATGCTGCATCAGTCACAGCCTGTAACACATAAAGATCACACAGGATTTGGTCAGAGGAACTTGCAATTGACAGTGCCTTCTAACATGGCAATAATGCATTCCCACACACATGTTTATAGGACCTTTTTTTCCTCCATTTCCAATCAGGAATCTGTCCCTGCAGTCTGGTAGTTCTACTAACATTCACACTGTGTGCCTATTTTTGACACTGTTAGAGAATGGAAAAATGGAAACAAGAAGTTAACCCAGCAATAAAATTAATTCCTAGAAATACACATTTAAATACTTACTCTTTATTGATGACCAAAAAATTTTACAATTTTTACAGTTTGCTCCTCATTGCTTAAACTTAATAGGCAAACTATGTAACCTGTAAGTATCAGAAAGTAAACACAAAATTATATCTTCTAAAGGAAAATACTCAGTACATTCAAAAATAATGCTAAATAGAAAATCAGTTGAACAGGTATCTCACTTTCAGCTACTAGGATATGATATAAGTTAATAATATGATAACAACATCTCCAAAAAGTTAAACAACTATACGTGGAAAATTAGCCAATAAAACTAGGAAAGATGCAAAGACCAAATTGTACAAGGTAATGGCGACACCTATGCTCACATGTGGAAAAGAGACCTTGGCAATAACTACACTCCTGGAAATTGAAATAAGAACACTGTGAATTCATTGTCCCAGGAAGGGGAAACTTTATTGACACATTCCTGGGGTCAGATACATCACATGATCACACTGACAGAACCACAGGCACATAGACACAGGCAACAGAGCATGCACAATGTCGGCACTAGTACAGTGTATATCCACCTTTCGCAGCAATGCAGGCTGCTATTCTCCCATGGAGACAATCGTAGAGATGCTGGATGTAGTCCTGTGGAACGGCTTGCCATGCCATTTCCACCTGGCGCCTCAGTTGGACCAGCGTTCGTGCTGGACGTGCAGACCGCGTGAGACGACGCTTCATCCAGTCCCAAACATGCTCAATGGGGGACAGATCCGGAGATCTTGCTGGCCAGGGTAGTTGACTTACACCTTCTAGAGCACGTTGGGTGGCACGGGATACATGCGGACGTGCATTATCCTGTTGGAACAGCAAGTTCCCTTGCCGGTCTAGGAATGGTAGAACGATGGGTTCGATGACGGTTTGGATGTACTGTGCACTATTCAGTGTCCCCTCGACGATCACCAGAGGTGTACGGCCAGTGTAGAAGATCGCTCCCCACACCATGATGTCGGGTGTTGGCCCTGTGTGCCTCGGTCATATGCAGTCCTGATTGTGGCGCTCACCTGCACGGCACCAAACACGCATACGACCATCATTGGCACCAAGGCAGAAGCGGCTCTCATCGCTGAAGACGACACGTCTCCATTCGTCCCTCCATTCACGCCTGTCGCGACACCACTGGAGGTGGGCTGCACGATGTTGGGGCATGAGCGGAAGACAGCCTAACGGTGTGCGGTACCGTAGCCCAGCTTCATGGAGACTGTTGCGAATGGTCCTCGCCAATACCCCAGGAGCAACAGTGTCCCTAATTTGCTGGGAAGTGGCGGTGCGGTCCCCTACGGCACTGCGTAGGATCCTACGGTCTTGGCATGCATCTGTGCGTCACTGCGGTCCGGTCCCAGGTCGACGGGCACGTGCACCTTCCACCGACCACTGGCGACAACATTGATGTAGTATGGAGACCTCACGCCCCACGTGTTGAGCAATTTGGCGGTACGTCCACCCGGCCTCCCACATGCCCACTATACGCCCTCGCTCAAAGTCCGTCAACTGCACATACGGTTCACATCCATGCTGTCTCGGCATGCTACCAGTGTTAAAGACTGCGATGGAGCTCCGTATGCCGTGGCAAACTGGTTGACACTGACGGCGGCGGTGCACAAATGCTGCGCAGCTAGCGCCATTCGCCGGCCAACACAGCGGTTCCTGGTGTGTCCAATGTGCCGTGCGTGTGATCATTGCTTGTACAGCCCTCTCGCAGTGTCCGGAGCAAGTATGGTGGGTCTGACACACCGGTGTCAATGTGTTCTTTTTTCCATTTCCAGGAGTGCGTAACAGACCTAAGAAGGACCCTGTCACCGGAAATGAGATTTTTAAGGTTAGGTAAATGGATGTACTTACAGATAAAATAAAGAAGTCTGAAATAGTGAAATAATTAAATATATTTTGTATGAACGAAAGAAAAGAATATGGTATAACAAAAGGGAAGAAGCATATTGAGAGAATGGGAACAGGAGTAATCAGACATGTAACAGACTATAGACCTGAAGGAAAGAGAGATACTATAAAACCAAGGATAAGGTGGCTTTTATGAAGGTGGAAATGGATATAAGCCTAGCCCTTGAAGTAATGACGAAGAAGAAGAGGAAGAAGAAGAAGAAGTAGAAGGTTTATCATGGGGTTTACCTGGAATAGATTTTTTTGACATCTGTAGTGATTTTAAACCTATATTTCTACTAAAGACTTACATTGACCACTTCCTGTTTGGTATATGTCCACCAGAATCTGAAATTTAAGCTGAAAAATTTGTCGCGGAGCTTGCTTTCTTTTGTCATATCATGATAGTGAAGTGTTATACTGTATAAAGAACACTGCTGCATGTATAGGGTGTTTGAAAAATACTTTGGTGACAGCTTCCTTACATCCAAACAGGTAACAGAGTCCATATTAACGTACATCCAAAATTCCTTCATTTTTGAGTAATTCAGTTTACATAATTGAAACTCGTTAATATATCAGTTCATTGGTCTGCACAGGACAGAACATGGTACCACTATCTCCCAAAACCCATTTGCAAAAATGCAATTTTTTAGTTCTGTTCATCATAGAGATAAGGTGTCAAATGTTTTGGATAGCTCTATCTTTAGTTCTATTTGTCATAGAAATAAGATGTCAATTTTTTTGGATAGCCCTTGGCCCAGTGATCATTTATATACCTATCAGGAGAATGAGCATACTATAGCTATCCTATATTACAGGGTCAAAATTTAAACATTAGGCACTGCCTTAGGCCCAGGCAACTTGAGTAAATTGATTGGTTCTTTTGCATTAGGTGTGGTCTACAGTGGATATTAGGTAGCTTATAAAAGCATCATTTGCTCTGTTTCTGACAAGTCACAATTTTGTGGTACAAATAATGGGGGAGACTGGAGTTAGTGGCACAAAGGACTACTTGACATGCAGCTATTTCCTGCCATAGTGGAGCAAGAGTTCTGTCTTTGTGGTAGTGAGGAGTGTATGTAAAAGTTGAAAATTCGATCTGCTTGGACGATTCATGAAAGAAGGACCCACATTTTATTATTTTTCCAACTGCAGAGTAAATTTTTTCATTGTAAAGATTTTGGTCTAGTGGATCTGTAAATTGAATTGAGGCGCCACTGTTGGTGCTTTTCAAATAAATGGTTAACAGTGGTGGCAAGTGTCTGATGTCTGGAACTATGTGGTACCCATTTTGGATTTGATATCACCTTAGGGCTAATTGTCCTAGTTAGGTATGGGTTAAGTTGCAATAGCTATGACAACCTACCCCAAATCTACATCAACTAACCCCTCAATTACTATTCATGAAAGAATTATTGCTTTCTCTAAAAAATGAAAATACATACATGACCCCAGGAGAAATTCACCCTTTGTCAAATTCTAGGCCATGACAACTATCAAACAGTGTCCAAAACAGAAGATTTGCTATCTTTATAACAGACTGTCACATAAGAAGAAAAATCCATGTGCAGTCAAGAAGGATGACATGGCTAAGGCTGATAAAGTCAAAGAAGAAGAAACTTTCCAGAAAATGTTTATCTGTATTTACTATATAAAAAAACAAAGATTCCCAGACTTACCAAGTGGGAAAGCGCCGGTAGACAGGCACAATAAATAAAACACACAAACACACACACAGAATTTCTAGCTTTCGCAACTGACAGTTGCTTCTTCAGGAAAGAGGGAAGGAGAGGGAAAGACGAAAGGATGTGGGTTTTAAGGGAGAGGGTAAGGAGTCATTCCAATCCCGGGAGCGTAAAGACTTACCTTAGGGGGAAAAAAGGACAGGTGTACACTCGCACACACACACATATCCATCCGCACATACACAGACACAAGCAGACATATCTGTCTTTACTTCTACACATTCTGATGATGAAATGACAGAAATTAGCTATGCCAAAAATGATGATAGACAGACTTTCCCTGATGATGGCTCAGAGGCAGAAGAAGCTCTTCATGGCAAAGAGCTTTCACCCTCAGCCTCCATGCAAGTGGTGAGTGTTCTCATTTGACAATTCCCATTAACCTTGCAGAACCTCAAATAGATGAGAATATGTCACATTGAGTGAAACAATGAAACCCTCACAATATGAAGAGCCTCTTGATCACCATGGCTGCCATGTAAATTACTTTGCTTTGATGAAGTACCAAACCTGTCAGCCAGAAACCTGGGAAGATCATCGAATCTGATGGCAACATGATTAGTGTGTCCACCATGGTCAGAAGGGGGAAAAACTGGAGATTGTCATATGACAATAATTCAGTTTGATACAACCAAAGTAAAGTTGTTTGGAATTTGAACAAGCCTATTCAAATAAACAAGCACCCAATTCCTACATTCATGGTGAATTTAAAACACTGAACTTATTCTATTTGAATAACTATAGGTAGCTCTATCAACAAGGAGAATTTATTTTTCTAGAAGAATTCATTGTTAATACATTTAAGTTCATATTGTTTTGAACTATTTAAGGAGAATTTATTTTTGATCAAGTGTTAGTTCTTCATGAGGAAATAATTTTTTCTAACAGGCAGTTACCTCATGTTTTGAGAAAATAAAATATTTTTCTTGGAAAATTACTGTGTTCTGCCTAAGTATCCCAATTCCTATCAAGCTACACCATCTGACCCTGAGGGGTACCCCAACTAATCCCACACACAGAGCTACTTGCCATAGTTCAAGGAAAATTGATTTCTGGGTAACCTAAACATATATTTAATAAACAATGGAAAATCCAGGATGGAATGTAACAATATTGTGCTCCGCTGCCCTCCATCAACCTTCCGACTGCACATAGCTGCCCTACCCTTTTTCCACCTTGTCCCTGTGCTCCCCAACAGCATGCCACTGTCTGCCACCCCTGCCCTACTATCCCTTCCTCCTCCTTACCCCCAACCATTCGACACTCCCATCATGCACAGGTGTTGCTGCTCGCAGTGTGGACTCAGTTGCCTGAGACTGCAGCCATGTGTGTGGAAGTTGCGTTTGCATGAGTGTGTATGTGCGTGTCTGTCATCTAATTTCAACTAAGGCCTTACTGGCTTAAAGCTATATTTGTGACAGTCTTTTTGTTGCACCTATCTGGAACTCAGCATCTCTGTTATATGGTGGGTTTCACATATATTTAACAAATGGGTCCTACATGATTTTTTAGTCAAAAAGTTAAGCTATCTGCCACATTCACCAGACTCTCTCCAAGTACTGAAAAAAAAGTCTGTGACAACTAGCTCTGGTCTCCCCTGCCAAGCAACTGCAAGGATGGACATGTCTATAATTTCTTTTCATGGCAACTCATAAAAACTTTTACCATTTGTACATAAAACAATATTATTAGGGTACTTTCAAATTTTATAAATATAATTATCCATTAATAAGATCCAAAGGTTCAAAGTTACTGTACTTATGCAGAAAATCACAAATGCTGGTTTTCAGCCATTTTTGCAACGTTGGCCAGAACTATCTAAAGAAATGGCTCAAATTTTTGATGTACATTTCTTAGACATTTGGTTCATCTAGAAATGCCAGATTTTGGAAATCTGTATCCATTATCAAGGTAAACCCAAACAACCATGATTTTTTTGGTACCAGAAGTACCAGTTGTGAGGATGGCCTCTTCCATAATGTTTATTCATGGCAAAGCATCACAATTTCTACATACTATATTTCTTAAGATGCTGTTTTCAGATAACCTTGAAACTTTTTCTGGTATAATTATCTGTTAGCAAGATCCTGAAGTTCAAAGATACTACACTTATGCAAGTAAAATATACATATAATATCTGAGCTGAGGCATAAATGAGGATTCAGCTGACGCAATGAACACATTGCATGCATTTGCAAGGGGTGTGAGTTCACCAAACTACACTCCTGGAAATTGAAATAAGAACACCGTGAATTCATTGTCCCAGGAAGGGGAAACTTTATTGACACATTCCTGGGGTCAGATACATCACATGATCACACTGACAGAACCACAGGCACATAGACACAGGCAACAGAGCATGCACAATGTCGGCACTAGTACAGTGTATATCCACCTTTCGCAGCAATGCAGGCTGCTATTCTCCCATGGAGACAATCGTAGAGATGCTGGATGTAGTCCTGTGGAACGGCTTGGCATGCCATTTCCACCTGGCGCCTTAGTTGGACCAGCGTTCGTGCTGGACGTGCAGACCGCGTGAGACGACGCTTCATCCAGTCCCAAATATGCTCAATGGGGGACAGATCCGGAGATCTTGCTGGCCAGGGTAGTTGACTTACACCTTCTAGAGCACGTTGGGTGGCACGGGATACATGCGGACGTGCATTATCCTGTTGGAACAGCAAGTTCCCTTGCCGGTCTAGGAATGGTAGAACGATGGGTTCGATGACGGTTTGGATGTACCGTGCACTATTCAGTGTCCCCTCGACGATCACCAGAGGTGTACGGCCAGTGTAGGAGATCGCTCCCCACGCCATGATGCCGGGTGTTGGCCCTGTGTGCCTCAGTCGTATGCAGTCCTGATTGTGGCGCTCACCTGCAAGGCGCCAAACACGCATACGACCATCATTGGCACCAAGGCAGAAGCGACTCTCATCGCTGAAGACGACACGTCTCCATTCGTCCCTCCATTCACGCCTGTCACGACACCACTGGAGGTGGGCTGCAAGATGTTGGATCGTGAGCGGAAGACGGCCTAACGGTGTGCGGGACCGTAGCCCAGCTTCATGGAGACGATTGCGAATGGTCCTCGCCAATACCCCAGGAGCAACAGTGTCCCTAATTTGCTGGGAAGTGGCGGTGCGGTCCCCTACGGCGCTGCGTAGGATCCTATGGTCTTGGCGTGCATCCGTGCGTCGCTGCGGTCCGGTCCCAGGTCGACGGGCACGTGCACCTTCCACCAACCACTGGCGACAACATTGATGTACTGTGGAGACCTCACGCCCCACGTGTTGAGCAATTTGGTGGTACGTCCACCCGGCCTCCCGCATGCCCACTATACGCCCTCGCTCAAAGTCCGTCAACTGCACATACGGTTCACGTCCACGCTGTCACGGCATGCTACCAGTGTTAAAGATTGCGATGGAGCTCCGTATGCCATGGCAAACTGGTTGACACTGACGGCGGCGGTGCACAAATGCTGCGCAGCTAGCGCCATTCGCCAGTCAACACCGCGGTTCCTGGTGTGTCCGCTGTGCCGTGCGTGTGATCATTGCTTGTACAGCCCTCTCGCAGTGTCCGGAGCAAGTATGGTGGGCCTGACACACTGGTGTCAATGTGTTCCTTTTTCCATTTCCAGGAGTGTATGTGTTTAGTCAACAGTTTTAACCAATAAAATATTATGGCATGCTGTCTCTGTATAATGGGCTCATCATGCCTATACAGATTCCCAGAGTGGTACAGCAGTGACAAAGATGGGGTAAAGGCTGTCTTAATGTACCTGAAAAGAACTTAAAATGAGTGTCAAAAATTATGTAAAGTTGGAAAGACTGCAAATCCAGTAAAATATTTCTAATAACACATTTACTCTTTTCAGATACAAATCACAAATTGGGAATTTTTGATTAAATGCACTGATGAGAAAAGTATTCAGAAAAAGATGAAAGCAAACAATTTCGTTTAGCCATATTTATTCATACTTATTTATTGTCCATGTGAGTGAAAGTAAACAAATGTGTTGAAGTATATAAATAAGCTCAAAACTTTACTGATCTAAAGAATTTGTTTTATATACACAGCACACCCTGTTGTAGCAGGAAAAACAAGGGAATCAGCAGAAAAATGCTAAAAGACTCTGATAGAAAAGTGGGGATACAGCTACCTCAATCCTTATTCCTCCTCTGTCACCAAAAATTTTGGCATGCAAAGATATTCATGCTTTTTGTGCAGAAAGACGATAGCAGAGAGGTAGTGACAGTGGAAGAGTGTGGTGACAGTGGCAGTGAGAGAGATAGGAAGAGGAGACGGCGATGGTGGAAGAGAGAAAGTGACAGTAAAAGAGAAAGAGATATGCATGAAGGCAGTAGCAGTGGTAGCCAATTAGAGAGGAAGAACTGATAGTCAGTGAGAGACAGTGGCAGTAAAAGAAAGAGATGGTTGGAGATAGAAGCAATGGGAGGAAAAGAGAGAGGAGGCAGTTGAAATAAAAAATGCAGATGAGGGGAGACCTTATATAGAGTTTTTGATGGGAGGAGGGAGGGGGCAGTTAAACATTTCTAGACTGGTAAACTTTAACGTGTAGATATAGGGGAGGATGCATTTTGGGCTGAAATCTTAAACCATGGATATAGGGGGAAAAGGAAGTTGGTCCTCAGAATAATTGAGCTGCCGAGGTATGATAGAGAGAGTGGCAATGGGAAAGACAGACAAAAGAAGACAGTGTAAGTAAGAGAGGAGACAGTGGCAGTGGGATACACTGTAAATCAATGGGAGAAAAAGGAGACAGTGGCAGTGACAGGGAGATGCTAAATGTGAAGGCTTAACTACAAAGAGGGACTGGGTAAAAGAATTAAGAATGTTGTGTGCATTAATATGTTCACATATTAAAATTTTAGTGAGGAAGATGGACTGAGGCACCTGGTTCCCCACTTCTCTCTGAGTCTTTTAAGGACAATAATCACCTCTTTTGTGTTCCAACAGCAGTATTTTCTTTTGGCAATAAATGCGTGAATGTCCTCCTCTTGCTTGTAAACATGCAGGCACTCATCAAATTATGGACTGTCATATCCTTTGAGATACTCCGATTGTTTCAAATGGTTTTACAGGTTTCCATGACATATTGATGAAGATACATAATTACAGTCTCTGGATGCCAAGGCCAGACTGCGAGCAGCAGTGTACAATGGTAGAAGCAAGCAGGAGGATGGGTTGGGAGGGGGAACAATAGCAGGGTAGCGGTGGAGAACACTTAAAGTGCTGCCTGTGAGAGTCTAAAGGGATGAAGTGGGGAGTGGTTAGGATAGCTAGGTGCAGTCGGGAGGTTAGAGGCAGAGTGCAGGGGGAGGAAGCAGTTGGAAAGGAGAGAAGTAGAAAGACTGTGGGTGCACTGGTGGAATAGAGAGCTGTATAGAGCTGGAATGAGAACAAGTGGGTAAAGGACAATGACTAACAAATGTTGAGCCCAGGAGGGTCATGGGAGTGTAGAATGCATTGTAGAGAGAATTCCCAGCTGGGCAGTTCAGAAAAGCTGGTGCTAGTGGGAAGGATAATAATCACACAGGGTGCGAAGCAGTCATTGAAATGAAGAATGTCATATTGTGCAGTTTTCTCAGCAACCGCGTGGTCCAACTATTACTTGGTCACAGGTTTTCGGTGGCCACTCACGCAGATAGACAGCATGTTGCTTATCATGCCCTCATAGAATGCAGCCCAGTGGTTACAGATTAGCTTGTGGATCACATGACTGGTTCCACATGCAGCCCTGCCTTTGATGGGATATGTGGTGCTTGCCACTGGACTGGAGTAGACGGTGGTGTGAGGATGTGTTGGATAGGTCTTGCATTTAGGTCTGTTACAGGTATTTGAGCCATGAGGCAAGGGACTAAGAGAGGGGGTTGTGTAGGGAGGGACAAGGATATTGTGTAGGTCTGGTGGGTGGCAGAATACCACTGTGGGTGGTGTGGGAAGGATAGTTGTTAGGATATTCCTCATTTCAGGGTATGATGGGAAGCAGTTGAAACTATGGCAGAGAATGTGATTCAGTTGCTCCAGTCCTGGGTGGTACTGAGTCATGAGGGGAATGCTCCTCTGTGGCCAGAGGATGAGACTTTGGGAGGTGATGGGTGACTGGAGAGAGGGGAGATCTGTTTTTGGAGAAGGCTGGGAGGGTAATTATGGTGTGTGATGGCCTCAGTGAGACTGTTGGTATATTTTGAGAGGGACTGCTAATCATTGCAGATGCGACAGACACAGGTGGCTAGGTTCTAGGGAATGGACTTCTTGGTATTGAGTGAGTGACAACTGTTGAAGTGGAGGCATTGCTGGTGTGTGGTAAGTTTCATATGGATGAAGGTATTGATGTAGCCACCATTGTGGTGGAAGTTAACATTGAGGAAGGTGACTTGTTGGGTTGAGGAGGACTGGGTGAACTGAGTTGGAGAGGTGTTGAGGTTCTGAAGGAATGTGGATGGGGTATCCTTACCCTCAATACAAATCACAAAGATGTCAGTAGTTACTCTGAACCAGGTGAGGGGCTAGGGATTCGGGTGGCTAGAAATAATTTCTCTAGATGGCCTATGACTAGGCTGGCACAGAATGGTGCCATGTGGGTGCCTGTAGGCATATCTTAGATTTTTTTGCAGGTGATGTCTTCAAAGGGGAAGCACTTGTGGGTGACAAAAGAGGTTGTAGGTTTGGAATATGTTGGGCATCGGGAAAGATAGTGTTTAATAGAAAGAAGGCCATGGGCATTATGGATGCTAGTGTAAAGAAAGATGGCATCAATAGTGACAAGCAGGGCACCATGTGGTAAAGGAACAGGAAATGTGGAGACTTAGTGGAGGAAATGGTTGGTATCTTTTATATAGGAGTGTATACTGCAGGTAATACACTACAAGTGTCTATGAGAGCAGAGGGGGTGGGTCACAGTTGGAGGGGGAGTGAACTAATTGAGGCAGGGTTCAACAGAGGTCTTTGGTCAAGTCTGATTGGTAGCATTGATGATGAAAAAGTTTTGCCACTGTAGGGACTGGGATAAGGAGCGAAGGTCTTTAACAAGTCATGTGTGATTCAATTTGGGAGTGTGGCAAAAGGCGAGGGCTTTGGGAAGGACTGATAACTCTATGGGGCTAAGGCTTTTGGAGGAAAGCTTCATGACTATGTTAGGTTCTGGATTATGTATGGTGGTGGGAGAGAGTTTTTGAGGATGGTGTAAGTGTAGTAGATCTGTGAGGCAGGATTTGTCAGCTATTGGGGGATGTGGGGGAGGTTTGGAGGTTGTTGTACAGGTGTGGATAGTGGTAGTCAGAGGTGGGAGCAGGAGGTGGACAGTTTTTTGACGTGGCAGTGAGCAAGTTGTACTAGTTCCTGGAGGGCAGGAGTTTCATGTGTGATATTGGATCCAGGAATTTCAGATTGTATAGCAGGGGAATTTTACAGATGGATAGGAGGTACTGCAAGGAGATTTGGGCCTGATTGACATGGTTTTTCGTGGACTGTATTGGTGAGGGTTAAGGACTGGCAGAATCTGAACATATGGAGGTCATTGTAGAAGGAGGGGTTGCAGCCACAGATGGCTAATTTGATGGTAAGGGGCATTCCGTGAGCCAAGCAGCAACATAGGAACAGTATGAGGGACTGGGTTCTGGTTAGGTATAAGGAAACTTTTCTTTACTGATACACATGGAAAGAGCAAGTATTTGTCATGGAGGATAAAAAGACATAAAAATAGCTAAATAAAGTGGAAATAGGTCCAAAAGACTAGACAAATAATGAAACGCAAAAACTGAAATCGACATGAAAACAGCACGAGATCAAAGAAAAAATAAATAAAAAGAGTGTAATATGAGATGCATGTCAGTGGGTGGATAAGTCTGAAGAAGGGGGATGACAGATATGACTAGATTAGGTGAAGTTAGTATATGCATATTGGAAAAGAGAAAAGAAGGAGTGGGGCAAGTGGAGGGTGGGGAAGGGTTTGTAGGGTGAGATACAATTCCATGTGGCACAGGATTGTGTGGAAAGTAAGACATGAAAATACCTGAGAGCGATGCAGGAGTGTGATCAGTCTAAAGGTCTTGGGTTAATGACATCAGCATGCATAATGTGAGACATGAGATGCTGCACCAACAATCAGTGCAGTCCTGTAGCCATCTATTGTGAGCTACAAACATGGTTGACACAGTGTGGCTAAGTAGAACAAGCAGCATGGTTTGAAAGGCGACACATGAAACACAGGAAAGAAGAGTAAGGGCGGACACTGAGAATAGTAATATGTTAGAAAATGATAACAAAGGAAAACAGCACTGGGTTACAGGATGGAAGAAAAGCCTTCAGGAAAAATCAAACAATGAAAAATCCAGGGTGGAATAATGACAATATTATGAAAAGGATAGTTACTATTCACCATGTATGGAAGATGCTGTGTCACAGATGGATACAACAAAAAAGCTGTCTAACCAAGCTTTCAGCTAAACAGGCCTATATGAGAATCAGACAACAGACACAAGCGCATGCGCACGCACACACACACACACACACACACACACACACACAAACACACACACACACACACACACACACACATACAAGTGCAACTCGTCCACACTGGACCACAGTCTGCCAAGGCCAGACTGTGAGTAACAGAGCATGATGGATAAGCAAACTGGCTGGTGGAGGTAAACAAGAGGTTGGAGACAAGAGGGGGAGGAGTAACAGGGTAGGGGTGGGAACAGTAAAGTGTTGTTTTGGCGTGTATAGAGGAACAAAGTGGGGAGAGTGTAGGGCAGCCACGTGCAGTTGGGTGGTTAGTAGTTAGATGAAGAGGAGGAAGGGGGGGTGGGGGAGCAGTGCAAAAGGACAGAAGTAAAAAGACTGTGGGTGCATTCATGGAATAGAGAAGTGTGTAGTGCTGGAATGGGTACAGGGAAGGAAGTAGGTGGGCAAAGACAATGATTAACGAATGCTGAGACTAGGAGGATTACGGGAACACAGGATATGTTGTAGGGAGAGTTCTCCAATGTGCAGTTCAGAAATGCTGGTGATGGTAGGAAGGATCCAGTTGGCACAGGCTGTAAAGCAGTCACTGAAATGAAGAATGTTTTGTTGGGCAGTGTCTCAGCAACTGGGTGGACTGTTTCTTGGTTACAGTTTGTTCATGCCCATGTAAAATGCAGCCCGGAGGTTACAGCTTGGCTTGTGGATCATATTACTGGTTTCATGTATGGACCTGCCTTTGGTGGGATAAAAGTTGCTTATGATTGGACTGGAGTAGGTGATGGTGGGAGGATGTATGGGGCATGTCTTTCATCTATGTCTATTGTAGGGATATGAACCATGAGGCAAGGGTTTTGGAGCAGGGATTGTGAAGGGATGGATAAAGATATTGAGTAGATTCAGTGGGTGGTGGAATACCACTATGGTAGAGGTGGGAAAAATCAAGACACATTAATAGAATCTGTCAATCTGGAGAAAGCATTTGGTTATGACAAATGGTGCAAGCTGTTTGAAATTCTGAGGAAAATAGGGGTAAGCTATAGGGAAAGATAAGTAATATATAATGAGAACAAGAGCCAAGAGGGAACAATAAGACAGGAAGACCAAGAACAAAGTGCTTGCATTAAAAAGGGTGTAAAAAGGGGATATACTTTTTCATTCCTGCTGTTCAGTCTAAACATTGAAAAAGCACTGACAGAAATGAAAGCAAGGCTCAAGAGTAGGACTAAAATTCTGGGTGGAAGTATGTCAATGATAAGATGCATTAATAATGTTGCTATCTTCAGTGAAAGTGAAGAAGAATTACAGGATGTGTTGAATGAATGAATACTCTAATGAACTCAAAATATGAATGAGAGTAAATAAAAGAAATGTAAAAATAATGAGAAATAGCAGAAATGAGAACAGTGAGGAACTTATATCAGAATCAGTGATTGTGATATAGATGAAATTAAGAAATTGTACTGCCTAGGCAGCAATATAACCCTTGACAGACAGAGCAAGGAGGACAGCACTGCCAACAGGGGCATTCCTGGTCAAGAGAAGTCTACCAGTATCAAACATATTTCTTAATTTTAAGAAGAAATTGTGTGGTGGTGAAACATGACCTGCAGGAAATCCAGATAAAAAGAGAGTCAAAGCATTTGAGGTGTGGTGCAACAGAAGAATGCTGAGAATTAAGTGGACTGATATGGTAAGAAATGAGGAGGTCCTCTAGAGAAAGCTGTAAGAGATTAGGGAGTAACTTGCATGGTACTAGAGGGAGCTGTAGAGAATAAAAACTCTAGAGGAAGACAGAGATTGGAGTACATCCAGAAAATAGTTGCTAAGGATATAGGCTGCAAGTGCTACTCTGAAATGAAGAGGTTGGTTACTTTTAGAAATGTACTTATATGTTTTGTATTGTCATTGATGGGTACAACATTTTGTTTCCTCCCTTACCACTAGACAAAGGTAAAATTATATGTAATTCACATCACAAAAACCACTGCAAGGACAACTGAAACCACAAGAGCACAAGTCCATCAACTTTGATTGTGAGAAAATCAGTTATTTTTATATCTCTGAAACCATTTAGTTCACAGGTTTTCAAACTATGTGATGTGTCTCTGAGGTGTGTCATGGTGATACAGAAGGGGCATCACAATGGTTTTATAAAAATAACTATTAAGTTTATTTGCTTTCTGAGTAACAACATGTGTGATAGTAGTGGTATGTACTGAACAAGCAAGTAAGTGCTGTTCCTATGGTAACATGGTAGATGGCACTCTGGTACGTAGAAAGAAAAAGTGTAGTGATATGGATATAAATAATATTTTCCATCCTCTTCACATAGTTTTAGAAGAGAGAGACTTTCAGTTGAGTGATGGATTGAATTCTGTATTTGCATATCACTTAAGTGGACTCAGTGATTACTTTCTGAAGCACTTTACAGAAGTTGTTCAGCACAACTGGATCAAAGATGCTTTCAGCATAGAGCTCTCCTACAGACATGCATTAATGTATGTCAGCAAGAAATTGGTCAACACTTACCACTGAAGAAGATGTTTCTTCAGATTCCACAGAGAAATCAAAGTTTCTTTCCTCATCACTGCTTGAGTTTTGGAGCTTAGTGAAACATGAGTATCTGCAATTATGTAACAAGGCCCTATGAGTTTTGATACCTTTTGCAACATGCTATTTTTTCAGCATTGGCAGCCATCAATGAGAAATACAGATCACAAATGAAAGTGGAGAAAAGAGACATGAGTCACAATTTCCAGACATGTGCCAAGATTTGAAGAACTTATGATGAAGAAGTAAGCTCATTCTTCCCACTGATTTCATTGCAAAGATAAGATGTCATAACATTAAATTTTGATTAAAATGGTTTATCTCAACAGATACTAAATAATTATTCCTTTCTGGAAACTGAAGTTTATTTAACCCACACTTAGAGTTCGATGTCATGTGCAAAAGGAGCTACATGTGTTTCTGTTCAGGTCAAGGGAGTCATGGAACCAAAAAGTTAGAAAACCACTGATATAGTTTATTATACTGATATTTTGTGTAGAGCTAACTATTAAATTTAAATAAAATGTTGTTTCATATTAGTGAAACCCAGTGAGTGGTCAGGTGACAAGTAACTTTAAAATCTTGTTTTTGTCCTGTTTTGGAAATCACTGTACTATAGGTTGTGCAGTTTCACAATACTTGAGCCCAAATTATGTTATATAGATAAAAACAGTATTTATTTTGATTTAAATGTATTTACAATAGTTGAATAATATAGTCACAATTTGAATCTGAGTCCTAAACCTTTTGAATCACTATGTTTCTCCGTTCATGTTCAGAATTTCTGCATCAGTTCTTAAAGCAAAGATGAGATTCAGTGGATGTTACATACTTCCCAGTATCCTTTGCCTTAGGAGCTTTTATTATTGCGTCATCTTCATAAGAATATTTAAGGAACTGAACACTAATAGTCTATTTCTTTCAGAAATAGAATGTACTGATAACCACACCACTTGACAGTTCTTATGGTACTCAGTGATTGTAAATGTCATCACTTTCCACCTTCCTTGATTATTTGCCAGAGGAAAAGTTTCTTCCAAACTAGGGAAGAAGATAGACACAATAAAAAACACACAAACACACACACAAATTTCAAGCTTTCACAGCCTAAGGTTGCTTCATCAGGAAAGAGGGAAGAAGAGGGAAAGACGAAAGGATGTGGGTTTTAAGGGAGAGGGTAAGGACTCATTCCAATCCCGGGAGCGGAAAGACTTACCTTAGGGGGAAAAAAGGACAGGTATACACTCACATACACACACATATCCATCCACACATATACAGACACAAGCAGACATATGTGTGTTTGTGTCTGTATATGTGCTTGTGTCTGTATATGTGCAGATGGATATGTGTGTGTGTGTGTGTGTGTGTGTGTGTGTGTGTGTGTGTGTGTGTGTACCTGTCCTTTTTTCCCCCTAAGGTAAGTCTTTCTGCTCCTGGGACTGGAATGACTCCTTACCCTCTCCCTTAAAACCACATCCTTGCATCTTTCCCTCTCCTTCACTTTTTCCTGATGAAGCAACCATGGGTTGCGAAGGCTTGAATTTTGTGTGTGTGTTTGTGTTTGTTTGTGTGTCTATCAACATACCAACATTTTCGTTTGGCAAGTTGCATTATCTTTGTTTTTTGATATATTTTTTCCACGTGGAATATTTCCCTCTATTATATTCATATCATTAATTTGAACCAAACAATTACGTTTATATATTATATAGAAAGAAAAATATATTAAAAAAAGATGCTGTGACTTACCAAATGGGAAAGTGCTGTTAGATAGACACAATCAAAAACACACAAACACACACAAATATCAAGCTTTCACAGCCTACAGTTGCTTCATCAGGAAAGAGGGAAGGAGTTTAATGAGAGCCCATTTGCTGAAAACCACTTAATGATTTTCTGAAAAACATCATTTACAATCTCACCAGTTAATTAGTTAGATGACCAAAGACTTTTGTGGCAGCATAATTTACCCCATTCTGAGCCAAAGTTAGACTTAACCGTGAGTAGTGGAGATCATCCATTCTCCTAGTTTTGCAGCCATGTACACTGCTATTATTTTGAATTCATTTGGATTGTTAATAACAAATTTCATAAGTGAATATATATATTGTGAGGCTACAGTGAAGATCTATAGCTCTTTAAATAAGTGTCTGCAAGATGATATTGGATGAGATCCAGCAATTATTCTGATTACACACTTTTGTGCAATGAACACTCTTTTACTCAATGATGAGTTATCCCAGAATATGATGCCACATGAAAGCAGAGAATGAAAATAGGCATGGTAAGCTAATTTACTGAGACGTATATCGCCAAAATTTGTAATGACCCTAATAGCATAAGTAGCTGAACTCAAACATTTCAGCAGTTCCTCAGTGTATTTTTCCAGTTCAACCCCTCATCAATGCATACACCTAGAAATTTTGAATATTCTACCTTAGCTACCGATTTCTGATCGAAGTCTAAATTCATTAATGGTGTCATTCCATTTACTGTGTGGAACTGTATGTACTGTGTTTTGTCGAAGTTTAATGAGAGCCCATTTGCAGAGAACCACTTAATGGTTTTCTGAAAAACATCATTTACAATCTCACGAGTTAATTCTTGCCTGTTGGGTGTGATAGCTATACTTGTATCATCGGCAAAAAGTATCAGCTTTGCATCTTTGTGAATATAGAATGGCAAGTCATTAATATATATTAAGAACAGCAGAGGATCCAAGACCAAACCTTGTGGCACCCCATTCTTGATTGTGCCCCAGTTTGAGAATATTATGTGAACTGCTTATTTCAGCTTTCTGCACTCCTTCAGTCAGGTATGATTTAAACCATTTGAGCACTGTCCCATTCATACCACAGTACTTGAGCTTATCTAGAAGTATTGCATGATTTACACAATTGAAAGTCTTTGAGAGATCACAAAAAATCCCAACGGGTGACTTCCGGTTACACAGAGCATTGAATATTTGATTAGTGAAAGTATATATATAGCATTCTCCATTGAAAAACCCTTGTGGAAACCAAACTGACATTTTGTAAAAACTTCATTTTAACAAAGGTGTGAAGCTATTCTACAACACATTACTTTTTCTAGAATTTTGGATAAGACAGTCAGAAGAGAGACTGGGTGGTAGTTGTTGAGTTCAGACATATCCCCTTTTTTATGCCATAGTTCAACAATGCCATACTTTAGTCTATCTGGGAAAATAACCTGCTTCAGAGAGCTATTACATATGTGGCTAAGAATACCACTTATTTCTTGGAAGCAAGCTTTTATTATCCTGCTGGAAATGTCATCAATTCCATGTCAGCTTTTATTCTTGAGAGAGTTTATTATCTTCCTAATTTCCGAAGGAGGGATGGGTGGAATTTCAATTGTATCAAATGGTGTGGGTAAGGCCTCTTCCATTAACTGCCTTGCTTCTTCTAATGAACATTTAGATCCTGTTTTCTCTACAACATTTAAAAAATGATTATTCAAAATGTTTTCGACTTCCAGCTTGTTATTTGTGAAGTTTCCATTAACTTTGATAGTAATGCTGTCATCCTGTACTCTTGGTTGCCCTGTCTCCCTTGTAACAATATTCGAAATTGTTTTGATTTTGTTATCAGAGGTATTAATCTCAGACATGATGCACATGCTTTTGCACTTTATAATAACCTTTCTTAATATAGAACAGTAGTTTTATAATATTTGGCTGTTTATGGGTCATTACTCTTTTTTATTGTTAGATACAGTTTCCCCCAGAATTTTACGAAAGTCTGGAGACACTTGTGTTCCAGCCGTTTCAAATACATGTTATTTTAAAGCAGAGCTTAAGGATGAGCATGGGATACTGCACCCATTTATTGTTTGTGTAGGCGAAACTGGAAGGGAGATAATGCGTCGATGCTGGCAAGTGTTCAGAGCAACCTTCCAAGAATAATTAAATATGGCCCAGAAGCTCCGTGGCCAGCTGCAAAGAGTAATGTAGCATTGTATTGTTAAAAAACAAATGGAGAGACTCGAGATAGTGACTGTTTATTAGACAATGAACTGCTGTTGAGAGTATGTGGACTGGATGTGAATAGTCAGCCACGATAAAAGCTTATGTATTAATTGTGTTCAAAAATGTGTAACTAACTGATTCTGGGGGCCCGGTACTGTGTGGGCTTACATCATAAAGTTTAGTTTTTTTTTTTTTGTACAAAGTGGAAATAAATATGTTCTGGTGCATTGAGTGATATTCTAAGAGTAATATATTTTTAAATAACAAGAGATAGAGCGAGAGAGTGAAAATTTCCCCTTCCTAGCAGTGAAATCTTTGGAGAAGCGTCCGGTGCTAGCAGAAGACATTGGCGCTGCAAGAAAGCAGAACTAGCATTCTTCAACAAGTAAGTCCATGAAAATGCTTAACATTATATCGGGCCACCACAAGAATGTGGCAACCATAAATAAAAGACCTGAGAAAGAAGGGGAAATATTAAAGAAGTTTTAAGAAAAAGAAAAAAATAGTTGGGAGCTGCCATAGCAACCGATAACAGTGAGGCTGGAGAGCAATTCAATGATACTTATCCAGAAATATCATGTTGATAAATGGTGAAATGATTAAGGGAATCAAGAAAATCACACAACACTGCAATTAGTCTAAAATTGCCACCGCCACCGTCTACAAACGCTGATGCCGCCACCCACCAACGCCATCACCATCATACACCAACGCCGCCGCCACCGCCACACACCAAAGCCGACATCGCATCACACTAATGCTGATGCAGACGTCCACAAATTGAAAAATGTATGTAATGTTACATTTGATGTGTTTGAACGAGAATTAACTACACTAAAAACCAATGTTCTGAAACAAGATAAGTTGCTCCCCCTAGTACAGGTGCAAATTTCAGAGGTCAAATCATGGGTGGAAACTGTAGAACAGAACTTCAAAGAAAAGTTAAGGACTGCAGAGCTTATACATTTGAATGGCTTAGAAGAAAAAGTAGAGGAATTAATAGCATGAAAGGTTGAAGAGAAATTAAGTGTTGATATCTCTTTGCCTATAGTAACTTCCGATTTAGATAACACCAAGTAAGACTTAGAAATGTTGAGGGAAGAATTCAAGCCTATGCAGGAGAAACTAGAGAAAGGCACAGTTTCCCAAAATATCATATTAAATAAGGACATGATAACTGATTTGCAATGAGGATCAAATTAAGGCTTGTCAAGACAGTTTCCCAAACTCAAACCAGATGGGGAGGTACACCCCACCCATTTCTTAAAATGGTTTAATCCATCCGTACCAGGACCTTATCATATTCAATCAATAGTACACCAAAAAACCCTATATTTAGTAGATCCTGTGACAGGAGAGGAAAAGGGAATGTATAATGTTAAGGAATAAAATGATATGTACAAAACCCCCAAGGACGTTGACATTCTGTGTCAACAGATGGAGTGGCGTCCGCCGGTTCCTGAGTTGGGTTTGGTGTTGCTTCCACATTAGTTTTCCTACACCAAACTCCCTTCAAATCTTCGACTATCTTGTAATCTATTTATAGCCCTTAAGCTATCCTATCATATTAGTATTAAAAGAGACCAGTTATGACTGCACGATTATGACTAATTTAAGGAGTCACAATAAACAGTAACCTCTAAGCATGAGATAAAACTAACAGGGTAACATTCTAACAAGAGATATAATATGATGGTGCTGTTTAGGAAGGATGATACCTAGATGACATAAGATGTGTATGAAATATAAAGTGAAGTGACTAACTAAATAACTATTTGATTATAGTGTATATAATTTCTATTTTCATAGAATGTTTTACATTTTTTTTGCAAAGTGTGATGTGATTGGGGAGGGTTTATATGTAATTTTGAAAGGGGTGGGTAGCATAGGCACAGACACGATCTACACACCACGCCCTTCATACAACCCTCACAAACAAGTGTGACTGGTTCTTCATCATTTGCCGCTCCATAGGAGTTGTTAAGATCTTTTCTTTGGGGACTTCAAAGGTGACGGTGAGAATGTCTGTCCTGCAGGAGACGCCGAACATCATACCTCCTCCAGCTTCTGACTTAAGTACCAGCGAAGTGGGGATCCTGGGGAAGGGGGGTGGGAAGGGTTTCCTGTTGTTGGGGCTGTCTTCTCTCTTTCTTCGATCTTAGTAACCAATTCTTTTTTCTTTCCCTTTCTTACTTCACTTAAGAGTACTAATCTATCTTTCCCTCTGTCCACATTCATATACTTCTATTGCTGAAGTCCTTCTCTTTTCCATGATTTCCAAAAATCTTCAACTAAGAACCTTAGTGGGCTGAAGAATCAGGATGCACGATCACACTTCCACACTCAAACAATTGAATACAAAGATGCAGACAAATAATGCACAGGGAGATGTAACAACCGTCACAGATAAGGGGGGGGGGGGGAGGGAGGTAGTGCTCAGGAAGGGCTCAAGCACATGTGCTAATTAATGATGGTTACACATCTCAAGTGAAATGTTATAGTAAGCTTAAGCTAAAGGAACAAGGGGGAACGAAGTGTATATCCACCTGTGTTCATAGCTATAGTACTACAAAGTAATATGAACAGAGATAAAAAGAAATAGATATTAAGCCAGAGGTATCAAGTCAAATACATTTCTAATGAATAATAGGACTGAAACTTCCTGGCAGATTAAAACTGTGTGCCCGACCGAGACTCGAACTCAGGACCTTTGCCTTTCGCGGGCAAGTGCTCTACCAACTGAGCTACCGAAGCACGACTCACGGCCGGTACTCACAGCTTTACTTCTGCCAGTATCCGTCTCCTACCTTCCAAACTTTACAGAAGCTCTTCTGCGAAACTTGCAGAACTAGCACTCCTGAAAGAAAGGATATTGCGGAGACATGGCTTAGCCACAGCGTGGGGGATGTTTCCAGAATGAGATTTTCACTCTGCAGCGGAGTGTGCGCTGATATGAAACTTCCTGGCAGATTAAAACTGTGTGCCCGACCGAGACTCGAACTCAGGACCTTTGCCTTTCGCGGGCAAGTGCTCTACCAACTGAGCTACCGAAGCACGACTCACGGCCGGTACTCACAGCTTTACTTCTGCCAGTATCCGTCTCCTACCTTCCAAACTTTACAGAAGCTCTTCTGCGAAACTTGCAGAACTAGCACTCCTGAAAGAAAGGATATTGCGGAGACATGGCTTAGCCACAGCGTGGGGGATGTTTCCAGAATGAGATTTTCACTCTGCAGCGGAGTGTGCGCTGATATGAAACTTCCTGGCAGATTAAAACTGTGTGCCCGACCGAGACTCGAACTCGGGACCTTTGCCTTTCGCGGGCAAGTGCTCTACCAACTGAGCTACCGAAGCACGACTCACGGCCGGTACTCACAGCTTTACTTCTGCCAGTATCCGTCTCCTACCTTCCAAACTTTACAGAAGCTCTTCTGCGAAACTTGCAGAACTAGCACTCCTGAAAGAAAGGATATTGCGGAGACATGGCTTAGCCACAGCCTGGGGGATGTTTCCAGAATGAGATTTTCACTCTGCAGCGGAGTGTGCGCTGATATGAAACTTCCTGGCAGATTAAAACTGTGTGCCCGACCGAGACTCGAACTCGGGACCTTTGCCTTTCGCGGGCAAGTGCTCTACCAACTGAGCTACCGAAGCACGACTCACGGCCGGTACTCACAGCTTTACTTCTGCCAGTATCCGTCTCCTACCTTCCAAACTTTACAGAAGCTCTTCTGCGAAACTTGCAGAACTAGCACTCCTGAAAGAAAGGATATTGCGGAGACATGGCTTAGCCACAGCCTGGGGGATGTTTCCAGAATGAGATTTTCACTCTGCAGCGGAGTGTGCGCTGATATGAAACTTCCTGGCAGATTAAAACTGTGTGCCCGACCGAGACTCGAACTCAGGACCTTTGCCTTTCGCGGGCAAGTGCTCTATCAACTGAGCTACCGAAGCACGACTCACGGCCGGTACTCACAGCTTTACTTCTGCCAGTATCCGTCTCCTACCTTCCAAACTTTACAGAAGCTCTTCTGCGAAACTTGCAGAACTAGCACTCCTGAAAGAAAGGATATTGCGGAGACATGGCTTAGCCACAGCGTGGGGGATGTTTCCAGAATGAGATTTTCACTCTGCAGCGGAGTGTTCGCTGATATGAAACTTCCTGGCAGATTAAAACTGTGTGCCCGACCGAGACTCGAACTCAGGACCTTTGCCTTTCGCGGGCAAGTGCTCTACCAACTGAGCTACCGAAGCACGACTCACGGCCGGTACTCACAGCTTTACTTCTGCCAGTATCCGTCTCCTACCTTCCAAACTTTACAGAAGCTCTTCTGCGAAACTGGCAGAACTAGCACTCCTGAAAGAAAGGATATTGCGGAGACATGGCTTAGCCACAGCGTGGGGGATGTTTCCAGAATGAGATTTTCACTCTGCAGCGGAGTGTGCGCTGATATGAAACTTCCTGGCAGATTAAAACTGTGTGCCCGACCGAGACTCGAACTCGGGACCTTTGCCTTTCGCGGGCAAGTGCTCTACCAACTGAGCTACCGAAGCACGACTCACGGCCGGTACTCACAGCTTTACTTCTGCCAGTATCCGTCTCCTACCTTCCAAACTTTACAGAAGCTCTTCTGCGAAACTTGCAGAACTAGCACTCCTGAAAGAAAGGATATTGCGGAGACATGGCTTAGCCACAGCCTGGGGGATGTTTCCAGAATGAGATTTTCACTCTGCAGCGGAGTGTGCGCTGATATGAAACTTCCTGGCAGATTAAAACTGTGTGCCCGACCGAGACTCGAACTCGGGACCTTTGCCTTTCGCGGGCAAGTGCTCTACCAACTGAGCTACCGAAGCACGACTCACGGCCGGTACTCACAGCTTTACTTCTGCCAGTATCCGTCTCCTACCTTCCAAACTTTACTGAAGCTCTTCTGCGAAACTTGCAGAACTAGCACTCCTGAAAGAAAGGATATTGTGGAGACATGGCTTAGCCACAGCGTGGGGGATGTTTCCAGAATGAGATTTTCACTCTGCAGCGGAGTGTGCGCTGATATGAAACTTCCTGGCAGATTAAAACTGTGTGCCCGACCGAGACTCGAACTCGGGACCTTTGCCTTTTGCGGGCAAGTGCTCTACCAACTGAGCTACCGAAGCACGACTCACGGCCGGTACTCACAGCTTTACTTCTGCCAGTATCCGTGTCCTACCTTCCAAACTTTACAGAAGCTCTTCTGCGAAACTTGCAGAACTAGCACTCCTGAAAGAAAGGATATTGCGGAGACATGGCTTAGCCACAGCCTGGGGGATGTTTCCAGAATGAGATTTTCACTCTGCAGCGGAGTGTGCACTGATATGAAACTTCCTGGCAGATTAAAACTGTGTGCCCGACCGAGACTCGAACTCGGGACCTTTGCCTTTCGCGGGCAAGTGCTCTACCAACTGAGCTACCGAAGCACGACTCACGGCCAGTACTCACAGCTTTACTTCTGCCAGTATCCGTCTCCTACCTTCCAAACTTTACAGAAGCTCTTCTGCGAAACTTGCAGAACTAGCACTCCTGAAAGAAAGGATATTGCGGAGACATGGCTTAGCCACAGCCTGGGGGATGTTTCCAGAATGAGATTTTCACTCTGCAGCGGAGTGTGCGCTGATATGAAACTTCCTGGCAGATTAAAACTGTGTGCCCGACCGAGACTCGAACTCGGGACCTTTGCCTTTCACGGGCAAGTGCTCTACCAACTGAGCTACCGAAGCACGACTCACGGCCGGTACTCACAGCTTTACTTCTGAACTTGCCCACGAAAGGCAAAGGTCCCGAGTTCGAGTCTCGGTCGGGCACACAGTTTTAATCTGCCAGGAAGTTTCATATCAGCGCACACTCCGCTGCAGAGTGAAAATCTCATTCTGGAAATAATAGGATTGTATAGACTGAATAGCCCGAAGAAAAGAAATAAAGTTACAACCATGGACAAAACATATTTATTTATTAAGGCTACATAATTGAGATGTAAGCAATAAAAAGCAAAGAATTTAAGCAGGTAGGCTGAAGGACTCAGGAGGAGGAAAGAAGAGGTAGACAGAAATTTTACCAGGAAATTTTAAATAAAATAGTGTGCAGAGGAGTACGAAGGAGGCAAGACTATGAATCATTGTTAGAGAAGATAGGGAGGGCGCATCCGATACAGATGAAATGAGAGAAAGAGAGGCAGGTAGGCAGACCCAAAGGAGGCTGACCTATACTGTGCGGGCAGGGGCACCAAAAAGGGGATTGACTGGTACCATAGTTCAGTATAAATGGAAGGGGCATACCTACCCAAGGATGAGGAAGAAGATGTTCTCATAGTATCAACGCTTACGTAGATTGGAACCCAAAGGGAAAGGGGGGTATAGTGACCTGAGATTGTAGTGGAAAGTTTCACCTGGTAAATTTGAATTCTAAAATTTTTAAAATAGAAAAGATGAGTCCTGCACGAGAAGATAGAAAAAAGAGAAAACCTTCAGTACAACTATTAGTTTATCATACTACTATTCTATGAAAGATATTACCAACAGCTTAATGAAATACCAGAGATGGAAGAGAGTTTTGTACCTAATGTTTTTATGGAGTACAAAGTAACAAGATTATTAAAATATATGTTGAGTGTAAAATAATGAGTATTCGAGCTAAGGGGAGGGATATGTAGTGCCACCAGAGTTTTACGAAAATCTGGAGTTACTTGTGTTCCAGCCATTTCGAACACTCATTATTGTAATGCAGGGTGTAAGAATGAGCATGGGATACTGCACCCATTTATTGTTTGTGCAGGCGAAACTGGAAGGTGATAATTCATCAGCACTGACAAGTGTTCAGCGTGACCTGCCAAGAATAATTTAATACGGTCTGGAAGCTCTGCGGCTGGCTGGAAAGAGTAATGTAGCATTGTATTGTTAGAAAGCAAATGGAGAGGCTCGAGATAGCAACTGTTTATTAGACATTGAACTGCTGTTGAGAGTTCATGGACTGGACGTGGGTAGTCAGCCACATAAAAGCTTATGTGTTGTTTGTGTTCAAAAATGTGTAATTAACTGATTCTGGGTGCCCGGTAATGTGTGGGCTTACATCATAAAGTTTAGTTGTTCTTTTGTAAAAGTGAAAATAAATATGTTCTAGTGCATTGAATGATATTCCAAGAGTAGCGTATTTTTAAATAAGAAGAGAGAGAGCAAGAGAGTGAAAATTTCCCCTTCCTAGCAGTGAAATCTTCGTGGGGAAGCGTCCGGTGCTAGCAGAAGACAACGGCACTGTGAGATAGCAGAACCAGCATTCTGCATATTTTCATATTTTCATTCGTTGCTTTCTTACGGAATCATCTTTTGGGGCAATTCATCACTAAGAAAGAAGGTATTTATTGCACAAAAACGTGTTATCAGAATAATGTCTGGGGCTCATCCAAGATCATCTTGTAGACAATTATTTAAAGAATTAGGGATATTGCCAGTAGCTTCACAATATATATACAGCCTAATGAAATTTGTTGTTGGTAACCCAGATCACTTCAGAATCAATAGCACAGTCCACAGCTACAATACTAGGAGACAGGGTGACCTTCACTACCGTTCATTGAATTTGACATTGGCACAAAAGGGGGTGAATTATAGTGCCACAAAGATTTTTGGTCAATTGCCAAACAATATCAAAAGTCTGACAGATAACCAATCGGCATTCAAAAGTAAGTTAAGGGAATTCCTGAATGACAACTCCTTCTACTCCATAGATGAATTTTTAGACATAGGCCAAAGAAATACAGTAAGCATTAACAATTGTACCGTATATAAGACTAACAATGATTATTTGGGATAAATGAATCTTGTGTACTTTGACACATTCCACATCATTACGAAAGAATCGTGTTCATGATCCATGGAACAAGTAATATAACTACCTAACTAACTAACTAACTAACTAACTCTATTGGTCTCCTTCTATGAGTGAATGTAAGTTTTAAATCACAGAAGACATGAAATGAATGAAAATTTGAGAAAGCACGATATGTAAAACAATGACCTTCAACTGTCACTATCCAGAGATTATGGAAACACTGTAATGTATCCCAAACAACATGTAGCATTCCATAACTTCTGGCGTTTATGCCACAGCTTGAAAGCTGACAGAAATATACAGTAGTAATGACAATTTTCAAAATTATAGGTAATCAGATGACCTCTAATAATTGTAGGCATCCTTCCAATGCTATAAGATATTTTTGATAAGTTAGCTCATAAAATAATAATGAGCCATTTTTTGGTTAATGATCTTTCAACAATAGTTCAATTTAGCATCTATAGGCTTCACTGCAGAGAAAAAAAAGTAATATATATTATCACAAATTCTATTCTGGTAGTACCACAGAAGAAGAAATACCCAACTGACATTGCCTGTGATCTGCATCTGCAGCCATACAAGCCACTGTGAAGGGCATGGCAGAGGCAACTTCCAGTTGTACCAGTAATTAGAGCTTCTTCCCATTCTATTCATATATGGAACACAGGAGGTAGATGATATTGCTAAGGACTTTGATTGTGTAGATCATAAATATCTACCTAGGAAAATAAAATGGTATGGTAGGAAAGGCTACACATCTTAGCTAAAAATATAATAAAATAAAATAAATTAAAAACAGGAATAAAATTAATTAGGCGCAAAGAAATTTTAAAGTTTGATGGTTGGCCCACTCCTACTTCTGACTTACATAAATGATTTGTCATAGAGATTGGAGGAGTCTTCAAACAGTTTAATGTCTGATGATGTAAATACATTGATAAAGGGCCAAATACATTCATACCAAAGACAGCTACGAGACTAATGAAATAGGGTTACAACTGGTTCAGAGTGCAGAATTTAGCCCTTAATCCTACAAAAACCAAAAGCTAGCAATCTGATATGCAGCATTTAGGTGCCTATGTGATATGCTAATACAAATTTCGTCGTTAGGCAATCTTATTGTCAGTACAGAAAAAAACCATTCCTACAGATAAAAAATGGTGTGAGTATATGGTAAGTACTGAATGTGGTGAATAACTGAAACTTTTCCACTGTAGATAACTCAATGGATGTGCACATGCAGCTTACTGGCATCTTGTGAATCATTGGCGTGTGGTCCACGGGACCATCATACCAATAGGCCCACAGACATTTAGCTGCAGTGCAATGATTGAAGAGTGAGAGGTGACATTATGATATCAGGACAGCTGTGTGGTATGAATAGGCATATTCCAGCAACATTTATGCAGGTTCCCCCACGTCACAAATATCTTGAGGAATGTACAGATCCTTGCCTGGTATCACCAGATTCATAATTTGACACCAAGAGAATGCGTCTGGGATGTGATAGGAAGAAGTTTACTTTCAATCCAGCCTCCAACCAGCAATCTTCATGAATTGACATAGCATGTGTTTCAGAAATTGCTCAAGATAACATTCAGAGGCTACTTGCTTCCATGTCACAACATATTCAAAACTTTATTTGATCCTTGAAAGTCACACTGCATGTTGACACTGATGATGGTCAGTCAATTCTGAATGGAATTAAAGTTCTCATTTAATACTTGTTATGTGATGAACATTTCCTTTACCACTTCCCATCCCCCTATCCTATCCCAAAGCAGCCTGATGCTGGGCGTAACAAGCCTCATCTGGCTATCATCTACTCTCTGTGTCCTCCACCACACAGTGCTGACTCCCCCCCCCCTCCCCCGTCCCCCTCCTGCGCCCCTCTGCCCACCCATTCCCTGCTACACCTATCTATTTTCTATCCCACTCTGAACTGCTGCAACTTGCATTCAATGCACATGTAGTTCTGGCCAGAGTGGCCAGAGACAGAGGTCATGTATGCATGCTGTGTGTTCCTTGTGTGAATGAGTGTATTTTATTTTCTGGAGAAGGCTTTGGTCAAAAGCTCAAGTCAAATAGTCTTTTTGTTGTGCCTACTTGCAACTCAACATGCATCTTCATGGTGAGTTGCAATCTGTCCTTTTCATAATATTGCTCACATCCACACAAAGTTTGATAAAAATTGGACAGTCACTTCATGGTATAACACTTTTCATTACCATCAGTATAGCAAATGTATCAATGAAACTAATCAGTTTTTGAAAATATAATGTAATTGGATAGATAAAAAATTCGATCATCAAGCGGTGGAGAGCACACATATAAAAGATGTTACATATGCAAGTTTTGGAGCCACTGACTCCTTCTTCTGACAGAAGGGCTGAAAGGGAAGGAAGAGGGGTGAAGGAAAAGGAGTAGAGTCACCCAGAACCCCAGGTCTGGGGAGACGTACCAGACAGGATGAGAAGGAAGAACTGAAAAGATGGTTGTCAAGTTCAGTAGATGGCGTTAAGAAATATCTCAAACCAGTCATTGAAAATGAGTTCAGTAACATGAAGTTTGATTGCAGGGGAATGCAATGGACAAGTTTTGGAAACTTGTTTTCAAATCTCATCCAGTGCAATTACCAAAAATGTCTTACCTTCTCATCCCATATATGTGCATGTACAGGTTGTTGACACATGGTTGACAATATATGGAGCTTTTGGTCTGGCTGTGAGTCATGCTTGGGTAGTCAAATGGTAAGGAGACCAACCACAGTAAATGGGAAATCCGCCTTCAAGTGATAGTCCTGCACACATTTTCATTGTCACCATTCCATTATACGGCTGATGGTTGTCCATATTAACAACTGTGAATACATTTAATGTACAGAAAAAGTAAGGGTCATGAGAGGGTGCTGTATGGGACACCACATGTGACCAGTTCCCAGTTGGATCATGCCCGATAATTTACATTTCTCTTTCCTATTGACATCCTTTTGAATCATTTTGCAGAATTTCCCATTACACCGCAATATTATATTTTTTATTTAAAAGGATATTGTGATTAACACAGTTAAATTACATTGCTAGATGACAAAATGTACCAGTAGCCTGTAATTTATAGTCTAATGAAATAAGTATATTCTTGCTGTATATGTAGGTAGCTTTTCTTAGCAAAACCATTTAGAAACTTTGACAATATATTATTTATTTATAATGATTAAGAAGTCAGTTTATATTACCTTTTTTAAAAATTTTCAAGACTGCAGACAAAATGAAAGTGGATGGAAATTTTGCAGTATTTCTTTATCTTATTTCTGAAACAAAAGATTGACATCAACATAATTCATCAAATTAGGAATTATTCCACTGAAAATCATTGGTTACACAAAAAAATTAAAATATTACTAAACTCAGAAGCAACTCTTGAATTAACTTTGTTGATATTTTATCATAACCACTTGATTTCTTTTATATTAAAGATTTTATGGTGGACATTACTTCAAGTGGTGTTGTGAGGGTAATTTCATGTTACTGAACTCATTTTCAATGACTGGTTTGAGATATTTCTTAACGCCATCTACTGAACTTGACAACCATCTTTTCAGTAACAGTTATGAAATGCTTATTAAAAGGTTTTTCAACACTGCATACATCTGTTACCAATGTATCTGTTACTCTTAATGTTATTAGCTCCTCTTCCTGTTTGGTTCCCCCATCTTCTCCTTCAAGATGTACCATATTCTCTTTACTTTCTTATCTGAGGTTATTCTCTTTATCTTGTCATTCATTTGCTTCAGTGTTCATATTAATAAGTTTAATATTTTGCAATATGTCTTATAATGAGCTACAGCATCAGCTTCTGAGCTATTTCTGACTGACAGATAAGAGTTTCCTTTTTGTTTTTTGTAACACCTTCATTCCTTGAGTCCTTCATGGCTTTTATGCAGACTATGGTTAGTTTTGCGGGAAATCAAAATTAAAATAGGTTATGGACTTTATTAATTAAAATATTGTATTTTTCATTCATGCAATGAGCACTGTATAACTCACTTAGTTCATGTGTTTGGGGACTGTCCTAAACAATGAAGGTTTAGCTTACTGTGTTGATACACTGCTTCATTTGTGTGCTATCTAATGATCACAATTTAAATTTGTCAAAATTTATTTGAGATTGAAGAGGCTATAAATGATCATCCAATGAAGCCCCAGAAAATCTGTTACTTTGGAAAGTTTTTATTTGTTATTAATTTAGTAAAGCAGCCTGTCTAATCTAAAAAACACAAGTTTAGAATATGAGCTACAACACTGATTTGCTTGTACGTGTCTAGCTGCTGTCCAGTACCTCTGTGACGTGCTGAACAATTAGCTTACAAATGGCTCTGAGCACTACGGGACTTAACTTCTGAGGTCATCAGTCCCCTATAACTTAGAACTACTTAAACCTAACTAACCTAAGGACACCACACACATACATGCCTGAGGCAGGCTTTGAACCTGCAACTGTTGCAGTCATGTGGTTCCAGACTGAAGCTCCTAGAACCACTCGGCCACACCAGCTGGCAATTAGCTTTGCTCATTCCATTATTTATGCTGAAGAAGAACCTTCAGAACTGTGGTATGAGTCTACAGATGTGTATAGTCTGCAAACCATTGGTGAAATGCATAGTAGAAGCAAGATATACTTTAATGTAGTGAAGCAGATGCTAGAAATTGCATTAAAACAAATGATAGAGGCAAGATATATATTACAGTATTGAGGCAGATGTTAGAAATTACATTAGTAACTATTGTCAAAACGTGATAAAATGTTTGTACTTACTCAAGCAAAACTTATTGTAGAAAAGTAGACAGCATTGCCTTTTTAAGAAAGAAGTTGCTGCTCCTTCAGTTAGCTGCTGTTTATCTCCTACTGCTAGATTGACCATATGTATGTATATCACAGAGCAACAGGTACCTTGAATTCTATAGTAACAGATGCCTGTTATGAGTTCTGTACCTGAGAGGCAAAAGGGCATAAGTTCAGTTAGTTCAATTTCTGTAGTTTCCGCTTTAGGCAAAGACTTGGCTTTGATTGTGGAATTTTTGATAAGTAATGTATTCAGTTGTTATCACCCATCTATATAGGATGCTGTACTGAGAATATTATTTATAGATCCAATGAGCACACAATAAAGTTTTTAAGTAATAGAATGATAGAAAATTTTAGAATTGTTCTGAAGTATTAGTTTCTTTTCTTGTTGCTGTAAAATGACCACAAGAACTTGAATTACCAGTATGACTGACAAAATGCTTACTTGAGAAATGCTCAAGTTTCTAGTAATTTCTTGAAATGGTTTCATTACTTCACACATTTTTGAACATTTATTCAATATTCAGTGAAGATCATTGTAATTGGTTTGGAACATAAATATAAAATTAAATTAGCAGATTGATTGATTTATTGATCCATCTTTGAGCATTCTTCATGCAATTGATGTTGTCATTTTACATACATTATATAATTACAAAATAAGTCACACATTTTTAACATTCTGAATGAGTAAATATGTTTTATACTGCACAAGTTTAGTAGTCGTTAAACATAAATGTGTCATGCAAAATGACAAAAGGAGATACTGTATGTGTAACACAATACACATGCTAAGAAAAACATTTTAACAAATATAAATGAGACAGGCTTAATACATGTTAACCATTGGGGAAATTGCATTATGTAAATAAAGCACAACAGCATGGTACAATAACATTTTCAGAAGAACTTATGTAATAGGGTGGTCATGTCATACAGCAGTTAACTATTGAGTAAAAATACATTATGTAAATAAAGCACAACCACATGATACAATAACATTTTCAGAAGTCCAGAATGAGATTTTCACTCTGCAGCAGAGTGTGCACTGATATGAAACTTCCTGGCAGATTAAAACTGTGGGCCGGGCTGACTCAAACTCGGGACGCGAAAGGCAAAGGTCCCGAGTTCGAGTCTCGGCCCAGCACACAGTTTTAATCTGCCAGGAAGTTTCATATCAGTGCACACTCCACTGCAGAGTGAAAATCTCATTCTGGAAATGTCCCCCAGGCTGTGGCTAGGCCATGTCTCCACAATAACCTTTCTTTCAGGAGTGCTAGTTCTGCAGGTTCACAGGAGAGCCTCTGTAAAGTTTCAAAGGTAGGAGACGAGGTACTGGCAGAAGTATAGCTGTGAGGACAGGGCGTGAGTAATGCTTGGGTAGCTCAGTTGGTAGAGCACTTGCCCGCAAAAGGCAAAGGTCCCGAGTTCGAGTCTCGGCCTGGCATACAGTTTTAATCTGCCAGGAAGTTTCATTTTCAGAAGTGCTCATGTAATATGGTGGTCATGTCATACAGCAGTTTTAATAGATTAGATCATTTTTATTACATACTTTAAATTGTTCTATTGTGTAGAATGCTTTTTGTCCAAGCCACCTTTTCGTAATATTTTTGAAGACATTTGGTGATACACTGTGTGCTGTAGGTGGTAGTATGTTAAATAATTGTATCCCTATGTATGTGTAACTATTTTGGTTTTTTTTAAGCCTAGTAACTGGTATGCCCATCATCTGCCTTTGGCATGTGTCATGGCTATGTACAGACTTGTGCAGTTTATAGTTTTCTTGGTTTTCCTTTATGTGCGCTTAGCTACTGAGAATAAACAGTGATGTAAGTGTCAGTATTTTTAACTCTTTGAAATAGTCTCTACATGATTCATGGTTTCTCACTCCAGTGATACACCTAATGGCCTTTTTCTGCCAAAGAGAAATTCTTTTTGCCCCCGAGGTGTTGCCCCATGACAGCACTTCAAATGTGAGGTGGCTATGAAAAAAGGCATAATAGGCATTTAGCAGTAGCTCATCCATCACACAAGTCGTGAGCTTGGGATAACTTTTTGCATACATAATTGGTGTGAGTTTCCCAGGTTAAATTTGGGTCCAGATGAATGCCAAGGAGCTTAACTGAGGAACTACAGTTGTCGTTGTTACATAGGCTGAATAGAATGTTAACAGTTTTAGAGTGGTTAATTTGTAAATCATTTGCTCCGAACCATACACTGGATATTCTGAGTTGTTCTGCACTTTTGTGCTTGAGTACGTCCAAGGTCCTATATACTGTAAGAAAGGTGGTGTTGTCTGCATATAGTATGGACTTACAAGGCATCATAGAGGATAAATCATTTACATAAATTAAGAAAAGCAAGGGTCCAAGCACGGACCTTTGTGGCACACATCGTGTTACACCCAGTGTGTTTAATTTGTTTCTGTTAAAATGTACTATTTGTTTTCTCTCACTCAGATAAGACGTGATCAGAGATAGTACCTTGCCTCCAAAACCATATGAGCAGAGCTTCTTTAATAGAATTCTGTGGTTGACAGAATCGAAAGCTTTACTTAGATTGACAAGTGTGGCATTTACAGAAAGTTTGCATTCAAATGCACACAAAGTGAAAGAAATAATATTTTCTGCTGCCTTCACAGTTGATAACATAGGTCTGAATCCACATTGAGAATCACTAAGGAGGTTGTTGGCAGATGCTTATGGATTTATAGTTGCAGATACTTCAGCTTGGAAAATTGTTCCATCATATAGAACATGCTATTCCAGCTGGAAATAGAAGAAAACACAGATAGGATTATCATAAAAACAAAACACACAATACTGACACTAAAGATATACCATAAAATTAAATTCCCTCACAATATTTACCACATTAGGCAATCCTAAGTGACAGATAAAGCTGGTTGGTTAACACATCACCTTTGAATTTTTGTGAGCTTGGTTTGAGCAACCAAGGAATGATATTCTTTATTCATATTCATATTCTTTATTCACCATTGACCACCTGAGGTGGAATAGGCAATTTACATGGATATAATATAACACTTTCCTTGAATAATATCTTAAAGCTAAATGAACATTGCAAATAGTACCCATAGATGCTAACATACACCATAACATCTGAAATGAGTGGCAATTTTTTTCCACCTAACAGTAAGTTCTAGGCGCCATACCTGTGATTTCACAGCAGCTTGAATACAAAGTTGTATTTGATGTATTTCACAACTTACATCGCCAAAGCCACTCAGCTACAATGCTTTAATCCTGTTATATCCATGATAATGAGCAATACAATGCACTGCTTGGTGCTTTATGTCCCATTGTTGAAGTATCATTTCAAATTTATAGATTTTAATGTCATCTGAGTGACACCTACTGATGACTTCACATTTCAAAATCATAGTCTTCTTGCGAAAACCTTTAGAAATATCATGAGAAGTCAATCAGATCAGACAGATCAGATCACATGTCAGTTGTGAAAGATATTTTTTCAAATTCTTCAAGTAAATTTTCAGTTTTTCTTACCAGCTTTTTGTACATATTATCATACAAATACAAAGTATAAAGAATCACAACCTTTCAACTTATATTCTGGAAGAGCAAGTCTGCGCAATCCTGCACCCTGACAAAGTTACGTGACAAGTTCTGGATGGCAATCATTTCAGAAATTACATGATCCATTTGTTGAGACTTAAGGTGTGAGGAAACACAACAATCATTTACTTGCAGACTTTGTTGCAATGTAAATTGTTGTTTAGCAGTTTTGGCTGGAGTAAACAAAACCTGTATCAATGACACAATAAAAATAGCTCCAAGAAGTTAAAAATTAATACAAAAATAAAGTTCCAAGTTGTTAAGTACAGCACATCAATAATAAGCAATATGCCCAGCTAAAGTGTCAATTGTAAGAGAAATGTTTCTGAACCAATTTGTAAATCACACTGCAGTTTATCAGTAGGGCGGTAATTTATAAATATTGGATTTTGTTCTTCATGTTACATACTAGGTTTCAGTAACTTATATACCATCATTAGTGTTAATTTTAGACCTTATGAAGGTAAAGAAGTTACTGACATCTGGTATGCAATATGGATAAAAATGCAATAAATAAATTAACATTCTACTGAGTAAATTCAATGTGATTGATAATGGTTCAGATTATAAACAGTTACATGAGTACCATCACCCTTTTATATATAAATGAAAGACAAAATTCTTAGAAATGTTTTTCATAAGCCCTTGCATCTCCAGGGGTCCAGCAGGTCTGGTCGTGTCTGCCTTCTCTGGCAGCTGGGGGTTCATCAGTACTGATGATGGATTTGTGTCCTGTGGCCAGGTAACACCATCAGTGGAAACAGAAGCCTGGTCTCTATTATCAGAGCACCTCTCTCCAGACTGCCATCATCACTGCCTTTGCCGGCATACCTCATCACAGATTCCAACATCCAACTGGCTCCATCCTTCTGTTGACAGCCAATCCACCAGTCACCCTGGGGTCCATGGTTGCTGGGGATGCCATTGGCCCATTAACTTTTGTCTGTATGTGCTGGAAACTTCTTGCATCTTTGGCTGCTGTCTCCAGTACTGCTGTGTATGCCAGGAACATCTCTTCAGTAACAGCACCATAGATGGTAGTGTCTGGTATTTCATACACAAGTAAGGAGGAGTGGAGTAATTCATCAGTTATACTCCTGCTGCCCTGGTGGATGTAAGACAAATGACTATGGCAAGTGTAGTGTGTGCTGTTGTTCAAATGGTGTGCCCGCAACTACCCAAGGGGGCCAACAGGGGCAGTTCAGTCACTGACCACCATCAATAGGTCCATTGCATGCACACAGCACTGCACCAACAAACATCTCACATGGATAGTGTCTTTATAAAGACAGGCATGGACCTCTGAACCCTCAGTTGTGAAATGTGTTCAGGCCATGTAAAACATTTTCATTGTGTTCTTGTTGCTCTCACTCCATAACCTGATAAACTGTATCCCTTTTATGGCTGAGTGTTTCATTTTGTTCCCAGTTAGAACAGAAACACCAACAGGAGAAACAGTGAACAATATTTTTATTGTTCTTATTAAATGGTTTTTCACAAGTGGACTGTCTTCTGAGTCTGAAAAAATACAGGTAATCTAGTTTTATACTGTGAAAAATACTTGACCTACTACTGACACAGTGTGTCAACAAAAACTGGTAATAAACTGTACAAAGCTGAGTGCGAACATACTGATAAAACCGCATAAGAGATCTAGTAAGCCCTTTAGCAGTTTAGAGCAGTTTTGAACTTCAAGAATACAGTAATCACAAATTTATTATATTTTGCATATTTTGATATTCTGATGGCCTATGGGTTAATATTGTAGGTTAACTCCTCACATGCACATGAAGCATTCAATGTGCAAATGGACGTAATTATACTTATATGTGGGGTTCACACTCATAAATTTTGCTGGAATCTGTTTAATCAATTGTGAATATTAATGACAGCTTTACAATATATTTATTTCCCAATGAAATTTATTGTCAATGATCTATACCAGTAATAAGATTTTCACACATACTTGCTAAAGGAAATAATGATCTGCATGTCCCTCTAGTACATATACCTTTGGCACAGAAAGAAATGAACTACACATACATTAAACCCTTTCATAATCTGTTCATGGAAATAGAATGTTTTATGGGCAACCAATTAGAAGATCAACACAGCAGCAAGACAATTTAGGGTAGTATGAAAAGCTAAAGTCTTTCTCATAATTTAGCACAACAAGACCCTAAAAATATTTCATTGAACAGACAGTAGGAGTTCTTCAAATTCAGATAAAAGCTACCTCTGCACCAGATACGAATTCTTCAAGAAAGATAAGCAGCCAAATACAAACTTGTAAATCGTTAGCATGTATCAATAAAAATACATCTTTATTTTTGAATGAAATTGGTGTCTAGTTATCTGTCTAACTACATTTGTTGGTTTAACACATTCCATGTCATCACATTTATCATTAATAAGATCTGTGATACAAGTAAGTGACATCAGCTGGTACTCAAATACTGACCTTCCTCTGTCTGTGGACTCAAGCAAATTCGAGGCCTCTTTAAAAGAAATGATAAAAGGATGACTGTTATATTTTGATTATACATACCAAATGAACACTCTTTGCCATATGTGTCTCCGTGCAAACTGCAGTAGGACATTTTTCGAGGAGTTATCTCAAATACACTGACAGAAAAAAATTGCAACACCAAGGAGTTGTGTAACATTAACAAGTTTGTAGGTGTGTTTCTACATCTGAAAGATAATTTCTATTCATATTTCACATCAGCTGCATAAGAATAGCACTAGCAGCAACACCATGAGAACGCAAATCAGGTTTCCAATAAATACATGTTGTAGGGTCATGAGCATTAGCTACTTCTGAGACTGGTCATTGTAAGTTGACGTTAGTCAAGAATGCCTTTAAGATGACAAAGATATCATTATCAATACCTCACTGAGTGAATGAGGTCATACAATGACAAGCTGGATTTTCCTTCTGCAGTATTACAGAAAGACTTGGCAGGAATGTAGCCCAGTACATGACTGCTGGCAGCAGTGGTCTTGAGGTTGTACAACTGCAAGAAGACTGAGTTCAGATGGTCATGTGGCACACTGAGAGGTAAGATCATCATGTTCAATGTATGGCTCTGGTATGTCATATTGCATCTGCAGCAACAGCTTGAGCATCAGTGGGCACCACAGTAACACAAAAAACTTTTACAAATTGCTTACTTCAAGGACAGCTCTGAGCCAGATGCACTGTAGCATGCACTTCACTGACCACAAACCACTGACATTTGCAACCTCAGTTGTGTTGAGCAAGAACCCATTGGAGGGCAGTGTGGAGATCTGTTGTGTTTTCTGATGAAAACTGGTTCTGCTCTGGTGCCAGTGATGGCTGTATGTTGGTTAGAAGGAGGCCAGTTGAGGGCCTGCAACCAAACTTTCTGTGGGCTAGACACTCTGGACCTACACCTGGAGTTATGGTCTGGAGTGTGAATTTGTATAACAAAAGGGGCACTCTCGTGGTTGTTACACACACTCTGACTGCAAAACTATATTTCAATCTTGGGGCATCATCAGAAGACAACTCCAGGGTCAGCCACAATCAGTGTTAATTGCCCCTGTATTGACTGCCCAAGTGTAACAGAGATAGAACTCTACCCCATAAAATGACATTGTGCACCTGTACAACACAATGCATGCACGTTTCTATGCCTTCATTCAACAGTCTTGTGGTTACACTCATTATTAGTGTACCTACATTTCACATTTGCAATGGCTTATATTGCACTTGCATTAACCTATGATCTTGCAATGTTAATCATATAAATATGTTACCTAGAAAAATGTATTCCCAAAATTTCCTAACTCTACATTAATTATGTATTGTGCCACAGTTTTTTTCTGTCAGTGTATAACTATTTTTTCCACAGATCTGACTGCTAATATGATTTAAAGAGAGACATTGAGGCTTGCACCATGATGTTTGGTTAAAATAAGTACATTATTTACCAGTAGTTCCAAGTTTAGAGCTTTGATGTATTTCAAGTGCAACTATAATGTAATACAACAGCAAAATACTTTGGTGTATTGTTCTGTTATAGATGCACTTTAAAATGAACTATAATTTATGCTGCCAGTAATCGTACCACCCATTTATTTCCAAATATCTCTTCCTAAAAAACTAAAATAAATGGTGACATGTAAATTTTTAAAAATTGCTATGTAAGAGTCCGTGTACACCATAACTTTTGACACTTTTCAGATTTATTGGTTATTTTTCTTTGAATGCTGTTAAGTGTAACATAGATGCTGCAATCTGAAAAATATGACACTTAAAAGTAGCACGCTATTGCTCCTCTAGATTCCATGTAGTGTGGCATCAGGGTCTTAAACACACCTTCAGTTGTGCACGTTTTAAGGAACTTTAGCAAGTATGCAACTCATATGATGTAATTGTCTTATGAGCCAAATAAATGTAAATTTGATAAATAATGTGCATGGTTCATGATGTGCACAGATAGCCTTTGCCACTCAACTAGAAGTTTACATCAGTGCCACTAGGTGATAGCACACTGCGGCAGACTTTTAACCCCATTTGCTCTGCATAAATCTTGCTAGATGATAGCATACTCCTTAGATATACTAATGCACTCACTATGTATGGTAGTAAAATTAGATTGGACATCAGTATATGTAAAAGTTGTAGTGATTGTAAACCTATTTTTTGGGTTTCTAAATGAGTTATAGTAAATTAAGTTATGAATTTTATCGTACAGTAATCCATTTGAGGCACTGACAAGGGAAACTCCTCATCACACTCTCCTCGGATTTAATGGTAAAGTGGTCCTTTGGATAGCCTGTCAAAAACTGAGTACATATCAAGCATGAAAACAGGACAAATGTGTAGTGAACTGTGGGGGAAAAAATAGAAATAGCAAATGGTCCAACCCTACAAAGTACAACATCAAGTGTAATTGAGCAGCTATGGCATCATGTCTAAGTGGTCATGGTGTTGGACTGCAAAGTGGATGAGCAGTATTCCAAACTCACTCATGCAATTTTTTTTCTTTATTCTTTTTTTTCACAAAGTTATCAGCTGTCTGTGCATTCATTGAAATGTTTGTTCTCTTTCTGTAGTCTCGGCCATTGTCATGCTATGCATTGATTATAGAATATGAGTCATGAGGTCAGAATACATCAAATACTTGTTTTTTAAGTAAAACTGCAATTCCTGCTGCCAGTTTATTTACACTCCTGGAAATGGAAAAAAGAACACATTGACACCGGTGTGTCAGACCCACCATACTTGCTCCGGAAACTGCGAGAGGGCTGTACAAGCAATGATCACACGCACGGCACAGCGGACACACCAGGAACCGCGGTGTTGGCCGTCGAATGGCGCTAGCTGCGCAGCATTTGTGCACCGCCGCCGTCAGTGTCAGCCAGTTTGCCGTGGCATACGAAGCTCCATCGCAGTCTTTAACACTGGTAGCATGCTGCGACAGCGTGGACGTGAACCGTATGTGCAGTTGACGGACTTTGAGCGAGGGCGTATAGTGGGCATGCGGGAGGCCGGGTGGATGTACCGCCGAATTGCTCAACACGTGGGGCGTGAGGTCTCCACAGTACATCGATGTTATCGCCAATGGTCGGCGGAAGGTGCACGTGCCCGTCGACCTGGGACCGGACCGCAGCGACGCACGGATGCACGCCAAGGCCGTAGGATTCTACGCAGTGCCGTAGGGGACCGCACCGCCACTTCCCAGCAAATTACGGACACTGTTGCTCCTGGGGTATCGGCGAGGACCATTCGCAACTGTCTCCATGAAGCTGGGCTACGGTCCAGCACACCGTTAGGCCGTCTTCTGCTCACGCCCCAACATCGTGCAGCCCGCCTCCAGTGGTGTCGCGACAGGCGTGAATGGAGGGACGAATGGAGACGTGTCGTCTTCAGCGATGAGAGTCGCTTCTGCCTTGGTGCCAATGATGGTCGTATGCGTGTTTGGCGCCGTGCAGGTGAGCGCCACAATCAGGACTGCATACGACCGAGGAACACAGGGCCAACACCCGGCAAGCGATCTCCTACACTGGCCGTACACCTCTGGTGATCGTCGAGGGGACACTGGATAGTGCACGGTACATCCAAACCGTCATCAAACCCATCGTTCTACCATTCCTAGACCGGCAAGGGAACTTGCTGTTCCAACAGGACAATGCACGTCCGCATGTGTCCCGTGCCACCCAACATGCTCTAGAAGGTGTAAGTCAACTACCCTGGCCAGCAAGATCTCCGGATCTGTCCCCCATTGACCATGTTTGGGACTGGATGAAGCATCGTCTCACGCGGTCTGCACGTCCAGCACGAACGCTGGTCCAACTGAGGCGCCAGGTGGAAATGGCATTGCAAGCCGTTCCACAGGACTACATCCAGCATCTCTACGATCGTCTCCATGGGAAAATAGCAGCCTGCATTGCTGCGAATGGTGGATGTACACTGTACTAGTGCCGACATTGTGCATGCTCTGTTGCCTGTGTCTATGTGCCTGTGGTTCTGTCAGTGTGATCATGTGATGTATCTGACCCCAGGAATGTGTCAATAAAGTTTCCCCTTCCTGGGACAATGAATTCACGGTGTTCTTATTTCAATTTCCAGGAGTGTATTTATCCCAAATGCATTTCACCTTTTTCCTGTTCTATGGCATCATCAGTGGGATGATTTGCTGATCTGTGTTTCCTCACATCTGGTCTGGAGGTCGCACTACCACTTTATTACTGTCACATAAGCACAACTTTGTGTTCAGACCTTATTCAAATTGTTTACCATGTTTCTCCTTGTTTCTTGTGCTGTACTATTGTTCTTTTTCCACTCAATACAACTATTTTGTCAGACATTGCTTTTTAGTCAGTAATAAAGTGGTAGTGTGACCTCCAGACCAGATGTGAGGAAATGCAGATCCAGTGAACTTTAACAAGCAGATGTAGAACAGAGTGCATTTTGTACCAAAATTTTAAACTTGTGGGTATAGAGGATGAAATAAATTAGGCTCCTCCCCTCTCCCCTACCCCCAAAGATTTCGTGACTGAGGTATGTTGGAGACAGTGGAATGAGAAATAAATACAACAGGAGAGAGAAGATAGTGGCACTGGGACACATTGTAAATCAATGAAAGAAAAGGAAATAGTGGCATAGTAACATATATGAACAGTGGCAATGAAAAGGAGATTATGAATATGCAGGCTTAACTACAACGAGAGACTAGGTAAAAGGATTTAGAATGTACTGTGTTAAAAGCACATGAATATGTTCACATGTCAAAATTTTTGGTGAGGAAGGTGGAATGCAGATTGAGGCAACTGGTTCCCCACTTTTCTGTCTGAATCTTTCAAAGAGGAACACATTTGCCTTTTCAAATTCCAACAGGAACATTTTTCTGCTGGGTCTCAGCATTATACTCAATTGATATCTGTAACTTACAATAAAATTTTGAAGATTTTATGTTTTTCAAATATATTTCACTAAATATGTAGTCAGTAGTCTTACAAGGTTAAGATACTGTTCTGAAGTAAAGCAGTGCAACATCTGCCTGTCAGACTGTGAACATTACTACACACATTAGAAGATAAATAAAATATGCAAAATGTACAAACCTTTTTTTTACAAACAATATTGATGTTACAATAATGTGAAAACAAAATAGCATCAAACATGTAATCTTTCAGTATAAAAGATAATTTATTGTTTAATCTCCAATTCCAAATACACCATCATTTCAGAAATAATAGTGTACATTGATTGATGTATGGTTCATGCATGTTAGCACACTAAAAATTAAACAAACAGTTATTTTTATGCTACTGCCAGGTAAAATTTTCATTTTTTTGCTGCAAAAAATACCTATTTGTATGCTTGTTAGTGCAGATAATTTAGTTTTTTTCATGAGTAATTCATTTTATTCAATAGAAATTTCATTTAGAAGAATGTATTTAGTCATGTACTTGTAAAAATAAATAATTATTAAATGTCTTAGCTTCCTTTCCTAATAATAATGCAGAAATAATTGATCATCACAAAAATATGAATTATATATACTATAGTCTCATTATAGGGCTTATTACATTATTTCAGATATTGGTATTTTGCAGTTTTGTATTTGGTAAGAAGTCCTTCAATTTAATTTATAAAAATATTATCTGGTGGAAGCTTCTCTCATACTAATGTTATCATTAAGATTAATTTATTTTACAACACATTTCCAACACAATTTTTGCAAAAGGTGATAATTACAAGAATGAGAAAGGACTCTCTCCCATTCAGAAATTACAGGTTCCTTCAGAAGACAGTTTTAACACTGAAAATGACAGAATATCATGCTCATGAACATAATCTTATTAATTTCATTTAATGTAGTTACAAAGTGTCATTCAAGCCTCAAACTTTGAAAATACCTGACTTTGGAGATTTAGAAGAACAATTTCATGGAATGTTTTTAAGCTGATTAGTACTATACTAAAATGAAGAAATTCTGAATAAAATCCTACAAACTGCCTGAACAGCTTTAATGAGTTTAATTATTTGTTTCAGAAATGGCCAAGCTTTTGTGAATTTTTTTATGTTTCCATAATCATATGTTGTATTGAATTGAAGCTCCCTCTTCTTTGGTAAAATATACCAGGAAATAACAAGTAATGATATTTTTTAGACACAAACATCTATGTGTCTTCATTGTAGCAGCAACATTTAATATAAGATATACACCTTTTAGAGTCAGATGTCAGTGCACTAGATCATACATATCTCAAGCTAGATACAGTACAATTTCCTTTACTACTTATTGTAGTGAGGTTATAGCTGCAAGATTGCATCTAACTCAAATATAATACCTTTTAAATCCTGCCACTTCATTCCAAGATCATACATGTGTACCAAGAGTATTGATGGCATATTTTTGACTGAAAAGTCTTACACATTTTTCAGATAATGGAACTTCACATTATTGTCTTGTTCATTCATTATTATGTAAGATAATTCATCATTACTTTCCTCACCCTCATACTAATTAATTTGTACTATCAACAACACTTAACTCTTCAGAGTGTCTTTCACAAGGTGTCCTTTGGTTCATGTGAACTATGTATTAATTTCTGCAGGCTTCTTATTAAATGTTTTTACTAGGGATTCTTTTTTCACTGGACTGTCAGCTTCCATTCCACATAAACCTTTCTTTATGGGATCTTCTTCATTTTTGTCTTCTGGTTTTGCTTCTCTCAGCCAAAATGTCTCCATCTTCCCTTTACCCTACAAGTAATGAAGAAAGTGTTTATTAGTTTTGGGCATTTCTTGACAACAATATAACAGAAAATCACATAAAATTACATGAAATGTAGCTGAAACATTTGTGAATAATTGGTGCTATAAGTTCACACACACACACACACACACACACACACACACACACACACACACACACACACACACACTCTTTATTTTTTAGGTATGTATGCATTGCTCTCTCTCTCTTCTCATCCCTTACTGGAAAGATACTTGAAGCCTGCAATACCTACATTCATTGATTTTGGAACATCACACACGACTTCAAGCAAGGAATGGATTTATGATTTTGTATCAGAAAACCAAAAACAAAAATTTTTATGTTTGTTGATAATATTGGACCAGCAAGTAAAGAGAAAGGAGATTTTATTGTGAATTCACCAGGTATATCTTCCATGAGGAATGTTGTTCTTGTCCCTGATTAGTTGCTAACTTGTTGTCAGTTTCTAATTTGGATGAAAAAGGTGTAAATGTTGTTTCTGGTAAATATGGATGTATGATTCTCAAAAGTGGTGAGTCAGTGGGTCAGAATCAAATGGCATTTATAAACTAAAAAATGTAGAAGCTATGCTGTGAGATAAGCATACTCTCACTGTTAAAAAAAAAATGAAATATGGAAGATGTATGGCACCACAGATGTGGCCATGTTAGGGTTGACACTGGACTTAAGTAATATTTACAAGGAGTTGGTATAAGGTTGAAGTGTTGTGATCTGAATCTGTTGACAAGTGTAAATTGTGTGTGCATGGTAAGATGTCAAAATTTCCATTTTCTAAGACTGGAGAGCAATGTACAACAGAGTTACTTGTCCTTGTGCTTATGGATTTATGTGGGCTCATGGAGCAAACATCACATGGTGTGGCTAAGTTCAGTGAGGCATTCTGTTATTTTCTTGAGAGTAAAAATCAGACATTTGAATTTTTCTGTTTGTTTAAAACTTGGGCAGAAAATAGAGTTGGTGCAAAGATCAAAGAAGTTAGGTCAGATGATGGCAGTGAATTTGTGAACTACAAGTTTGGTTCATTTCTCAGAGAGAATGGAATAGAACATTGGATTAGTGTGTCCTATAGTCCAAATAAGATGTTGTAGGGAGAGGACTAACAGATCAATTTGTGAGATGGAATGCTGCATTTTATTTGAATCTGGTCTACCTAAGCTGCATTGGACAGAGACATGCAATACAGCTGTTTTGATAATGAACTGTGTTCTTCACAGAGCATTTAATTGTAAGACTTCAGAGCAGTTGTGGCAGGAAAAATTACCTAGTATGAATAGTTATAGGTATTAGGTTTTCAAGCCCTTCCCCATTACCAGATCAAAATAGAAGAACATGAAGGATCAAAGCTAAAAGTCTTGTTTTTGTAGGTTATGATGAAATTACCAGAGGTTACAGACTAATTGATCCACAGAACCCAGGGAAATTCTGAAAGGCAGGAGTGACATTTTTCTGGAGATTGAGTGCATGACTGACAGCACCAGGACACCAGCTGTAAATAGTGAAGATCTCTGCATGTTCTGACAAGATAGTTTGCTGAAGGTGAGAGGCAGAGGAAGTAGCAGAAGACAGCTGTGCTGGGAGTGACAGAACCAACACAAATCAAGAACCACACTAAATCGCAGATGTGATATGTGACTTATTCATTTCATTATGTACAATTTTCAAATCATTTGATTTGATGTACAGGAGACATGTCAAGGTTTACAAGATAAACTTTTTTCACTTTTTTAAGAGAAATACAGTCAGTGGTAGACAGAGAAGAGACTGAGATGTGGTCGACAGATTCTGATGCTCCAGGAGAGGACCAGTCAGTTGGAAGAACATACTATGTACCCAAACCTAAGGAGTACCTGGATTATGTCACATACTTGGTAAGTGATTGTTCCAGTTTGGGAGAAGATCCTGTAAACTTGGAGAATGCCATGACAGTAATCAGTAAGTGGATCGAAACAGCATATCCAGAGACTCTGGGATGATAATGGCATTGAAACAGAGGATGACATGCATAAAGCTGAAATACTAAACACCTTTTTCCAAAACCATTCCACAGAAGAAGACCGCACTGCAGTATCTTTCCTAAATCCTCGCGCAAACAAAAAATGACTGACATCAAAGGAAGTGTCCAAGGAATAGAAAAGCAACTGAAATCACTCAACAAAGTCCACTGGACCTGATGGGATACCAATTCGATTCCACACAGAGTATGCAAAAGAACTTGGCCCTCTTCTAACAGCCATGTACCGCAAGTCTCTAGAGGAACAGAAGGTTCCAAATGATTGGAAAAGAGCACAGGTAGTCCCAGTTTTCAAGAAGGGTTGTCGAGCAGATGCGCAAAACTATAGGCCTATACCTCTGACATCGATCTGTTGCAGACTTTTAGATTTTGTTTTTTGCTCACGTATCATGTCATTTCTGGAAACCCAGAATCTACTCTGTAGGAATCCAAATGGATTCCGGAAACAGTGATCGTGTGAGACCCAACTCGCTTTATTTGTTCATGAGACCCAGAAAATATTACATACAGGCTCCCAGGTAGATGCTATTTTCCTTGACTTCCAGAAGGCGTTCAATACAGTTCCGCACTGTCGCCTGATAAAGTAAGAGCCTATGGAATATTAAACCAGCTGTGAGGCTGGATTGAAGAGTTTTTAACAGACAGAACACAACATGTTGGTCTCGATGGAGAGATGTTTACAGACATTAAAGTAACCTCTGATGTGCCATGGGGTAGTGTTATGGGACCATTGCTTTTCACAATATATATAAATGATCTAGTAGATAGTGTCGGAAGTACCTGGGGCTTTTCGCAGATGATACTGTAGTATACAGAGAAGTTACCATATTAGAAAATTGTAGCGAAATGCAGGAAGGTCGGCAGCGGATAAGCACTTGGTGCAGGGAGTGGCAACTGACCCTTAACATAGACAAATGTAATGTACTGTGAATACATAGAAAGATCCTTTATTGCATGATTAATGGTAATGGAACAAACACTGGTAGCAGTTACTTCTGTAAAATATCTGGGAGTTTGTGTATGGAATGATTTGAAGTGGAATGATCATATTAAATTAATTGTTGGTAAGGTGGGAGCCAGGTTGAGATTCATTGGGAGAGTCCTTAGAAAATGTGGTCCATCAACAAAGGAGGTGGCTTACAAAACACTTGTTTGACCTAAATTTGAGTATTGTTCATCAGTGTGGGATCCATACCAGGTTGGCTTGACAGAGGAGATAGAGAAGATCCAAAGAAGAGTGGCGTGTTTCCTCACAAGGTTATTTGGTAAGCGTGAGATGTTTAGCAAACTCCAGTGGCAGACTCTGCAAGAGAGGTGCTCTGCATCGCGATGTAGCTTGCTGTCCAGGTTTTGAGAGTGTGCATTTCTGGATGAGGTATCAAATATATTGCTTCCCCCTACTTATACCTCCCAAGGGGATCACAAATGTAAAATTAGAGAGATTCGAGCAGTCATTCTTCCCACAAACCATATGCAACTGGAACAGGGAAGGGAGGTAATGACAGTGGCATGTAAAGTGCCCTCTGCCACACACCGTGGGATGGCTTGCAGAGTATAAATGTAGATGTAGATGTAGATGTAGACAGAACAGTGGTATTTGGGAGCCTATGGACCCTACAAGGAGCATAAGTATTGTATATAAGAGGTGGGAATTTAAGCTGAAAAGGAATGCAGGTGGTACAGCACTCTGCCATGCTAAACTTCTTCCTAAGCGATTTACACAACGATTTACACAAAAGTTTGGTGTAGATTATTATGAAACCTTTTCACCTGTTGTGAGATGTAGTACTCATGGAGCTCTCATTAATTTACCTGTAAATCTTGATCTTAAGATTTATTTCTGATATTAAGACTGCTTTTCTGTATGGGGACTTGTGGGAAACTATTCTCATGAAGCAAACACATGGTTTATATCATAAGTGAATGACCATTTACGGCTTAAAACAGTCAGCTAGGCAGTGGAATGAAAAGGCAAAAATGTGATTTAAGACCTAGATTACATTACAGATGCTGATGAAGATTATTTATTTATTGAAAGGTCGGCTAAAAATCTTGCAATTGTTGCTTTATATGTAGATGATTTTTATGTCTTTTGTGATGGAAATGTGCCAATGGCCTAGTTTCAGTGGTAACACTGGTTCACATTAGATCACCGAAGTTCGGCACTGTCGAGCTTGGCTGGCACTTGGATGGGTGACTGTCCAGTCTACTGAGTGCCATTGGCAAGCAGGGTGCACTCAGAGCCTGTGAGACCAATTGAGGAGTTACTTGATCAGGCAGTAGTGGCTCTGGTCACGGAAACTGACAATGACCAGGAGAGTGGTGTGCTGATCACATGCCCCTCCATATCCACTTCAAGTTAAAGCTGTGGACTGAGGATGACATGGCAGTCAGTCAGTGCCATTGAGCCTTCAAGGTCTGTTCAGACAGAGTTCAGTTTTAGTAATGACAATGTAATAAAAGACAAATTGTATTAGTGGTTATCTGAGGGTTCCGAAGTTAAAGATCTAGGAAAAGTAAAGTCCTGTCTAATTATGTGTATTACTAGAAACTGGGAGAAAGGTAGAGTGGCAGCTGTGCTGAGAAATGTGTGAGCTGTAGTTCCAGCCAGCGTATACTAGAGGTGCCCGGCATCTACTGGTATGCCCATGGATTTACCATTAGGCCAAATTTTGGCAACAGTGGAAAACACATTGGTGTGTACAAGACAAAGCAGACTTCAGTGCAAGCTGAGCAGTGGACCAGTGTAGATGTGTCTCCAGGTGTATGCCTGTGGTTGCAGCAGGCCACCTCAGTTGAGATTCATGTGAGTTCCCCAAAACATGTATGGGATTATTTAGACACTACCGTCCATTTGTCCCTCTTTTTACATCATGACTAAGAAGTACACAGTGCCTCCTTGGGTCAGAAGATGGTTATGTGTTTCGTCCAATCACACATCCATCATTTTTCTTGCAGTTATATGATCAGACCATGTGCTCAATGACTGAGAACTTAACACTCTCCGGAACAGTGTTTGAGCACATCTATTGTGGAACATCTATTACTGCAATCACGCGATTGCAAGAGCACAGACTCTCATCATTAGAAAACATTGTTAAATGATTGTGCATTCCTTTGCCACAAATAAATGTACCAATGCTTGGACATATTTTCATCAGTTACTGTCACAACATACTGCACTCTGTACATAGTGGATGGGTGTGACAATAAAACCAACAATTGCACCACTAATCTGTAAGCAGTGATTCTTGCATGTTTCCACTTCATGGGGACCCGGATGTGATTTTACATTAAGCACATGGTGACGAACTCTTATCGGCTCATATGATGCAGAATCAGTAGTGGAGTCACACTGACGTCAAGTGCGAATATTACTTTGTTAATGAATGAACAATTCTGTGTTTGCTTTTAGTCAAGCATGAAAAATAATTGATCTTCAAACATTTGTTTTATTTATTTTGTTTTATTTGTGAGTCTTTTTCTGCTGAATTGTTTTTATTGTGTTCTTTCCGCTTATGCTAGAATTTTAATTTAAAGGAAGATGGCCACTTTAGAGGAACTGCGAAAGACTACAGAAGATCTACTAGCATGCACCCAGAGACTTGAGAGTGAGTTACATGCCCTACATGCACGGACTTCTTACACCTGGAGGCAGCCCTGTTATACTATGCCTCCTACTCGTGCTGGAGTAGTGGAAAGCACTAGAGGAGTGCTGGTCAGGCTGCCTCCCTCTCAGCCCTGGGAACCATTCATGTGGTTCAGCCAAGTGGAGGCCACTTCCTGAGTAACAATGTAACTTGCGACTCTGCCAGATTCAGGCATGTCATGAGCTACCTTCACTAGAACTATGTCACCAAAGTTCAGGAAATAGTTCCCGCCCCACTGACACATTACTCATATACACGGATAAAGGAAGAGCTGATCCATTAGATTTTATTACCTGAAGAACAACAAATATATCAATTGCTTGGCCAACAGGAATGCAGCAACAGGAGGCTATCTCAACTCCAGCCACCATCTATATAGCACAGACTCACTGTTGCATGCTATTTGGATGTGCAGCCTTCCATCACAGGTGTAAGCAGTCATAGCGATGCAGACTGACATGCAGCTGGATGCATAAAAGAAAAATGTAGACATGATATATGAATTGCAGTGGCAATCATTAAAACAAAGGAATTTTTCGTTGCGACAGGATCTTCTCATGAAATTTCAATCTCCTCCGTTGTGAAAACATTCTGTTGGCACTCACCTACATAAGGAGAAATGATCATCACGATAAAATAAGAAAAATCAGGGCCTGCATAGAAAAATTTATGTGCTCGTTTTACCCGGGTGCCGTTCGAGAGTGGAACGGTAGAGAGAGAGCATGAAGGTGGTACGTTGAACCCTCTGCCAGGCACTTTATTGTGAATAGCAGAGTAATCACGTAGATGTAAATGTAGATGTAGTGTGGCGAGTCTCAGACCTCAGCAGGTGTGGGGGGAGGGGGGGGGGGGGGCGAGGAGGGATTGCAAACCATGTGTGGCACAGTCCATCTGAGCAGGAGTGACGTAGGTAATTGGAGAAGAACGTATGGTAGTGCAGTTGGTGCTCTATTTCATTGTGGGTGGTTTGCCAGTACTGCCAGAAGTCAAGGTGTGATTGATCGTCATAAATGTACAGGTAACTAATGGTACATCCCTTGGCCTTTACACTAGTGAGGTTTTTGGTGGCGGGGAAATGAGTGCCCTGAGGCTGGATAATAGTCCACAGGTCGATCGAGTCCAGTGGAACATGGAGTTAGCAGGCAACGAACTGCTGATCCAGTTTCCAGACAACGCCAATGGCAACACAAGTCAGATGGTGGGCATCGATGATGATGATTATGATGTTAGGTTTTTGGGGCACTCAACTGCACGGTTATCAGCACCCATACGAAGCCCCAATCTTCATACATTCGAATTTAGCCACTTTCACGAATGATGATGATGATGATGATGATGATGATGATGATGATGAAATGATGGGGACAACACAAACATCCTGTCCCCAGGTACAGAAAATCGCCAACCCGGTCGGGAATCGAACCCAGGACTCCGTGATCCACAGGCAGCAACACCAGCCACTTGACCACGAGTTGCGAACATGGGCATCGAAATCTACGAGGTGGTAAAATGTACAAAGCAGGGTATCCGATTAGCCGATTGTATCAAGGCGCTGATTTATGGCGAATTTTTCAAATAGACATGGTACCATGTTGCCCAGATGTTAGAGGGAAAGAAAGGCTGGTGGACGTGGCGCCAAATTGTGGGCCACTGTCTCGACGGAAATCTGAGTTCGACGTAATTGCGGGATATGCGACGAAGTAGTGGGATGAAGAAATCTGAGGTGTGAGAGAGGTGCTTGTTCATTAAGTGAGCGTGAGCGTAACAATGAATTCAGAAATGTGCGCCAGACGGGGCGTGATGTGACACTGGCGGGGATATGGACGTGGGCATAAGAATGCCAGCAAGCTGAGCGAAAGGGAAGCGCCACCTTACCACTGCTAATGCATGACGGCGATGTACAAAGACGCCACTCGGAGTCGAAAATTGGCAAGGTCAAGATCTCCTGCTCCCAGGGAGAGGATGAGCACTTGGCAACAGACCTTAAAGATCGAGCTGGCCTAAGAAAATATCTGAAAGCAGCCTGGATGATGCGTCCAATGGTTAATGGTAATGGGAATAACTGTGCAATGTGGATCATCTTGGACGCCCCATATTGATTGAGGTATTCGTCGTGTTGTAAAATATCGAGTCGCCAGAGAAGATTTTGTTTCAGTGCCATTCGGATAAGTTGGAAGTTAGGCCGAAAACTGATAGTGGCAGAGCGCAACATTGTGGAGGTGAAAATGGTACCAGGGTATCAAAGTCTCGGCACACATGGGAGAGGTGCTAAGTCCTCGTGCAAGGGGTCACGTCCAGTGGGCGTCGCCAAGGATTTTGCGACAGTCATGGTACCGCCCACTGCAGTTCCGTACGTTGAGATGAATTTGAGTACCATATGTGTTTCGGTCTGTGAGTAGACTAAGAGGAGGAGGTTGTCCACATATCTACGAAAGCGAAAACTTTGCTGTCGCAACGTGAGTCCAGGAAGGTGAGTCATCAGGCACCCGATGAGTGGCTCCAGTGTTAAAACAGAAAGTAGTGTCGAAAGTGGGCAACGTTGCCTTAAGCAGCGGTGATTGGTCATTGGTCTCGCCATAAGGTCATCAACCTGAATCTGGGATTCGGCGCTGCCATATATGCGCCACATGTTGGCAATAAAAGGGGGTGGTAAACTCATTGTGCCAGGACAGAGAATAGAAAACGATGCCGCACCTTACCGAATGCACTGTCAGAACCACTGACAAAAACCATGGTGCAGAATACGAATGCTGCTGCAGCGCGTGGTCTTGCGGTAGCGTTCTCGCTTCCCGCGCACGAGGTCCCGCGTTCGATTCCCAACTGGGTCAGGGATTTTCTGTGCCTCGAGATGACTGGGTGGTGTCTTTCATCATCATTGTCTCACAAGTCGCCGAAGTGGTGTCAGCTAGAAAGGACTTGCAATACGACAGCCGAACAACACCGCATGGGGTCTCCCGGCCAACAATGCAATACGATCATTTCATTTCAATTTTTTGCCAGTGTGGTTAAATCACGACATTGCCCTGTGGCTCTTATTGAATGACCCATCAGGAGGTAAAATCTGCGTTAAAGTAAAGCCAGGGGCGTTGATGTGCGTCCATCACTTCCGTGTCGAGTTGTGGACGTTTATACCAATTCCCCTTACAATGGTTTCGTCAACAGTTCATGAAACAGGAGAAATAGATGGGATACTCAATGATGGGATAACATTCTATAGGTCGGAGACTTAAATGTCAGAAGTTTGAACGTAGTAGGAAAGGCAGAAATTCTATAAAGCGAAATGGAAATGCTCAATCTAGATACAGTGAGGGCCAGTCAACTGAAACGGAAAGAAGATCAGGATTTCTGGTCAGACGAATATAGAGTTATATCAACAGCAGGCGAAAATGGTATCACGGGTGTTGGATTCGTTATGAATAGGAAGGTAGGGCAGAGGGTGAGCTACTGTAAACAGTTCGCTGATAAGGTTGTGTTCATTAGATTCAAAAGCAAATCGACGCCAACAACGAAATTTCAGCTATATTTGCAGAACATGAAAGACAGAATAAGTATGCGAGGATATCGAACGAGTAATTCAGTTGTTGTTGTTGTTGTTGTTGTCTTCAGTCCTGAGACTGGTTTGATGCAGCTCTCCATTCTACTCTATCCTGTGCAAGCTTCTTCACCTCCCAGTACTTACTGCAACCTATATCCTTCTGAATCTGCTTAGTGTATTCATCTCTTGGTCTCCCTCTCCCCTGCCCTCCAATGCTATATCTGTGATCCCTTGATGCCTCAGGACATGTCCTACCAACCGATCCCTTCTTCTTGTCAAGTTGTGCCACAAACTCCTCTTCTCCCCAACTCTATTCAACACCTCCTCATTAGTTATGTGATCTACCCATCTAATCTTCAGCATTCTTCTGTAACACCACATTTCGAAAGCTTCTATTCTCTTCTTGTCCAAACTATTTATCGTCCATGTTTCACTTCCATACATGGCTATACTCCACACAAATACTTTCAGAAACGACTTCTTGACACTTAAATCTATACTCGATGTTAGCAAATTTCTCTTCTTCAGAAACGCTTTCCTTGTCATTACCAGTCTACATTTTAAACCCTCTGTACTTCGACCATCATCAGTTATTGTGCTCCCCAAATAGCAAAACTCCTTTACTACTTTAAGTGTCTCATTTCCTAATCTAATTCCCTCAGACTCACCCAACGTATTTCGACTACATTCCATTATCCTCGTTTTGCTTTTGTTGATGTTCATCTTATATCCTCCTTTCAAGACACTGTCCATTCCGTTCAACTGCTCTTCCAAGTACTTTGCTGTCTCTGACAGAATTACAATGTCATTGGCGAACCTCAACGTTTTTATTTCTTCTCCATGGACTTGAATACCTACTTTCCTTTTGTTTCCTTTACTGCTTGCTCAATATACAGATTGAACAACATTGGGGACAGGCTACAACCCTGTCTCACTCCCTTCCCAACAACTGCTTCCCTTTCATGCCCCTCGACTCTTGTAACTGCCAGCTGGTTTCTGTACAAATTGTAAATAGCCTTTCGCTCCCTGTATTTTACCCCTGCCACCTTTAAAATTTGAAACAGAGTATTCCAGTGTACATTGTCAAAAGCTATCTCTAAGTCTACGAATGTTAGAAATGTAGGTTTGCCTTCCCTTAATCTATTTTCTAAGATAGGTTGTAGGGTCAGTATTTCCTCACGTGTTCCAGCATTTCTGCGGAATCCAAACTGATCTTCGCCGAGGTCGTATTCTACCAGTTTTTCCATTCGCATTAGTATTTTGGAGCTGTCACTTATTAAACTGATAGTTCGGTAATTTTCACATCTGTCAACACCTGCTTTCTTTGGAATTGGAATTATTATATTATTCTTGAAGTCTGAGGGAATTTCGCCTTACATCTTGCTCACCATATGGTAGAGTTTTGTCAGGACTGGCACTCCCAAGGCAGTCAGTAGTCCCAATGGAATGTTGTCTACTCCCGGGGTCTTGTTTCGACTCATGTCTTTCAGTGCTCTGTCAAACTCTTCACACAGTATCGTATCTCACATTTCATCTTCATCTACATCCTCTTCCATTTCCATAATATTGTCCTCAAGTACATCGCCCTTGTATAGACCCTCTATATACTCCTTCCACCTTTCTGCTTTCCCTTCTTTGCTTAGAATTGGGTTTCCATCTGAGCTCTTGATATTCATACAAGTGGCTCTCTTTACTCCAAAGGTCTCTTCAATTTTCCTGTAGGAAGCATCTATCTTACCCCTAGTGAGGTAAGCCTCTACATTCTTACATTTGTCCTCTAGCCATCCCTGCTTAGCCATTTTGCACGCCGGCCGCGGTGGTCTCGCGGTTCTAGGCGCTCAGTCCGGAACCGAGCGATGCTACGGTCGCAGGTTCGAATCCTGCTCGGGCATGGGTGTGTGTGATGGTTAGGTTAGTTAGGTTCAAGTAGTTCTAAGTTCTAGGGGACTGATGACCACAGATGTTAAGTCCCATAGTGCTCAGAGCCCTTTGAACCATTTTGCACTTCCTGTCGATCTCATTTTTGAGACGTTTGTATTCCTTTTTGCCTGCTTCATTTACTGCGTTTTTATATTTTCTCCTTTCATCAGTTAGATTCAATATTTCTTCTGTTACCCAAGTGTTTCTACTAGCACTCGTCTTTTTTCCTACTAGATCCTCTGCTGCCTTCACTACTTCATCCCTTAGAGCCACCCATTCTTCTTCTACTGTATTTCTTTCCCCCATTCCTGTCAATTGTTCCCTTATGCTCTACCTGAAACTCTGTACTCTGGTTTAGTCAGTTTATCCAGGTCTCATCTCTTTAAATTCCCATCTTTTTGCAGTTTCTTCAGTTTTAATTAACAGTCCATAACCAATAGATTGAGGTCAGAGTCAACATCTGCCCCTGGAAATGTCTTACAATTTAAAACCTGGTTCCTAAATCTCAGTCTTACCATTATATAGTCTATCTGATACCTTCTAGTATCTCTAGGATTCTTCCATTTATACAACCTTCTTTTACGATTCTTGAACCAAGTATGCTCTGTGCAAAATTCTACCAGGTGGCTTCCTCTTTCATTTCTATCCCCCAATCCATGTTCACCCACTATGTTTCCTTCTCTCCCTTTTCCTACTCTCGAATTCCAGTCACCCATGACTGTTAAATTTTCGTCTCCCTTCACTACATGAATAATTTCTTTTATCTCATCATACATTTCATCAATTTCTTCATCATCTGCAGAGCTAGTTGGCATATAAATTTGTACTACTGTAGTAGGCATGGGCTTCGTGTCTATCTTGGCCACAATAATGCGTTCACTATGCTGTTTTTAGTAGCTTACCCGCACCCCTATATTTTTATTCATTATTAAACCTACTGCTGCATTACCTCTATTTGATTTTGTATTTATAACCCTGTATTCACCTGACCAAAAGTCTTGTTCCTCCTGCCGCCGAACTTCACTAATTCCCACACTATCTAACTTCAACCTATCCATTTCCCTTTTTAAATTTTCTAACCAACCTGCCCGATTAAGTGATCTGACATTTCACGCTCCGATCCGTAGAACGCCAGTTTTCTTTCTCCTGATAGTGATGTCCTCTTGAGTAGTCCCCGCCCGGAGATCCGAATGGGGGACTATTTTACCTCCGGAATATTTTACCCAAGAGGACGCCATCATCATTTAACCATACTGTAAAGCTGCATGCCCTTGGGAAAAATTACGGCTGTAGTTTCCCCTTACTTTCAGCCGTTCGCAGTACCAGCACAGCAAAGCCGTTTTGGTTAGTGTTACAAGGCCAGATCAGTCAATCATCCAGACTGTTGCCCCTGCAACTACTGAAAAGGCTGCTGCCCCTCTTCAGGAACAACACGTTTGTCTGGCCTCTCAACAGATACCCCTCCGTTGTAGTTGCACCTACGGTACGGCCATCTGTATCGCTGAGGCACGCAAGCCTCCCCACCAACGGCAAGGTCCATGGTTCATGGGGGTGGAGTGATTCAGTACGCCAAGGGAAATAAAGATCTTATTAGATCTAAGAGGATTGCAGCGCGGTTGTAGGGAAAGGAATAGAAACAAATGGTTATGGGGGAATGTGTCTTGACAGCAGCAACAACAGATGAGAAAGACTAACTGAGTACACGAATAAATTTTAGACGGTAAAAGCAAAAATTCTGTTCAACAATCACAAGTAGAAGAGGTATACGTTGAAAAGACCCGGAGGCGCGGGAAGATTCAGCTGGGTTACATCGTGGTCAGGCAGAGATCTCGAAATTAGATATTGCAATGGGGAATGACGAGATGTGTTTGAAGTTCACTAAGGATGAGGCTACTGCGATAAGCAATACCAGAGTAAGTAGTCCAGTCGAAGGGGAGTCGACACCTCCAAAAAGTGCAATAGCAGATGTTGGACCGTCAAACGTAGGTACAAAGAATGTAATTGAGAAGAAGTCGCGCGCGGTAGCTACGCTCTCAGGCGCCTTGCCATGGTTCGGACGAATCCCCCCGTCGGAGGTTCGAGTTCTCCCTCGGGAATGTGTGTGTGTGTGTGTGTGTGTGTGTGTGTGTGTGTGTGTGTTTGTAAGTTGGATTAAGTAGTGTGTGAGCCTAGGGACCGATGACCTCAGCAATTTGGACCCATGATAAGTGACCTTGGGTAAGACAAGAAACACTTCGATTGATCGACGAAACAAGGAAGTACAAAAATATTCAGGGAAATTCAGGAGTTCAGCAATATTAAATCCCCTAGAAATGAAATAAATAGGAAATGCAGGGCAGCCAAGGGGAAGTGCTTTCAGGAAATGTGTGAAGAAATCAACAAAGAAATAACCGTCGAGGACTGAATTGGCATATAGAAAATCAAAACAACCTACGGTGAAATTAAAAGCAAACGCGGTAATATTAAGAGTGCAGTGCAAATTTCCATGTTAAATGCAGAAGAGCGGGCGAATACAAGGAAAGTGTACATTAAAGGCCTCTAGGATGGGAAACAATTGTCTGATGACGTGATAGAAGAAAAAACAGAAGTCGATACGGAAGAGAGATGGATACAGTATCCGAATCAGAATTTAAGAGCTTTGGAAGACTTGAGATCAAATAGGTCAGAAGACTTGGGTAACATTTAATCGGAATTACTAAAATCATCGAGGGAAGTCGCAAAAAAACGACTATCCAGACTGGCGATATGCTGCATAAGACCTCTGGTGCAACATCACCCACAAAATTCCGAAGACTACAACAGCCGACAAGTGCGAGAATTATCGGACAGAGAAGTTAACAACTGACGCATTCAAGTTGCTGACAATAATAACAGGGAAAGACGGGTAATTTACAAGCTGCACAAGAACCAAGAGGCAAAAAATAAGAGTGGAAGACCAAGAACGAAGTGCTCGGATTAAAAGTGATGAAAGAGAGGGATGTAGTCTTTCATCCTACTATTCAATCCACACATCGAGGGAGCAATGGCGGAAATAAAAGAAAGTTCAAGAGTGGGATTAAAATTAATGGTGAACGGATATCAGTGATAAGATTCGCTGATGACATTGCCCTCCCCCCATGAACCATGGACCTTGCCGTTGGTGGGGAGGCTTGCGTGCCTCAGCGATACAGATGGCCGTACCGTAGGTGCAACCACAACGGAGGGGTATCTGTTGAGAGGCCAGACAAACGTGTGGTTCCTGAAGAGGGGCAGCAGCCTTTTCAGTAGTTGCAGGGGCAACAGTCTGGATGATTGACTGATCTGGCCTTGCAACATTAACCAAAACGGCTTTGCTGTGCTGGTACTGCGAACGGCTGAAAGCAAGGGGAAACTACAGCCGTAATTTTTCCCGAGGACATGCAGCTTTACTGTATGATTAAATGATGATGGCATCCTCTTGGGTAAAATATTCCGGAGGTAAAATAGTCCCCCATTCGGATCTCCGGGCGGGGACTACTCAGGAGGATGTCGTTATCAGGAGAAAGAAAACTGGCGTTCTACGGATCGGAGCGTGGAATGTCAGATCCCTTAATCGGGCAGGTAGGTTAGAAAATTTAAAAAGGGAAATGGATAGGTTAAAGTTAGATATAGTGGGAATTAGTGAAGTTCGGTGGCAGGAGGAACAAGACTTCTGGTCAGGTGACTACAGGGTTATAAACACAAAATCAAATAGGGGTAATGCAGGAGTAGGTTTAATAATGAATAGGAAAATAGGAATGCGGGTAAGCTACTACAAACAGCATAGTGAACGCATTATTGTGGCCAAGATAGATACGAAGCCCACACCTACTACAGTAGTACAAGTTTATATGCCAACTAGCTCTGCAGATGATGAAGAAATTGAAGAAATGTACGATGAAATAAAAGAAATTATTCAGATAGTGAAGGGAGACGAAAATTTAATAGTAATGGGTGACTGGAATTCGAGTGTAGGAAAAGGGAGAGAAGGAAACATAGTAGGTGAATATGGATTGGGGCTAAGAAATGAAAGAGGAAGCCGCCTAGTAGAATTTTGCACAGAGCACAACTTAATCATAGCTAACACTTGGTTTAAGAATCACGAAAGAAGGTTGTATACGTGGAAGAACCCTGGAGATACTAAAAGGTATCAGATAGATTATATAATGGTAAGACAGAGATTTAGGAACCAGGTTTTAAGTTGTAAGACATTTCCAGGGGCAGATGTGGACTCTGACCACAATCTATTGGTTATGACCTGTAGATTAAAACTGAAGAAACTGCAAAAATGTGGGAAATTAAGGAGATGGGACCTGGATAAACTGAAAGAACCAGAGGTTGTACAGAGTTTCAGAGAGAGCATAAGGGAACAATTGACACGAATAGGGGAAAGAAATACAGTAGAAGAAGAATGGGTAGCTCTGAGGGATGTAGTAGTGAAGGCAGCAGAGGATAAAGTAGGTACAAAGACGAGGGCTGCTAGAAATCCTTGGGTAACAGAAGAAATATTGAATTTAATTGATGAAAGGAGAAAATATAAAAATGCAGTAAATGAAGCAGGCAAAAAGGAATACAAACGTCTCAAAAATGAGATCGACAGGAAGTGCAAAATGGCTAAACAGGGATGGCTAGAGGACAAATGTAAGGATGTAGAAGCTTATCTCACTAGGGGTAAGATAGATATTGCCTACAGGAAAATTAAAGAGACCTTTGGAGAGAAGAGAACCACGTGTATGAATATCAAGAGCTCAGATGGCAGCCCAGTTCTAAGCAAAGAAGGGAAGGCAAAAAGGTGGAAGGAGTATATAGAAGGTTTATACAAGAGCGATGTACTTGAGGACAATATTATGGAAATAGAAGAGGATGTAGATGAAGACGAAATGGGAGATACGATACTGCGTGAAGAGTTTGACAGAGCACTGAAAGACCTGAGTCGAAACAAGGCCCCCGGAGTAGACAACATTCCATTAGAACTACTGACGGCCTTGGGAGAGCCAGTAATGACAAAACTCTACCAGCTGGTGAGCAAGATGTATGAGACAGGCGAAATACCCTCAGACTTCAAGAAGAATATAATAATTCCAATCCCAAAGAAAGCAGGTGCTGACAGATGTGAAAATTACCGAACTATCAGTTTAATAAGCCACAGCTGCAAAATACTAACGCGAATTCTTTACAGACGAATGGAAAAACTGATAGATGCAGACCTCGGGGAAGATCAGTTTGGATTCCGTAGAAATGTTGGAACACGTGAGGCAATACTGACCTTACGACTTATCTTAGAAGAAAGATTAAGAAAAGGCAAACCTACGTTTCTAGCATTTGTAGACTTAGAGAAAGCTTTTGACAATGTTGACTGGAATACTCTTTTTCAAATTCTAAAGGTGGCAGGGGTAAAATACAGGGAGCGAAAGGCTATTTATAATTTGTACAGAAACCAGATGGCAGTAATAAGAGTCGAGGGGCATGAAAGGGAAGCAGTGGTTGGGAAAGGAGTGAGGCAGGGTTGTAGCCTCTCCCCGATGTTATTCAATCTGTATATTGAGCAAGCAGTAAAGGAAACAAAAGAAAAATTTGGAGTAGGTATTAAAATTCATGGAGACGAAGTAAAAACTTTGAGGTTCGCCGATGACATTGTAATTCTGTCAGAGACGGCAAAGGACTTGGAAGAGCAGTTGAACGGAATGGACAGTGTCTTGAAAGGAGGATATAAGATGAACATTAACAAAAGCAAAACGAGGATAATGGAATGTAGTCAAATTAAATCGGGTGATGCTGAGGGAATTAGATTAGGAAATGAGGCACTTAAAGTAGTAAAGGAGTTTTGCTATTTAGGAAGTAAAATAACTGATGATGGTCGAAGTAGAGAGGATATAAAATGTAGACTGGCAATGGCAAGGAAAGCGTTTCTGAAGAAGAGAAATTTGTTAACATCGAATATAGATTTAAGTGTCAGGAAGTCATTTCTGAAAATATTTGTTTGGAGTGTAGCCATGTATGGAAGTGAAACATGGACGATAACTAGTTTGGACAAGAAGAGAATAGAAGCTTTCGAAATGTGGTGCTACAGAAGAATACTGAAGATAAGGTGGATAGATCACGTAACTAATGAGGAGGTATTGAATAGGATTGGGGAGAAGAGAAGTTTGTGGCACAACTTGACTAGAAGAAGGGATCGATTGGTAGGACATGTTCTGAGGCATCAGGGGATCACAAATTTAGCATTGGAGGGCAGCGTGGAGGGTAAAAATCGTAGAGGGAGACCGAGAGATGAGTACACCAAGCAGATTCAGAAGGATGTAGGTTGCATTAGGTACTGGGAGATGAAGCAGCTTGCACAGGATAGAGTAGCATGGAGAGCTGCATCAAACCAGTCTCAGGACTGAAGACAACAACAACAACAACGATGACATTGCTACCTTCAATGAAGAAGAAGAATAATAACAGGATCTCTTGAGTGAAATGGACAGTGTAGTATGTATAGAATATGGGTTGAGAATAAACTGAAGAGTCCGCAGCTCGTGGTCGTGCGGTAGCGTTCTCACTTCCTGCGCTCGCGTTCCCGGGTTCGATTCCCAGAGGGGTCAGGGATTTTCTCTGCCTTGTGATGACTGGGTGTTGTGTGCTGTCCTTAGGTCAGTTAGGTTTAAGTAGTTCTGAGTTCTAGGGGACTGATGGCCATAGATGTTAAGTCCCATAGTGCTCAGAGCCATTTGAACCATTTGAATAAACTGAAAAAAAAACAACAGAAAAGTAATGAGATCTGAATAGCGACAAGCTTAACATCAAAACTAATGATCACGAAGTAAAAGAAGTTAAGGAATTCTGCTACCTTGGGAGCAAAATATTTCATGGTGGGCGATGAAAGGACACAAAAAGCAGACGAGCATTAGAGAATAGGGCTTACCTGGCCAAGAGAAGTTTACTGTTATCAGCCATAGTACGAAATTTCTGAGAATGCATATGGCAGTGAATCATGGACAATGGGAAAACCGAACAGGGAAGAATCAAACCGTTTGAGATGTGGTGCTACACAAGAATGTTGAAAATTAGGTGGACTGATAAGGTAAGGAATGAGGAGTCAATTAGCAGAACGGGCGACGAAATGTATGGAAAACACTGACAAGAAGAAGGGACAAGATGATAGGGTATCAGTTAAGACATCAGTGGATAGCTACCGTGGTCTTAGCCAGCAGGAGCTATAGAGGATAAAAACTGTAGAGGAAGACAGAGATTTAAATACATTCAAACAATAATTGAAGAGATTGGGTACAAGTGCTATTGTGAGATGAAAATGTTGGTACAGGAGAGGAATTCGTGGCTGGGCGCACCAGTCAGAAGACTAATATAATCACCTTTTCCGTCAAGGTTCACTGCAAGAAGTGCAACAAGAGAGTCAGCGAGGTTCTGGAAGGTACCAATGGGGATGTAGAGCCATGTTGATTCCAGTTGAGGATTCATGGTGCGAACAGCCCGATGGAGGTGGTACCACAGATTCTCGATTGGGTTTAAATCTGGGGAGTTTTGTGTCTATAGGAGTACGGTTAACTCACCGTGGTGTTCTTCGAATCACCCACCTGCACTGTGAGCTATGTGACGCGTTGCATAGTCCTGCTGGTAGATGCCTCAGTGTTGAGGAAAAACGAACTGCATGTAGGGTTGGACATGGTGCCCAGGCATAGGTGCATACTTGTGTTGATGCATTGTGTCTTCTGGAATGACGATGTCAGCCAAGAAATGCCCTTCTGTCTGGATCCCTCCAACAATTGTAGCAGGGTATTTGCTTTCAGACGTTTCACAACGTTTATACCTATGGCCGTCTGTCCGATGGAGCATAAAATGTGATTAATCTGAAAAGACCTTCTGCCTGCCACGAACTGGACGTCGTGGCCGTATTGCATTACAAATTGCATCTCCAATAAACAGCTGCCAGCAAAGGTGCCTGAACCAAGCGCCTGCTACGCAGGCCCAAAAGCAGCCGTGTTCGGTGAACGATCGTTTAGGAGACACTGATGGTAGCCACTTGGTTAATCTGGGCGGTCACATGCTCAACATTTGCACGTCTATTCGCCTATATACATCTCCGCACCCGTCATTCGCCTCAGTCATCTATGATACGTGATACACAACAGCTGTTTCGGCGCCGGTTTTGGATAGCGCCATTTTGCCATCCACTGTATACTTTAACCACGTCAGCGCGTGGATAGTTTACAAATGATTCCACTCGAGCTGCTAAAGCCAATGATCACCAGTGAAATCGCTCCTCTCCGCATTACGACAAAGACTCCACTGTTTTCCTCGTCTTCTCGACACGCTTTTTATACCCTCTACTGGTAGCGCTGGTACCTGCCGCTTGTGACTGGTTACTGCACGTTGACGCCCCACATAAATGGAAATGCGCATTTGGCGTCATTGACGGGAGACCCCTTACGGGGCAGGTCCGGCCGCCTTCGTGTATGTCTTATTACATTTGACGCCACATTTGGCGACCTGTGCGCCGGATGGGGAAAATGATGATGAAGACAACACAGCACCGAGTCCCTGAGCGGAGGAAATCCCCGACCCAGCCGGGAATCGAACCCGGGCGCTTTAGGACGACAGTCCGTCACGCTGACCATATTTTTTAAAATCTCGTTTTGTTTTATATTGTTCGTTGACTTTGTTCGTGGCGGACGTCTGATGACACTCGTTCAGGTTGTTATTTGATCCGTTCAATGAGTTTTTTATTGCAGAAGGTAGCTAAACCCTCTGACCGAACACGCTGAACTACCGTTCAACTATCGGGACGGACACTCCTAACGTAGAGCGGTGGTCGCATTAATGTGACTGTACCGGGTATAAATGCGTGTGTGCGTGTGTATCTGTTGGTGGCCAGGCTGTTCATTATTCGACGTAATTCTGTTGCCAGCCAGGAAGCAGGACATTTGCTGAGTTGATAGTTGTCTTTGTCAGAAACTGCGGTGGGCCTACATACGACTTGCATTTCATATCATTACTACTTTTGTGCCACATAATGTCTCAATTGTTCACTTTTGGGGCGTAATGACTACCATATTTTAGATTTCTCACACTAATTTTCTCCGTTTGCTTGTTAATGAGAATGCGGGAAGAATTATGACGCCAATGTCATTAAAATGAAATAATCATCTCAGCTTCACAGAAGAAGTGCTGTTTTTCACTAAGTATGGATCTGACTTCTATTTGGTTTATAACGTAGAAGGACTGAAGAACTAGAGCTGTGAAAGAGCACACGAAGTTTAATTATATTGTAATATTAGTACTGGACTTAGCGAACGTCTTCAATTGAACTCACCTTAACTACAATGCAGCCTCGGCATTCGAAGTGGTACACTGGTTCTTGCAACAGCTTGCGCGTTCTGCATGAAACGTGAACTTCTCCGGGCTGAGAAAAAAAGAATTAAAAATAATGAAATAATTACGTCAATGGTGATGTATTAAGGTAGTCTATAGTAGCACTTCCACATCCAGTTGTATAGGTATATTGATGGAAGAAATGCAGTTAATACACATGAAATGCTCTAAATGTATATGAAAACAATTACCAAAAGTTTCCCCACGAACTTACATTCAAATTGTACACACAAAATGGCTTTAGCATGCAGTTAAAATCTCTCGAATGCTACCTTTCGGCCTTTTAGATAGTGACGCAGCATTATACGCAGTATTTGTTGAGCAAGAAAGACTGAAACACAATGAAATTATAGCCCAATTAAACTAAAGATGAGGAGGAGTCTTTTTTTTTTGTCATCCATCATCTGACTGATTTGGTGGTGGGGCCCGCCAACTTTTTCACTTCACAGTTACACTTGACCCTACGTCCTCTATTATTTTCATAATGTATTTCAATCTTTCTACCTGTACAGTTTTTACTCCATAAAGCCCCCTCTTGTACTCGTATCAAGGAAGTTATTCCCTGATGTCTTAACTGACGTCCTATTATCCTGTCCCTTCTTCTTGTTAGCGTTTTTCACATACACTTCGTGATCAAAGGTATCCGGACACCCCCTCCGGATACCCCCAAAAATATACGTTTTTCATATTAAGTGCATTTTGCTGCCATCAACTGCCAGGAACTCCATATTAGCGACCTCAGTACTCATTAGACATCGTGAGAGACCAGAATGGGGCGCTCCGCGGAACTCACGGACTACGAACGTGGTCAGGTGATAGGGTGTTACTTGTGTCATACGTTTGTACGCGAGATTTCCACACTCCTAAACATTCCTAGGTGCACTGTATCCGATGTGATAGTGAAGTGGAAACGTGAAGGGAGACGTAAAGCACAAAAGCGTACAGATCGACCTCGTCTGTTGACTGCCAGAGGCCGCCGACAGTTGAAGAGGGTCGTAAAGTAATAGGCAGACACCTACCCAGACCATGACACAGGAATTCCATACTGCATCAGGATCCACTGCAAGTACTATGACAGTTAGGCGGGAGGTGAGAAAACATGAATTTCGTGGTCAAGCGGCTGCTCATAAGCCACACATCACGCCGGTAAATGTCAAACGACCCCTCGCTCAGTGTAAGAGCTTAAACATTGGGCCATTGAACAGTGGAAAAACGTTGTGTGGAGTGACGAATCGCTGTACACAATGTGGCAATCCGATGACAGGGTGTGGGTATGGAGAATGACCGGTGAACGTCATCTGTCAGCGTTTGTAGTGACAACAGTAAAATTCGGAGGAGGTGGTGTCATGGTGTGCTCGTATTTTTCACAGAGGGAGCTTGCACTCCTTGTTGTTTTGCGTGGCGCTATCACAGCACAGGCCTACATTGATGTTTTAAGTACCTCCTTGGTTCCCAACTGTTGAAGAGCAATTCGGGGATGGCGATTGCATCTTTCAACACGATCGAGCATCTGTTCATAATGCACAGCCTGTGGCGAAGTGGTTACATGATAAAAATATCCCTGTAATGGACTGGCCTGCACAGAGTCCTGACCTGAATCCTTTTGGGAAGTTTTGGAACGCAGACTTCGTGCCAGACTTCACCGTCCGACATCGATACCACTCCTCAGTGCAACACTCCGTGAAGAATGGGCTGCCATTCCCCAAGAAACCTTCCAGAACCTGATTGAACGTATGCCTGCGAGAGTGGAAGCTGCCATCAAGGCATACTGAATTCCAGCATTAACGGTGGTAAAATTTCGGCAAGGTCTTATGGGACCAAACTGCTGAGGTCATGGGTCCCTAAGTTTACACACTACGTAATCTAAATAAACTAAATTACGCTAAGTACGACACACACACACACACACACATGCCCGAGGGAGGATTCGAACCTCCGACGGGGGAAGGGGGGAAGCCGCGTGGACCGTGACTAGACGCCCTAGACCGCTCGGCTACCCCGCGCGGCCATTAACGATGAAGGGCGCCACGAACTTTTATGTCATTTTCGGCAAGGGATCCGGATACTTTTGATCACATAGTGTAGCTTGGACTTACGGTTTGTAATGTATAGCTAGCTAGTAATTACAAAGAAGGTTTTGTACCGTTTTTGTCGTCTTGCTGATAAGTTTCTTACTAGGTAATGTAACTTCTGGTATCTCCCACTCCTGTTCTGCGGAGAATCCCCACATTCCTTACCTTATCAGTCCATCCTATTTTCAACATTCTTCTGGAACACCACAACTCAAATGCCTACATTCTCTTCTGTTGCGGTTTTCCCACACTCCATGTTTCACTGCCATACAATACTGTACTTCAAAGGTACATTCTCAGAAACTTCTTTTTAAAATTAAGGCCCATGTTTGGTATTATCAGACTTCTCTTGACCAGGAATGCCATTTTTTCCAATGCTAGTCTGCTGTTTACGTCCTCCTTACTACATCTATCATGGATTATTTTGCTTCCTAAGTACCAGAATTCCTTAACTTCGTTTGCTTCGTGATCACCAGTTTTGACGTTATTATTAGTGCATATTCTGTTCTCATTAGACTGTTCATTCCATTCAAAAGATCCTGTAATTCGTATTCGCTTTCAATGAGGATAGCAATATCATCAGCGAATTTTCTTTTATTTTCATCATTGATTACTCAATGTGTAGATTCAACAGTAAGGGTGAAAGACTAGTCCCCGCCTTACACCAGTTTTAATCGGAGCACTTCGTTCTTGGCCTTCCACTCTTATAGTGTCCCTCTTGGTTCTTTTGCAGAATGTAAGTTACCCGTCTTTCCATATTATTCTTGTCAGCAACTCGGATGCATGAGATTTAAGCTCACTATGTGATAATTGTCGCACTGTCGGTTCAAATGGCTCTGAGCACTATGGGACTTAACTACTGTGGTCATCAGTCCCCTAGAACTTAGAACTACTTAAACCTAACTAACCTAAGGACACCACACACATCCATGCCCGAGGAGTCTCACACATTTTACACGCCAACGTAATTGGTCGTTTCCTTGTATCTTCTAGCTCTTCACTATTTAATCCAGGAATTCCCACTGCACTTTTAATATTACCGCCTTTGCTTTTAATTTCACCGAAGATTGTTTTGACATTTCTATATGCTAAGTCAGTCTCCTTACGATTATTTCTTTCTTGATTTCTTCACATTTTCCCTGCAGCCATTTCACCTTCGCTGCCCTCCACTTCCTTTTTATTTCATTCCTAAGGGATTTAATGTTGCTGTATTCATGAATTTCCCTGAATATTTTTGCACTTTCTTCTTTCGTCATTCATTTGAAGTATTTCTCGTGTTACCTAAGATTTCTTCGCAGTTAACTTCCCTGTACCTATGTTTGACTGTCCAACATTTTATTACTCTGTTTAGAAGAGTCAACTGAATTACTTGCCCTGGTATTGCTTATCGCAGTATCCTAATGCTTAGCGAATTTCAAACGCGTCCCATCATTCCCGCTCCGGCTGGCTTCAACGGTTGCCGGTCCGGGGTACCGGAGTTCCCTGTTCCAGACACCGACACACTAAATGACGTTAGGCTCATAACCAGGAATAAGAAAGTAATTGTTAGAGACGTACAGACCACTGGGAATTTACCCGAACTACTGTACGGTGAATGATGGGCAGAACAGGTGTCTGCAGGCATGCAGAACAGGGTCTTATTCAACCTCGAGTGAGTAGTCGATAATTCTACAATTCTGTGTGACCATAGCACGGGACAACTGCCATTTCATGTCGATGGGCCGAGTTTATGACTTCGTCCACAGTGTTGACTACACTCTGAATACTGCAGTGGGGGTGGAAGTGTCTATGAGAATGGTTCCACGTCTTCTGCTCTATGGGTTGAAGAGCGTGCAGATGTCGTCGCTTGTGTGATCAGGGACAGAACTGACTTTCCTATCAGAATAACATAGATTCTATACCTGTATCAGACTAACAAAGTGGATGACAGACATAGGAAACGGCAAAGTTCTTGGCTGGTCATTACCTGCGCACCATTATAGCCACGTCGGCAACGTCTGTGTAATTTAGAACAGAATCTGTTCGTTACGTTTCCCGTTAACCTGCAGTACTGAGTTCGTCTTGCAGATTTATAATAGCCTAATCCCTCTGCTGCTCATTCTCGCTAATAGACTCAGAAGGATATGATGAACACGAATTACAGCAACTGCGTTAGTGGTCGTAATTGTGGCCCTCAGACTCAGAGTCATCTGACAATGGCGACCGAAACACAAGGCATGACCAAATTCGTTTCGCGATCGGCGGTTGCTGTGGCAGTTCTTTCGTGAACTAGTGTCTGTCACTCACTCTGTTGTGCTGATGCACACTGGACTGTGTAGCCGCGCCTCTGTAGGCTGTGCGGTATCAGTCGCCATCCGGTCTGCCGTACTTTAAAATACGCGCGCCGCGTCACTCTGCCAGCTGCGCCGCCGTGTTTCCTGCATCCGCCACCGCGGCATGAGGGTTCTGCCGCGAACGCTTACGACGCTGCCAGCGATATGCAAGCATCCCCTCTCTGGAGTCTACTTAAGTTCACACAGATCCCCATTTCGTTACTTTGCCATTTCATAACATTTACAGACCTTCATGGCGGTCAGGGCTCGTCATCTACGGAGCAATCATTGCATTGAAGACTGACCGAAATGTAAATCTTTGTATCTGTACATATTTCAACATTCAAACTGACGCTGCAACTAAGGCCAATAAAGTTTTGTACTACTTTTACTATTTGATATGTAGACTAAATTAATATCTGAATTCTCCGTCCAAGAACTGCACCTGTCCCTCGCACCGTTATCCACTAAAGAACCACAAAGGGTGCAAAGGAAGTTCCAAAGGCTGCAGGCTAGGGGTCCACACCACACAGGAGCGCACATCATTAAACTTAAAATACAAAGATTTCTTTGTTGTAATGCTGTAGTGCGGGCCCCCTTATGATAGTAAAAGTCATAGACGTAATTTTTTTTTCTTTTTTTTTTTTTTTACAGTTTTCAGTGTACAGTTGATTTGAATTAAGCCATCATTCAACTCTCATACCCTGCTCTGCGTCACGTCATCAAATTCCCATTTCCGCCCTATCAATCGCATGCACTTCAGTTCCCAACACTGCTAAGACTTTTAAAAGAATTAATATTAAAAAGAAACCACCACAGCTGTATTGACACGCATTTATTATGTCACGGCTGGTTACGTTCGATTGAACATAACCAGATTACGCTTCCAACAGCATTCATAACAAATACCTGAAGAGCTGTACAGTATCATGAGTTAAGAGCTCGGGCTGTCTAACCTAACGGTAAAGGCAAATTGTGGAACACGAAGATCATACACCGTTCAGTCACATTAATGTGACCACTTGTCAAAAATCAGAATAAAAAGCTTTTGCACCGTGAACCGCTGCGAGACATGCGGGAAGGGAGTCAGTGAGGTTCTGGAAGCTGCCGACGGGGATGTGGAGCCACGCATACCTCACTGCCGTGGCCAGCTCTTCTAGGTTCCTCGGTTGAGGCTCCATGACGCGAACTGGTCGACTGGAGGATCCCACAGATTTTCGATTGGTTTAAAATCCGCGGACTATTGTGGTCAAGGGAGTGCGGTAAACTAATGCTGGTGTTCTTCGAAAAATGCATATACACTGCGAGCTGTGTGACGCGTTACTTTGGTTTGCTCGCAGATGCCATCGTGCCGAACTACATGAACATGGTTACCAAAGATAGACACATACTTATGTTGTTGAGCCATTGTAACTTCCGGAATAGTGAGATCACCCAGGTAATGCCCTCCGGCATGGACCCTTCCGACGACTGTTGCAATATGTTTTGTAAGATTTTATTGCTAGCGCACTCAAGCAGATGTAACTTCGATGGATTGCTCACGTGCTGCCCGTGATATTTAAGCTACACTACTGCCCATAAAAATTGCTACACCACGAAGATGACGTGCTACAGACGCGAAATTTAACCGACATGAAGAAGAGGCTGTGATATGCAAATGATTAGCTTTTCAGAGCATTCACACATACATCGTGCTGACATGAGGAAAGTTTCCAACCGATTATTCATACACAAACAGCAGTTGACGGCGTTGCCTGGTGAAACGTTGTTGTGATGCCTCGTGTACGGAGGAGAAATGCGGACAATCACGTTTCCGACTTTGATAAGGTCAGATTGTAGCAATGACTCAATACGATAAACCGCAATCGTGACATTGCTGCTCGCGTTGGTCGAGATCCAATGACTGTTAGCAGAATATGGAATCGGTAGGTTCAGAAGGTAATACGGAACGCCGTGCTGGATCCCAACGGCCTCGTATCATTAGCAGTCGAGATGACAGGCATTTTATCCGCAATGCTGTACCAGATCGTGCAGCCACGTCTCGATCCCTGAGTCAACAGATGGGGACTTTTGCAAGACAACAATCATGTGCACGAACAGTTCGACGATGTTTGCAGCAGCGTGGACTATCAGCTCGGAGACCATGGCTGCGGTTACCCTTGACGCTGCATCACAGACAGGAGCGCCTGCGATGGCGAACTCAACGATGAACCTGGGTGCACGAATGGCAAACGTAATTTTATCGGATGAATCCAGGTTGTGTTTAGAGCATCATGATGGTCGCATACGTATTTGGCGACATCGCGGTGAACGCACATTGGAAACGTGTAGTCGTCATCGCCATTCTGGCGTATCACCCGGCGCGACGGTATGGGGTGCCATTGGTTACACGTCTCGGTCACCTCTTGTTCGCATTGACGGCACTTTGTACAGTGGACGTTACATTTCAGATGTGTTACGACCCGTGGCTCTACCTTTCAATCGATCCCTGCGAAACCCTACATTTCAGCAGGATAATGCACGACCGCACGTTGTAGGTCCTATACGGGCCTTTCTGGATACAGAAAATATTCGACTACTGCCCTGGCCAGCACATTCTCCAGATCTCTCACCAATTGGAAACGTCTGGTCAATGGTGGCCGAGCAACTGGCTCGTCATAATGCGCCAGTCACTACTCTTCATGAACTGTGGTATTGTATTGCAGCTGCCTGTACACGCTATCCAAGTTGTGTTTGACTCAATGCCCAGGCGTATCAAGGCCGTTATTACGGCCAGAGGTGGTTGTTCTGGGTACTGATTTCTCACGATCTATGCACCCAAATTGCGCGAAAATTTAATCACATGTCAGTTCTAGTATAATATATTTGTCCAATGAATACCCGTTTATCATCGGCATTTGTTCTTGGTGTAGGAATTTTAATGGCCAGTAGTGTACAATAGAATCGCAGACCAGAGAGCAATGTCGGCAGTAGAAGGAGTGGTAGCTCGCAGTGTTCGGTTGGGTCAGGTCGGTCTTAGAGAGCAGTTGTGAGTTGTATAGCTCACAGAGAGCACTTGTGTCCTGAGTGGAATTACCAAGGCCGGTCGTGGAGAACGATGGCGGTGGCTGACCAATGTAGTATAAGATAAAAGCAAAACAATTATTATCCACTGACGAGCGCATATATTTATTACTACACCTCATTTTGTACTATTGTTGTATCGAAGTCACATGTAAATATTTTTCAATAATTTTTCAATAATAATCTTTCTTATAAAGATAACTTTTGAGTCAGTCATTCATTCATCCGAATTTAAAGTATTTACTAATTTCTCCTATCCATAATCATGCCAATAATCGTAAAGAAAAATCCTTTTTTTTATACATGAAACTAGTGGGCTGTGCCAGAAAAATTTCTTATAGGAGCAGATATACAAGCGTTATGCGATGACTTCATTAAGGTAAGAATCTTCAGTTTGTTCAGAATGACTTTTCAAGGCCATGACGCAGCATTGCTGACGTCTAGATTTACCAGTTTATATTCACAGTCAGTTAATTATTGAAAAGTTATATATGAGTCACGTTTTTATTGAGAGGATAGTCACCATTTATTGCGAGGTTACGGAATTTAACTGTTGGGAGGTTACAGTTTGCTTTCAGACGTTTCACGCCGTACGCGCCGACGACCATCTGTCTGATGTGGCATGAAAGGTTAATCATCTGAAAAGACACCTGTCGCCGCTCAGTGGACGTCCAACTGAGATACGGGCGTGCGAATCCCATCCTTCGTCGGCGATGAACAGCAGTTATCGTGGTTACATGAACCAGGCGCCTGTTTCGGAGGCCTATACACAGCAACGTCCGCTGAACGGTCGGTGAAGAGACACACTGTTGGTAGCCGCTCAGTTCATATGGACAGTTACTTGCTCAACAATTGCATGTTTGTTCGCCCGTACACATCTGCTTAGCCGTCGTTTACCGCTGTCATTTACGACTCGTGGTGAACCACTGTTGCCTCGGTGCCGGTTTTGGATAGCGCCATTTCGCCATGCACGGTATACCGGCGGCACACGAACAGTTTACAAAATTAGCCGTTTGGGAAATGCTTCCACCTTTTGCCCGAAAGCCAGTGATCAGGCCATTTTGGACGTCAGGTAAATCGCCCAGTTTCCGCATTACGACAACGACTGCACTGTTATTTTGCCCCCCCCCCCCTCCCTCCCCGGCCCCATCGACACACTTTATATACTGATAGTGCTGCCACCAGTCATCTGTGAGTAGTTAGTGCGCGGTGACGTCGAACATAGGAGGTGGTCATTAGAGTGCTGGATCGTGTGTAAACACTCCATCAACCGCCTGGCCGAAGAAAGGCAAGCACTGACTTACGGAATTTGGCGTGCTGTGAACGCTATTCCGAATCTAATGATCTAATGAACGCAGCACGCCTAGTTGCATACAGTCACTGCTCGCCTTGCAGCTGCCAGGTGGTTGCCGGAGTGTTTACATTGCCACATCTTAGCCACGATCAAGTCAAAGCAGGGTCGTCAATGAAGTACAGCACGTAGCACTGAAAGCACGTTTGTTACGAACGAGAAGGAGGGGGAGATAAGTGTTTAATGTGTCGTCGACATCGAGCTCATTAGAGTCGGAGCACAAGCTCATATTAGGGAAAGATGAGAAACGAAATCGACCGTGGCCTCTCATAGGAACCATCCCAGCAATTGCCTAAAGCGATTTAGGATAATCACGGAAAACCTAAATCTGGATGGCCAGACAATGGTTTGAACCGTGCTCCTCCCGAGTGCAAGTCCAGTGTTTTATTACGAACGCCAGTATACAGCCAGAACAAATCGGACAGCCTGGGCGGAGCCTGCTACTGTTACATCGAATATCCCAGATTGCTGGTGTTTATACAAATAGCGAATATTTCTCAATAACAAACGTCACAAACATAACAAATTTGAGAAAATTCCATAAAGGGGAATACTAAAGAACAAATAACTGCATAGCGGTTCAGTTAGATTTAGCGACAAGCAGCATGGAAGAGAGCGACGCTAACCGCTACGCCAGCACAGCATGATCATCGTGTTTCATATTTTCCCTTCAACGTTGTATAACGTAACTGTGGGGTCACCGCCAGACAACGCACTTACTAGGTGATAGCCTTTAAATCGGCCGCGGTCCGGTAGTATACGTCGGACCCGCGTGTCGCCACTATCAGTGATTGCTGACCGAGCGCCGCCACACGGCCCCAGTTGTACAGCCGAGTTTGCTAGCGATGGTTCACTGACTTCTACGCTCTCATTTGCCGAGACGATAGTTAGCATAGCCTTCAGCTACGATATTTGCTACGACCTAGCAAGGCGCCAGTATCCGTACTATTAATATTGTGAATCATGTACCATAAAGAGCGACGTTCTCCATGAATGGATTAAAGTTAAGTATTCCACCAGCTACGTCCGTTTTTCTCAATTCTAATTCCCTGGTCGTGTTCCAGACCCCACGCCAGCCTGCGTGAGCTGAGACGCGTGCATTTCGGCCTCCTTTAGAAAAAACACGGTTGGCTCTCCTGCCAACCACAACAGTAACATCACTGCTTAAATGATACAGACTCAAGTCCGTGGAGATTTGTTATGAAGTCTGTTGGCATGGTAGCCTGATGATGTTGCTTCGAACGAAACTGGTAATGACAACTGCCGTGATTTCTTATTAATATTAACAAGGACCAGCTCTGGAGCTATAGTCTAGATGCTCAAGCTTTTCAAAAGAACAGTTAACGGAATTTTGGCAGTTTACAGTGAGTTCATTTTCGCGGCAATCTAATTTCTTCTATACCTTAGTTTATCCAAACGGGGATTTAGATGGATTTTTACTTCCTATCACCAGATGAGACTTTTTGACCTGTTGCAACTGGGAAAAACCATTTTCAGGTGCTCGAAGCGTTTCAGTAGGAAATTCAAAATTCAAATAAATAAATGCGTCCTTTTTATAAAAAATGTGACTGTATAAAATATTTTCTTTTGTTGTAAAAAGTATATATTGCTGCCACCTGCATAATATCAGTATGTTATTTTTGTATTGAAAAATTATTCTTGCATAGGTATGAATCACAATTTCTTTTATTGTTCTTTTAAAAAGGTTTGTTCATCATTGCGATGTTAATAAATCGTGCTGAATACCGCAATGATTTCACCTCTTAAAAGATTTTGAATTCCATCAAACTCTTTTTAAAAGAAAGGTAGTAAACCTTAAATGCTGCGCTATAGTCTTTTAGTTCGAAAGTTGCTTTGAAATTCTGTTTATAAGGACGAATCATCATCGAATTATTGCTGGTAGGGCTCACACCACAGTTTTAGCTTATGGGTGAATAGATCATAAAGACACCCTTGGATCCTGAAGCCATGTACAGTGAGACGTTTGCCTAACGTTTGTTGAGCAAGGGGAAATAAATACTGTAGTGGACAAAAGTTAGTTCAAATGTTCTTTCTGATACTTTCCTGATGAACTTGGACCACATCTGATAACATTCAACGATGGTACCGAGTTAAGAAATTTTGATACTGAGTTAAAGAATTTGCTGCAGGTCCCGACAATGAGCCAAAATAGCCAATAAGAGCGTACTGGCAGAGGTGCCAGTGACTGCAACACGATTTACCAGGCACAAGGGGACTACTGATGCATTCACTGCCAATCTGTGTTTAATGTGAATGACATAGCTTGTCGTTCTGCGGATTAAATCGAAAAATGAATAGAATCATCTTACTTACGCAATGCGTTCCTTAGAATGTTAGTAAATGTGGGCAATCTAGTAGGTTTTTTAATTATATTCTTTTCTTTTGATATTAGTAAGTTTTGTATATTTGCCTATCAATAGCTGGTGTACAGAAAATTAAAAAGCAAAGTTTATTCAGGCACTGCCTTATAAACAAAATAAATAAAACGACAAACCTTTACTAAGACGTGTGCATTTCCATTCCGTGCAGCTAGCTCATCTATTCGTATTTTAGTGTTTGCTATCACACGCAATTCAATAATAAGGATATCAACAAATTAACATTGTGCATAGTGTGCAGCAATGTAACTGTGAGTGATTAAATGTAATTAATTAAATTTAATAAACCGTTTGTAGCATGCTGACATAAAATAAGGTAAAACAGTCACTTCAGCTGTGAAATCTTTCTGTCCTGTTTCGCCACGTTGCATCGGCTGCATGATTTCCACGTAGAGTGACAGTTACAAGTCGTGGTGTTACAGTACTTACGATGCTCGTTGTCTGCATGCGGGCAGCTGTGTTGACGGTATCACCGAACAGGCAGTAGCGGGGCACCTTGAGTCCTACGATTCCCGCTACCACTGGACCTGAATGGATTCCTGTGAGACAGAGAACAGCCGGCTAAACATGCCAGCAGGTACTGGGCAGACCTTAATAGATACAGCAACAAAAATTTTACAACACGTCTCGTTTTTAAAGAGGTCGTAACAAACATTTGGAAGCTGAGAGCTAAAGAAAAAATAACTATTGATATATTTTTAGGTGATAATGTTTAACCCTTTACTTCATAACATGAAGGATGTAGATAAAGTATTCCTTCTGCAGGTACATTGCGTCGTGTGGTATCACTATATCTTTTGATTCCTGTTTATTGTCATCTGCGAACCTGTCTCAGGCAAAGCTATTTCTTTCCGAGCAGGTTACTATGTAAACGACACAAGGACATTTGGCGAAAATACGCACGCAAGCAAACAATTCTTCTTACAATGATTGTTGTTACTGTTACCTCTATTAATACTTTCGCACGTGTGATGCAGTTGTTTCTCTATTCTTCTGTTCCGATTGTTTAGGTTTATTCTATGAAACTACAAGTGTGCTCTGCAGGTCTGCTGCTTTCAATTAAATGAAGTGATGATGTTTGGTTTGTGGGGCGCTCAACTGCGCGGTCATCAGCGTCCGTAAAGTCCCAAATTTTTCACAGTCCAATTTTTTTTTTCACAGTCCAATCTAGCCACTGTCACGAATGATGAGGATGATGATGAAATGATGAGGACAACACAAACTCCCAGTCCCCGGGCAGAGAAAACCCCCAACCCGGCCGGGAATCGAACCCGGGACAGTTAAACGAAGTGAGAGCGGATTGCCAATACAACATTGTTATAACTTTGGAGCACTCCTTGTACATGCTTGGGTAGCTCAGATGGTAGAGCACTTGCCCGCAAAAGGCAAAGGTCCCGAGTTCGAGTCTCGGTCCGGCACACAGTTTTAATCTGGCAGGAAGCTTCACTCCTTGTGCATGTCAGCAACATGTCGATGTAACACTTTCACACGTACCACAGTACAAAAACTAGCATTACCAGAGCTCGAACCCACGATCCCGGGTACGACAAACTAGCGCTCTACTAGCTTTCTCACGCGAGCTCTGACATATGCTCACAGTTACGCTTTTCCCGTTCACCGTAGATCATGAGATATTTATTACTAACCGTTTACGCATAATTGGAAATGCCGTGTGTTTAGGGCCTCCCGTCGGGTAGACCGTTCGCCTGGTGCGAGTCTTTCGAGTTGACGCCACTTCGGGGACTTGCGTATCGATGGGAATGAACAGATGATGATAATGACAACACAACACCCAGTCCCTGAGCGGATAAAATCTCCGACCCAGCCAAGAATCGAACCTGGGCCGTTAGGTATGCCATTTCGTCGCGCTGACCACTCAGGTACCAGGGGCGGACACCGTCTGCGCATGATACCCTGGACGACAGCACGTAGAAGAAACTATATCGGTGTTTTGGTCGACAATCGATGTATAGAGTTTGGTGCGATCCGACTGTCTGACATGTGCAGGTTTGGGTATTAGTGCTACCCGTAAGAAGCCGGGGCAGTTTGCTAGTTCTAAGGGGACAACTTTATACAAGCAGACCAAGCAAGGAGTCATTAGAATCAGATTCTGGGAAGTGGAGCGTTGTTTTTGAAAAATGTGTTATTCTGTTATTGTAAACTGACGTGGAGTGGAGGAAGATGGTTCTGGAACTGTATCTCTGTAAAACAGAGCTCTAAGAAATCAGACCTCGAGGAAACGTGACAAAGTACAAAACTGGATGCATTTAAAAATGTCTAAGCGAGGACATTAAATGTTCGGTAGACAAATTAAAAACGAAAGTACTTGGGGAGCTTGATCTATGGAGCACACTTACCAGGAGAAGGGACAGATTTGTGAAGTATGTACTACAAAAATTCAGAAATAGGTAACTTGGCACTAAAGTGAGTAGCTATAGTTATAGACAAAGACTGGAATATGTGGATTATCGAAAAAGTTGGGTGTAGTGGGTAAAGCACCATGGACCCGCAAACAGAGATCTTAGGAAATTCAGCTCATTCTGTTCCTCAATGAGATCCATAGCATCGTAAACAACGGCCCTCAGATTGATGCTGTGTTCCTTGACTTCAGGAAGGCATTTGACACCGACCCGCACTGCCATATAATTAAAAAAATATACACGTTTACCTAGTATCGAACCAGACTTGCGGCTAGATTCAAACATCCTTCGTAGATAGAACTCAACACGTGGCTCTTAATGTAACAAAATTTACAAACGTAACGTGCTATTTCCGGAGTACCGCAAAGAAGTGTGACAGGTCCGTAGCTGTTTATAATGTATAGATGGTCTAGTAGAAAGCATCGGAAGCTCTTTAAGACTATTTGAAGGTGTTGAAGTTGTGTATAAGAAAGCAGCAATGCCAGAAGACAGTACCGATTTGCTGAGGATTGGTGTATGGTGCAGGCTCTGGCAGTTGATAAAATGTAACATTTTGCGCATACATAGGAAAAGAAATGCACTGCTGCACAACTACACTATTGACGACAAGTTACTGGGAACAATATCTACCGTTCAGCATCTAGGAGTAATTATACAGAGTGACCTTAAGTGGAATGACCTCATAAAGCAAATAGCAGAATAAGGGAGAATATTACGAAAATGTAACTCACCCACGAAGGAAGTGGTATACAAGGCGCCTGTTTGGCCAATTTTTGAGTATTGTTTTTCAGTGTGGTATCCTTATCAGGTAGGACTGATGAAAGAGTTAGGGAAGAGTCATAGAAGAGCGGAGTATTGCGTCATGAAATCATTTAGTTGGAGCGAGAGCGTTACATAGGTTCTCAACAAAACCCAGTGTCGAACGCTACAAGAGGGGCGCTGTACATCAAGCAGAGGCTTACTGTTGAAATTTTGAGAGAGAATTTTCCGGAAAGAGTTGGACAACATATTACTTCCTCCCACACACACTTCGCGAAATGACCACGAAGAGAAAATTCGAGAAATTAGAGCTAATACAGGAGCTTACTGACAATCATTCTTCCTACGCGCCATTCGCGATTGAGACAGGAAAGTGCTGATCAGTTCTTGATGCCAGAAGCACCCTCTGCCACACACCGGTGGATAGGTTATGAGATGTGGTATAGATGTTGATGTATGCAAAGGGAGGAGAAAAGTGGGTTAAGATACAAGAAGGTAGAATGAATTGCGACGAAAGAGTGGTTCTTTTCAAATTCTTTCTCTTCTGATCTCGCTTAATGGACCAAAGGATGTTGTTAGCAAGATCTTCAGGTTGATATTGGAGATATTCCTCTAAATGACTGAACAAGGAACAACAACCAAAGGTCTCCTATTGCTACTATTTTCCCGAAATAGATGGGCATGATAAATCTCGTATTTGCAAACCGAAAGGTCTCGGGATCGAATTCCAATCGCACCACGGAACATTTGTCTGTCTTTAGCCTAGCCTTCATCTCTCCTAAGTCTGAAGATTCTCCATGAACTACACGTTGTTCAGATTCTGCGTTAAACTGCAGGTGCCCTATCCCGATGTTATTATTGTGGTAGATTGGGACACGCAAGTCGTCGCAAGACGTCTAGTGGAAAGTTTCGCACCAGGCAGCTGAAACACAAAGCATTATTATTATTATTATTATTATTATTATTATTATTATTATGAGACATATTTTTTAAGAGCCGATCGATCGCGAATTTAAGAGCACAGTGAAAATTCCGTGAGACTTAGTGCAGCGCCTGGTACACCCGTCGATCGCGTCACGTCGCACTAGTCAATTCTGAGCGCGCAGTGAACACGTAAATGTGCCCAGAACGAGATGTAAGGCACCCGAAATTCATTAACGAACAAGTAATGCGTACGTTGAGTGACAGCAAAGTGTGGTAGGATCTTTGAAACACGGACGTTCATAGTGCAGGCGATCAGGGAAGAAAGCGACAGTCGATCGACGACCTTGTACAGGCAACTCGAGACAATCGTCAGTTCACAATTTCCGTGTTGAGTGATTCATTTGCCGATATTTCAGGATCTGCTCTCTCTGCCATCGTAAGCGAGAGGCTTCGGTACCACAAACTCTGTGCGATAAGCGTTTCGAAGATGCGGTCCGACCATCACAAAATGCAGGGAATGAGCTCTATCTTAAAGGTTTTCCAGCGTTTCCATGATGAAGGACAAAATTTTTGAGCAAAATTGTCACAGGGAACCGGCTTGGGTCCATTTCGAAAATGACGAAACAAAAGATCAGTTCAAACACTGGATGCATTTTCATTCTTTGAACAAACTAAAGAAGTGCAAGCAAACTTTTTCCACCAGGAGGTGTATGGCTGCTGCGTTCTGGGAGCGAAAAGGAGTTTTGTTGATGGAATTCACGGAACGTGGCACGGCCATCGCTACAGCCTCACAAGCGTGACTCTCCAACATCTAAGAACGGCAACAAGGGAAGAATGTTGTCATCAGGCATTGTCCTCCTTCGTGACAATTCTCTGCCGCACACTGCAGCTGCAACAAAGACATTTCTGCAGTGTTGCCGATGGGTAGTGCTTAATCACCCATAATACAGCCCGGACTTGGCTCTCTCAGCTTTTCATGTCATCTTTCAATTGAAGGACAGCATTTCGGCATAAACAAACAACTTGTATTAGACACTGGTTCCTACATCCCAAGTGAATTCATGACACACCATCAGAACAGCCAGAGAGTTAGAAATTGGAAATTTGTGTTAAGATCTTATGGGACCAATCTGTTGACGTCATCGGTCCTTAAGCTTACGCCTAACTTAAACTAACTTACGCTAAGGACAACACACACACCCATACCCCCCCCCCCCCCATGTCCGAGGGAGGACTCGAACCTCCGACCGGAGAAGCCCTGTGGACCGTGACAAGACGCCTCAGACCGAGCGGCTACCCCGAGTGGCCAGGGAGTTAGTACTGCTTCTGCAAACGCAGTCATATTTCTCCTTAAGATTCTCAGTGTAGATGGCGAATTTTATTGTCATTAACATAGTAATATGTTCCCACTCACTTACATAGATTAGACGTGGCTAGCCAGACTGGTTAGCCTCCTTTCATACTCAAGAAAGGAAATACGCGTAATTCGATCAATCACAGGCCCACATTACAGACGTCGATTTGCAGTAGGATTTTGAAACACGTACTGTGTTCGAACGCTATGAAATACGGCGAAGGAAACAATATGTTGACACACAGTCATTACAGATTCAGAGAATAAAGCTATATGAGTGCAGGGGATTTCAAGTTGATTCCATGTTTCTAGTTTTCCGAAAGGGTTTTAGTACTATTCCTCACAAGCGACTTCTAATCAAATTGCGTGTCTGTGGAGTATCGTCTCAGTTATGCGACTGGATTCATTATTCCCTAACAGAAAGGCCACAGTTTGTAGTAACTGACGGAAAGTCATCGAATGAAACAGAAGTACTATCTAAAGTTCCACTATGTGTTGTCCCGGAGGAGGTTCGAGTTCTCCCTCAGGCATGGGTGTGTGTGTGTTTGTCCTTAGGATAATTTAGGTTAAGTAGTGTGTAAGCTTAGGGACTGATGACCTTAGCAGTTAAGTCCCATAAGATTTAGCACACACACATTTATGATGTGTTATACGTTCTCTGCTGTTTTTTACTATATACTTGGTAGGAGATAATTTGAGAAGCCATCTTCGCTTGTCTGCAGATATTGCCGTCCAATAAAGTCAGGAGAGAATCAAAACCAGTTGCCAAATTATTTAGACAAGATATCTGTATGGTGAGAAAACTGGCAATTAACCTAAAATAATAAGAAGCGTGATGTCATTAACACAAGTGTTAAAAGGAATCTGTTAAATTTCGTTTACACGATAAATGGCAAGTCTAAAGGCTGTCAATTGAACTAAATGCCTGGTGTTAACAACCACGAACAGCTTCAGTTGGATGAATCACATAGATAATGTTTTGGGGAAGGCAATCCAAAGACTACGTTTTAGTAACAGAATACGTACAAGATGCAAGAGGTCTACTAAAGAGACTGCCCACACTACGCTTATTCGTCCTCTGCTAGAGTAAAGATGTGCTGTGTGGGATCTTTACCAGATAGGATTGATGGAGTTTAGCGGAAAAGTCAATTCTGCATTATCGCGAAATACGAGAGGAAGTGCAGCGGATATGGTAGGGGAGTTGGTGTGGCACTTATTAAAACAAAGGTGTTGCGGTGAGACCTTTTCACGAAATTTCAAGCTCCGAATTTCTCCTCTGAACGCGATAATATTTTCACCACACTCACCTGCGTAGAAGAAACGATCGTCGTAATAAAATAAGTCAGAGATTGCACGGAAATATTTTAGTGTTCGTATTTCCCGCGCGCTGTTTGAGTGTGGAACGGTAGAAAAATATAGTGAAAGTGATCCGATGAACCCTCTGCCAGACACTTAATTGTGAATTGGGCAGTAGTCATGTAGATGTAGATGGATACTAGCATGGAGAATTGGCTTCTATGATGAGGGTATTGAAACGTTGATACAACGCTACGACAAATGTCTAAGTTGGGGCGGCGACTATATGGAAAAGTAACTGGGAGGTGTAGGTAAAAGTTGGAAATAAAACATTTTTTAATTTCACTGTGATTTCCATTTTGTGACCAACGGACCTTCAAACAAAATAGCCCTTGTGTTATTATTGATGTGAAGGTCGATGGCATCATGTCATGACCTCACACAAATGCAGGATGCTTTTCGAGCGGTACCTCTGGGATTAGCAGTGGGATGATAGAGGCTAGAACGAGTGGGGTGGTTGTAGGAATCTGGAACATTCTATAATAATTAGTACTAGAATACTTTAGTAAATACGTTTTGTTTAATTTTGTCCTGCTACTGCAGTTCAGGAACACGGAGAGACGTCTACAGACTTTAAAGTAACCTCTGGCGTGGCACAGGGGAGTGTTATGGGACCATTGCTTTTCACAATATATATAAACGACCTAGTAGATAGTGTCGGAAGTTTCATGTGGCTTTTCGCGGATGATGCTGTAGTATACAGACAAGTTGCAGCATTAGGAAATTGCAGCGGAATGCAGGAAGATCTGTAGCGGATAGGCACTTGGTGCAGGGAGTGGCAACTGGCCCTTAACATAGACAAATGTAATGTATTGCGAATACATAGAAAGAAGGATCCTTTATTGTATGATTATATGATAGCGGAACAAACACTGGTAGCAGTTACTTCTGTAAAATATCTGGGAGTTTGCGTGCGGAACGATTTGAAGAGGAATGTTCATATAAAATTAATTGTTGGTAAGGCGGGTGCCAGGTTGAGATTCATGGGGAGAGTCCTTAGAAAATGTGGTCCATCAACAAAGGAGGTGGCTTACAAAACACTCGTTTGACCTATATTTGAGTATTGCTCATCAGTGTGGGATCCGTCCGTACTAGGTCGGGTTGACAGAGGAGATAGAGAAGATGCAAAGAAGAGCGGCGCGTTTCGTCACAGGGTTATTTGGTAAGCGTGAGCGTTACGGAGATGTTTAGCAAACTCAAGTGGCAGACTCTGCAAGAGAGTCGCTCTGCATCGTGTTGTAGCTTGCTGTAAAGGTTTCGAAAGGGTGCGTTTCAGGATGAGGTATCTAATATATTGCTTCCCCCTACTTATACCTCCCGAGGAGATCACGAATGTAAAATTAGAGAGATTCGAGCGGGCACGGAGGCTTTCCGGCAGTCGTTCTTCCCGCTAACCATACGCGACTGGAACAGGAATGGGAGGTGATGACAGTGGCGTGTAAAGTGCCCTCCGCCATACACAATTGGGTGACTTGCGGAGTATAAATGTAGATGTAGGTGTGGATGTAGAACTAATAACAACTACCTTTCTTTATTACAAATGACTCATTAACAAATATTAAGTGGATTGTACAACAAGCAAGATAACACAATTCTGGTATTACGTGCGTAATTCCTGCGCGAACTAGAGGCTGCGAAGCTAGCGAGCTGAAGGCTATTCTAATCTGGCTTCGCTCACGAGCTGTAGCTGACTCGGCCGGCGCAATCTGGAAGTCTGTGCCAGCGAGTCCGCAGAGGTTGCAAGTGTTGGACCGTTATCGGTTACCGCAACCTCTAGCGTGGTGTCTAACGTTGACACCACAATTATAATACGGGAATAGGGCGCAACTCACCTATGCGTATCTGTATGCTGATCCCCGATGGCAGTCGCAGCTCCCGCACGCGCCGCACCAGCTGCAGCGATACGTCGGCCACGTTCTGCGCGTGTCTGGGCGACGTCTCGGGCGCGCCGCTCACCGCCATGTACACCTGGCCCACCGTCTCCACCTGCAACAGCCGCGCCGCAACACGTCACACATACTGGCAGGAACTGACAGCTAGGAAAAATCACACGTACTGGCTGCACCACCAAAACTAGCGACTGAACTAACCCTCCCCCCCCCCCCCCAACCCACACACACATATACACTCCTCCCCCCCCCCCAAACACACATACACACATACACACACACACACACACACACACACACACACACACACACACACACACACACAATGAGACCATTGCCTGCCCATTGTGAGACTGAATGTCACTGTGCACATGTGACGCGTCCAGGAAAGTTCACTCATGTTCAGGAGAAAATAGAACACCTTGAGCGGCTAGAGATGTTGTTGTTGTGGTCTTCAGTCCAGAGACTGGTTTGATGCAGCTCTCCATGCTACTCTATCCTGTGCAAGCTTCTTCATCTGCCCGTACCTACTGCAACCTACATCCTTCTGAATCTGTTTAGTATATTCATCTCTTGGTCTCCCTCTACGATTTTTACCCTCCACGCTGCCCTCCAATACTAAATTGGTGAGTCCTTGATGCCTCAGGTTATGCCCTACCAAACGATCCCTTCTTCTAGTCAAGTTGTGCCACAAATTTCGCTTCTTCCCAATTCTGTTCAATACCTCCTCATTGGTTACGTGATCTTCCCAACTAATCTTCAGCATTCTTCTGTAACACCACATTTCAAAACCTTCCATTCTCTTCTTGTCTCTTCGCTTCCATACATGGATACACTCCATGCAAATACTTTCAGAAAAGACTTCCTGACACTTAAATATACACTCGATGTTAACAAATTTCTCTTCTTCAGAAACGCTTTCCTTGCCATTGCCAGTCTACATTTTATATCCTCTCTACTTCGACCATCATCAATTATTTTGCTTCCCAAATAGCAAAACTCATTTACTACTGTAAGTGTCTCATTTCCTAATCTAATACCCTCAGCATCACTCGATTTAATTCGACTACATTCCATTATACTCGTTTTGCTTTTGTTGATGTTCATCTCATATCCTCCTTTCTAGACACTGTCCATCCCGTTCAGCTGCTCTTCCAGGTCCTTTGCTGTCTCTGACATAATTACAACGTCATCGGCGAACCTCAAAGTTTTTATTTCTTCTCCATGCATTTTAATACTTACTCCGAATTTTTCTTTTGTTTCCTTTACTGCTTGCTCAATATACAGATTGAATAACATAGGACCTTCATATTCACAGGACGTGTACATTAGTACCTTCGGCAGTGCGCCGATTTTCGGCACGATTGTGTTCTCGCCGCGAGTGTCAAGGTCGACATTGGCCTTGCCAGAGATACTGGGGCGCCGAGTTGGCAGCGAGTGGCCCTCTGGCGACGAGGTGTGGAGGGTTAGAGAGTTCCGTGCGAGAGGAACAGAACTGCAGAGTGTTGGGGTCCGGATCGTCCGTATTGTGCATCAATGATTTTGGTGCTGTGGTGATTTGCCACGGCTGATAAACAAGACAGTGTGGGCCCAACCTGAACACGCTGTGCTGTAGCATGTTCGCCATGGATGTCATGATATTGGAGAAGAAAGCAGTGGAATACGGTACATGTATTAACCTTCAGTGACTTCTGCGATGTTAGTTTACTTAACTGTGTGGAGATTGAGCAGTAACGGTCACTTTTCAACGGAATTTACGATTGTCTAAAAGTGTGGCCAATGCCGGATGGTCGTTGTCACAAAGTTATTATTTTTCTTATTTGTGAACATAATTTTCTGTAATAGGATTAATCGTTGGAGAGATTTGAAATTGTCAGTTCTGCACTGTAGTTCAGCAGGTTATACAGGGTGTTACAAAAAGGTAAGGCCAAACTTTCAGGAAACACTCCTCACACACAGATAAAGAAAAGATGTTATATGGACATGTGTCCGGAAAAGCTTAATTTCCATGTTAGAGCTCATTTTAATTTCGTCAGTATGTACTGTACTTCCTCAATTCACCGCCATGATTTCATACGGGATACTCTACCTGTGTTGCTAGAACATGTGCCTTTACAAGTACGACACAACATGCGGTTCGTGCACGATGGAGCTCCTGCACATTTCAGTCGAAGTGTTCGTACGCTTCTCAACAACAGATTCGGTGACCGATGGATTGATAGAGGCGAACAAATTCCATGGCCTCCACGCTCTCCTGCCCTCAACCCTCTTGACTTTCATGGGGGCATTTGAAAGCTCTTGTCTACGCAACCCCGGTACCAAATGTAGAGACTCTTCGTGCTCGTATTGTGGACGGCTGTGATACAATACGCCATTCTCCAGGGCTGCATCAGCGCATCAGGGATTCCACGTGACGGAGGGTGGATGCATGTATCCTCGCTAACGGAGGACATTTTGAACATTTCCTGCAACAAAGTGTTTGAAGTCACGCTGGTACGTTTCGTTGCTGTATGTTTCCATTCCATGATTAGTGTGATTTGAAAGAAGTAATAAAATGAGCTCTAACATGGAAAGTAAGCGTTTCCGGACACATGTACACATAACATATTTTCTTTATTTGTGGGTGAGGAATGTTTCCTGAAACTTTGGCCGTACCTTTTTGTAAAACCCTGTATACTGGAATTTTACAAGTATGCTACGAGTTTGGGATATGTTTTTGTATCATCGTGTTAAATAAAAGTGAATTTTGAAGTTTGTAAGGTACCTTTCTACCATTACGATTCTGTAAGTTTTTATTTGGAAGTCATGTTTCTACTGTTATTGGTTGAGAATTTATTACCCGATCAATCAAAGGAAAAGTTATTTAACCAGTCTGTCTCTGAAGTGTTTTAAGACTTGTTTTTCAGTGAACTATTATTAATAAATTACGTAAATCAGTAATGTTGTGAAAGCAGTTATTGAAGACACACATCTCCATTAGCCAATCAAACATGGCCAGTTGGGAATAGGCATTGATGTAACATTAGGAGATAAGAGGCTATTTGTTAAGTTGTGGCAAGACTAATCCTGTTGCTTGTTGCTCTTGTTGAAGTGTCTAGTCGCCCCTAAATTGAATACTAATTCTGCACAGCAGAAATGATTAACATTTGAACCATATTGGCCAGTGGGTTCAAGTTCAATAGTGACATCACGATGCAACACAACCTACAGGTAAAATGTGCCTGTGGCTCTCTTTGTCGCTATAAATCGAAGGAACTGGGGCAGTGGAACTTGAGAAAACGTGCAGCATTCTCGCAGACGTATGTGCGACCCGTACGGTCAGATCATTGAGTCTGAAAGAGGGCGCATTACTGGTGGTGGTGGTGGTTAGTGTTTAACGTCCCGTCGACAACGAGGTCATTAGAGACGGAGCGCAAGCTCGGGTTAGGGATGGATTGGGAAGGAAATCGGCCGTGCCCTTTCAAAGGAACCATCCCGGAATTTGCCTGAAACGATTTAGGGAAATCACGGAAAACCTAAATCAGGATGGCCGGAGACGGGATTGAACCGTCGTCCTCCCGAATGCGAGTCCAGTGTGCTAACCACTGCGCCACCTCGCTCGGTGCGCATTACTGGTATAGGAGAATGTGATGCTCTCATTCAGGAAACTGCTGCTCGTGTGGGACCGAGCGTTTTGGCAGTGTAACGGGTGTGTGCAGAATGGTGCACTGAAGGCTGTAGAACATGACGAAATGGGTCAGGTCGCATCATCCAGACCCCCCCCCCCTTCCCCCCCCCCCGCCCCCCCCCCCGCCCCCCCCCCGAGAAGATCGACACTTCATCCAATTGGCATCCCAGTACGGATCTGCGTACTCGGCTCTGGGCCAACAGTGGAACATGTCGTACACTGTCAGAGGTGACAGCCCATCGCCGTTTACTACGGCATGGTTCAAATGGCTCTGAGCACTATGGGACTTAACATCTATGGTCATTAGTCCCGTAGAACTTAGAACTACTTAAACCTAACTAACCTAAGGACATCACACAACACCCAGTCATCACGAGGCAAAGAAAATCTCTGAGCCCGCCGGTAATCGAACCCGGGAAGCCGGGCGCGGGAAGCGAGAACGCTACCCCACGACCCTACGGCATGTGTTACGTGCGCGTCTTGCGCTTCTCCGCCTACCTTCGACGCATGTGCAGAAACCTGCTAGACGGCAGTGGTGTACGAATGGCATCACAGGGGTAGAAATGGCATCAACAGTGTTTTTGGACGAATCCAGGTTCTGTTTGTTTGAAAATGATGGCCGCATTTTGGTTCGCCGTAGGCAGAGGCAGCGGCATCACAGTAACTGTATTCACACAAGACATACAGGACCAACTCAAGGCCTTATGGTGTGGGCTGCTATTGGGTGCAGCCACGAATCATAGATGGTGCTGTCGAGGGCACTGTGACCAGTGTGGCCAACGTGAATGATATCCTGCGACCTGTAGCCATACCCTTTCAGCACAACACCCCAGACGCCATTTTTGAGCAAGACAATGCACAACCACATGTTGCTGCACGAGCACGTGGCCAGCCAGATCATCAGATTTGTCGCCAACTGAAAATGTATGAGATGTGGTAAAATGATGGGTGCAGAGCTGTGACCCAGTGCCAACCACCACAGATGAACCCTGGAACTAGGTGAATGCAGCAGCCGGCCAGGGTGGCCGAGCGGTTCTAGGCGCTACAGTCTGGAACCGAGCGACCTCTACTGTTCGAATCCTGCCTCGGGCATGGGAGAGTGTGATGTCCTTAGGTTAGTTAGGTTTAAGTAGTTCTAAGTTCTAGGGGACTAATGACCACAGTAGTTGAGTCCCATAGTCCTCAAAGGCATTTGAACCATTTTTGAATGTAGCATGGATGCTATACCACAGGACGACATTCGTTCCTTACTCGCGTCGACGCCATCATCCATGGAAAAAGTTATCAGGGCCCATGGCTGACCCTGTGCCTACTAGCGTCACATGCTGAACCGAGGTGATTGAAATGCTAATCGTTTCTGCAGAACATATTGATGTACACGTCATGTGAACGTCCTATCTCCAGTCGTTCAAGGTGTTCTGTTTTTTCTGAACGTGAGTGTATATAAGCGAAGCAGAGACGATTTGGGACTCATGGTAAGTTGTCATTCATTTGTATTAGTGCACTGCGTATTTTAATAGCGACGATAGGGGAGCAAACCGTAGAATTCGCGTTTATTTATCCGAATCCAAATGAAAGTAAAACGCAATATAATCTATCACCAGAGTCTAATACTACAATGAGGTGACAGAAGTCACAGGATAGCGATATACGCGTACATAGATGGCGGTTGTATCACGTATACAACGTATAAAAGGGCAGGGCACTGCTGGAGCTGACTGGATGTTTGTGTTGTCCTCATCATTTCATCATCATCATCATCATTCGTAACAGTGGTTAGATAGGTATGTGAAAAAATTGAACTGTGTGAAAACTGGGACTTTGTACGGGCGCTGATGATCGAGCTGTTGGGCGCCCCACAAACCAAACATCGACGTCATCATCACTGCCGGAGCTGTCATTTGTACTCAGATGATTCATGTGAAAAGGTTTCCGGCGTGATTATGGCCGCACGAAGGAATTAAGAGACTTTGGACATGGTATGGTAGTTGGAGCTACAAGCATGGGGCATTTCATACCGGAAATCGTTAGTGAATTCAGTATTCCGAGAGCCACTGTGTCAAAACTGTACCGAGAATACCAAATTTCAGGCATTACCTCTCACCACGGACAACCCAGTGCCGACGGCCTCCACTTAACAGCCGACAGCAGTGGTGTCTGTGTAGTGCTATCAGTGCTAACAAACATGCAACAATGCATGAAATAACCTAATAAATTAATGTGGAACGTACGTCGGCAGCAGGCGACCGACGCGAATGCCTTTGCTAACAGCACGACATCGCCTGCAGCGGCTGTCCTGGACTCGCGAGCGTATCAGTTTGACCCTAGCCGACTGGAAAACCGTGTCCTGGTCAGATGTGCCCGATTTCGGTTGGTAAGAGCTGATGGAAGGGTTCGAATGTGGAGCAGACCTCACAAAGCCACGGACCCAAGTTGCCAACAAGGCACTGTGGCTCCACAATGGTTTGGGGTCTGCTTGCATCAAATAGACTGATTTCTTTGGTTCAACTGAACCGATCATTCAGTCGAAATGGTTACGTTCGGCTATTGGGAGACCACCTGCAGCAAAATAACGACGTAGTTTTTGTGAATGACAGTGCGCCAAATCAATGCGCCACAGTTTTCCACGATTGGTTTCAAGAACTTTCTTGATAGATCGAGCGGATGATTTGGTCACCCTCATCGCCCGACATGAATGCCATCGAACATTTGTCGGACGTAATCTAGAGGTCACTCTGTGCACAAAAACTTGCACCGGCAAGAATTTCGCTGTTAGGGACAGCCACCAGCATGCATCAATATTTCTGCAGGGGACTTCCAGCAACGTGTTGAGTCCATGTCACGTCAAGTTGTTGCAGTGCGCCGGGTAAAAGGAGGTCCGACACGTTGTTAGGAGGCATTCCACGACTTTTATCAACTCATTGTAGTGTATGTTAGTTCATATCAAGCATGATTAAATACTCTGCGACACTGTGGGTGTTTTTGGACATAGATTCGTATAATGGAAAAAGCATAAACTTCAAATTGCGCTAGCAGACCTAACTTATTCGCTTTACCTTTTTAAAGCTAGCAATTGCTAATCTCTTGCGTTAGCTCTGTGCTTCTGCCAGTTTTCATCTGGCATTTAATTTACTGCTTTTGGATCAGTGTAATATTTAATTTATATAAATTTTATGATTATTATAAGTAGGTATAAAAACTAGACTTTCAAAAGTTCAAAAGTTCTCAGTGCAGTTAAATGCTAGTTTCCTGTGTTTCAACAGGGACACTTCAGAATTACCTTGTACACGTTGTAGCGGTCCATGAGAGCATCAAAACAAGTAAAGACGGCGTTCATGCTGGTCACGACGTCCATGGCGTCCTGCACCGTAGAGGAGCTGAAGTCCACCAACTCGCAGAACAGGATGGACACCTCGTCAAACGACTGCAACAAACGTGTTTACTGAACGTTAATGAAGTCAGTATTAATGAAGTCAGTATATTAAGCGGAAATTTATCATTTCCTAAACAGTGATCTATTCATTAAGAAGTTCTAAGTTTTCGACCCTTTCCATGACAAGACACGAAGAATAAGGACTCATGTGTGATACGTCATCAAAGTTTTTTTGATCTCGCAGCCTCAGAGTTTGTTACTACAGTATATTCGTTGCTCATTTTCTACTCTCATATTTATCATTCGATCAGTTGGAGTTTTATTAATTATCGGCTCAAATTTCTTTATATTCTTAAACAGAACTGGTTTTATCTGGCCTATCAAGTTTATTACTGAAAATCTAGTTGACGCCAACTTCTCTTGAAGTATGCTTCAACCGAACAGAAACAAGTTTCAGTAACGTAATTTTTGAGAGAATGTGAGATAGCCTACGAGTAACTTTAAATAAAAGGTACTTACTACAGTGCTAGAAACTTGAAATTAACAATGCTCAGATCGTGAATCACAAGTAAATTGAAGAGATAGAAACCATAGTTACTTTTTTCTGTTGCCATCCAGACGCAACGAGCTTTAGTGTATAGCTATATCTTTAGGATTGGACTTTAGAAGCTGACGCTGGCTGTTCCACTCGTCCTCAAATAGTACGTAACATTGCTAACGAGGCCCTTTTCCCTAACTTTGGTATCCAACTCCAGCGAGAAAATGCAAGAATTATTTGCTCATGAAATTAATATGACGATAGTTATCAATATCTTCCTGTACTGTGAAACCCAGCACAAAATATGTATAGTATGGATAAAAATAAGGCGACGAAAAAAATAATTTCAAAAAAATTTAGAAAATTATCAAAAGTGTTTTAGCTTATTCAGTTAGATGGTAATACGTGCCAAATGTAATTTTAAATAATTCTAAAATCTACTGGTTGCGAGATGTCACATAAATTTGAGTCAGACTGACGGCTGTTAACACCCTGATAGTACTACCAAAAATAGTAATACAAAAAACTAAATTATATTCACATCGTGTCTAAACTCATTTATATAGGTTGTAATCGTTATTTTTATTATACTGCGGATTAAACTTCGCATTTACTTAAGAATGGTTAAGTAGCGTAGTATCAATGAAGCTCTTGTGAAATAAAAAAAGCCAATAAGTTTAAAACTTATTTTTACTGATTTTTTTGTTGGTACGTTTGAGCTTAACGACTCATCGATGTAGGTGTCATTACAAACCAGTCATGGGATTTACCAAGTGCTGTTTAAGGAAAGGATGGGGAGAACTTAAATTGGTGTGGGTTTAAGGCTCACAGCTATCGAATAGATTTTGTTCTGTTTCGAGTGTTACGTATTAAATAACAAGATTTATAAAACTTTGTCAATTACGTGTGTGGGATACTGCGGCTGTTATGAATAAAGGTTTCCAGAAATAGCTACAACCAGTCGATGCTTCAATCTTTGTTAAAATGACCGGTACCACCTGATGATGAGTCGATAGTGGTTTGTAACAGGTCATGGTAAATAAATAAAAACTGAAGCATCACAAAAGGCGACTGGTCGCTGTTATTTCTGGAAACCATCAATAATATTTCTTATCTGGGAAGGGAAGATACTTATTACTGTAAATATTATTAATTTTACGAAGTAACGGGAACTTGTTTGCCTTTTCGTGGGTTGTAGATGAGATTTTTTCACGTGTCTCATTTCCATTTTTCAGCTAGTTGCTTGGTGGCGACTAAGACTGATATGCATGGAGAAAGGACCGTTAATTATTGAGAAACATATTTCAGAAGTCATTTAAAGTATTTTACGGAAATGACAGTACATGATAGCTGGAATAGCTGGCCAAAATGCCTATGCTATCTAAAATGTGTGCACTGTGTTAAGCAATGCCACATCTCTGTGGATGTAGAGTATCACTGTGCGGTCATTTTACTCGTGCTCCATTGGACGTTACTGATAACTTCAATTGTAAGCCAAGAAACAATAAACATAAAATTTAAGTTGACAAGAGACTGCGCAACAGAATACAGGGAGAAATTCCCAAGGAAACTGAGGATCATAGAAATCAGGCATGGGCGTTACGGTTGCTGCCCTACAAGTCACTGATGGTACGGCATGCCAACCAACACGGATGCTTTCTCAAGCGAAGGCCCTGCAAGCATGCATGAACATAAAAGGTTTCATAATAAGCTGCTGTAGTTCCTCCTCTCTTCCAATTTTGTATGACAAATATAGTTTTATTCAACTACGACTCAAATAATTAAGTTAGTGAATCATTTTGCTTTGACGACGTCATGAAATTCATAGTCCATTTTCCACTATTTGGCTAGATCTGATTAAATATTTTGTCACCACTAAGGCACAAAAACGAAACAAGACAGTTAACCAGCTTTATCACCTTGGAAAATAGTGTGAACCTCTGTTGTTCCTATCCTGAGCTGCAGCACGTCTCCTACATTTGGAGAGACAAAGGTAGACGTGTCAAATACGAGTGCTGAGAAGTAATGAGTGGCATAAAACAGAGTATAGCACGTCAACCCTTCGTCGCTTCAAATCTTTTGTGGCATACCTGACAGGTACTGATGGGATCCCCTCCAGAGCGCAGCCTGTCCGCCACAGGTTTCGGAATCATAGAGTACAGAAGATCATCGCCACGCTGTTTCCAGGAGTCTAGCTCTGCGTAACTCTTCTCCAGCTCCATGGAACGTTGTTCTGCTCGTTCAAACATGAGCTCCAGCCTGTAAAGCAGACGTTATAAGACACTTATTTCCTGGTCTCTGTCTAATTTGAGACTACCAATCTCATTTTTATGGGGATAGATACTTAGTTTAATTCATTTGGTGATTTCTGAGATGAAGTACAATGCTCATAAATTAAGGATAATTGCATAATGTGGTGCCACACAACGTGGCACTAAACAAAACTGGCGCTAATAGCATAGGCACATAGAGAACACACACGACACAGATCTGTAAGTCCACAGTATTGGTGATTACTTGAGAAAATCGTCCCGAAACACATGTGCTACAAAACGCCACTGTTTACTGCGCATGTACCCCGACATCAACATGGGATATGATCATCATGCGCACATACACAGGCCGCAGAACGGGTTGGCATATTCTGTATCAGATGGTCGAGCAGCTGCTGGGTTATAGCCTCCCATTCTTGCACCAGTGTCTGTCGGATCTCCTGAAGTGTTCTAGGGGTGTGAAGACGTGCAGCGATACGTCTACCGAGAGCACCCCAGACGTGCCTGATGGGGTTTAGGTCTAGAGACAGGCAGGCCACTTCATTTGCCTGGTATCTTCTGTTTCAAGGTACTCCTCCATGATGACAGCTCGATGGGGCCGTGCATTATCATCCATGAGCAGGAAGGTGGGACAAATTGCACCCCTGAAAAAGGCGGACATACTGGTGCAAAATTACTCCCCGATACACCTGACCTCTTACAGTTCCTCTGTCAAAGATATGCAGGGGTGTACGTGCACCGATCATAATCCCACCCCACACCATCAAACCAAGACTTCCATACAGTTCCTTTTCAAGATCATTAAGGGGTTGGTATCTGGTCCCTGGTTCACGCCAGACGAAAGCCAGGAGAGAATCACTGTTCAGACTATACTTGGACTCGTCAGTGAACATAACCTGGGACCTCTTGACACTAGGTTTAACGGGCTCTCCTGTGACCAGGGGTCAGTGGAATGCACCTTGCAGGTCTCCGGGCGAATAAACCATGTCTGTTCAGTTGTCTGTAGACTGTGTGTCTGGAGACAACTGTTCCAGTGGCTGCGGTAAGGTCCCGAGCAAGGCTACCTGCAGTACTCCTTGGGCGTCTGCGGGCACTGATGGTGAGATATCGGTCTTCTTGTGGTGTTGTACACTGTGGACGTCCCGTACTGTAGCGCCTGAACACGTTTCATGTCTGCTGGAATCATTGCCTTAATCTTGAGATCGCACTTTGTAGCACACGGAGGGCCCGTGTTCTGACCTACTGTGTTAGTCCAGCCTCCAGTTGCCCTAGTATTCTACCCCCCATAACGTCATCAATATGTGTTCTTTAAGCCATTTTCAACACACAGTCACCATTAGCACGCCTGAAAACGTCTGCACACTTACTCGCTGCACCGTACTCTGACATACACCAACACACCTCTGCGTATGTGGACTGTTGGCAGCGTCACTGTGCGACAACCGCAGGTCAAATGCACCCATGGTTATACCCCGAGGCGATTTAAACCCGCAAGCCGCCCACCAGAGCGTAGTTTCACCATGTATCAGGATTATCCTTGATTTATGAGTATGAGTGTATTTAGCACCTGGCGTGTGCCTACGGTGTTTACTCTCCTAAGTCAACTCCAAAAAATGTGATTTCCAGCATAATAAGGGATGAGAGCATTACTGAAATAAGATGTCTTGCCAAAAGTCTCCCGACGCACGAATGTTATATGACTCCAAGTGCACTCTTAGCGGTGCTGTTGTCAGGCACAAACATAGGAAAAGCACTAATATGCAATAAAAGCTCTGGTAGTCCCAAGAAATAAACTGACAATTGCCCGAACGTAGAAAACAATCATTAGACTTCACCATCATGTGTTTCGTAGGACTCCTTTCGTAGCACAAGTGCAGTGGTAGCGACAAATCTTGGTTACTCATCAAGGTTAACCCTCCACCCTATGTCACATGTCGATGGGTGCCACTCAAGGCTCTGTGTTGTCGCTCACCCTTTTTAACATTTGGTTAACGATATGCCAGTCCTCCCTCACTGTCACCTGGCGCAATACGCCGATGATACGGCGCTCTATACGACCGGCCCCAACACCGACCAGCTCATTGCTCGCCTCCAGAGGCAAGTGGACGCGACAGTGACATGGTGTCGTTCCATCAGTATTGCCCTCAATGCCACCAAAACTACGTCAGTCTATTTCGTTAAACGGCGCCCCATCCCCCACCACAACATCACTATTACAGGTGTCCAGATTCCATGGTCTCGTGATACCAAATACCCGTGTCTGATGGATAAAAACTGCCCTTCCATCGCCATGCGGAATATGTAAACCAAAAATGACTCAAGCTGATAAAAGTGTTGCCCTATTCACCAGCAGGGCATTGAACCTCTGCACCAAACTCCAGCTCTACCGGATGGTTGTCCACCCTTCCCTCACCGACGGCTCCATTGCGTGGGCTATGATTAGTGCCAGATGCAGACCCTCCAGCGCATGCAGAATAAGGTGCTTCGGTGGAGCCTGCATGCCCCTCCCCTCACGAAGGTAGTTACCCTCCAGGAAGAAACGGACATGGCCACACTCTCAAGACGTCCAGGCGACAGAAGGCAATGCGTCTCTATACCAAAGTAGAAGCCCTGCACGACACAGTCGCTGGATTACAAAACAGTGGCACAATGCTTCCCCAGCACTGGCGCAGACACCCTGTACCTCTCACCATCCATGAGGACTCCGATTCTGACCATGGCTAACGACAGTACTGTTACGGCAACTAATGAAGCGTTTGTGTTGATCTGACCACTCGATGGGTATCGACCATCGTAAACCATCACTTTGATACGTCCTGTAATTCGAAGTTACTTAATATTTGCCTGCAATCTGCACTTCCACCGTCATAGGATGGTGTGGCACGTAAGTCCCACAGCCACACCCTCAACGTGCACTCGAGTGATGTCTTGGGAATGACGTCATTGTAGAAAGGAGCAGTTTTACACTCCGCGAAGACAGTAAGACCGTAAGCAGCCGGTGCAGCTGTATTTCAACCTCCAACAAAAAAGAAGTACTAAAGTGAACTGTATGAATTTTTTATCAGCTATGATATCGTGCAAGTATTCCAAGAAAACTAGAAGGAAGAACGGAAGCGTGCTACAGTGACATCACATATACTAAATTACGAGCTCTTGTAAGTTTCTAAATATTGAAAAGCGAAATATATGTTCTACATTAAACTGCTCCTTCTTGTCTTCTCAAATGTCCCGAACATTGCGATGTTACATTCTTGAAAGTATCGACCATATATGGAACGCAGAAATGTGATTCAGACGGATGACGTCGGTCTAGAGGGATATTCTCAGAAGAATCCCAGTGGCCCTCTGGCTAAAAATCTTACAAGGAGAGACCAAGACGTTCGGATCACGGATTTACTTTAAGCTATGTACACTTATTGGAGTCCATTAGGACAACATACTTTGCAAGTGGAGGGCACTCTATTTAGGCGATTTCGAGAAAACTGGAAGAGAAGTTTTGTGTGTCATTAATGTACCGGTACCTTGTAACCCTGAGCACGAGATCGCAGCGGTCATATGGTTAGCGTTCAAGCTTTATGGATGCCCTCGCCTATTGGGCGTTCTTACAGGAATGACATGGCTGATGAAACTTTCACGATACCGTTAGCTTTCTGCCAGTTATTTGGGTAGTGGTTTCATTTATGCCCCAGCAGCTGGAGCTTACCAGGCAGGAGAAGATGGTGCTCTCGCTACGGACGCTGACGTGGAATACTGAACTGCGAATATATTGGCCGAGAAGACGTGCCCGTCCATGCGCCAGCCGTACTGCGGGAACTTACTACTCGTTTATTCTTTTCATTACAGTGTGGTCGCAGAAATGTTTCCTTTTCCTTGATGAATTTTTCCTTTTTTTGTTAGTAAAGTTCTAAAAATACTACTGTTGTGGTACAACATCTTAGTGGCTTGATTATTTAACTTCGGTTTTCTTTCTTCTTAGCTATAGCCAGTATAATGTTTAGTTGATTATTATAGAGGCGCACTAAAGACAGATATTTTCTTAGGGGTTTTGATATATAATGGTAATGACTGTCATAAGCCAAGCTATAAAACTCTTCGAATAAAATAAAAAAAATAAAGAAAAAATTCCGGAGTGGGCGATTCAGGGACAGGAAGAGGGAGGCATCGTGTCCAGCGTCAGGTTTCGACCCCTGCCCACCCGTTTCCCACCAGCCTGAATCTGACCGCTCTAGTTCCATAGAAAAAAGGAAAAAAACTCAGTGTAAAAAAAGGCTCCGTAAAAAAGGCTCCTTAAAAAAAGGCTCCGTAAAAAAGACTCCTTAAAAAAAGGCTCTTCTTAGCGGTGGCGTAGAACAGCTTTCAAATAATTTTGCAAATAATCTAATGTTGCCTGCAAAGCAGTCTGAATGGAAAACGCGATGCATGTGAGATTAGTGCAGCGTAACTGGATATAGCTACACAATACATGTGCACTGAAATGTACTGACGTTGATGAGACACTGATGTTCTCCGTGGATACATTAAACGCCAGTTCCCATCTAAGAGATATGTGAGAAAAGCAATGAGACTGACAACAATACGAGCGGTCTAACAACGCTTTGTTGTTCCACTTCTGTAGACCGGTGTGTCCACCCCTTCAAGATGCTCAGTCCGAGTTTCAGCTCCGTACAGCCAACGCATGAATTGCGACAGCATCGTCAGTGAATAGTGTTTTTGTTGGGTGTTACGATAATGGAAAATTGGAATTTAGAGCAAAGTGTTAAACTTGGGGGATCCACGATGTTGACATCTGAAAAGTTGAAACAGGACTATGGGGAGCATTCCTGATCATGAGCACAAGTTTTTCGCTGGCACGGAATTATTTTTGATGGCTTGAAGATGAGCATCACTCAGGGAGAACTTCAACTTCTAAAAACGACGAAAATTTCGAACGTGTGCGTGCTCTTGTGAGATCAGACCGACTTTAGACGATAAGGATGATGGGTGATCTGTTAAATACTTTCACCGTACATCAAATGTGAGCGAGGTTTTGCACATGTGAAAGGTTTGTGCCAAAATGGTGCCGAAAAACCTGACGACAACTGCGCAAAAGAACAGTCGAAGAAACGTGTGCGTTGATCGTCTGGGGAAGGTTGCCAATACCACAAATGGTCCAGTCATGTGATCATAGGTGTTGAATCCTGGATTTGTGAGTGCGATCCTCAGATAAAGCGGCAAAGTGGAGAGTAGCACAATGAGACATGTCTTCGAGCGAAAAAAGCTCGAATGAGCAAATCAAAGATCTAAACAATGCTCATTTGTTTTTTGACAGTAGGGGTATTGCGCTTAAAGAAGTTGTTCCTCCAGGATAAACTGTGAACGAAGTGTTTTACGCAGAACGTATGTGCAAGACTCAGGAAAATGGTGAATCGAGTGATCATCTTATTTTAGGTAGACTCTGTATGATTATATTTGACATTACAGACGAGTGGATGCTTCGTAACAATGCCCCATGTCACAAGGCCACTTGTTGTTGTTGTCTTCAGTCCTGAGACTGGTTTGATGCAGCTCTCCATGCTACTCTTCCCTGTGCAACGTTCTTCATTTTCCAGTACCTACTGCAACCTACATCCTCCTGAATCTGCTTAATGTATTCATCTCTTGGTCTCCCTGTACGATTTTTACCCTCCACGCTGCCCTCCAGCACTGAATTGGTGATCCCTTGATGCCTCATAACATGCCCTAGCAGCCGATCCCTTCTTCTAGTCAAGTTGTGCCACAAACTCATCTTCTTCCCAATTCTATTCAATACCTCCTCATTAGTTATGTGATCTACCCATCTAATCTTCAGCATTCTTCTGTAGCACCACATTTCTAAGGCTTTTATTCTCTTCTTGTCTAAACTATTTATCGTCCACGTTTCACTTCCATACGTGGCTACATTCCATACAAATACTATCAGAAACGTATATGGAAGGCTCAGGAAAATGGTGAATCGAGTGAGCCCTGACATTAGACACGAGTGGATGCTTCGTAAGAACGCCCCACGTCACAAGGCTACTTGTTGTTGCGGTCTTCAGTCCTGAGACTGTAACATCTATACTCGATGTTAACAAATTTCTCTTCTTCAGAAACGCTTTCCTTGCAATTGCCAGTCTACATTTTATATCCTATCTACTTCGACCATCATCAGTTATTTTGCATCCCAAATAGCAAAACTCATTTACTACTTTAATTGTCTCATTTTCTAATCTATTTCCCCCAGCATCACCTGATTACTACTACAGATATGTAGATGGTACCATCATTTTAATCAAAGGCACTAAAGATGACATCACCGAGTTGAATCAGTTCTTCAACAACTCCCACGAAAACATAAAATTCACAGTTGAACACCAAAAAGGTGACAGTATAAATTTCCTAGACCTTACCATTAGAATAAAGAACAACAGACATCAGTTTGAAATTTATCACAAGCCTACCACAACACATACCACAATCCACAATTCCTCTTGCCACCCCGCAGCACACAAAATGGCAGCATTTCGGTACATGATTAATAGAGCTATCCAACTACCACTCTCAGATGATAAATGTGATCAAGAAATTGAAATAATAAAACAAACAGCTATTGAAAATGGTTATAACAGCTCCATAGTAGACACCCTGAAACACTCAATAATGGCAAAGGAATCGCAACACAAAAAACAAAAAGAAAATAACATCTTCCATACAATCCCCTTTCTGGGTAACATTTCATACCAGATTGCCAATGTCTTCAAACGGAAAGGCATAAGCATATCCTTTACAACAGACAACAAGATTGGACAGAAGTTACCCCACAACATCTACACACGAAACCCACTTCATCACACAGGTGTGTACAAAATTGCATGTTTGGACTGTGACTACTTCTACATAGGCCAGACAGGCAGATCATTTGACATTAGGTTCAAGGAACACATGGCAGCACTAAAAAACAAAAAATACCACACATCGGCAATAGCCACCCACCTGCATGAAACAAAACACCATGTAACAACACAAGTATTAGCATCCTATATATCTAAAAAAAAAAAAAAAAAAGGCAGAAAACTAGACATCCTTGAAACACTCCAAATATACAAACATCAAATGAAACAACCAGAATCCATCTTAAATGACAAAAATGACAATATTTATAATAGTATCATCTCCGTTTTCATCAACTGCCTACACTCTTAAAAATGCACACACACACACACACACACACACGCACACACACACACACACACACACACACACACACACACACACACACACACCTAATATTTACCATAAATATTGGCAGCTACCAAGAGCACAAGAGATTGACCTCATTGACAGATAATTCATCACACCAACAGCTTGTACCCCTTGTCAGCTTAAAACTGTATGTACATCAACTACTGGCACAAGTGTATATCTATCTGCATATTTTATAGCATTAACAACAACCGAGTTAGAAAACTGCTGCGGAAGCAAAGGGAACTTCACAGCAAACATAAACATAGCCAAAGCCTTGCAGACAAACAAAAATTACGCGAAGCGAAATGTAGTGTGAGGAGGGCTATGCGAGAGGCTTTCAATGAATTCGAAAGTAACGTTCTATGTACTGACTTGGCAGAAAATCCTAAGAAATTTTGGTCCTATGTCAAAGCGGTAGGTGGATCAAAACAAAATGTCCAGACACTCTGGGACCAAAATGGTACTGAAACAGAGGATGACAGACTAAAGGCCGAATTACTAAATGTCTTCTTCCAAAGCTGTTTCACAGAGGAAGACTGCACTGTGCTTCCTTCTCTAGATTGTCGCACAGTTGACAAAATGGTAGATATCGAAGTAGACGACAGAGGGATAGAGAAACAATTAAAATCGCTCAAAAGAGGAAAGGCCGCTGGTCCTGATGGGATACCAGTTCGATTTTACACAGAGTACGCGAAGGAACTTGCCCCCCTTCTTGCAGCGGTGTACCGTAGGTCTCTAGAAGAGCGAAGCGTTCCAAAGGATTGGAAAAGGGCACAGGTCATCCCCGTTCTCAAGAAGGGACGTCGAACAGATGTGCAGAACTATAGACCTATATCTCTAACGTCGATCAGTTGTAGAATTTTGGAACACGTATTATGTTCGAGTATAATGTCTTTTCTGGAGACTAGAAATCTACTCTGTAGGAATCAGCATGGGTTTCGAAAAAGACGATCGTGTGAAACCCAGCTCGCGCTATTCGTCCACGAGACTCAGAGGGCCTTAGACACGGGTTCACAGGTAGATGCCGTGTTTCTTGACTTCCGCAAGGCGTTTGACACAGTTCCCCATAGTCGTTTAATGAACGAAGTAAGAGCATACGGACTATCAGATCAATTGTGTGGTTGGATTGAGGAGTTCCTAGATAACAGAACGCAGCACGTCATTCTCAATGGAGAGAAGTCTTCCGAAGTAGGAGTGATTTCAGGTGTGCCGCAGGGGAGTGTCATAGGACCGTTGCTGTTCACAATATACATAAATGACCTGGTGGATGACATCGGAAGTTCACTGAGGCTTTTTGCAGATGATGCTGTGGTGTATCGAGAGGTTGCAACAATGGAAAATTGTACTGAAATGCAGGAGGATCTGCAGCGAATTGACGCATGGTGCACGGAATGGCAATTGAATCTCAATGTAGCGAAGTGTAATGTGATGCGAATACATAGAAAGATAGGTCCCTTATCATTTAGCTACAAAATAGCAGGTCAGCAACTGGAAGCAGTTAATTCCATAAATTATCTGGGAGTACGCATTAGGAGTGATTTAAAATGGAATGATCATATAAAGTTGATCGTCGGTAAAGCAGATGCCAGACTGAGATTCATTGGAAGAATCCTAAGGAAATGCAATCCGACAACAAAGGAAGTAGGTTACAGTACGCTTGTTCGCCCAATGCTTGAATACTGCTCAGCAGTGTGGGATCCGCACCAGGTAGGGTTGATGGAAGAGATAGAGAAGATCCAACGGAGAGCAGCGCGCTTCGTTACAGGATCATTTAGTAATTGCGAAAGCGTTACGGAGATGATAGATAAACTCCAGTGGAAGACTCTGCAGGAGAGACGCTCAGTAGCTCGGTACGGGCTTTTGTTGAAGTTTCGAGAACATACCTTCACCGAAGAGTCAAGCAGTATATTGCTCCCTCCTACGTATATCTCGCGAAGAGACCATGAGGATAAAATCAGAGAGATTAGAGCCCACACAGAAGCATACCGACAGTCCTTCTTTCCACGTACAATACGAGACTGGAATAGAAGGGAGAACCGATAGAGGTACTGAGGGTACCCTCCGCCACACACCGTCAGGTGGCTTGCGGAGTACGGATGTAGATGTAGATGTAGAACCGATGTATTACCCCAACCTTTAATACACTCCTGGAAATGGAAAAAAGAACACATTGACACCGGTGTGTCAGACCCACCATACTTGCTCCGGACACTGCGAGAGGGCTGTACAAGCAATGATCACACGCACGGCACAGCGGACACACCAGGAACCGAGGTGTTGGCCGTCGAATGGCGCTAGCTGCGCAGCATTTGTGCACCGCCGCCGTCAGTGTCAGCCAGTTTGCCGTGGCATACGGAGCTCCATCGCAGTCTTTAACACTGGTAGCATGCCGCGAAAGCGTGGACGTGAACCGTATGTGCAGTTGACGGACTTTGAGCGAGGGCGTATAGTGGGCATGCGGGAGGCCGGCTGGACGTACCGCCGAATTGCTCAACACGTGGGGCGTGAGGTCTCCACAGTACATCGATGTTGTCGCCAGTGGTCGGCGGAAGGTGCACGTGCCCGTCGACCTGGGACCGGACCGCGGCGACGCACGGATGCACGCCAAGACCGTAGGATCCTACGCAGTGCCGTAGGGGACCGCACCGCCACTTCCCAGCAAATTAGGTACACCGTTGCTCCTGGGGTATCGGCGAGGACCATTCGCAACCGTCTCCATGAAGCTGGGCTACGGTCCCGCACACCGTTAGGCCGTCTTCCGCTCACGCCCCAACATCGTGCAGCCCGCCTCCAGTGGTGTCGCGACAGGCGTGAATGGAGGGACGAATGGAGACGTTTCGTCTTCAGCGATGAGAGTCGCTTCTGCCTTGGTGCCAATGATGGTCGTATGCGTGTTTGGCACCGTGCAGGTGAGCGCCACAATCAGGACTGCATACGACCGAGGCACACAGGGCCAACACCCGGCATCATGGTGTGGGGAGCGATCTCCTACACTGGCCGTACACCTCTGGTGATCGTCGAGGGGACACTGAATAGTGCACGGTACATCCAAACCGTCATCGAACCCATCGTTCTACCATTCCTAGACCGGCAAGGGAACTTGCTGTTCCAACAGGACAATGCACGTCCGCATGTATCCCGTGCCACCCAACGTGCTCTAGAAGGTGTAAGTCAACTACCCTGGCCAGCAAGATCTCCGGATGTGTCCCCCATTGAGCATGTTTGGGACTGGATGAAGCGTCGTCTCACGCGGTCTGCACGTCCAGCACGAACGCTGGTGCAACTGAGGCGCCAGGTGGAAATGGCATGGCAAGCCGTTCCACAGGACTACATCCAGCATCTCTACTATCGTCTCCATGGGAGAATAGCAGCCTGCATTGCTGCGAAAGGTGGATATACACTGTACTAGTGCCGACATTGTGCATGCTCTGTTGCCTGTGTCTATGTGCCTGTGGTTCTGTCAGTGTGATCATGTGATGTATCTGACCCCAGGAATGTGTCAATAAAGTTTCCCCTTCCTGGGACAATGAATTCACGGTGTTCTTATTTCAATTTCCAGGAGTGTATATGCAACATGCAATCTTAAGACTCCTTGCCATGTAAATGTTTGCTCTCATAATCACTCTTTCGTCTCTCTCTCTCTCTCTCTCTCTCTCTCTCTCTCTCCCTCCCTCTCTCTCTCTCTCTCTCTCTCTCCCAATCAAAGAGTGTAATGTATGTATGACTATACTGTTGTACCCAATATGATCATTGTAATTAAGTCTGTAACATTTCACCTAATTGTTATCGACATGTATGAAGTTTAAGTCATTTTAACATTTCACCTGATTGTATAACGAGTATGAATGTTTAGCGGGTTTAGCTTGTCAGAATTGGATTTATATACGACCTGAAGTACACACACATATATTTGACACCTCAAAACAAACACCGCCAAATGCTTAAAGCAATTGTTCTGTAATAATGTTTTTACGATGTATACTCTTTGCACTTTGCGATTATGTCTTCTCTTCTGCTATACGATCCTTACACCCAGCTGATTTCTGACGCCATATTTGTTTACAAATGTGGCAGTATACATGTGATGTGTTACGACAGCAAAAGGAACCTGTGACCACTGAAGGTACTGTAGTTTACTTATTTAATGTTTACCATTTGATATCAGTTTAATTTTTTTGTCAAAAGTAATCCTAAACCATATTCTGAAATAGTGTCTTGTTTCTCCACTAGGCAGTGTCACAAGTTCCTCCAAAAATCGTAACACAACACACACACAAATGTAATACTTACTTATGTAAATCCACCCGGTGATGGAGGTTTAAACCTTCGAAACGCGTCGTGGAAATAAATAAAAACGGTGACTGGTAACAGTGAACTTGTTGTTTCATTTAATTAACATCACTGAATTTTTGACCTCAAAAGGGATTCCTGTTGTTCCACAGCCCTCCTTATTCACCTGATATGGTTTCTCGTAGTTTTTTCTTTCCCTGAAATTGAAAATGTCTTAAAAGGACTCCGGAGAACGTTCATAGAATGTGACTGAATTTTTAAAGACCCTACCAGTTAGAGCCTTTCAACGCTGCTGCCAAGACAAAGATGACTCCGTCGGTGTACAGCTTCCGAAGGGAACTACTTTGAAGGGGACAATACTGTTGTTGAAAAAATTAAAAACTGTGGTAGATGTAAAGCCAGTCTCATTATTTTTTCCATACATCTTGTGAAAGGGATATTTCTAGCTGCACATGTATACAGCGTCCCTGGACAGACTTGGACTAGGTATGTTACGTGCTGTGCTGTAGTGCACTGTACTTACTTGGAGTAGTGCTGCCAGCCAGTGAGCACCATCTCGCGGCTGAGGCCGTGCAGGTTCAGGTCGTTCAGGAACAGGCCCATGTTCATCAGGTCGTCCAGGTTGTTGATCCTGCAACAGAGTTTAGTGTTCCAGACGGCGCTAACTTCTCTTATCTCGATGTCCTGCTTTTGTTACACTGTCCCAGAAATTACTCGCCTGCACCGGGATGCTGGTATCACTGTATTTCATTTGATGCTCAAAGGCGAGACAGCATTCGCTGACAACTGATATACTTGGCTGCACCAGCAGGATACAACACTTGTGATCATTACTTACCCGTAGAACAGTTATCATAACTTGTCGAACTTCCGACGTGCCACGTTCCCACGATGTATTGCATATAATTCTTTTTCGGAACTCTGCATTATATTTCACGCAATACAGTAGATTTAATTACGGCGGGGGCACAGATACAAAGTGGAAGCTTTTTCGAAGCACTATTCCGATATGACACCACCGCACGGAAGGTATGCGAGTCTGGTTTCTTCATCATTGCTACCGGTTCCCTCTGCAGGTGGTGTCGATTTGATTTGCAGGGCGCAACCGATCCGCCGTTCTGCGTATCTGTTATTTTTGAAAACATCCCACAGATGTCTCAGTTGTTCGACGAGGCTTGATTTCTGAGACGGAGTAGGTGCTCTGTGTAGCTGTGTACTAAGCAAGGACCTTCTTTGTGGTGTGGTGATGATGGTTTGTGGCATGCGGTTAGAGAATATGGGCGGAATTCCTGCAGATATCGCGTCCCAGTGATCCATCCGCACTTTTATTAACCACAAAGTCATTTTATTTCCATCATGAACTTTATACTTACATGCATCGAGTTGAGATGCTGCAAGAATTCATGAAGTTCGACCATCCCACGTGGACAAACTACAAATGTGTAAACAACATACCGAAAGAAACATGTTGGCATATGTGTGGCAGCTTCTAGTGCTCTGACCTCGAAATACTACGTGTGTAAATTGCCACCTACTGATAATAACGAGCTGCCCAAGGCCACACCTGTTTTTTGTTCATAATGTTTCCTGTCGAAGATAAAGTAAGTGGACGAGAGGACGTGCCGAAATATCTCCGTAATACCAGGCTCGAACTTAATTCCAACAATTCTTTAAGCGGTATTGTGGTGAAGAGAGAGACCACATCAAAACTAATCGTGATATTCGTGTCCTGAAGTCGCATTTCATCGAGATAATGCACGAAATTAATGGTTGCGAATGTGGTATTCGCACTGCTTGAAGCACCAATTGCTTCAGATACTTCACCAGCACGTACGTGCGACCTGAGATGTTCTTTACGGCACTGGTCAACAAAAATGTGCTTTTTATAGTTACAAGAACAATACACACTTTTTCTGTAAGATAATTCGCTCCTAAATCCATACCTAATTTAAGAATTCCTGAACCGGCTCCGTTTTCATATAATAAAGGGTTGTTTTAGTGTTTACGGTTGCCAATGTATTTTACAGAATGTTTAAAAATCTTGTGAAAAACGCCTGGAGGTAATAGATCAAGTTATGGGGAAGAACGTTTGTTAGAGAAGTGTTGGCCTCTGCTTCTCAGCACCGCAAGGCGTCGTTTTATACACTGCTGGCCATTAAAATTGCTACACCAAGAAGAAATGCAGTGTATTCATTGGACAAATATATTATACTAGAACTGAAATGCAATTACATTTTCACGCAATTTGGGTCCATACATCCAGAGAAATCAGTACCCAGAACAACCACCTCTGACCGTAATAACGGCCTTGATACATCTGGGCATTTAGTCAAACAGAGCTTGGATGGCGTGTACAGGTACAGCTGCCCATGCAGCTTCAACACGATACCACAGTTCATCAAGAGTAGTGACTGGCGTATTGTGGCAAGCCAGTTGCTCAGCCACCATTGACCAGACGTTTTTAATTGGTGAGAGATCCGGAGAATGTGCTGGCCAGGGCAGCAATCGAACATTTTCTGTATCCAGAATGGCGCTTACAGGACCTGCAACATGCAGTCGGGCATTATCCTGCTGAAATGCAGGGTTTCGCAGGGATAGAATGAAGGGTAGAGCCACGGGTCATAACACATCTGAAATGTAACGTCCACTGTTCAAAGTGGCGTCAGTGCGAACAAGAGGTGACCGAGACGTGTAACGAATGGCACCCCATACCATCACGCCGGGCCATACGCCAGTATGGCGATGACGAATACATGCTTGCAATGTGCGTTCACCGCGATGTCGCCAAACACGGATGCGACCACCATGATGCTGTAAACAGAACCTGTATTCATCCGAAGAAATGACGTTTTGCCATTCATGCACCCATGTTCGTCGTTGAGGGGAGTACACCATCGCAGGCGCTCCTGTCTGTGATGCAGCGTCAAGGGTAACAGCAGCCATGGTCTCCAAGCGAATAGTCCATGCTGCTGCAAACGTCGTCCAATTGTTCGTGCAGATGGCTGTTGTCTTGCAAACGTCCCCATCTATTGACTCAGGGATCGGGATGTGGCTGCACGATCCGTTACAGCCATGCGGATAAGATGCCTGTCATCTCGACTGCTAATGATACAAGGCCGTTGGGATCCAGCACGGCGTTCCGTATTAGCCTCCTGAATCCACCGAGTCCATATTCTGCTAACAGTCATTGGACCTCGGCCAACGCGAGCAGAAATGTCGCGATACGATAAACCGCAATCGCGATAGGCTACAATCTGACCTTTATGAAAGTCGGAAACGTGATGGTACGCATTTCTCCTCCTTACACGAGGTATCACAACAACGTTTCACCAGGCAACTCGGGTCAACTGCTGTTTGTGTATGAGAAATCGGTAGGAAACTTTCCTCATGTCAGCACGTTGTAGGTGTCGCCACCTGCGCTAACCTTGTGTGAATGCTCTGAAAAGCTAATCATTTGCATATCACAGCCTCTTCTTCATGTCGGTTAAATTTCGCGTCTATAGCACGTCATCTTCGTGATGTAGCAATTGTAATGGCCAGCCAAGGTCGATGAGAATTCGCCGAACTAGTGGGGTCTGCTGCATATCCGTACTACCTACTCCAGTAAATTGATAGAGTGATATTCGACAAGAAAACATTGAGAATGGGCGTGTCTTAGCGGAGAAAGATATTTTAGAAGCTCGGGCTACCGTCTTCAACGTGGAGCAGGTCGACTGGTTTGTAGGCAACACACACAGCTAACGAAAGCCACAGAGAACTTACGCCCTGACGCTTTTCAGGGAATATTCAATTATTAAAGATGTCTGAAGCCGCCGGGAAGCGTTGGCGAACACTTCGCCATTAAAAAAAGTTCTTCCCCACGACGTGATCTATCATTCCTAGACGCTTGACGCAATTTTAGGAAGACCCAATAATAATCTGACAAAAGGATATGTTCTGGCAACAAGACTTAAAATAATTGTTAGTACACAAAGGAGATCACAGACATTAGTATCAGAGTGAAATATAGTTGAGAACCATAACTACAAATACGAAGAGCTTTCAATAAGCGATGTAAAATATTCTTTTCTGATAGCACGTTGATTTTATTCAGGATTCAAGTACACCACATTATGTTGTGACTGACAATTCGCAACTTTTCACAAACACAACATTTATTGATGCAAGTTTACAAGTTTGATGACTGAACAACAAACGAAAGGAAACATTAACGATGCCAGTGAAAGACTCCTAATTGAGGCAAACAAAAGTTCACTTCTAATTTTCCACAAAGGTTCGTGGTAACACACACACACTATTAACAGTCCAATTCTGAGACGAAGCCGTAATCTTCAAAGTAAACGAGGTCGGCATCCCGAACTTTGGTGATGCTTCTAGCCCCTAAATAGCTGTCTCCAGCCAATCAGGTTTTGGCGTAGTGATATTTCCTGCAGGGCGTGACTCGAATTCCCCATGTAGAAAGTAGTGTTCGGAATGTCTGTTTCCATTATCTTGTATGTAAATAACCGTTATTTTACCATAGTGCTTCTGGTACGCCTTGGACGTAGACAACCTCGTCCTCTGCGATGTAATACGGGTTGCTGGCCCTCAGGGCCTACCTTGGCTCCGGTATAACACTTTGCCCGTACTTTTGGCCACAAAACTTTGTCTTTCAACATATGCCACATTGCTGGGAGGGCCTGTATGCCCACATGGTACCATCCTACTTGTCGATGTCGTAGTCAACAGCTTGCTACATCAATAAATTCAACATGTACACAATGCTTCCAGCGGAGTGCATCCTTCGTTGAACCAAGCAGGTGGAAGGTGTGCGATCCAAGCTGTAGGGTGGACGAGGAAAAACAGTCCAATGAAAACTCGTGAACTCCTCTCGGGTAGCAGACTTGTGTGAGGCCATGCGTTGTCAAGGAGAATGAGAAGTTCGTTTGTATTTCTGTGGCGACGGGCACACTGAAGTCGTTCTTCAATTTCCTGAGGGTAGCGCAATACACTTCAGAATTGATCGATACACCTCGAGGGAGTACATCAAATAGAATAACCCCTTCAGAGACCCAGGACACGGGGCCTGCGGCTTTAAACATTTTCTGCGGAGGAGAGGTGAAATGAAATGATCGTATGGCATTGTTGGCCTGGAGGCCCCATTCGGGGGAGTTCGGCCGCCGTATTGCAAGTCGCTTTTAGTTGGCGCCACTTCGGTGACTTCCGAGTCAATGATGATGAAAATGATGATGGACACACAACTCCCAGTCCTCTGGCGGGAATCGAACCCGGGTCCCCTGCGTGGTAAGCGGTACCGCTAACCCAACGCTACGGAGGCGTCGGAGGAGAAATGTTGTGTTTCAATATTACGCCTTATTTCTTTTTTGTTTTGTTCAGCGCCCTTCTGATTGATTCGATGCGGCCCTTGTGCAGAAGCCACAATGACTTGCACAGCAAGCACAATGATGCTTCCCACACAAAGCTTGAAGTCAGTAAGACAAGACAACATTTACAAACAAGGGGTCAGCAAGCACTGGTGAGGCTCCTATCTCCGTTCTACGTAATGGTGCGCGTAGACAGCTTTCGAGCCCCCTTAACAATCACTCTATAGCTTAGAAATTTTTCCAGAGTATTTAAAGCACTCACGAGTCTTGCCCTTACTAAAGAAAGGTAAGGCGGAAAAACTACAAGTCAGTTTCATTGTTGTCTTTATTCTCAAAAATAATTGAAGCAATCATGAAAGACTTATATCAGTAAATGCAATCTTTTTAACGATGCACACTTTGGTTTCCGATGAGGAAAAAGTACAATATCGGCCATTACACAGTTCCCAAAAGTGGAACCTGAAGCTCTTGACGAGGATGACTATCATACAGGGATATTCTGACTTCTCCACTGCTTTTGACACTTTTATCATAAAACACTACTAAACAAGCTATAAGTGCTAAACATGAGAGGAATAGCGAACGAATGGTTCTTGTCTTACCTGAAAAATGGTATTCAAAAGTTAGCGATATTCGCACATCTATTGACGATAAAGTTTTAGTAATACTGGGTGGTTATAATTCGTCTACTCACGAAGCTCCAGTGTGGGCTGTAATTATCGTATGGCAGCGAAATTTCGTAGATATGCTAATGTCTTAATTCGGAACCGGCTGACGCTGTATATGGTTTATATGAGCGGTATGACATCCTTGCTGTCATTTGACAAGCAATAACGTGAGTGAACAGTATGGCAGTCGAGAAGAGAGACCGAGCGCAGTTATTGAAACTGTTTCGTGTGAACAGCAGCAATAACAGTACTGTATTGAGAGAGCATCAGAGGCTGAAAGATTTGAGGAGAGGTCCGATGCCATTAAATGGTTTAAAGAAGATGATAATGAAGTTCGAAAAGACGAGTGAGCTTGGGGTGGCACCCGAAAGAGAAAAGTGTCTAGCCAGGTGGAACTTATTGACGAGCTTGCTGTTGCTGCAACCGACCATCCAGCACGTGCCTGACTCAGTTTTCCTAGTTGACTGACGAGATCAGTTGAATAAAAGTGGCCACGGTCATCTTTCTGAGCAGACTGGAACTCTGCAAGGGGCACAGCAGCATCTTCGCAGTCCGGGAGTCCTTTGAGTGTTTGTCGATCAACAAAACCATTTTTTGTATTCTATATTATTTGAAATGTGCTGTGTGTATCAAGGAACATTATACAGTAAGGACCAAAGGAATGAGACAGCGCAACTGTTAGGACACCAATCTCATATTATGGAGGATGGAGTGCTCTGCCTGGCTACCATGATTTGGGTTTTTTTTGTGATTTTCTTAAGTCATGGTCATAGCCGACTAACTGTCCTGTGCTCATAAAGCATGTTATGTATTATGTATCTTGTATGTTTTGAGCTAATAATTTGCATTTTACGATCTTGACAATATCTATACCACAGTGACCTGATCCTTACATGAACAAAGGTAGATAAATAAATAAATGAATAAAATGTCGTTCCCCTTGTGTATGATGAAAATATGAAGTTTAAGTGAGACTTTGTGCCAAAAAAAAAAAAATTCATCGAAACTCTTCTTTCCATCTTCCTTACACCGTGCTTCATCCGTTCATTTGTCTTTTGGCCATGGTTGTGTGTGGGTGTGTTTTCTGAATTGCACAATTTTATTATATTTATTTGTCATTTACAGTTGATTACAGGAAATTTTAAACGTTTTAGGCATCCTTGACATAATAGTTGCGACTGAAAGGTATTCTAGCATACGTTTTGTAATTAATCTCTAACATGTTTACATCAAATGCAAATAAAAAGCAATATCAAGCTATTTATAATAGAGATTACGGTATCTAGTGTTGAAATGATGGATTATCTTCATCCTCCCCTCCTCTTCTTTTAAATGGTGCTTACTACGGTGAACATTATTGAAAACTTACAAAACCTCCAGATGATGACAGTTTATTCTATTAACCACCAATAACAATCCCTCAGACTAAAATGACATAATCCTTTATGGACTTCAGGGATGAAGACCGTCGTAGCACTTGGCAAGCATCGTAGAACAATTTAGATGTGGAAAATATTTCATTTGAGGAAAATAATATTGTGACACTTGAGATGCCGGCACTGTAGCTCAGCATGTCCGGTCGGAAGGCTGCTCGCCCTCTGTAGTAAAAAACTGAATAAAGGAATCAACGATCAACTTGAACGGAGGTCTTGTGATGTCCTCCCAGACCATACACAACGAACAATACCGAACAAAAACAAAAAAAGAGACAAACTTTTCTTTTTTTCGCTGAGAAAGTCATGCACAGGGGACGCGGGAGGGGCCGGGGGTAATTAACTCCGCTAGTGAGAACTCACTTTGCTTTCTAACATGACAAGGAACGTACAATCACATAGCCTGCATTTTTTATGGTCTAAAAACCTGTAAAACTGCCACTAAATGGCATAAAAATATCTACAAAATCACGTGAAAGTGATATAAGAGATAATTAAAGAGAATTATAATATGAAAAAAGTAATGAAGAACTTTATAGGAGATTGGAATTGAAACTGCGAAAAGGATAATTAATTTAAAATAACTATAATTCTTCTAAGATGCACGAAAATTATTCTATAGCTATTTTATAGCTACTGTAGTACATGACAGGCAGAATGCAAAGGCTCTCGAAAGTAAAGGAATATCTGTTGTCGGACGGTATGTACTTGTTAGAAAAATCTTTCAACTGTTGCTGAAACAACTGGAGCTTTTACTTGATATTTTCATTTAGTTTCGAAAACGAATCTTAAAAACTACACATACTATCGACATTTCATAAATTGACATTATGTTTGGTATAATACCCATGCAAAGTATCGATACGTACACCTGACACAAGTTAACAATAATGACGTGACGATGACATTAAGCAGATGACCAATCGATTTATTTTCAATATATACGAATACAGTCTTCAGTAACATTGCTGCGTTTTTCCTAGAGGCACACTAACTGGTCTTTCTTGCAAATATCAAAAGGATGAAGTAATGTGCTATAAATGGACACTAAACGCAAAGATGTTAAAATGAGGTAAATCTGAAACTGACATCATCTCTGAAAAATTAAAGTACAGTATCTATAGGACGAACAATCCAAAATTAAGTTTATGTTTCCATAAACACAATATTCGGGACATTAGTACTTGTGAGCAACTCATAAACAAAAAACAATCACATGTCAGCAAATTCCAAGCATTACTAATAAGCTATAATAAAATGCAATGAAACTACTGCGTACGCAAAACGAAAAGGTCTCCCCCCCCCCCCACTCGTCGTTCCCAAGGCTATCAGGGTAACAAAACAAAAACAAGTGCATGACAAAAAACAGTTCATCAAAGCTTATTCCTTCAAAATTCAGATAATTTTTAACAACTGTCAGGTGCTAATTTACAGAAGCATGTTGTAATACATTTCTTTTTATTTGTTTGAAAGGGTGTTCACTTGTACTATGTGGCTATTGATCGATACTTGTCATTGACAGTACGAGGGCGTCGTATAACAGCTTTAATTTAATTAATTCCATAGTCACTACTGAAAATAAGTACCACATTAGAACTTGAACGTCTCTACAATGCATTGCCAGGAAAATCACATGCGTCAGCTGGATGATATGGTGCGAGAGTGTTGTAGGTGGTGGACCAAGATTTTCTCAAATTTTCCACAATAAAAATACCTTGTGAGCGAGCAGTGGCGCATGAAAAGGGTTTATTTAGAATTTTATAAGTTGTAAAGTATAAAAAGTGTAGCGAGTAGGATGAAAAAATGAGTGATATATGTAAGTTTTTTCGACCACACGAACGAATGAAGACAGAAGATGAAAGTGAGAGAATCGATAAATATACTGCCTGCAATGAAAAGTCACAAGGAAAGGATGAGTCAAAGTCAAATACCATTTTTACAAATCCCAGAAATCATACTGATTGGGAAAATATAGACTTCGCCAGTACCACAGTTGGCTTCAAGTACTTTGATCAAAACGACAGTAGCCTCTTGATCAGTATTTCCGACGTCGGAAATTGCTTTGAAGAACAAAGGAGACTGACGATTCCCTAAAGTATAAGATTTTCCTGAATTTGTGGCAACCTGACAAAAATTATAGTTTCAAGAATGACGTAGATGGCATAAGGAGAATATTTCGGTTAGACTGACTGCATTATATCCATGCTTAATTTTTTCTAAAGCAAACCGCATTGGTAGTCATTATAGCGCATTCATAATCCATTCATTCACGGGTTTCAAAAAAATTCACGAATTTACAAAAAATGCATTTGCATATAAACAAAACTAAGTGTGTAAGAGAACTTATCAATGAGACTTTTGCAAAATTAGTACAAAATAATTGCGCAACCAAATCAATAACTGTTTCTTGAACATCGTTTATGCGTTACATGACTTGCCTTTTAAGTGTAAAAAAATTTCAAATGCTGTTTTTGATGCTTCTTTGCTGTTTAGACTTCATTGCGGACACAACTTGAAAGAGGCCCTAAAATGGCACCTACACTCCTGGAAATTGAAATAAGAACACCGTGAATTCATTGTCCCACATTCCTGTGGTCAGATACATCACAGGATCACACTGACAGAACCACAGGCAGATAGACACAGGCAACAGAGCATGCACAATGTCGGCACTAGTACAGTGTATATCCACCTTTCGCAGCAATGCAGGGTGCTATTCTCCCATGGAGATGATCGTAGAGATGCTGGATGTAGTCCTGTGGAACGACTTGCCATGCCATTTCCACCTGGCGCCTCAGTTGGACCAGCGTTCATGCTGGACGTGCAGACCGCGTGAGACGACGCTTCATCCAGACCCAAACATGCTCAATGGGGGACAGATCCGGAGATCTTGCTGGCCAGGGTAGTTGACTTACACCTTCTAGAGCACGTTGGGTGGCACGGGATACATGGGGACGTGCATTGTCCTGTTGGAACAGCAAGTTCCCTTGCCGGTCTAGGAATGGTAGAACGATCGGTTCGATGACGGTTTGGATGTACCGTGCACTATTCAGCGTCCCCTCGACGATCACCAGAGGTGTGCAGACAGTGTAGGAGATCGCTCCCCACACCATGATGCCAGGTGTTGGCCATGTGTGCCTCGGTCCTATGCAGTCCTGATGGTGGCGCTCACCTGCACGGCGCCAAACACGCATACGACCATCATTGGCACCAAGGCAGAAGCGACTCTCATCGCTGAAGACGACACATCTCCATTCGTCCCTCCATTCACGCCTGTCGCGACACCACTGGAGGCGGGCTGCACGATGTTGGGGCGTGAGCGGAAGACGGCCTAACGGTGTGCGGGACCGTAGCCAGCTTCATGGAGACGGTTGCGAATGGTCCTCGCCGATACCCCAGGAGCAACAGTGTCCCTAATTTGCTGGGAAGTGGCGGTGCGTTGCCCTACGGCACTGCGTAGGATCCTACGGTCTTGGCGTGCATCCGTGCGTCGCAGCTGTCCGGTCCCAGGTCGACGGGCACGTGCACCTTCCGCCGACCACTGGCGACAACATCGATGTACTGTGGAGACCTCACGCCCCACGTGTTGAGCAATTCGGCGGTACGTCCACCCGGCCTTCCGCATGCCCACTATACGCCCTCGCTCAAAGTCCGTCAACTGCACATACGGTTCACGTCCACGCTGTCGCGGCATGCTACCAGTGTTAAAAGACTGCGATGGAGCTCCGTATGCCACGGCAAACTGGCTGACACTGACGGCGGCGGTGCACAAATGCTGCGCAGCTAGCGCCATTCGACGGCCAACACCGCGGTTCCTGGTGTGTCCGCTGTGCTGTGCGTGTGATCATTGCTTGTACAGCCCTCTCGCAGTGTCCGGAGCAAGTATGGTGGGTCTGACACACCGGTGTCAATGTGTTCTTTTTTCCATTTCCAGGAGTGTATATTTTCATAGAACGCCAAATGATTTAGATTCTGGAACAAATTGTGTAATTTTACGTTATGAATTATCCCTCAGGTTCTGTATGAGTGGGAACACGACATACTTTCCACGTAAATGGATTTGAAAATCGGTGTTGAATCTTGTAGAATTGGTTCAAAACTGTAAAATATGGCAAGTGTTATCTATAGGAATTTTTTAATTCCGTCATAACAATCAATTAAGAAAATAGGACTTATGATGGGAAAATAACGTAAATGGTGGGAAAAATTAACATCTAGCAATGTAAAAACATGTTTTTCAGTAATTATGTTGTTAGCTTGTTTATAACATTGACCATGCACTAAAAGTGCGCTGTATAAAGCAAAAGAAGAAAATGTTGACTACATGACAATGTCTCAAAATTTCTAAATCACACGCACGTGGAAAATGATTTGCCCCTACTGTCATAAAAACCTGTGTGCGTCCCTAATTGCTGACGTATTTTTTGCAGACATTTTGGACTTTGAAAGAACATTACGACACTTGACAAGCATCTTAGAGCAATTTACTTGTGGAAACTACTTACGTATTTTACATAATACAAGATACTCCCACCACATACATTTTTGGATTACTTCTGAAAATAGTGAAAAAATTCAGATCGTACAGATATATTTGAGCACAGCTAAGATAGCGGCTTTGGGGATACATTGGACTGACTGTTTTATTTTAATTCCTGCTAAATATTACTTTATGGTTGTTTTGTTGTAATGACCACCACCGTTCCAACAGATGAAGTGTGGCTTTTTTGGGAGTTGACTGACGTCATAAATATAGCATGGCTCATCACAGAAAAAGGGGGTGTGGCTTGTGGCCTCACGGATGGGGCACTGACCTAGATCATGTGACATAAAAAATATAAATGAAGTATGACAGAGGCCCCATAGATATATTGCTTATTTTATACGTGTGGCGACAAGAAGATCTCTCAGCAAGCAGAATAACTATTGCAGTCGCTGAGTAATATCTCACCTGTTGCGTAGCCTTCGCGGTGGGTAAAGCAACTTTGCCTTGGTCTTCTCATAGCTCCCTCAATGTTACCTGCTAGTTGCTTATCAGACCACATGGACCCAGTTGCCAGCTTCTCGTCTAGAAAAGTCTCAAATGTTACTATAGATCTTCTGAATATATCTCGGAGCTGTGTGTCTCTACATGTGTGTGTTCAGTTTACGATCTTTCATTACGTTTACGTAGCAGTAAAATCTTGCTTTCGGTTTATGGTGAAGGATACTGGAGATGAGTTTCGTCCATTTGGGGTCAACATTACTTCCTATTTTCCCGTAAAAACGAACTTACTGTTTGCGTATGGTATTTTTTGGAGCTGTTTTTTAGTTTTATGTAAATATATCCATTTTTATAATTTATGCTCCATATATTGTTAAAGATCTTTTTCACTTTTCGGTATAATCCCACTGATAAAAGTCTGTCAGAAATGATAATACATTCAGATGCTTAATCGTAGACAAACTGGCTGTTGTGATTATGAACCTTTATTTGTCGTAATGTATTTTCTTATATTATATTTTAAACATTTTGTGAGATTTGGAAAGGTATTTTTATTTTTCTGATTCTTACCCTCAAGGCTTCTGCCTCTACCCTAGCGGCTAAGTTCAATTCTTCCAGACATTTAAGTAGTTCAAACATTGTAATGTTGCATACCTGGTGTTTAACTGGATCGTTTTGTCCCTAATATTTGACAAACGGTTTTCAAGAAATATTTGGAAGCCAGTTTCTTCTACTACTTCTTTCAGTACAATAATTTGTTCTGTTACTGTTTCAGAATTTTCTGTCATTATTGTGTATCACTTGCAAAAGCTAAACAGTCTATCCCGTACCATTGTCCTCAGTTACAATACTTAAAGTATTAAGCAGATTCTTAGCGTCATTCGTGTATTATTTTTGCTAACACTCAGAGGAGGGGACCCATCGCTCAGCCGAATTTCTGTTTTGATTGAAAGTGGTGTAGAGAAACATTCTTGTGGCATAAATTGAGTATTGTGCTTCCTAACTTAGACTTGTCGATTTGAGCTCGAACTGTGTCTGTAAGCTCCTGTTGATTTTTTATTTATTTTTAACTTCTAGCATTGTTAAATAACCTTTATTCAACGAAAACAACATGCGTAAAACAGTCACCACTGCGAAATACAGTTTACAAAAAATATGAGAGTTGTTTTTCAGTTGTTTTGCACACAAAAGGAATCTTATTTGAGTTCGTATTTACTTTAGTTTGTATTCTTGATCGGCCCCATTTTCTTGTTAGTGAGCATCAGGCTGAGTGTGTAGACAGCCCATAATTATTGAAAGAAACGCTGTCTTGATCAGCATACTGCGCTCTTATAAAAACTAAAATTAAAAATAGTACAGTAATAGTTTTGTACAAGCATTTTTTGTGTTCTGAACTAGATTTTCTCCAGTTAATGATTCGTTTCGCCCTAAGGATAAAATGCGTTGTAGTTTCGCCTCTCTCGCTGGTCCTGAACGTTAACGAGAAAGAGCGAAAACAACTGCAAGCTATCACAACTCCAGTGCTTTTTAGAATTAAGGGAATGAGTGTCCTGCATTTAGCTTAAGAGGAGAGGCAACAGTAAGCAGAGCTGGCCAGTGACACATGAAGCATTTCCTGGAAGCGAGCGATGTTCGTGGCTGCAGCTCCATTCTCGGATTTCATTACCTGCTGGTTCTATGGCGAGCAGTAAAATTTATTACGCTATAAATTCCGGAGCACAGCGTAGGAAACGCGAAACCAGTAACTTTTAAAATCGCTTTACATGGCAATAAATCCGTCGTTCGTGCAACTCGTTATTCGTACTCACAGCTCTTGTGATGCAATGAAGTGTGTGCCCTTCTAATAACATACTAGTATACTAGTGAACAGACATCGGATTCAAGATACGATTGGTACCAATGAACTCTGAGTACTGCATAATGTCTCTACTGAATGATACTATAAACCTAATTTTAAATTTGTATGGCCGAAATCTACTTCTCAGTTTAAAGAGTTTGGCATTTATGGTACTGTTGTCTGAAATAAGCCCGCAAGAAGTACTGTCATGTGAGAATCGGGTTGCTCTAGTGTCAGACAAAATGGTTCAAATGGCTCTGAGCACAATGAGACTTAACTTCTGAGGTGATTAGTCCCCTAGAACTTAGAACTACATAAATCTAACTAACCTAAGAATATCACACACATGCATACCCGAGGCGAGATTCGAATCTGCGGTTGCGCGGTTCCAGACTGTAGCGCCTAGAACCACTCGGCCAGCACGGCAGGGAGTGTCAGACATTACCGTATTGAAATCTATAATAAAGTTTTCATATCGTAATATATTATGTTTTAAACAAAAGACGTTCTTAGGAAATATGAGATGTGCGATCGGAGTAAGAATTTCTTGACTCGCAACTCAATGTATTGAAAACAATATCGATTTTGATTCAATGTAAATTTTGAAATATTGTTTCATTCTGCACATTTCCTACTACTAATAATTATTGTTATGTTTGAAACACCATGTACTTCGAGCTCTATAACCTATCAGCCTGCTTTGCATAACCTGTACGTCAAACAGTTACACAATCAATTTAGTTGCTATTACACAGCAAATATGCAGTATTTATATTTGTGTGTGCTACAGATGCAGACAATGATCTCCTATCCATCGAAGCGCATATGATATGATAAAAAAGTTGTCTTTTATTACACAACAGCTGATACCGATACTGCCCTGTTGCTTATTTATCCTACTTATTTTGGGGAAAAAGAGAATGAAATGTGCCTACAAAGTGAAAACGAACTTAGTTTATTAACATGATTTTAAAAGTAATATACCGTATAAGTTTGTACAGTAAATTATTTTACAAATTCACTGTAACATTAACAAAAAATTGACGATATACGATATTTTTAGTTTTCCTTCAGGTACAAGAACAAATACAGAATGAGGTTATCCTACTGTTAAACATAACGTTGAAGAACCATAACTACCTAAATACTCTTACGTCTTACCTCATTCCATTCCCTACCCTCACTCTCTTCCCTAGAAGTGGTGACGGTGTGGCGGGCGGTGTGGCCGTCCGGTTCTAGGAGCTTCAGTCTGGAACCGCGTGAGCGCTACGGCGCAGGTTCGAATCCTGCCTCAGGCATGGATGTGTGTGATGTCATTAGGTTAGTTACGTTTAAGTAGTTCTAAGTTCTAGGGGACTGATGACACAGATGTTAAGTCCCATAGTGCTCAGAGCCATTTGAACCATTTTTGGTGAGGGTGTCCTCTTGGTCTACATGTTTCGACTGCCACCAATCAGACTAGCAACCACAAAAACTTCGAATTAGACGGTAATAGCGTTCGTATTCGATTATTTTCAGCAACCAGATGTTAGTTTGGTTGAAATTACTCCGAACGCACGGCAGCTATGCTAGAACACGCTCAGAAATTCTTGTAAGGTTCCTGTTGTTGGCTCCTTTCTTTCACCATCTACTTCACCTGTCTTCAAGGTCTATAATATTTATTTTGCAATCACCGCTAAGATATTAACTTAGCCAGCGTTCAGTATATGTCAATTCTGGTAGTTCGCTCTTTGCTTGACCACTGCTTTGGAATGTTTGTCTTTGGTGAGTCTTTGGTCATCAGCTAGTTTCGTGTCTTGGCAGTGCCAGATGGTCGCTTGTTCGAAAGGAAATCGGCCTTTCATTGTCGTTCTTCTTCTCAATAGTATAGCACTGCATTGGACAAAGTAGTTGTTTAGTACATTGAAATGGTAAGATGTGTCTGTTTCTGGGGCCATATTTGAAGGAAGGAACTGTTCTGATGAAGTTACTTTTCTTGGAAAGCCATTGTTTTAGATAATTTGTACAACGTGCAAGACTGTCGGTAAGAACGTTCAAATTATTTACTGTACTGAATGCTGACTTACCATTTGAGGAGGGGCAAGTCATGTTTTGTATCCATCGGCGTGCTATTATACTTCTGCGTATTCATATGCAATGTTGTGGGGTAGGAATAGTTGCCTAGTCTCACGTACTTTACGGCAGACATGACATTTCCCATGCGTTGGAGATACTACAACTCCACCTCAGGCCAGGTTTGTAATTTCGAACCTTGCTGTTCTCGTCATTATTTCTTGGCTTCTACGATACTAAGTGTAATAAACATATTTCTCATCCTGTTCGTGACCTTGCATTCTTGTGTTTTGTGCCGTCACTACCGCGGCAGGAAAGCGTTTGTAGCAATGCATTGCTGTGTGATTTTCTGTCGTCTAGGGCTAATATATCTCACCTGAAAGTGCGCAACCGCCGTGCTGAAACATCCTATCTACTGAGATAAGAAGGCCCGTTTTATCCTTTGCACTAACTATATGAAAGTGTGATGTTTGACTTATTTGGAGGTATTATTACGAGTCAGTGTTAGAAAGCTTCTAATGGCCGTCACATGTTTCATTTGCATAGGACTATAACGTGAGGGCTTGCTCATCAGTGCCTTTGAGACTGATTGATGTTTTTCACGAAACACACGCACACGAGTACACACACACACACACACACACACACACACACACACACACACACACACACAAACTCACAAAATAATTTTCATTTTAGGTAGTACATTTATACTGTATTGTATTTACTTTTGTTTAATCATTTATGTTTTTTGGAAATTTAAGGGATGTTGAAGGCGGTGACGATGTCCTAGAGCTCAAAATGTATGGTACAAAATTAATAAGTCTTTCGTCGCCTCAATAATAGATGGGTTACGGGTAAGCTTCCGTGGGGGCCCCTAATCCACATATGGGTGACGCTCTTCTTGTTCAAGTTGATATAATTCGCAGTTGGAATTTCCAAAGGATTTTGAAGGAATAAGCACTGAAATATAGCTACAGGATATACAAAAACAATATACACATAATACCATAGGTTTTATTCATTTATATTTAGGATTTTACATTATACTATGTCGCATGGTGTTCGTTAAAACACGCTAAACACATTTGAGGTGATTTTGGACTATTGGAACAATAGGTCGTAGCTTTTATTTACACTTTTCTTCGCTTCTAGGCGTTCTTCTTCTAGTGACATAGAGCGCACAGCCTTTGTATAGGCTTACTCTGCTGATTCTAGTTTTTTTTTCATGAATCTCTAAGTGGTGTTACGCGTTCCTTGTTTTATTTCTATTACTGCCGGACGTAGCATTTTCCGCGGAGAATCATTCGGTAACGAGACGTTCCCAAAATTTTCTTATTTCTGTTTTTGTATTTATGGCCTCTTGTACAAAGTGTGAGCATTTACTATACTTAATCCTAAAATCATATGTACAGCTAATTTCTGATAGCAATTGGCACCTTTCCGCATCGTCTAGTCGCTTTCTTTCATTATTATATGCCAGTAACGCCAAAGATTTCTGTTTCGGAGGACGACCGCGACGCATAGAATCCGAGCCTGACGTCATAATTGTTGCATGTTTTGTTGATAACACCTAACATCGCGAACGTTCCTCCATTTTAGCAATAAAATACCGTTGTCATCTTCACGTGCTATCATTTGACCTCTCCTCAATGGGTACGACATTACAAAACGTGGCATAATTTTTTTGTTGTACCGTACATTTCCAACGACACGCGTTTTGAATTTTAGACGTTTGACTGCTAATTGGCTCAAATGGCTCTGAGCACTATGGGACTTAACTTCTGAGGTCATCAGTCCCCTAGAACTTAGAACTACTTAAACCTAACTAAGCTAAGGACAGCACACACACCCATGCACGAGGCAGGATTCGAACATGCGACCGTAGCGGTCGCGCGGTTCCAGACTGTAGTGCCTAGAACCGCTCAGCCACACCGGCCGGCTGACTGCTAATTCATAGCTCGTGTAAAAGTTGTCAACAAACAACGTTGGCCCTTCATTTAGCAATTTAGCTGCGAGTTCGATGCAGACATTTACTTTCTTCCGCTGGTATCTCGTCCAGAATATGCTTTTGCAGACCATGTATACCTTTTGGCTGAGCACTGTTTGAAAATTTTTATAGCATAGTTATACGATTTCGTAGATATGTATTGCCTGAATCTAGTCGTCCCGTCCTAGAAAGCACTGTCTCGTGAAATACAGTTTCTTCTCCTGATGAAAAGACTGATAGTTGTCTGTCACTATTTTTAGGAGTGGTAGAACTTTTCCAAGGTCTTACCCTAGTCTATTGTTTTATTACTTGAGGAAATCAAGTTTGCTAACAGTAAATCAAAACGATTACGGGTCCGCAGCTCGTGGTCTAGTGGCTACCTTTCCTACCTCTCGTTCACGGGATTCGCTACCCGGCCGGGTTGGGGATTTTCTCTGCCCGGGGCTGAGTGTTTGTGTTGTCCTCATCATTTCATCATCATCATCATCATCATCATTTGTGACTGTGGTTATAGTGTACTGTGTAAAAAAAATCGGACTGTGTAAAAATTGGGACATCGTACGGTCGCTGATCATTGCGCAGTTGCTCGCCCCCCAAACCAAAATTCATCAAAACGATTACGGAACATCCTGCAACATCTAACGATCGATGTCTCTACTAGACCCATCCAAATCATTAGTCCGATAAATTTTGTAATTTCTACATCTACATCCATACTCCGCACGCCACCTGACGGTGTGTGGCGGAGGCTAAAAAGTTGCATGGCGCGAGATTCGATCGGCGACCTCTGGATTACGAACCCGAGCGCTTACCGCTGCGCTTCCGACGTGGTGGGTTTCCAACTGTTCAGTGGTGCATGTTCAATCTTTTTACGCTGACGCAGTTTTTGCTCTGTATATCTATTACTCTCTGTGACTAAAAGACGTATCACTTGGTCGTCTAAGAATAGCGAAAGCACGTTATCTGCGTTAATATCAGACGACAAATCCATCAGAAGCCCAATTTTTACTGGTGAACGGAAATACGAGTAACTGTAGCTTGTTACTCGCATTGGGGCCTGAACTCGATGAAATTCTGTTTATCACTTTCCTTCTAAAACACACTATCTGCTATAATTACTCTTCTCACTTTCATTTATCTTTTGAGGCTACGAAGGCCAATGACGTGCGATTTAAACACAGTAAGCTTCTCCACTCAGTGATGGATCTGGGATAACTGCAGTGAGATCACAGGTAGTCCTCTAGCAAAAGTTCTTATCGCTTTCGCCATTTCGGAACTAAACACTTTATTCTGTGTAATGAATCTAAGGCTCTGCGATATTAGATTACCTGCAAAGGAAGGGTCCTTCTCAAGTTGCATCGTTGCTATTCCTACTTAGCCAGTCGTTGTGGCCGAGCGGTTCTAGGCGCTTCAGTTCGGAACCGCGCTGCTGCTACGGTCGCAGGTTCGAATCCTGCCTCGGGCATGGGTGTGTGATGTCCTTAGGTCAGTTAGGTTTAAGTATTCTAAGTCTAGGGGACAGATGACCTCAAATGATAAGTCCCAGAGTGCTTAGAGCCATTTGAACCGTTTGAACCATTCCAACTTATCACTCTGTTTACGTTCCGGCGCTCCGATAGTCGGGTTTGGGCTCCGCGTGTCTGTGGTGCATTGGTGTGTTTTTAGTAAATAACTGGATTATTCATTTTATATTAGGAAGTGTATTTGCTCCCTTCTTCGCCATCTTCTATGACATTTTTAAAATGTTCTTTATGTTAAGGACCAACTGCTACGTTATCTTCTGAGTTTCTGCTCTTTGGCAGATTCCCTGCCATTCTATATCGATGCACACATTTGTTTCCTTATCTGAAGTTTCTCCTACTCGTAGTATCGCTTTTCATACCTCTCTCTCTCTCTCTCTCTCTCTCTCTCTCTCTCTCTCTCTCTCTCTCGCTCTCTCACACACACACACACACACACGCACACATACACACACAAGCTCAGCTTGTTGAAGTGATCGTTAGCGTAACATCACCGGCAACAAGAAGTCGATGTAATACACTGACCTCTCAAACACCGGAGTATGATACTTGCGGTTGCCGAAGAGCCAGTATCGTCTTTACTTTTTGACCACAATAGCGATTATGATTGCAGTGTGATGTGTTCTTACGAGGTCGTGCCAAATTTTTTATGTGAAAACTCGTAAAGGCTTTTAAATCAAACAAAATTTACATTCTACTTCTTTATTCTTATTACCTACACATTTATTTATAAACATAGGAACCCTCTTACCCCCAACGAAATAGCTGTTTGTTGATACCGTCATTATCGAAAGTTTGACTTTGTTGACGGAGCCACAACCTCACTTCTGCTTGCCCAGCTCCGTCACTACTAAAGTGAATCTCTCGAAGACGTTTTTTTAAGTTATGGAAACAGATGAATATCGCATGGGGTCAAGTCGGAACTGTATGGAGGACGTTCGATGACAGTGAACCTAAGACGTAGGATTGTTGTAGACGTCACAGCGCTCCTGTGTAGTCTGGCATTGTCATAGGGAAGGAGAAGTTGCATCCTGTGTGGACGAAGTCTTCTAACAGAAAACTAGCTTACAGCACGATTTTTCTCACGCACCGACAAAGCTTTGTAGTACACTGTCGTGCTACACGCTATAGTACAGAGCTCTCTCTCTAGCCGCAGAGGACTGCAAATGTACACACGAAGAATGAAGATGGAGAATTTTACTAAAGTTCGTTTTATTTAAAGAAGCTTTCGGAGTTTTACATAAAAAATTCAGCATTACTTGACAACATGGCCTGTTATTACATTTAGTCATGCGGAAGCTTCTTTATCGATGTGTGCTACCTCGTAGGGTCTGTCTGGCAGCAATATACATGAAACTATCCGACGTGCTTGTAAATCATACATTTTTCGAAGGTGATTCACACCCACATTGGCGAGGCCAAGTCCAAGATTTCTGGTTGTAAATATTCGCTTTCTGGACGTGCCCACAGAGCCATCTCGACAGCGGAAATACGATACGACAATTCAGAAGATTCATTAGGGTCAGACAGTGCCCTGGTACGAAATTACATGGGTTTTGACTTGTAATGTGACGCCACGTAGGCTTTCTTCTCGTCAGTTACTACGGTACGAAAATAAGGACAACACAACACCCAGTCTCTGAGCAGAGAAAACTCTCCGACCCGGCCGGGAATCGAACGCAGGCACCACAGCCACCCAGGAGGACCGCGCAGGTTTAGTTCGTCATATATGACCAACAAAGGAAATACACAGACGAGAGCACAAAAGAAATCATACTGTGGTTTTGTATAATAATACAATATGCAAGTAAGTTAAGTGTTTTAGTGGTGCATATGCGGTTCTCCTCGAGCACTCCTCGCTGTTGTAGAGAACTGAAAATAACTTGCATTATTTATGCTAATGTGTTTACAGCTGTAGAGTGTAGTTGCTATAAACTGTATTCTCAAAGTGAATGAAATCCTTTCTTAGTCCTGTCATCCTGATTTAAGTTTCTATCCAGGTACTTAAACTGAATGGTTTTAGCAGGTAGGCTGAAACACCCATTTTGATCGAACCACATTGGCCGTGACAGAGAAGAGATGTTACATCTACATTCAATTCCGCACAACAAGTGCATCCACTCCTAAAACGTTGAACGTTTCTAGATATCTAAATAAAGTTCATAGAAATTTGATATGAATTGATTTCATACAGGTGGTTTAAATACAACAGCTTTTTGCCAGAAAAAATCTGTTTAAAAATAGCTCGTCATTGTAACTGTTTGAAAAATAATTAAATAAACACGGCAGAAAGAGTAACGTTTCTTATATACATAAATAATCCTTTCTTATCATTTTTTGGTAAATTACAGAGAGAGACGCCTTATCTTACGTATCTTTACAGATTCTGTAGCTGAAAAACACGCAAACACATAAATGGATTTCGTAAGACTATAAAAATATGTAATATAAAAGTTGTACAAAAATCTGTTCATATCTGTAATCAGGTGCTTGATGATGATTAATAACAGTCGAAACGTAGCAAAAATAAAATTTTCATAGCAGCTTGAGATGGTACAAAATGATTTTCGAGAAATACTTGCAAACTGCTAGTCACAGCTACTGAAAATATTTCTAAACGGTCAGAGATTTGCAGACGACGTAGCAATCTTCGCAGATTGTGCAGAAAATGGTAGAACAGCTCAACGAAGTAACTAATCAAGCTAACCTACATACTGACGCAACAGAAACAAATATGGTGAATAACAATCTGGAAGAACTTTAAGTACACACCAGTATATACACTCCTGGAAATTGAAATAAGAACACCGTGAATTCATTGTCCCAGGAAGGGGAAACTTTATTGACACATTCCTGGGGTCAGATACATCACATGATCACACTGACAGAACCACAGGCACATAGACACAGGCAACAGAGCATGCACAATGTCGGCACTAGTACAGTGTATATCCACCTTTCGCAGCAATGCAGGCTGCTATTCTCCCATGGAGACGATCGTAGAGATGCTGGATGTAGTCCTGTGGAACGGCTTGCCATGCCATTTCCACCTGGCGCCTCAGTTGGACCAGCGTTCATGCTGGACGTGCAAACCGCGTGAGACGACGCTTCATCCAGTCCCAAACATGTTCAATGGGGGACAGATCCGGAGATCTTGCTGGACAGGGTAGTTGACTTACACCTTCTAGAGCACGTTGGGTGGCACGGGATACATGCGGATGTGCATTATCCTGTTGGAACAGCAAGTTCCCTTGCCGGTCTAGGAATGGTAGAACGATGGGTTCGATGACGGTTTGGATGTACCGTGCACTATTCAGTGTCTCCTCGACGATCACCAGAGGTGTACGGCCAGTGTAGGAGATCGCTCCCTACACCATGATGCCGGGTGTTGGCCTTGTGTGCCTCGGTCGTATGCAGTCCTGATTGTGGCGCTCACCTGCACGGCGCCAAACACGCATACGACCATCATTGGCACCAAGGCCGAAGCGACTCTCATCGCTGAAGACGACACGTCTCCATTCGTCCCTCCATTCACGCCTGTCGCGACACCACTGGAGGCGGGCTGCACGATGTTGGGGCGTGAGCGGAAGACGGCCTAACGGTGTGCAGGACCGTAGCCCAGCTTCATGGAGTCGGTTGCGAATAGTCCTCGCCGATACCCCAGGAGCAACAGTGTCCCTAATTTGCTGGGAAGTGGCGGTGCGGTCCCCTACGGCACTGCGTAGGATCCTACGGTCTTGGCGTGCATCCGTGCGTCGCTGCGGTCCGGTCCCAGGTCGACAGGCACGTGCACCTTCCGCCGACCACTGTCGACAACATCGATGTACTGTGGAGACCTCACGCCCCACGTGTTGAGCAATTCGGCGGTACGTCCAGCCGGCCTCCCGCATGCCCACTATACGCCCTCGCTCAAAGTCCGTCAACTGCACATACGGTTCACGTCCACGCTGTCGCGGCATGCTACCAGTGTTAAAGACTGCGATGGAGCTCCGTATGCCACGGCAAACTGGCTGACACTGACGGCGGCGGTGCACAAATGCTGCGCAGCTAGCGCCATTCGATGGCCAACACCGCGGTTCCTGGTGTGTCCGCTGTGCCGTGCGTGTGATCATTGCTTGTACAGCCCTCTCGCAGTGTCCGGAGCAAGTATGGTGGGTCTGACACACCGGTGTCAATGTGTTCTTTTTTCCATTTCCAGGAGTGTATTTCTTGAAGGTATCCAATCATTCAACAAAATTCAGTGACTGGAAACGGATACCGGCGTTAACAATACACGGAAAAATTTTGGAACGGAAAGTTTCTTATGAAGAGACCTGTTGGTGTGTATAAAAGGAATGTCCTTCAATTCGTGTATCAGCGTACCCTCACCTGTGGCTCTCAAAACTAATCAACCGCACATAAACAGGAATAAAATAGCGCACATATAGACGGCACTGGAACGAAGTATGTTGAATTTAAAACGAAGAAACTGGCTGAGAAATACATAGGGAACAAAACAGGAGTCAGAGACCTACTGACCCGAGGGATCACTAAAATAAGAATGGGCTAGACACGTAATAAGGTCTAATGAAAGTCGGAAAATTTCAGATTAAAATGGCTACCTCTAGGAAGAAAAGCAAGAAATGAACAGTGGTCACTTTCGTAATGTATCAGTTAAAAAGAACAATATCCAGTAAAAATTTGATGTGGACACTCATAGAGAGATTTCGAGCAAAGGCACATTTCACAGATATGCAAACGTCTTAAGAGCAACAAAAACACGAAAATTAATGACAAGCGACTACGCGAACAACCTAAGCAGAGGAAACAGTACGTTACCAAGTATATTACAGTTGTTGGATATATCAGGGTGGGAAAAGTGGCTCCTACCATCCGATGAAGTGAACCTGCTAAAGTGAGATGAAAATCATCTTTTCAGTAGAACACTGCTTGAGAAAAAAAGTGACTCACCCAGAAGGTAATGAGGATAAGAAGTGGAACATCGCGGGTTGGGAGGGTATGTAATAATATTTCGCTGATAACAAAATCGAGAAAAATTTGGAAAGAACTTGACTCGAAAGGACGCACTGCAAGTGAAATAACTTTCCAGTACTTGGGTGGCATTCGTAACCGTGATGGAAATTAAATAGATATGGAATACAGTTGTGGTAAAATAAAGTTTATTTTACAATTACATTTGTACTCAAATGTTTGCTTCGCTGCAGTCAGCACTTCCTCTTGGATCACTTAGACTACACGTTCTGTGTGTGGGCAAGCACTGCCTCTCGACAAATGGCACCGTACTACTCCGGCATGAGAGGTAACACATGAGAACCCAGGACGTCCGTGACGTACTGATGTTCCGTCGCAGTTCCCTCAGTCACTATCACCCGTGTCCTGAAGTCATACCTGATGATTCACGACAATACTACGCAGTACTACGCCAGGAGTAACATTGCTGTGCCTCTCCATAATATTGTGACAAAGGAACGTCTTCGCAGGACATAGAGAGGTAGCAAAAAACATGCAGCAAATTCCCACTGGTTCTCTTATAATCAATTGCGGGAGATATACGTGCCAACGGTAGTGAACGGGGTTAACATATATGAGGCGGGAAGACCAGACACATTTCAATTGGCTCCTAATCTCCCTTCCCAGAGTTACTTACCTAGTTACATGTTACATAGATCATTTGAACGATTATTTTATTGAAATGATGTGGAATGAGTCACTTTACAGGATATGCATGCATGATTCGTGTTAACATGAACATATTGTTTTTTTAGTGCTACTCATGCAAGTACACAAGTACACTTTCTTTTACTGACTAACAGTTTCTACGTAGAAATTCGTCAATGACATGGAAGGAGTTGTCCAGGAGAAACGATTTTAAATTAGATTTAAAACTTGCTTAGGTACCTGTCAGACATTTTATAAAATTCGGCAAATGATCGAAAAATTTTGTTGCTCCATACTGAATTTCATTCTGGGCCACTGAGAGCTTTAACAATGGGTAATAAAGGTCATTTTTCCCTCTAGTGTTGGAAGTATGAACATCACTGTTCTTCTTAAATTAATGACTAATTTCGCTAGCGAGTGTATACATTGTGGTGATGGCGCTAAAATGCGCAGTTCCTTGAAGAAGTAGCTACACAACGCCCATGGGTGAACACCACATATTATTCTTACTGCTCACTTTTGCACAATCAGTACTTTCTTTCTTAGTGATGAGTTACCCCAGAAAATCATTCCCTTAGCATTCATGCGTGGAAATATGTGAAATATGGTCAGGACATTGGTACATTTATTTCCAAGATTGGCCATTATAAGAAGAGGAAAGGGAGCTGAACTTAACTGTTTGAGAATCTCAGTAATATGCTTCCTCCAGTTGAAGTTTTCATTCATATATTCATCCAAAACTTTGGAACATTCTGCCCTATTTACTGATTGATGTTGATGTGAACATCGATTTTTGGTGTGTGTATTTGTTGTACCGAACTGAAATTGTGTGTTTCAACAAAATTTAGGCTGAGTTCATTTTCACAGAGCCATAAATATCGTTTACTAACTCTTCTGTTGCTTTCTTTTTAATGGGATTTAATGTAGCACTAGTACTGTCTGCAAGAAGTACAAATTTTGCTTGTTAAACGTTAAGTGAAGGAATAATAGTGGACGCAGGATTGAACCCAGTGGGAATCCCTTTGCTGCGTTTGCGGAAAGCGTGCTGTGCTGGTGGTGCAGTTGGACTACTCACAGCGGAGAGTAGAGGAAGATGATGGGATTTAATATACCACTAGTACCCTCTGCAAGAAGTACCAATTTTGCTTCTTGACTGCTAAGTGGAAGGTCATTTACATCGATAAGGAATAGTAGTGAAATTGAACCTAATGGGGCTCCCTTTGCTCTGTTTAGGGAAAGCACCAAGTGCTAGTAGTGCTGTTGGACTAGTGAGGAGCAGAGGTAGATGATGGGATTTAATATAACACTAGTACCCACTGAAAGAAGTACCAATTTTGCTTGTTGAATGTTAAGTGGAAGATCATTCACATGTATAAGGAATAGTAGTGGACCCAAAATTGAAGCCCATGGGACTCCCTTTGCTCTGTTTACAGAAAGCACCATCTGCCAGTGGTGCAGTTGGACTACTAACAGTGAGGAGCAGAGGAAGATGGTGGAATTTAATATAACGCTAGTATCCTCTGAAAGAAGTACCAATTTTGCTTGTTGAGTGGCAAGTGGAAGGTGATTCACGTGTATAATGAATAGTAGTGGACCCAAACTTGAACCCAGTGGAACTCCCTTTGTTTCGTTTACGGAAAGTGCAGTGTGACGGTGTTGCAGTTGGACTACCCACAGCGGGAGAAGAGGAAGATGATGGGATTTATGTACATTAGTGACCACTGCAAGAAGTACCAGTTTTGCTTCTTAAGTGGAAGGTCATTCACATGTATGAGGAATAGTATTGGAGCCAAAATGGACCCCAGTGGGAGACCCTTTTCTGTGTTTACGGAAAGCGAGGTATGCCGGTGGTGCAGTTGGACTACTCACAGCGGGGAGCAGAGGAAGACGACGGCGCCCGACTCGCCCATGCGGCGCATCTGCCCCTTGAGCAGGATGGCGCGCGTGCCCTGGGAGCCGCGGCGGTCCAGGTAGCGCAGCTGTCGGCGGCGCACGTCCAGCTGCTCCAGATCCGGCTCGGGCTCCGGCTCCGGCGTGGCCGGCTGGCTGGGGCTGTCGCCGTCCAGCTGGTAGCCCTCGGGCAGCAGTCGTGGCGAGCGCAGTACCTCCAGCTCGAACAGCACCGAGTGCAAGTACAGCAGCTGCAAGAAGCAGTACAACGTTCACATCAACTCCCTCCTGCTGGAAGCTACGACTTGAGTACGTTGACATGTTGTTACTCTTACTGTCTTCAGTCCAAAGACTAATCCATTTTAAACAAGCCTGTTCATCTCTGCATAGATAGTGCAGAGTACATTTATCCTGAATATTCAAGAGCAGCTATGTGTAAAAATCTACCATACAAACAACTCATAGTCCAATTCTTTTATCTTGGCGGTTCGCGCATGCCGACCCAGACGCGGGAGATTACTGCGCTGCCACCTGTACGCGCCAAGAGAAGCAGCGCCATAGTATGTAGTATAGTTCACAAACTTAACTTTAGGGGAGACCGCGCAGTTTATGAAGTAAAGCCACCACGGCCGCATTAACCCTTTCGCTGCTACAGAGACGTGCTCCCCGCATTCCGCGCTGTGCGCGATTTTGCCATCACTGCACTGCTCGCCTGTGCAGACACATGGTGCTCCGACTGCTTTGACACACTTATCATTCGATTTCACAAAAACTGTTTGGCCCAAAAATTTGATTTTTACACATCTTTTTGACTGATACCTTCCCCTCATAAATGACTTAATGTTGTTTCGATGTTCAATGCAGTTATTGCAAAGCATTAGATGTAGTAAACCATTGCACGAAATTTTGAAGAGTTTGCAGAGGTAAAAGTCCATAGCATATACTTTCCATATGGTCGACTTCAGTTGCGACTAGAAATTTCATAAAATTACATTCAAACGAATAAAATTCATGAAGTAAGACACTTCAATATTGTTTTTAAATAAAGAAAATATGGAGTACCGAACAAGGTTTCTTTTTCATTTTCCTTCTTTTTTTTTAAAAAAAAAGCTCATTTTATTCGTGTTCGTTCGTCGTCCATCGATTAACTCAGTTTTTTTATTACAGAGAGCAGCTAATCCTCTGACCGAACACGCTGAGTTACCGTGCTGTCAGGTTTGAACTCGGAACCTTTCGCTTGGCAGCCATACACTTTAACCATTCCGCTAGCGCAACTCGTTATTCAATAGCTCTCCCGGTGGAGGACTTTAAAATATCACGCAAAATACCGACAAACACTGCTGTTATGACTATGAATTACTCACGTTTCGTCGAAGTACAATAGGAAATAAACAATTACCGCTGTTCTTTATTGCGAAAAACCGGTTAGTGAGAATGATACAAACACCTTTCCTTGCAATCGCCTGAATTACGAGGCTTATTACTTGTTTGGTTTAATTAATTGATAGAATATGAAGCGATTGGTATGAAGAATGCTTTTTCCAAACTTTCTGTGAAACAAAGTGACATTGCTTTTGTTCAATTATTTTATTTATGACTGAACGTTTCTGAAACTGAAGACACTCGTCCGTGCTCTGCACTGCAGTCGAGCTCTGGCGACGTCGTTCTCTCTTCATTGGCTGACTGTGTTTTGTGACGTCAGATGCGCAGAACTAACCTAAACTCTGCCGCTGTCGTAAATGACGCGCACTTTAATAGCTCATATTTCTAAGTTACTGACAATGGTATTACACTGGTGTTCATAACTCAAGGACAAAAAAATCTCTCACATGATGTGTCACGGCCAGGTAACACATACATACACAGCCACAAAAAAAATTAGTACACCCTTTTAGAGGTTTACAATTCATTGTTGCAACAGTGTATTTGGAGCATATGAAATGATTACTTATGCAAATCAGTAGCACAAGTGTTTCTGAGGTACCAGCTATCGACTCATGCTGAAACATCAGTATTAATACGTTCTGTAGCCTCTGCAGCAGGCAATGCAGGTCTGAGTCTGACATCTTGTCGATCGTTCAGATTGCGAATACCGTCCTGGGTTACGTTGTGCCACGCCAGCTCGACCTGTTCACGTAGTTCTGTAAGAGTTGTTGGCTGACGAGTCGCACGAATCATTTCTCATCACGTACTAGCCCACACGTACTCAACTGGAGACAAGTCTAGAGATTGTGCTATACAAGGAAGTTGCTTGCAGAGCAGATTGAGTTTCACGGGCAGTGTTTCAGTAAGTATTGTTATGTTGAAACAACACATGGTCTTCCAGTTGTCAGAATGGCAAAAGAACTGTTCTAACAGCCGGCCGAAGTGGCCGAGCGGTTCTAGGTGCTGCAGTCTGGAACCGCGCGACCGCTAGGGTCGCAGGTTCGAATCCTGCCTCGGGCATGGATGTGTGTGATGTCCTTAGCTTAGGTTTAAGTAGCTCTAAGTTCTAGGGGAGTGATGACCTCAAAAGTTAAGTCCCATAGTGCTCAGAGCGATTAGATTTGAGCTGGTCTAAGAACATTCTGCACGTACCGAGTGCTGGTTAGCGGCCCCTCCAGACACTTCAAGGCTGAACGAGACTTTTTCGCACCCTAGACAGTAACGCCTGCAGTCACGTCTTCGAAAGAAGCACTTGAGAATCCACAATATCCGGAAACATATGGCCCCAGTATTCTGATATCGATAATTTTTTGGAGGTGCATATGGGGCCTGAAGATGACATACTAAATTGCCGAAAGTGGAAGCTAAAATAAAATAAAACAACTTCTCAATTTACACAGTGTTGTTAAATACACTCCTGGAAATTGAAATAAGAACAGCGTGAATTCATTGTCCCAGGAAGGGGAAACTTTATTGACACATTCCTGGGGTCAGATACATCACATGATCACACTGACAGAACCACAGGTACATAGACACAGGCAACAGAGCATGCACAATGTCGGCACTAGTACAGTGTATATCCACCTTTCGCAGCAATGCAGGCTGCTATTCTCCCATGGAGACGATCGTAGAGATGCTGGATGTAGTCCTGTGGAACGGCTTGCCATGCCATTTCCACCTGGCGCCTCAGCTGAACCAGCGTTCTTGCTGGACGTGCAGACCGCGTGAGACGACGCTTCATCCAGTCCCAAACATGCTCAATGGGGGACAGATCCGGAGATCTTGCTGGCCAGGGTAGTTGACTTACACCTTCTAGAGTACGTTGGGTGGCACGGGATACATGCGGACGTGCATTGTCCTGTTGGAACAGCAAGTTCCCTTGCCGGTCTAGGAATGGTTGAACGATGGGTTCGATGACGGTTTGGATGTACCGTGCACTATTCAGTGTCCCCTCGACGATCACCAGAGGTGTACGGCTAGTGTAGGAGATCGCTCCCCACACCATGATGCCGGGTGTTGGCCCTGTGTGCCTCGGTCGTATGCAGTCCTGATGGTGGCGCTCACCTGCACGGCGCCAAACACGCATACGACCATCATTGGCACCAAGGCAGAAGCGACTCTCATCGCTGAAGACGACACGTCTCCATTCGTCCCTCCATTCACGCCTGTCGCGACACCACTGGAGGCGGGCTGCACGATGTTTGGGCGTGAGCGGAAGACGGCCTAACGGTGTGCGGGACCATAGCCCAGCTTCATGGAGACGGTTGCGAATGGTCCTCGCCGATTCCCCAGGAGCAACAGTGTCCCTAATTTGCTGGGAAGTGGCGGTGCGTTCCCCTACGGCACTGCGTAGGATCCTACGGTCTTGGCGTGCATCCGTGCGTCGCTGCGGACCGGTCCCAGGTCGACGGGCACGTGCACCTTCCGCCGACCACTGGCGACAACATCGATGTACTGTGGAGACCTCACGCCCCACGTGTTGAGCAATTCGGCGGTACGTCCACCCGGCCTCCCGCATGCCCACTATACGCCCTCGCTCAAAGTCCGTCAACTGCACATACGGTTCACGTCCATGCTGTCGCGGCATGCTACCAGTGTTAAAGACTGCGATGGAGCTCCGTATGCCACGGCAAACTGGCTGACACTGAGGCGGCGGTGCACAAATGCTGCGCAGCTAGCGCCATTCGACGGCCAACAACGCGGTTCCTGGTGTGTCGCTGTGCCGTGCGTGTGATCATTGCTTGTACAGCCCTCTCGCAGTGTCCGGAGCAAGTATGGTGGGTCTGACACACCGGTGTCAATGTGTTCTTTTTTCCATTTCCAGGAGTGTATTTGACTAGTCGCTGTCCCACGTCCACAGTCGATCAATAGAGAGTAATGTCTGCGGCAGATCCAGTGTGTCTTGGAGGAATGCACTCTACTCGTCAGGGTTACCTTGTACACGCAAACGACCCTCACTTGTGTGCAGGCAGAATCTACTTTCATGATTGACGCACCAGTCAATCTTCTAAGTGATCCTCTGATGGCACCAGTCGAGCCATCCACGACGATGCTGTGGCGTGAGTGTAAGATGGTCTAGGGATGTGCGTGCCTGTAGTTCCTCTGATAATAATCGGACCGCAATAGTTCTTGTTGACAGGTTTGGGCTCACAAACCCTCTTATCTGTGCTGTGGTGGATGTACGATCCACCACTGTTGCCCTTACAATACGACAATCTCGGAAGGCGTCTGTGTTGCGTGGACGTCCAGAACATCGTTTACGGGTTTGAGAATGTTCACGTGAACACTGATACCAGAATCGTTGAATAACTGACGCAGCCCCTCCAGTTTACGTAACAATTCTCCGAAAGGACCGTCCCGCCACTCGAAAGGTCACAATTTGAGCCCTTTGAAACTCGCTCAGTTGGCTGTTTCGCACGAATGCGTCACCACTGCAAGGATGCATGCTTGCTTCACACGTTTGCACCACATTCAGCCTTCTACACGTGAACATTCTCTATTAAATGGTAGACACAGGTGCTGCTCTGGTAGCTATGCCAATGCACTGTCTGTTGACATACGACGATGAAACCACTATCAGTAATCTACTATCCACTAGGTGGTATATGCCGTCACCGAATCAAAATCGGCGGCCTTTCCTCAGTGGAACACCGGTTCCTGTCAGATCTCCGAAGGTAAGTGTTATCGGGCTGGGCTGGCTCTTAGATAGATGACCATCCGATCAGCCGAGCGGTGCTGGCAAGCTAGATGCACTCAATCCTTGTGAGGCAAAACTGAGGAGCTACTTGACTGAGAAGTGGCCGCTCCTGTCTCGTAAACTGACATACGGCCGGGAGAGCAGTGTACTGACCACATGCCCCTCCATATCCGTATCCAGTGACGCCTGTGGGCTGAGGGTGACACGGCGACAGGTCGGTACCTTTGGGCCTTCCAAGGCCCGTTCCGTCAGAGAGAGAGGGAGAGAGAGAGAGAGAGAGAGAGAGAGAGAGTAGAAAGAAGTGCTACTACAAACCACACAAGGTAACTGAAAGATATACGCAACGAGATGAACAAAACTGATACTTTTATCCAAGTTTCAAGTTTAAAGTCCCTGCCCCAAAGGAATAGTGACCTCAGGCTCGTCAACGTCCATATGTGAGATGCGGCTTTGAATATGAATACTAGGAGAAGACAGTGGACTGGACGGGGCACGTCTCCAGCACGGAGCTCGCTTGAGGTCCTCCTGCCTGCGTCCGATGGTGATCTGTGTCCGTCAGCCACATCGTGCCTCATTTGTCTCATTATGCGCTTCTTCGTAAGATGTCTGACGCTTCGTGCAGCAAATCATTGCCTGCTATCTGCGACTGCCACCAGACACGATCGAACTGCCAATGTTTCTGCGACCGGAGGACAAACATTTTCCCTCCGCCAAATATCACGCCATTACGTGGGTCAAGGGGTGGAAGGTCGGTTACCTCGTCCATAAGGAACCTAAATCCTGCCTCAACTTCTGGACCTATTTACGAACGGCCCATGCAACCCTCGAAAACACGCCACGTTACCGAACATTATTTGGTAATTATGTTAGAGGGGTCCTTGGTAGACTTCCACTACGTTGGGCGGGGGGGGGGGGGTGTCTGGAGCTGTTGGTACCTAATCCTCCCCCTCCTTCCCCCCGGCGGTGCCTGAGAACAAGCCATCCAACATCGATTCTACCTCCAACCTCCGCGGATAGGAGAGCGCGCTGTAGATGCGTGGATTTTATTTCTTTTTCTTTACCCAGTATTTATTTTTTCTATGCCGATGACGTGTGTTCACAATAATAGTGAAAATTACAAAAAATGAAAATAAATAAACAACAACAAAGTCTTATACTTCTGTTGACTCCTGTGTCTCCCACTTTCCTGTACTCTACAGGCTTGGTGGTGGTGAGGGGAACACAATGGCGAGGCCTCGGGTTTCCAACCATGCCCATTCTGTCCGCAGAGCCCAACGAGTCTACTCCTAGAAAAAAAATAGTTTTCGTCCCTGTCTTTGGTGCGAAAGGACCCGGTTTGATTCCCGGTATCTCATCAGTTTTTTATCTAAAGCAGAGAGGTCTGCCACGGGATCCACTCAGTGCTTGAGAGGCCAAACGAGGAGCCGCTTGAATAAAGGTAGCAGCAGCAACGTCAGGCTTCGTCTGTTGTCAAGAACAGCTGGGTGTATTGGCGACAAGCTGATCATAAGTCCCAAGTAAATAAATCGTTCCCCGTACTGTCTTGTACGTCCCAGTTGGAACAGGCTAAGGCCTAATGTATGAGTGATGTTTATGTTTAATTTGATTCAAGTTCCGTATTGTACTTCCCTAGCCGTTAATATTTTAACGTACTTCTAAAACACCACCTCAGCTTCTTTTAAGAAATGCTCAGGTGACAGGTGTCTAGGGTCGATTTTTCGTTTAAAAATAAACCGGTTCGTCGTTCTTATCCATCTGTCTATTAACATTATTTCGCGTTAGTTAAGTAGGCCAACGGAAAACTTCAAATTCAATGTAATATATGACGCATTTATTTGCTGTAAAGGCGTCTCTAGACGTAGAAATTTCCAAAATGCCTTTGAACTAGAAACGTTCACGATGTAAATATATGTATGTCCTAGCAGAAAATAGTTGAGTTTGTACTGCGATATCGCTCTGAAAGGTACTCCCTACTCGTATCACCGATTTCACCAACTTCAGGCTGTTTGTGAAACGTTTCCGGAGAGTACATGGCTGCGATCGTAAAATTTAACTGGCAATCTGTTACGAGCACCTTCATCACCACGAAGAAAGCAGCGGAGGTTATAACCCACTGAACATGCGCGAGAATAAGCTTCGGCGGTAAACACCATTTCGCTATAAATTCTGTGCCCCTAAATCGACCTGCTGCGTGCAGCTGGTGCTGTTATAAGCAGCGTTGTTTCACGACCGTGTCGTTGCAAACGTCATACAACGTTTTTCTTGCCACGTTTCGGAGTCACAGCTACAGGCGACTCACTTACCACTGCCGCCCTAAAGAACAGTTTCCGTATTTCAGATGTTTACCAACCCAACAACAGGCGGACTTTTCTTTCATTATCCATCTTCTTGTTACTCTACCGCGGCAATATTAAAGTTTATACCGAATGTATCGTTTTCGGTTACAGGTTCACTGCGCATACACTATGTGATCAAAAGTATCCGGAAACCCCAAAAAGATACGTTTTTCATATTAGGTGCACTGTGCTGCCAGGCTGCCAGGTATTTCTTATCAGAGACCTCAGTTGTCATTAGACACCGTGAGAGAGCAGAATGGGGTGCTCCGCGGAAGTCACGGACTTCGAACGTGGTCAGGTGATTGGGTGTCACTTGTGTCATACATCTATACGCGAGATTTCCACACTCCTATACATCCCTAGGTCCACTGTTTCCGATGTGATAGTAAAGAGAAAAAGTGAAGGGGCACGTACATCACACGTACAGGCCGACCTCGTCTGTTGACTGACAGAGACTGCCGACAGTTGAAGAGGGTCGTAATATGTAATAGGCAGATATCTATGACAGTTATGCGGGAGGTGAGAAAACTTGCATTTAATGGTCGAGCGGCAGCTCATGCCAGTAAATGCCAAACGACGCGTCGCTTGGTGTAAGGAGCGTAAACATTGGACAACTGAACAGTGGAAAAACGTTGTGCGGAGTGACGTATCACCGTACACCATGTGGCTATCCGATGGAAGGGTGTGGGTATGGTGAATGCCCGTGAACGTCATTTGCCAGGTCCAACAGTAAAATTCGGAGGCGTTGGTGTGATGGTGTGGTCGTGTTTTTCATGGAGGGGGTTGCACCCCTTGTTGTTTTGCGTGGCACTATCACAGCACAGGCCTACATTGATGTTTTAAGCACCTTCTTGCTTCCCACTCTTGAAGAGCAATTCGGGCATGGAGATTGCATCTTTCAAACGATCGAGCACCTGTTCATAATGCACGGCCTGTGGCGGAGTGGTTACACGACAGTAACATTCCTTTAATAGACTGGCCTGTACAGAGTCATGACCTGAATCCCATAGAACAGCTATGGGAAGTTTGGGAATGCCGACTTCATGCCAGGTCTCACCGACCGACATCGATACTTCTCCTCAGTGCAGCACTCCGTGAAGAATGGGCTGCCATTCCCCAAGAAACCTTCCAGCACCTGATTGAACGTATGCCTGGAAGCTGTCATCAAAGCTAAGGCTGGGCCAACGTCATATTGAATTCCAGCATTGCGGATAGAGAGCGCCACGAACTTGTAAATCATTTTCAGCCAGGCGTCCGGGTAGTTCTGATCACATAGGGTATCCTGCAGAGATTTTCAAATCAATTCGAGACTATTTTGACGGCTTTTTTTATTTGGCATCAGTCCCTCTTGATGCTTAGCTCAACATGATTGTTGTTTACACAGTATTAAACCAACAAAGTGACTCGAATTTAAAAAAGAAAGAAAGATTGCCTAAGTGTGAGTAGACGTCGTGCACTGACGGTTTCGTGTACGTCTAAATTTTTATGCACGGTGATTTTTTTTTCGACCGTGTCTAAACTCATCGATGAGAGGACACGGAACAAAAAAGGTCTAATGAACTTCCACGCTAGAGACCATTTATTCAATCAAACTATAGTTTAGTACGTGCTGTACCATGCAATCACAGTTACAGTATGCACGGTTTCCTCCTAGACGGTGGTACTGTTCTTCATGCGCAAAGTCCTAGCGTCCTCTCCTGTCATAGTTATTGGTAATGTTGCTTCCGATTCACTTCTCTTGCAGAATCACCTTGTAGTGAATGTGAAACAGCGGGTGTCAAGGAGCTGCTCGCCTGGAAGAAGACAATTCGCGTTCTCCCATCGGCATGATGAAGACAATGCAATGATCTGCCATTGAGCCAGAGTCCAGTGCCGATGGTCAAACGCCAATTTCAGTCGTAGTTTCCGATGTCGTGGTGTTACAGACACAAAGCTTCACGCCTCGCCTGGGCTCGTGAACACCGGCATTCGACTGTCGATGACTGGAAACATGTTGCCTGGTCGGACGAGTCTCGTTTCAAATTGTATCGAACGGATGGACGTGTACAACTTCATGAGTGGCTCCAGGAACATATTTCTAAGTTCAAACACTTCCACTGGCCACCAAACTCCCCAGGCATGAACATTATTGAGCATATTTGGGATGCCTTACAACATGCTGTTCAGAAGAGATCTCAACCCCCTCGCACTCTTACGCATTTATGGACAGCCCTTTAGGAATCATGGTGTCAGTTCCCTCCAGAACTAGTTCAGACATTAGTCGAGTCCATGCCATGTCGTGTTGCGGCAGTGCTGCGTGCTCGCAGGGGCCCTACACGATATTAGGCAGGTGTACCAGTTTCTGTGGCTCTTCAGCATAGAAACCAAAGACAAGGTGTCACGACCGACTGCAAAAAAGTTTCAGATGGATAAATATATTTTCCTACTAAAGAGGATAATGAGGCTTCTGCCACTTCCGTCTCATGAAGGACAGTGGGGCCAAAATCTGATGACACACGTAAGGTGAAAGTTACTGTCTAGAAATGGATGGGACATAGGGAGTATGAAGTTTCTGGAGTTCGATTGTGAAAAATGTATACCTTTTGATGAAGGCTGCTGAGGAGCAGCGTTTGTAAATAATAAGGAATTCAATCCATACTTTTTTGTTAAAAATTTGATAAAGTGCTTTGCATTATTGCGAAATGCAGCAAATCTGCGAATACTCATTGACGTCACCTATTTGAGACACATGAAAATTTCTGGCGGACTAGGAATCGACACCGGCTCTTCCGATTATGACGAACGGTCGATCTAACCACTGTTATTATCGATGCACGTCTCGATGTCCGACTCAGACCTCCAAACGTCACGTTGTCCGCAATCCTTTTTCTCGCACATTTCCTAATTTCCGCTCAGGTAGAGACAAATAGGAGTATTTTATTATCGTCGCTTTAGCCCGTTGAGGTACTGATGATTACAATGTCTGCTTTTATACAGTGTTTGCGTCTTTACTTTAGAATCTCATGACGATGGTGAAGTATTTGTCTCTACCTACACGGGAATCATGAAAGCTGTGAGGATAAGAGGTATGGACAACGTGACATGCGGAGGTTTGGGTCGGACCTGGAGCCGTGATCGAAAAGCCTAAGTCGTTAAGCGGACCGCTCGCGATAAGCAGGAAATCCTAGTTCGATTCCAGGGTAGGGTTTAAATTTTCGTTTGTCACAAACAGCTAACGTCAATACATATTCGCCAATTGCGAATGCACAGCACAGGCCCAACCAACAGTCAGTTTTCCTCAGCAGTAAAATACGATACCTGATAGCCTACATGTTACATGAGGAGACAGTTCCGAAATCAATTGTTTCAGTTTTCTCACATACAGATAGTTTTTATAGAAAGCTTACGGTTGGTATATTTCGATTAATATCAATTACTTTTTAAACAAGGTCAGCAATGAATTACCCGTCCTGATAGGAGCAGCGTTTGTAATTTCCCTTAAAAACTAGTCTAAATTGTTTTATTTGTTCTCATCATTCGTCGGTTTCTTGTACAAACTGAACCAGAATGAAGTGAAATTATTTTATTTTGTCTTAATTACAAAGGGAGCGATTTTTTAACATTTACGTGGAACCGAGTCAGTCATTTATTCCAAATTGTGTAATTTAGTATTCTCTGCAATGGAATCATGCCCGGAGCTGCGAACATTACTGTCATAGTCAGATGCATATTCTAGAGCACCAGTCATGTTTTTAATGTTGGCAAATTAATATTTACTGGGAATTTTTTTTGAGGCCCCTAAGTGCTCTCTTGAGTCAAACAGTATAAATCTTGAACCTTAAAATTTTAGCTACAGTTATAAACCTTATTTAAAATTTATTAGAAACTGGAGTCACTATAATCTTTTCTCTCTTTTGGCAACCAAATACTGGTATTTCGTCACTATCAGGTTACGAGTCGTTTCAGATCAGTGAGCAAGATCGTATTAGGTATTCTGACAATTCAGCTGCGAGCAGAAGAATATGAAACTGGGAAATCTGTACAGTACCTGATGCTTACAAAGGTCCCCTACATGGTTTTAATCAACACGGTTGGGAGTGTCAGCGATATTATGATAATTACTTATGCGAAAACAGTTACGATTGGTCATTTATCGAAATGACCGGTTTCGGCACATGAAGTAGGCCATCTTCAAATTGATTGCACCACTTTCTGGAGCTTGCGACGTGCTGAGCAGCTGCGTGTTGTCAATACGATAACATACAGCTGCTGAGCACGTCACCAGCTCCAGCAAGTGGTGCAATCGATCTGAAGATGTCGTACTGTATGTGCCGAAACCGGTCATTTTACTGAACTAAACTATGCTCGAACAAGCCGCGAAGGCCCAAAGGTACCGACCAGCTGCTGTGTCAACCTCAGCCGACGGGTGTCCTTGGGTGCGCATACGGAAGGGCATATGGTGAGCGCACCGCTCTCCTGGCCGTACGTCAGGTTACGAGACCTGAGCTGCTACTTCCCAATCAAGTAGCTCCTTAGTTTGCCTCAAAGGGCTGAGGGCATCCTGGTTGCCAACAGCACTCGGCAGACCGTATGGTCACCCATCCAAGTGCAAGCCCAGACCGACAGCGCTTAATTTGGTGCTCTGACGGGAAATGGCGTTACCACTGCGGCAAAGCCATTGGCTGTCCGATCATTTCAAATAAGTGATATTGTGCTAGTGTCACTCTTTCTTCATAAGTAATAATCTCTTATATGGTCGTCATGAAATAAGAGCAACTTGCAGTTGGGAATATATCTGAATTCTATTTTATGTTCAGTACTCAAAGTATGACTGTCGTGCAACTTTATCGAGATGAGACTAAATCAAGGGAAACTGATGTATTATGCAGCCCAGCCCCAAACTACGCGCCCTAAAATAAGGTTGGTAACTGCGTCACACCAATGTCAGAACGCAAACATACACCTCTGTGATTTCCAAGGATCTGAGCTGCTGAGTTGGAATAGGTTCGTTAATGACTGCATAACACCACTATTGTTGCCCGCCCGGTTGGCTGTGCGGTCTAACGCACGCCTTTCCGGGCGGGAATGAGCGTCTGGCCCCGGCACGAATCCGCCCGGCGGATTTGTGTCGAGGTCCGGTGAACGGGCCAGTCTGTGGATGGTTTTTAGGCGGTTTTCCATCTGAATGCGGGCTGGTTCCCCTGATTCCGCCTCAGTTACACTGTGTCGGCGATTGTTGCACCAACAAGTTCTCCACGTAAGCGTACACCACCATTACTCTACCACGCAAACATAGGGGCTACACTCGTCTAGTGTGAGACGTTCCCTGGGGCGTCCACCAGGGCCCGAAGCGCACAATAACCTTCGGTTCAGTGTGGGGTGGCGGTGGGGTGAATGGACTGTGGTATTCGTCGTGAGGTTGCGGACCACTGCGGCTGCAGCGGGGACGAAGCCTCTCCATCGTTTCTAGGTCCCCAGTTAACATACAATACAATACAGTGCACAGTGGAGCCTAGTGTGCAGTGGGACGGCCAGCGGTACGCACGTTGTTCCAGGTGAAGGCGACGCCACGCGGCCTGCGCAGGCGGAAGTTGTCTGTGGCGGGCGCGCCCAGCACGCCGCTGCCCACCACCTGCAGTAGCTTCTCGCCGGCGCCCAGCACTCGGAGGTCGCGGCCCAGCAGCAGCCCGAACGGGAAGAGCCGCATCAGCAGCGACGCGGGCACCGCCGGCAGCGACAGACGCTCCAGCCGCGCGCGCCGCGACGCCTGCGCGCGCATCCACTCGCTGTTGTCGAAGTCGATCCGGAAGCGCACCTGCAAGTAAAACAAGATGCCTGTAAGTAGCCTGTTTAGGTTCTTATACTGGTAACGTCACCGCCACGTAGCGCTCTGTATGAAAATCACTGACTGCGCTGTGTGCAGTCTGTGGCTGGTTGGACTCATTGTTGGAATATTCGCTTGCGTAGTGTTGGGCAGTTGGATGTGAACAGCACGTAGCGCTGGGCAGTTGGAGGTGAGCCGCCAGCAGTGGTGGATGTGCAGAGAGAGACGTCAGAGTTTTGAGAGGTTACTATAAGCGAACGATCTGGACGTGTGTCTGGCAGAAAAAGGAAATTTGTTGTTTCAAAAATGACCGGTATATTTGAAACGGCAATACAAACTAAACGAGCAGCGATAGAAATACACCGTTTGTTGCAATATGCTTGAACAACAGTACATTTTAAGGCAGACAAACTTTCGAAATTACAGTAGTTACAATTGTCAACAACAGATGGCGCTGCGGTCTGGGAAATTCTATAGTACGATATTTTCCACATATCCACCGTGCGTAGCAATAATATGGCGTAGTCTCTGAATGAAATTACCCGAAACCTTAGACAACGTGCCTGGCGGAATGGCTTCACATGAGATGTACTGCTTCAGCTGTTCAATTGTTTCTGGATTCTGGCGGTACACCTGGTCTTTCAAGAGTCCCCACAGAAAGAAGTCACAGGGGTTCATGTCTGGCGAATAGGGAGGCCAATCCACGCCGCCTCCTGTTTGTTTCCGATAACCCAAAGCAATCACACGATCATCGAAACATTCATTCAGGAAACTAAAGACGTCGGCCGTGCGATGTAGCCGGGCACCATCTTGCATAAACCACGAGGTGTTCGCAGTGTCGTCTAAGCAGTTTGTACCGCCACAAATTCACGAAGAATGTCCAGATAGCGTGATGCAGTAATCGTTTCGGATCTGAAAAATGGGCCAATGATTCCTTTGGAAGAAATGGCGGCCCAGACAAGTACTTTTTGAGGATGCAGGGACAATGGGACTGCAACGTGGGGCTTTTCGGTTCCCCATATGCGCCAGTTCTGTTTATTGAGGAAGCAGTCCAGCTAAAAATAAGCTTCGTCAGTAAACCAAATGCTGCCCACATGCATATCGCCGTCATCAATTCTGTGCACTATATCGTTAGCGAATATCTCTCGTGCAGCAATGGTAGCGGCGCTGAGGGGTTGCCGCGTTTGAATTTTGTATGGATAGAGGTGTAAACTCTGGCGCATGAGATGATACGTGGATGTTGGCGTCATTTGGACCGCAACTGAAACACGGCGAACGGAAACCCGAGGCCACTGTTGCATCACCTGCTGCACTAGCTGCGCGTTGCCCTCTGTGGTTGCTGTACGCGGTCGCCCTACCTTTCCAGCACTTTCATCCGTCACGTTCCCAGTCCCTTGAAATTTTTCAAACAGATCCTTTATTGTATCGCTTTTCGGTCCTTTGGTTACATTAAACCTCCGTTGAAAACTTCGTCTTGTTGCAACAACACTGTGTTCTAGGCGGTGGAATTCCAACACCAGAAAAATCCTCTGTTCTAAGGAATAAACCATGTTGTCCATAGCACACTTGCACGTTGTGAACAGCACACGCTTACAGCAGAAAGACGACGTACAGAATGGCGCACCCACAGACTGCGTTGTCTTCTATATCTTTCACATCACTTGCAGCGCCATCTGTTGTTGAAAATTGTAACTACTGTAATTTCGAAAGACTGTCGGCCTGAAAATGTACTGTTGTCCCAAGCATATTGCAACAAACGGTGTATTTCTGTCGCTGCTCGTTTAGTTTTTATTGCCGTTTCAAATATACCGGTCATTTTTGAAACACCCTATATATATATATATATATATATATATATATATATATATATATATATATATATATATATATATATATGTATATAAGTCTTTTTTGAGTACTGTTCATCCAAGCTAGGGAGCAATACTCATCATCTTCCAAGGGGTCTCGAAATGTGTGCCTAGCCTTCAGGCGTTAGAGCAGCCGCCAGGCTGATTTGGTGTCGAAATTTCTGAAGATACATTTCTAGCGTGCTGAAGAACGGTGCGTGGGTGGCACCGAGGGTGTTGCTGAGCTGGGTGGTCTTAGAGGCACCCTTTGCTGTTTTATTAACGCACATGATGACGTTACACTCTCGCGTGAGGGAACAGAGCAGGAATGTTGCAAAAGCGTAAGTACCCTTTGCTGCTTTGGATCACGTTCAAATTTCTTCGAATGGTTTTGAACGATCCCTACCTGTACGCGAGAGCAAAAATTGCTACCGTACTGCACTCCAAAGGGGTGCGACCCCATTGAGTGCGGATGCAGCCCATAATATCCTTAGACAAGGGTTGAAATGTCTGAGGGTGTTTGCACTGTCAAATGTTATCAAGATCATCTCCCTGCGTTCATCGCATTACGAACCGTCTTCTCGACCGCGAAATGTGTGAGAATCAACGCCCAATGGGTGGCTTCACTGATGCCCTTTATGTCACTCCGTGAGCCCTTTTCGTATCGATTCTGAGCGGTACTGTGCCCGAAATATTTTCCTTTGCTGCACGTAAAAAAACCGCGTGAATGCAGCTCTGGGTGTCACGGTTCTGACCTCCATGGCAGAGACGTCAATAGAAGGGGTAAACTGTGGGTAACAGGGGCTGTGACGACGTCCTCATTGTGCGACACGTCCACGGTGACGCTGGGAAGAATTGTGGTGAAATAAGGTGTCAATGTGACATCATTAACTCGTCTTAGGGACTGATAACCTTATCTGTTTAGTCCCCCTTAAACATCCCCCCCCCCTCCCAACAACTCATCTTACTGCAAACACGAATTTCCGAGCTGTGGCCTTTTTTTCGCATGTGTCGACGCCTTGCTGTTCGAGGCGTCACCGAGCCAGAGGGTGATGTCGCAGGGCCTCACGTTTTGCAACATTACAGATGGAGGTTGTATGCACCTCTGAACCATATTTCAAACTTATGTGTCGCAATGGAAGGCAACCGCGGGGTTACCAAAAAGTGCTCCTTTACTTCTATTGCGCAGTGTAATTAGCAAGTGTGACACATTACAACTGAGACTGTTACAATAAATCATTTTAAAAATTATATGGTTCGGCAACTCTCATGACAATATATCATTCACTATTATTCGGTATAGTACTGTAACACTTTCCTAATGACAGAACAATAAGCAATACGGCAACCTGACTATCATTCGGTGAGCCCAATTTCTGGCAAACTGATATTGTGACGTGCCGGAGGTGCTGAAATGGATAGGTTGTGCGTGCTTCCTACTGCTTCGAAGAGGTGCATTATACAAGTGTCTTAGGGTATTTTATTACCACATGCAAGAGGATGTTGGGTGTGGAAGGTATATAGAGATGAAAATATTAGCACAGTAGTGAAAGAGATAGCAGACAGCATGAAAGAAGTAAAAAGATTGATGATTCATTAAAACTGCATCACTTCTAAAATTTCTCTACACTTCGTTGAACCAATTCACGTGTGTCGAAGTTACGTCCAAGATTCTTCCGTTTATCTTGCAACTGAAAAATAACGATACCGAGAAAATACCCGTGATAAACGTTTAAAGACAGGGTCAAGGAACAGTCTGTACTTTTAATGATTGACTGGAGCTATTAGTTCAGTTTCACAATCACCGCAGTCAAAACATTGGCATACCAGACGATTAGACTCCCATTATTAATAAGCAGAGATTACCTGCATGAAGCTGACTGAAATGGGAGCATAAATTCATCACGGTGTCGTTCTTTGTGCATTAACCATCCGAAGTGGCTCAGGAAGTACACAAGGCAATTAATACGAAACTAATAAGAGCAGAACCACCACATTTTAGAATCAAACATTTTTTATTCTAATTCCGATGACACTGGTGTGCTTTTCGTTCTTCAGATCAAAGAGTTTACCGTATAAAAATACAGTTTTAAAATATTAACACGATAACATATTTACATGTTTTTAATTATTAAAAATGCAATACATAAATAGTGATAACACTGCTTGTTTCCTTTTAAAATCAAATTTCAAGAAAGTCTCGTAATAGGGTAAGTTGGAATAAGTGGTGCTGTGAGAAACTGTGTGGGCTGGCTTATCTGGATGTATCTTGTGGGAGGACGGGTGGCAGGAAAATAGGGATGTGTGGCAGAGTTGAATAGGATGAAGGCCAGACCATGGTGCTGGAAAGGAAAGAAAAGAATATGGTTGGGAAGCTGGAAAGATGTGGTAAAGACAGAGAGGTGTGGTTTCGATATGATACGGAATATTAGTAGAGCTGGGAGATTGTTGTTGAATTTGCGTTGGTATGTCGCTGTGCACGCTGGGCTGAATTGGAACTGGTTCGCCAGTTTGCTGGGACATCCCAGTAGGGAGAACCAGTTGAGTTTGTGAGATGCATAGAATATAAGCGGGTGGTGAGAAGCGAACGGAATTTGATACACTGATGTGTCGAAGAACCTGATTTAGGCATGAATACTCAAATACAGAGATAAGTAAACATTCAGAATATGGCGCTGCGGTCGGTAACGCCTATATAAGACAACAAGTGTCTGGCGCAGTTGTTAGATTGGTTACTGTTGCTACAATGGCAGGTATCAAGATTTAAGTGAGTTTGGACGTGGTGTTACAGTCGGCACAAGAGCGATGGGACACAGTATCTCCGAGATAGCGATAAAGTGTGGATTTTCCCGTACGACCATTTCACGAGTGTACCGCGAATACCAAGAATCAGGTAAAACATCAAATCTCCGACATCGCTGCGGCCGGAGAAAGATCCTGCAAGAACGGGACCAACGACGACTGAAGAGAATCGTTCAACGTGAACCCTTCCGTAAATTGCTTTAAAAAAATGATGGGACACATGTTGCCTCGTTTCAAATAGTATCTAGCGGATGGACGTGGGAAAGGAGACAATCTCATCAATCCATGGACCCTGCATGTCAGCATGGGACTGTTCAAGAGGGTAGAGGCTCTGTAATGGCGTAGGTCGTATGCAGTTTGAGTGATATGGGACCCCTGATACGTCTAGATACGACTCTGACAGGTGGCACGTACATAAGCATCCTGTCCGGTCACCTTGCATCCATTGATGTCCATTGTGAATTCCGACGGACTTGGTCAATTCCATCAGGACAATGCGACACTCCACACGGCCAGAATTTCTACAGAGTGGCTCCAGGAACATTCTTTTGAGTTTAAACACTTCCGTTGCCCATCAAACTCCCCAGACTTGAACGTTATTAAGCGTATCTGGGATGCCTTGCAAGGTGCTCTTCAGAAGAGATTTATGAACAACCCTGCAGGTTTCATGGTGTCAGTTCCCTCCAGCAATACTTCAGACATTAGTCGAGTCACTACCACGTCATGTTGCCTCACTTCTGCGTGCTCAGTGGGGCCCTACACAATATTAGGCAGGTGTACCAGTTTATTTGGCTCTTCAGAGTGAGATGATAAAGGATTTGAATAGGGAAAGGTAAATGGATATAGAAGACAAGACGGACTGCCTGGCGTTCAAGCATTGGCAGCGACTCAGCTTGGGCAAATAACCTGATGGTACTATCATAGTGGGATCAAGGCTTTGTGAGTGTGAGATTGGTGGAAGGGTGCCATCTGATGAACGACCGGTTAATAATTTTATTGATGGAAGCTTGTGCAAAATTGCTTAGGACGTGTCACACTAGATAAAATGATGGCGGCCATAAAAGGGAAATACTGTTACCATTTGTTCCTTTACGATTGTTCAAGAGTCAGCTAAATCAGAATAAGTGTGATACTGGATATTTTATTTGGCTCAATTCAACTGAGTTAAGGAACTTGTGACTCACCTGCACGTTCCGGGCGCCAGACAGAGCTGTCTGCTCCTCCAGAATGGCGATGCGTAACGCGATGTCGTACAGTTCCTGCGCTATCTGGTACAGCTGGCCTGCAACACGGAAAGCGGCTGCCCTGTACACCATTGCTGAGGTAATGCCCTCGGGGTTGTATGTAAAATGCTATTGATTGTGTGTGTGCAGGATAAAATGCCTCAACGAGAAGACAACGTGTTAACGCCACACTGGTGTACTGCTACCTGCTTCACATGAACTGTTACTAAGTTATAAAGTATTTTCGTGAAAATATGTGTTGCGAGTCTTTAGTGGTATCAAAGTGGTCATTGGGCTTAAACTATAGTCCCAGCGCTGTCAGTAGTGTGAGATGCCTTCGCCCAAAGCAGTGGAAAAGTGGATGTAACTTCTTTAGTAACTGATACAGATCAGTCAGTTGCACATGGAGTTGGAGTGTTGCCTGTTAGCAGTCAGGTGAGTAGTGGATTCAGGTGAGTATTGGGTTATAAGACGGGAAACCAGCATTAAAGGCAAACATCCCATTGAGAGACATAACTATGAATACCGGAAGGAAACGACAGTACGTGGACATGTTGATTCGGGCAGACAGGCGTGCCTCAGTCCGTGAACATTCACGCGCAGCTAAACTGCATACAGAAAGCCAAACACAAATACTATAGAATATAGGTTATTGGGAAGTGTGAGCGAAGCAACCGATTCCCAGTTTGAGGTAGAGATTGATGGAAGTATTTTGTCCTGCTTCAGTTGTTAGAAGTAGATGAAACGTTACCGATTTTGATTCTAGTGAAAGTGAGTGAAGAGGGCCTGTCCACTGGCGTGGTTTGAAACACGCACTCAACTCTCTCAGCTTACTGCGTTCACTGTTACATAAAGGGGTGAGGTTCTTCTCCATCTGCAGGCTTAATTCGTCTTGGTTTCACCCTTGATCGTAGTGTGGTGGCTAATCACGATTAAAATTAAGCACAGAAGGGGACGGTGTAACCCTACTTAAATGAGATGCAGACTCAGATATGTCTTTTCATAGAGACCAATAAGTACACTTAAAAGATGCACACACAATAAATTATATAGCACTGAAATGAAGTCCTGTTACAGTAGATAATTGTTGGTTAATGAATAACCACACTCAAGAAATCACAGAACTTACGCCACTATAGAAATGAAACATGCGATATAGAAAATAAAAGAGTGGAGCATCTACAAATAGCATATACTTTCCTTTACTGTTACAGGTTTCGCTCATCAGACGTCACCATTTTCACAAATTGAGTAGCCAACGCTACTAAATTCCGGCGATGTACACAGCCAGAAACACAACATTTGGCCCTTCCTTACGAAATTTCTGAAGATGGTCGCAAATGACGAGCGAAACATATTGTATAAATTTGCATGCAGCTTCTGCCTGCACTGCAATTTTATTTTCTACTGTCGCTGTACGCACTACAGCCGATCGTTTACGCGCGTTAAATAAAAACTGAGAGCGAGAGAGGAAATGTCCAGTGAGTTTACACGGCAGTAGAGCATAGAAGATTGCTTGGCGCTATGGTCCGGATGTTGTCGCAATTGCTGGTTACCATCGTAGTTCTGATGTATTTGGCTGTCACGACTAATGAGTAGCAAGACTGTAAACTGTTATACGCCACAAAACCTGCAAGTCCATGTCAACTAGAGGCTGATTGTGCTAACGGAGGAAGACGCGCGTCGCCTGTACAAGATCAGTCCATCAAAATGACACCAACCATAACCTTTGGGTGCTATTTGGAAAGAAAATTCGAATGTCCAGACAGGCGCTACCTTTTGCAATCAACCTAACTGAGTTCATTCGGACAGCTTTGGGATAGCTGCTCAGGCATAATAGGCTCCTAGCGCTGACGTCTTCTATTTGCTGAAGCCGCCTCTGTGGTGTAGCCATGCTTGAGATTCCGTTCAAATTTCCATGAGTGCTTTCTTTTAACGAAAAATGCCGTCTTGGCGAAAAATATTATTTTATTAATGAAATGGAATAATGACTATCACTAGCTATTTAGCATCTCTTGTGCCCACCCCCCCCCCCCCCATACATAATAAATTAACAATAAAAATCAAGTTATTTTGAATAAATTAAAATGTCCATGTTATTTCTGGCTTCAAATACTTCAGTGCTTTAAATACCCACATTTTTCTTTGTACGACCTGACTTTGTAGACTGAGAGAGACATGGCCATCTGGGTTATTATTACAATTTCTTCGGTAGCTCAGATGGCAGAGCACTTGCCCGCGAAAGGCAAAGGTCCCGAGTTCGAGTCTCGGTCGGGCACACGGTTTTAATCTGCCAGGAAGTTTCAAATCAGCGCACACTCCGCTGCAGAGTGAAAGTCTCATTCTGGAATTTTTTTAGTTTTATTGGTCTTTACAGCTTAATGATTACCGCTTTCCGTTAACTAGCAACCATCATCAGATCTATGGAAGCAGCCAGAGAAATTGCCTTTCAGTAAATGCGAAAATCTAAGAATATTTAAAAACGGTTACATTTTACGAAAGTATTAAAACTTTAAAAATAGTGAAAAACGTACCACGCCTACACTGGAATTGGTTCCTAAGAAAAGTGTGGACCACAACAGTATCTTTAATAAGCATAGCTTGTCAATATAAAAAGGTTCGTCAAAGCAATAGTGTTAGTGTACAAAACCAGCAAAAAACAAATCATTATGCTTATTTGCCACATCCACCGTTGAATGATAGTTGGCATGTAGCGCACCAGGACATCTGCACAATGCGGAGGTATTTTGGAGGTACCATAATTCCTTCAGTTTGTCTATTATATGGCTCTAAGTTTTGATGTCACGTTTGTCGCCAATCGCATTTCTAATACTTCTCAATGCTTTTGTCCTTCTTTCGTGTGGTCTCAGTCCACATTACGTTCTAAGCAAACCGTTCTTCCCACTCAACAGGTTCTTTTATTCTTGTGAACTTTTACTACTGCATATCTTGATACCGATTCCCCGTGAATTTTAATCCCATTTCTGTGTCTGTAATTTACTTTCCACACTTTTTATTTGGTGTACAGGTTGAATACTGTTGAACATTGTTTTGCGCCATTTTCATCCGAATACTTCTGTATTGTTCTTCCGTCACCAATGTTCTCTCTTGTTTCTTACGCATGTTGATCTAGCTGTACCGGATCACCCTTTGTTGTTGCTCAGTCTGCTTATATAGAAAGTACATGTTTCTAATATGTATGGAAATTTGCCATATGTAATAATCTCCTTCTCTCCCTTGTCTCTGTCCATCTCTCGCTCTCCCTTTCTTTGTCCATCTTTTCCTACTTCCCCCTTTGTCTGTCCATCACCTCCTCCCCCGCTCTCTGTTCATCTTCTGCTCGGCCTCTCTCTCTCCATCTCCTCCTGACTCCTCCTTCGTGATTTCTGTGTCCATTTCCTCTCACTCCGATGTCAATTTCCTCTTCCCCCTCTCTTTGACCTTTAGCCTTGTTTATTGTTACTGCAAATTCAGATTCTGTAGTAGTTTTCTAATAAAAACCAATAAGCCGTAAATACAACTTTCCTATTTGCTAACAACTTTTCACCATCGTATTTTCCTTATTATTAAATTTATATAAAGTAATGTACTACAAATATTTAGAAAATAGGTAAGTAAATATGTGCATATACCAATGGAATGTTGTATCAAAGTTTCAAACAATCGGTCACGAACTTTCGGCCAATAACGATTTTGAACAAACCAACTTTTATATTTTTATAATGTTTCACATTTTACTAGATATATGGTACATATATACCGGATGTCGTTCCAATAGGTATATAAAAACAGTTGAGTATTCGAATACAGTGTTGTGTCAAAATTTCAAACCAATCGGTGAAGAACTTTCGGAGGTTTTAGGTTTTTAAGAAACAAACATTTACAATTTTCTTTACGTAGATTATCCGCCTGTCCCTTCAGCGTGTGCCTTGTTTCTGACGATACTTCCTCCACTATACAAGGTTAACTTCATTTTCTTATGTTAGTGTATCGTTTATTCAAGGGGTTTCCGAACTTACGTGCCTTATACAAATTTACAGTTTTATTCCTACCCTGATAAAATTTCATATAACTGAATACAAAAAAGTACAAATGCCACTGTCTACGAAACATTTCGAACATTCCTTCCCCCTCACCGTTTCTCACCCCTTTAAGCAAAGTTTTATATTCCAACGTTAACAATATCGTCAACGTAAGAAACCATTTAAATTTTATTCGGCCTTAAATGCAGCTGCGACTGTAATTTTTGTCCTAAACTCGTTTTCGATATTTTGTTGCAGGATGGAGAAAATGGCTTAAAAAAGTCACTCTAAAACCGTAGAAAGTGATTCTTCTGCTTGTGACTCAATAAGAATAATTTAAATTTATGATTCTGGCGGAATTGTGGTGGTTATCTTCTATTGTCGCAAAGTGCCGTGCTGGAACTCTTCTCATTTGCACCCAAGTATATGTGTCAAACAGGATTCTCAGTTTATCTAGGATAAGAATACAGATTTCATTCATAAAGCCTAATATTAAACTATGTTCGAAAATAAGTTTCAGTGCCACTCATCTGATAAAGCATTAAACTTAAAATTCCTGTATCAATATGATCGTTGAATTTTAAGGTTCCTGAAGAACTTTCGGATTAATTTTCGAAGCAAAAATTATGTGAAATAATTTTTCGTTGGTAATAATCCCTTTACAGCATGTTGCCTCAAAAATACGCTGCAGCAACAAACTAAGGGTTTCATCATGAAAGTGGACACTAATAAGGGTTCCAACTATCGAAAAATATTCATAAACAGTTTTATAGGTCAGTATGTCCTATCAATGTATCTTAATGTTTCTTAAGTCTTGCTTTTGTTATGTAATGTAAAAATATGGTTCAGATGGCTCTGAGCACTATGGGACTTAACTTCTGAGGTCATCAGTCCTCTAAAACTTAGAACTACTTAAACCTAACTAACCTAAGGACATCACACACATCCATGCCCGAGGCAGGATTCGAACCTGCGACCGTAACGGTCGCGCTGCTCCAGACTGTAGAGCCTAGAACCGCTCGACCACTCCGGCCGGCTATGGAATGTAATGCCAGAATTGTTAGTCTGGTGCCTTTATCTTTCCTAAAATCAAAATGATTGTCATCTAACAGATTTCAATTTCCTTTTTAATTCTTCTGTATATTCTTCCAGTCAGCACCATGAACAGTACGTTAGTATTCACAGTTATTTGCTCTTGCTTTCATGGATAATGTGCAGAAAATATTCTTCTGGAAATACGAAGGTAAGTGTCTTTGTTTCTTACACACAAATTTGAACAGTCATTCTGTTTCTGTTCCATGCAATTATTTTAGAAATTCCAAAAGAATATTATCTGCCTGTTTGAACGCAAATCTTCCAAATCTGTCACATCTGAATAATGGCATCCCTTTCTCCGCAGATCGACGCCATTTCTTCTTCTGTCAAGTCATCAAAGATCATCTCCTTCGTAGTGTTCCTTTTACCTAACCAAATACTAAATACTGTATACTAAATACTAATTATACCAAATACTATATCGGTTCTTGAGATGACCATATTCACCCATATCGTAATGCAAAGTTCTGAATTTTCTACTCTTCGATGTCCCCGCTCCGCAAGCTTACATACATGTTTATACACTATCTAACAAGAACCTGCTACGACAGTTTCACATGTTGCCGTAGATTATGGTTCAAATGGCTCTGAGGACTATGGGCTTAACATCTATGGTCATCAGTCCCCTAGAACTTAGAACTACTTAAACCTAACTAACCTAAGGACATCACACAACACCCAGCCATCAAGAGGCAGAGAAAATCCCTGACCCCGCCGGGAATCGAACCCGGGAACCCGGGCGTGGGAAGCGAGAACGCTACCGCACGACCACGAGATGCGGGCGCCGTAGATTATGACTCCCAGCCTAGCCTATTTAGCGGGTGAGTAAGATAGGAAACAGGTTGATCAGATTTCCAGAGAGATCAATCATAATCCAATACTTCTCTGAATGACCGTTGTCGACCGTGACCGTTGCTATATTTATATGTCTCTGACGTTCGACACAGCGTTCTGCAACAGTCCCGAATGGCTGGTTCTTCATTTAACTATGTGGTTTGCTAAGGCACTGCAAATTCTGTCTTTAGCAGAGTACAAAATCTCTTTCCTATTTCGAACTGTTCTTTAGTAAGGTGTTATTAGGCGTGAAAGTTTTAGCTCTGTGCCACGTAACAAAACTGATGAACAAAGTATCAGAGGTCAAGTTATCGGTCTGAATACTGTTAAACTACTTAGTTGCAACAGTACACAAAGTAATATGAAAGAGAGCTGAAAATGATATACCTGAAATGATACAAAATCGTAAAGTTCCTAATCTTCATTTCACTGAAGAGAAACAGTGCTCATAGTTTACTCCCTGACAGATTTTTGTGTGGTTCTGAGAAAGAGTATCTGCATTTGAGTCGACTGAAGTTTCAGGGATCTGAAATTCTTTGCCATACAACTTTCTCAAGAATATCACTTTACGCAGGAATAAATTTAAAACATCTGCATTAGTCTGGTAAAAGATGATTCTGAGTAAGAGGTTAGCTACTGGTGAAAACTTTTAAACATCTGAAATAGAAGAACAAGTCGTAGATGAAGTAAATTGAATTTTGTAAATATATACCGTTTACAAGGTATGTGCGGAATGTAAATGAGATCAGTCAACTAATGTGACGAATTAGAATCTAGTGATGAACGGGACTAGGGAATATCTCAGTAGGTACAGTATCATCTGTGGCAATATAAATTACATTCAAGAAAATGAACTCTCAACTTTATGGGTTACGAATTAATAATTTTGTTGGGACCCTGAAAGAGAAAGTGACAGAAAGATAACTGTACAACATAAATTCAAGTAAAACAGTTCAGATTTTTTGTTGCTGTTGTCGTCCTTATATTTCACGGAAGCACAAATTCCAATTTATCATCGTTATCAGCACATTGGTTATACAAGATTGAATTTTCTAGAGAGCTTAGATTTGTTTCTTGCTGCACATATTACGTAACCAGCGACGTATAAGACTTTGATGCACTAGTTTTACCAATATCAGATTCCGTCGCGTCCACGTTTATTCACGCCGTATCCACTTGCGAAGTTAGATGAGTGTTGTTCGCGTCAGTATCTAGTGCGGTCTCATTAATATTGTGTGATGAATGCTTCCTGTCCATTGAGGCGACACACCCCTTCGTAATATGGTGCCAGGCTGCGTCAGCGCCCACGACTAGGGGGATGTTGTTACGGATACATTTCATAACTGTCCAGAGGTCATCCTATCACCTGTTTGAGCCTATATTCGAAGGTGAGTACGACTGAATAACTCGTCAGTTGATCTTGCGCAGTCAGGTTAAAAGCAACATCATCAATGTAAGCACATAGGACATATAGAGGTAGATATATTATCGCGAAGCAGATATAATTTTCTAGAAAAAGTTTTATGTAGCTAGTAAAAGCTAATATTGGAGTAAAAAAAATGTAATTATCACGTTTCATCATTTGGAAGAGACAAAATGAATAAGATTTTGTAAGAATTGAAATTACTGTATACTTGTTTCTAAACTCTAAAGTACCAGGATGAAGACAGAGATTCATGCACAAGACAGTGAAAAAGAGGCCAGCTTCGCTATATCTTCTGTCACAGTTGGTTATTCACTCATAATTTTCATTTAGTAAGTAAGGAAAGAAAAGATACAGCGTAATAAAGGGCATCGTCATACAAAGGAACAGAGGAAGTAAGGATTAGTGGATGATTGTTATACGTAAGCATGTAGAAGTAGTAAAATGGAATGGGTGATAAAGCATACAGAATTACAATTCAAGACAAAAACAAGATAGAAGATGTAATAAGATACAAACAAGAAAACGCAGATCAAGTAGCCAACAGATAGAAAGAGCATTTTTAAGAACTTTATAAAGTAAAAGACATTACCGTGGAATAAGAATAATCGAATAAAAAAAAAGTGCAATCAGATGAAGTGAGACATCCATTTATAAAAATCGAATTGAAATTGCACTGAAAGAACTGATGAGACCAAAGAAGCTCCAGGTCTATACGAGCTACCATCTAACCTCTGGAGAAACTGGGAAGAAAAAATGAAAGATGATAAACTTCTCGAAATTATAAAATATTGTATCATGACAGTTTTCTTCCAGATTTTGTTTTTAGAAAGTAAGATAAGCACTCACAAAAAAGGAAATACAACCGTCTTCTCCCATTATACAACGATTAACCTAATTTGAAACACAGAAGAAATAGCGACATTAATAACAAAAAAACAGAACAAAATACAAAATAATACTTAACGAAGATCAATTTGTTCGAGGTCAAACATAAGGACTGCCTTAATAGCACCCAAGAGCTTGCTAGAGACACGAGTGGAATTAAACAGAGAGATACTTAATAGCGGAAAGTATTTGAAAGAATCACCTAAAAGAAACTCCCGAAAACCCTGAAAGGATTGAAGAATAAGAAGATAGAAGAATAAGAAGATAAGAACACCTACAAAAACCCAAGCGCAAGGATTCAGAGTAATGGAGAGACATTTCAACCTGTGAGAAGGAGCGATACAAGTCTGCTCATTTTTCTCAGATTCATTTAACCCTTTCATCGAGAAACTGAAGGTGGCGCTAAAAATTCTGAGTTAAAGTGGGAGGAACTCTGACGCACTGATTAAAATTTGTGGATGATTTTTGCCTTGATAGCTGATAGTGTGAACCATATTGAGAATATACTTCCTCAATCTGCAACAATTATGAAGAATCTGAACTTGAAATTAATAGTACAAAAAAATTAATAGTTAGAAAATCAAAAATGGGGACATCTGGCGTCAGAACTGAAAGAAATAAAATAGAAGTTGATGCTATTTGTTATTGAGGCACCTCCGTTATAGCGGATAACAGATGGAGCATGAGAATCAGGAAAAGAATAACAACAGGAAAACGTACGTTCAGTGACTAATAACAATTAATGGTTTACAAGTTGCTCAGCACAAAAATGAAAAAAAGAAACAATTTGTTAAGACGTTCAAATGTCTGTGAAATCTTATGGGACTTAACTGCTAAAGTTATCAGTCCCTAAGCTTACACACTACGTAACCTAAATTATCCTAAGGACAAACACACACATTCATGCCCGAGGGAGGACTCGAACCTCAGCCGGGACCAGCGGCACAGTCCATGACTGCAGCGCCTCAGACCGCTCGGCTAATCCCGAGCGTCGTTAAGACGTTCATCTGTAGTGTGCTCCTACACAGTCGTGAAAGCTGGACACTGCTGAAGACATACAAAAGGTAGGGAAAAGCGGCTGTGGAAGGAGTTAACGAGAACGAACTGGGCAGAAATAAAATCCAATCAAACCCTGAAACAGATCGATGAGCGAAGAAGTCTCATAGGAACTGTCCAGGGAAGGTAAGGAAACTGTTTTGGGCATTAATGTAGTGGAAGGAAAAAGTCTGTGAGATCAAGAAAAAAGTAGATAAACAGTCTACCGGAGAGGACAAAGTGTGATAATTAAGAGATAGAGAGAACAGCATAAAATAGAGAAGACTGTTAATAACGACAAGTCATAGTCTGCAGAAGAATAAGATAATGATAAATTATTTTATGGAATGTAATGTGAATGTGTTTATATATTATTTCCGGTTAGTAATTGATACATCAACAGAAGAGCTATTGTTGTGTGTAATTAAAAATAAAATAACAGCCCTGCTTGAAAATAGTTTGAGGCAGAAACTTTAGAACTGCACTGACAAAAGGAAGTACACCAAACTGTAAGACTAAAACCGACTAAAACTAATTTTATAATACAGAGGTGGGTCTTTTCGATCACCCATAAAGATATTTTACCTGTAAACCTTTGCTTCTGACGACCATCGATGCCTGAACCTTGATGGCTATAAAGAATACAGAGCCACTAGTCTCTAAGGAAACAGTAACTTGTAACAAACAATTATGATCAACAGAATTGTAAAGAGGTAATATTGGCAAAAATTAAACGTTCACTTGAAGCAATGTATGTTAAACATGCAGTTATTGCAAATTTACAATTCCCAGTGTTGCTGCAATGGCGCACTCATCACTCAAACGCAAATATGGAGTTTCATGCGAGTAATTAAAACACAACGGAATGGGGGAGTATGCATATTTGACAAGGGCAGCACGTGGACACGCTACATTATATCATATTTCGCGTATCCGGACCGCTGTGCTGCAGCCATTACATTATGCAGGAGTTTGCCACATGCTGTTCCGTGAGTGTGTGCACACACGTCTGTCTGTGTGTGTGTGTGTGTGTGTGTGTGTGTGTGTGAAGAGAGAGAGAGAGAGAGAGAGAGAGAGAGAGAGAGAGAGAGAGAGAGAGAGAGAGAGAGAGAGAGGGAGGGAGGGAGAGAGAGAGAGAGAAGGAGAGAAAATGGGGGGGGAGGGGGAAGCTCGAGTTCGTGTACGTGTATCGTGGGGCAAGCGTGTATTTGTATGAACGTGTGCGTATGAGCGTGTAGCTACATCCTTGTGTGTCTTCGTATTTTGAAAGAGAAACAGAGAGAGTAGCGAGGGAGAGAACTAACGCTTGTTGTTACACAAGCCTCCCACCCGGAAAGAACGGTGGGTTGCCTGTTGATAGCGCACAAAAATCGGTGCTCTCGCTGTTTGCATTGGCACAGAGAGATCGAACTGCGGACTCTGTCGATGATTACGCAATGACTGTCGACGATTACTCAATAAAAGATAAATAGTGGTCAACAGTAGAGGCTACAGGTTATACAACGCACAGGAGTTAAGATAAAAAGTTAAGAAAAATTCGCTAAAAGTATGTAAACTTACTTATATCAATTTAGAGAACTTGTACTTTTATTCCTGGTAATAACAAAGCCAACGTAACCAACATGCAGAAAAACACTGTTTTCTCGTTTTCGGGAATCGCATAGTCTTAATTTAAGTGTTTCCATTCAGTTACCATTTGCACGTTGGGTATCTGATGTGGAAATGTTGGATACAATCATCAAATCAATAAGGAAGAGGTTTCGTCCCCTCCTTAGCCTTCAGTGGTTCACAACCCCACAACAGGCTACAGCAGCTCACCCCACCGCCGCTCCACACCAAACGCAGGTTTATTGCGCGATTCGCTCGCCACTCAGCCCCCCCCCCCTCCCCCCCCCCCCCGGAACGTGTCACACCAGACGAGTGTAACTCCAATGTTTGCATGGTAGAGTAATTACGGTGTACGCGTATCTGGAGAAAGTGTTTGGGCAGCAATCGCCGACATAGTGTAACGGAGGCGGAATAAGCGGAACCAGGACGCATTTGCCGAGGCAGGTGGAAAACCGCCTTAAAAAGCATTCACAGACTGGCCGGCACACCGGACCTCGATTAATGGTTCAAATGGCCCTGAGCACTATGGGACTTAACCTCTGAGGTCATCAGTGCCCTAGACTTACTACTTAAACCTCACTAACCTAAGGACATCACACACATCCATGTCCGAGGGAGGATACGAACCTGCAACCGTAGCAGCAGCGCGGTTCTGGACTAAAGCGCCTAGAACCGCTCGGTCACAGCGGCCGGCTCCGGTCCTCGACACTAATCCACTGGGCGGATTCGCGCCAGGGACCGGCACGTCTTCCCGCCCGGAACGCAGTGCGTCAGACCACACGGCTAACTGGGCGGGCTCGCTGTGGTTTGTCAGCTACCCGATTCAGTTCAGTTTCGGTTACCTTTGTTTACAAACAAACGCTTGTCTTACTTAACGTTTACCCCGTCGCACGAGATCTGCTATTTGCATACCTGAACTCACGTTCATGCCTCGGAAACGAAATTCGCCAGATGTAAATCCGATGGAACCCATCTGGGCCGCTATCAGTCGCCATCGCCACGTACAGAAATGAGCGGCCGGTTATTTACGCGAATTATGTGACATGCGCGTAGATATCTAATGCCACACGCCTCCACAAACCTACCATCAAACTGTCGGATCGCTGATACACAAACTCAGTGACGTATTTTGTTCTAAAGAAGGACAAAGAAGCTGCTAAGTAGGTGGTCATAATGTCATCAGTGCAAGTTAAATAAACGGTGAGGGCTCCACTCATTGCCTTAAGAGCCGTCATAGAAAGCGTCTCTGGTGTATGTTATGTCATGCACCTGAAATCGGTTGCATGTTTCTCGATTGACTCATGCAGATGGAACTGTGAGCGTGTTCAAAGGGTGGCATGTACTGAATAAGGTGTGACTATGAAGTAATGAAATCTCCTATGCAGAAAACACGAGTTTTCCTTGGGAAACAGCTGGACGAGAACCAATTTACTGAACTACATTTACAGTAATTCATTCAACGATGAGCGCTACTTCGTGGTCTTGCAGCAGCCGAAGAAGTGGTGTTCCACGCCAACACGTCTCATATTGCTACTGGTAACCAACTCTGGGAGATCCAGCGAGTCAGTTTTACAATTACATAATACGTTCTCAGTAAAAAAATATGGTAACTTAGTGATGGTTTACGTCATTGTCTTAAAGTAGTGATTTGTATACAGTAACGTACACACACACACACACACACACACACACACACACACACACACACACACACACACATGCAAGAAATCAAATCAAGAAGTTCTAACGTGGAACAGAGGAAGTTGTCTAGCAGGCATACTTTCAGCTGGCGATTAAAGCTAATTTTATTCTTAACTCCACAGCATCACTGGTAGGCAGACATAGGTTGTGGCTGGATAAATCACTCGTTTCTGTGCCACACTCTTGCTTACTGAAATACAGTGAAAATCGTTTCTCCTTCGAGTACTATATTTACATTGTCGTTGTTTTTTAAACATGATTCATTACTGACAACAAAGCTCATAAAGGTATAAACGTATTATGAAACTGTAGTCAGCGTGTCTCTTTAAAGACCAGTCCACAAGAGGTTCGATATAGGACACCGCATACTAATTTCGCTACAAGCTTATGGGCAAGTGACACTTTCTTCCTCAACGACGAGTAATCCCAGAATGATGCCACATGGCATTAATGAATGAAAATACGAAAAGTAAGTCAAACGACTGTATCGTTATTATGGCCTTGTGACTGTTATCCCATCATCGTCGGGGAAAACATGAAGCACACATCGCTACAGGCGGTTCGCAATAAAGTTCACGTAATACACAGATGAGATGGTATCTTCGATTACAGCCACGGATCCCATGGAAGCCCAGATGAATGCATCCGGTGCATATTTCGAACAGCCGTTCGCCTTAGAAGGCGCGTATTCGGGCACGACCACTGTCTTGGAGGACTAAAATGAAAAGATGTCGACTGGACAGATGAAACACATGATTCATCAGAGCCCGTGACTCGTCTTCAGTGACCCACTTTCCAATCTCGATGAACCCACGACACGACATGGCTGGCGACGTCGCTCTGTCAACATAGTAACACGTAGGCGTCGTCTACTACGGAGCCACATGTCCGACGATGTGGACTAAACGATATGCTGTACCAGCATTGAATCTGTCGACAGATCTGCCACAGATCGCCGCCCATGCTGCTTGACAGCGGCGAGGGGAGGGAGGGGGTCAGGCGTCCGAAGTCCACGTTGGAGTGTGGACGTACAACTCCTCGTCGCTTTCTCGTCCGGTCCCCTTTCTTTAACAATTTTCTGCAGACGCACGCTTCAGTTACCCGTAGCACGCGAACAGCCGTCCATTCGCCGTTTTCGAAATGCTGTTTTCTGGCTACCATGACATGATAATCTGCCCTTTCTCAAAGTCGCTTAGCCCGCATCTCGTGGTCGTGCGGTAGCGTTCTGGCTTCCCACGCCCGGGTTCCCGGGTTCGATTCCCGGCGGGGTCAGGGATTTTCACTGCCTCGTGATGGCTGGGTGTTGTGTGATGTCCTTAGGTTAGTTAGGTTTAAGTAGTTCTAAGTTCTAGGGGACTGATGACCATAGATGTTAAGTCCCATAGTGCTTAGAGCCGTCAAAGTCGCTTACGAAGTGTATTTCCGGTTTTGGGGTCCGTATCGTCGCTGGAATTATTCCCCTTCGCGTCTTCTCCGCTTGTGGGGCAGTGGTCATAATGTATTTGCCCTTCGGCGAAACTAATATTATAATGTCTGCTTCGTAATTCAAAAACCAGTGCTTTCTGTGTTGAGAACCTTTGGAACTCCAAATATACTGACGAATAACTTATTTTGAGAGAAATGTCGAATGCTTCATGCGTACGTTATCTTTTCCAGAACCTTCGAGAAGACGCTAAGTAGTATTTGTCTTTCTACCTTTCTTGTAAGGGAGTCGTCTAGGACAGCATTTTTCAGTCTGTCTGGAATTATCTTCTATAGTAGTAATGTGCCGCATATTTGATTGAATATAGTGCCTATGTATTAGAAACGTCGACTTAGTAATTTACTCGACAATGGAAAATAACAACAATCGATCGCGAAATGCGTCGTTTTATTACAGCATGTCTAGATTTCAGCTGTTGCATAGTCACCTTCAACGTTAAAATTTAGCAGACAGGAGATTCAGGAATAAATATAAGGTAGCTGACAACGTATTATATGTGTAAACGTAAGCAGCACACAATTGCATACCACGTAACGACAGGTAGCATTAGTGGAAAGCGTCATGCAGTAAACGATACTGACACAGTCGCTTACATGGTTGAACAGGAAGAAAATGTGACGTCGGAGTCGTGTGGTGCCCTTTATCGAGATACTGATGAGCAGTTCAATAGTAGTCAATTTGTACAATATTTATAAAAAAATTAAAAATGTACCGAACAATAAAACCGCAAGTTTGGTTAAAACATGGGAAGCAAGTCAAGTGTGTGGAGCTGTAAGTATAGCCCCTGAAGCTGTAAGTAAAGCCCGTTCAGTGACAGTAAGTTCAAGATAGGAGGTATATGTGTTTTGGCGTTACAAAATTATGGAAGAAGATCCACTTACAATTTCATACAACAGCGAAAAGTACAATGTTAACGTACCAAAATATTAAAAATATAAAGGAATGAAAATAGTACGATAAAACGTCTGTTCTGTCTGGACCTAAACTAAAACCGCACAACTCGTAAAAATACGTTAGTGCCAGCTCTGGGCTTACAGTAAGAACATATGGAATGAAACAGCATTACAATGTCGAAAATTATTAAGCTAGCCAGGATAACTATCATCAGCCAAGCGGAAGGTTTTTCTTATAAGGGATATAATTACATTCTTAATTTCTTTGGCAGAGAATGCATTGATTGTCTGCTTGATGACAATAAAGTGAAGGATATGTAAAATATTTTAAAAAAAAATTGTGCTGCCTTTGACTAGGGAGCCCACTGCAGACGGAAGCAGCTCCGATGTGGCGTCAGCTGTGTTCTGCAGAAAGCAGCACGTCTGTCGATCCGCGTCACAAATTATGCTGGCAAACTGTCGGGATGACGACGGCGCATCAATAGCAATGCCCTGGAGCTGTGAGAATACTCCAAACGTCGCATATGGCTTCCCACTGCCGAAGCAAAGGGTTGTTCGGTTTATTCCTGTCCACCGAGTTCTGGTATTACTCCTCAAAAACACTAAAACCTATTAGATTCCTATTGGGCGTCCATTTACCAACGCGGTAAACAATTTGTGTTCTACAGCGTGCACAAATCACAGTGAAATGTTGCAGTCATCCGTACACACTGTATTTAACTTCTATAAATACACATTAATATATGTGATGACTTTTAGAGGGAATTGTTCATGGCGTAAAGCTCATAATGCTTTGTTGCTTTTTTCGCAATAGTACAGTTTTCATGAATGTACGATAAATAAACTGGAGAGCCAAAGATACTGGTACACCTGCCTAGGCCGGCCTGAGTAGCCGAGCGGTTCTAGGCGATTCCGTCTGGAACCGCGCGACCGCTACGGTCGCAGGTTCAAATCTTGCCTCAGGCATGGATGTGTGTGATGTCCTTAGTTAGGTTTAAGTAGTTCTAAGTTCTAGGGGACTGATGACCTCAGATGTTAAGTCCCATAGTACTCAGAGCCATTTTTTGAACACCTGCATAACATCATGCAAGGCCCCTGCCAGCACGCAGAAGTGCCGCAGCACGACGTGACATGGACAGGACTAATGTCTGAAGTAGTGCTGGAGGGAACTGATACCGTGAATTCTGCAGAGTACGAGGGGGTGGAGATCTCTTCTAATCAGCACGTTCCAAGGCATCCCAGATATGTTAAATAATGTTCATGTCTGGGTAGCCTGGTGGCCAGACGAAGTGTTTAAACCCAGAAGAGTGTACCAGGAGCCACTCTGTAGCAATTCTGGACATGTGGGGTGTCGCACTGACCTGCTGGAATTGCCTAAGTCCTTCGGATTGCACGACGGACATGAATCGATGCAGGTGATCAGATAGGAGGTGCACGTATGTGCCACCTGTCAGAGTCGTATCTAGACGTATCAAGTGTCCCATATCACTCCAGTTGCCATGCCTCAACCCATTACAGAGCCTCCACAAGCTTGAACAGTCCTCTGCTGATATACAGCGTCCATGGATTTATGAAGTTGTCTCCATACCAGTACACGTCCATCAGGCAACATGTTTACAGCCACCAACAGTCTAATGTCGGTGATGACGGGCCCAGGCGAGGCGTAAAAGTTTGTGTGCTGCAGTCATCAAGGGTACACGAGTTGGCCTTCGACTCAGAAAGCCTATATCGAGTATGTGTCGTTGAATGGTTCGCACGCTGACACTTGTTGATGGTCCAGCACTGAAATCTGCAGCAATTTGCGGAAGGTTTGCACTTCTGTCGCGTTGAACGATTCTCTTTAATCGTCGTTGGTCCTGTTCTTGCCGATCTTCTTCCGGCCGCAGCGATGTCGGAGATTTGCCATTGTGCCGAATCCCTGATGTCACGATACACTCGTGAAACCGCATTTCATCGCTACCTCGTAAATGCTGTGTCTCACAGTTCGAGCGTCGACTATAGCACCACGTTCAAACTCACTTAAATCCTGACAGCCTGCCACTGTAGCAGCAGTAAATAATCCAAGTCCGCCAGACACCTGTTGACTTATATAGGTGTTGTCGACCGCAGCGCCGTATTCTGCCTATTTACAAATCTGTATATTTGAATACGCATGCCTGTACCAGTTTCTCCGGCGCTTGAGTGTGTATACAATATTTAGCAGTTTTCACCGAGATTTTCTTTATGTACAGACCTGCCGCAGCGAAATTCACATCATATCACTCTTCTAATGTTGAAAATCGACGAGCGTGATTCAATCCTCTACATTGCACCTGCAAAGTATATCCATCCTCTTTGCCCTCGTGTTAAATCTATTAATTCTGTAGGGAGCACACTGTGATCATGTGGGAGCGATCTAGATGCTTGTAAAACTGATAGCCAAGATCGCAGGAATTCTTCTTATTGCATGATTGCCGGTTTCAGTGAAACTAAAGCCGCCATCATCGGATCTTAGGACACCCGTTGTAACCTGTATGTGTCCTAAGATCCGATGATGGCGGCTTCAGTTTCACCGAAACCGGTAATCATGGAATAAAAAGAATTCCTACGATCTTGGCGGCCAGTTTATTGTTTTATCAGCTGATTGTGTTTAAAAGAAAAAGCTGGTTTTTTGGACCAAAGACGATTAAGTTTCCAGATAGTCGCCATACTGTTCAATGCATGTGGTGATCCGTGGCGCATACTTCATTGTGCCCTCCTCGGCGAGCCCTTCCGCCAGCTCCTTCCCCCATTTCAGGTCCACTTTCAGCACCTGATCGTACCCTGAATATCCTTCAGGGACGTGAAAAAATGATTATTTGATGGCGCCATGTCAGATGGGGGGAGGGGGGGCGGCGAGGTTCAAAAAGTGCTAACCGTTGAGTCCAAAGCGCTTTGTGGCTAAAGGGGCGTGAGGACGGGCATTTGTCGTGCAACAAGCAGACTCCTCTCGTCATTACTATCCTCCATTTGTTTTGAATGTTTCTTTTGAGGTGTTTTAGGACCTCAAGATATCTTTGTGCACTGATGGTCTACCTGTTGTTGTTGTTGTGGACTTCGGCGGAAAGACAGGTTTGATGCAGCTCTCCATGCAGCTCTATCATGTGCAAGCCTCTTCATTTCCTGGGGCCACGATTTATGGTTCTGAATTTTTCGGCAGATGGGGAGTTGGTGTGAGGCCGCTGCGATAACTTTCTTTTTGTCTCAGCCGCGTAATGAGACAGCCACGTTTCATTTCCCGTCAGTATAGAACTCAGAAAATCCTCACTCCTCAATTCAAGTCGCTGAGAAACTCGCGGGTGCTACTGAACCGATTTTTCTCGTGCTGCTCTCTCAGCTGTTTTGGGACCCATCCTGCGCACAGTTTTCGGTATGCCAGCGATTCTGTGAGTGTCTTACAAGAGATTACTGGGGCGGGGGGGGGGGGGGGGGGGGGTTGTGGCAACGCCGCAGAAATCTCTTCCACTGTTGATCGGCGGTCTTCACGAAAAGTTTCCTCGACTTTTTGCACCAACTCATCAGTCAAAATGAAAGGTCCTCCACTCCTCTCTTCAGCACGAACGTATGCTCTGCCTCTACTACTTAAAGACACTAATTCTGTTCATAACAACTTCCCCGTCAATCGTTTTGATTAGCGAAAAAATTTCTGTATGTGTTATTAATTAAACGAGGAGCAAGAGGATCACAGCGGGAGGTCAGCACTTGGCGGGACACCTTTCACGCAACTGGACACTTCAACGTGAGTTTATGTACTATCACGTTCCTTCAAGGGACCCCTCTCCCCTCTCTACCAATCAGTGTTGCCAACCTTCAAAAAACAAAACAAAAAAAACAAAAAAGAAAACACAACCAGTTACGGTCACGGTACACATATCATCTGGACATGCACCGTAGCCCTGTAACCCGTACAGTTTACGTGTGTAGAATTGCACACCAGTATTTCTGTAAGTTACAGATTCGATAAGTGAAGTAAACAACACGCCAAATTGCCACGAGGGGGCCATACTTGACGTCTTTTTTGCTATCTCACAGAAATATCAATATGTATCTAATGAACGTAGATTTTTATAACTTCGTGACATATTACTTAACTTCAGTAAAAATTCATTTTATTTCTTTTACGTATGTGTCGTCCAGCCATGAAGTTAAAATAAAATAACAATCAACATTTTGTATATTGTTCAAGCATCGTTACCAAGACGGGAAAAGAAGTAAGTTCGAGATAAAATGGACGGACGTTGGATCACATAAAAGTATAAAAGGAAGTGTGTGGGAAGATAATGAGCACGGACGTCGGAAACAGGATTTCCCAGACCTGTGATTAAGGGCAAATAAGAAAACACGTCCACTTGATATACTAAGACTCAATTCCAGTGGCGATTTGGGAAACCATCCAACCTTGTTAGGTGCCTATAACACAGCTTTGTGTTGGATGAATCGTCTATTAATAATAATCATAGTTTCCTAGATCTCGGGTTTGATCCCACCCACTACTAAAATTTTAGTTATCAATACTCAGCAAGGGGGTGGTCAACTATAAGGAGTCGACTTCGTTACACCAACAGTCTTGTATCACTCAGAAGGAGCGGACAATTTTCATGGCAGTCGATTGCCACAGTGGTAGGAAATTGCCACTAACAGGTGGAAAAATCAGTAATGATCAGCGGCACAAGAATGCAGAAGAAAACGGAAATCTCTACATAAAGAAACACAATCTGTACACAATGTGATCAAGAGTATCCGCACACCCTCAAGAACATACGTTATTCATATTAGGTGCATTGTGTTGCCACCTACTGCCAGGTACTCCACACCATTGACCTCAGTAGTCACTAGACATCGTGAGAGAGCAGAATGGTGCGCTCCGCGGAACTCACGGACTTCTAACGTGTCAGGTGATTGGGTGTTACTTGTGTCATACGCCGGTACGCTAGATTTCCACACTCCTAAGCATCCCTAGGTCCACTGTTTTCGATGTGATAGCAAAGTGGGAAAGTGAAGGGACACGTACAGCACAAAAGCGTATAGACCGACCTCGTCTGTTGACTGACAGAGACCGCTGGTAGTTGAAGAGGGTAGTAATGTGTAATAGGCAGACATCTATCCAGACCATGACAGGAATTCCAAAATGCACCAGGATCCCCTGGAAGTACTATGACACTTGGGCGGAAGGTGACAAAACTTGGATTTCATGGTCAAAAAATGGTTCAAATGGCTCTGAGCACTATGGGACTTAACATCTGAGGTCATCAGTCCCTAGAACTTAAAAATACTTAAACCTAACTAACCTAAGGACATCACACACTCCATGCCCGAGGCAGGGTTCGAACCTGCAACCGTAGCGGTCGTTCTGTTCCAGCTGAAGCGCCTAGAACCGCTAGGCCACACCGGCCGGCGATTTCATGGTCGAGTGCTGCTCATAAGCCAAATATCAGGCTGGTAAATGTCAAATGACACCTCTCTTGATGTAAGGAGCGTAAGCGTTAGATGATTGAACAGTGGAAAAACGTTGTTTAGAGTGACGAATCATGGTACACAATGTGGCGATCCAATGGTAGTGTGTGGGTATGGCGAATGCCCGGTGAACGTCATCTGAGAGCGTGAGTAGTGCCAACAGTAAAATTCGGAGGCGGGGGTGTTATGTTGTGGTCGTGTTTTTCAGGGAGGAGCTTGCACCCCTTGTTGTTTTGCGTGGCACTGTCACAGAACAGGCCTACATTGATGTTTTAAGCACTTTCTTGCTTCCCACTGTTGAAGAGCAATTCGGGGATGGCGATTGCATCTTTCAACACGATCTAGCACCTGTTCATACTGCACGGCCTGTGGCAGAGTGGTTACACGACAATATTATCACTGTAATGAACTGGCCTGCACAGAGTCCTGACCCGAATCCTACAGAACATGTTTGGGATGTTTTGGAGTGCCGACTTCGTGCCAAGTCTCACCGACCGACATCGATACCTCTCCTCAGTGCAGTACTCCGTGAAGAATGGTCTGCCACTCCTCAAGAAACCTTCCAGCATCTGATTGAACGTATGCCAGCGAGGGTGGAAGCTGTCATCAAGGCTAAGGGTAGGCCAACACCATACTGAATTCCAGCATTACCAATGGCGGGAACGGCGAACTTGTAAGTCATTCTCAGCCAGGTGCCCGGATACTTTTGATCAGATAGTGTATCTACGAGAGACAACGCCTATAACTGGGAAAGTTTCGTGATGATCTCTCCAATGACAAAAGACTAGGGTTAGAGCCGAATTTGGCTCTTCTGGAGCGGACTGCAGAGGATGAGACCACCATAAGAACAAGACTGAAAACCAAAATAAGGATAACATTAAGAGAGTCGGAGAATGCTGCAACAGAAGTTAGAGCGTGCTAGGGAAGCTAGAATATCTGAAAAGCGAAATGCAAAGACTAAATCTACATATACATTTAAGATATTCGCAACTGCGAATATGGACTACTATCAGCTGTAGAATGGAATGACGGCAATGAAAATTTGTGCCGAACCGGGACTCGAACCCGATTTTCTGCTTATCGTTACCGTTTAGCTATCCGTGCACGACACACGCCCACGCCCCCCCCCCCCCCCCCCCCCACACACACACTTCCACATGCCGTCAATCACGTGTGTTCAACCTGTACTCGTGTATATACGTACACTCCTGGAAATTGAAATAAGCACACCGTGAATTCATTGTCCCAGGAAGGGGAAACTTTATTGACACATTCCTGGGGTCAGATACATCACATGATCACACTGATAGAACCACAGGCACATAGACACAGGCAACAGAGCATTCACAATGTCGGCACTAGTAAAGTGTATATCCACCTCTGCATTATGACGTGCATGGAGAATGATATTGTCTGTTTGGAACTTTGCAGTATGGTAAGACGTACCAAGGCTACTTTTTCCCTACAAGATCAGATAGGTTGCGAATTTAGACACAGTGGAAACCCGTTGCAGCTTTGCGCGGATGTGTTGAGCAGTGTCTCTAGTACTGTATGAACAAACAGTCACCCGCCAAGTGCGAAGTGTGTACTGTCATTCGATTTCTTCGTGCTTACCGAATCCGCCTTATCCCATGCAGCCCATGTGACGTAACTGCCATGCATGTCAGCAGGACTTTTGAAGCAGTACGTGCATACGTTCATGATGTCTACGGCCAGGGAAGGAAGCGAGTGTCAATCGATGATCTTGTTCAGCGTGTGAATCAGGCGATTCGAGAGAGTTGCGTACGAAGGAAATTTGAGAACAGGAGAAGAGGAATGTAATGGTCCTTTGTCCTTCTCCACGTCAATGCTTGGCCACACACTGCAGCTGCACGAAGACGCTCCTGCAGCGCTTTGGATATGAAGTGTTTCATCATCCACCTCACAGCCCTGACTTTGCACCCTCTTATTTCATCTCTTCGCTGACCTGAACCACTATCTATGAGGACAGAATTTTGGCACAGACAACGAGCTGCAGACCAGAGTAGAGAATTGGTGGAAAGCGGAGGCGGCTGCCTTCTTTGTCGATGGTACAGGAAAGATGGTACCGCGGTACGACAAAATAGTAACTTAAGTCGCAGTTGTTGACTATGTAGAGAAGTATCTGGAAAGTCTAGCTAATGTTGCGAATACAACATTTTTGCATTTCACCGTGGTTTCTATTTTGCAACCGATCGTATCATGGAAAAAAGTAGCCATCATACTACGACGGTGTGCAGAACGAGCGCGTTTATTGTGTGAGTTTCCTATTCGTTTGCGGAAATCTTGTACTTCATGTGTAATTACAAAATTTAAGGTGGACAATTTCAGCCGGCCGCGGTGGTCTCGCGGTTCTAGGCGCGCAGTCCGGAACCGTGCGACTGCTACGGTCGCAGGTTCGAATCCTGCCTCGGGCATGGATGTGTGTGATGTCCTTAGGTTAGTTAGGTTTAAGTAGTTCTACGTTCTAGGGGACTAATGACCACAGCAGTTGAGTCCCATAGTGCTCAGAGCCATTTGAACCATTTTGTAGACAATTTCACTGACAGTTTTATGGCTTGTAATCGTGCCTCCCAAGTGCCGTTCTGTTCTTTGTGCTTTTGTGAGGACACTAGGTTTCGGTACTTGGTATAGAACATTAAATGTCTTCATCTTCTCTATCAATGAACCTTTGTCAAAGCTTTAGGACTTATATACACTGAAATAAGAACACCGTGAATTCATTGTCCCAGGAAGGGGAAACTTTATTGACACATTCCTGGGGTCAGATACATCACATGATCACATTGACAGAACCACAGGCACATAGACACAGGCAACAGAGCATGCACAATGTCGGCACTAGTACAGTGTATATCCACCTTTCGCAGCAATGCAGGCTGCTATTCTCCCATGCAGACGATCGTAGAGATGCTGGATGTAGTCCTGTGGAACGGTTTGCCATGCCATTTCCACCTGGCGCCTCAGTTGGACCAGCGTTCGTGCTGGACGTGCAGACCGCGTGAGACGACGCTTCATCCAGTCCCAAACATGCTCAATGGGGGACAGATCCGGAGATCTTGCTGGCCAGGGTAGTTGACTTACACCTTCTAGAGCACGTTGGGTGGCACGGGATACATGCGAACGTGCATTGTCCTGTTGGAACAGCAAGTTCCCTTGCCGGTCTAGGAATGGTAGAACGATGGGTTCGATGACGGTTTGGATGTACCGTGCACTATTCAGTGTCCCCTCGACGATCACCAGAGGTGTAGGGCCAGTGTAGGAGATCGCTCCCCACACCATGATGCCGGGTGTTGGCCCTGTGTGCCTCGGTCGTATGCAGTCCTGACTGTGGCGCTCACCTGCACGGCGCCAAACACGCATACAACCATCATTGGCACCAAGGCAGAAGCAACTCTCATCGCTGACGACGACACGTCTCTATTCGTCCCTCCATTCACGCCTGTCGCGACACCACTGGAGGCGGGCTGCACGATGTTGGGGCGTGAGTGGAAGACAGCCTAACGGTGTGCGGGACCGTAGCCCAGCTTCATGGAGACGGTTGCGAATGGTCGTCGCCGATACCCCAGAAGCAACAGTGTCCCTAATTTGCTGGGAAGTGGCGGTGCGGTCCCCTACGGCACTGTGTAGAATCCTACGGTCTTAGCGTGCATCCGTGCGTCGCTGCGGTCCGGTCCCAGGTCGACGGGCACGTGCACCTTCCGCCGACCACTGGCGACAACATCGATGTACTGTGGAGACCTCACGCCCCACGTGTTAAGCAATTCGGCGGTACGTCCACCCGGCCTCCCGCATGCCCACTATACGACCTCGCTCAAAGTCCGTCAACTGCACATACGGTTCACGTCCACGCTGTCGCGGCATGCTACCAGCGTTAAAGACTGCGATGGAGCTCCGTGTTGTTGTTGTTGTTGTCTTCAGTCCTGAGACTGGTTTGATGCAGCTCTCCATGCTACTCTATCCTGTGCAAGCTGCTTCATCTCCCAGTACCTACTGCAACCTACATCCTTCTGAATCTGCTTAGTGTACTCATCTCTCGGTCTCCCTCTACGATTTTTACCCTCCACGCTGCCCTCCAATGCTAAATTTGTGATCCCTTGATGCCTCAAAACATGTCCTACCAACCGATCCCTTCTCGTAGTCAAGTTGTGCCACAAGCTTCTCTTCTCCCCAATCCTATTCAATACCTCCTCATTAGCTACATGACCTATCCACCTTATCTTCAGTATTCTTCTGTAGCACCACATTTCGAAAGCTTCTATTCTCTTCTTGTCCAAACTAATTATCGTCCATGTTTCACTTCCATACATGGCTACACTCCAAACAAATACTTTCAGAAATGACTTCCTGATACATAAATCTATATTGGATGTTAACAAATTTCTCTTCTTCAGAAACGCTTTCCTTCCCATTGCCAGTCTACATTTTATATCCTCTCTACTTCGACCATCATCAGTTAATTTACTTCCTAAATAGCAAAACTCCTTTACTACTTGAAGTGTCTCGTTTCCTAATCTAATTTCCTCAGCATCACCCGATTTAATCTGACTACATTCCATTATCCTCGTTTTGCTTTTGTTGATGTTCATCTTATATCCTCCTTTCAAGACACTGTCCATTCCGTTCAACTGCTCTTCCAAGTCCTATGCCGTGTCTGACAGAATTACAATGTCATCGGCGAACCTCAAAGTTTTTACTTCGTCTCCATGAATTTTAATACCTACTCCAAATTTTTCTTTTGTTTCATTTACTGCTTGCTCAATATACAGATTGAATAACATCGGGGAGAGGCTACAACCCTGTCTCACTCCTTTCCCAACCACTGCTTCCCTTTCATGCCCCTCGACTCTTATGACTGCCATCTGGTTTCTGTACAAATTGTAAATAGCCTTTCGCTCCCTGTATTTTACCCCTGCCACCTTTAGAATTTGAAAAAGAGTATTCCAGTCAACATTGTCAAAAGCTTTCTCTAAGTCTACAAATGCTAGAAACGTAGGTTTGCCTTTTATTAATCTTTCTTCTAAGTAAAGTCAGTATTGCCTCATGTGTTCCAACATTTCGACGGAATCCAAACTGATCCTCCCCGAGGTCCGCATCTACCAGTTTTTCCATTCGTCTGTAAAGAATTCGCGTTAGTATTTTGCAACTGTGACTTATTAAACTGATAGTTCGGTAATTTTCACATCTGTCAGCACCTGCCTTCTTTGGGATTGGAATTATTATATTCTTCTTGAAGTCTGAGGGTATTTCGCCTGTCTCATACATCTTGCTCACCAGCTGGTTGAGTTTTGTCATGACTGGCTCTCCCAAGGCCGTCAGTAGTTCTAATGGAATGTTGTCTACTCCGGGGGCCTTGTTTCGACTCAGGTCTTTCAGTGCTCTGTCAAACTCTTCACGCAGTATCGTATCTCCCATTTCGTCTCCATCTACATCCTCTTCCATTTCCATAATATTGTCCTCAAGTACATCACCCTTGTACAAACCTTCTATATACTCCTTCCACCTTTCTGCCTTCCCTTCTTTGCTTAGAACCGGGTTGCCATCTGAGCTCTTGATATTCATACACGTGGTTCTCTTATCTCAAAGGTCTCTTTAATTTTCCTGTAGGCAGTATCTATCTTACCCCTAGTGAGATAAGCCTCTACATCCTTACATTTGTCCTCTAGCCATCCCTGTTTAGCCATTTTGCACTTCTTGTCGATCTCATTTTTGAGACGTTTGTATTCCTTTTTGCCTGCTTCATTTACTGCATTTTTATATTTTCTCCTTTCATCAATTAAATTCAATATTTCTTCTGTTACCCAAGGATTTCTAGCAGCCCTCATCTTTTTACCTACTTTATCCTCTGCTGCCTTCACTACTTCATCCCTCAGAGCTACCCATTCTTCTTCTACTGTATTTCTTTCCCCTATTCCTGTCAATTGTTCCCTTATGCTCTCCCTGAAACTCTGTACAACCTCTGGTTCTTTCAGTTTATCCAGGTCCCATCTCCTTAATTTCCCACATTTTTGCAGTTTCTTCAGTTTTAATCTACAGGTCATATCCAATAGATTGTGGTCCGAGTCCACATCTGCCCCTGGAAATGTCTTACAACTTAAAACCTGGTTCCTAAATCTCTGTCTTACCATTATATAATCTATTTGATACCTTTTAGTATCTCCAGGGTTCTTCCACGTATACAACCTTCTTTCATGATTCTTAAACCAAGTGTTAGCTATGATTAAGTTGTGCTCTGTGCAAAATTCAGCTAGGCGGCTTCCTCTTTCATTTCTTAGCCCCAATCCATATTCACCTACTATGTTTCCTTCTCTCCCCTTTCCTACACTCGAATTCCAGTCACCCATTACTATTAAATTTTCGTCTCCCTTCACTATCTGAATAATTTCTTTTATTTCATCATACATTTCTTCAATTTCTTCATCATCTGCAGAGATAGTTGGCATATAAACTTGTACTACTGTAGTAGGTGTGGGCTTCGTATCTATCTTGGCCACAATAATGCGTTCACTATGCTGTTTGTAGTAGCTTACCCGCATTCCTATTTTCCTATTCATTATTAAACCTACTCCTGCATTACCCCTATTTGATTTTGTGTTTATAACCCTGTAGTCACCTGACCAGAAGTCTTGTTCCTCCTGCCACCTAACTTCACTAATTCCCACTATATCTAACTTTAACCTATCCATTTCCCTTTTGAAATTTTCTAACCTACCTGCCCGATTAAGGGATCTGACATTCCACGCTCCGATCCGTAGAACGCCAGTTTTCTTCCTCCTGATAACGACATCCTCCTGAGTAGTCCCCGCCAGGAGATCCGAATGGGGGACTATTTTACCTCCGGAATATTTTACCCAAGAGGATGCCATCATCATTTAATCATACAGTTAAGCTGCATATCCTCGGGAAAAATTACGGCTGTAGTTTCCCCTTGCTTTCAGCCGTTCGCAGTACCAGCACAGCAAGGCCGTTTTGGTTAATGTTGCAAGGCCAGATCAGTCAATCATCCAGACTGTTGCCCCTGCAACTACTGAAAAGAATGCTGCCCCTCTTCAGGAACCACACGTTTGTCTGGCCTCTCAACAGATACCCCTCCGTTGTGGTTGCACCTACGGTACGGCCATGTGTATCGCTGAGGCACGCAAGCCTCCCCACCAACGGCAAGGTCCATGGTTCATGGGGGCTCCGTATGCCACGGCAAACTGGCTGACACTGACGGCGGCGGTGCACAAATGCTGCGCAGCTAGCGCCATTCGACGACCAACACCGCGGTTCCTGGTGTGTCCGCTGTGCCGTGCGTGTGATCATTACTTGTACAGTCCTCTCGCAGTGTCCGGAGCAAGTATGGTGGGTCTGACACACCGGTGTCAATGTGTTCCTTTTTCCATTTCCAGGAGTGTATATAAGTATCTCAGTCATCAAGTCATACATACGACGTAAATACTGGGTCTCCTTCACATGTGTAATATAGGATTCAATGGAACCTGAATTTCAGAAAGCATTTTAGAAAATTTTCTGGATCAGTTTCCTTGATATTGCTTTGGTAAACATCAGTATATCCTAAACTGTTCAAGATTTTTGTGAACTGTTTACAAATTATAGTGTATTAGATGTAATAAACTACAAGAGTGTAAAATATATATAAAATAAATAGCGCCTTAAAGGAATAGTGATTTTCACATAATATGGAGCCGAAGAAGAACCCTGTGTCCTTAATTTCGGTTCAGTACAGCTTTCCACGTGTCATATGCCGTCACTGTAAACTCAAGAATGTGGTAGGACACACTGAAATCGGGATTCAGAAACAGCCCGTTATTCGTCATTTTACGAAGAGTACGAATTCACCTCGTTGTATATCTCAGCATACTGACATTCAGAGAACGTGCGAGCGAAAGACGTTTCATTGATAAGTGTTGAATCTCTAAATTCTGTGTTATATTCGTTACAAAAACAATATTACGCCTTACGTAACTAAGAGCAAAGCAGACAGATGTAGACCGATGTTACTAACTGTGATACTACAATGAAAGAAGAATCAAGAGGATGGAAAATTGTATGTGACACTCATCAACCTAAAGAAGGCACCTGACAAGGTAGATTTAAAGATTCACCTTTGAAAACTGAAAGAAACTGGAACAGTACTTATAATAGAGAAGGCTAATCCTCCGTTTATACAAAAGTCGGTATCCCAAAACATTAAGACTAGCAACATTGTAATCTCGTCACGTACTTTCTGTTTTAAAACTTTAAAGAAAATATGTATATTCCTGTACAGGTGAGACATTTCACACTTGCTTAGTGTAAGGGGATAAATACGATACTGCAAAGCCCGAGTTATTCTGAATCTGCTGTGAGGGTGACGTCATGCAGAGAACGCAGCACAACTCTTTCCCGTCTGCAGATGTTATGCCCCTGCGGCGTGGGCGTTGCGGTAGCATGGCATGTTTCCTGCCGTATCTCCACTACCGTGTCAGGTGGCAAAGTGGAAAACAACTTTTCTGCTCCGCTGATAATTTCTGGGACAGGTAGTGCCTGGCATTGGATCAAAGTTTAAACATTTGTCAAGGAGAGACTACACGGCGTCACCGATGGTTTTCATTGCAAGATTCAATAAAATTCGTCTAGGCTCTCGTTTTGGCCCTTTTTATGGTAGTCAATTGAATTTTGAAGACTGTTTCATAGGTGCATAGGTGCAGTTCATTGTACCGGCTCTTTTTGCGCCCCGGAAGAACGCTCAAACGGGGATGAGCAAGGATTCCAGTTCTAGATGTTGGACGAGAGTTTTCATCCTATGGCATGAAGCTGGCGGTATGTGTCAGTGATCTACTAGCGTGGCTCTTCTGGTAATTCGGATCGCGGTCGGTGTCAGGATATACTGTACGGTCTTGACAAAGGTTGATGCACTTCTAATGTCATTGCACCTTTTCAAACAGGCAGGTGTACTCAGAAGGTACTGTTTCTTATTTCTGAGCTTATCACTTGTAGTATTCCCTCCCCGTAAAGGAAGTTAATGTGTGCCCGTACGTATTCTAGGCAAATATGCCGCCTCAAAGTCTCTCGGGCAAGCAGCCGGATTGATTGGTCATTGTAGAACGAATTTTCGACTGCGTAAGCGCCACCATCATCATTAGGTTACTCTCGTTGAGTGACATCCTAGACTAGTGGATGCGGTATACGTACCGGTCGTCTCCCCTCTCCATCGATCCTGTGTATGGATCGAGCGATGTTCCGGCCGCGGTGGTGGACGTAGCTCGGGATTTGGGTGACGGTCCTCCGCTTGCTCTCCACCTGGGCCGAGTTCGGCATTCCGTTTCAGCCTCGTCTGACGATTTTCAGTGCCGGAGTCCATGCTTGACTAAATTGAAATCCTATGCCCGTTTTTTTGATGAGGATTTCGTGTAGACTGATTTCATTAACATCCTTGTATACACAGTCCCAAAAGTGGGATGCATTGCGCAAAATTTTTGTGTCTTTATTGGTTGGCAAATATGAGCACCAAATCAAGTACTCTGATTAGTTCATGAAACCCCCACAGAAACACAGATCGGCCAGATCTCACGGTCAGTTTCGCCATTGTGTCACTTTTCGCCAAACTTCCTCTCAAGGCCGTAAAAAAAATGAAACACATACAGCGGTCTTTATGTGTGTCATTGTTTGTGTAGCTACCAGTTTCGGCGCTTCAGTGCACCATCTTCAGGCCTTATTTGATGCTAAAGGGGTTATCACGATCCGTATATGCATCAATAGTCAACAATTGGTTTACACAGACTACCGGCAACTGACAGCTGATGGTTAGAGAGGCGACATCACACCTACAAACCAGTGGTTGGCCAGTGATGTATAGTATATATGGATCATAATAACCCCTTAAGCATGAACCAAGGCGTAAAGATGGTGCATTGAAGTGTCGAAAATGGTAGCTAAATGAAAAAAGAAGGACGGCTATAGCCGTTTCATTTCCTTGCAATAGTGAACGGCTGCAGTCTCCCAGACCTCCTGACACAACGATGGACGTATAACAAAAAATTCCTTTCAAGGAGTCGCTGGAATCTTTTGAAAAGAAATTTGGGCTCTTGTTTTCAAAACTATCCATTTTTGTTCTCACGTGCACGTACTTTCTTTTTTACGGGCATTGCTATGAAGAGACTGATGGCACGCCTATAGTGGCCAATATGTACATGGAAGGCTTTGCGGACAAGGCACTAAAATCAGCACCATTAAAACCGACAGTCTCTTGCAGATATGTTAACGATAAGTTCGATATTCGGCCTCTCGGGAAAGATGAGCTTCACGTTTCCTTACAACACCTGAACTCTACCAGCAACCAAATTCAGCTCAGTATGGAGGTGGAGCAAAACGGCCAGTTGCCATGCTTGGATGTTTTGGTACGAAGAAAACGAGAAGAAACGCTGGGACACAGCGTCTATCGGACAAAAACTAACATAGGCCAGTATCTTCACACGCCTAGCTGTCATCACCGTCACAGAGGGAAAGAGTGCTAAACACGCTGGACCACAGAGCTCGTGTTATCTCCGACGAATACAGCCTAAACGGTTTCAAGGACGTGTATCATAAAAACTGCCTCACTCAACGCGCCTTCAAGCAAAATGCCACACCACTGACAACATCCGACATAGACCAACCGAAATAGATACGCTACATTCCATACGCTGGCAATTTATCTCGAAAAATCGGTAGAAAATTAGGACAAAATATCAAACATCTGTACCACCGCGGTCAAAGACCAAATCCCTTTTAGGGACAGTAAAAGACGACCAGAGACTCGTGAAATCTGGAATGTATATATAGAGTGTATATCTAGCATGTTTCCAAAATGAGATTTTCACTCTGCAGTGGTGTGTGCGCTGGTATGAAACTTCCTGGCAGATTAAAACTCTGTGCCGGACTAAGACTTGAATTCGAGACCTTTGCATTTCACGGGCAAGTGCTCTATCATCTGAGATACCAAAACAAGACTCCTGATCCGTCCTCACAGCTTAAATTCTGCCATTACGTTGTCTCTTATCTTCCAAACTTCACAGAAGTTCTGCGAACCTGCAGAACTAGCACTCTCGGAAGAAAGGATATTGCGGAGACATGGCTTAGCCACAGCCTGGGGGATATTTCAAAAATGAGACTTTCCCTCTGCAGCGGAGTGTGCGCTGATATGAAACTTCCTGGCCCAAAGGAACTTCCTATCCTAATTCAGAATAACACAGGGAATTAGGGGGACATAACAGTCTTGCTAACAATCGCAGAATACAAAGGGAAAATGTACAAACTCCTAGACGACGCGGCTTACAAGATAATGACGACAGATACAACCAGCCGGATGCATCGCAAGACGACTGAAGTTCTCTGAAGTGCGTATACAGCAGAGACAGCGAAGAAACTCGGGCCATGTGCTACCGAACCAGCAAGTTTCTAGAGGCTTCTAAAGGTACAGAAAGAGCAAAATTTTGTACATGGCTGCACGAAAGAGGTTTCATAGTGAATACAAAAGGCACACCAAAGTATGAGATTGAGAAACATTTGACGTTAGTTTTGAGACTGTTGGTTGGCAAGTGTAAACTCTGCATCAAGAACTCGGCTCAGTTCGTGGAACGTCTACGGAAACTCGGATTGGCCAGCTCAGATCTCATGGTCAGTTTCGACGTTGTCTCGTTTTCACGAGAGTTCCACTCGAGGAGTCGCTGCAAGTTGTTGGAAAGAAATTTGCGCCGTTATTCATCAAACCATTCAATTTTGTCTTCACGTGCCCTAATTTTCTTTTTGACGGATATTACTATGAAAAGACTGATGGCGTGCCTATTTGTGGTCCTCTGTCATCCGTGGTGGTTAATATGTACGTGGAAGAATTTGAGGACAAGGCTGTTGACTCGGCACCATTAAAATCGACAGCCTTTTAAAGATATGTTGGCTATACGTTCGTCATTTAGTCTCAAGGGAAGGCGAGCTCCACGTTTTCTTGCAACATCTCAACTCTATCCACAAACCAAATTCAGTTCAGCGTAGAGATGGAGCAACACGGTCAGCTGCCATTGTTGGTGCGGAGGAAACGAGACCGAACACTGCGACATGGCGTTTATCAGAAAAAATCCCACACGGACCAGTACCTTCACACCTGTAGCTCTCATCACCCGTTACAGAGGGAACGAATGCTAAACACACTGATCCGTAGAGCTCGTGTGATCCCCGAGGAAGAAAGCCTAAAACGGGAACTGGACCACGTAAGAGATGTGTTCCAGAAAAACGACCTCCAGCAGGCTACAAAATCAGCAACTGCTGAACACTGCTTTCAAACCAACCGTAAAACGAAGTACGAACACACAAACATTTTTTCACAACGCATCTCACCATTTGGACTGTCTGTTCAGGAAGCTGTAGAAATCTGCTGCACGAAAACCTCATCGACAAGGTCAATTGATAACAATTTAATCCAGCGTGGGCTCCGACACTCGCAACGGGAACGAAACACCGAGTACAGCGAAGGAGCCGGCACATCACACGGTCCAGAGATGGGGTCAGTGGAGGGAGGAAGACTGGGTGGTATGTATCACACCCACTGGTCCAGGACGGCAGTCAGCACGAGTAAAGTGATGATAATAGCACGTTACGCCATCTAAAATTCGTTCTACAACGATTAATCAGTTCGGCTGCATGTCCGAAAGACTTCCAGTTAGCATATTCGCAGGGAATACCTACGAAAAGACAAATGTTTTAAATTTTATGAAGCAGTTAGAGAACGTACTAAGGAGACTTAGTAGAAATAATAGAATGTGACTGTATAAGGGGCACTCAAATGATAACTAGGAAATAGTAAGTAAACTGTTTACTGTTTCAAAAGAAATCGTCATAACTGTTAATATATGTATCCCACTGTGAGACAAGACGGGCAATGTCTTCATTGAAAAATATTTCTGCTTGCCTAACAGGACCGTGATTGTACCTCTTCGTCTGAAGCAAATCGACAACCACTGATGTCTTTCACCTGGGCTCCAGAAATATGAAATCTCTGCGAAACTTCTGCAACAGTAACCTCGGTAACATGACGGACATTATCGTTCAACAGAATGATGCCGTCCGTTAACATTCCTGGGCTTCTAGTCTCAATGGTACACTTCAGTTTTTGCAAAGTGTCCGCTTACTGCTGTGCGTCAATTGGAGTCCTTAAGAAAGACGTTCGTGGACATCAATTTGCTTTGAACAAAGAGCTGCAAGCCTGGGCACAATCATGGTTTCGTAAAAAACCGCAAAGATTTTTCCATGAAGACAATGACCCTCTTGTCCATAGTGGGATACAGGTACTAACACTTATGGCGATTACTTTGGAAAAAATAACGAAGAATCTGCCTTGCTTTCATTTCACTGCCCATTATATGTTGAGGTTTCAATATAGATTTAATATAGGATAGTTATGATCGTAGGCACGTCAAGTAATTGATATCCGACTTTGATTTGGTCCTCACAGCATCGTCCAGTAAGAACAGAAAGACATAGTGCGACTGATGTTGATAATTTATTTCTAAAACCAGCTGTCTTTCATGAAACAAGTGTAAGCCCCGTTATAAGTGGTTTATCTGAGCATGGTGATCAAATGGCAGTAATAATCGGTACCCTATAAACCAGGTTCAAAAAATGTCTCTGAGCACTATGGGACTTAACTTCTGAGGTCATCAGTCCCCTAGAACTTAGAACTACTTAAACCTAACTAACCGAAGGACATCACACACATCCATGCCCGAGTCAGGATTCGGATCTGCGACCGTAGCTGTCTCGCGGTTCCAGACTGAAGCGCCTAGAACCGCTCGCTCACTCCGGCCGGCCTATAAATCAGATTTAACCAAGAAAGTAACATTAAAATTTCGCAGTGTTGTGAATGCAGAGACGGTTAAACTATTCGGAGAAAATTTAAATGATGAAAATGAGTATAATTTTGCAGAGGATACACAATACATGAGAAATTTTTAGGAAATATTTAAATTTTCTTACAGCTTACAACAGAATGTTGACACATCTTTCTGAGAATAACCATTTAAACAAGAGCTCAGTTTAGTCCTATTAAAATGTATCTATCGGAATATTAATGTGTAATCTCGCCATCTCAGTCGCAGTAGAACTAAACATAAAAAATTATCATGTTGACATTTTCTGTGTAAGAAAATCATTATAGCACTAAAGAGCGGTAACGCTTCTGGCTCTGATGGAATTTCAGTGAAAGTACTGAAATCGTAAGCTGGCCTGGTAGCATCCGTCTTGTACAGCTGGACATCGTCGTCCGAGGTGAATCGGTTGCCCCTCAGAGTCTTTTAAGGGGACAAACTGTCACTCAGCGGTCCTGGGTAATGAGTGCTTCCACCAGCTGGACGATGTCATCGGTAATGCAATGTGGTGCTCCAGACTATGCATCAATGGCTAACGACAGCCGTCCTTCCTTGAAGTGCTTGTGCCATGCCTTGACCCTTGCAAGGGAAATGCAGTGTTCACTGTACACTTGTGACATTCGTTGATGAATTTCCGTTCCTCCCACTCCTTCCACTGTCACGAAATGAACAACACCTCTTTGTGTGGTGTCACCGCCAGACACCACACTTGCTAGGTGGTAGCCTTTAAATCGGCCGCGGTCCGGTAGTATCCGTCGGACCCGCATGTCGCCACTGTCAGTGATTGCAGACCGAGCGCCGCCACACGGCAGGTCTAGAGAGACTTCCTAGCACTCGTCCCAGTTGTACAACCGACTTTGCTAGCGATGGTTCACTGACAAAATACGCTCTCATTTGCCGAGACGATAGTTTAGCATAGCCTTCAGCTACGTCAATTTGCTACGACCTAGCAAGGTGCTATATTCAGTTACCATTGATATTGTGAACCATGTACCGTCAAGAGCGACGTTCGTCATTAATGGATTAAAGTTAAGTATTCCACCAGCTACGTCCGTTGTTTCTAAATTATAATTTCCGTGTCCTGTTCCAGACCTCACACCAGCCTGCGTGAACTAAATCGCGTGCCTTTCGGCCTCCTCTAGTAACACGGTGTCGGCTCTCCTGCCAACCACAACACTTTGCTCTTCTGCTGACGCCTCCATGTCACTTTTTGCAATGTGACTGGCAGCGTTGAACGATTGATGCATGCTGCTGCTAGCTCTGTATAGTCATGTGACGTGCACACACGTCCTCTAGTGACAGGATGTGAACTCCACACCCTAGTCGAAACTACACCTTGTTACACACGCCGTGATATTACACTCCTATCACCGGTTTGAACATTCCAGACTCCGCCTCGTTTCTTTTTGAACGGCCCTTATAATGTCAACCTGCCTCTTCGACCTGCTTTGTGTGGCAGCCTATACATCAGCGCAAAGATATGATTTTTCAGCACTTTAAAATTAGGCTCCCCTTCATGGCAGGCGCGCTGAAGTAGTTTTGACCAGGATGGAGGGCTCGAGGGATGGATAGTGAGAGAGGGAGACAGAGGAAGGTGAGAATGGGGGAGGAGGAGACAGAGAATGTTGAGGAGGAGAAGATGGGCACTACAGAGAGAGGGCAGAGAAAATGGACACAGAGAGGGGTGAGGAGGCTATGAACAGAGAGAGGGGTGAGGAGGGTATGGACAGAGAGAGGGGTGAGGAGAAGATGTACAAAGAGAGGGGAATGAAGAGACAGATGGGTGAGGAGGCGGTGGACAAAGAGGGAGCAGCAGGAGGTGGCAGACAAAGAGTGGTGAGGAAGAGATGTACAGAGAGAGGGGGAGGAGGAATGCTCATCGATGAGGGGAGGAGGATATAGAGAATGATGGAGAGAGGGGCGAGGCCATAGAGGGAGAAGGAGGTAGATGGAAGAGGAGATAGAGGGTGGGGAAGGAGTTGGATTGAGTGCAGAGGTGGAGCCAGAGATAGGCGGGCGAGGTGGACAGAGCAGCAGAGGAAGAGGTGAAATCAGAGACTGGAGGAGTGGGCAATATTGTATGAAACTTAACGTGTGAGCGACGTTGTGGGGAAAAGGCTAGTTGTTCTACAAAGTGTGCAATAAGAATAGTGTGTAATGTTGGTAACTGAACATCTTGCAGAAGCTTCTTCAGGTACCTACATGCGAATACATAACAAGAGTTAATTTAAAATGAGCTATTCAGTTCATAAGCACAGAACTAAAGGAAGAAAATAATTACCATATAGACTATAGATCCCTACCTACGGTGGAAAAGTCTATAAACAGGTTCTCGGTAGACATTGGACCTGGGACTGAAAATCACCAGATACTTAAAGAGAAAGTAAAAGAATGTCTCATCAGCCACTCCCACAAATTATCAGAGTATTTAGATTCAGTGGTGTAAATTCCACAAAGCGCTAATGTTTACATTAATCACATCTTGAGTAGGACAGCACTCTGACAGCAGCTAATAGTCTATATACAGGAAATGTTTTATTTCACATATTAAATAAATGAAGAGTTTAGTAGTATTAGAAATGGAGCAAATGCTTTTCCGTAGTAGCGGTTTTTATCCTGATTTAAAAATGGAAATGAACATATGGTATAGTTGGCCGGGAGGGCCCATCTGGGGACGTTCGATCGCCAAGTGCAAGTCTTATTTCAGTTGACGCCACTTTGGGCGACGAAGATGAGATGACAATGAGGACAACACAATACCCAGTTCTCGAGCGGAGAAAATCTCCAACCCAGCCAGGAATCTAACCCAGGCCCTCTTGCATTGGAAGGCGAGCATGTTACCACCAGCTAAGCAGACGGACTATCCTCATATATCTAGAAATAATTCCCACATTTATCAATATTATATTACCACTAGTCATAATATGTACTTACTATACCTTAAAGAAGTTGCTTTGCAGTGGCTGCTTCTACCTGTTAATGTCCAGGGTGTCTATCCTGCTATCATTTCAAACAATCAGGTGTTTGTTCTAAAACATTTAGCAGCTCTAAAAGACTTTTTCTTTGTCGTTTTGTTGCAAATTTGATTTCGAGAATCAAAACTGCTAGACACCAGTAGAACGTGCAATGTGCCTTCTGGTATGCAGAATGAAGAGCAATAACAACGGTGATGGCGAACACATCCGTGATAGCCCGGAGCGTAATGTCTGGTGGGGCACAATGCAAAATAGGGAGATACGGCCCGTTTTCCTTCGCAGAGAAAACTATAACGGAAATGTTTACCTGGACACACTAGACCAGTTCTTGTCACGTACCACAGATCGAGGAGCTACAGCCGTCCATAATACGTATACAATATGATGATGCTTCCCCACATTAAAGTTTGAACGTGTGGGATGTGCTAAATGACACTCTTCCTAAGACGTGAATGTGTCGTGATGGTCTTATCGCATGCCCCCTGCCCCCGTGCTCTCACGATCTGAGGCCACTGGACACCTTTTTGTGGTGTTGATTTAGGAATCACGTTTACACAACACCAATGAGATTGCTTCCCTTCGCGCACGAATCAACGAAGCAATCAGAACTGTTGATGCTGCAATGTTGACTCGCACATGGCCAGAACGGCTTGACGCTCTACGAGTGACGAGTGGGACACACAATGAAATTCCAGCATAACAGAAAAAAAGTTTTGAGAGCTGCCAAACATTTACAACAAACAACGAAGATACATATCTAACAGTTCGAAGTTACGGTTTTTTGATATGATATCGGGACTTTAAGGACACCCTGTATACCACGACCCGTTCTAAATTCATTGAATTCCTCCTCCGTAATCGGATTAACGAGATATTACGAGTGAATGAATTTACGCGCTATGCACGATTCCTAACTGTGGTGACCTCCTGTGCTGCCATGATTTTACTTCTTCTCTGGAAGTTGGACAGGCGCTCCATTTATTTCTAATTATCAGCGAAGAGAGAACTCGAAATTTTTTTTGTCTTAATCTCTCGCAGTAATGAGAAAGTTTCAGTCCCATTATTCTTTGCTGAATTAAAACCGCAAGTTTCTCGTCAGTGTAATCGTATGCACACTGGTAACCAAATTCTTATCTGCGGGTAGGTATCTCAAACTGCGGGCTGTGGAGAAGGAGCAAGAGATTTCCGGAGAATGATGCACTTTCATTCGTCTTTCTCGTTTAATTGTATACTCGTATGAAACCACCTATAGCAAATGTTACTACTGATGCACAAGATACTCGTATGAGCACATACTCTTAGTATTCTGATTTATTAGACACGAGATCGTGAGTGTAAAATCCCATAGTCACGAAAGAAGTGCAGAAGTGACTTAAGGAGACGCATAATTCGTTGGAGATGCAGACATATAGAGGAAAATTCCTGTTAGATGTTTTGATTTTTGAAGACACCATAAAATGCAGTAAGACCTACCAAGCGTCTCGGAACCGAACGACCATCAATGTCAGAGCGGTAGTGATGTCGATATTGCTGTACAAATGAAGAAGAAATGTACGCCTGGACCGCAAAATTTATAGAAGTGATGTGTGGACCTTTGGAAATGAGAAAAAGATGAAACAGAACATTTCAAATGTGGAGCTGCGAAGAAAATTAAGAATAAAGTGGACAGATGAAGTATGAAAGTATGAAATGATACTGCAATAAATGGGTCAAGAGACTTACCAGAAGAATGGACAGAGTCAGACACCTGATACAGCCTAATGAAATACGAGTAGTTAACTTCGCTCTGGAAGGAGAGGTAGATGGAAAACTGTTAGATCACGCAAAGAGTAGAATACAATAAACATCATCAAATCAACAAATAGAGTGGTAAAAAATGCGTAAAATATTTTTCACATGAAACCAGAATCAGGAAATCACTACTCCTAGTCGATAAGTCTCTCTCTCTCTCTCTCTCTCTCTCTCTCTCTCTCTCTCTGTCATGCTCGCGCTGGAACGCGCGCGCGCGTGTGCGTGTGTGTGTGTGTGTGTGTGTGTGTGTGTGTGTGTGTGTGTGTGTATGTGTGTATGAAGCAATAGGGCACAGGAAGGGTAAAGATACTAGCCAATGAAAGAAAACAAGCTTCAGCACATTTTAAACCGAAAATTATTCATGTATATGTTTGTAACGTATTTAGAAACTCGTTGAAAAAATATGTTACTTTTACAAACGAAACTAAATATTTTACACTAAACCAGACTATAAAATGGTCCTGGACTAATTACATAACTGCCAGGGACTTAAGTGTGATTTTGCAGAGTATCCATGTAGATGTAGATGGAGGCCACGAGTTATAAATCCCTTAACCTGTTCTCTCTTCTTTTGCTTTAAAAACACAATTTCGAAAAGTATGAGTAGCATCTGTCACTGAGACCTAACATTGCGATACCACAGAGCATTGTTTGTTGGCAAAGGCATCATTCTCTTTAGTTGGTAATCTTGAAAGCCGTCTATCATAAACGACTTTCATATTAGATATCACTACACGAGTTGCGAAGCACTCCTATGGTTCAAAGGCAACGTAATCCTTGTTTTTGTCTGCTAGAGTAGCCTTATCTTTGGCTGAATACTGAAAAGCAAATCTTTAAGCAATACTTCGGGTGCAGAGTCCAGCCAGCCCATCATGTCCGTTGATACCGAGTTTTGAGTTCGATAGGGCAGCGTGAAAATTCAATTTAATTCTGCCCACTTCTTCTCCTTGTCAAGCTATGAACATCATACTGCTTGCTGAAGCATTTGACAAGTGTCTTGTGTGATACGGGGATGGACATTCCCAGAATAAGAGCGCGAGCTGAAAAGTAGTGCCTCCTAACTTTTTATGTCAAACCTTATTAATATTCTACATCTTGATTCTTAATATCTACCTATTTTCAGCCCTCTGTCGCTAGAGGTCTAATAATTGCAGCGTCTAACATAGCGGTGTGTAACGTGACTATGACGGTGCGTGAGAAACAAGTGCTGTAATCATGTTTTCAGTTCGAGTAATCGCTGTACACATAAAGAAACCTCTCCTACAGTATGACAATGTCAAATCACACACGAGCACTGAGAAATGTGGCCATTGTTCTAAAATACATTTGTAGACATGAAGAATAAAGATGTAGAAAGTGAAGAACGTTTATTTTATTTAAAATATAAAAAATTCCGAGACACTACTTTTCAGCGCCTCCTCGTACTTCATCCAGGATAACTGATGAGACCGTTGCTTGTTAGTATGACACTGTTGCTTGTTAGTACTGCATTGGAATAATTCTCAGATTAATTTCCAAGCCATATGGTGCAGCTGGGACCTCATTTAAGTAAGATTAGCTGCTTTTTCTTTAGTTCGCGTTTTTATTTGAATATAGAGTCATCCGAGCGTAAAGATCGTCGCTCACATTACTTTCCGTCACTCTAAATAATATTTTGGGTATTAGGAAGTTTAATGGGTTACTTTTCTGTCTTTTTATGTGAATGGTACTGTACAGCCACGTCGCCCTTTAGATGACATTTATATGTGTGTCCAAGAGTTTTGGTATCAATTCTCTGAATACATGAACATAAATTCCAATCTCTCGTAAATTATTTTCCTCGCGAAGTCATTTTTCAACACTACTAACTTTAATGCTCATTCACATATGTTATTATTTAAGCTTTGTTGTTTCGAGTACCATGTATGAGAACAAGATAATTTAATCTTTTTCCGTAGAATTACAATTTATAGAAACTGTTTTCAGCAGTCACAATTCTTTACAATTTTATGTATAACTAGCTGTACCTAGCCACGCTTTGCTGTGGCTCAGTCTGCTTAAATGGAAAAAAAAAGAAAGCACACTTTTCTAATGTGTATGGGAATCCCAATCTTTTTCTCTCTTCTCCTCCTTCCTCCTGTCTCTATCCCTTACCTCCTCCCCCCTCTCTCTATCTCCTATTGCCCCTCTCTCTACCCCTCTGTCTGTCCATCTTCTCCTCCCCCTCTCTCTCCGTCTCCTCCTGTTTCGTCTCTCAAATCCATCACCTACTCCCTCTTTCTGTGTCAATCTTCTCCTCCCACCTCGTTCTCTACTTCCTCCTGCCACCTCCCTTTGGCCATCTCCTCCTTCTATGTACATTTTCTCTCGCCATTCTCTCCATCTCATTTCCTCCTCCCCCCCCCCCCCTTTCCCAACTCTCTCCCAACTTGAGCCTTGTCTGATGTTACTGTGAATCCAGTTTCTGTAGTAGTATTCTTATCAGAGACCAATAAATCATAAATACAACTTTTCTGTTTGCTACCAAACTTATCTATCAAAAAGTATGTAGCCTATTAGTATATACATACAAATACATAAACATTTGAAATAAATCAGAAAAGTACATTTTGAGATTTTTGGTAAAATTGTTTTCCTTTCTGTATTGTTTATATATAATATTTAATAATACTATCCATATATTAAAGAATTATGTACCTAAAAACACGCCCATATTAGAATTCAACGATGTGTAAAAATTTCAAAGCAATAGGTCCAGAACTTTCGGAAGTTAAAAATTTTGATTAAAGCAAACTTTATTCATTACAACCTTTTCATTACATATATACCAGATAGTGTTCAGAAGGTATATAAAAACTCGTGAGTATTCGAATGCAATGTTGTGTAGAATTTCAAAGCAATCCGAGAAGAGATTTCGGAGATACTACATTTTGAAGAAAGGAACATTTACGGTTGTTGTTATATAGAAACTGTAAACGTTCGTAACCTCAAATCTCCAAAAGTTTTTGACCGAATGCTCTTAAATCCTGACACAACATTGCATTTGAATGAGCTTGTGTTATACACCTATTTTTTAAATATGTGTAATACATATTTTTTACAACTTTAATAACAGAAAAAGTTGTTATACAAAACTCAAAAATGTTAATAAAGAAATAGAGACCTAAAAATACACCTGTATTAGAACGTAAAGTTGTGTCAAATGTTCAAAGGAATCGGTCAAGAACTTTCGGAGTTTTACATTTTTATCTACACAGATATTCAGCCAAATAACGTGATCGTAAGGAGCAGAGAACTTCAAGACATGGCCTACAGCAATGAGTGCTCGAACCTGTGTTGGAAATGAAAGATAAGTGATTTCCCTTGCTTTTAAGTAACTGTATGAGGAACATCTGCAACAGATGTTTCGGTTTCATTTCGTTCTACTAGAAGTTTTACCCATGACAGCACTAACTCGCAGTAGTATATGCTTTGGCGTTTCGCTTTCTTTTCACATACCAGAAAAGGTGCCTAGTGATATAACGCCATACGGGATTTCGCACATAACTTTCCGTGCGGCCTCTAATTCTAGCTATCGTGCCAGTTGCATTCCAAACAACCTATTAGTATCAAGGATGCCATCGGCCACAGGACTGACGTGTTACTCGACCGATACAAGCTCTACTTTTTGTCACGCGTTGTTTCTGCTCATAAAAATGCGAAGCGATATGGATTGCAGTATCTGAAGCGAGAGTCAGTATTGCCAATAAATATAATTAGGAATTCAGTATCTGAAGCACGAATCAGTATTGCCAATAAACATAATTAGGAATGCGCGTTCTTGGGTGTTCAGAATGCACCTAAGCATATCAGAATGTTTTAAAGAAAAACATCAACGACAGTTAGTAGCGTCACCAGGAATTGTCAAGACAAGGAAGTGAGCGGAATAACAGACACGTATACATTGTCTTTAAATGAGGATATAAGATGGACATTAAAAAAAGCAAAACAACAATAATGGAATATAGTTGAATTAAGTCATGTAATGCTAAGGGAACTAGATTAAGAATTGAGACACTTAAAGAAGTAGATGAATATTGTTATATGGGCTGAAGAATAACTGATGATGGCCGAAGTAGATCGGATATAAACTGCAGACTAGCAATACAAAAAAAAAAAGAAAAGAAATAGTTTCCACAGAAAAAAAATTTCGTAACGTCGAATATAGATAAAGTATTTGTATTGCGTGTAATCACATAGGGAAGTGAAATATGGACTATAAACAGTTTAGAGAAGAACAGAATAGAAGCTTTTGAAATATTGTGCTACAGAAGAATGCTGAAGATTGGATGGGTAGATAACGCAACTAATGAGGAGGTACTGAATAAAACTGTGGAGAAACGAAATTTGTAACATAATTTGACTAGCAGATAGGACACATTCTAAGACATCAAGGGATCACCAATTTAGTACTGGAGAGAAGTGTAGAGGGTAAAATTTGTAGAAGGAGACCAAGAGCTGAATACAGTAAGCAGATTCAGAAGGCTGTAGGTTACAGTAGTTATTCAGAGATGGAGAGGCTTCCTTGGGATAGGGTAGTATGGGCAGCTGCATCAGTCTTTCGACTGAAGCCCTCATACATACTACAATATTGGAAGATTCAGACCAACAGGATCAGATGAAATCTACCTAATCAACATTTTACCGAAGCTACCTTGAATCGAAATATGAATTCCCACAGTTGAGTTATTTCTACTTCTAGATTGTACTTCTAGGTTGTTGCTTATTACATTACCGAAGAACACTGATGAGCATGTTCATTACTTATGCCCGGTCGCTGGCGTTTCTGGGAAGCAAAGGAAGAAGAGTTTCCACTGTGTCGCAGAGATGTGGATTTTACAAGGACGATTTAGCTGGAAATTATCGTCTAAGTTAGTAACTGTTCTTCGTTGACAAACAACTATTTCCTCATACGATGGTCGACACCCGGCTACGCACTGCCTGTAGCACTTCTGATTATCAGCAACTAAACTGACACGTAGTAGCATCACGCCTGCTGTTTATAATGTCCAACGATCCAAATCGCATCATAACATCGTTTCAGTATTCGGGACCTGCTAAAGTACAAGACGCCACTATGTCATACGCCACCTGTAACGTGAATGCAGTCTCCACAGCACAGCATATAACATTCCTTCCTTAGACTCTTGCCTGTAGACACTGCCAGTTAAAAATTTACAGAATATCAAGAATGATTGAATCATCCAGATGACTTTATTAACTGTACACCCAAATGTGAATCGAAACTGGCTTTCTGCTGGTATGTTGAAAACACTCAAACTGCGTCATAAAATAATGGTAATTTAGGAAAGTAACGCTGCTTTTGCCAGTATTAGCTACGTGTAGTATAAAATGGCATATTTGTTCGTGCAGTAGTATAAAAAGTCCTGAACGCGTTCGTGACACAAGTGTAACTTACCAAACGCTTGGAGAAAAAGGCGCTTTTATTTGGTTTCCCACGGCCTTGTTGAAAGGAACTATGGAAACCCTATCCAGCGCAGCAAAGGCACTCTACGTCTGCTTCCCAGAATACCGGCCGTCTCAAGTTCGCCCTCTCATCGCCGGCACTCGGTCCCAAAAACCATATTCTCAGAACCGAGGAGCGTGGGGCGTTTTCTCACGCGGAAAGCTACATCAGAAACAGAAACATCGATAACTGCGTCACCGTCTGCTATTGCCACTTCCGAGTGGTTCATTTCATTTATTCCGGCTTCCTTTTTCCCATATAAATAGCGGTACCTAAAAAAATAGGGCGATTAGCCTACTGGGGACATAATGCAATTCTGTTACCAGGTACCTACAGTTAGATCTTCTTGTGGTGATTACTAATTGAGTCACTTGCCCTCTACCATTCCACAGCTGCATATGTTCGAGACGAAGTCTGACTGAATATTCAGTAAATAATACCTTTCAGGTTTTACGCAGTGAGAGGATTTGCTTACAGCAGATCATAAACTGAAGCGCCATAGAAAGTGCAATAGGCATGCGTATTCAAATACAGAGATATGTAAACAGACAGAATACGGCGCTCCGATCGGCAACGCCTAAATGAGACAAGTGGCTGGGGCAGTTGTTAGATCGGTTACAGCTGCTACAATGGCAAGTTATCAATATTTGAGTGAGTTTGAACGTGGTGTTATAGTCGGCGCACGGCGATGGGAAACAGCATCTACGAGGTAGCGATGAAGTGCGGATTTTCCCGTATGGTCGTTTCGTGAGTGTACCGTGAATATAAGGTACCAAGTAAAACATCAGATCTCCGACATCGCTGGGGCCGAGAAAAAACCCTGCAGGAACGGGACCAACAACGACTGAAGAGAATCGTTCAACCCTTCCGCAAATTGCTGCAGATTTCAGTGCTGAGCCATCAAGAAGTGTCAGCATGAGAAACATTCAACGACACATCATCGATATAGGATTTCTGAGCCGAAGGCCCAATCGTGTACCCTTGCTGAGTGCACGACACAGAGCTTTAAGCCTCGCCTTGGCCCGTCAACACCGAAATTGGACTGTTGATGACTGGAAACTTGTTGTCTCGTCGGACGAGTCTCGTTTCGAAATGTATCGAGCGGATGGACGCGTACGGGTATGGAGGCAACATCATAAATTCATGGACCCTACATGTCAACAGAGGACAGTTCAAGATGGTGGAGGCATGTGCAGTTGGAGTGAAATGGGACCCCTGATACGCCTAGATACGGCTCTGACAAGTGTCACGTACGTAAGCATCCTGTCTGATCACCTGCATCCATTCATGTCCATTGTGCATTCCGAAGGACTTAGACAATTCCAGCAGGACAATGTGACAATCCACACGTCCAGAATTGCTGCAAAGTGGCTCCAGGAACACTGTTACGAGTTTAAACTCTTCCGCTGGCCACCAAACTCCCCATACATAAACATTATTTAACATATCTGGGATGCGTCGCAACGTGCTGTTCAGAAGAAATTTCCACCTCCTTGTACTCTTACGGATTTATGGACAGCCCAGCAGGATTCATGGCACAATTCCCTCCAGCACTACCTTAGACATTAGTCATGGTGCGGCACATCTGCTTACCCGCGGGGGCCCTACACGATATAAGGTAGGTGTACCAGTTTCTTTAGCTCTTCAACGTGTTCTGTGGCATTGAGTGATAGTAGCGATTTCTTACAGGGTAAGTTAATATTCTTTCCCACAGTTAATTCTACTGCAAGAAGGGGCGACGAGTATGGAATGAAGACAAATAAAGAAAAGACGAAAGAGATGAGAATAAGCAAGAAGAAGCGCCAGTTAACATATTCTTTGACAAGTAAAATCTCTTCTATACTTGTGGAGTTAATGAAAAGGAATAGAAGCTGCGGAAGGAATAGGGAGCAAGGTACCTATTGGAAACAAAGTATGTGAAAAGGTGAAACAGTTACTACAAGCTAGAAGAATTCCAACGGAGCTGAGGAAAATATTTGCTAAATCTGGAGTCTTAATGTTATACGGCAATGAATCATGCACACTTAAAAGAATGCTTAAGGTGGACTGACACCCTTTAGAATGAAGAAAATAGTGGAAAGAAAGTTTATTGGATGTGATCAGAAAAATTCTTGATATATACTGCGTATGAAATGTCTTCAACAAAGACTTATAGATGGGAAAGTGGAAAGAATGAAAAGAAGAGGTAAGAAGAGAACTGGAATGATTGATGGACTACATTATACACACATCAAAAAAAGTTTTGCATCACCTCGGTTCCGAGAGTTCCGGAACCTGTACAGAAAACTGGAATAAAGACCAACATTAACATCATTTCTGCCCTTTTTATTGCTCATGAAAACCACACATTGCATGTTGTACCACCATACAGCGAGACCTTCAGACTTTGTGGTCCAGATTGCTGTACACACCGGTACCTCTAATACCCAGTAGTACGTCCTCTTGCATTGATACATGCCTGTAGTCGTAGTGGCATAGTATCCACAAGTTCATCGAGGCACTGTTGGTCCAGGTTGTCCAACTCCTCAACGGCTATTGGGCGTAGATCCCTCGGAGTGGTTGGTGGGTCACGTCGTCCATAAACAGCCCTTTTCAATCCATCCCAAGCATGTTCGATAGGTTTCATGTCTGGAGAACTTGCTGCCCACCCCAGTCGAGCGATGTAGTTATCCTGAAGGAAGTCAATCACAAGATGTGCACGATGTGGGCGCAAAATTGTCTTCCATGAACACGAATGTCTCGTCAATATGCTGTCGATATGGTTGCACTATCGGTCGGAGGATAGCATTCACGTATCGTACAGCCGTTACGGCGCCTTCCGTGACCACCACCGGCGTACGACGGCCCCACATAATGCCACGCCAAAACAACAGGGAACCTCCACCTTGCTGCACTCGCTGGACTGTGTGTCTAAGGCGTTCAGCCTGGCAGGGTTGCGTCCAAACAGGTCTCCGGCGATTGTCAGGTTGAAAGTATACGCGACACACATCGGTGAAGAGAACTTGATGCCAATCTTGAGCGGTCCATTCGGCTTGTTGTTGGGCCCATCTGTACCGCGCTGCATGGTGGCGTGGTGGCAAAGATGGACCTCGCCATGGACGATGGGAATAAAGTTGCGCATCATGTAGCCTATTGCACTGTTTGAGTCGTAATACGACGTCTTGTGGCTGCACGTAAAGTATTATTCAATATGGTGGCGTTGCTGTCAGGGTTCATTCGAGCCATAATCCGTAGGTGGCGGTTTTATTTATTTAGCTTATGGCGTGATACACTACATTGAAAATAGCATAAAAGATAATATACATTGTTAAAATATAGGATACAAACATAATAAAATAACGAAAATTGAACATTGGCACCTAACAATAAATGTATGACTACATTACAAAAGAATAAGATTGGATAAAGTTCAGATTTCAGTATTTTCAGCAATAACAATTCCACACTTGGATTATGCAGCCACTCCACAGCTTGTAGTGTTGCCCTTAGGAAATCGTCATCAGTACCAGTGAACGCCCTCAGTGGCCACTCGCTGACGATGTGGTGGATGTGTGGTGTCACGCCAGACACCACACTTGCTAGGTGGTAGTCTTTAAATCGGCCGCGGTCCGGTGGTATACGTCGGACACGCGTGTCGCCACTATCAGTGATTGCAGACCGAGCGCCGCCACACGGCAGGTCTAGAGAGACTTCCTAGCACTCGCCCAGTTGTACAGCCGACTTTGCTAGCGATGGTTCACTGACTTCTACGCTCTCAATTGCCGAGACGATAGTTAGCATGGCCTTCAGCTACGTTATTTGCTATTACCCAGCAAGGCGCCATTATCAGTACTACTTATATTGTGAAACATGTACCATAAAGAGCGACGTTCTTCATTAATGGATTAAAGTTAAGTATTCCACCAGCTACGTCCGTTTTTCTCAATTCTAATTCCCTTGTCATGTTCCAGACCTCACGCCAGCCTGCGTGAGCTGAAGCGCATGCATTTCGGCCTCCTTTAGGTACGGGTTGGCTCTCCTGCCAACCACAACAGTACGGTTTGTTCTTTGGCACCACAGTCGCACCCAGGGTCAGGTTTCGTTCCATCTGTACATCGAGGATCCGCATCGGCCATGAGCTGTCCGTATTCTGTTCAATGTTTCCCAGGTTTTTCTTTGGAGGTGAAAGCCCGCTGGATGGTTGGGAGTCCAAATAATTCCATCTTGGATTGGCTCTGTTTCTCTATTCCGTTCGCCAGATTTCAATGCCATTGTAGTTTTCTCTCAGAAGTTGCTCAGCAGTCTTCAGAGGGGGATTTCTGGATTTGAATCCTCTACATACTGTAAGGTACTAGTGGACTGGCGATACTCTATTACTGGAGATCTTTTTAAAGTCTCTTATGAGTATGTTACATCGTTGCATATAAGACGGTTCGATGTTACTGAGGACTGGTAGCCAGTAGAGTGGAGTGGTTTAAATAGCTCCAACAATTATTCGCATCATCTGATTTAGCACCACATCTACTTTATCCACGTGCGGGCTACTTAACCACTCCAATGCACAGTATTCAGCTGTTGAGCAACCAAGCTTAGAGCGGTGGCACAGAGTGTCTCTGCACCGGCTCCCAGGTCGTTTACGCTACTTTGTGAAGGATGTGGTCATCCACTGCAGTAGTAGCCCTTTGGCGGCCGGAGCGAGGCATATCATTGACAGTTCCTGTTTCTCTGTGTTGTATCCATAATTGGAGAAACAACAAATATCGGTTGGCGAGAGTTCCAAACATCTGTTTATTGCCAACAGTTCCACAATACTAGTATAACTTGGTGCTTGATCACGAGCAGCGACTGGGCTGCAGAGTCCAAGTCCGGTATGGTAAACAGTCGTAGCACAGTGTAGCGTCGTTCCTAGGTGCGACGTCGACGTAGCAAGTAGGTAGCCCAACACGAGACTGCCAGGCGTGGCGGCGTGTGCGGCTATACAGGGCGTTACAAAAAGGTACGGCCAAACATTCAGGAAACGTTCCTCACACACAAATAAAGACAAGATGTTATGTGGACATGTGTCCGGAAACCCTTAATTTCCATGTTAGAGCTCATTTTAGTTTGTTCTTCCACCTACGCTCGATGGAGCACGTTATCATGATTTCATACGGGGTACTCCACCTGTGCTGCTAGAACATGTGCCTTTACAAGTACGACACAACATGTGGTTCATGAGCGATGGAGCTCCTGCACATTTCAGTGGAAGTGTTCGTACGCTTCTCAACAACAGATTCGGTGACCGATGGATTGGTAGAGGCGGACAAATTCCATGGCCTCCACGCTCTCCTGACCTCAACCCTCTTGGCTTTCATTTATGGGGGTATTTGAAAGCTCTTGTCTACGCAACCCCGGTACCAAATGTAGAAACTCTTCGTGCTCGTATTGTGGACGGCTGTGATACAATACTCCATTCTCCAGGGCTGCATCAGCGCATCAGGGATTCCATGCGACGGAGGGTGGATGCATGTATCCTCGCTAACGGAAGATATTTTGAACATTTCCTGTAACAAAGTGTTTGAAGTCACGCTGGTACGTTCTGTTGCTGTGTGTTTCCATTCCATGATTAATGTGATTTGAAGAGAAGTAATAAAATGAGCTCTAACATGGAAAGTACACGTTTCCGGTCTCATGTCCACATAACATATTTTCTTTATTTGTGTGTGAGGAAAGTTTCCTGAAAGTTTGGCCGTACCTTTTTGTAACACCCTGTATATCTATCCCTTGTCTCACGTGCTCCGGTTTGACATTGAGCGTAAACCAATTAGACATTCAAGATCTTTGTTTAGCATTTGACTGAAATAAACTTAATTGTTTGAAATAATACGCTGCTGATACTCTCTGAAATTCTTAAGGCAAATATGAACCATGACACTATTACTTCAATGTGCGGCACTGCCACCTCATCACCCATTGAAAATGGTGTAGTCGAAAGCGGTAGGCATAAAATACGATAGTAACTTAAGCTCTGTCACGCTTAGTATTATTAAAAAGCTTAGTATCCCCATCAAAATGGACTGGCATTGGAATTTGAATTTATCTGAAATGCGGGGTTGTGAACGGCTGGTTTTCTTTCACTCACGCGAGAGTAACAGGAATGTTAACAATCATGTACTACAAAAATACTTCAAGAGACTGGGCTAATAACCCGGGGGAACGTACTTCGAGAGGAACAAATTTAATATGCAACCGAAACATCGCTACTGGATCCGAAATGGTCACACCTGCCTGGTTCAGGCTACGACTGCTATTCCGATTTGAATCAATGCTACTCGTCGTAGGGTACTCACGTTGGCGAGCTTACTGTTTCGCTATTTGACTGGTCGTAGTCGATATCGTCTGTGATAGGTGCCTGTACTCCACATTTTTGCTGACAGTGTTCAGCGATTAACCTCTACTGAGAAACTGCGTAATCCAAAGACAAGTTTAAAGGTGAACGCATTGCGATCAGTCAGGAGTATTTGTCGGGGCCCAGTAAATATTAATTGTTGTATCCGTAATTGGAGAAACAACAAATGACGATTGGCGTGAGTTCCAAATTCTGTTTATTGCCAACAGTTCCACAATACTAATAGAACTTGGTGCCTGATCAAGAGCAGCGACTGGGCTGCAGAGTCCAAATTCGGTATGGTAAACAGTCGTAGCACAGTGTAGCGTCGTTGCTGGGTGCGACGTCGACGTAGCAAGTAGGTAGCTCAACACGAGACTGCCAGGCGTGGTGGCGTGTGCGGCTATATAGGACGAGTGGTGGAGGAATATGCCCGAAGTAACCGAGTCCGCTTGTCGTGTCCTGTTATGATTGGCGGCGCGGCCTCACGTAACTATCTCTCGGGAGGACGCCGGCCGAGGTTGCCATGACAGTGCGGAGGCACTCAGTGTGTGAGGCCCGCACCTGCGCTGCACAGCTGTGCAGAGCTGCGCATAAGCGGAACGTGCCGGCCGTAGGCTGTATGACGAAAGGCCGCGGCCACGCAGATGCAGGCGCCACGGTGTGGGCATTGACTATACCACACTCTGTATCTCCTCCATGTCCGAACAACATCGCTTTGTTTCACTCTGAGATGCTTAGATACTTCACTTGTTGAGAGCCCTTCCTGGCACAAAGCAACAATGCGGACGCTATCGGTTAGACCGTCAGTGACACAGCCGCTCGAGTTCCTGCTGCTAATAAGGGAAGTACACCATTCGTTTATTACATATTTTTACGAGTTTCAAACAGGAGCTTCATCGGTAATGGATAGGCATTGTGATTGCTGTAAGGAGATACGAGCGGAGTTGGTGAGCCTTCGCTCACAGCTCCAGGCTTCCGTTACACAGCTTGAGGCTGCTGCCAAGGGACATCACTGTGGGGTTTCGGACGCGGGGATGCGACGGACGTCGAGCGCGATCCGTGTGTCCCCCGATAGGGCCACTGCTGTGACCGTCACAAGTACTGCCTGCACTGAGGTTGACCCGTCGTCGAGAGGGAGATCATTCCAAAGTGTGGCAGGCAGCGAAAGGCTTTCCGAGGTGCTGATTATTATAGGGCCTCCCCCATTCGTTTGACGAACAGGTTTCGCGTGTTATCTGTGGCTGACGAAGTCTCTAAGCTGGATGGAGTCGTCCACCCTGTTCCAGAGGAAGTTTCTCAGCCTGCAAGGTCTGGGCATTCACAGAGGCTGGGTTTGCTGGTAGTTGGTACACGGCTTCCAAGGCGGGGAAGGATGCCAGTATGCACTCGGTGTGCATACCGAGGGGAGTCATTCTGGATGTAGAAAGGGTGCTTCCAGGTGCCATGAGGAGTACGGGGTGCAGTCAACTGCAGGTGGTTGTCCATGTCGGAACCAGTGACGTGTGTCGCTTTGGATCTGACGAGATTCTCTCTGGTTTCCGTCGGCTAGCGGAAATCGTAAAGACTGCCAGACTTGCTTGCGAGATTAAGGCGGAGCTCACCATCTGCAGCTGTGGTCCTTTGGTGCAGAGCCGAGTGGAGGGTCTGAATCAGAGGTTCAGGCAGCTCTGTGACCGTGTAGGCTGCAGATTCCTTGACTTTCGCTATCGGGTGGTGGTTATCCTGGTTCCGCTTAACAGGTAGCACACGGGTAGCGGGGGTTGCGGGGAACGGACTGAGCAACTTTTTAGGATATAGAGTCTCAGGAAACCACAGAAAGGGCGTAAGTCTAAAAGGGGGAAGGTAAAACACGGTAAGGTAGTTGCAGAGACAATCGGCATTGGAGATGTAAATTGTCGTAGCTATGTTGGGAAGGAACCAGGGCTCCAGGCCCTAATAGAAAGCACATAAGTTCAAATGGTTATAGGTACGGAAAACTGGCTAAAGTCGGAAATAAGTTCTTCCGAAATTTTTTCAAACGACCTAACAGTGTTCAGAAAGGACAGATTAAATACAGTTCGTGGTGGAGTGTTTATTGCTGTCAGAAGTAATTTTCATTTTTGTGAAACTGAATTAGATAGTTCCTGCGAAATAGTATGGGTAGAGGCTATACTTGACAATCTGACGGAACTATTAATAGGATCGTTTTACCGACCCCCCGACTCAGAAGATACTGTTGCTGAACAGTTCAAAGAAAACTTGAGTCTTATTTCACATAGGTACCCCACTTATACAATTTTAGTCGGTGGCGACTTCAAACTACCCTCCATAAGCTGTAAAAATTACACATTTTAAGCCGGATGTAGGCATATAACGTCGTCCGAAGTTGTACTGACCGATTTCTAAGATAATTAATTTGAACAATTAGCCCACTCGAAGCGTAAATTGTTCCTCTTAGGAACAAATAATGCTATACAAATAGGGAGTATCATGACAAATACAGGATTAGCGACCACAAGGCCGTTGCTGCTAGGCTGAATACCGTAACACCCACAACAATTAAAAAGAAACGCAAAGTACATCTATTTTAAAAATTTGATAAAATGTTCTTAACGCCATTTTGAGAGTCAGTCTCCACTCCTTACGATCTGATCACTTAAGCGAAGAAAATATGTGGAATGGTTATAAAGAGATAGTATCGAAGGCAATTGAGAGATATATACCACATAAATTAATAAGTGGTGGTACTGATCCCCCATGGTACACAAAACGGGTCAGATCGCTGTTGCAGAAGCAACGAAAAAAGCATGCCAAATTTAAAAGAACGCAAAATTCCCGAGGTTGGTAAAGTTTTGCAGAAGTTCGGAATACAGCGTGTACTTCAATGAGAGATGCTTTTAATAATTTCCACAACGAAACTCTGTCTCGAAATCTGGCAAAAAACCCAAAGAGATTTTTTTAAATATGACCAGGTCGTACATAAAGCACACCAGTGGCAAGACGTAGTCAATACCTTCACTGCGCGATAACCACGTTGAAGTCACTGATAACAGTGCCACTAACGCAGAGTTACGAATCACGGTTTTGCGAAACTGTTCACCTGAGGTAACGAAGTAAATATTCCTGACTTCCAATCAAGAACAACTGCGAAGATGAGAAACATAGAAGTCGATATCCTCGGTGTAGCAAAGCAGCTTAAATCACTTAATAAAGACAAGGCCTCCGGTCCAGACCGTATACCAGTCAGATTCCTTTGAGATTATACTGATGCGATAGCTTCATATTTAGCAGTTGTATATAACCGCTAGCTCATAGAAAGTTCCGTACCTAGAGACTGGAAAATTGCTCAAGTCACATCAATACCCAAAAAGGGAAATAGGAATAATCCGCTGAATTACGAGCCCATATCAGTAACATCTATTTGCGGTAAGGTTTTGGAACATATACTGTATTCGAACATTATGAATTACCTCGAAGAAAACGATTTATTGACACATAACCAGCACGGATTCAGGAAACATCGTTCTTGTGAAACACAACTAGCAGTTTATACTCATGAAGTAACGAGTGCTGTCGACAGGGGATGTCATATTGATTCCATATTTTTAGATTTCCAGAAGGCTTTCGACACCGTTCCCCATAAGCGTGTTCTAACCAAACTGCATGCCTATGGAATATCGCCTGAGTTGTGCAACTGGATTCCTGATTTCCTGACAGAAAGGTCACAGCTCGTAGTGATAGACGGAAAGTCATCGAGTAAAACAGAAGTAATATCCGGCGCTCCCCAAGGAAGCATTCTAGGTCCTCTTTTGTTCCTGATCCACACGCATGCTCATAAATTAAGGATAATGCTTATACGTGATGAAACAACGCTCTGGTGGGCGGTTTGCAGGTTTAAATCACCTCGGGGTATGATCATGCGGTGCATTTGACCTGCGGTCGTTGCACGGTGGCGCTGTCAGCAGTCCACATACGCAGAGGTGTGTCAGGGCATGTCAGAGTACGGTGCAGCGAGTAAGTGGCAATGGTGACTGTGTGTTAAAAATGTCTCAAAGAACACATGCTGATGACGTTATGAGGGGTAGAATACTAGGTCGACTGGAGGCTGGTCAAACACAGCAGGTTGTAGCACGGGCCCTCCGTGTGCCACAAAGTGTGATCTCAAGATTATGACAACGATTGCAGCAGACAGGAAACGTGTCTGGGTGCTCCAGTACGGGACGTCCACAGCGTACAACACCACAAGAAGACCGGTATCTCACCATCAGTGCCCGCAGACGGTCACGGAGTACTGCAGGTAGCCTTGCTCGGGACCTTGCCGCAGCCACTGGAACAGTTGTCTCCAGACCTACAGTCTACAGACGACTGAACAGACATGGTTTATTCGCCCGGAGACCTGCAAGGTGCATACCACTGACCCCTTGTCACAGGAGAGCCCGTAAAGCCCGGTGTCAAGAACACAGTACATTGTGATTGGAACAGTGGTCCCAGGTTATGTTCACGGCCGAGTCCAGGTATAGTCTAAACAGTAATTCTCGCCGGATTTCGTCTGGCGTTAACCAGGAACCAGATATCAACCCCTTAATGTCCTTGAAAGGGACCTGTATAGAGTTCGTGGTTTGATGGTGTGGGATTATGATTGGTGCACGTAGATCCCTGCATGTCTTTGACAGAGGAACTGTAACAGGTCAGGTGTATCGGGACGTCATTTTGCACCAGTATGTCCGCCTTTTCATGGGTGCAGTGGGTCTCACCTTTCTCCTGATGGATGATAACGCACGGCCCCTCCGAATTCCCATCGTGGATGAGTACCTTGAAACAGAATATATCAGGCCAATGGAGTGGTCTGCCTGTTATCCAGACCTAAACCCCATCGAGCACGTCTGGGATGCTCTCGGTCGACGCATCGCTGCATGTCTTCAAATCCCTAGGACACTTCAGGAGACTTGAAACTTCCTGGCAGATTAAAACTGTGTGCCCGACCGAGACTCGAACTCGGGACCTTTGTCTTTCGCGGGCAAGTGCTCTACCAACTGAGCTACCGAAGCACGACTCACGTCCGGTACTCACAGCTTTACTTCTGCCAGTATCCGTCTCCAGTGAAAATCTCATTCTGGAAACATCCCCCAGGCTGTGGCTAAGCCATGTCTCCGCAATATCCTTTCTTTCAGGAGTGCTAGTTCTGCAAGGTTCGCAGAAGAGCTTCTGTAAAGTTTGGAAGGTAGGAGACGGATACTGGCAGAAGTAAAGCTGTGAGTACCGGACGTGAGTCGTGCTTCGGTAGCTCAGTTGGTAGAGCACTTGCCCGTGAAAGGCAAAGGTCCCGAGTTCGAGTCTCGGTCGGGCACACAGTTTTAATCTGCCAGGAAGTTTCATATCAGCGCACACTCCGCTGCAGAGTGAAAATCTCATTCTGGAAACATCCCCCAGGCTGTGGCTAAGCCATGTCTCCGCAATATCCTTTCTTTCAGGAGTGCTAGTTCTGCAAGGTTCGCAGAAGAGCTTCTGTAAAGTTTGGAAGGTAGGAGACGGATACTGGCAGAAGTAAAGCTGTGAGTACCGGACGTGAGTCGTGCTTCGGTAGCTCAGTTGGTAGAGCACTTGCCCGCGAAAGGCAAAGGTCCCGAGTTCGAGTCTCGGTCGGGCACACAGTTTTAATCTGCCAGGAAGTTTCATATCAGCGCACACTCCGCTGCAGAGTGAAAATCTCATTCTGGAAACATCCCCCAGGCTGTGGCTAAGCCATGTCTCTGCAATATCCTTTCTTTCAGGAGTGCTAGTTCTGCAAGGTTCGCAGAAGAGCTTCTGTAAAGTTTGGAAGGTAGGAGACGGATACTGGCAGAAGTAAAGCTGTGAGTACCGGACGTGAGTCGTGCTTCGGTAGCTCAGTTGGTAGAGCACTTGCCCGCGAAAGGCAAAGGTCCCGAGTTCGAGTCTCGGTCGGGCACACAGTTTTAATCTGCCAGGAAGTTTCATATCAGCGCACACTCCGCTGCAGAGTGAAAATCTCATTCTGGACACTTCAGGAGCTCCGACAGGCACTGGTGCAAAAATGGGAGGCTATACCCCAGCAGCAACGCCAACCCGTTGTGCGGCCTGTGTACGTGTGCATGGTGATCATATCCCATATTGATGTCGGGGTACATTCGCAGGAAACAATGGCGTTTCGTAGCACATGTGTTTCAGGATTGTTTTCTCAACTTATCACGAATACCGTGGACTTGCAGATCTATGTCGTGTGTGTTCCCTATGTGCCTATGCTATTAGCTCCAGTTTTGTGTGGTGCCACGTTGTGTGGCACCACCTTCTGCAGTTATCCTTAATTTATGAGCATGAGTGTATAATAATGACGTAGGAGACTATCTGAGGAGCCCTCTTAGATTATTTGCAGACGATGCTGTCATTTACCGTCTTCTAAAGTCATCAGATGACCAGAACGAATTTCAAAATGATTAAGATAAGATACCTGTATGATGCGAAAAGTGGCAATTGACCCTGAATAAAGAAAAGTGTGAAGTTATTCACAAGAATACTAAAAGAAATGTGCTAAATTTCGATTCACGATAAGTCACACAAATCTGAAGGCTGTAAATTCAACTAAATACTTAGAAATTACAGTTACAAAGAACCTAATATGGAACGATCACATAGATAATGTTGCAGGTAGAGCACACCAAAGACTTCAATTCATTGGCACAGCATTTAGTAGGTGGAACAGATCTACTAAAGAGACTGCTTACACCACGCTTGTCCGACCTACTCTGGAGTGTAGCTGTGCAGTGTGAGGGCCGCATCAGGTGGAACTGACGGATGACATCGAAAAAGTTCAAAGAAAGTCGGCTCGTTTTGTATTATTAGAAAATAGGGGAGATAGTGCCACAGACATGATAAGTGAATTGGAGTGGCAATCATTAAAATAAAAGCGTTTCTCGTTGCGATAGGATCTTCTCATGAAATTTCAATCACCAGTTTTCTCCTCCGATTGCGAAAACATTCTGTTGGTACCAACCTACATAGGGAGAAGTGATCATCACGATAAAATAAGAGAAATGAGGGCTCGCGCAGAAAATTTGAAGTGTTCGTTTTTCCCGCGCGCCGTTCGAGAGTGGAACGGTAGAGAGACAGCGTGAAGGCGGTTCATTGAACCCTCTGACAAGCACTTTATTGTGAATAGCAGAGTAATCACGTAGATGTAGAACCACGGTATTGACCGTCGAGGAATGGTTGAACTCCAGACAACAAGAGCCGTGTACCTCCTTCCTAGTGGAATGACTGGAAGTGATAGGCTGTCGCACCCCTCCGTCTAATAGGCGCTCCTCATGCATGGTTGTTTACATCTTTGGGCGGGTTTAGTGACATCTCTGTACAGTCAAAGGGACTGTGTCTTTGATACAATATCCACAGTCAACGTCTATCTTCAAGAGTTCTGGGAATCAGGGCGATGCAAAACATTTTTTGATGTGTGTAAATGGACAAACATACAAACAGATGAAGAAAGATGGTCAGAACAGAACACGATGGAGAGCCTCCAGTTGCAACTCGTCAGAAGACAGATACACTAAAGAGGAAGAAGAAGTCGATAATGAAACTTACCTTCTCACCCACGTGACGGCTCAATCGTAAAAGTACAAAATTGATTTAGCTTACATGTGGTACTTCCAAACTGTTAAATGGTTCTTAGTGAACCGAATAATCCTCAAAGAATATTTACCATATAGCTAGAGTGACACTTGCATCTTTTGTCTCTCACGAATTCCTCTTACTTCTGTGATACCCGTAAATTCCGGCTGGGGTGGTGGTTCTAGGCGCTACAGTCTGGAACCGCGCGACCGCTACGGCCGCAGATTCGAATCCTGACTCGGGCATGGATATGTGTGATGTCCTTAGGTTAGTTAGGTTTAAGTAGTTCTGAGTTCTAGGGGACTGATAACCTCAGAAGTTAAGTCCCATAGTGCTCAGAGCTATTTGAACCATACCCGTAAATCCTGTTTCCGGTACATCACAGAATTGCTAAGCGTGTGGTACAAACTACGCTGAAAGAAACCGATGGTAAAAGTACTATTTCAGTTTCATAATTATGTGCCCTACACTGAAGCGTTTGTCTGTGATTCAGCCTTTCGATAAAAATATTGCAAGCTGTCGGTTGAACTCATCGGAGAGACATTCTGTTATTACTCTATTAAAGTAAAACGATTTATTCAGCAAAAAATTGTTAAAGAGTTTAGGACAAGTAAAGTACTATGATTGCTGTTGGGTTTTTGGTACGAAATAAGTTGACTCGAAACCATTCCTGCATTGCCCTTCCCTGAGACGCCACACATTGATTGGGGATCAACTATTGGCACTGGATTAACCAATACTGTTTCCCTGCCTACATTTCATTGAGGGATGTGAATATAAGATCAGACAGGATAAAAGTGCAGCAGTTTTGTGCATATGAGAAGTGTAAATCTTCCCCAGCTGCCAGATCAGCATCCACCATATGCACATTGTATAGAGGATACTTCTCTAATGTTCAGGCCTGACTACGAAAAAGAAATATTTAATTAATATTCAACCTAAGCACAGATTGGAACTGTACAAGCGACTGCAAACAAAACAATTCACAACTACAGTATGATTGCGTACATAATGAGCTGGCAAATATGATAACCGACCGGCGTATGGCTAAGAAAAAGGACTACAGGATGAAAAGGTCCACATAAATTTTAGATTTCCGGAAATCAGTATAGTAAAGTATTCCCATTTGACGGCGTGTTCATTGGAAATGAAGACAGAGGTATCACATTCAAACTTTCTCCACCATCATCCTTTCGCACAAGAAAATCTTTTCCCCAAAGGGACGATGGTCTGGAGCCAACACAGATTGACCATTTAAAAGTTTGAGTGTCTCCCCTGACTCTAGAATACCACAGGAGGATCAGCACTGCTGCCCTAGTCAAGTTGACTGCAAGGAATCACTTTCTGTCAATGTGGCACTCCACTGAGTCTCCACCAAGGAGACAAAACTGAAAGATAAACGCTGCCGAGTCAGCCGTGAAGCAGTGAAGCAGCCACAGTCGGTTGGTTTCGATACATCGTGAAGATTGGTGTACAAGACTATCACCAAGCTGATCGCAACATGTGCTGGACTTCGCTAGCATGAACTCAAATGTGCACGGCAAACTCAGCGACAGGAATTCAGTCGCGTCTCTTGGGCTCGCTTCCGGTTCTACGTGTAACCGACCGCCAGCCACCGATGCTTTCGTGGTCAACAACGTTCTCGAGCACACGCGTCTTGGTCCTGTTCTCTACATCTACATCTACATCCATACTCCGCAAGCCACCTGACCGTGTGTGGCGGAAGGTAACTTAAGTACCTCTATCGGTTCTCCCTTCTATTCTAGTCTGGTGTTGTTCGTTGAAAGAGAGATTGTCGGTATGCCTCTGTGTGGGCTCTAATCTCTCTGATTTCATCCTCATGGTCTTTTGGCGAGATATACCTAGGAGGGAACAATACACTGCTTGACTCCTTGGTGAAGGTATGTTCTCGGAACTTCAACAAAAGCCCGTACCGAGCTACTGAGCGTCTCTCTTGCACAGAATTCCACTGGAGTTTATCTATCATCTCCGTAACGCTTTCGCGATTACTAAATGATCCTGTAACGAAGCACGCTGCTCTCCATTGGATCTTCTCTATCTCTTCGATCGACCCTATCTGATACGGATCCCACACCGGTGAGCAATATTCAAGCAGTTGGCGAAGAAGTGTACTGTAACCTACTTCCTTTGTTTTCGGAGTGCATTTCCTTAGGATTCTTCCAATGAATCTCAGTCTGGCATCTGCTTTACCGACGATTAATTTTATATGGTCTTTCCATTTTAAATCACTCCTAAAGCCTACTCTCAGATAATTTATGGAATTAACTGCTTCCAGTTGCTGACCTGCTATATTGTAGATAAGTGGTAAAGGATCTTTCTTTCTGTGTGTTCACAGCACATTACACTTGTCTCCATTGAGATTCAATTGCCATTTCCTGCACCATGGGTCAATTCATTGCAGATTCTCCTGCATTTCAGTACAATTTTCCATTTCTCTACCATCCATGAACGCTCAGCAATGGCTTATTTACTTCCTTCCAATTAGTTCGTTCTCTAGGTACATCAACTAATATTTTCTAAGGGCTGGAACGAACTCCTACTGTTTTCCTTGTGTGTTTTATGGATTGTTCTCATGGTGGATAGCTTTTTTGTGCCAGGACTAGCCCAGACTTGTGTATTTATGATCGTTTCCTTATTGAGAAGGCGGGCACCACTTCTCATGGTGTACAGGGTAGTTATAATTAAACTTTCGGTACTTGGGAATGTGTAGAGGGAAAACTATTGATCTCGTGGGTACCCAACTTTATAAGAATGATGTTCAGACGGTGCGCCGCAAGATTTTCTCTGTTAGTAGTGTTAGTCTCATGACTTGCCGCTAGGTGTCGCCACTGGCTCTGCGACGTAGTGTGGGAAGAGAAGCATCAGTCTGCAAGACAGTTAGAGACGATCAACATGGGTCTGCACAAGGTGGGCAGGTCTTTAATCGTAAAGCTGTTTCATCAAAACGACAACTATAGTGCTGGAGCGCTTCGCGAGTGTCGACGCGTTAAAAGAATACAGAGAAATCCTCTCCCGCATCGGTGCTGAAGAACGTGATTTGGAAGTTCGAATTAGCTTACTATTTGGGAATTGCTTCTTGGAGAGGCAGACTGCCAGTTATACCACGAATTGTTGAAGAAGTTAAGAGTTGTCACGGCTGAAAATGGTATATACAGTGCGCGATCTTTAAGCAGTGAACGGGCTGTCTCATGACTGCTGAACATTCCGTAGTCGACAGTTCGAATCCTCTAGAATGGCTGACTGCCGAAATAACGTGGCAATAAGTCGACGTCATCCGGCTGCAGTCCCGAAACGTCACGGAATAGTTGTGATTGTGTCTCATATTGCATAATGCATCTAAACAGAAGTAAAATTACTGTTATTAATCAACCTTCCACTCACACAGACAACACAACAACATTTAGTCAGGCAATTACACTGTCTCAACTTGTCGTCTAGGGTGGCAGCACAGAACAGTCGATGGGAAGTGTCGCGGTAGGTACTGACTTTTAGTCATCAGTACTTTGGAGCCGGCGCCCTTACTATAGCTGTTGGGAGCCCATAATATAGCAATTATGCAGCTTACTAATTAATAATAATATAGGAACGTCTGAAGTATGAAGTGCTGAACCACAATGTCGATACTGGCTCTTGAGCAAACAAGTTTGACGAGCATTGGCCTAGGGAGTCAGATCGCCACTTTGTCTCGCCTCTGTACTTACCCATCAGGTAGTGGACGAATCCGCGTCTCGAGCTGCGGTACACGAGTTCGACGCCGTGCGGGTCCACGTGCGTGATGTACATGCTGGGGCTCTTCATCTTTGGGTAGGTGAAGCGCATCTGCATGTGGATGTTGTCCACGTTCTGCAGGAAGTCCGCGAAGTGCCGGCCCGTAGCCTTTATGGGCATGTCGTACCTGCCAACGTAGCATCAAAAAGTAAAGTGACGTCGAGCAGTAATTAACATTTCAACAATGGAACCTGCTATCTACCAAATCTTTCTTGGAAATGCAATTAGACCGAACATTAATGAAGATTGAAAATTGAGTAAGCTGAATGTGGGGAGGGGCAGAGAAGGAGTTCTTGACGTCACCTGCATCGGGACTTTTTGCGGAATCAGTGGCGACAAGCGAAAATATGTGTCAGACCTGGACTGGAACCTGGAATCGTATGCTTGCTGGGGAGTTGCATTAACCATTGCACCACCTGTACACAGTGTTTGTCGCTCTTCCGCGGGCTGTCTCTATACAGCACGTAGCCAACCCACATTCCCACCTAGCGCCATCTATCTGCAGCCCCCATCCATGTCCTCCATGCTCTCTAATTTTAGATTCTCGCTGGAGGTAGAATGAAATCTACATCTGCGCTGAAGGTGAATGCGTAGTGTCTGTTCTTCCGAAACAAAGCCTCAATGGACTACAAATTTACCATCTTCAGTGCCACTGCACAGTCGTAAGCGCTTCTGCAGTACATTTACTAAAATTGGAACAATACAGAGAAGATTGGGGCTTCTGCATCCGCCTCCCATCTCCCACACGAATCCTCTATGACCTCATCGCCTTTCCCCACCTTTTCCTTTCCCTTGAACACATCTGCACCGTGTTTATTGTACGCTTACTCGATCCCCCTCATCCCCTGGTGTCCCCCTTCCTCTCCACCCCCAGCCTGTTGCCGTGCCTTTATCATTATGTCCCACCCTCTCTCCATCTCCACACACTCCTCCTTCTTTCCCATTGAAACTTTCAGCATCTAACCCTCCCAGATGATGAACTTCACCCTGACATCTACTCTTCCTACTGACTCTAACCATACCTTCCTCCTGCCTCCTGCTCAGGGCTCCCTCTCCTCCCCCTCCCTTCTCCTGAGCGGCTTTCCCCCTCCTACAACTCCTCCCTCTCCTGTGCTCCTCTTCAGTATCTCTGCACTCCCTCCTGCCTTGTCTTCCCTTTCATCTCCCACCCTGCCTGTCTCCCACTTCTTGGTGCATCCCCTGTCCCCCCTTTTCCTCTTCCTCCCGCCACCCATCCCTCCCCCCCTCTTTTTTTACTCCTCTCTGACCTCCAATCCATTGGCAGGTCCCTAACAGCGGTTTTTATTCTTTGTGAGTGTTCCATCGTTTCCAGTGGTTTTGTTGTTCAAGTGCTCTGTGTGATTTTTATACTGTGGCCAACTTGTATTTTACTTCAGTGATTTTAAGCGTGCAATGAATTTCCAGCTCTGATCTTTTGACTTTATGTCGACTTTTTATTTGTTCCCCTGTGTCCCTGTATTAGTGTATATTTTAACTCCCATTATCTCCATTTACAGAATTTTGATGTCCCCCTTCCCTCCCCCATTTTTCATGTAAGAGTTTATTTCTGTTAAAGCCATTTGGCTGAAGAGCGGTGGATTGTGCCACTGCCAGCCCTCCCCTGCCCATATGGGGCAGGGGAATGAAATTACAATAAAGGAAAAAAAGAGAAGATTAGCATGGCCCCTGGGCAAGGATGACACGCAAAATCGTGAAGTGTTCCACATTTTTTGACTGGCTGGTCTCTGTAATAACAAACTGAGTGAAGGGGTCAACAGTGAATTTCAGCGTATGTCTTGTGACGTCTGCTATGACCAAATACAATGAACAAAATGAAAATAAGTAAATAAATAAGCAAGCAAGAGATCCCGGGTTTGAATCCCGACCCAGCAAACATTTTCCCTCGTCGCAGCTGACTCTGCGAAAAGTCATGATGCAGCTAACATCATGATTTCCTTCCCTTTCTTTTCCTTTCCCACCCCTTCCCTTTCTTTTCCTGTCTCACCCCCTCTGTCCCCTCTCTACCTTCAGCTTACATAATATGCATCACAGCTGCTGATGCTGATTCTGCATAGTGTGTTCTTTCGGACATAGCCAAAAGATCAGACACTACACATTAATATCTTTAATGAGGATTGTAGATAAAAAAAACCACTGCCTTTGTAGATATCATGTTAAAAATATACATCTACGTCTGTACTCTGCAGACCTCTGTGTAGTCCATGGCAGAGGGTGTGTGGCATTGTACCAGTTATTGTGGCTTTACCCCTTTCCATTTACATAGGTAACGTAGGAGCATTACTGCTTAAATGCCGCCGTGCTGTCTGCAGCTATTCTAATCTTGTATTCACGGGCCCTGTGGGAGCGATACATAGGGGTTTGTAATGGTTTCCTAATTTCATCACTTAATCTGTTAACTATGTCCCATTTAGTTGCCTTTCACGGTAAGCCATTCTGGGCTTAGATTTCAGCAGAATACTGCTCGCCCGCACAGAGCGAAAGTTTTTACTGCTTGCCTTCACGCTTGCCAAACACTACCTTGGCCAGAAGGGTCTCCGGATCTTTCTACGATTGAGAACGTTTGGAGCACCTCGTTATTTTGATGATCTAACGCGCCAGTTGGACAGACTTTCGCACGATGTCCCTTATGAGGACATCCAACAGCTCTGTCAATCAATGCTAAGCTGAATAATGCTAAGCTGAATAATAGCTTGCGTTTGGGTCAGAGGCAGAGCAACGCGCAATTGACTTGCTCAGTTTCTGAAGCTCTTTCTCTTGAATAAATCATCCAGCTTTTCTGAAACTGTAATCTTTTGTTTCTCTGTACTGTACAAACACCAACTTCCGCCCCTCTTGGAGTTTTTTGACTTATGGTGTTTTTCTGATGCTTAGGTTTCACGATAATGTGAAGTTTACAGCGTTCTTTTCCTCTCTGAATTAATTTTGTAAAATGACAATTTAGAGAGTTTTTCTTGTACTTACATAGTTAGGAATCTGAAGAACGTGGTTAAATTTGTAAAATGTGCAGTAATGAAACAGGAAAGGAGGAAGGTGGGTTAGAATTATATACTGAGTCACGGTACGTCCGTGGATGTGTTTTCGGTCGTTAACTCCGGAAGTCAACACAGCGCCATTCTATTCGTACAGTTCTGGTAGAAGTGCGTGCCTGACACCACCTTTCTGATCGGCACACAGAAGACCGTCGATTGCCTCGGATGCCTTGCGGGAGGCGACGAGACGTTCATTCGTGGAGCACCTGTGGTCTTCCCGTGCGGAGAATTACGCCTTGTGGAAACACCCTTTCTGCGATTTGAAAATTCAGTCTAGACACTGTTGACTGCAGATGCCCCGATTATTGTGCGATCTCCCTTATCCTATGAGCCACGCGTGTGGCTCCGACTACGCTGCCTCACAGCCATTTGCCTCTAGTTGTTCAAATGTGTGTGAAATCTTATGGAACTTAACTGCTAATGTCATCAGTCCCTGAGCTTACACACTACTTAGCCTAAATTATCCTAAGGACAAACACACAAACCCATGCCCGAGGGAGGCTTCGAACCCCCGCCAGGATCAGCCGCACAGTCCATGACTAGAGCGCCTGAGACAGCTCGGCTAATTCCGCGCGGCTTTGCCTCTGGGTTATGATATATTAATTAGTATGTATTTTGGTGTGTATAATTCGAATTTATCTTTCAAAACGGTCTAGCATGCACAACCTTTTAGTTTTTAAGGGTTTTATAGTCATTTCCCGTATTGCGATCTTTACTATTCTCTTGTTTGGATGCGTAACCCTTTTTTTTTTTCTCGGATGCTAGAAGTTTTGTAAATCGTCCTTAGATGGCAGGTGTGCGAGAGAAACTGCAAACAAAAGAGGAGTACATTTTTCGACCACCAAAGGAGAATTAAGTTGAAAGTATGTTGCAAACTTATTTAGAGTTTCTGTTGGCTTCATGTCCACGTGTGCATATAAAATAGTATTGAATTCTGAAGTTATTAATGTGCATTTCTTGTTTGTTTTTATGTCAACGCTCACTGTATAGTTTTTGAATCTGCTGTGTACCTAGTGAATGTTACGTGATAGAGAAGAGCTGATTTTACCAGTGAATTCAGCACCGAAAAAATTAGCTAAAAATCACCAATTTACTAATCAAATGCAGAAAAAGGTTTAAATTTGGTAACTAATGTTATCATCCCCAGATCTAAATTGGTTACCTCACGACCTACTGCAGTTATCACAGCACACCTGTTTAACATGGCCCAGACATCGTGTCTATTCTTGCACCATATGCCGTATTAGGCGTCTACGTGGCTCGTCTTCAAATGCATCAACGTTCCCCGTGACTTTGACCATTAAGTCTACTACTGTAAGCCTAAGTTGAAGAAGGGGTAGGAAAAGAATCACTGTTTAGTATAAACCAGTAACACTCACCTCTGTGTCTTAAAACAATCGAATTCCCATGTATAAGACACCTTGAAATGTCTGAATACTTTACGAATGAAATACGCTGTTCATTATTTTAAGTTAACAATGTTAATCTTTTATCGTTGAAGTCAAAAAGTCCTGATTATATAGGTGTTATTAGTTTTGATTTATTTATAGACTAAATAAAAAGCCAAAATCAAAAACTGTGGTAACCGATAACCTTTTTCCATTTCATTAGTTTGTGTGTGTGTATGCGGCAGGAGGGGGCGTTGGGGTGGGGGAGGGGGAGGGGAAATGGTTAGCGAAATAAAATTGCGAATAGGTATGACATATGTGTAAAGTATTTTGGAAGTTGCTAAGTGTCCATATTCTCAAATATTGCATGTAATCTCAGTAAGCTGCGGGTCGTGAACTACACTGCCTCAAGACATACCTACAGCTTTTAACTTTAATACTTGACGTGTTGTGTTAACCCATTAACGTATGGCTGTACCTCTTAATGAGCAGGTTAGCAAAGTTTTAAATTTTTAAATTCGGTCAATAATTATTTAAAATGCTCAATGTCAAATTTTTGTTGTCCCTGAAAGCCGTTAGTTATGCTGCTTGCAACCGAGTTGGATGACAGTTACAGTTGTTCATAAAAAGTAGCCTTGGTGCGATTTAACTCAGTGGCAGAAAAATGTAAGTCAAGATGACCAAGTGAAGATTTCAAACTCAGACTTATTTAATACGATTGCAGCGTCTTGTTCAGTGTAAGACCTCACCTTGCTTATCTGTACGTATCATGAATTAAAGTGATCCGTCATGTTTTTGTATCTGTAAGTGACAGTTAATCTCAGAAACGACGGTAGAGATTGTGATATGGTTTTCACTAATATGTAGACCAATTCACGAGGATGGTTTATTCACTAATATGTAGATCAATTCACGAGGAATGTTTACTATTCCTGTATGTCAGAGACTTCATCAGGTCGTAGATACCTACAAGGAGGGTTGAGATCGGAAAAGGTCAACGATGTTTAGACATTAGACGCCCTCATGCAGTCCACGATGCAATTACAATATGGCTGCTAATGGCAACATGGGTATGTAACTGAAGGTATCCAATGGTGAGCACAGCATGAGGCTACAGAGAGCTGTTGAACTGCTTAGTCGACGAGTAACTCACACAGTGCTACAGTGCTAGTGGTGTTTATACAAAGCAGAGCAATAACAACAATAAACAAAGCAAATATTGCATTACATCTGGTTGGCGAAGTTGAAATTTCGTCATAAAGGAACACAAGGAATTTTGCACAGTGAGAAAGAGGCAGCAGATGAAATATTAGCGTTTCTGCCAGATGACTCAGTGGAATACGTGGTGTCGTACATGCACTGGACAAGGAGCCACAAATCCATTCTCCAATTAAACGTATTGAAAGTCAATTGTCGTCCTAGGAGCGGGTACTAAACATAATTACGTATACGGAAGATCATCCGCAGCACAGTACAAAAAAAATATGAACAAATTTCGAATGAGATTACAGCAATACGACCGTGTAGTACATAAGAAAAACTTTGGACATTCAAGGGAGGACAACGCATACTCGTTACAGAAACTGGTGTTCCCGTGTTTCATATATGATCTATACAATTTACAGGATGTGCATGATAGTAACTTATTACGTTATGCACATATTTAATTACAATGGATTCTAGGGAAGCAGAGGATGATTGCATAACTTCGGAATTGGAAGAGGTAAGATAACGAAATTTCAACCAAAGCGTCAACTTGATGGTGCACGGAAAACTGCGGAAAATTGGAAATTTGTGGTAAGGACTGTGGGACCAAACTGCTGAAGTCATCAGTCCCTAGGATTACACACTAATTAAATTAATTTACGCTAAGGACAACGCACACACCAATGCTCGAGGGAGGTCTCGAACCTCCGATGAGGGAGGCCGCATGAACCGTGCAAGGCCCCCCAGACCACACGGCTACCCCGCGCGGCAGCAAACTGCAGAACCGGCCCCAAAATCTGTACATTAGATAAACAAATTTATCCCATAGTTCAGTAAGGACTTTGTTTCCAACTGCCACTAGTCATGATTGGACAAGGAAAATGCATGTGAAAGGAGGCCTGGAAATCGGAGGTACTAAGAGAGTTGTATCAAGATCAGTTAACATCAGTGCTCTAATGCATTCCTATACAATTATGTCGACAGTTAATCGTATAGTAAATTGGCTAGAAAGTTATTGTTTGTGCTCCAAGAAGTTGTAGATGCTCTCCCTCTATGATTCTTTATCGTGTGCGTGTTCTTTCAAGGACACCCGGGAATATTTACATCGCAGCATGATAGCGTGGGAAAATGGGCGTAAGAGAAAATCAGCAATGGTATGAGCATTGGTTCTGGCCAATAGCTAGTTAAAAAGCTTGCTTTTGCTTGATTTCTGGTCTTTGTAAAAAAATCATACTCGATTGGGGCAAACTATCTCTCCTAAAAAGTGTTTGACATTGCAAACCACATGATCTAGAACCACTGAACAAATTCAGCCTCTGGATATTTTTTACGTCCGTATCTATAAAACATATTACCGCACCAACTGTAGCTACGCCTTAAAGAATAGCGTTTCACGATAGACAGTTTCACATTCGCATCAGTTCTCATTGCCCCGTTGCACCAAAACGATTCTATATGCATTCTTTCAGAGTGGATACCTATCTGAATGTCTTGCACAGTTTGTAACGCTCAAGCAGTTCGAGTTCGACCATGATGGTGCGAACCGTTGTGATCACTTTGCTTCGCCATTTATCGTCAGTGTTCATGGTGCAAGTCAATGGTTCGTTTTGAACGCTTCTTGAATGTCGGCGATATCCATTTAGTGAAATGTAACCCATATAGCTCATAGAAGTTTGATCTCTACACATCCCGGACTCCCATTTTCGGTCGCCATTCTGATGCACAAGCTTCAGTCACTAGCAGCTAATATTTTTCCTGTCACAACTGTTAACACAATACTTTCAAATGAGCCTTAGTACAGATTGGAACTTGCGACCTTGCACTCAAGGGGTTGTGAAATGCACAATTGTAGATCGAAGCTATTCTTAGATACCTAAAAACCAGGTGCAGTATTGCAGAACATATTAGTAAATCTTGTGTGAAGAATAACGCATTCTCACCTACAGGACCATATCAATCACGATTTGAGCGCACTGTCTCTAATATTTCATAAGTATACTGGTATCAGGGAATCATATGATAGGCTTTCGCAGAAAAACGGCCTAGTGTTGACGGTGAAGTCCATCTCTGTTTCCCAACATATGTTCTTACAATAACAGTTAAAAATAAAACCAAAGACAATGCTGCAAACATAGCTAAATAGGAAGAGGAGTGTTATGGCGCAAAAGTAGTTGACTACATACAACATTTTGGGGATAATGGTAATAAAAATGGGGTTAAAATCCACACGTAGAGAGAGATTGATTAGAAGATGTAAAATACTTGCACGTAACTTCCTTTCATAGTTGAACGTAGCTACAACAAACAACGTGTTCTGAAGTGGACAAGGTCGCTAAGAAGGTTACCTTACGAGTGGAATATATTAACTGAAATTAGATAAAGGAAAACGAGCGACATAAACTGCTATAAGCTCCAGTATCCAAAATGAACTTGCCACACGGAATTAGCGTCGTCAACGTATTTAGTGTAAAATGAGTTATTTTGGTTGTGGGACTGCAACTAGCCATATCAACATCAAACGACGTGAGGACGTATGAAGTAGGAATCTGATAACAAGGTGGATAACGTGAGAGTGAAATATTCAGTTGTCAGTAGACGTGGAGAGTTTTCAAGCATATTGCCAATGGGACCTGTAATGAATGGGCTGTAAAAAAATTATCATGGATCAGTTTGGTTTGAATCTTGTTCAAGAAAACCAATCCCGCCCAATCCTGGGCAGTGTTTCCGAATATGAAAAAGACCTGTTGGTAGAAATCTAAGAAATGAGTCAAGAAATCGAGGAAGGTGGCGTACTGCTAGAGACACTAGAGGAACACTGTTTGTTTTCTTCCCCTACGCTTTCCAATGCAAGCTTGTGCTTCATTCTATTCGACATTAATATCTCTTCTTCCTTAAGAAAAATAAAAAATAAATAGACTGCAGGATCAGGTGACTAACGAAAAAAATGATGTGACATGTATTCTCCAACACTGAGATTTATCGAAATCTAGTAATGTATCTATATTTTTGCGAATAAAACAGACTAGACCACTTAAAAAATTTCTCTGTTTATTCTGACGTTTCCACAATTGCCAACATTAGATATCCGCAATTAAGATTAAAGGATCAGGAAGAGCGACAGGTGTTTGTAACTCAGCACCGTTCTACAAAAGAGGAAAAGTTAAAAGTTGAAAATTATTTTGAGAAATCTCACTCACGGAAACATCAGAACTTGAAAAACAAGCTTCATTTTCAGAATTAAAAAGCCTATGCCCCCCATGAACCGTAATTTTTCCCGAGGGCATGCAGCTTTACTGTATGGTTAAATGATAATAACGTACTCTTGGGTAACATATTCCGGATGTAAAATAGCCTCCCTTTTCGATCCCCGGGCAGGAGGACGTCGTTATCAGGAGAAAGAAAACTGCCGTTGTACGGATAGGAGTATGGAATGTCAGATCCCTTAATCGGGCAGGTAGGTTAGAAAATTTAAAAAGGGAAATGGATAAATTAAAGTTAGATATAGTGGGAATTAGTGAAGTTCGGTGACAGGAGGAACAAGACTTTTGGTGAGGTGAATACAGGGTTATAAATACAAAATCAAATAGACGTAACTCAAGAGTAGGTACAAAATCAAATAGACGTAACTCAAGAGTAGGTTTAATAATGAATAAAAAATAAGAGCGCGGATAAGCTACTAGGAACAGCATAGTGAACGCATTCTTGTAGCCAAGATAGACGAAGCCCATGCCTACCACAGTAGTACAAGTTTATATGCCAACAAGTTTCGTAGAAGGTGAAATAGAAGAAATGCATCATGTGATAATAGAAATTATTCAGATAGTTAAGGGAGAAGAAAATTTAATAGTCTTGGGGGGACTGGAATTCGATAGTAGGGAAAGGAAGAGAACGAAAATTAGTAAGTGAATGTGGACTGGGGATAAAGAATGAAAGAGGAAGCCACCTGGTAGCATTTTGCGCAGAGCATAACTTAATCATAACTAACACTTCGTTTAAGATTCATGAAAGAAGGTTGTACAAATGGAAGAAGCCTGGAGACACCGGAAGATTCCAGATCGATTATATAATGATAAGACAGAGATTTAGGAAACAGATTTTAAATTTTAAGACATTTCCAGGGACAGATGTGGACTTTGACCACAATTGATTGGTTATGAACTGTAGACTAAAACTGAAGAAACTGCAAAAAGGTAGGAATTCAAGGAGATGGGAGCTGGATAAACTGAAAGTACCAGAGGTTGTAGAGAGTTTCAGAGAGAACATTAGGGAACGATTGACAGGGGGAAGAAATTCAGTAGAAGAACAATGGATAGCTTTGAGAGATGAAATAGTGAAAGCAGCAGAGGATCAAGTAGGTAAAAAGACGAGGGCTAGTACAAATCCATGAGAAAGACAAGATATATTGAATTTAATTGATGAAAAGAGAAAATATGAAAATGCAGTACATGAAGCAGGCGTTAAAAAATACAAACGTCTCAAAATTGAGATCGACAGGAAGTGCACAACTGCTAAGCAAGGATGGCTAGAGTTCAAATGTATGAATATAGAGGCATATATCACTAAGGGTAAGGTAGATACTGGCTACAGGAAAATTAAAGAGAGTTTTGGCGAAACGAGAATCACCTTTATGAATATCAAGAGCGTAGATGGAAAACCAGTCCTAATCAAAGAAGGGAAAGCAGGGAGGTAGAAGGAGTATATAGAGGGTCTATACAATGGCGATGTGCTTGAGGACAATATTAGGGAAATGGAAGAGGACGTAGATGAAGATGAAATGGAAGGTACGATAAGGCGTGAAGAATTTGAGAGAGCACTGACAGATCTATGAAAAAAAAAAAAGAAGCTGGGAGTAGACAACATTTCATTAGAACTACTGATAGCCTTGGGAGAGCCAGCCACGAAAAATTCTTCCATCTGGTGAGCAAGATGTATGAGACAGGACCTCAAGAAGACTATAATAATTCAAATCCCAAGGAAAGCAAGTATTTACAGGTGTGAAAATAACTGAACTCTCACTTTAATAAGTCACGGCTGAAAAATACTAACACGAATTCTTTACAGACGAATGGAAAAACTGGTAGAAGCCGACATCAGGAAGATCAGTTTGTATTCCGCAGAAATGTTGCTACACGCCAGGCAATACTAACCCTACGACTTATCTTATATTAAGGAAAGACAAACCTATGTTTCTAGCATCTGTAGACTTAGAGAAAGCTTTTGACAATATTGACTGGTATAGTCTCTTTTAAATTCTGAAGATGGCGTGGATAAAATACAGAAAGCAAAAAAATATTTACATTTTTTACAGAAACCAGATGGATTATAAGAGCCGAGGGGCAGGAAAGGGAAGCAGTGATAAAAGTTAGTGAGACAGGGTTACAGCATATCCCAGATGTTATTCAATCTGTATCTTGAGCAGGCAGTAAAGGGAACAAAAGAAAAATTCGGAGTAGGAATTAAAAGCGATGGAAAAGAAATAAAAACTAAGAGGTTTGTCGGATGACATTGTAATTCTACCAGAGACAGCGAAGTACTTGGAAGAGCAGTTGAAGGGAATGGACAGTGTCTTGAAAGGAGGATATAAGATGAACATCAAGAAAAGCAAAACGAAAATAATGGAATGTAGTCGATTTAAACTAGGTGATGCTGAGGTAATCAGATTAGGAAATGAGACACTTAAGGTAGTAGATGAGTTTTGCTATCTGGGGAGCAAAATAACTTATGGCGGTCGAAGTAGAGAGGATATGAAATATACACTCCTGGAAATTGAAATAAGAACACCGTGAATTCATTGTCCCAGGAAGGGGAAACTTTATTGACACATTCCTGGGGTCAGATATATCACATGATAACACTGACAGAACCACAGGCACATAGACACAGGCAACAGAGCATGCACAATGTCGGCACTAGTACAGTGTATATCCACCTTTCGCAGCAATGCAGGCTGCTATTCTCCCATGGAGACGATCGTAGAGATGCTGGATGTAGTCCTGTGGAACGGCTTGCCATGCCATTTCCACCTGGCGCCTCAGTTGGACCAGCGTTCGTGCTGGACGTGCAGACCGCGTGAGACGACGCTTCATCCAGTCCCAAACATGCTCAATGGGGGACAGATCCGGAGATCTTGCTGGCCAGGGTAGTTGACTTACACCTTCTAGAGCACGTTGGGTGGCACGGGATACATGCGGACGTGCATTGTTCTGTTGGAACAGCAAGTTCCCTTGCTGGTCTAGGAATGGTAGAACGATGGGTTCGATGACGGTTTGGATGTACCGTGCACTATTCAGTGTCCCCTCGACGATCACCAGAGGTGTACGGCCAGTGTAGGAGATCGCTCCCCACACCATGATGCCGGGTGTTGGCCCTGTGTGCCTCGGTCGTATGCAATCCTGATTGTGGCGCTCACCTGCACGGCGCCAAACACGCATACGACCATCATTGGCACCAAGGCAGAAGCGACTCTCATCGCTGAAGACGACACGTCTCCATTCGTCCCTCCATTCACGCCTGTCGCGACACCACTGGAGGCGGGCTGCACTATGATGGGGCGTGAGCGGAGGACGGCCTAACGGTGTGTGGGACCGTAGCCCAGTTTCATGGAGACGGTTGCGAATGGTCCTTGCCGATACCCCAGGAGCAACAGTGTCCCTAATTTGCTGGGAAGTGGCGGTGCGGTACCCTACGGCACTGCGTAGGATCCTACGGTCTTGGCGTGCATCCGTGCGTCGCTGCGGTCCGGTCCCAGGTCGACGGGCACGTGCACCTTCCGCCGACCACTGGCGACAACATCGATGTACTGTGGAGACCTCACGCCCCACGTGTTGAGCAATTCGGCGGTACGTCCACCCGGCCTCCCGCATGCCCACTATACGCCCTCGCTCAAAGTCCGTCAACTGCACATACGGTTCACGTCCACGCTGTCGCGGCATGCTACCAGTGTTAAAGACTGCGATGGAGCTCCGTATGCCACGGCAAACTGGCTGACACTGACGGCGGCGGTGCACAAATGCTGCGCAGCTAGCGCCATTCGACGGCCAACACCGCGGTTCCTGGTGTGTCCGCTGTGCCGTGCGTGTGATCATTGCTTGTACAGCCCTCTCGCAGTGTCCGGAGCAAGTATGGTGGGTCTGACCCACCGGTGTCAATGTGTTCTTTTTTCCATTTCCAGGAGTGTAGACTGGCAATGGCAAGGAAATCGTTTCTGAAGAAGAGAAATTTGAGTATAGATTTAAGTGTCAGGATATCGTTTCTGAAAGTATCTGTAGGGAGAGTAGCCATGTATGTAAGCGAAATATGGACGATAAATAATTTAGACAAGAAGAGAATAGAAGCTTTCGAAATGTTGTGCTCCAGAAGAATGCTGAAGATTAGGTGGGTGGATCACATAAGTAACAAGGAGTTACTGAACAGAATTGGGGTGAAGAGGAATTTGTGTCACAACCCGATTAAAAGAGGGGATTGGTTGGTAGGACACTTTCCGAGGCATCAAGGTATCACCAATTTAGTACTGGAGGGAAGTGTGGAGGGTAAAAATCGTACAGGGAGACCAAGAGATGAATACAGTAACCAGATCCAGAAAGAAGTAGGTTGCGGAGATGAAGAAGCTTGCACAGGATAAAGTAGCATGGAGAGTTGCATCAAACCAGTTTGTGGACTGAAGACCACAACAACATGCCTGATCTGACGTCAGTTAAGAACTTGGTCCAAAAAATTTTACAAGGATGTAAGTTCTAGCCGATAGGTGGCGCTACAGTGGAGGGCGTTGCCTTCGTATTATTTTCCACTCTGTACGTATATAAAGAAAGCCAGTCTTTGAATTACACAACAAGTCAAAAATCTGCTGCTTTTTGGTGTTAATGCTGTGGTGTCGTCCTTGAATGACTGTAGAAAGACGCATGATGATTTAAAATTTGTAGTTTTTTTGATGAATGACAACTCTAAGTATAGAAAAATGTTTGTTGATGCAGGTTAGTAGGAGGAACAAACCTGTAATTTTCGAATACAGCATCAGTAGTGTCCTACTTGACACAGTCGGGTCGATTAAACATCCAGACGTAACTGTTCAAAGCCACATGAAATGGAACGAGCATGTAATTACTGTAGTAGGGAAGGAGAACTGTCCACTGCGGATTGTTTGGAGGATTTTAGGAAAGTGTGGTTCATCTGTAAAGGAGACCGAGTATAGAACGGTAGTGCGATCCATTCTTAAGTACAGCTTTAGTGATTGGTATCACCAAAATATCAGATTAAAAGAAGACATTAAAGCAACTCAGAGACCCGCTGCTAGATTTTCTTACCGGTTGGTTCGATCAGCTCACGAGTATTACGGAGACACTTCGGGAAGGCAAATGGGAATTTCTGGAAGGAAGGCAACGTTCTTTTCGAAAAACACCATTGAAAATTCAGAGATTCGGCATTTGAAGCTGTCTGGAGAACGATTCTACTGCCGCCAACGTACATTTCGAGTAAGGTTGACAAAGATAAGACAAATTATGATTCGTACAGAGGCATTCGCCCAATGTTACATTTATCTCATAGAAGGTTCATCGCTGCACGTGTCGGACCATCATTTTCTGTCTCATTCCTGATGCTTATGGTGTGTCATTGTTGTTGTTGTTGTTGTTGTGGTCTTCAGTCCAGACACTGGTTTGATGCAGCTCTCCATGCTACTCTATCGTGTGCAAGCTTCTTCATCTCCCAGTACCTCCTGCAACCTACATCCTTCTGATTCTGTTTAGTGTATTCGTCTCTTGGTCTCCCTCTAAGATTTTTACCCTCCACGCTGCCCTCCAATACTAAATTGTTGATCCCTAGATGCCTCAGAATAGGACCTACCAAACGATCCCTTCTTTCAGTAAAGTTGTGCCCCAAATTTCTCTTCTCCCCAATTCTGTTCAAAACCTCCTCATTAGTTAAAAGATCTACCCATGTAATCTTCAGCATTCTTCTGTAGCACCACATTTCGAAAACTTCTATTCTCTTCTTGTCTAAACTATTAATCGTCCACGTTCCTCTTCCATACATGGTTACACTCCATATAAATATGTTCGGGAACGACTTCCTGTTAAGAAATTCTCTTCTTCAGAAACGCTTTCCTTGCCAATGCCAGTCTACATTTTATATCCCCTCTACTTCGACCATGATCAGTTATTTTGCTCCCCAAATAGCAAAACTCATTTCCTAATCTAATTCCTGCAGCATCACCCGACTTAATACGACTACATTCCAGTATCCTCGTTTTGCTTTTCTTGATTTTCATCTTATATCCTCCATTCAAGACACTGTGCATTCCGTTCAGCTGCACTTCCAGGTTCTTTGCTGTCTCTGACAGAATTACTATGTCATCGGCAAACCTCAAAGTTTTTATTTCTTCTCCATGGATTTTAATACCTACTCCGAATTTTTCTTTTGTTTCCTTTACTGTTCGCTCAATATACAGATTGAATATCATCGGGGATAGGCTACAATCCTGTCTCACTTCCTTCCCAACCACTGTTTCCCTTTCATGCCCCTCTGTAACTGCCATCTCGTTTCTATACGAATTGTAAATAGCCTTTCGCTCCCTGTATTTTACCCCTGCCACCTTCAGAATTTGTAATAGTGTTCCAGTAAACATTGTTAAAAGCTTTCTCTAAGCCTACAAATGCTAGAAACATAGGTTTGCTTTTCCTTAATTGAAGATAACTCGTAGGGTCAGTATTGCTTCCCGTTTTGCAACATTTCTGCGGGATCCAAACTGATCTTCATCATATCGACTTCTACCAGAAAGAATTCGTCTTAATATTTTTCAGCCGTGACTTATTAAACTGAGAGTTCGGTAATTTTCACACCTGTCAACACTTGCTTTTTTTGGGATTGGAATTATTATATTCTTCTTTGCGTCTGAGGGTATTTCTCCTGTCTCGTACATCTTGATGACCAGATGGTAGAGTTTTGTCAGGGCTGGCTCTCCCAAGGCTATCAGTAGTTCTAATGGAATTTTGTCTACTCCCGGGTCGTTGTTTTTACTGCCAAACTCTTCACACAGTATCATATCTTCCACTTCATCTTCATCTACGTCCTCTTCCATTACCATAATATTGTCCTCAAGAACATCATCCTCGTATAGACCCTCTATATACTCCTTCCACCTTTCTGCTTTCCCTTCTTTGCTTAGAACTGGGTTTCCATCTGAACTCTTGATATTCATGCAAGTGATCCTCTTATTTCCAAAGGTCTCTTTAATTTTCCAGTAGGCAGTATCTATCTCACCCCTAGTGATGTACGCCTCTAGATCCTTAAATTTGTCCTGTAGCCATCCCTGCTTAACGATTTTGCACTTCCTGTCGATCTCATTTTTGAGACGTTTGTATTCCTTTTTGCCTGCTTTATTTACTTCATTTTTGTATTTTCTCCTTTCATCAATTAAATTCAATATCTCTTCTGTTACCCAAGGATTTCTATTAGCCTCGTCTTTTTACCTACTTGATCCTCTGCTGCCTTCACGGTTTCATCTCTCAAAGCTACCCATTCCTCTTCTATCATATATGTTTCCCCCATTCTTGTCAATCGTTCCCTAATGCTCTCCCTGAAACTCTCTACAACCTTAGGGGCTGTTAGTTTATGCAGGTCCCATCTCCTTAAATTCCATCTTTTTGCAGTTTCTTCAGCTTTAATCTACCGTCCATAACCAATGTATTGTGATCAGTGTCCACATCTGCCCCAGAAAATGTCTTACAATTTAAAACCTGGCTCCTAAATCTCTTTGTTACCATTGTATAATCTATCTGAAACCTTCCAGTATCTCAAGGTTTCTTCCATGTATACAACCTTCTTTCATGATTTTTGTACGAATTGTTAGCTATGATTAAGTTATGGTCTGTGCAAAATTCTACCAGGCGTCATTAGCAGCTAATATTTTTGCTGTCGTAATTGTTAACACAGCACTTTCAAATATGCCTCACTAAAGACTGAACTTGCGACCTCACACTAAAATTGTTTCTTCTTAGTGTTGCACTTACGAAGACGAAGTTAGCTATGTAATAAAATAGACTAAGGCATTTGTTTCGTAGTAAGTTCTTTTGAAAATTACCGAGCGAGGTGGCGCAGTGGTTAAACACTGGACTCGCATTCGGGAGGACGACGGTTCAATCCCGCGTCCGGCCATCCTGATTTAGGTTTTCCGTGATTTCCCTAAATCGCTCCAGGCAAATGCCGGGATGGTTCCTTTCAAAGGGCACGGCCGACTTCCTTACTCGTCCTTCCCTAATCGGATGAGACCGATGACCTCGATGTCTGGTCTCCTTCCCCAAAACAACCAACCAAACTTTTGAAAATTATTCTGATATGTTCTGTGCCAGATAAAGGACTTCAGGTGTTTATACATTCGTGTACATGTTTGTCCTTTCGGAGATCACTGTATAAATACAAAAAAATTATTTGCTGGTGACTATATAGATACAAGTGGTAAGGCAGCATTTGAAGAAAATATATCTGTACTTACATAAAGATGAAGCACCATTATTACAGTTATGCTGTGGTGATAGTTTTGCCACTTAGTTACACACTTATGGTCATTTTTGCGTTCATATTTCAGTTTTACCAAGTATGGCTTCATATTACACTATTATGATGTGCACTCGTGAAATACACTATGTTTACATAAAAACATGTGGACTGTGGTCAAAGAACTTAGATGTCGCACTTGTACTTGTATAGTCACCAGCAAATAATTTTTTTGTATTTATACAGTGATCTCCAAAAGGACAAACATGTACATGAATGTATAAACACCTGAAGATGGGCACAAGCCCGAAACCGGTCGTGTGAAAATAAATAACCTTTTATTGTGACTGGTAGCAGATAATTTTCTACACCTCATAAAGGAACAGTCACGGAGTTCCACAGCATCCACTACGGACAAAATTCATTTGTTGTGTTTTTAGTGTTTCGATATTTTTGTCAACCACCTGTATGCGTACATGGAGATGTAGACCCTATTTAAGACAACAATGGAAAATCGATACCGTCGCAATGGTGCGTATACGATGCGATAACCACCTCGTGTTACAACGTGTTGTCATCGCAGCTGTTCTGGCTGCCAGCACTCTTGATCGTGACTTCGTGACCGGCACCAATAGAGCAGCGGGTCTCTCGCGTGTCCCAGAGGGCACCGCCACTCTGTTTCCGGTCACGGACATCCGGAGCAGCTCTCACGGACTGCGGAAGCCATCCTCTTCCCTAGTATCAGGAGGCTGAAGGAGAGCCACGTGGTCTTACAGGCGAAACGCACTGGCGCTGAGATGTCTTTCCGGTCCATTGTCCGAGCTCTTGGGTTCGTTCTCTCGTCGACTATTCCATCTCACTCTCCAAGTCCTTTATCTGGCACAGAACATATCAGAATAATTTTCAAAAGTTTGGTTGGTTGTTTTGGGGAAGGAGATCAGACATCAAGGTCATCGGTCTCATCCGATTAGGGAAGGACGGGGAAGGTAGTCGGCCGTGCCCTTTTATTGTGACTGGTAGCAGACAATTTTCTACACCTCAAAAACCCAACACATTATCATTCCTAAGACAGTTTAAGAAAATCGTTAGCATTCATAACAGCTTCCAGTCGTCTCGGAATAAATAAATACAGGTCCCGTATGGTTCTCTCTAAAGTCGACAACAAACGGTCAGTAATGCTGAAATCTTGTGACTGTATTGGCCAGGGGAAATGCGACTGTTCATTCTCGTGCTCACAAAACTAGTCCTAGACGATGCGAATACGTGAACAGAAGTCCTGCCATCTTGAAACGCAGCATCGATACTGGGGAACGAACAACGTACTGGGGTGGGACCAGTCAAAATGGACACATAATCCTTAGCAATAATGCACATTGCAGAATAACCATATGGCTCTTGGAATAGCACGATGCGACTGTTCAAATCATCACCGAACCCCAGCCATGTTTCACTCTTGGAAAGTAAATTCGGCCCGAAGTTTGAAACATCGCGAAACAACAGTCGTGTGACCAAATGACATTCTTCCTTTGCTTCGCAGTACAGGGTTTACGGCTCAAGCATCACGTTTTCCTGTTACGGGCATTTGCACCAGTGATGAGTGGCTTTGGAATTCCATGTCACCCTGCAGTTCCCTGCTTATGGAGCTCCTTTCCAATCATTTTGATGCTGACGAAGTTCGGGAGTTCGACACTTAGTTCTGCAGTGACTTTTTCAGATCTCGTCCTCTTATTTTCCGTCAAATTGCTCTTCATCTGCAATGATCACTCAACACAATCGCCGCGCGGGGTAGCCGCGCGGTCTGGGCGCCTTGTCACGGTTAGTGCAGCTCTCCACGTCGGAGGTTCGAGTTCTCCCGAAGGCGTGGGTGTTAGTGTTGTCCATAGCGTAAGTTAGTTTAAGTTAGATTAAGTAGTTTGTAGGCTTAGGGACCGATGACCTTCAAAATGGTTCAAATGGCTCTGAGCACTATGGGACTCAACATCTTAGGTCATAAGTCCTCTAGAACTTAGGACTACTTAAACCTAATCAACCTAAGGACATCACACACACCCATGCCCAAGGCAGGATTCGAACCTGCGACCGTAGCAGCCCCGCGGTTCCGGACTGCAGCCCCAGAACCGCACGGCCACCGAGGCCGGCACCGATGAACTCAGCACTTTGGTCCCATAAGACTTTACCACAAATTTTCAACACGATTTTTTCTCTGTTTTGTCTTAGAGGATAATGTTTTTCTGCTTTCCTTTTATGCGGTATAAATGTTCCACACAGTGCCTCTTTCAGCACCGAACGCCCGCTAAACCCATTGGGCAGAACAGGTGATTAGGATTGTGGAAAGGGCCAAATAAGGTATCGGTTAGGTTCACTCAGAATTTTAATTTAATAACACCTGTAAACGAAAACGGCACATAGCCGAAGGCACACAATAAAAATTTTCAAAATTTTAAAGTAAATTACCATAATGTTTAAAAGGCAGAAAGCCACAATGGTGTTCTTTGTAGCTATAATACATTATAAAAAGACAAACATCGGTGAGAAGGACTGTAAAGAAAACGACACTCAGAAGGCCCTAGAGAGGTCGGTCTGCCTTCGTTCACTTAGGTGAGACAGGTAGTGAGCCCAACTACACTTGATACGTCGGAACCCAACCAGGGGACAGCCACGGACCGACCGACAAAACGACTTGCTTGCCACCAATCGGTACATGAGAACTCAAACACAAATAGTTAAAAACGTGATTAACCACAATGAAACCTGTCAAACTACACACCATGTTGGGCAGCGACAACAGGTGAGGACGCTGCCTGAAATTACGTTAGTGGCCAGGGCAGGTAACCGGAACACTAACGGCCACATGGCAGAAAATTCCGCTGGTGCATTTGAATTGTAGTCGACCAATATAGTTAATTGCACAGCACACGTCCTCTGCTATTACCATTGAAAACTAATTTTCACATTTTTCAATTTAAACACAAACAACACCTTGGTTACGGAAGCAACCATCATGCGAATACCAAAGTGTCCACCTCAGATTCACCTAGCTCCGAGATAATGCACTCGCAAAAAACACAGAATACTGATTGTGGGGTCCTGCCCACTCGTCTCTCTTAGGGTATCTAAAGGATGCTGCTTTCTCGGATAGCTATACAACAATACAAGCAAATCACATTATTGGTTTTTATTACAATACAGTAGACTCACAATACTTAACTCTGGGTGGCAAGCAACTGGCGACATGCAAGTAATCCAGGTCCTTCACTGTATACAGTGACCATGCAAGTGATTGTTATGGATCAGGAGTAACAGTTGTTTTGGTGCTCTCTTCTAATCTGGGCCTACTCCTGTCCGTCTTTTACTGTCCATCCGAGGCTGACAGGAGCGGCTCTTATATGCTCTTCGGCTAGAGGCCGCTCCTTTAGTGGTGCGGTCCTTGTCAGCGAACTATTGGCTGATGTGTCTCAGCCTTTTCTGCTCTCGCATTCTTCATCTTCGTGCCGGCACTTTTCGTTACGCCGGAACACTGATCACACCACGACTGACACATTGTACAGGTGCCGTTCGGTATCAAATACTACAGCATAATCTACATCTACATATATACTCCGCTAGCCACCAAGCGGTGAGTGGCGGAGGGCACAATACGCTCCAAAGTCATATTCACCCCCCCCCCCCTCCCCTCTGTTCCACTCATGGATCGCGTAAGGGAAAAACGACTGTCTGAACGCCTCAGTACGAGCTCTTATTTCCCTTATCTTTTAATGATGATCATTACGCGATTTGAAAGTTGGTGTAAATAATATATACTCTACCTCCTCGGTGAAGATTGGATTTCGGAATTTAGTGAACAGCCCCTTCTGTTTAGCGCGTCGTCTAGCTGCAAGTGTGTCCCACTTCAAATTTTCTATGAGATTTGTAACGCTCTCGCGATGGCTAAATGTACCAGTCACGAATCTTGCCGCTCTTCTTTGGACCTTGTCAATTTTTTTGAATCAGAGCCAACTGGTAAAGGTTCCATACAGATGAACAATACTCTAAGACTGGACGCACTAACGTATTGTAAGCTACTTCCTTTGTTGAAGAACTGCATCGCTTCAGGATTCTATCAATAAACCGCAATCTAGAGTTCGCCTTGTGTAATCTGATCATTCCATTTGAGATCATTTCGAATGGTGACACCCAGATACTTGACTGATGTTACCGCTTCCAAGGACTGATCGTTTATTTGTACTCGTACATTAATGGGGATTTTCGCCTTGTTATACGCTGTAGGTTACACTTACTAATATTGAGAGACAACTGCCAGTCATTACACCACTCATTTATTTTCTGCAAAACCTCATTTACTTGTTCACAACTTTCGTGTGATGCTACTTTCCTGTAGACCACAGCATCATCGGCAAACAGTCTAAGGCCGCTGTCAATACCATCAACTAGATCGTTTATGTAAATCGTAAAAAGCAGAGGACCTATTACGCTGCCCTGGGGCACACCTGAAGTTACTTTTGTTTCTGCTGAAGTTACCCCGTTCAGGACGACATACTGCTCCCTGTCTGTTAGAAAACCTTCTATCCAACCGCATATGTGATTGGGTAGACCGTAAGCGCGCACTTTTTGTAGCAAGCGACAGTGTGGAACTGAGTCGAACGCCTTTCGAAAGTCGAGAAATATGGCTCAAAATGATTCAAATTGCTCTGAGCACCATGGGACTTAACATATGTGGTCATCAGTCCCCTAGAACTTGAAACTACTTAAACTAACTAACCTAAGGACATCACACACATCCATGCCCTAGGCAGAATTCGAACATGCCGTAGCGGTCACGCGGTTCCAGACTGAAGCGCCTAGAACCGCACGGCCACTCCGGCCGGCAGAAATATGGCATCAGCCCTGGAGTCGGTACCTAGAGCCTGTTGTGTATCATGCACAAAGAGGGCCAGCTGTGTCTCGCATGACCGCCGTTTCCTAAAACCGTGCTGGTTTCTGAAGATGAGCTTCTCAGAGTCTATAAATGTCATTATGTCATTATGTTGAGAGTTACTAGCATCTGTATTGATTTTCAGGCATGCACTTCTCGCAGTGTTTCCATATTTTTGTTCAACCCATATACACTCCGCCTCCGCAAGCCACCGGGCAGCGCATAGTGGAGGGTCTTTCATACCAATATTCTCTATTTTACGTCGCGTTGTAATCGTGCATTAAGTGAGGGAAAAGTGTCTACCTGATTCTGCACCTCCCCTGCTCTATCTCATTGTCATGACTAAGACGCGAGATATGCGATAGTGGCAGCTAAATGGCAGCACAGTCTTCTTCGAATACAGTTTCACTAAATTTGTGCAACTTGGTTTCCCGACAATTACGTCGTCTTTCCTCCGGGTATTTCCATTTAATTTCCCCGAACATTTCTGTTTTACTTTCTTATTGTGCTTGCCGATCTGTCGTTACGCTAGCATAGCGTCTCCGAATTCGTTACAGGTCTATCTACACTAAAGCGCCCAAACCGATTTACGCATGCGTATTCAAGTACAGAGGTATGTAAACAAGCAGAATACGACTTTATAAGACAAAAGCTGTCTGCTACAATGGCAGGTTATCAAAACTTAAGTGGGTTTGAACGTGGTGTTCTATCGAAGCACGAGCGATGGGACACAGCATCTACGAGGTAGGGCGATGAAGTGCGGATTTTCCCATACGACCAATTCACGAGTGTACCATGAAAATCAGGAATACATTAAAAAAATCACATCTCCGACATCGCTGCGTCCAGAAAAAGAAGCTAAAACAACGGGACCAACTACGACAGAAGAGAATCGTTCAACCTCACAGAAGTGCAACCATTCCGCAAATTGCTGCAGATTTCAATTCTGGGCCATCAACAAGTGTCAGCATGCGAACCTTTCAACGAAACATCATCAATGTGGGCTTTCGCGTACGAAGGTCCAGTCGTGTGCTCTTGATGACTGCACGACACAAAGCTTTACGCCTCGCCTGGGCCCGTCAACATCGACATTGGACTGTTGATGACGGGAAACATGTTGGCTGGACGGACGAGTCTCGTTTCGAATTGTCCCGAGCAGCTGGACGTACACGGGTATGTAGAGAACCTCATGAATCCATGGCCCCATCATGTCAGCAGGGAACTGTCCAGGCTGCTGGAGGCTCTGCAATGGTGTGGGGCGTGTGTATTTGGAGTGATTTGGGACCCCTGATACGTCTAGATACGACTCAGAGATGACACGTACATAAGTATCCTGTCTCATCACCTGGATTATTCATGAGCATTGTGCATTCCGATGGACTTGGGAAAATCCAGCTACAAAATGCGACACCTCACACGTCCAGAATTGCTACAGAGTTGCTCCAGGAACACTCTCCAGTGGCCACCAGATTCCCCAGACATGAACATTATTAAGCATATCTGGGACGTCTTTCAACGTGCTGTTCAGAAGAGACCTCTATTCTCTCTTACTCTTACGGATTTATGGACAGCCCTGCAGGATTCAGGGTGTCAATTCCGTCTTCTCTGGTTTCAGTTCTAGAGAATGAGTGTGCTTCCATTCCTCCGCAGATAATGAAACACCTCATTGAGCGTGTACCTAACGAAGTTCGTCGTAAAGATGAAGTGTGGATACACCCAATATTCATGTCCGATAATAGGTGTCCGAGTACTTCTGATCACATAGCGTATGACTCATTTCAGCTTATTAGCTACTTGCTTCTACACACATAGCTCACGCGATGATTCGTGTCCACATCATCCAGTGTACTTGAAGGAAGCCAGTAATTTAAAAGTGAGCGAAATTTTGGCACACCGAAACTCTGGAACGCCGTCAAGCATTTAGGCTTTTGTTTAAAAGGGAAATTAATGCAGAGGTCTTCTTTGGTACATAATACGCTTATTTCTGCTGCGAAACAGTGTTGTGCTGTATTAACCAAAACGCTGTTTTATCTAAAATTATTTTTTTATACAGCAAGCTTTGTAGAGCATTTATTGGCTTTTATCGGAGAGTTTGTTCCTACTGCCTACGTAAGGCTTTGCTGTAGGTAGTTTTATTTCGTTTCTCGTATTAATGAACCAATTTCTATGCGTCTTTTACATGTGAACCACAGTTTAAAATTTAACGAAGCAGTGGGAATGAAGTTGCCTTATATTGTGTACTGTGTATTTTTGGGAAGCAGGGGATGAGGAGTTTGGATAAGCATGAAGAACCTAAACGAACGTAAAGGAACCAACATTTCAGTGAAACATTTCCTGAGTACATATGCCGCTTCCATTTTTGTGTAATTATTTATTTATTCTAGAACTGCAGCTCCTCGTTAGACATTGGCAGTGAATATTGATTCAATGTAATGGAGTTAACGTTTATGAAACAATCTTATGCAGATGCCAGGGTAGTAAAACATGTGTACTCCAGAGATTAAATTTTCATTTAGTAGGATAAACCACACTGTTCAATTGCACAGCCGTCCGCCGAACTGATTGGGTGTTAACGTTGTCAGCCATTGTAAACATTAGCTGTTCCTCAAATGTATGTAGGAGTAACTACTTCGCTATTACCTGAGCTCAGAGTTGTTCAAAGCTTCAGGTTGAAGTGCATTGTAATGTAATGCACCATTCCAAATGGAAACCATATTTCATAAATATTCGTTAATATCTCAATTAGAACTGTTGTTGATTAACACATTTGTCTTTTGTAAACTTTTGTGGAACAAAAATTATCTAAAAAAGTGTGGTAAGTAAGAATTCCGTCCAACGATTTTTTTCCGTTTGTTAATTCGTTCATATGATAACGAAGTCTATTTCTTCCGCAAACAAACAGCGCGGCACTTATACCACATTGGTAGCGTATTACTGTTTTATTATTTTTGCACTGGTGTTACTATATTTAACATTTTGACGTCTTTTGTGCAGCAACGTAAATTTTATTTATCAAAACTAGACATCTTGAGGGATCGTCCGCGATCGTTACTTGTACAAGCAGTCCAAATTCAGTCTTCATACTGTATTTGCTTATTTCCACCGATTTCAGGCCAGCTGCCCATCTACAGAGTATCCTGTTGAATAACGGAACTTTCAGGTCGACAAATGGCCATAAACCAGTCATGCGCAAATAAAGAAAAACAACCTGGAGACTCACTCTAGAAAGTTTTGTAAATTTCAATTTTTTAGATCGTATATGACGCTGTTGTATAGATGTGGCAGATATACACTACTGGCCATTAAAATTTGCAACACCAAGAAGAAATGCAGATGATAAACGGCTATTCATTGGACAAACATATTATACCAGAACTGACATTTCATTACATTTTCACACAATTTGAATGCATTTTTCTTTTTTGTCATCAGTCTACTGACTGGTTTGATGCGGGCCGCCACGAATTCCTTTCCTGTGCTAACCTCTTCATCTCAGAGTAGCACTTGGAACCTACGTCCTCAATTATTTGCTTGACGTATTCCAATCTCTGCCTTCCTCTACAGTTTTTGCCCTCTACAGCTCCCTCTAGGACCATGGAAGTCATTCACTTATGTCTTAGCAGATGTCCTATCATCCTGTCCCTTCTCCTTATCGGTGTTTTCCACATATTCCTTTCCTCTACGATTCTGCGCAGAACCTCCTCATTCCTTACCTTATCAGTCCACCTAATTTTCAACATTCGTCTATAGCACCACATCTCAAAAGCTTCGATTCTCTTCTGTTCCGGTTTTCCCACAGTCCATGTTTCACTACCATACAATGCTGTACTCCAGACGTACATCCTCAGAAATTTCTTCCTCAAATTAAGGCCGGTATTTGATATTAGTAGACTTCTCTTGGCCAGAAATGCCTTTTTTGCCATAGCGAGTCTCCTTTTGATGTCCTCCTTGCTCCGTCCGTCATTTGTTATTTTACTGCCTAGGTAGCAGAATTCCTTAACTTCATTGACTTCGTGACCATCAATCCTGATGTTAAGTTTCTCGCTGTTCTCATTTCTACTACTTCTCATTGCCTTCGTCTTTCTCCGATTTACTCTCAAACCATACTGTGTACTCATTACACTGTTCATTCCGTTCAGCAGATCATTTAATTCTTCTTCACTTTCACTCAGGATAGCTATGTCATCAGCGAATCGTATCATTGATATCCTATCACCTTGTATTTTAATTCCACTCCTGAACCTTTCTTTTATTTCCATCATTGCTTCCTCGATGTTCAGATTGAAGAGTAGGGGCGAAAGGCTACAGCCTTGTCTTACTCCCTTCTTAATACGAGCACTTCGTTCTTGATCGTCCACTCTTATTATTCCCTCTTGGTTGTTGTACATATTGTATATGACCCGTCTCTCCCTATAGCTTACCCCTAATTTTTTCAGAATCTTGAACAGCTTGCACCATTTTATATTGTCGAACGCTTTCTTCAGGTCGACAAATCCTATGAACGTGTCTTGATTTTTCTTTAGCCTTGCTTCCATTATTAGCCGTAACGTCAGAATTGCCTCTCTCGTGCCTTTACTTTTCCTAAACCCAAACTGATCGTCACCTAGCGCATTCTCAATTATCTTTTCCATTCCTCTGTATATTATGGTTGTAAGCAGCTTCGATGCATGAGCTGTTAAGCTGATTGTGCCATAATTCTCGCACTTGTCAGCTCTTGCCGTCTTCGGAATTGTGTGCATGATGCTTTTCTGAAAGTCAGATGGTATGTCGCCAGACTCATATATTCTACACACCAACATGAATAGTCGTTTTGTTGCCACTTTCCCTAATGATTTTAGAAATTCTGATGAAATGTTATCTATCCCTTCTGCCTTATTTGACCATAAGTCCTCCAAAGCTCTTTTAAATTCCGATTCTAATACTGGATCCCCTATCTCTTCTAAATCGACTCCTGTTTCTTCTTCTATCACATCAGACAAATCTTCACCCTCATAGAGGCTTTCAATGTATTCTTTCTACCTATCTGCTCTCTCCTCTGCATTTAACAGTGGAATTCCCGTTGCCCTCTTAATGTTACCACCGTTGCTTTTAATGTCACCAAAGGTTGTTTTGACTTTTCTGTATGCTGAATCTGTCCTTCCGACAACCATATCTTTTTCGATGTCTTCACATTTTTCCTGCAGCCATTTCGTCTTCGCTTCCCTGCACTTCCTATTTATTTCATTCCTCAGCGACTTGTATTTCTGTACTCCTGATTTTCCCGGAACATGTTTGTACTTCCTCCTTTCATCAATCAACTGAAGTATTTCTTCTGTTACCCATGGTTTCTTCGCAGCTACCTTCTTTGTACCTATGTTTTCCTTCCCAACTTCTGTGATGGCCCTTTTTAGAGACGTCCATTCCTCTGCAACTGTGTTGCCTACTGCGCTATTCCTTATTGCTGTATCTATAGCGTTAGAGAACTTCAAACGTATCTCGTCATTCCTTAGAACTTCCGTATCCCTCTTCTTAGCGTATTGATTCTTCCTGACTAATGTCTTGAACTTCAGCCTACTCTTCATCACTACTGTATTGTGATCTGAGTCTATATCTGCTCCTGGGTACGCCTTACAATCCAGTATCTGATTTCGGAATCTCTGTCTGACCATGATGTAATCTAATTGAAATCTCCCCGCATCTCCCGGCCTTTTCCAAGTATACCTCCTCCTCTTGTGATTCTTGAACAGGGTATTCGCTATTACTAGCTGAAACTTGTTACAGAACTCAGTTAATCTTTCTCCTCTTTCATTCCTTGTCCCAAGCCCATATTCTCCTGTAACCTTTTCTTCTACTCTTTCCCCTACAACTGCATTCCAGTCGCCCATGACTATTAGATTTTCGTCCCCCTTTACATACTGCATTACTCTTTCAATACCCTCATACATTCTCTCCATCTGTTCATCTTCAGCTTGCGACGTCGGAATGTATACCTGAACTATCGGTGTCGGTGTTGGTCTGCTGTCGATTGTGATTAGAACAACCCGGTCACTGAACTGTTCACAGTAACAGACCCTCTGTCCTATCTTCCTATTCATAACGAATCCTACACCTGTTATACCATTTTCTGCTGCTGTTCATATTACCCGATACTCATCTGACCAGAAATCCTTGTCTTCCTTCCACTTCACTTCACTGATCCCTACTATATCTAGATTGAGCCTTTGCATTTCCCTTTTCAGATTTTCTAGTTTCCCTACAACGTTCAAGCTTCTGACATTCCACGCCCCGACTCGTAGAACATTATCCTTTCGTTGATTATTCAATCTTTTTCTCATGGTAACCTCCTCCTTGGCAGCCCCCTCCCGGAGATCCGAATGGGAGACTATTCCGGAATCTTTTGCCAATGGAGAGATCATCATGACACTTCTTCAACTACAGGCCACATGTCCTGTGGATACACGTTACGTGTCTTTAATGCAGTGGTTTCCATTGCCTTCTGCATCCTCATGTCGTTGATCATTGCTGATTCTTCCGCCTTTAGGAGCAATTTCCCACCCCTAGGACAAGACAGTGCGCTGAACCTCTTTCCGCTCCTCCGCCCTCCTTGACAAGGCCGTTGGCAGAATGAGGCTGACTTCTTATGCCGGAAGTCTTCGGCCACCAATGCTGAAATTTATCAAAATTCAGACAGTGGCGGGGATCGAACCCGAGACCGAAGACATTTTGATTATGAATCAAAGACGCTACCCCTAGACCACGGGTACCTGCGACCGTAGCAGTCGCACGGTTCCGGACTGCGCGCCTAGAACCGCGAGACCACCGCGGCCGGCTGAAATTGTCTATCTTAAATTTTGTAATTATACATGAAGTACAAGATTTCCGCAAACGAATAGGAAACTCACACAATAAACGCGCTCGTTCTACACACCGTCATAGTATGATGGCTACTTTTTTCCATGATACGATCGGTTGCAAAATATAAACCACGGTGAAATGCAAAAATGTTGTATTCGCAACATTAGCTAGACTTTCCAGATATTTCTCTACATAGTCAACAACTGCGACTTAAGTTACTCTTTTGTCGTACCGCGGTACGATCTTTCCTGTACCATCGGCAAAGAAGGCAGCCGCCTCCGCTTTCCACCAATTCTCTACTCTGGTCTGCAGCTCGTTGTTTGTGCCAAAATTCTGTCCTCATAGATAGTGGTTCAGGTCAGCGAAGAGATGAAAATCAGAGGGAGCAAAGTCAGGGCTGTGAGGTGGATGATGAAACACTTCATATCCAAAGCTCTGCAGGAGCGTCTTCGTGCAGCTGCAGTGTGTGGCCAAGCATTGACGTGGGGAAGGACAAAGGACCATAACATTCCTCTTCCCTTGTTCTCAATTTCCCTTCGTACGCAACTCTCGCGAATCGCCTGATTCACACGCTGAACAAGATCATCATGAACGTATGCACGTACTGCTTCAAAAGTCCTGCTGACATGCATGGCAGTTACGTCACATGGGCTGCATGGGATAAGGCGGAATCGGTAAGCACGAAGAAATCGAAGGACAGTACACACTTCGCACTTGGCAGGTGACTGTTTGTTCATACAGTACTAGAGACACTGCGCAACACATCTGTGCAAAGCTGCAACGGGTTTCCACTGTGTCTAAATTCGCAGCCTATCGGATCTTGTAGGGAAAAAAGTAGCCTTGGTACGTCTTACCATACTGCAAAGTTCCAAACAGACAACTATTCTATCACACTGTAAGACAATACCTTTCTCCATGCACGTCATAACGCAAAGTTCCACCTCAAACCTACGACCCAAAAAATTCGTAGCGATATCAGTCCAGCCGGGATCAAAGAATACTTCCCGAACATCTCATTGGCAGAACCCAAAGATCAACTATGCTGTTCGCAGTCGATAATTAGGTATAGAATTGTACACTGAAGACCCAAAGAAACTGGTACACCTGCCTAATACAGTGTAGGGCCCCCGCGATCATGCAGAAATACCGCAACATGACGTGGCGTGGACTCTACTAATATGTGAAATAGTGCTGTAGGCAACTGACACCATGAATCCTGCAGGGCTGTCCATAAATTCGTCAGATACGAGGGGGTGCAGATCGCTTCTGAACAGCACGTAGCAAGGCATCCCAGATACGCTTAATAATATTCATGTCTGGGGAGTTTTGTGGCCAGCGGAAGTGTTTAAATTCTTCTGAGTGTTCCTGGAGCCACTCTGTAGCAATTCTGGACGTGTGGGGTGCCGCATTGTCCTGCTGGAATTGCCCAAGTTCTTCGGAATGTACAATGGACATGAATGGTTGCAAGTGTTCCGACAGGACGCTTAAGTACGCGTCACAACGTATCTAGATTATCGGGGGTTCCTTATCACTTCAAATGCACACGCCCCACACCATTGCAAAGCCTCCATCAACTTGCTCAGTGCCTTGTTGACTTGCAGGGTCCATGGATTCATGAGTTTGTCTCCATACCCGCACACGTTCATCCGCTCGATATAATTTGAAACGAGAGTCGTCCGATCAGGCAACATGTTTCCAGTCATCAACAGTCCAATGTCAGTGTTGGCGGGTCCAGGCGATGCGTAAACTTCTTGTCGTGCAGTCATCACGGCTCCGAAATCCCATATCGATGATGTTTCGTTGAATGGTTCGCACGCTGACACTTCTTGATGGCACAGGATTGAAATCTGCAGCAATTTTCGGAAGGGTTGCACTTCTGTCATGTTGAACAATTCTCTTCAGTTGTCGTTGTTCCCCTTCTTGCAGGATATTTTTCCGGCAGCAGCGATATCGGAGATGTTATGTTTTACCGGATTGCTGATATTCACCGTACACTCGTGAAATGGTCGTACGGGAAAATCCCCACTTCACCGCTACCTCGGATATGCTGTGTAGCATCGCTGGTGCGCCGACTATAATTCCTTGTTAAAACTGACTCAAATCTTGACAACCTGTCACCGTAGCAGCAGTAACTGATCAACACTTGTTGTCTTACATAGGTGTTACCGACCGCGCTGCGCTATTTTCCCTGTTTACATGTCTCTGAATTTGAGTACCCATGCCTATAGCAGCTTGTTTGGCGCTTCAGTGTATATTTGCAGACGACAAGCGTTAACTAATATACGAAATACAAGTGAGTGTAGGCTGGAACTTGCACATTAAATAGTGAAAGATGCGAATGTAACAGCCAGCTTTCAACATCTTCATAAAAATAACTGTCAGGTTTATAAAACATTTTGGTTTTGGCCCTAGTTCGATCGTTTCCTCTTAAACACAGGTTGTTATAATCACTTCTGCTAAGCGACAGTTTCGTCACCAGGACGAAGTATGCGACGTGGTGACGTCGGCCACCACCTCTGTGTCTAGGTTAGACAGCATGGAAAAAATAATACATTTTCAATGACGAAGTGATTGTCTAGTTATATTCCTTTAGTTTCTTGCAACAAAAATAAAAAACCATGTGAAAATCCAATTACCAGTTCTAATCAAGCAGTGGTCATCAGCCGGCCGCGGTGGTCGAGCGGTTCTAAGCGCTTCAATCCGGAACCACGCGGCTGCTAGGGTCTCAGGTTCGAATCCTACCTCTGGCATGGATGTGTGTGATGTCCTGAGATTAGTTAGGTTTAAATAGTTGGAGGTTTAGGGGAGTGATGACCTCAGATGTTAAGTCCTAGAGTGCTTAGAGCCATTTGAACCAATGGTCATCAGACTATAAATAAATAAAGGAAATAGTGTGAAACATTGTGGAACGTATAAAATCTACCAAGTACATAAGTAAGCTATAGTAAAAAGATCTGTATGACTTTGGGCGTTGAAAGAACTCAACAGCAGTTGAAAATCTGCGATCGGACAAGGACTCGAACACGGTTTCTCCGCTTCTCCGAACGTCGCCTTGACCGCCTTTGCCGTCTGGATACGCTTTCCGTCCGCCTCAGATTCCCATTTTCTGCTATCCACTGATGTTATGACCCCACTCACCATTGTTGTTACACATGTTTGACGCCGTGGTGAGCAGCACTTGGGTATTTGAGTTGGACGGGGAACCTGTTCAGATGGCCGAGGCGGTCAATATGACCATTCGCGAAAAGTGGAAAATCTGGTTTTGAATCCCGGTCCTGTCATAAATTTTTCAAGTGCAGTTGTTAAATTATTTCAGAGGCCATGTCCGAAAGAACAGACATCACCCATATCATTTAATAATAAATCTAGAATAAAATCTATACGTATTGCTAAATCAAATTCCCCATCTCGTTTTTCCGTCTGTATATGACGGCCAGTCTCAGGAACTACAGTGGCTATATTGATACGGTTTTCACTAATAGATAGATCGATTCACGAGGAACGGTTGTATGCACAATTTTTTACAGCCACACCAGCCAAGCCGTCCGGCCGTAAATACTTAGCGCTACCCGTGCGAAGCCTGGGTAGGTCGTTAGTTATTTCTAAATGCACATGCAGCACGCGGTTATCAACGTAAGGACAGGAAACGGAAGCTACACGCCAAGGCTCCATTGGCTGACTGTAACTCTCCGTATCCATTCACGTCTCCATACGCGAAAGGAATAGCCACCCCGGTAGATTTTATAGTTACATGGTTTAGAGTAATATGACAATTTTTACGAAAAAATTTAAAATTTTAAAACAGTTTAATATTTTAGCATTTGTAAGAGGGAGGTAGGGAATGGCAGTGTTTCATGCACTCATCACGATATGAATATGACAAAAAGGTAAATTATAGGGTAGGAGTAATAATTACGCATTCTGAAAGAGAAGAAAGATATTGAAATACACTATCTGATCAAAAGTGTCTACAAACCAATTGGTGGACATTAAAATCGGGTAGTCCACCCTCCGCTTTTATGAGAGCTTCAACTCTTTTGAGCACACCTGCAGTGACTTGTCTGATTGTCTGTGGAGGAATGGCAGTCCATACTTCCTCAAAAGGCGCAAACAGGTAAGATAGAGATTTTAGCGCCGGGGACCTGGAGAGATTTCAACGTTCTAACCCATAGAAAAGGTGATCCACTGGATTCGGGCAAGGACTCTAGGAAGACCAGTCAATTTCAGAAATGTTATTGTCTACAAAGCATTGGATCACAGATGCTGCTTTATGACAGAATGCACTGTCATGCTGATACAGTCACTCGCCAAAACCAAACTGTTCTATCAGTTTGCCACGGAGCACAGCGCAATTCATCACTCCAAATCACTTCCGGTCTTCCACTGCCTGATGCGTCGCTGTTCACACGACTTCAAGCATCATTTAGGATTCACTACAGAAACTTATGGCTTACGAGGACCTTCTCCACCATTGTGCCCCTTTCTCGTTAACTGCCTATCCACAGTCACTGTACCAGTTGGACTGTTGGTAGCACTTTGGAACTCGCGAATGCTTCCTTCTGCTGATTTCAGGCGACTTTTTACAACTACCCTATGCAATGCTCAAAGTTTCCTGTCCGTCAGCACATGAGGCCAATCCGGTCTCGGTTTAGCTGTGGTTGTTTCTTCGCAGTTCCGCTTCGCAGACACATAAACAATGGTCGAGTTGGGCAGCTATGGAAGACTTGAAATGTCCCCAATGGGTCTGTTACATAGGTGACTGGGCCGTGGTAAAAGTTGCTGTTTTGAAGAACGCGCCGCAGCGCGTTGTGTGAAACAGTCTCCCTCCGTTTCTGGCGGTGGCACTGCTGTGGCAATCGCAGCTTTGGTGTCTCTCTCTGGAGGGAAAGCGGAAAAGTGGTCTGTTCACGTGCATTTACGGGGCGCTATGAGCTCGCCAGTTGATCAGTTGGTGAGCCGGGTCTGTGTGGGGCAGTCAGTGTCCAGAGTGCTAGTATGTGCTAGGCCGCCAGTCTACTCGAGTTTGTTCAGGCAATGGTCATTTGGTGGTTGGATCGATGGGTTGCTCTGTCCCGCACTGGGACACAAGATGACTTGTCCGCCTTGAGCGTCGGCGCATGTGAGGTCGCCACGTGAGTCCAGTGGGCCGCGCCGTATAGCGAGGGGTTGTGGCTTCGCGGCCGACACGAGAGCAACAGGAGTCAACCCACGACATCGGTCTGGCCGGGGCGAGGTGTGACGCCTGCGTCCGTTGAAGCGGCTGGCAGCGGACGGTTCGGGAGAGCGCTTTGGGGGTGCTGCCCCAGGTCTTCGCCAGACATCGCAGTTATTAGAAGCTAAGTGATTCGTGATATGTTGTTTCATTCGCTTGTTAAATCCTACTTGTTTTCTTGGCCAGTCTCTCGTCCCCAGCTTGCTCGTCTGTCTCTCGTCCGCATTTGTTAGGCAGTTAGTGTCTGTCTGTCTGTCTGTCGGTCTGCCGTACTTTAAAAGCTGCCTCTGTCATGATTGTCGGTTTCGGTGTTAACGAATTTATTCCTTGAACTGTAACGGCCAAATTCCTTGAAATATGTTTTTATCTTGCCTGTCATCTTGCGAGCCGGTATATGTGTAATGTAGAGCTTGTTGTACACTTTATGTTAGTCTGAATTTCATGGGTTTTATTTAAATAGTCATTTTCATGAAGTTGCCACTCTGCCACCGTAAGAGTCCTTTTAAAAACAAATTGCACTTTCGGTGGCAAAGTGTTTGAACCATTTCCATCGCTCTTACGGGGTGCATAGTTAATGTGTTTGTGTGAGTTGTTAAAATTTTTAGTTTAAGGGGGGGGGGGCGGGGGGTAGGACGTCAAACGGGCCGAATTCGAGCAGGAGGGGCATCACAGAACATTTTAATTTCCAGTGTCTATACTTTTACAAATAAATTCATAAAACTTTGTCAGCATCACCACGAAGAATTCAGGATTCACAATGATTGCTGTGTAAGTTCGAAAACATAACAAAATAATCTTTTTATGTGTGAAATTTCATCATTTTTTCACTTAATAATTGCAGAATTTGTTGATATAGGTACCCTTTTCTTCATAAGTTACAGAGATTCTTCGATGAATTTTGCATAGCATACATACCATCCTTACAGGTGTATGAAACTCTATAATTTATTTAATTTATGAAACAACGAATGATCTGTTGTATTTTGTAGTTAATTACCTCAATTTTTACCACAGTTTTTAATAGATTTGGAAAATTCTAGAGTTTCATACACCTTTAAGTATGGTTTGTGTACTGTGCAAAATTCATCGAACCATCTCTCTTACTTATGAAGATAAGTGTACCTATAGCAACAAATGCTACCATTAGTAAGTGAAAAGAATGATGAAATTTTACATGTAAAAAAAATTTACTTCGTTATGATTTCGAGCTTCCACTATATGAATGTGAATTTTGAATCCTTCCTGGTCATGCTGACAAAGTTTTATGAATTTATTTGTAAAAGTATAGACAGTGGAAATTAAAATGTCCTGTGGTGCCTCTCCTGCTCCAGGTCGGCTCTTTTGACGTCCTACCCCCCTTAAAGTAACCTGGTGTGTTGCAGATTTGCATCAGTGTAGTCTTTCAGAGGTTGTTGTGAGCAGTTGTGACTATGGCCGTGTTGAAATGGAGCGGCAAGCTTCTCAGCCCGAAGGCTCATACTGTCAATATTGTTCTTTCTGCTTCTAGATAAAATTGTAACTTGATATTTCGAAGGAGCTTTTCTGCTTATAAATTTTAAATCTTTTTTTGAAAAGGTTTTTATGAATAAAATCCCCGTTTCTTAAAGGTAATTACATTTTCATCAGTTACTCCCTGGCAACTACTTCCACGCTCACCTAGTGTGGTTAAATGTGTTAATGTTCTTGATGAATCGCTAGTAAATAAAGTAAATTCTTTAAGAAAAGATTATGAAAGTAAATTCACGGTTCACTTTTGATCATATGGCGTACATACAGTAAATAATCGAGATCGTCGGTTGTAAATGATACACTGAAATGAAGAGACTATTTGTGTCGGTCCGCATCAAGCCAGTCTACTAAAAGAGGTTCTGACCCGAAGTAGCTGAAGTATCGGACGAAGCAGCGGCCGAAGAACATCATGAAGCCCTCGACGGTGGCGCCGTTTCCGACGACCTGGGCGCAGGCGGACGCCAGGTCCCCGATGAGGCTGTCCGGGTAGAGGTGGTGCGTGTTGAACACCCGGAAGCGGCAGCCTGCTACCTCGCAGGCCTGCTCCCACACCGACTCCCCGTACTCGCTCTGCAACACCAAGCCACGCCACGCCATGAGTATGTACACTTGTCAAAATTATCTGCACACCTGGCCGGACACAATTACGATGAGGCTGAAAAGTTTATCGAACACGGTCAAGAAAGATGATCGTTGGCAAAAAATCGCAGCACCAAAGCATAACTGATAAGTCGTGGTACGGGAAAACTTAACCAAAGCGTAGACCCAAATGAGGTTATAGTTTCAAACACACGCACTATATATATATATATATATATATATGTGTGTGTGTGTGTGTGTTTGAAACTGTAACATCATTTGGGTCTACTCTAAGTCCTTCAGTACACACACCATCAGATTATTTGACTTGTCGCTCTAACGAAGTAGGCGAGTGTCACCAAAATGTCTCGTGGTCTTATCGTGGCGTGTTTATCTTCTGCCGTTAGGTCAGACGATAGAAACGCCACTTGCACGATTAGAGTAGCAGATTGACGGTGACCAACTTTAAACAGAACTTGATTAATTTTCACACACATTTATTAAAATAATAACAAGCATAAGAATTACTTAACTTGGTTCTGGATGCTATTTACAATGGACAATCTGAAGTTCCTTTGGTATTGATACGTTAATCTTATTCTCACATATATCTCTGATACTGGACAAAAGTGTCTATACATTTATCTTCGTGGCTATGTACAGGAATATGGTAATCTTATCAGGCGCAGACTGAAACTTGACTGTAGACTGGTACAGACAACTGCAGACTAGTACAGACTGATGCAGACTGCCTAATCGGAGGTCTGTACACTCGCTATAATACCTCGCGCGTCCATGTATCACTGCACGAGTGCGATCCGCGAGGAGAAAAGATTCTACGTTAGCAGCAACCTCATTGGCAGCATTCCATAGTAATACGTGGATCGGCGGAAGTAGAATTTGGTCCGTCTCTATGGCAGCACCATCTCGTGGTGCAGAGGAGACGGATGAGCGCTGCGCCTGCGCTGTTGTGGTTAGCGGGGCGCGCTCTAGTGGGAATGTTGTGTAAGCGCTGACTATGCGGAACTATGTACACAACATATATATATAATCACAAAACACAATAAAAATTTAAAATTTTTAAACTCCAGGAGTGAAGGGCCGCTAAACATTTACAACTGTAATGTCAGAAAGACAACCTTAAGATTCAACATAAGGAGATAATCACACTTTTGATTAATTATTGACCTATACAATAAGTTACTGAAAGGAATGGTTTTAATCATTCAGCCAGAAGGGCCAATCAAATATAACCACAAATGCTGTTTTGATAATGCTACAAGAATGCAAAACCAACAGTTAATTTACTTCGTCCAAAGGAGCAGTAAAGACCAAAAGACAAAATCATATACCAAAGGTTTTTTTAATGAAACAAGCTAACAAGATAAAATTAATAACCAAAAAAGGGTAGTGACGTCGCCACTAGGCCTGAAGGGCCTGAATATGAGTAGTAATATATATTTGAGAATGGTTGAAGTTGGTGAGTTAGCACTTAAAACCAGCCCTTGCTCCTCACCACTAGGAAAAATTTACAATCAGCTGTGGTAGGACTGCCTGCTTTAGCAATATGGCACAGACCAGCAGAACAACTAGAAACTTCAGCAACGTGCCGAATCGTCCACATAGGGCATGAAAGCAACTAAAATAAAATAAGAATTACTAAACATTGAAACACATGGTTCAAAATATAACGCCTATCTAGGCAGGAACTGTTAATGACGCCCACTGGCCTTCGTAAATCTTCGACTTAGTAAATGTGACGGCCAGTACTAAATAGTAATAGCACTCAACAAGTGGTAAAATACAAGATGGTTATTGCACTTGGGTCAGAATAAAATTTCAACCACACATAATGTTTTAGGTTCATTTATTAAGGCACAGAGAGTTAACACTCTTTTCTAGTGATTGTTACACTTGACAATATAACAGCAGATCATTGAATCGAGATTTAGGGCACGGCTGAGCCTACTAAAATTGCGAAACACCATGGCACACGACCTTAGAGCAAACCGCACTCGACGACACGGGCAGAAATTGAGTGATACACATCAAGTCAAGAAATTCCCACCGTTAGTCCAGAAGGCAGAAAAGCAGTCGTTAACAGTTGCCACGCAGAGCTTCCTTATCACGCAGCCCGTCCAGAACAACTTCCGCCGTCCCGAGTACACAAGCTCGTAGCAATCACGTGCGTTCACTGGAAGTTATACCACCTTTCCCGCAACATTGCGCTGCCACACAACCGGAAACTAAAGTCCCCGTTTCACTCGGGCAGCAGCACTCGATACTCTCGTCGTCAGCAGGTCTCTCCCAGAACGCAGCGCCCTCCGAAATTTAATAGCAAACAGACCAATCGCGGCAGAGCAAAGCCAAGGCTCCGGAAGGCGACACACCACACCTAGGCAAAGTTCAATAACTAATGTCAAGTAATGAATTTTGGAAATACATTTATCTAGGTAAGTTATTCAAGTCATTAAAATTTCAAGATCACAGGTTAATTTAAGCCGAGATCAGCCACTGCAAATGTGAATTACTGATAGATTAATAACCGGTGGAACCGCCAGAATGTTGCATGTAAGCATGCAAAGTGTATGCATTGCATTGCACAGATGCCGGATGTCAGTTTGTGGAATCGTGTTCTGTGCTTGTTGCACTGCGTCAGTCAATACAGCGACGATTAATGCTGCTTGTGGATGACGCTAGAGTTGTCCGATGACATCCCATTCGTGCTCGATTGGAGACAGATCTGGTGGTCGAGCAGGTTAACGCAACATGTCAGCACCGACTACATGGTCGAGAGTTATCCTGTTGGAATGCACCCCCTGGATTGCTGTTCATGAATGCCAGACCAACAGGTCGAATCACCAGTGGGTAAGAACCTATGTCGGCCGCTGCATTGAGCACCAGCGCCACCTGAAATACAGGTATTTGGAAAAATCAGCGGTGGCTGAGCATTGCCCGCTTAACAAGCATAAGATTTTATTTGAAGAAACGAGAGTAATAGCCCACACATCGAATTACTGGGACTCTGTAATCTGGGAAGCAGTCGAAATTAGACTTAGCGATAATAACTTTAACAGACAACGGTTATGCACTTAGGAACACCTGGGAGAGTGCACTGGATAAAGAAAAATCGCAGAGCAAAACTTCCCGCACTTTACTTCCTGATTCAAGGGATGGCGCTGCAAGCAACGCGGGATAGAAACTACATCTACGGAAGTAGAGAGCACCACTATAAAACGCGCCATATCGCTGTTGCTATGACGTATTACAGCCAATAAGAAGCCGTGCTTTGCATATAAAGCTGGGAGTCTCGCCAGTTCACGACATCCCGCCGCTTCTCCAGCTGCCTCTTGCTCTCCCCTCCTTTTCCATACTCTCTGACCTTTTCCCTCGGCAGCTCCCACCTCGCAGTTTTATTGTTCGTCGTGTGTGCTCCAAGTGGGTTTTAAGTGTGTTGTTCCGGAGTGTTTTTACTACTGTGGCCGACTGTTAACCTGTGGCTGCGCATTCAGTGTCTTCTGTGTATTAAACATCGCCAATTGTGTTTTTTAACTTTCTGGTGACCTGTTTTAACTGTCCCCCAAGAACGTCTCCATCTCAGTGTATATTTTACCTCCATTTCCTCCCCTTACTCTGTCTTATGTCCCCTTTTTTATCTCGTTATGTATGTATCATTTTATTCTTGTTTTAGTTGTAGTGTCACTCGGCTGAAGAGCGGCGGATTGTGCCGCTGACAGCCCTCCCCTGCCCATATGGGGCAGGGGATTGAAATCACAATAAAGGAAAAAAAAACAGTTCACGACAGTCAGTTTTAGCCCTGACAACGACCATGGAGGTAGTGGTCAAAAGCTTGGAGTTTTATCCTGAATTGACACGGCATGTACACTGAGAGACTTTTATTCAAGAAATACGTCGCGAAAGACTTCGTAGCCAGTGTGACTTACAGTTTTGCAGTCAGGGTGCCTGGGATGACAACGTGAGTGCTGCTGCTGTCACACGAAATAGAACACCAGACCATAGCTCCAGGTGTAGGTCCAGTGTGTCTAACAAGCAGACAGGCTGGTTGCAGGTCCTCGACTGGCCTAGTTCTAATCAACGGCCATCACTGGCACCGAGGAGAATTAGCTTTCATCAGTAAACACAACAGACCATCGCCAGGCCCTCCAATAAGCTCTCGCTTGACATCACTGAAGTAGCAAACGGTGGTGGTTTGAGGTCAGTGGAATGAACGCTATGTGGAGTCTGTCTTGGAGCTGTCCTTGAGAAGTAATCAATTTGTAGTGCCAAGTGGCTGTCCAGAGTCCAGTCTTCTTGCGACCGTACATTCTCGTGACCCCCGCAGCCAGCAATCATGAGCAGTTGCTGCATTTCTACCAAGTCTTTCTGTAACATCGCAGAAGGAACATCCAATTATACGACCTCGTTCAAAGTGAGTGAGATCTTGATAGTGGCCTCTTTGTCGCCTTAAAAACATTCTTGGCTAACATCAACCCACCACGTCCAGTCTCTAAGGTAACGAACTCTCAAGGCCGTTAGGCGTGTATTTAAAGCAAACTTGATTTGCTTTCCTCACAGTGGTGCTACTTATGCGACTGGCGCGAAACTGGAACAGACGTCACTTTTCAGATGTAGAAACATGCATACAAACTTTAGTTTCTGTCGCACAAGTCCTTCTTGGTGTTGCGATTATTTTCCGTCAATGTATAATAACTTCTTTTTCCTTCTAAACAATTTCTATTGGTCGCAATGTCCTTCCCTGGTAGCTGAGTGGTCAGCGCGACGGAATGTCATGCCTAACGGCCCGAGTTCGATTCCCGGCATGGGCCGGAGATTTTCTCCGCTCAGGGACTGGGTGTTGTGTTGTACTTATCATCATCATCCCCATCGACACGCAAGTCGCCGAAATGGTGTCAACTCGAAAGACTTGCACCAGGCGAAAGGTCTCCCCGACGAGGGGCTCTAGCCACACGGTATTTCCATTTTTATTGGTCGCAATACATTTTGGAAGGTGATTCTTCAGGAATAAATGTCAGCATGGGTTTCATATGTCATCACAGTTCCGTCGGAATGTGATATAAGCAGGTATCTAATGCGATTTACATGTTGCCACCCTATTTCAGATCTACCAAGTCACATTTGCTACTACGAATGTTTCGTAGAAATTCTGGATCTTTGTCCATACATACCAGTAAAGTAGCGATCTGTTTCCTTCTGCACGTCAGACTGTGTGTCCAACAGATATAGAGACCACAGTCTTACGCACACCTCACCTCACTTTTTGTAAATGATGCCTCTAACGCTGCCAGTCTGAGAGGCTGTCGACAGTTTTATTCGGCATCTGCTTCATTCACTCAGTCTCTGTCTCCTCGTGTATTGACGGGCGACCTAACCAGTCGCATCTCCAATATTGTGCATTAGGCATAGGGGGTTTTAAGCCAGTCGTAGTCTCCATAATGACATAATCTTTTGAACATGGGGAGGTCGAAAAAAATCAACGAACCATTTACAAACAAAGGTTTTGACAATTTGAAAGTTATCTTGCCCAGATAAAAATACTTCAGTGTTTGAAAATATATTTTAAACAATACAAAGAGTAAACAACTGTAGACTAAAATTGTAAGATAAGTGTACTCCCTTGTTACATTAATTGCCTGTAAAGTACAGTGAATAAAGCTAAGGGCCTCTTGTCGTGTGAGACATTCATCTTACGAACACAAATAACCACAAGCAATGCCCAAATGTACGGGCTCTAGCGCTACGGGAAGCTCCATGCTGATGGCGCTAAATGTATAAGAAATGCGCCTAGACTGCACTGAGTAACTTACTTACATTAAAGTAGAAGAAGAAAATCATGCTTTGTGTAAGGCCACCATGTAAAATGATATAAAATTAGACATTTATAAAAGTGCGTGTAAAAATGGAATTTGCAAACATTTTTATTGCAGAGTAAGACTGCAACGACATTTCACCGAGCATGTAGTAAAAAGTGTTATAAAAAGTAATTAATAATGTATATAAGGGAGCGGAACATGAACCAAAAATTAGTAAAACGTAACTGATGAAATGGAGAAACTTCCGCTTAGCTCTGGAGAAGTTTACAAATAGCAGACGAAGCAGAACAGCCAACAAATTGTAAATTCAGATTAGGCGCTAGACATCGCAAAAAAGTGTCGAGAAGGCTGAAAATAACACTAGGTACATGTAAAGATTGACATACAAATTACAAACAGTACTAAATTAGCGTACAGCTACAATGTTTTGAGGTAAACGACATAAACGCCGAAGGTTTGCATCGATAATAACTGCCTCCCCGTCACCGCTTTTAACCATTCAAAGTAAAACCTAATTTATGAGTGGCGTTCGAAGCCTTACAGTCCAGACTCGGTATGCCAATCAGGAACCAGGCTGAAGATACCGGTTTGGTGAAGCGCCTTGTTCTGCTGCGTGAAAGGGTCGGTAACTGCCTGCGAAACATCCTCGTCCGACAGTACTCTTCCCTTTAAGCCTTAAGGCCTATTTTAAGGGACCGAAGGCATGACAATCACAGGAGGAGAGATCAAGACTGCACGGCGGATGGTCGAATGTCTACTGCTTGAGTAGGCCATTAAAATTGCTACACCAAGAAGAAATGCAGATGATAAACGGGTATTCATTGGACAAATATATTATATTAAAACTTACATGTGATTACATTATCACGCAATCTGGATGAGTAGATCCTGAGAAATCAGTACCCAGAACAATCACCTCTGGCCGTAATAACGGCCTTGATACGCCTGGGCATTGAGTCAAACAGAGCTTGGATGGCGTGTACAGGTACAGCTGACCATGCAGCTTCAACACGATGCCACAGTTCATCAAGAGTAGTGACTGGCGCATTCTAACGAGCCAGTTTCTCGGCTACCATTGACCAGACGTTTTCAATGGGTGAGAGATCTGGAGAATGTGCTGGCCAGGGCAGCAGTCGAACATGTTCTGCATCCAGAAAGGTTCGTACGGGACCTGTAACATGCGGTCGTGTATTATCCTGCTGAAATGTAGGGTTTCGCAGGGATCAAATGAAGGATAGAGCCACGGGTCGTAGCACATCTGAAATGTAACGTCCACTGTTCAAAGTGCCGTCAATGCGAACAAGAGGTGATCGAGACGTGTAACCAATGGCACCCCATACCATCACGCCAGGTGATACGCCAGTACAGTGATGACGAATACACACTTCCAATGAGCGTTCACCTCGATGTCGCCAAAAACGGATGCGATCATCATGATGCTGTAAACAGAACCTGGATTTATTCGTGCACCCAGGTTCGTCGTTGAGTACACCATCGCAGGCACACCTGTCTGTGATGCAGCGTCAAGGATAACAGCAGCCATGGTCTCCGAGCTGACAGTCCATGCTACTGCAAACGTCGTCGAACTGGTCGTGCAGATGGTTGTTATCTTGCAAACGTCACCATCTGTTGACTCAGGGATCGAGACGTGGATGCACGATTCGTTACAGCCATACAGATAAGATGCAAGCCATCTCGACTGCTAGTGATACGAGGCCGTTGGCATCCAGCACGGCGTTCCGTATTACTCTCCTGAACCGACCGATTCCATAGTCTGCTAACAGTCATTGGATCTCGACCAACTCGAGCAGCAATGTCGCGATACGATAAACCGCAATCGCGATAGGCTACAATCCGACCTTTATCAAAGTCGGAAACGTGATGGTACGCATTTCTCCTCCTTACACGAGGTATCACAACAACGTTTCACCAGACAACGCGGGTAGACTGCTGTCTGTGTATGAGAAATAGGTTGGAAACTTTCCTCATGTTAGCACGTTCTAGGTGTTGCCACCGGCGCCAACCTTGTGTGAATGCTCTGAAAAGCTAATCATTTCCATATCGCAGCATCTTCTTAGTGTCGACTAAATTTCGCGTCTGTAACACGTCATCTTCGTGGTGTAGCAATTTTAATGGTCAGTAGTGTATTTTGCGATATGGGGACGTGCGTCATCTTGAAGCAGCAGCACCCCTTGTCCCAGTTTTCCTGGTCCTGGTTTCGACAGACATTCTGCTTCATACACAATCCTCATTCTCAAATGATTGTATACCGGTAGTTGTCCTTCGGTAGCTGAGAACAGAATAACATCACGTTGCTTCTGTTTGGACGCATTTGATGATAATGTCAACGTAATTCGAGTTTCCGGTTTACCGCTCGCACGTGGGATAGACACGAATGGTTCAAATGGTTCTGAGCACTATGGGACTTAACATCTTTGGTCATCAGTCCCCTAGAACTTAGAACTACTTAAACCTAACTAACCTAAGGACATCACACACATCAATGCCCGAGGCAGGATTCGAACCTGCGACCGTAGCAGTTGGGCGGTTCCGGAGTGCGCGCCTAGAACCGCTAGACCACCGAGGCCGGCTAGACACGAATGCCAGGCTAATTCCTTGCCTACATGTCGGTGCATATATAACCGCATCGCAGCCGAGCTGCCTTGCATGCTAGTGCAGGAGCAATGTCCCAAAATGGAAACTTTTTGCTCACCCTCATATATTCGCCGTTCATTGCATCATAAGGCGACTCTGCACAACATGATTTACTGATTCCAGAAAGCAAATTTGCTTCAGGCCAGTGTGTTCAACGCCTCACTGCGCTTGTTAAAATTCATCGCAATAAACGTGCAGAAGTCTGTACTTTCAAAATATTGGCACTTGGATCTCGGCCATTTCCTCCTAGACTTATGTTTGTACCATTTATCATGCACGAAGGAAAGTTAAGTATGCTGTAAAGCTGAGTGCAGCTGCCTCAGTGTTCAAGGCAACGGAAACACTGAAATACGTACACATATCTCACACATCATAACTCAAGATAGCAAGTAAAATTAACTGAGTATGCATCTAGTGTCAATTTGAATGAAATCCTTTTGAGAATCAGTCCATGTCATCCAGTAAATTAGAAAGGACCTATTGGATGTATAACAAAATCACTGACAACGCCTAGTATGTTGTTCTAGATGGCAAACTTCTCATTTTTAAAGGTGGAATTACTATTCACAAATGCAGATGGTCTCTGTTGATGCCACTAGTATGTAAATGAATGAGACACAAGAAATTCACCTCACAGCTTTAATCACGGCGTCCATTACAGTTTCAGTCATAATTATATACAAACGCCGCAGAGGGCGGCACAGTACACAGTTTTATACACAACACCAATTGAGGGCATATGAGTCTCTTATTCCTCAACATCCTCCCCACGCTGGTCTATCTCAAGGGGAATGACCATCTGCACCCGTCGACAGATGGTGCCGTCCCGCTGCATCTTATTTTACCATCTACGAGGGGTGGCACCTCTTTCTCAACTGCTTTCATCCACAAGTGCCGAAGTTTGATGTCCTCAAGTAGAACGACTTCTCCAACTCCTGGTCTTCTTCTTCAGGGGTATCCCTTCACTCGTGGTAGCTTCTTAGCAGCAGGACGTCTTCATTTTTTCACCTACGCCAAATTTCGTCGTTGACCTTTTATCTTACAAGAGGAGGTCGCCAATTGTGAAATTCAGATTCGATTCATACTGCGCATAATAAAAGCTCATGGCCAGAGGTGTAATGTGGCAAAGCACCAAGATGCACTTCTCAACCGTTGTCGAGAAAATCGACAGTTAAAGGAAACCGTTGCGGTGAAATACTATCTACGATTTATAATTTCCTACAGCGTCGTGGCGCAGCGGTAAGCGCTCGGGTTCGTAATCCGAAGATCGCCGGATCGAATCTCGCGCCATGCAACCTTTTTTTTAGCATTTGTTTTTTCTAATTCAAATATATATATATCGTGGGGTCTCTAATTCTAACGTTTGACTTACACTATACGCATTCGTTTCGGAATATCGTTTCTACATCTCCCGTTAACTACACGTGTAAACATTATGAAGTCAATTAATAAAATTTGTGAAATACAACTTTGTTTGCGGAAAATATAATCATGTTCGAAGTCACCAATTTTTCCACGACAAACGACTTTCAACAACTTATTATATGCATAATTATTGCAACTGATTGCCCGGAATATATATATATATATATATATATATATATATATATATATATATATATATGTGTGTGTGTGTGTGTGTGTGTGTGTGAATTACAAAATGAAACACTAAAAAAAGTTGCATGGCGCGAGGTTAGATCCGGCGACCTTTGGATTACGAACCCGAGCGCTTACCGCTGTGCCACGACGCTGTAGGTAATTACAAATCGTAGAGGGTATTTCACCGCAACGGTTTCTTTTAACCGTCGATTTCCTCGACAACGGCTGAGAAGTGCATCTTGGTGCTTTGCCACATTACACCTCTGGCCATGAGCTTTTATTAGGCGCAGTATGAATCGAATCTGAATTTCACAATTGCCGGCCTCCCCTTGTTAGTAGTAAATTATGGGCAAGATAGGTGTTGGATCTGGCTCACATGGAATGGGTACTAGTTTTCCACCATTTAGGAAACGAGCTGATGTCAATGCCGGACCACTCACTGCTTGAGTGATGGGCCATGAGTTTATTGCGGCTTCTGTTCCTATCAAAACGGCGTTTAGGTTCTCTTCATCCATCTGAGAGCGACCAAGCATCTTTCTCAAGTAACGCTTGACTGAGAGTATCACGTGTTCCCACCAGTCTCCCTACCAAGCCGCCCGTGGTGGCATATACTCCCAGGTGACTCTATGACTACAAAATCGAGTCAAGATGACTTTGCAACTTCTATGGTCTAAATGGTCCTCAGCTCGTGGTCTCGCGGTAGCGTTCTCGCTCCCCGAGCACGGAGTCCCGGGTTCGATTCCTGGCGGGGTCAGGGATTTTTCGTGCCTCGAGATGACTGGGTGTTGTTATGTCGTCTTCATCATCATCATTCAACACCATTACGGTCGGAGGAAGGCAATGGCAAACCACCTCCACTAGGACCTTGCCTAGTACGGCGGTGCCGGTCTTCTGTATCGCTCCCCTACGCTGTGTCCAGGAGTATGGGACTTGATCATCACGGCATAGATGCATTCACTGATTCCTTTGGAAGTAGCGTCATAAAGTCTTGTATTCTCGCCTGCGGCAAGCTCTCGAACAACTGTTGTAAATCTTGAAGTCCTGGGTACTAGCGCTGAAAGTAATTGACGAGTTGGTCTCCCACATGTTCTATTGAGGACAGATCTGAGGGTTTTGCTGGTCACGGGAATAGCCTCAACATAACGTAGACAGTTCGTAGAAACACATGACATGTATGGATGAGCATTGTCCCATTGAAAAACGGGACAATTTGAAGGGAGGTAACTCATGAGGATCCAAGATGTCCTTGATGTACCGCTGTGTAGTGAGAATTCTCCCCCTATCATGAGGCTAAGAAGAATACCTCAGTGCCCCTCCAGAAGATCAGATCCTTTCGTAACTACTTGTTCTCGGATGGCAGCAGAAGATGTGGAGTTACCACACACTACGACGATCTTTCCTTGTGATGGTCAGGTGTGAATGACCGGAACCTTGAAGCGAGCATAGACGCTCACACGGTCCCATGCAATCCGACGTCGGACGAACTGTCCATAAATCACGCTACAAAGTTCTAATGGAAATGCCGTTATTAATCCGGAGAGTGTAGAAAGCGTTCTGCAGCCAGCTCGCAATCTTAGATAACACTGAATGGTTACGGAGCAATTGAGTGAAGTCTCACACCAAACAAAGAACCCTGACCACTATTTCTTTCTTTATTTCGAACTGTGTGAGATTCATAGAAACACGGTAAGAAGTTCCGTATCTACAGCACTCCGAAATAGTACAAAAACTTTAGAGACATCTTACTCATTCTGTCGTTGCCTCCTAGGTATTGTAACTGATGTGAAGACTTTTAGGAGCAGTTACTACACCAAATTTTATTGGAGAATGATAAGAGGCTGTGACGTCGTAGCTGCACGGATATCTCAAGCAGGGAAAGGGCTAGGGGCTTTATCAGGGGCGTGAACCCTGAATTAACGATAAGTACTCGCGGCAAGTGCTGTCGTGTCTCACGCATCGATTGTCGATAAGCTACATTATGGGCCAGATGGCTCGGACATCGATTAGCGATGCATTGTCTGAGAGCAGCGACGTAGCACCTCCAGCCTGAACCATTACCGCTGCACTGCACTCGTGTGTAGGTTGGAGGCAGTTTCAGATGTTCTTTGCTGTTCGAATAGAACGATTCTGTTTTACAGTTAGTTACTCCAGCTTATCTCTTGTGAATACGCATGTATGTGTGGTGAAGTGGTTAAATTCCTTGTTGAACATTTCTGAATAGTTCATCTGTATATATGAGATCTGGAAAGAAAAGAACGAACCTGCTCCTGTTACTAATGAACTACTTATCGTGATGTATTAGTGCGCAACTGTTTTCCGACGTTGAAACGTACCGTTACGCAGAGATAGATAAATGATTATGGCGCAAAGAGAGTTAACAGCGGAGCTTTTTTCTTGTATTTCTAATTCCTGTCATTGGCTTCCTTATAGATTTAAACGAAATAAAAAAGAATCTATCAAGAAAACAAACTTTAAGGTGTGATTGTGGTTATTTTTGTAATCAATAGAAAGTTCTTCACAAAACGGAAGTTTAGTGTCTAATAACCCTACCACAACAAAGGTCAAAAATTAATTATGATTGTAGTGTTGTTCACGTTGCTAAATATTGCATTGTCGGGCAACAGCAAAGTTATATTATGTGGCAGGTGTCATTAGTGCACAGTTAATACTGTCATTTCTTGAAATAATGGATAAACTAGGCACTCATCTTTTCGTGTTTCCCACGCTGGTCTCGTTGTGAACTCATGGCTCAATCGTCGAAAATCTAGGTAGCGATGATTCCAAGCTCGGATGCAAAGAGGCCTAGGTGTTATTCTGCGATATTCAAAAGTTTTATAGATGTGTTTCATAAACCATTCTTGAAGATTAAACTTTTGCAAGTTAGTACAATGGCGATGTAAAAAAGTAATCAGCACTCCGAATTTAAGTTACACTTATTTTTTATTACTTTTGTTGCAATATCACGTAATTGTTCCAAAACATCACTTCACAATATAAAACATACTTGAAAATATCTTCCTCACTGTTAAAATTCACACTTCATAAACTGACAACAATTTGCGTCTTTTTTTACATGACGACCAAAGCTTGACTCTCTAATAACCGCTTACGCGCCCAAAAATCAGAGTTACAAGTACGTCAAAGATCATAGTGACAGAAGAAAGAATACACATAAGAATAATATCATTGCAATATATACATATCGATGTATCGAAGTACCTCTATATTAATGAAATCAAATTTGAAAGTTGTTACAGAAATATGTTAACTATTTTACAGAATCACAGTAGAATATTGCTGGTATCGAGAGGTTGAGGTGAGGTGCCGTAATGGTTACGTAATTCAAGTACTATTACAAGTGGTTGATTATAAAAAAGTAACATCGTAATAGAACTGGAATTCGATGTAAAGGGAAGGAAAGTGTATGAAAAACTTTCTTTCAATCGAGAGCAAAATATGATCGAATAATAATACCAAATAATGCCGTGCTGGAAACAGTGAAAAGATGTATTTAGTTTGAATGGTTATCGTAGTTTCGACTCACAAACAGCAGAACAGAGACTCTGAAAAATACGGTAAACAGTCGTCTCGCCTGTTTCCGAAACCAGAAAGCTAAATAATGTCTGCCAGTGTGGGTTCAATAGTGCTTTTCACCGCTGAAAACCAGTCTCTGCAGTAGGTCGCGAGGCAACATGACATCCTGCCAAGTTGAGTCTTGTTTGAGTCATCACTCTTCTGAATGGTATGATGCGGCCGCCACGAATTCCTATCCTGTGCCAACCTTTCTATCTCACAGAACCACTTGCAACCTAAGTCCTCAATTATTTGCTGGATGTATTCCAACGTCTGACTTCATCTAAGATTTTTACCTCCTATGGTTCCCTTTATTACCATGGAGGTTATTCCCTGATACGTTGACAGATGTCCTACCATCAAGTACTTTCTCCTTGTCAGTGTATTCCATATACTCTTTTCCTCTCTGATTCTGCGGAAAACCTCCTCATTGCATAGCTGTTCAGTCCACATAAGTTTTAACATTCTTCTGTAGCACCACACCGCAAAGTCATCGATTCTCTGTTGTTCTGGTTTTTCCACGGTCCATGTCTGCTGTGCTCCAAAAGCACACTTTCAGAAATTTCTTCGTCAAATTAAAACCTTTTTTGATACCAGTAGACTTCTCTTGGCCAGGAATGCCCTTTTTTCAGTACTAGTCTGCTTTTCATGTCATCCTTCCTCCGTCCATCAGGGGATATTCTGATGCTTAGGTAGCGGAATTCCTGAACTTCATCTACTTCGTGATCACTAATTTTGATGTTAAGTTTATCGCTGTTCTCATTTCGGCTACTTCGTCTTTCTTCGGTTTACTCTCAGTCCTTATTCTGTTCTCATCGTACTGTTCATTCCATTTAACAGATCCTTTAATTCTTCTGCATTTTCGCTGGATATGGCAATGTCTTCAGTGAATCTTATCATTGATATCCTTTCAACTTGTTTTTAACCCCTTTCTTAAACCTTTCTTTTAATTACGTCATTGCATCTTCGATGCATAGATTGAAGGGTAGGGGCGAAAGGCTACATCCCTGTCTTACACACATTTTAATCCGAACCGTTCGTTCTTCGTGTTCCACTCTTACTGTTCCCTGTTGATCCTTGTACAGACTACATCTACATCTACATCTACATTTATACTCCGCAAGCCACCCAACGGTGTGTGGCGGAGGGCACTTTACGTGCCACTGTCATTACCTCCCTTTCCTGTTCCAGTCGCGTATGGTTCGCGGGAAGAACGACTGCCGGAAAGCCTCCGTGCGCGCTCGAATCTCTCTAATTTCACATTCGTGATCTCCTCAGGAGGTATAAGTAGGGGGAAGCAATATATTCGATACCTCATCCAGAAACTCACTCTCAATCAAGACTGTGAAGGCTAGTAAGCAGCCTATTGCAGCCATCACATTATTAAATGTATGATAAGAGAATTGGATTAAGCATGTGAAGCATATGATACGTAGGGACGATCCTCGTACCTGTTATTTCATACCGTTAGACTAACATAGCTTTATAGCAGTTTTTTATACATTTGTTCCCGATACCACCTTAAGCAGACAATGACTCTATATTCGAGCAATAGTTGTAGCAAAGCACAAATTCTTTTTCTTTTTCACTGTGTATACTACGCATCTTTCCCTACAATTTATACCTACCTTTCTAGGAATGTTGAACAACAAAAGTGCGTGCCAGCAATCGGTATGTAAATAAGTGGAACATATGAAAGTTGATTCATGAGAGCAGACGCCTTTCACCATGTCCTCACAGTTAAGGCACATCTTCCTGCAACATTTTGACATACAAAAATTTGTATTGAGTAAAACTACTCCTCGAGCGTGGTGTGGTTCTTTAAAGTCACTGATGCAACGCTGTGTGTTCTTATCACTTGGCTTAAAGAAAACATGCGCCACTTCAGACAACTTTCATTACCTCTAAGACGGTGTCACAAATGTTGCCTCACGAAAAGAATGAAACATCAAAAGTGGAGGAGGGAAGGGAACGAAATGAAACTTCATGAGTCGAGAGGGAATGGGATGTAATTTCAGTGTTCACATTTTTTTTCTTTTAGTCATCGGTCCTCTAACTGTTTTGATGCGGCCCGCCACGAATTCCTCTCCTGTGCCAAACTTTTCATATCAGCGACGTACGTCCTCAATTATTTGCTGGATGTATCCTAATCTCTATCTTCCTTTACAGTTTTTATCCTCTCCAGCTCCCTCTTGTACCATGGAATTTGTTCCCTGATATCTTAACAGAGGTCCTATCGTCCTGTCCCTTCTTCTTGTCAGTGTTTTCCACATATTCTATTCCTCGTCGATTCTGCGGAGAACCTCCTCTTCTATATCGCCACATCTCAAATGCTTCGATTCTCTTCTATTCCAGTTTTTCAATAGTCCATGTCTCACTGCGATACAATGCTGTGTTCCAAACGTACATTCTCAGAAATTATTTCCTAAAATTTAAAACGTGTGTTTGATAGTAGTAGACTTCTCGTGGCCAGGAATATCGCCTGTGACAGAGCTAGTTTGCTTTTTGTGTCCTCCTTGCTCAGTCCGTCGTGGGCTATTTTGCTGCCTATGTAGCAGAATTTCTTAACGTCATCTGCTTCCTAATCAACCACCGTGATATTAAGTTTACCGCTGTTCTCATTTCTACTACTTTTCATTTCTCCCGCCTTACTTCGATTTACTCTCAACCTATATTCTCTACCACACTGTTCATTCCATTCAACAGACCCTGTAATTCTTCTTGAGTTTCACTAATAATCGCCATCAGCGAAACTTAACATTGATATCCTTTCATATTGAATTTTAATCCATTTTACAATAAAGAGTCTATTTTACAAAGAACTTGGCAGTACGATCCCACTTAGCGGCATGGCATTGCACCTCGTCTCGACTGGATGCATGCACTGATCGGTTGTAAAAAGTGTCATAAAGCCTTCGTATCCTATTAGGCTATTATTCATTTAAAAATAGTTTATCCATATTGCAACACATAACATGCATCTACTCATCCCTTTTTTACGTAGCACATGTCGAACACATTATTCCCGCGCCTGGAACCTTTATGAAGCATGAAGATGAGCTCGTCACACCAGGCATTCTTTGTTTGGTTCAAATGGCTCTGAGCACTATGGGACTTAACTTCTGAGGTCATCAGTCCCCTAGAACTTAGAACTACTTAAACCTAACCATACATCACATACATCCATGCCCGAGGCAGGATTCGAACCTGCGACTGTAGCGGTGGCGCGGGTCCAGACTGTAGCGCCTAGAACCACTCGGCCACCCCGGCCGGCACTTTGTTTGGGAGTTGCTGCCATCACACGTGACACGCCATGTGAAAGAACAATCAAGCCTGTGAAAGGTAGTAAGCAGCTTTCTGCAGTCATCACAGTATTAAATGTATGATAAGAGAATTGGATTAAGCATATCAAGCATATGATACGTAGGGATGATCTTCGTACCTGTAATTACATACCGTTAGACTAACATTGCTTTATCGCAGTTTTTTATACATTTGTTCCCGATACCACATTAAGCAGACAATGAGTCTGGATTCAGGCTATAGTTGTAGCAAGGTACTAATTCTTTTTGCTTTTTCATGGGGTCAGAATGTTACTTATTGGATTTGGCAATGTTGCTGGTACAGAATGGCCAGATAGCCTTATTGTCGCCACACCTTTCCCCTAACTGTCTGCGTATAGTGTTACTCCACATGAAAATGTTTTCTAAATATTTGCGAATCGCGTAACAGAGGCCGAATGTGGTTATCCGGCCAGGTATTCTCCTTGTCCAGCGGTGGTTAATAGCTTTGGCTCGGAGGCCACTCTGTGGAAGCAGAGGTTAGTGGACGGCCGCACCTTTTAAAATGATAGCACGTGTTACTTCACTGTGCATTTCAGAAAAAAAATTGTGACTGTCTTGGCGGGGAGCACAAAAACCAGTTGCGGTCACACGCGGCCCGTGGGCTGCTATTTGCTCACACCTGACCTAACCGAACGAGGGGTAACCGCGTAAAAACCACATCCATTTTGGCCGGTACACCGGCCCTTCTCGTTAATCTGCTGAGCGGATTCGATTCAGAGCCGGCAACCTTTCCCTAGACTCGGAAGCGGCGTGATAATGCGCGCAGCTTTCCGAGCGGGTTTGGCAGACGAGGAGAAAACGGCAAGTGGCATCATCCGATTTCCCAGGAACTTCACTCAGTGGAAGACGAGTCAAAATAAGCACACACGTGTCTCGACTTATCTGTAGATACTCTTATCGTTTCTGAAAAACGACAAAGTTTTTGAGGTACTTTGAGGGATTTTATGGGCCTTTTATTGCGCTGTCAGTAGATGCGCTGTTGGTTTATGGCTTAGTGGCTAGCATCGCCGGTTATTAATTTTGTCATTTGTTCGAAACCCGATTTTTATTTTTATTTTATTTTTATTGTATTTATATATCTACTCATGTGGGTAGAAGGTTAATACAAGAATGTTCTGATCAAATTAGGGGATATAAGGACGTTGCAGTAACTGTAAAATATCAAATGTATTTCACAACTTTTTTAAATTCTCATATTCTGATCTTTCATTCTCATACCAGATCTGATGTTAACACTTGTATTTTATTCATACGTTTATTCTTCAGGAAAATTTGGGGAGTTTCTTTCGATGATATCGATCAAAGAACATTCGAAACACAGATTTCCAATCACCGCGAGTATCGTGCTAAAGCAGATTTGTCACAGTGACATTTCTTCACATGAATCTCACTCGAGAAAGAAACGTTGTTAACAGTGGCGAATGTTCCGGCCGTTGGTAACAATATCGATGTAAACCATGCGTGATGGGTCACTTTTCCGAAAAATGAGTTGCAAACTCATTATGAATCAATGCAGGCAACAGAAATTTCCCCGAAAACAATTTCAAATAATTCTTTCATCCTTTTCTTAAAAAATTCATTCATCTGGCATACAATTAGCAGACGAATAAATGCAACTTGATATCAGTATACACGGTAAAATATTAGTGTGGTAATTTTCTACAGAAATGGTTATATGAATGAAAAACAAAAACACTGGGTGCAAAATAAAGAAGCCGCGACATCACCATTCTGATGCCATTTCATCTGAGGATATCGTGCGGTAAAAAACACATAAATTATCTGGAAAATGCCTGAAAAACTTTGACCGTTTTTTTCAGAATCGGTCGAGTAGCTGCGGATAAGCCGAGACAGGTGTTCGCCTATTTTGACCCCTCTTCCACTGAGCGAAATTCATGGAAAATGTGGTTCTCCTCGTAAGTACAAGATGATCCTTGCACAGAAGAAAACAGCAATCAGCCACTCTTAATAATGTTTTCTATTTACACGAAAAACACCGGTGACGATTATCCAAATGACAGGTTCATTTTCAGGCGGCTGTTTACGATTCGGTTAGATTGGTTGTTTACATTTGTTTTCAGCTATCTTTCCCACAAAATAGCGAAAGTAAATTACTGTAACTGTATTTAATAAAGAATTAAAACAATGTAAACAAATATCGAGGGTATTTGCTTAACAATATGTTAATACTATAATTAAATTAACTTACACTTTCAATTAGCTATCACTCATTAACGTAATGTTCTCATCTGTAACATTTATGAATATACGCTTGTTCCACATGATTCATGCTGTTTTCTTTTGCAGACCACAATACATAAATATATTTTTAGTAACATTATAGCAAAGCAATTTCTTCGATCCTTTACATGGTAATCAGTGCACATTCCTTGTAAACCGCATATAACGAAACGTTCATATATTGTAGATATTCTACTGTCATATCACTGTACTTACCGTAACACCTCCAAGAGAGAAACTCTTTGAGGTAGTTTCATCTGTGATATCGCCATCTTTATATACAGTCTTCCACGTGGCTAAAACTATTCGGTGTGACTGCGGTGCTATACACTATGTGCATATTTGTAAAACAAAAATGTTATTTATATGCCCGAGGTAGCCACGCGGTCGAGAGCGCCTTGCCACAGTTCGCGCGGCTTTCCCCCGTCGGACGTTCGAGACCTCCGTTAGGCATGGGAGTTGTGTTGTTCTTACCGTAAGTTAGTTTAAGTAGCGTGTAAGTCTAGGGACCGATGACCTCAGCAGTTTGGTCCCTTAGGAACTCACACACATTTGAACATTTTTTTGCCTTACACATTTTTTTCCTATTTACAGCAAGCAGCAACAATGCAGCATAATGATCAGGAGATTTCAATGGAAGTACCCTAAAAGTTCTAAATTAGAGATTTGTCTATATCGTTTTAATTCGTTAGTAGGTACTGATACGGCTAAATGGATCTTTCTCACATCAGTTTTTTGCTCCACCAGTCTAAGGAACTTTCACCACTTTGGGAGAAAACAATGACAACTAATGTAAACAAGAACAAACAATCCAAAAAAATGGTTCAAATGGCTCTGAGCACTATGGGACTTAACATCTGTGGTCATCAGTCCCCTAGAATTTAGAACTACTTAAACCTAGCTAACCTAAGGAGATCACGCACATCCATGCCCGAGGCAGGATTAGAACCTGTGACCGTAGCGGCCACGCGGTTCTAGACTGAAGCGTTTAGAACCGCACGGCCACCCCGGCCGGCAACAAACAATCGAAACGTGAACAGCAACCTGAATATGAACCTGTCTGTTCGCAACCGGTAATGATGCTATTTACGTAAATAAATAGCATTATTAACAGTGACTGGTTTCTGTTTTCTTCTTTGCAAGGATCAACTTTCGTTTTATACACTGTCACTGTCTCAAATGTCAGTTTTTGACAAGACAGCGTTATAGCTAAGATCTCAAATCGACAGCATTCCACCAATGGGATCGGATTGTTACGTCGCTCTACTGGGAGACTTACGAACCACTAGTTGTGCTTGGGAGCTTGCGAGTAGCTAGGCAGCTCACTTAGGACGCAGACGGCGGCGGCGCATATTAACAGCGGAGGCCGGTGTTGAGGTGCTGGACGTGGCCGCAACATTAGACCTATGGAGGACGGTCAGCAGAGGCGTGAGCGCTTGTGACGTCAGCAGCTCGCTGACATGACGAAGGTCAGTACCCCACGGCGCACTGCCGCGGGCTGTATGGCGGGCAGCCGCTCAGCTACGCCTCCACGAGTATTCCACTGTTACAAGACGGCCACACAGATGAGCCCATCTACGCCCATCCCCAATTTCCGTTCAGCTGTATCACAGATGGTGAATACATTTATGTTGTCATGCGGTTTATTTCTGTATACAAGTTATAATAGACAATCTGCATAATGAAAGAAACTTTGTATGACAATGGCGATAGCACTCCATCCAAGGAGGGAGAGAGGATTTTTCTTTCACCTGACTTTCGGGGTGCTACAGAAAATTGTTGAAAATTAAGAAATTATCTGGACTGATGAGATAATGAATGGGAAGGATCGCCAGAAAATCGGCGAAGAAAGGAATATATGGAAAACACTGACAAGAAGAAGGAACAGAATAGGATACCTTTTAAAGACTTCAGGGAATAATGGGGTCAGCATACCGCTCTCTCCGCCATTTTTTTCACGTTTCAGGCTGTGGATCAATCGAGACCGACAGATCGCCATGTCCCTCTCTGCTAATGGCGTCACATGGATGTAGTATGGAGTGGGCATTGAGTGAGCACCTCACTCTCCCAGCTGTTGTTCTAGATCAAGGGCAGTCGGTACCGACCGACCGCCGCGTCACCCTCTTCCAATGATGTCATATGGATACGGAATGGAGGGGCATGTGATCAGTACACCGCTCTTCAGGCCGTTGTGCCACCTCCCAGACTGTGGGCCAATCGGGACAGACAGACCACCCTGCCATCCTCAGCTAATGACGTTATATCGAGGCGGCATGGAGGAACAAGCTCTCCCGACCGTTGTCACTACTCAGTCAAGTACCTCCTCAGTTAGCATCATTAGGCTGAGTGCACCATGTGCAAGTCCTCCCACCAATGAAATCGGCAGTACCAGAAATCGAACCCAGGTCCTCCGGATGGCAGCCATCTACGCTGACCACTCAGCCACGGCGGAGGACAGAGTCGACTGGTAGAATAGCCTAATACAGGAAGTTAAGAAAGACAAGTGAACGAGCCTTACATCCTACCTCCATCCCCATCTCACTACCAAGGAAAACATCAAAAAGACAGTCTTCCCGAACGCAGGCGAAGATTAAAAAGGTACAGCATTCCTCTCATTTACACACTGGCACAGCTACAGACCACAAACCTATGTTCGCAAGCGTAGTCCTAACTGAAATTCTTACAATGTTGAATTCACATTTCTATTTTACGGAGAGGTGTAAAAAGTCGTGTGATATCTCATAATGAGGTGACCTCCATTTGACTAGCATAGCGCAGCAAATCGACGTGGCATGGACTCAATAAGTCATTGGATGCTCCTGCAAAAATATTGGGCCGTGCTGCCTCTATACCGCTCACATTTGCGAAAGAGTTGTCGGTGCAGGATGTTGTGTACTAACTGACCTATCGATTACGTCTCATAAACGTTCGATAGGGTTCATGTCAGGCGATGTGTGGGACCAAACCATTCACTCGTATTTTCCAGAATGTTCTTCAACCCTATTGTGGCCCAGTGATATGGCGCACTGTCGTCCAGAAAAATTCCATCGTTGTTTGGGAACGTGAAGTAAATGCTGTAAATAGTCTCCGAGTACTCCAAGGCTTCCAATCAACGATCTGTTCAGTTGGAGCAGAGAATCCAGTCCATTCGATGTAAAAACAGCCCACACTATTATGGAACCAACACTAGCTTGCACAATGCATTGTTGACAACTTGGGTCCATGGTTCCGTGGGATCCGACCCACACTCTTACCATCTGAAATCTGGAACTCATCTCAACAGGCCACGGTTTTTCAGCCGTCTAGGATCCTAACGATATGATCACGAGCCCAAGAGAGGTGCTGCAGGCGATGTCGAGATGCTAGCAAAGGCGCTAGCGTCGGTCGTTTGCTGCCATAGCCCATTAGCATCGAATTTCGCCGCACTATTCTGACCGATATATTCATAGTACATCCCACATTGATCCACATTGATTTCTGCCTTTAGTTCAGGCAGCGTTGATTGTCCGTTAGCAAGGACAACTCTACGCAAACGCCGCTACTCTCGGTCGTTAAGTGAACGCTGTCGGTCACTGCGTTGTCCATGGTGAGAGATAATACCCGAAATTTTGTATTCTCGGTACACGCTTGTCACTGTAGATCTCGGGATGTTGTATTCCCTAACGATTTCCGAAACGGAATGTCCCATGCGTCTAGCTCCAACTACTATTCCGCGTTCAGAGTGCGTTAATTACCGCTTGTGGTCCATAATCACGTCGGTAATCTTTTCATATGAATCACGTGATTACAAATAGTAGCTCCGCCAATGCACTGCCCTTTCATGCCTCTTGTATGCGAGCATCGCCATCTATATACACTCCTGGAAATTGAAATAAGAACACCGAGAATTCATTGTCCCAGGAAGGGGAAACTTTATTGACACATTCCTGGGGTCAGATACATCACATGATCACACTGACAGAACGACAGGCACATAGACACAGGCAACAGAGCATGCACAATGTCGGCACTAGTACAGTGTATATCCACCTTTCGCAACAATGCAGGCTGCTATTCTCCCATGGAGACGATCGTAGAGATGCTGGATGTAGTCCTGTGGAACGGCTTGCCATGCCATTTCCACCTGGCGCCTCAGTTGGACCAGCGTTCGTGCTGGACGTGCAGACCGCGTGAGACGACGCTTCATCCAGTCCCAAACATGCTCAATGGGGGACACATCCGGAAATCTTGCTGGCCAGGGTAGTTGACTTACACCTTCTAGAGCACGTTGGGTGGCATGGGATACATGCGGAAGTGCATTGTCCTGTTGGAACAGCAAGTTCCCTTGCCGGTCTAGGAATGGTAGAACGATGGGTTCGATGACGGTTTGGATGTACCGTGCACTATTCAGTGTCCCCTCGACGCTCACCAGAGGTGTACGGCCAGTGTAGGAGATCGCTCCCCACACCATGATGCCGGGTGTTGGCCGTGTGTGCCTCGGTCGTATGCAGTCCTGATTGTGGCGCTCACCTGCACGGCGCCAAACACGCATACGACCATCATTGGCACCAAGGCAGAAGCGACTCTCATCGCTGAAGACGACACGTCTCCATTCGTCCCTCCATTCACGCCTGTCGCGACACCACTGGAGGCGGGCTGCACGATGTTGGGGCGTGAGCGGAAGACGGCCTAACGGTGTGCGGGACCGTAGCCCAGCTTCATGGAGACGGTTGCGAATGGTCCTCGCCGATACCCCAGGAGCAACAGTGTCCCTAATTTGCTGGGAAGTGGCGGTGCGGTCCCCTACGGCGCTGCGTAGGATCCTACGGTCTTGGCGTGCATCCGTGCGTCGCTGCGGTCCGGTCCCAGGTCGACGGGCACGTGCACCTTCCACCGACCACTGGCGCCAACATCGATGTACTGTGGAGACCTCACGCCCCACGTGTTGAGCAATTCGGCGGTACGTCCACCCGGCCTCCCGCATGCCCACTATACGCCCTCGCTCAAAGTCCGTCAACTGCACATACGGTTCACGTCCACGCTGTCGCGGCATGCTACCAGTGTTAAAGACTGCGATGGAGCTCCGTATGCCACGGCAAACTGGCTGACACTGACGGCGGCGGTGCACAAATGCTGCGCAGCTAGCGCCATTCGACGGCCAACACCGCGGTTCCTGTTGTGTCCGCTGTGCCGTGCGTGTGATCATTGCTTGTACAGCCCTCTCGCAGTGTCCGGAGCAAGTATGGTGGGTCTGACACACCGGTGTCAATGTGTTCTTTTTTCCATTTCCAGGAGTGTATGTGCATGTTGCTATTCCAGGACTGTTTTCACCTCAATATATTTATAAGGAGCGTCCAGTCTCGCTGCTGTGTGATATTAATTTTTATTTCCAGCCTGTTTTTGCTGTTTCGGCTAAACTGTTACCATCGAGTAACCTGCGGTACAATGTGGGTGAGAGTATTTTCATTATACATTTTTCTGTTGTACTAGAACATCGAGCACGGATTGCTGCTTGCGTACATATTGTCTAGATGGTATAACATCGTCGGCGACTGTATTTTGATTGTCGTTCTACATCTACTGAATGATAGTTTGTTATACAATAATTTGACAGTCTTGCAGCTACAGTGTCATATGATCACAAAGTATAAGCATGATATACACACACTATTTAGTTGCACACCAATGTATATCCTTATACATTGGTCATATACATACTCTGGAAACATATACATATAAAAGAAAATACGTACTAGTATCTCCTAATTTACGAAAAATTGTCGGAAACAGAAGTTAACAAACCATAAATGTCAGATAGAAACGCGTACCCATCAACAGTTATTTTATAACTATCTATGATCGTTATAAACACAGCAACTATAGATGTACGAGCAAGCGGATAATTCATATTTCATCTATATAACAGTGCTTCTGTCAAATTACTATTATAAGAAATAAATTACTGCCTTAATTCAGCAAATTTACACTGACGCGCCAAAGAAACTGATACAGGCATGCGTATTCAAAGCAGGCAGGCAGAATACGGCGCTGCGGTCGGCATCGTCTATGCAAGATAACAAATGTCTGGCGCAGTTGTTACATCGGTTACTGCTGTTACAATAGCAGTTTCTCAAGATTTAAGTAATTTTGAACATGGTGTTATTGTCGGCGCACGAGCGATGGAACACAGCATCTCTGAGGTAGCAATGAAGTGGGGATTTTCCCGAACGACCAATTCATGAGTGTCCCGTGAATATCAGGAATCCGGTGAAACATCGCATTTCCGACGTCGCTGCGACCAGAAAAAGATCCTGCAAGAGCGAGACTAACAACGACTGAAGAGAATTGTTCAACGTGACAGAAGTGCAGGCCTTCCGCAAACTGCTGCAGATTTCAGTGCCCGGCCATCAACAAGTATCAGCGTACCAACCGTTCAACGAAACATAATTGGTATGGGCTTTCGGAGCCGAAGGGCCACTCGTGTATCCTTGATGACTGCATGACACAAAGCTAGACGCCTCGCCTTGGCCCGTCAGCACAGACATTGAAATGTTGATGACGGAAAACATGTTGTCGGGTCGGACGAGTCTCGTTTCAAATTGTATCGAGCGGATGGACGTGTACAGGTGTGGAGACAATCTCATGAATTCATGGACCATGTATGTCAGTAGGGGACTGTTCAGGTTGGTGGAGGCTCTGTAATGTTGTGTGATGTGTGCAGTTGGAGTGATATGAGACCCTGATACACTGACAGGTGACACGCACGTAGGCATCCTGTCTGATCAACTGCGTCCATTCATGTCCATTGTGCAATCCGACGGACTTGGGAAATTCCAACAAGACAATGGGACACCCAACACGTTCAGAGTTGCTACAGAGTGGCTCCAGGAAGACTCTTCTGAGTTTATACACTTCCGTTGTCCACCAAACTCCCCAGACATAAACATTATTGAACATGGCAAACTGCCTATTGGCTTCTGTCTCGGGTTCTTCGGCCGACGTTCATCTGATAATTTTACTGACGTTTCGCCAGCACGAGTGGTTGGCATTGTCAAAGCTTCACCCTCCTTTGCCGGCGGTAAACTGGAGCCGAGCTCGCGGCCGCAGACTATATATACCTGCCGCACCAACGTCCGAGGACTTCTCCGCGGTCATTCCCGGTGCGGTTCTCCTTTTGCTACCTGCGACGGTCGTTCGCTTTAATACGAGAAGCCAAGATCTGTTTAGCTTAAGGCTTTCCTCTTTCTTGTTGAAGCCGTTCGCGTGTTTTTGTATTTCTACAGTTTCTCTGAACAAGCGGGTGTGATAGTGCTTCTCTACAGCCAGAACGTTATTACATGGTCGGTCTCACTCAGTGTGTGCTCTGCTACGGACGATTTATCCACCTGTCCCAACCTGCTATGTCGCTTATGTTCTTTGATCAAATCGTCAGATGAACGTCGGTCAAAGAACCCGAGACAAAAGCCTATAGGCAGTTTGTCAACAAATAGCCACGAAAGCCTTAACAATTTTGTATTACTGAGCGTATCTGGAAAGCCTTGCAACGTGCTGTTCAGAAAAGATCTACACCCCCTAGTTCTCTTAAGGATTTATGGGCAGCTCTGCAGGATTCTTAGTGTCAATTCCCAACAGCACTACTTCAGGCATTAGTTGCGTCCATGCCACGTCGTGTTGCTACACTTCTGCTCTCTCTCAGGGACGCTACACGATGTTAGGCAGGTGTACCAGTTTGTTTGGGTTTTCAATGTATAACGACAGTCAAAATACAGTTGTCAATGATGTTATATGTATGTCAGTCCATCTACACAACATATACGTTGGCAGCAATCCGTGCTCAATGTTCTACTATACCATAAAAATGTTATCTGTATGTCAGTCCATCTAGACAACATGTACGTAAGCAGCAATCCATGCCCAATTTTCTACATAAAATAAAAATTTGTAATGAAAAAAAGTCATCCTCATTGTACCGCAGGTCACTTGATAAAAGCAAGTTAGCCGAAATAGATCTGTAGTGAATGGGTGTCAGACAAAAATTAATATCACATAGCAGAGAGTCCGGACGTTTCATATAAATACGTCACTTGCTGGCCTATACTACGCTGCAGGTCCTATGGAACATAAACCCTCATAAATCTTTTGTTGAGGTTTGTAGGGTTTAACGTACGATCGAAATGATTATTCAGTTGTGCAATGGCGAGATATTAAAGTTAATGCGACCTTCTTGAAGAAAATATTCGCCGGGAGTGTTGTAATGAAGAAAGTGTAAAACAAAAAAGGTGGTTTGAACCCCGTTCCCCCCGAATACGAGTCTTCGACATGACGCCACCGAGTTCATTTGCCTCACTATTATTTGTATTTTTACAGTGACCTGTCATATTCTGTATCGATAATAGATTTGGAGATCCCAAGCGTCGCATTTCGAGAGCTTGCGTGGTAGGTTATTAAGAGCACTGGTTAACTCGAACAGTGGACGGGGCAAAACAGCAGAGGGGCGAATATTGGCTGGGAGGAGATTTACAGCCGTGCGATAGGAGTTGGCAGCTGAGACCTGCGGTCTGGGACCAGGCATCCGCGTTTACGACTCCCTCTCCACACGCTGCCCCCCATATACCACCTGCGCCGACGTTGCAGGTCTGCTGGCGCCGCGGATTACAGCCAGTGGCGCATTTCGAGCTGCCTTTCGGCGGCGCTGGCTTAATCAAGGAGCGAGAGTCAGTGCACCAGTTTCTCAACATCGCGACGCAACCGCTCAACGTAAATAGTGTCAAGAGGCGGTTTACGGAAGAGCTGGAAAGGCTAGCAGAAGACAGTATTTGAGATAAAAACAGCATAAGCATTCTAGCGACTACATAAGCTCAAAAAATAGCATTTAACAACACTGGCCACTAGTTTCGGGAAAATCTAATACAAAGTTACAGCACATGCAAAAAAAAAAAAAAAATTATCTTACTCAGAAACTGCTGCGCACCTTCAGTGAACCACCTGAAGATGTTGTAATAACCATTTTTTCCAGACAATTATTTTTGGTCAAGTGACTATCTTCAAGAGATGATCAAATAGTCTGTTAATGGCATAGCTTTCGCCAGGAAGCATGGTTAACATTGCATTACTTCTACAACTTTGCTTTCGCCGTTTTTTCTCGAAGGTCGAGGCTTTATTGTGAAAAACGTACAAAAAATTTACGATTCAAACTATTGCCCATTACTTTCTCACGTCTTTCGGGCAGCATGCTAATCCTGCTGTGGAAGAACTGGGCGTCTTTCGAGGAAATCAATGAATCGATCCAGTTTTGCATTTGTAATTTTAGAGAACATTTGTCGTGGAGAAATAGCTGTCTGCTGAAAGTACTTTAAAAATGGATTGTAGACGGCCTCGACAGGAAAAACAATTATTTTTGTGGTAACTGGTCGCTTCGGTCAATATTTGACCATCCTCAGACCGCCGGCCGGAGTGGCCGTGCGGTTCTGGGCGCTACAGTCTGGAGCCGAGCGACCGCTACGGTCGGAGGTTCAAATCCTGCCTCGGACATGGATGTGTGTGATGTCCTTAGGTTAGTTATGTTTAATTATTTCTAAATTCTAGGTGACTGATGACCTCAAAGGTTAAGTCGCATAGTGCTCAGAGCCATTTGAGCCATCCTCAGGCCGTCATAAAACGATGGTGGGGAGTGGTGGTGAATTAAGCGGGTGTTGTTACCACAGTAGTTGACACTCGTGGAGTTACAACAGCCTCTCCATTCCCCACCACCAGCTAGCATCATGGTATAAGGGTCTGAGGATGGTGCAATATTAGCCGAAACCGGTTACCATCGAAATACTTGTTTATAGGTCGAGGCTGTTTACAATCCATTTTTCAAGCAATTTTGCTTCTGAGCCAGGCCATGGGCTATTGATCAAAATCGGTGGCAGCCAGAGGAAGTGACGTCTGGAGAATAGAGAGTAGGACTTCCCATTTCAACGTTTCCCAGTTTTGTCTTGCAGCAAAATGGGCTTTTCATGTCTATAGCTATGTTGTGGTCGTTTGTCTTTCAGTGTTCGTCTCAAACGCATCAACTGCTTTCGATAACGATCTTCCGTGATTGTCTCCACCGGTTTCAGTACCTTCGAAAACCAGCTCTCCTCCACCGCCATTCCGCTATTCGACGCCAAAGTCACCGTTCTCGAAGCGTTGAAACCATACTCTGTACTTTCTTTCAGTAATAGGTTCCTCAAATTTCTTCATGTTTAAGCAGAAAATTAAAACTTCCTTCAAATGACGAGAACTGGTATTGTAAGTTGACATATTCAGTCAAGAATAACTTCATGATGCAGTCACAAATCGACTAATATTTTGATGTCGTCTTGTTTACAAGTGCCTAAGCTTTTTGTATGATACTTACCACCTGCCTCGCCACTTTCCGTTACTGCCATCTCTTTCAAAATGCCGGAAACAAAGTTGTGTATCTAATTACAGACTGTCGATTTTTGCAATTGGTGACTGCTGGAAAATGTACGACACAATAGATACACGCCCAATATGTATCTAACGCAGCATCTAAAAAAATTATGTATTTGACACCAAGAAAATCTTTCACAGACTTGATATACTGTTAATACATGACTTGAAGATGGTAACTTAACGTCTCGAAATAAATATTCATTTTAACAGCTACTGGTAGTTCTCAAATGCTCTTCTTCGAATGCGTTATCCTATGGATAACATTATGAATTGCGAGTAAACCAAAGACGTAAGAAAATAATGAGGAGAAGTATAAATGAGATTAGAGACAAATTTAACGTCAGTATCGAGAACAAAGCAAGGACATCCCAGATCAAAATAGTATAGGCAGAGAGGGGAATTTCTGTCTAAAAGAAGCCCACTGGTTTCAAAATAGGCGTTAATTTGAGGAAGAAACTTCTGAGAATGTACGCCTCTAGCATAGCATTTTATGTGAGTGAATCGTGGGCAGTGGGAAAAACGGAAAAGAGAACAGAAGCCTCTGAAGCGTGTCGTTACTGGAGGATTTTGACGATTAACTGAATTAATAAGACACGAGGAGATTCTTCCCAGAATCGCCGAAGAAACGAACATGTGGAAAATACTGACAAGAAGGGACAGGGTGATAGGACGTGTGTTAAGACATCAAGGAATATCTTCCATGGTACTACAGAGACTTACAGAGACTACAAACTGTAGAGAATTACAAGGGTTGGTGTTAGCTAGTGAGACTCGCAGTTGAGCGAGACGAGCATTTGTTGCGTGTACCGGTTTAACGGAAAGCGATAAGCAGAGGGAGGGGGTGGGGGGCGCTTTGCCTTAGACCTGTTAGTCTGTTAGTGCTGTTAAGGATGTGTATACCGGAATATAGATTTTAGGCCATTATCCAAAAAGCCTAGAAAATTGCCATCCTCACGTCAGAAACACTAAACGTAAACAGCTGAGACATAAATACAACAAGCTCGGAATAAAATTTAGATTCAGCGAAAGATGATACACACATCTTTCTTCCGCTGGCGCAAACAATGTAACAGGAAGGACGTTCGGTAACAGAATCAAAAATATTTGGAAAATCACGAATTAAATCGACACCCTAGCTGCAAATAGGCGTTGATATACATCATTGTGGCACATTTTCAACGTGTCCCCAATGACTTATATCAACGACTGTTTGCAGCTAGGGTGTCACTTACCTGTCTCCGATGCCGATGAAAGCGCACTTCATAAACTCCCTCCCTCAACACTTCCCCGTCAGCTGGATAGTTTGAAGGAAAGAAGAAAGATTATAATTTAGTGTCCTACCGACGACGAGATCATTAGGGGCTGACTTTGGATTGGATGAGACTGGATAACGACGCCACTGAAACACATTAAACCATCAAAATGCTGCCGTAATTAAGACACTGGGCTTCATTTCTTGAGAAAAAGGGATTATGTACCTCTCTGACTATTCTGATTTAGGTTTATCTCAATTTTTCTAAACTACTTACACGAATGCTTAAGTTGTTCCTTCGATAATTGGCCCTCTCTCTGGACCATATGATTCTACGAGGTTGTCTTCTGATTATGCTAGGCTGCACGGGAAGATTTGTTTTATGTAGTGGGAAATCTGATGAATTGGTCGCCGATGATGAGAAATCAGTATTCCTTCATTTATTAATCCATTTTACGCGTCTAGGCGTTAGCAATCTTCAGAGTGTGTATATAAAAATGGATACATATGTAATATATGTACACAGGCACTTAGGGATGGCATATAGTAAAACGGCAAATACTTACAGGTAGGACACATGTTGCAAAATGGTACCATACCATAAAGACAAGAAACATCCAAATCTTACGAAAGATACTTACCCTGGTTGAAGTAAGTGCCGAAGCTGAATGACTGTAGGGGATACAAAATGACTTTGACAAAATTTGTAATTGGTGTGTAGCTCTAAATACAGAAAAATCTACGTTAATGCAGGTGTGTAGGGAAAACAAACCCTGGTGTGTAGCTCTAAATACAGAAAAATCTACGTTAATGCAGGTGGGTAGGGAAAACAAATCCGTAACGTTCGGATACAGCGTTAGTTGTGTCTTGCTTGACACAGTCTCGTCATTTAAATATCAGGGCATAACGGTGCAAAGCAATATTAAATGCAACGAGAATTTGAGGATTGTGTTATGGAAGGCTAATTTTGTGAAATTGTGATTCATCTGTACAGGAGACCACATATAGGACGCTATAGTGAAGTTTTATTGAGCACTGTCCAGGTATCTGGAATCCACGCCAGGACTAAAAGAAGCCATTGAAGCAATTGAGAGGAGGCTGCTAGCTTTGTGTTAAGATTACGTTGTGTTCCAGCTGGTGACCTGATAGGAATAACATCAATTACTAAGCTCGGAAAGTTTACGGAGAAACTTATTATGTTAATTATTATACACTCTAATACCACAATAACTGAAACAAGATCTTTTTTGTTGCTGCGAAATATTTTCACGAACTTTCAATCACTAGTTTTCTCTTGCAACTGCGAAAATATTTTGTTGACACCAACCTACACAGAGATGAATGACCATCGTAATATAGTGAGAGATGTCAGACCTCGCAAGAAAAGTTTTAGGTGTTTTTTTTTCCTTTATACATAGAAAGTAAGATCCCTTATCATTTAGCTACAATATAGCAGATCAGAAACTGGAAGCAGTTAATTCCATAAATTATCTGGGAGTACGCATTAGGAGTGATTTAAAATGGAATGATCATATAAAGTTGATCGTCGGTAAAGCAGATGCCAGACTGAGATTCATTGGAAGAATCCTAAGGAAATGCAATCCGAAAACAAAGGAAGTAGGTTACAGTACGCTTGTTCGCCCACTGCTTGAATACTGCTCAGCAGTGTGCCATCTGTACCAGATAGAGTTGATAGAAGAGATAGAGAAGATCCAACGGAGAGCAGCCCGCTTCGTTACAGGATCATTTAGTAATCGCGAAAGCGTTACGGAGATGATAGATAAACTCCAGTGGAAGACTCTGGAAGAGAGACGCTCAGTAGCTCGGTACGGGCTTTTGTTGAAGTTCCGAGAACATACCTTCACCGAGGAGTCAAGCAGTGTATTGTCCCTCCTACGTATATCTCGCGGAAAGACCATGAGGATGAAATCAGAGAGATTAGAGCCCACACAGAGGCATACCGACAATCCTTCTTTCCACGAGCAATACGAGACTGGAATAGAAGGGAGAACCGATAGAGGTACTCAAGGTACCCTCCGCCACACACCGTCAGGTGGCTTGCGGAGTATGGATGTAGATGTCGAAGTTCGTGTCTGGAACTATCGAGAAAGAGTCTGGAACTGCTTCTATGAATCTTCGGTCATATGCGTAATTACGCATTGCGTAGTAGTTATGTAGATGCAGCTCTTTATATCTTTCCTAATTTAGGACATTTGTATCATTCTGTCAGCGCTGACTACCCCGGTCTGTCTCTCATAAAAAAGTGTTACTTCATGATAGACTAATGTTGTTCTACTCATCACTTTGACGCCATAGTGAACAGAGGGATTAATAAGCTGTCAGTCACAGCTACTCTAAGAAACTGTGGGTGGAAACGGAGACGTTGGGGTGGGGGGAAGACGAGAAAGGTGAAACTCGATCTTCAAAGGCATCTACCGGCCTCGCCGCTGTCACGTTTGAGATGTGTCAGCGTGTCACAGTACACAGCCACGTGCTGCTGTCAGCCAGCCAGCCAGCATGTAACCGATGCCACGAAGAGAACCAGAAGGGCTGCTCTTCGCTGTGTCAGGCCCGAGGAGCACTGAAAGTGATTCACAGCTTGGTTTTAACGCAGCGGACAGTAATGCTGTTTCAGCATCAACTCCTCCATGGTAATGGCGTCATCTTTTATGAAGTGTTATATTACGTCTATACTTCACCAAAGGTAAAATCTGAGAGCGAGTCAATAAGAAACCGACAAAAACAAGTAACATTATGGATCTGAAGAATGCTTTTACACCTCAACATATTTCTCCGCTACATTCACGTTTTGATCTAAAAGTTTGCGGCAATCAGTAACACAAAATGGTGATGACTTTCCTGTCTGCAGCTGCATCGTTGAGAGAGCGTTAGCTTCAAAAATGACTTTTGAGTGGACCCGCTAAATAGAAATCGCTTTGAACACGGTTAGGGCTATATGGGCAATGGCGGATGACCTCACTATCAAAATTTCTCCTTGTATATTTTTTCTTTTTGGCAACAAGACGTCGCGCGTGGACACGAAAGCGAAATAGGCAATTTGTGAGGCATCCGACTTAGTTACATAGTTACCTAACGCGTTGCAGTAGGAGTCGATAGTATCGCTCGTTATCGATAATTGTTTTGTCATCCTGGAACAATGTAAGCATCACTTTCCTGTTGGATGATGCCACAAATGTTATTTCACCTTTGACTTTGAGTGTTTCCATTGCTCTGACACTAACTTCTTCTCTGGTAACAGTGAAAACAATACGTAACAAGTGTGATAATTCACCTTTTCGTACGTTTTCTTTCATAGTCATAAGATTTATAATCTGTAATGTCGGAATATTTGTTTTGTGTTTTGGGATTTTGCAGTAGCGTAAACCATAATGAACTGTGTAACAGTGCACTACCAGCAGCAAAGAAGGCAGGGTCTAATTTTTTTGGTTTGTTCGGATTAAATTGCATTTTCACGAAACTGCGAATCTCTATTTTGTGTTCGATCAGTGATCGACAGCCGTTCTACAGCTACATATATACTTCACAAGATACCTTACGTTGTGCGATGGAGGGTACTTCGTGTATCACTATCGCTTTCCCATTTCCTGTTCCAGTCGCGAATAGTTCGCTGGAGGAATGACTGCCGGTATGGGAAAACACGGGGTAAATGATAAAGTTTTAAACATGGCTGCGTGGTCAGCGACCGTTTACAAAGTAAAATTGACAGCAATAGCAGCATAGCAGCTGTCTGTCGCAAAAAAGGAGTCTTTTGACCTAGGTTTCGCCAGTTCTATGAGTGCCTTCATCAGAAATAAAATTCTCAAATTGGGCTACAACATAATTACAAAAATCAGGAAAGAAAAAAATTTTAAGTGTAAGTACTGCCTAGTAACATAAAAAAGAAACAGTATTTACATGTCAGGAATTAAACTAAAAATCAAGCGATAAAGCCTTAGTCACAAAATTTGAAAAGAAGAATACATAAAAGGCAAGCCACAATGGGCTGCTCACACACGTCGAACAGAGTCTGACGCTACCATAGCTCGACGCATGTGAAAAGCTTTTATGTATTCTGTTTTACAAATGATGTGACTAAAGCTTTATCGCTTGATTTTTAGTGTTATTCGTGACATTAAAATCTGACAGTTCTATTTCTGATGAAGGCACTCATAGCAATGCCGAACCTGGGTCAAAAGACTCCTTTTTTTGCAACCGAGGGCTGCTATAGCTGTCAATTTTACTTTGTAAATGGTCGCTGACCACGCAGACATTTAAAAAAAAAAACCTTTGAAATCTGAGCGTGGTCAGATGCAGCAAAGGGTGTTTACATTTTTTCAGCCCTTTTGTCTCGCGCCCTCCTGTGGCATGATAACGGAGGGGTGCGACACTGACACAGCAGCGATTTAAACGGCAAAGGGTTCCACTAAGATTGCTCAGTTCGGCAACGCTCTCGGTGCCACCACCGCTGCTTTGTTGAGCTCTTTAAAAATGTACCTGTACAGAGGCAGCCAGTCACTGAATTCTAGGCGCCGGTGTGACAGACAACCATTTCGACAAACCTAAGCTGAGTGACACTATGTGACTGGACTAGCGCCTGCTGGCCACATGGGAAATTTTAGGGGTGTCAAAAGGGATGCCTGTCATGCCGGCGCCCAGTAATCAGAGTGACTGTCTCTGTAAAGGTACACATTTAAAGTACTCAATATAGGTGCGCAGGTGGCGCTGAGAGTGTTGGTGAAGTGGGAGATCTTAGAGGGATCCTTCGCCGTTTTACTGCCGCATGTGTCAGTTTCACACCCCTCCCTGATCACTTCACAGGAGGGAGCGAAACAGGATGGCTGTAAAAGCATAAACGTTCTTTGCTGGGTCGGATCGCGTTCAATTTTGGTCGAAAAGCTTTGAACGGTCCGTAGTGGTTCCACTCTGTATGCCAGAGCAAAAAATGCGGTAGCACTGCACTCCAAAGAGATGAGCTCACATTCAGTGGGGTTGCAGTCCTACTATATCCTTAGAGAAAGGCTTAATCGTTCGGTGGATCTCAAAGTTGAGTCGAACGTCGTCCTGTTGTTCATATTACTGAGAACACTCGTTTCCGACTGCGAAATGTGTGGGAATCAACGTCCCAAGTGTAGGGGCGGTTTCACTGACGTCCTTTTGTGCCACACCCTGAGGCCTTTTCGTGTCAGTATTCAGCTGCGGCGTGTCTGAAATGTTTTCCTCGCCCACCTGAAAGAAAACCTCATGATTTCATGGCTGGGAATTATTGTTCTGATCTCCATCGCAGAGACGTCGGGAGACGGGGTAAAATGAGGATAAGAGAGGGTATGAAAATATTCCCATCGCGTGACATATCCACGGTGGCCTCGGGCAGAATTGTGGTGGAATTTGGTGTCAGCGTGACGTCCTTAACCCACCTCACACCTCAAATGAACTACTGAGCTGTGGCCTCTTCCTCGGTGTTTGAAAGGCCACAGAATCCGAGAGTGACGTAACAGAACCCCGCGCTTTTGCACCATTACAGAGAAAGTTTTAAGGCAACTTTCAGCCAGGTTTCAAACTTCTGCGTTGCAATGGACATTTATAGGATTTCGAAAAAGTTCCTCTTTAACTATACTGCACAGTGTATGTACGAGAATGACATGAATCTCATAAAAAACCTCAAATGAGTCTGTAAGATGTCCATAGGTCCATTCATTTCAAACGAGCGAACGGCTGGACAGAATTACTTGCATTCTGTGGAAAATTTGTTTGTTGACCACGTTGGTTCAAATGGCTCTAAGCTCTATGGGACTTAACATCTGAGATCATCAGTCCCCTAGGCTTAGAACTAACACATCCATGCCCGACGCAGGATTCGAACTTGCGACCGTAGCCGTCGCGCGGTTCCAGACTGAACCGCCTAGAACCGCTCGGCCACCATGGACGACGACTCGGACATGGATGTGTGTGATGTCCTTAGGTTAGGTTTAAGTAGTTCTAAGCCTAGGGGACTGATGACCTCAGATGTTAAGTCCCATAGTGCTTAGAGCCTTTTGAACCATTTTGAACTTACGTCGAAATTTTGCGTGGTAACTCAAAACTATAACATATGTAATCTCCTGAGCACTCATATTCATGATTTAGGGAATTACACAAGAGATCTTCCAGTCTCAATAGTAAGATGACTGCTGACGAAATACACTGCCAATAAGATCATACTTGTAAAGGGAGCAGTAATGTTTACGTGGATAAAAGTAGGAAGGCGGCAGTATTGACCGTGTAAAGTTATCTGTAGCAAGCTGTAATTCCAGCGTCTCAAACAACTATATGGTATAATCATTCAGATCTACCGCTTCCATGTTAATCTCAAAGGACTTCGTAGGATTCTCAGATGATATAATCAACTAAAACGTGGCTTAAAACATACACCCGAAAGCTTTGAAGCCACAGCAAGTGCTTTATTCGTCAATAACCGCTCCGTAAAGTACTTTAAACATTTTGAAGATTAGATTCCTGAAAAAGACGCCTGCAATGGGACCTGCAATGGGACTGGGATGTTAGCCAGATTATTACTAAAAATGTTATACTGTTATTATCTAAAAACTTTCATCGTGTGGGTCATTGGAGGGGAAAAGCTGCAAAACTCTTCAGTTTAGAGTATTAACTGCACACTGCACCAAACTATTTCAGGGATGTATTGCAGTCTCTGTCTTACAGTATAGTTTTACTCTCCACTGCTTCTCTAGTGTCATGGAAGCTACTCCTTGATTTCTTAACACATATCTCTGTCATTCTGCCCCTTATTCTTGTCGACCTTTTCCACATATTCCTTTCTTCACCGATTCTGCCTCTTCATTCCTTTCCTTATGACTCCACCTAATTTTCAGTAGTGTTCTACAGCATCAGATCGCAAGCGTTTAGATTCTCTTTCTTCCCAGTTTCCTCATAGCCCAAGATTCACTATGTAAAGGAACTGAAAATATTGTGATTTAATCGCAGAGGTGCTGAAAAATTGTTCCAGTGACACACCAGAGAAATATCTGGTAAACTTTTTATCTTTGAGAGACATAGGAACAATTTCGCCCTTCGTTTTTTATTTCTTGTATGAACGACTACTTTTTGTTCTGATGGGCTGGTGGGATGTCGTACTGTCTAATTACTAGTGTGTGTGTGTGTGGTAAATGAATGAGGTAAAAGACGCAAGATGTGTTTTATATTATTTTCATCGCACAACAAGCCTTATTCCCATGCCTATGGAGTATTTATGTTAAGCAGAGAAGGCGAGTTTTAGATGGAACCGAAGATCTTCAAAACGGCGCTGCTCAACAATAGAGGTACGTGATTGTGCTCTCTACTTTCCTTTCGTGGCCGCTAAAATTACTTCCGATTCGTTTTGCCGAGACATTCAGAACCTGCAATCTTCTTTTTCTTATAAAAATACTAATCCGATGCAAAAGAAATACTCTTAGATTTAAATAATTGCCATTCTTTTACCCAGGCCACGGGGAATGATAGAACGTACGTGCCTCTACTCTGAATGTACGTTCGCAATCTCCGAGTGTGTTACGACGAAATTATTTCACAATGAAAATTTCTCATCAGACCGCAACCACTCGCACGCGAATGTACGTACCCTCTGAATGTATCTAGTCAGTCACGCGCGTTGTTCAAAAGCTTTACTTTTAATATTCAGTGGATTACATTTCCGAAATTAATTTTTGTTTATGCTGCAAATCGTACTTCACGCGAGGTATTTATTACGTAAGTTTCAGGCTCAATTTAATAAAAAAAAAGGATTCCGAATAATAGAAATAAAGAATAACAATCAAACAAATCAAACCTAAATAAACAGAAAGAGGGAACGTTACAATGGCGACCGAGTGCCATGACCATAATTTCAGTAAAAATCAGTAGAATTGTTAGTTGAAATATTTAAGCTTTTTTTCTTGCCATCCATTATTGCCACTACAACATATTGTTTCTATTGCATGTCATGCGAGCTACGTACCAGAAACGAAAAACCACATGGAAATTACTAATTTTCGAAAAAAGTTTTGGACCATTTAACGTTAATTCTTCTCACTACAAAACCGTCAGAAAACACACGTAAGGTAAGAACAACAGCACTAATCCGCTTTAGTTGAAAGTAAATGTGGGACAGTTTTTTTTCATTTTTTCGACACCCACTGCGTAAAACGCATCAATTCCTTTTTCAAATTCTTTTCCATTTCTTTTTAGTTTACGTAAAAATTGCATTAGTTCATTTTCTATTATATGTAAATGCATCACAAGATGGCGGACAATTTTTATTGATTGAGCGCGAAAAAAGTAAGAGTCATTTATCAGTCTTCTGTTTTGCCAGAGACATATTTTACTACGTGAATTTTCACGGACGAGTGCAAAGCCATCTGTGATTTATTTACGTGTAGTACGAGATGTAGTGATAGTGAAGTTCGGCTGCACGCTGTTTTGTGTTGTGAATCGGCATGGTGAAACTCAGATCTCAGACAAAAACCATGGATAGTTCGTCAGATGAGGAATCAATAGTCCAACCCTTACAAAACTGCGAATACCGAAAACACAGTCGCAGCGACCGGCAGTGCTCAGTCGCAGGCGACGGGCGACAATATGTCGACTACAGAATACGCATGTTTAGAGAGATGCAGACAAATTTAATGTCGCAGTTTGCAGCTCAAGTTGTAGAAAATGTTGCAGCACAAATGCAAGCTCACACAGAAAATGTTGCAGCTCAGATAGGTACTGTTAACACACGAGTAGAAAATGTTGCAGCACAAATGCAAGCTCACACAGACAATGTCACAGCGCAGATAAACGCTGTCACTACCCAGATAGCCAGTGTAACGACACAAATGGACAAAATAGACAATGACGTGAAGAACCTGACCGACATGCAAAATAATCTGACGACTCAACTGACCCAGTTAAAAAGAGAGGTAGCAGATCAAGTGATAGAGGTAGTACGCGAAGATTTAAATTACATGAGCCAAGACATTGATAACTTAAAGTCCACAGTTAAGGATATGCCAGAACAGATCCGTACCTTAACCGAAAATTTTGAAGCTATGAGTTTTCAACAGACCGAGCTTAGTGTCAAAATGCAGGAGGCTGTAGACCAAGTTGATGACATGACGAAACAACAAAAACAGCAGTTTGACGAATTTTTAGAGGAAAAAGACAAACATATCAACCATACATTAGAAACAGAACTGAAAAAAGCAATAACTAACACTGTAGAACAGGTGTACACTACCCAAAACACGTCTGTAACTAAACTTCAAACTGACCTAGCTCAGTTACAAAAGACTCTGACACAGGACTTACCTGACTGGAAAAAACATGTAGACGAGCAACTAAAGAGTAAACACCATACACAGAACGAAAGAGAACAATATTCAGAAGAGGAATTTGATGACAGACGCACAGGTAAGAGTGACGACGCAGCAAACAGTTATCTTTATCCCGATGTACCCATGTTTTCACCAAACCAAGGTCGTTACGGTAATCAACATTACCGCGACGAACGAGAGAGACACCAGACAACTGAACCAACTTTGTCGGCTGTTCTGTTAGAGGAAAGCCTTATAAAACACAGGCAGTTTCAAGTGTTTATCCCAGAAAAAAAATCCGTCCACCCGGTTATTTTTATAAAGTCATTTAAGAATGTGTTGCCTAAGACCTGGTCTGAAAAGCAAAAAATACAGTATGTAACTGGATATATTCAAGGGGATGGTGCCCTATGGGCAATGGAAATGTCGGAAAATTGTCAGACATTAGAACAATTTGAAGCTGCATTTTTATCTAAGTATTGGTCCCATGGTGTACAAGAGAGACTGAGAAAAGCTCTGTTTAACCCTGAGCCATACAATCCAAAATTTGGATCACTCCGGAAGTATTTTGAAAAATACTTAAACAAAACGCGATTCTGGGACGAGCCCGTCACACACACAGACGTACTGCGCATCCTGAAGGCAAAATTACCGATCAGTATCAGAGAAAAATTAGTACAAGTACCAGAGAGCAATCTCGAATATTTCCTATCTGTATTAGATTCTATCGATTTAATTAATGAGGATGCTAGGCAAAATCAAGCCTACCAAAACAATTTTCGTGGCAGCGGTAGCAACCAGCTTATACAGCGCCAGCCGCATTACGGCGTCAACAATGTAGCGTGCGCGGCTGAATCGCGACCGGCTTTTGTCGATCGCGCCCCTAAGCACAGATGCCAGGCCCGAGTTCGGGAGGAAATTACAACTGCTACAATCAGACCTGCCATCCGCAATACAATAGAAAAAGAAAAAACGGGGATAGGAATTTTTCTGGTTATTCCGGTGACCGAAAACGTAACTGGTACAGAAATGGCAATAGGAACCAGTGGGGAAATAGTTATAATAATTTCCAGCCTGAATTTAGCAGGCAGTGGCAATATCCTGCTAACAGCCAAGCCTATCAATCAGAAACGCTAGGTGACACTATTCCGCTAAACTCAGGGCAAAACCACGACAGAAATACTCAACTAAGGAGCAACACGTCAGGGGTAAACATAATTGAAGTCGCAAACGAAACACAAACAGATATGAACCGTGGAGCGTTAAACTAAACATGGCCTCATTATGCTCCCCAATGTTGGCCATAGATTGTCGTGGGGGCGATCCATGCTGTCATGAAAGTAAATTGCTCAGGTACCAAGATGAAACGGATATGCGTGATTTATTGACCAAGGAGGAAGAACCACAGTCATGTGAAGGTGATGGTATAGTACAAGCTAATTTACAGGCCGTAGTAGGAAAAGTACCTACGCATATCCTTGTAGATACTGGTGCGAAAATTAATGTTATGTCCAAGGCACTATTTAAAGAGATTAATATCCACACGACTTTACCGACCTATCCAGTACAAAATTGTAGGATATTAGGAGCCATAGGCTGTAAATCCAAGTTAATTAAAATGCAAACCATGGTCGAAGTGCAGATTGAAGACATTGTTTTTCAGTCAATTTTTCTAGTTGTAGAAGGGTTGACAGAACGGTGCATTTTCGGCATGGACTTCTTAAGGGAAAAGTGTGCTAAAATTGACTTGGAATCTGGAAAGTGTCATTTATATATTAACGGAAAGAACTGTAGTGTGGATTTAATAAAAATCAAGAGTAGGAACGACAAAGCTTGTCGAAATATACACATCCAAATCCTAAAGGTCAATACTTCACGAAATAGCGACTCGAGTGAACTGTGGTATCAGCAGGTAGAGCAGCATGAAATTGAACAGAAAATATCTGAATGCTCGGAAATCTCACAACAACAGAAGGGTGATCTTAGAAGTGTATTGTTACGCTATGCTCGTGTGTTTGATAAAAGACCCGGGGTCATTAGGACGTATCAGTATAGCATGGATGTCCGGCCCCACGACACTTTCTGTAAGAATACCTATTCTATACCTTGGTCACAAAGAGAGGCAGTGGCTCAAGAAATAAAGAAAATGCTCTCGTGGAATATCATAGAGACTTCATTATCGCCTTATTGCAAAGAACAACAGGTTAAACAAATACTGATATCCCGGTATAGCCCGCAATCAAACCCTATTGAAAGAATATTCCGTGAATTGAATAGGTTTATGAGGACATACGTAGCCAACAAGCAGTCTAAATGGATTGAATACTTAAACGTTTTTGAACAGGTGGTAAACAATCTCCCAATATACGACACTGCAGTTACGCCGTCAGAACTAATATGCAATAAGAAAGAAAATAATGAATGGGTAAACCCTATCCCGTCTTTTCCTAGACAACCCGTCGACCTAAATGAAAAAATAAGGCAAGTATTAATCTCTATCACACAACAGGCCCAATGCCGAAAGAAGCATTATGATAAACGGCTACATGGTGTTACCAGATTTACAATCAGAGAAAAGGTGTTACTCAAAACTCACGTGAAATCTTCCTTGCTAGCTAAGAAAAACGCTAAGTGGCAAATGAAATATACTGGTCCGTACGTAATCGCACATATTCCGCACGACGGTTGTTATTTACTTGCATACCCTCACAGTGGTAAGATCAAAGGGCTGTATGCACACAGAGACTTAAGAAAATTCTACTATAATTAAGTATCATACGTCATATCTAATAATGCACAAGTATAAAATAAGTTACTGTAAAAAAAGGAACGAGCACGATTAGGATAAAGAAAATACATCTTATGCAGCTAAGTGAATCAGAGCATTTCACTATTTCTGTTTACATTTGTTAGTCAACGTGGACGCAAGACACAGGTAAGCTAGGACATACACGTCAGTTGGTGACTAGCGATGTTTAACACGAAGTGTACTTGTAAGTTTTGACGGAATGTTTTTTGTTTGGTCACAGTGGTATTTTAGTTTTAAGTTTACGTACGGAGGTATCTGGAGCGAACAATTGGCACAGACCTCACAGCAAAATAGATGTAAGTTATTTATTCTTTTTTTTTTGCCACTTGTGTATCAAGGCAGTAAGGTACAGGGTAAGTTACAAAGAAAAATATCGGACTCCCTAAGGTACAAAGGTTAAATTTGTGACGCAAGTACACGATAGGTTGCTGAGAAAGTATTTTGTGTCTTTGACGTATCCACACGACGAGTTTTTATCTATAAATATATCGCACAAAACACGACCTTAAATTTTTTTGTATGCTGCAATTATAAAAAAGGATTCCTAACTACAGATAATTTTTTTAAACTTTATATACATGTTTGAATGCAAGTACGATGTTGAGATACAATCTGTGAATGTTAACTGAAGCAAACATAACACCGTCCCTTATAAAAAAAATAAAGGAGTATGTATAAGGTAAGTTACAGGTAGCCAACTAGCCGAAAAAATGAGGTAACGCCGAAACAAACACAATTATTTACAGGTGGCGCTCGGCGAGATACTGCGAGACTTCAATCGGCGGGGAAAAGTCATGAAGTTACATTAATGTCACTATGACTGACGATTGACGTAATAAAACATTACCAAGATCACTGAGAAACACACTACGTGATACCCAGTAACGCCAAAGAATTTTAATAATCTATTTTTTTTTAGTATGAAAATACGAAGGATATACGCTGACTTTAGAGGGATGCAGTACATTGATTATATTTTTTTATGTGTTTATAATATTTTGACCAATCTGAGCGGAAGATATTTGATGGAAGGAGAAGAAGTAACACAAATATGAACACAAAAAAAACACCATATACGCGAGCACAGACTTTAGAGGCAGTAGCGCACAGCAGCCAAGCTTCATTATTAATCTGTTGTTTGTACTACCTAGCAATTTATGTATAGTGATTTATTTATGTCTGTTTACTCATTTCCTATTATTATTTTATTCCTTTATGTTTATGATGTGTGTGTACCATGCGTTGTTACAAACTTGGGTGACGAAAGGATGAAAGAATCCCCCCTCCCACATAGTAACTCGCGGGTAGAGAATGAACAAACTTTGCCTCATTTGGAGACAACTTCTAAAAGCACTTATAGTGCGTTCATGTCCTAGTATTGTTATTTCAATACATAAGTGCATCAGTAGCACGACATAGAGTAAAAAAGTGCTGTTGTTCTCAAACGTGTTCTCCTATGCTCTATGAGATGTCAGACAGTGTCACGATCGCGAAATATAGTATTAGAGGCACGTACTTTCTGAGAACACAATCACCTACCAATTTATGTAATAAAAATGTTATGAGCAAAAAGGTACGCCGACAAGGTTCAGTAAAAAATCGCTGGAACAAATAAGGAACGTGGGCATTTATCATAAAAGACAAGCTAGTGATATCATGAGCTACAGTTTTGTTTCTGAATGGACAGGACAGTGTGACAATGTTATTCAGTGTCAGTGACCTGTGAGCTATATGCAAATAGACAAGTGAAAATACGTTTCATATCACGAACCTTTTCCTTCGAGGTAAAAGAGACATAGTGAATCGACGAAGACTGCGGCGGTACAAGTGTTTGTGCACTACATAGGACAGTGTGCCGTTGCTAGCCAAATAGTGAAGTGCAGTACTTACCTTTGTGCAGTGGACTTCGGAGGCACCGAGTGGTCCCTTCCCACAGCCAAGGTGTACAGCAAGTGGAAACAAGGGCGGTTGGTTTTTTTTGCAAACTCTGCGAACACTGCACGAGACACTGAAAAGTTTGGACCGAGACGCGCGGCATCGCTTTACGGCGGTGGGCCCGCGCAACTGCCGAGTTCCACACGGCGCGCAGCGCGCCACCAAACTGATTGTTGCGAGTGCAGTTATGTGCTTATGACACATTATTGGCTAACGGCATAACATAGAAGGACAATTTAAATGCAAAGCAAAATCTACGTTTAAATGGACACCTAACGAAGTGCCAAGACATGTAGAAACACAGATTCCTGAAACCCGAAATAAAGTCTGACTACCCCAGCTCATGATTCACGCCCCACGTTACCTTTGAACAACGCCTATGTTTATATGTATATATATATGTATTAGTATTAAGTTAGACTAAGTATTAATCCATGTGAATTTTTGTTTGTTACATGTTTATATTACCCATGACGAGACAATAGTAAAATACGGAAAGGATGTCACTAAGCAGATCTTGGCGTAGAAGAGAGAAGCAGTGGAAAGCAGAACCAACTCTAAGCAAGAGCTAACGCCTCTTGCTGCCCCAGACACGACTATTAACCCACAATCTAGATCCGAACACTCTAATAAATATGTGACTTTCCTGAAAAAATTTTTTAATAAAAAAAAAAAAAGACTTAGGAATTATGAATTTTATGAGTAGCAAGTGTAAAAGAAGACTGTTTATATAGCGATAGACTATGTATAAAGCAATGTAATACCTTTGTATAATGCGATGTACCAAGAAATAATAAAATAATTTTGTGTATACAATACAAAAAAAAAGAGAGAAGAAAGAAGGTAATAGGAGGATGTAACAATTATCCAAATGTGATGATTTTGTGTCAAGGACGATGTAATAATTTTGTGTGTATAGTATGTAAGTTTATGTGTGTTTTACATGTGTTCTGTGTATCCATATATAAATGTTTTGTCCTCATTGTCATGTGTCAAAACTGGCATCAAAACCATGTTTGTAGAATGAAGTGATCGGGAGAGAGACACTGACAGTGCAATCCCATTACGTGTGAATAACAGTCAAGGACTACCAGTGTGCTAAGTGTTTGGGCTCATTGCCCGCAAAATTGACATTTCTTCAGACAATTCGCCCAAGGGGGCGATGTAAAGGAACTGAAAATATTGTGATTTAATCGCAGAGGTGCTGAAAAATTGTTCCAGTGACACACCAGAGAAATATCTGGTAAACTTTTTATCTTTGAGAGACATAGGAACAATTTCGCCCTTCGTTTTTTATTTCTTGTATGAACGACTACTTTTTGTTCTGATGGGCTGGTGGGATGTCGTACTGTCTAATTACTAGTGTGTGTGTGTGTGTGTGGTAAATGAATGAGGTAAAAGACGCAAGATGTGTTTTATATTATTTTCATCGCACAACAAGCCTTATTCCCATGCCTATGGAGTATTTATGTTAAGCAGAGAAGGCGAGTTTTAGATGGAACCGAAGATCTTCAAAACGGCGCTGCTCAACAATAGAGGTACGTGATTGTGCTCTCTACTTTCCTTTCGTGGCCGCTAAAATTACTTCCGATTCGTTTTGCCGAGACATTCAGAACCTGCAATCTTCTTTTTCTTATAAAAATACTAATCCGATGCAAAAGAAATACTCTTAGATTTAAATAATTGCCATTCTCTTACCCAGGCCACGGGGAATGATAGAACGTACGTGCCTCTACTATGAATGTAGATTCGCAATCTCCGAGTGTGTTACGACGAAATTATTTCACAATGAAAATTTCTCATCAGACCGCAACCACTCGCACGCGAATGTACGTACCCTCTGAATGTATCTAGTCAGTCACGCGCGTTGTTCAAAAGCTTTACTTTTAATATTCAGTGGATTACATTTCCGAAATTAATTTTTGTTTATGCTGCAAATCGTACTTCACGCGAGGTATTTATTACGTAAGTTTCAGGCTCAATTTAATAAAAAAAAAGATTCCGAATAATAGAAATAAAGAATAGCAATCAAACAAATCAAACCTAAATAAACAGAAAGAGGGAACGTTACAACTACCATACAATCCTGCGCTCCAAAGGTACGTTCTCAAGAATTTCTTCCTCAAATTAAGGTCTTTTTTGGTAGTAGCAGACTTCGCTTGGCCTTGAATGGCCTGGTTTCCTGAAAAATTGTATAAAACATCGAAGAAAATACCAAAACTTTATTTTAGACCACGGGTGGACAACCGGCGGTCCGAGGGCAGCATCCACCACGAGATTATTTTCAATCCGGCCCGCGGAAGAAACCTCGGCTAAAGATAAAATAAATGTTTCCTCAGGAACACGTGTTTTCGGAATGGCATACCGGGAAAGCGGTGTGCCATTATCAGTGCGTTATCGCATCATCATTAGAGTCAACGACGCTATGGTTTTGACTTTATGCGCTAGAAGTGTTGCTGTTGCGTCGTGACGAGGCAACCCGGGAACCTAAGTAAGAATGTGAATGAGGCCCGCCGGTCACCAAGGGTTGTTCACGCCTGGTGTTACAGTAGATGTGTCTGGAGGTTGAAGAATCCGGAAAGGAATTTTCTGTAAAGAAATTGATTTTTAGTGTAAACTGTACCACGTAGAAGGTTGTACTATTTAATTTCTAATATTTATACATAAAGAAGTACACGAAGTCACTGTAAATATGTTACAGCAATTAGGAATAAGATGAAAAGAACTACCTATTTTTTGGTGCGTGTTGTAAGTAGCACTTTGCTGAAGAACATTTCTTCTGCAGTAGGCGCCATGATATAGCCATATACAGGGTGTATGTTTAAATTTGAGGCAATACCTGGAAAACGAACGGAAAAGTTACTATTAGTAAAGGAGACATCTGTCAATGCTATAGCTGGCCTCCTCTTAACGATCCGTCCTGTGTGGGCGGGGTCAGCTTTGTATTTTGAAAGGGGGTTTCCCCCCCCCCCCCATTTATACGGCACATTCGAATTCTACGCCAAAAAATACGTACGGGTTACTGAAACCATTGTTTCCCATTCGTGGTAGATGACGCTGTGATCGACAAATGTCAAGTGGTTGTTTTTACAATTAAGAAACGGCGCATCAAGTATTCAAATGTGTGTGAATTCCTAAGGGACCAAACTGCTGAGGTCATCGGTCCATAGACTTCGACACTGCTTAAACTAACTTATGCTAAGAACAACACACACACCCATGCACGAGGGAGGAATCGAACCTACGGCAGGAGGGGCCGCACAGTCCATGACATGCCGTCCGGCACATCGATTATACATCTCATTTACGATGTAAATTCACATAATAAATGCAATGTAGAATCAAATGCGTCAGTTCTTAATGCCATCTAACACGAGTGGGAAACAATGGTTTCAATAAACCGTGCGTATTTTTTGCCGTACACTCCGAATATTCAATAAAAAATGGGGATTCCCATTTGAAAATAGAAAGCTAACCCCGCTCACGCAGGACGGGTGCTTAGGAGGTGGTCAACTATAGCACAGACAGATGTACCCTTTACTAATATTAACTTTTCAGATACAATTTTCAAATTCGAAATACTTACTTGTCCAAAGCGAAAATCATAATTCAAGCGAAAAATCACATGGATGAAAATACATGACAAGAACAAAACATTCCAGTACATGAATCCGTAAGCAATGCGTTTGCGAGATGGTTCCGAATGTGATTACAATCCGCCAGTGACTTTAGTTAATACAAATAGATCTGAAGTGTAATCTTTTCCATTAACTCCGCATGTGACTGGGTTCAGATTTCACCGATACCGTACACATGCCTACAACAGCACATTACATGTTGTTTACAGTGCTCTTGTGTCTGCGGAAGATGCACCAATGTCGTCCACAGTGCACTAGACTTGTGTGAAGACCAAAAAAAAAAGTGTCCAGAGGCTAGAGGCTAAGGTACGAGCCTCCGTCTTGGGTCATTTTGGTGCGTTACATCTCGTCTTGCAACAGCTGCAAAATGTTCCTATGTCACATCAAGAATCTACGACAATCTCCAGCCATGTGCTAGGGCTGAAATTTGAGGCCGATTAAATGGTGATTTAATTGAAAGGTTTACATTTTAAATATATTTGTGCTAACTAGAACGGAACTTCATACTGAAAATAGTGGTGATTCGTATCCAGACATTTGCAGTATGTGTGCACGGTCTTTTCCGATTGGAATGCCTTTAACGGAGAACAGAACTGAACGGAACGACATAGAAATGACTTTCTATAACTTATGCTAAGCTATTGGTTGGGCATTAGTTGTAGCACTGATATTTATCTGACAACTACGGATAACGTGGCTGCACAAAAAGAAGAGATGACTTTAAACGAACGAGACAATTGTGCTACTCACTTGACACCTGTGTCCGTAGGGCTATACATCACGGCGTTAAATTGTAAAAGAACAATTGCAACTCTCTTACTCTATCCATAACTGCTGCAGCTCACATTCCTCTGGACTTCTACACTTTCCTCAATACGAGATTGACGATTCCTTGATTGATGCCTCTGGATGTGTCCTATCAATCGATCGCTTCTTTTTTCTTGTTTTTTTTTTTTTAATGTTGCAACATAAAATATTTTTCTCCTCAGTTCGATTTAGTATATCTTACTAATTCAGTCTACCTGTCGACATTCCTCTGGCGAAGCAAACCAAAGCTCCATAATCCTGCCTTCAGACGGGCCAATAGGGATGTGGTTTGGAGGGTCGTGGGTCAATACTCTGCTCTCCTCGCAGGTGTAGATTTTGCTGGTCTTGGGGCCACTGTTTCTCACTCACGTAGCTTCCCAGTTGACCTTACGTGGCTTCGTGGACACCGTTCCAGTGCTCCCACCAAGAAAAAACCCCTGGCAATACCGGGAAATTAACTCAGGTTCTCCGAGTTGCAGTCAGCGACACTAACCATTCAGGAACGGAGGCATATGTTTCTGTGGAACACATATTTAAAAAAAACTTCTGTTCTGGTCTTGCCGGTATTATTTAGCGTTCACATCACACTTTCGTACATTCTACATTAATACCTTCAGAAAATATTACCATACACTTAAATTTGCATTCGCTATTAAATTTCTCTGTTTCAAAGTCACTTTCCTTTCTGTTGCAGTCTACGTTGTATATTATCTCCGCTTCGGGCAACATCGGTTGTTTTGTTGACAAAATAGCAGAACTCGTCTGATACTTTCTGTGTATCATTTCCTAATCTAATTTCATCAGCATCACATGATTTAATTCGTCTAAATTCCATTAGCCATGTTTCACTTCTTTTCATACCCATCTTATAACTTCTCATACTATCCACTCCGTTCAAATGATCTTCCAAGTCCTTTGCAAACTCTTTCAGAATAACAATGCAATAGGCATTCCTTAACGTTTTAATTTCTGCTCGCTGAACTTTAATTTCAGTTCAAATGATATCCTTCATTTCTTTCACTATCTGCTCAATATACATATTGAATAATATGGGGGACAGGCTACTACCTTGTTTCACTCCTTCTCAACCAATGCTCCTCTTTCACATCCTTCGACTATTATGACTGCAGTCTGGTTGCAGAACGAATTGGAGATAGCCTTTCTTCCTCTTCCTAGTATTACGACTGCAATACATCATCAAATTTGTGTATAATTACCAAATTATCAGCTGAACTAACTGCAGCATTTAGGCTGTGATGTATGAAAAAAAAGGTATGAAAGTGGAATCCATACATGTATCATTCCGGTGGTGCTGAAGCGCTTGTTACTACTAGGAAGGAGTCTTCATTACAGGGCGCAATGTCGCCAAGTGGTTGCCCTGCGAGAGCTCTTCAGTTCGCTACACACGGCGTCCACAGGAAGCAGTAACCACTTTGCTTCAGCGGTTGAGTTTGGAGCGCCCCGTAAAGGGATACCGAAGGCCCAGGGGCGGCCATTGTCTGGGATGACGGGCGGGAGGGGCCAAGGGCAATGCCATTGCACGCCGCGACACTGCCTCACCGATCGACTGCTCCCACGCAGTATCGTAACGCGAGGACGCAGCAACTCCATCCGAAGTAGAAAGGAGCCAGCGGAACCTAAATTTTGGCGACCCCCTTTTAGGTTCTTTTTGATTGGGTGTTACGTAGAATATTTATAACTATACTAATAAACAAGTTATAGATATCTGACACGGTATTCGCTTATTCTAATGTAGCTGTTTACATTGATTCCAAATCTGGAAACCGTCAGGTTTTGAAGATATCATGGAACAACATTCACCAGTTTCTTTTTTTATTCTTTTACCCCAAGTTTTAGTAATTTTCAATGGACTGGCGTACAATATTTTCATGGTCTGTATAAATGGTTATATTTAAGGTGATATGTCACATATTTTCGATGTCGCATTACTAATCTTTCATTTATTTCTTTTTCATATTCAGTTTAAGGCGAAATTATGGCGTCCAGAGGTCCCATAAATTCACCAGATCTGTTCTGCCATGTGTCCGGCGGTTTTACAGATAAATAAGAAGACTTTTACACCGTTTCTGAATAGAGATGGATACTGTAAATCGTGGGCACTACAGTTCATCAGAATGACATGAACATGTAACTTGTGCGGTTGAATAAGGAAAGTGAAGAAAAACAAACATCTGGCATTCGCAGTTACTATAACTTAACGTGAGTCAATCAATAATAGCAGACACTTATATCTGTTTGCCGAATGTCATCGGATTTTGCTACAAAAGCAGTGCGTTTGTAAGCTATGCAGACTTTCCCCCGGTTTCTAGATCAATTCCACATAACCCCATCGTTTGTCTCACATCAACAACACCTACAGAGCATGGAGCTGATGAAGAAACGCTAGAGGAAAGTTATCTTCCAGCAACCTACCAGACTCTTTCTACCATTCTGGAGAAGGTAGTCATTTAAAGAACGATGCTGATCTTCGTGAGTTCGTATGGGACCTGCCACTGGCTAAAGGTCAAGCTCAATTGCTCGGTTCAAGCTTGAAAGAATTTAAGTTTGCTCGTATGGGAACAACTTTACAATTTCGGTGCAGTCAAAAATACTTGTGAAATTCTTTGCAGTGAATGACACTATTTCCTACAGTTCTGACGTTCAAGGTCTGATGTCAAGCCTCGGGGTGCAACATTACATTGAAGCACTGCGAATATTTATTGACTCATCTAAAACAAGTTTGAAAGCCGAATTATTACGCATGTAAACAGCTATCCATCTGTACTGGTTTGATATCGGACCCACCTAAAATAGACATATGAAACTCGATACTTCTTGAAAAAATACGCTATTACTAGCATAAATGGTATATTTGTGGTGATTTAAAAGTTATCACCATTCTCATGGGAATGAAGACAGGGCACCCCAAGGACCATTGTTTCATTGTGAGTGGGACAGCAGAGATAGAAAGCACCACTACATAAAGACAAACTGGCCAATGAGAAATACAATGCAGACAGGAAATAAATATGTCCTCGTGTGCCGTTGATCGACTGTGACAAAGTTATCACGCTCCCACTTCACATAGAGCTGGGGCTCATGAATTCCGTGAAGGCTCTAGACAGCGACTCAGGTTCTTTTCGCTACCTGTGCAACTAGTTTCCAGAGTTGAGTTATGTGGAAATTAAAGAAGGTGTGTTCATAGGTCGACAAATAAGGAAGGTAATTGCTGACATCCACTTCCAAGACTTACTGAATGATGCCGAAAGAAATGCGTGGGTGGCTTTTAGGTAATTTATAGCCAATCATTCTGGAAATGTAAAATCAGCCATGTAATTGTTGCGAAAAAGTGCATCAGTGCGTACAAACAGCTGGGTGTCAACATGTCCTACAATATTAATCTCTTCATCTCACATCTTTACTTCTTCCCCGAAAATCTAGTGTCAAACAGTGATGAACATGGTAAACGTTTTTACGAGTATGTCTCCGTGACAGCGTCACTGTATCAGGGTTGATGGACTCCAGCAATGTTGGCTGAGCATTGCTGGACAATGCAGCCGTGACATATCCCATGCTCAGCACAAGCGCTAGTCAAAACCCACGAAATTCAAACCAAAGACGCCTTGGATTAAGGAAGTACTCTCAGTATATGGATTTTATGTGTGTATAATATCTTGAACTAGGTATTATTATAAAGTATACGTGTCATGTGACTCAATCTAACTATTTTCGTAGCTAGTCCGAGTACATTAGTAAACCATTTAACAACCATTGTTCTAGCAAAGTGTAAATAGTTGTAGTATTTTTAAAAACGGAGGATGACAGAGATAAATGGTTTGAATTTTTTTGAATCAGTATATTCGCTTGCTAAGAACAAGTATTGGACATCAAGATATCGGTCAATTTTTAAACTTGGTTTCAAGTGTTGTAAAGTACTGTCATCCGTTAACTCATGATTGCTATACGTTTAGACACTAATAAAATTCTGTAAAATCAATATAATAATGCACGGAATTGTTAAATCGATGGTTTATGGAAAAAGAGTCCCAAACATGCTCAATGGGGGACAGATCCGGAGATCTTACTGGCCAGGGTAGTTGACTTACACCTTCTAGAGCACGTTGGGTGGCACGGGATACATGCGGACGTGCATTGTCCTGTTGGAACAGCACGTTCCCTTGCCGGTCTAGGAATGGTAGAACGATGGGTTTGATGACGGTTTGGATTTACCATGCACTATTCAGTGTCCCCTCGACAATCACCAGAGGTGTACGGCCAGTGTAGGAGATCGCTCCCCACACCATGATGCCGGGTGTTAGCCCTGTGTGCCTCGGTCGTATGCAGTCCTGATTGTGGCGTTCACCTGCACGGCGCCAAACACGCATACGACCATCATTGGCACCAAGGCGGAAGCGACTCTCATCGCTGAAGACGACACGTCTCGATTCGTCCCTACATTCACGCCTGTCGTGACACCACTGGAGGCGGGCTGCGCGATGTTGGGGCGTGAGCGGAAGACGGCCTAACGGTGTGCGGGACCGTAGCCCAGCTTCATGGAGACGGTTGCGAATGGTCCTCGCCGATACCCCAGGAGCAACAGTGTCCCTAATTTGCTGGGAAGTGGCGGTGCGGTCCCCTACGGCACTGTGTAGGATCCTACGGTCTTGGCGTGCATCCGTGCGTCGCTGCGGTCCGGTCCCAGGTCGACGGGCACGTGCACCTTCCGCCGACCACTGGCGACAACATCGATGTACTGTGGAGACCTCACGCCCCACGTGTTGAGCAATTCGGCGGTACGTCCACCCGGCCTCCCGCATGACCACTATACGCCCTCGCTCGAAGTCCGTCAACTGCACATACGGTTCACGTCCACGCTGTCTCGGCATGCTACCAGTGTTAAAGACTGCGATGGAGCTCCGTATGCCACGGCAAACTGGCTGACACTGACGGCGGCGGTGCACAAATGCTGCGCAGCTAGCGCCATTCGACGGCCAACACCGCGGTTCCTGGTGTGTCCGCTGTGCCGTGCGTGTGATCATTGCTTGTTCAGCCCTCTCGCAGTGTCCGGAGCAAGTATGGTGGGTCTGACACACAGGTGTCAATGTGTTCTTTCTTCCATTTCCAGGAGTGTAGTTGAAAACTCGCTTTCAAAAATCTAGCTTCATTAGAATTTTGTTTGGAAAAAACACGTTTTTGTGAGAATTTTTAGCCGCGCCCCTTCTCTGTTTCAGACTTGTGTGAATTTGTTCCAATTTTGTAAGAAGGTTTTGTTTTGCTTTAGGGCGCAAAGTACAACTGAGGTCATACGCGCCCATTTTTTGTAAGAAGGTGGAAAAACACATATAATAATTAACGGTCGTCCAGTTGTTTTGGGAAAGGTTTATCCGTTGTCTTGATGTAATGGTCTAAAGTTGCACATAAAATGCACGTAAAATCTGGTTTTACGCGAATGACACGTGCTGAAACGGTTTAAAGTGATGCAAATGATCATATGAGAATATATTCTTACGGTAATTATAAAAATAGTTTGGAAAAGTACTTCATTGTTTGGGTTTTAAGAGCAAAAACTTACGTGTTTGCACATGAAACAGTGTATCGTAGAAATGCGTTGTGTTTTAAGCGCTGCATTTAGATATAATTAAAAATCTGGTTATTAGGGTAGATTATCGTTCAGTTGCTTACATGGTAAACGTTTTATTCACCAAAGGCTTAAAACAATCTAAAAATCTTTGGACGTGACAAACAATGCATTTATTTATTGTATTTTTTTGAGCCATCAGTCTTACGACAGGTTTGATGCGGCTCGCCACTTTCAATTACCGGCCACATATCCTGTGAATACACGTTATGTGTCTTTATTGCAGTAGTTTTCATTGCCTTTTGAATCCTCATGCCGTTGATCATTCCTGACTCTTCCGTCAATAGGGGCAGTTCCCACCCAAAGGACAGGATTGCCCTGAACCTCTGTCCTCTCCTTCACTCTCTTTGATAAGGCCTTCTTATACCGGAAGTCTTCGGCCGTAAATACTAGTTGTTAATCAAAATTTAAGCGATGGCGGGTTTAGAACCCGGGAGAAGGGACGTTTTGATTACTAATCATAAACGCTACCACTACAACGGGTGCATTTACAAACCATAATCACGCCAAGTATTGTACAAAATGATAGACTGTACTGTTTGATCGAACATTAAAGCTTAACCGATCACCATGCAGGAAATTAAATTGCTTTAAATGTAATTGCCAGAAAAAACATCAAATTAAAATCAAACAGTTAAAAGTTTTGTAGCGTTTTCTTCAAAAAATACTACTTCGTAGAAAATTTATTTTCGGACAAAATAAGCTAAGTTCATCAGTCTTCGTACATGATTGAGAAATTGATAGTATTTTATCGCGCATACATTGTTTCGCAGTTGTTATACTTATTTCAGCCATTCATACGCATGTTTAATTCGAAGGATGAAGAGAAGGAGACCAGTGTTTAAGATACCGTGGACAACGAGGTTTTTAGAGTCGATACACAAGCTCGGATTAGGGAAGGATAGGGAAGAAAATCGGCCGTGCCCTTTCAAAGGACCCTTCCCGGCATTTGTCTGAAGCGAATTAGGCAAATCATAAGAAACCTAAATCAGGATGGCCGGACTCGGGTTTGAACCGTCGTCCTCAGGAATGCGAGCCCATTGTGCTAACCACTGTGCCATCTCACCCGATCACTTAATTCAGATTACTTGTTGCAACATTTCACGCCAAAATTATTAAAGTTAGGTTTGCTAGGGCCTGTTCCTCAGCTTTCAATTTTGACTGTTGCATACTTTAGCTGAACACTGACAAGAATTTTAAGATAAGAGTAAATAAAAAGATGTATGCTTTTGAATAGTTTATTACTTGTTGCTCGAACCGTTCAGCTTGCAAAATAGCAGGCTTTTAAGTAAGTTTAATATGGCTGTATCGTAAGTTTGTCTACATAATACAAACTATTTACCTACATTATTATCATAAACTTAACACAGTATGTAATGAAACTTCCTGGCAGATTAAAACTGTGTGCCCGACCGAGACTCGAACTCGGGACCTTTGCCCTTCGAGGGCAAGTGCCCTTGCCCGCGAAAGGCAAAGGTCCCGAGTTCGAGTTTCGGTCGGGCACACAGTTTTAACCTGCCAGGAAGCTTCATATCAGCGCACACTCCGCTTCAGAGTGAAAATCTCATTCTGGAAACAGTATTTAATATTTCCTTCGGTATCTTTTTTATGTTTCCTGATATTTTGTGCACTGTACTGTTTATCGTTATTTTTCATATGCCTCTGCATACTGTAAAACGTGTATGAATAAAATGTGTGTAACTACAAGACAAAGAAGTAAAAAATAAAAATTATACAAAATTAAAAAAATATAAAGCAAAATAATGAAAACAATAAAAAATGAAAAATACTAAAAATACAACAAAAAGCCTATTGTGCGCGTGTGACCTTGACGCGGTGGTGAGGGCTGTGTACTCTGAGGACACAGTAGGCTATTCTGGACAGGTTAAAACATACTAGGCAGCTAACCGTAGAGGAGCCAGACTAATGATACTCATCTACATCTACATCTACATACACACTCCACAATCCACCATACGGTGCGCGGCGGTGGGTACCTCGTACCACAACAATCATCTTCTCTCCATGTTCCACTCCAAAACAGAACGAGGGAGAAATGACTGCCTATAATGCCTCTGTACTAGCCCTAATCTCTCTTATCTTATCTTTGTGGTCTTTCCACGAAATGTAAGTTGGCGGCAGTAAAATTGTACTGCATTCAGCCTCAAATGCTGGTTCTCTAAATTTCCTCAGCGGCGATTCACGAAAAGAACTACTCCTTTCCTCTAGAGACTACCACCCGAGTTCCTGAAGCATTTCCGCAGCACTATCGTGATGATAAAACCTATCAGCAACAAATCTAGCAGTCCGCCTCTGAATTGCTTCTATGTCCCCCCTCAATCCGACCTGATAGGGATCCCAAACGCTCGAGCAGTACTCACGAGTAGGTCGTATTAGTGTTTTATAAGCGATCTCCTTACAGATGAACCACATCTCCCCAAAATTCTACCAATGAACAGAAGACGACTATACGTCTTCCCCACAACTGCCATTACATGCTTGTCCCACTTCATATTGCTCTGCAATGTTACGCCCAAATCTTTAATCGACGTGACTGTGTCGAGCGCTACACTACTAATGGAGTATTCAAACATTACCGGATTCTTTTGTTTATTCATCTGCATTAATTTACATTTATCTATATTTAGAGTTAGCTGGCATTCTTTACACCAGCCACAAATAGTCAACGACGACACCTTCCCGTAAACCACAGCATCATCAACAAACAGCCGGACATTGCTATCCAACCTATCCAAAAGATCATTTATGTAGATAGAAAATAACAGCGGACCTACCATACCTCTCTGGGGCACTCCAGATGATACCCTCACCTCCGATGAACACTCACCATCGAGGACAACGTACTGGGTTCTATTTCTTAGGAAGTCTTCCAGCCACTCACATACTTCTGAACCAATCCCATATGCTCGTACCTTAGTTAGGAGTCTGCAGTGGGACACCGAGTCAAACGCTTTCCGGAAGTCAAGGAATATGGGATCCGTCTGATACCCTTCATCCATGGTTCGCAAGATATCATGTGAAAAATGGGCGAGTTGCGTTTCGCAGGAGCGATGCTTTCTAAAGCCGTGCTGATGCATGAACAGCAACTTCTCTGTCTCAAGGAAATTCATTATATTCGAACTGAGAATATGTTTGAGAATCCTGCAACAAACCGATGTTAAGGATATTGGTCTGTAATTTTGATGATCCGTCTTTCTACACTTCTTATATACAGGCGTCACCTACGCTTTTTCCAGTCGCTCGGGACTTCACGTTGGGCAAGAAATTCGTTATAATTGCAAACTAAGTAAGGAGCCAATGCGGTAGAGTACTCTCTGTAAAATCGAACTGGAATCCCATCAGGACCTGGCGATTTATTTATTTTCAACCCATTCAGCTGCTTCACAACCCCATGGATGTCTATCACTATGTACTCCATACAGGAATCTGTACGAGACTCAAACGGCGGTATGTTTGTACGATCCTCCTGCGTAAAAGATTTTTGAAATGCTAAATTTAAAATTTCAGCTTTCGTTTTGCTGTTTTTTTTTAAGCAAACGGTTCGAAAGACAATAAAAAAGGCAATAACAAAAATCCGCATCGGTTGCCGAGTTACGACGGTCTAATGTCAAAATTATAGTAGAGCATAAGTTGGAAACCAGAATGAACAATGTTGCTGTTATAGCACAAAAAAGGCGGATGTGTCGTGGTCGGAGTTAGAGACGTACAAGAAATAAACTAGATTTTCAACTTATCTAGTAGTTTCAAAAGTAGTTCAATCAAAACATCTTGACATATTCGTGCTTTTTTACGCATTAAACCTAATTCCCCAGCACAGTGAGCTCAATTAGCTGCAAAGTGTTGCCACACCTGCATCTTGCAGTTTATGGCCTGAAGTCCCTGATAATGTTCCCAAAATCCAGAAGCTCAAAATGGCTCTGAGCACCATGGGACTTAACATCTGAGGTCATCAGTCCCCTAGAGCTTAGAACTACTTAAACCTAAATAACCTAAGGACATCACACACATCCATGCCCGAGGCAGGATTCGAACCTGCCATGGTAGAAGTCGCGCGGTTCCGGACTGAAGCGCCTAGAACCGCTCGGCTACCGCGGCCGCCAAATCCAGAAGCCACCCTAAACGGTTTATTATATCAGATGATTGAAGAGCATATCAGTAATAATTAAAAACATTTTCCTGGGGTTGGATTTGTTTCTGGGGGATGTTAGACCAATTTCTTAATTTCTGAGAGGAGGGGGAGGGGGGGGGGGGGGGGGGTCAGGGGACCATTTCTCTCCCAAACACACCTTTTTCTACATATATGACGAGAGGTGTAAAACGAAACAGATACAAATTTATTTACTTCTAGAAAGTGGGATGCAAGTTCAGTAGGGAGTATCCGAGAGTGGTGGTGCATCTATAATATGAAGTATCCCAGAGTGGGTATGTATGCATCCTGAACTTGACTGACACTTACGTCATACTGCACGACATAACAAATGACATACTGAATGACCAGATACCACGTGTCATGTTATACGACATGAGATATTGTATCATGTTACTTTACGAGACACGATGCATTATATTACAAGACCTGGGTACTAGCACTAACAAGCAAAAAAAGCTCGAATATGTCAAGATGTTTTGATAATAGCGTCCTTAAAGATGCCACATAAGTTGAAAAGCTAGTTCCCATCTCCGCACAAGATACATTCGCCAATTTGTGCTATGATAGGAGCATTTTCCATTCTGGAACGACATATAAGATTATTTTTAAATTTATTTATCATACAGTTAGCATATGCGGTTGTGTTCCATAATAGTGTCTTATGTAATCATTTGTTCCTGTCTATATTTCTTACAATGACAATTAATGAAATTCATAAAAACAGCTATTAACAATGATATTAAGCAGGAGCGTTGGGTGACTGTGTGACAGGCAGTCACAGTGGTCAATATTAACTTTAAAAAATGTCGAACTGTCACATAAACTACACGTGACAATGTGATCAGGCCATCAAAATTATGTAGCTGTAATGTCCGAGTATAAATGACATTTCTCTGTGAAAGGGAGGCGAAAGTTTAAAGTCCGACCTACGTCGAGGTCCAGAAGCGGCACCTTAGCTTAGCTGGAAAAATATGCAGAATGAAAGGGTCTTGGTATTCGTCTGACATGGTGGGTAGCCACAGAGATGCTACAGCAAGATGTCTGGACGAGAATCTGAACAGGCTCTTCTCAGTATGACTTCAGTGCCGTAAGCGTAAGCACATCAGCCAATTTCTTCATAATTTAAATCCGCCAAGGTCTGTGGTGACCTTGACACGGGAGCCTCCCTCAGTAGCTCGGCCGCTTACGCCGTGCGTCATCTTATTTTCTGCGGGGTTGGGGGTGACAGGTCATCCCTCAGGCGGCGCGTCATTACCCCTGGAGGAGGTGCAGCGTGTCCGCCGCAGATAATGCTGGCGGCAGTTTATCACACACACGCAACTCACAGCACCTCATCCTTAACTTGGAGACCCAAAATGTAGCGCGAGTATAATATTATTTATCTGAAGTTGCTACGATACATTCTAACTTGGAAGAAACACAATTATCGATCAAAAACTTCCATGCATCACCAACTGAGCACAAATCAGGTTCGACGCTCTCTACTGTAGGGATTAGTCTCAAGTGTTTTTCAAGGTTGCCTAGGGCCGGACATTTCTGTAGTCATAAATCGACTTATGGTTCAAATGGCTCTGAGCACTATGCGACTTAACTTCTGAGGTCATCAGTCGCCTAGGACTTAGAACTAATTAAACCTAACTAACCTAAGGTCGTCACCCACATCCATCCCCGAGGCAGGATTCGAACCTGCGACCGTAGCGGTCGCTCGGTTCCAGACTGTAGCGCCTAGAACTGCACGACCACTCCGGTCGGCAATCGACTTAATACTTTAAAAAAAACATGTTATCTGGTTGCCTACGTAACTGAGTGCCGGATGTGGAAATTTACAAAGTAAACGACGTGCAATTCTGTCACTGCCTTTTAGACCCTAGCGTCACATTCCATAAGGCAGTAAAATCTTATTTTTAGCGCAGTGGTGCGGTTGCTTTGGTATCTTCTCAGCGCACTAATAGCTACTATTTTCTTTTATCCACATTTTTCGTGAAAAATTGATCAACAAGTATACATACCCAGGTGCGACAGTACTCTTATGATACAAGATTGTTTCGGGGCTATTCGTGTTGTAGTCGGTCTGTGATTCTAGTGCGTGCACTAACGGAGGAAGCCGAATATTTGTATGAAACGAGAAACGTAGTTTATGTATTAACTGATGACAATCAATTAATAAACTATTATTTTTGTTTGCCTTAATCCATCATTCACATTACGAAAACTTCGACTGTATTTTCATGTGCCTTTTAATAACTTATCAATCAGCCTTAGTAAAAGTTACTATCATCTGTTACTAAGGGATCATGTTGTTATCCTTATGGAGTACCAACTGTGTTTCATAACCGAAATAAGGAAGTAGAACAAACAAGAGAATATACTCTGGGGTGACAAAAGTCATGGGATAGCGATATACATAGTATACAGGTGGCGGTAGTACACAAAAAAGGGACAACGCATTGGCGCAGCTGTCATTTGTACTCAGGAGATCCATGTGAAAAGGTTCCCGCCTTGATTAAGATCGTACGATGGGAATTAACAGACTTTGAACAGTGGAATGGTTTTTGGAGCTAGACGTATACGGCATTCTATGTAGGAAATCGTTAAGGAGTTCGATATTGCGAGACCCACAATAATGTGCCGACAGTGTCAGATTTCAGGCATTACTCTCTCCATGTACAAAGCAATGGCCGACGGCTTTCACTTAACGACCGACAGCAGTGGCGTTTGCGTAGAGCTGTCAGTGCTAACAGACAAGTAACACTGCGTGAAATGACCGCAGAAATCAATGTGGGAAGTACGACGAAGGTGCTGTGATGCGAATACATAGAAAGATAGGTCCCTTATCATTTAGCTACAAAATAGCAGGTCAGCAACTGGAAGCAGTTAATTCCATAAATTATCTGGGAGTACGCATTAGGAGTGATTTAAAATGGAATGATCATATAAAGTTGATCGTCGGTAAAGCAGATGCCAGACTGAGATTCATTGGAAGAATCCTAAGGAAATGCAATCCGACAACAAAGGAAGTAGGTTACAGTACGCTTGTTCGCCCAATGCTTGAATACTGCTCAGCAGTGTGGGATCCGCACCAGGTAGGGTTGATAGAAGAGATAGAGAAGATCCAACGGAGAGCAGCGCGCTTCGTTACAGGATCATTTAGTAATTGCGAAAGCGTTACGGAGATGATAGATAAACTCCAGTGGAAGACTCTACAGGAGAGACGCTCAGTAGCTCGGTACGGGCTTTTGTTAAAGTTTCGAGAACATACCTTCACCGAAGAGTCAAGCAGTATATTGCTCCCTCCTACGTATATCTCGCGAAGAGACGATGAGGATAAAATCAGAGAGATTAGAGCCCACACAGAAGCATACCGACAATCCTTCTTTCCACGTACAATACGAGACTGGAATAGAAGGGAGAACCGATAGAGGTACTCAGGGTACCCTCCGCCACACACCGTCAGGTGGCTTGCGGAGTACGGATGTAGATGTAGATGTAGATGTAGATGTATCTTTTAGGACAGTCCGGCGAAATGTGCCGCTAATGGGCTATGGCAGAAGACGACCGACGCGGCCTTTGCTAAATGCACGACATCACCTGCAGCGCCTCTCTTGGGTTTTATGACCATATCGATTAGATCTAAGACGACTGGAGAACTGTGGACTGATCAGATGAGTTCCGATTTCAGTTGTTGAGAGATGATGGTAGAGTTCGAGTGTGGCACACAAACCACAAAGTAGTGGACCCAAGTTGTCAACAAGGCACTGTGCAAGCTCCATAATGATGTAAGCAGTATTTACATTGAACATTATTATATTCGGCTACTTGGAGACCATCAGCAGCCATTCACGAATTTCATGATCCCAAACGACGTTTTTTTTTTTTTTTTTTTTTTTTGGATGACAATGTGCCATGTTACCAATCACGAACAATTGTGGCCTGATGACACGCAGCATCCTTATTTGGGTACATCAAATCCTTGAATGGCTGGAAATGGTCTCCAGGTAGCCGAACATAACCTATTCCAGTCAATCATCGGTTCAGTTGGACCAGAGAACCCAGTCCATTCCCAGTAAACACATTCCACGCCATTATGGAGCAGTGCCTTGTAAGGTGTCAGGCAAATCCAACACCTTCCATTAAAACCCTGACATGATAAGCATATCCAGTGGTATGTCACATAGCTCCGAATAAATCGTGACATTAAATTAACCAAAGTAATACGAGTAACGAGTGAGCAAATGAGATACCACAGACTAACACAAGAATGCCTAAATGCATGTCATACCTTCTCACCGTGAGACAGACGCAGTTCCGAGGAGAAACGAGAACAGAAGCCGAGAGCAGAACCGTGTTAAGCTAGAAGGCCCTATGATAAGGGACGGACACCCACATCGACCGCTGACCGCCAGGACCACCCTCCAGCTCATGTTCAAAGAGAGAGCCCTCTAGAAGAACAGTATAGATCTTACGATAACGCTAAAAGGACCACACTAGCTGCAGGATTTAGCGTGAGACTTTTTAGCGTCTCTGCTACGTTGCAAACTTTAAAAACATTGCCCCGCCACGAAAAGTATAACGTTTCTCATTGGATAGAAAGAATTTTTGTAGGCGGAGCTTAAGGTTAACATTGAGACCCTGATTATTTTTAAACCAACTTCGGTAAATGGTACTAAGGGGAAGTTAGGAGAAGTTAGTTAGTTCCGAGACGAGGAGCTGGATGGCTGCTGCGCCGGCCGCCGCCCCCTGACGAACACCAACAAGGTAATGAACGCACGCGATGCCGCATAACAGCGCATAAAGCTTCACTCAGAACTGCAGAAGTCTCATCTGTTACACCCCCTTTTTGCGTAATACTAGTGTCTATCGTCAATTAAAGCTCATGGTGTTCACATTTGCCACTTGAAGTGAAATCTGAAACGCGATGATTTTTCTGTTATATAGGTATTGAGAAGCCACATCAGCCACTGTAATTTACGACAAGTTAGATAAGTAACTTAATTTAAACCTTGATTATAGATGTGATATGGCATAAGTCAACCTTCGATCCATTGTAGAACTTGGAAACCCACTCATGGAATATTCGTTCACATTTTTGTTGAACGCAGTTGGTTTTTACCATCCTGTATTAAAACATTTCCTTTTATCAATAGTGCAATTTATAAGCGATGTATTGTGAGTAGAATAAAATTTCCAATGGTAAACTTAACTGCTTTTTCGACGTTATTTTACCAGCTAACTAAAAATTGGAAAGCCTTTCCACTAAATTTAGTTAGTATTAAGATTCAGATTTTTACTTCAAGTGGCAAATGTGAACACCATGAGCTTTAATTGACGATCGTCACTAGTATTATGCGAAAAGGGGTTGTAACAGATGAGACTCCTGCAGTTCTGAGTGAAGCTTTATGCGCTGTTATGCGGCATCGCGTGCATTCATTACCTTGCTGGTATTCGTCAGGGGGCTTCGCGCAGCACAGCTCCGCTCACCTCGAAGTTTCCGAAGTAACCCTTTCTCCTAACTTCTCCTAACTACCATTTACCGAAGTTGGTTTAAAAAAAACTATCTGGCTGTGTTTTCATCTGACCAATCAGGGTCTCAATGTTAACCTTAAGCTCCGCCTACAAAATACTTTCTATCCAATGAGAAACGTTATACTTTTCGTGGTGGGGCAATGTTTTTAAAGTTTGCAACGTAGCAGAGACGCTAAAAAGTCTCACGCTAAATCCTGCAGCTAGTGTGGTCCTTTTAGCGTTATTGTAAGATCTATACTGTTCTTCTGGAGGGCTCTCTCTTTGAACATGAGCTGGAGGGTGGTCCTGGCGGTCAGCCAGCGATGTGGATGTCCTCCCCTTATCGTAGGGCCTTCTAGCTTAACATGGTTCTGCTCTCGGCTTCTGTTCTCGTTTCTCCCCTCGGAACTGCGTCTGTCTCACGGTGGGAAAGTATGACATGCATTTAGGCATTCTTGTGTTAGTCTGTGGTATCTCATTTACTCACTCGTTACTCGTATTACTTTGGTTAATTTAATGTCACGATTTATTCGGAGCTGTGTGAAATACTATTGGATGTGCTTATCATGTCATGGTTTTCATGGAAGGTGTTGGATTTGCCTAACACCTTACAGCCTTGTTAACAGCTTAGTCCTATAGCTTCATGGGGTCTGCACCATACTCGACCCCTAAGATCAGTTCCTACTGTTTCTTGTTCGGGATTGGTTTGAGCATTCTGGATAATTCGAGCGAATGAGAGGCCCTGTTGGCCGAGCGGTTCTGGGCGCTTCAGTCCGGAACCGCGCGAATGCTACGGTCGCAGGTTCGAGTCCAGCCCTGGGCATGGATGTGTGTGTAGTCCTTAGATTAGTTAGGTGTAAGTAGTTCTAAGTTCTAGGAGACTGATGAGCTCTTATGTTAAGTTCCATAGTGCTCATAGCCATTTGAACCATTTTCGAGCGAATTATTTGGCCACCCAAATTGCCTGACATGAATGTCGTCAACATTTATTGGGCACAAAATCGCAATTATGGACGGCTATAGATGCAGTATGGTACAATATTTCAACAGGGGACTACCACTGACATACTGAGTCCAAGGCACGTCGAGTTTCTGAACTACGCCGTGCAAAAGGAGGTCCGAGACGAGCTTAGGAGGTATTCCTCGGTTTTTATCACCTCACTGTACGTGCAGGATTGTTCGCAAGTATCTCTATTGTTCCAGAAGATGGCTGCACAAGAACTACGAGACATACAGGAAAATGACACATATCTGCAGACAGAGAATCTCTCAAAGTTTCGATTCATTTCGTAGTTGGAAATTGAACTACTAGGAGGCAGGCTGGACAGAAAATATAGACAAGCCATCCACTCCGTCTTGACGCATCATATCAGTTCGATCCTGTAGACGGCAACCTAATGAACAGAGTTTCAAAGAGGCTGTTGTTATTGAGTCTTTTCAGGCAGGAGCAGCTACGACAGCAGTTAACTGCTAACACATACTGGCCGGCCGCTGTAGGAGAACGGTTCTAGGCGCTTCAGTCCGGAACCGCGCTGCTGCAACGGTCGCAGGTTCGAATCCTGCCTCAGGCATGGATGTGTGTGATGCCCTTATATTAGTTAGCTTTAAGTAGTTCTCAGTCTAGGGTACTGATGACTTCAGATGTTGAGTCTCATAGTACTTAGTCATTTGAACCATTTGAACACATATTGTTCCGCACGTATTGACGCTTGTAGTACCATCTGAGCACATGTAATGTGAGTTAAAACTTGGATAGATGCTCTGATCACTGAGAAGTGCCTACTTTATGTACTTTTACATCCACATTTACATGATTACTGTGCAAATTCACAATTAAATGCCTGGCAGAGAGTTCATCCAACCACCTCCAAACTTTTTATCTATCGTTCCACTCCCTTTCGTGCGATCTGTGATTTCTATTGTTTTATTTTACATGGATACTTTGAAAATCACATTTTAATGTCTGGCAGAGGATTCATCGAACCACCTCCACAATTCTCTATTATTCAAATCTCGTATACTGCGCGGAAAGAACGAACATCTATATCTTTCCGTACGAGCTCTGATGTCCCTTATTTTGCCATGGTGATCGTTTCTCTCTATGTAGGTCAGCGTCAACAAAATATGAGTATTTTCGCATTCGGAGGAGAAAGTTGGTGATTGGAATTTCGTAAGAAGATTGCTCCGCAACGAAAAACGCCTTTGTTTTAATGGTGTCCATCCCAAATCCTGTATTATTTCAGTGGCATTCTCTCCCATATTTCGCGATAGTACAAAACTTGCTACCCTACTTTGAACTTTCTCGATGTACTCTGTCAATACTGTGTGGTAAGGATCACACAGCGCACAGCAGCATTCTAAAAGAGAACGGACAGGCGTAGTGTATGCAGTCTACTTAGCAATCTGTTTCATTCATTATGGGTATATTTCTCCCTACGTAGGTAGGCACGAACAAAATATTTTCGAAGTCTTAGGAAAAAATTGGTGATTGAAATTTCCGCAGCGAAAATCGTCTTTGTTTTAATGACTGCCATCCCAGTTCGTGTATCACATCCTTGCAGCAATTTCGCGATAATACAAAACGAGCTGCCCTTCTTTGAACTGTTTCATGTCCTCCGTCATCCCTATATGATGCGGGTCCCACACCTCAGTACTCCAGAACAGGGCGAACAAGCGTAGTGTAAGCAGTCTCTGTAGTAGACCAGTTACATTTTCTAAGCGTTCTGCAAATAAATCCTGTCTTTCGAATCTAATTTTTATCGTTTACAGTCGCAGAATTACGAAACCGACTTTGTTTCTTTCTGGTAGAACTATATACTACCGCTGTGGCACTTGTAAGAAGCTTCTAAGGGAACTTCAACGACATAACGTGTATGGGACTTGAACAAATAGTATCAATATATGAGCGCAGCAAACTACTATCCCGCCGTCAGGGGAAGAGGTCCCACAAAAATCTGCTCTATAATACCAGATGTAAGCAAACACGTAACTCAGGTATGGTTTGTTTACCTGTGCTCATTGAGCCCATCAATCTGTGTTCTGCTGTTGTTGCTCGTAAAGCTATTGAGACACCCACAATTTATGAGGCACTCGAAAAAGTGCATATCGTTTATTGCGAATGTAGCCAAACTATTAGAGCAGCGGCGCGGTTTTCCACTGAAGAGTGTCCAGTTCGTGACAAGCATTCAGGATCTGTCTTTGCAAACATTGCACAAAAAGTTCTGAAAACTGGAAGTATGGAGAATAAAATAAATCAGGGAAAAAGCAGCTGTTGAAAGAAATTAAACTAAAATTTTAGTAGCAGTAACAAACAATGCAAGTGTCACTAAGAGGCATCTCAGAAGTACGAGAGGGATTAACCAAATGAGTGTTTCCAAATACTACAATCCATTGCATTTCGTCCTCTTCACATTTCACTGCATCTACAGTTACTTGCAAAATTGGTTACAGTTCTCCGAATGTTATCTACGAAAACTGCAAAGTGATGTGGCATATCTATGCACATTTTTGTTTAAGTAACAAGCATCGTTTAGAAACGACTGACAAGTCAATCTTCGTACCTTGCACTAATCGTCAGTTGAAAATCCAGTCCGAATCAAAGAAGTGGGTGAAAACAAAGCTCTCGTACTATCAACGACTAGTGCGTGTTTTTCAAGAGCCTCATCACTGGTCCCTCTTTTATTGATGGGAATCTAAATTCAATCAAGTGTCTCGAGGTCGTAAGATATGCTGCTGCCGCAGTTACTGGAAGACATCCCACTGGATATAAGGCACCAACATGATGGATGGCCCTCCTACTCCACCTATGTAACGACAAACCTTCTTAAGAGAACTTTTGCAGAGCACTGGAACAGACGTTCTGGAAGCGCAAACTGGTCTGTACTCTCACCAAACATAACACTTCTATACTTTTATCTTTGGCGAAAATTAAACCAAGAGGTCTATTAGGAAACACCCACGGCTCTCTAAGGCATGAAAGCCTTATAACATGGGCCTGTGCTGCCGACAACTCCAGATGAAATTCAACGTGCAGTATTGTCTCTCAAGAAGCAGTTTATAGTGTGTAGCAATGGTCAAGAATTTGGGCATTTGGCAAGAGAGCAGTGAAAATAAACACGAGAACCACACTTGAGTTACGTGTTTGGTTACATCTGGTGTAATAGCACAGACGTATACGGTACCTATTCTCCTGACGGTGATTCATTGGTTTGCTGCGCTGTTATATTGATGATATTTAATCACTTACCATACATGTTGTATTGCTGAGGTTCTCTTATAAGCTTCTTTCAAACGCCACAGAGGAAGCATATAGTTCTGTTAGAAAAAAAGCAAAGTCGGTGTTTCAATTCGACGAGTATAAACGATATAAATTACATGTGATCGTCAGGAAATTCGTCGGATTGTCCGCTATAGCTTGGTGAAAACTGCACCTCGATATATTTATTCGTTCTGGATATTTTTGAGATGATCTGTCTTAATTGCCTCACTGTAAAGCATATTTTATATACAGTGTCCCAGGAAGAATAGTCATTATTCACGGTCAAGACAAGAACGATTATTCGAAGCAAAAGAGTCTAGTAAACATGGACTCCAAAATGCATACATTAAGAGCTACGAGTACTTTTTCATCTACGCTACTGTAAAACACATCTCTTCCACTCACGAAGTGTTCATAGCTCTTAAGTTATGCATTTTAGAGCCATGTTTCCTAGACTTTCTTCTTTTTTTGGTCCGTACTACCTCTCCCAAAATATGGAAAGCAAAGGGCTTGTAGCAGAAGTGATTTGTTCCACAGTACCGAAGATGAAGTGCTCATAGCTCGAAAAAAGATATTCCTATCAGACGGAACGAGACCAAAGCTGAACGGCGAATAGGAAATACCCACAAGGGCATACTTAAAATGAGTATTATAGTGGCTGAAAACCTCACGTATCAAGTACCACAGTTAAAGCTCTTTTTGGCCTGAAGAGCTGTCCCACACACAGGAAATGGGCGAAAATCTGACACTAGAGCCCTGGTCAACGTTCTGATAGAAGTGGCTGTGCATCTTCCTTTCCCGACCATTTACGAAGTAGCGTGTACATGATACAAGTAATTAAAATTACAATAAAAATATAGTACTACAATTACTTAAATATTTTACGTAGATATATCTGTTTCCTGTGTGAAGCACAAAGCTGTTTTACGTGTAACTATGGTCTCTCGATACTTTAGGAATCAGTGGAGTGAAAATATTCCTGTTAAAAGCTTTCACATTTTATTTCCGTTCTTAGCATTATGGAAGTTATTGTCTTTTATGCCTATCAGGTCCACTCCAAGCCAAAATTCGAGTAATCTCGGTTTGTAGGATTCCTTTTGAAACTACAGAATGAGTAGAAAAACTATCGGGCTTCTTTAATGTAATTTGGAAAAAATGCAAATTTCGTTTTGCATATATATTTGACTCGGTGAAGGTGACCAAAATTTTTGCCCACGATAGCTTCAGTTATTATGATGCTGAAGGCCGCTTTCACTAATTATTCGAAAACAGAATACAGAACCTGACTCAAGATATCTAAATAAAAATAACGATTTTACGTAGTTCTGTCACATTTATACTTTTACAAAAGAAACAATTTAAGCACGTTATGACGTATTCTGCGTCATGTCGCTGGTTACCTTACATTTCATTGCTCTGGTACTTTATTATTTTCGTTATCTTACCTCTTTATTATTTACAATTTATTACTCGTGACGAAGGAACCTGAATAAAAATACTAAAGATAATTCTAGAAAAGAGATGCCAGAATGACTGCAATAAGAGGTAGTGCAGTGTACTGTTATCGATGAAAGTGAGGCAGAGGGTGAAACCCGGTGCCAGCGTATTTTCAGCTCGGTCTAATGGTATCAACGGGTCGCTACATTCAAAGTCCTCATTTGGTGAATGGATCACCATTAACCGTCCCAGATGCCGTCACTCGACGATTTTTAATTTTGTAAGGCCTGATCACGAACTTGACACTCACCTTTCGTTCCTTTGGTGATGAAACAATGGACGTGAGAATTTCTTCCGCCGCCAGCATTCGAACCAGATACCTCATTCAACCAACGCTGCACAACAGTGCGTTAATGACATTGACTGTGAAGGTGAATTTGCACCAGAAACTTCAGGAGCTTCGAGCGCAGAAGATCGTTTGCGAAAGCTGCCATCATTCGGCTGTTGTGATCGAAAATATGTGTTAGCCATCTTCGGCTCGCTTGCTATGTTTTTCAGAAATTTTCTGTCCTACACAGACGGGTATTGTACTGGGATACGAATACTAGCTGATAAATGCTTCTATCTGAGCACGAAAAGGCGAATATTCTCCTGTTTAAAAGATTTACTGAACAGTGGGGTGCAGGCTGCCGTGGCCGAGCGGTTCTAGGCGCTTCAGTCCGGAGCCGCGCGACCGCTATAGTCAAAGGTTCGAATCCTGCCTCGGGCATGGATGTGTGTGATGTCCTTAGGTTAGTTAGGTTTAAGTAGTTCTAAGTTCTAGAAGACTGATGACCTCAGATGTCAAGTCCCATAGTGCTCAGAGCCATTTGAACCATTTGAACAGTGCGGTGCGAGTCGCGTCGCTCTACAGGGCAAGGTAGAAAAGGGCTGCTCGTGCCCCACTTTTTGGTGAGAGTGTTTTAAACAGTAGCATATTCATATTTTTTCCGCTGGTTTCTTTCTTTTCCCTGTATCAGCGCCCGCATCTCGTGGTCGTACGGTAGCGTTCTCGCTTCCCATGCCCGGGTTCCCGGGTTCGATTCCCGGCGGGGTCAGGGATTTTCTCTGCCTCGTGATGGCTGAGTGTTGTGTGATGTCCTTACGTTAGTTAGGTTTAAGTAGTTCTAAGTTCTAGGGGACTGATGACCTAAGATGTTAAGTCCCATAGTGCTCAGAGACATTTGAACCATTTGAATCCCGTATTAGCAGGGCATGTCACTCATATGAAAATAAAACTTCATGGCTCATTTAAGTTTTGATAGTTTACGTATGAGAAATTGAAATTACATGACTAATTTTGCACCTAAGACCGTATTTTACGTGCACAAAAATTTTGTTTGTGCTTCATTACTGCAACAAGGGGTACCCAGAACCCTTCTGATGACAAATAACGGGTTTTGCAGCATATTTCTCCATGCTACGACGCTTTATACAGTACGTCTTCGCAGGATTTTTGGTGAACAAGTAGGGTGACTTTGAACATTTGCATCTCGAAACGGATAAATATATCAAGAAAATTTTCAAGTTTCTTCGAGATCGGTATCTTAAGAACATATCGTAAAATTTTCAGCCATATGATGTGCAGAGGCATCTTAGATTCCGCGCTTCGGTTTGGAGGATTTTCTAAGACCTGCCTATGACCTAATGGCACCTCTGTAGGAACATTAAGGCATGTCGTAGACCTCATTAAATGAAAAAAAAAATCGGTTGTCTCCGTTTGTCAAGCAGATGGAAGTCATAGAGAGCCCTGTACTGTAGGACACTGACACCAATATGATCCTTTTGTTGGGTGTACAATCGGTCTCTAGTCCAAAGAATATCCAAAGCACCCGGACCTACATCTACATTTATACTCCGAAAGCCACCCAACGGTGTGTGGCGGAGGGCACTTTACGTGCCACTGTCATTAACACCCTTTCCTGTTCCAGTCGTGTATGGTTCGCGGGAAGAACGACTGCCGGAAAGCTTCCGTGCGCGCTCTAATCTCTCTTATTTTACATTCGTAATCTCCTCGGGAGGTATAAGTAGGGGGAAGCAATATATTCGATACCTCATCCAGAAACTCACTCTCAATCAAGACTGTGAAGGCTAGTAAGCAGCCTATTGCAGCCATCGCATTATTAAATGTATGATAAGAGAATTGGATTAAGCATATGAAGCATATGATACGTAGGGACGACCCTCGTACCTGTTATTTCATACCGTTAGACTAACATAGCTTTATCGCAGTTTTTTTATACATTTGTTCCCGATACCACATTAAGCAGACAACGACTCTATATTCGAGCTTACATGGCAGACACTCTATCCATCTGAGCCACCGAGGACAGCGCGACTGCAGGGATTTGTCTCTGGCACGCCTCCCGCGAAACCCAGATTCTCAACGTATTGGCCCGCACTACGTTCCTAGTGCCCCCGCACATTATACTCATTACTCGCGGCGCGTTGCCGATTCCCGTAAGAGTTCGGGCACTGTTTGTGCATTCGCACAGAAGAAGAAGATGGTCAAGTGGTCGATGAGTCTTAACTATATATTTACTAAGATGGCACCTGTTCTTTCGGACATGTCTTAGTAAACATTTGTCTATGTTAAGGGTCAGTTGCCACTCCCTGCACGAAGTGCCTATCCGCTGCAGATCTTCCTGGGCATTTCGCTGCAACTTCTCTGTATACTACAGCATCATCCGCGAAAAGCCACATGGAACTTCCGACACTAGCTACTAGGTCATTTATATATATTGTGAAAAGCAATGGTCCCATAACACTCCCCTGTGGCACGCCAGAGGCTACTTTAACGTCTGTAGACGTCTCTCCATTGAGAACAACACGCTGTGGTCTGTTTGCTAAAAACTCTTCAATCCAGCCACACAGCTGGTTTGATATTCCGTAGGCTCTTACTTGAACTGTATCGAACGCCTTACGGAAGGCAAGGAAAATGGCATCTACCTGGTAGCCTGTATCTAATATTTTCTGGGTCTCATGAACAACCTACAAGACTAATAGAACCCCGGAGATGAGTTCCAGAAGAATCCCGTTTCTATGCATGGCGTTTTGGGACACATCAGCTGGCGAGAAAGCCCAAGAGGGTAGATCTGCAGTTTTCGAACGGTGGAGGCGGTTAGCTTAGAAAGTGCGATGCGGAGCAGAATGTGGTCCGATCTCCCCTCGCAAAATCCTGTGCCAGTGTGCCAACGGTGGCACACTTGGCAGGCCATTGGCGATGCGCATCACAAAGTGCGGCGGGCGTGTTGGCGCCACAGGCGCGGCGCAGAGCGGCGTGTAGCAACAGCTGCGACCCCGCAGCCTGCGCGCCGAATTCTCAATCACCTGCGAACGGTGCGTTCGCAGAAACGAGACTGCCATGGAGCCTCCTCGCCTCAAAGGAGCCCAGTCTCCTCGACGACACACTGCATCCCACAGTTTTTTCCCTTCTTTTCTCCCTTCATGAATTAAGTGGTTTCATCTGTTTTGATCAACAAAGTCAAGTCATCTTTTGCGTGTTCTTCCCCCCCTTCTTAGTCCTCTAGGTTTGTGTTCAAGAAGTTCTTCTGGATGTCTAATTTTTACATTCCGGCTACATGTTCCCATAATCTGTTCCTGTCTGTCCATTGAATCAACTTTTAATTCATTTCTGATGGCTGCATTTCTGGTACTGCCTTCCGTAGTTGACCCTTTGCGGAGAAATCTCGTTCCTGCAGCTTGTTTCCTGTGTAGGAACCCCGCGTTTCAGATACTTAGAGCATCGCAGGAAGTTTCATGACTATAGAACTTCATCTGTGTCTCTTTCGTAGCCTTTTTAGCGGATTTCTAATTGTTCCGCAAATTGCGTTAAATTTTAGGATGTCGTTATCAATCGTATTGGCAAAATTTCGTCTTACATAAGAGACGGAGCACTGAAACTGGGTTAAATGTTACAGAATTACATTATTTATTATAATTTTAGATCTTAGAATGTCATGATATTTTCGTAAATAGGCGACCCCAAGACCGCTTATGAAAGAAGGAGGGATAGGAGAAAAACATCGTTAAAAACTCGATCTATCTGATCCGGGTCATGGTACTTTGTTAACTGTCCGTTGCCCGGTTTACGGTGAAGACTATCACGAACTTGGGTCCACGCACTGAACGGAGACAGCAACGCTCTCTGTTGAGAAGTTGGATTGGAAGATTTTAAATGGCTGCCCCTTCATCTCCCTTACACTGCACAGTGCTCGTAATGCGACCAGCGGTCGCCTAAATTATTGACAACTCAACAGAGAATCTTTCTCGTAGATTCAAGTTTTACGTCGGACCGAGACACGAGCACGGAACCATATCACTGTCGTTCAAGGGCGATGTTCTTACCGACTGTACACACAGGCATGAAGGCAAATTTCCGGGTTCATTTCTTTAATGTCACTACCGCCATTAGACTGTTTTGTATTTGCACTGTTACATTCACACGATCATTATTTCGGCTTTAAAGTGTCATTATCAAGTGTTTTAATGTTACACATTGCCTAAGATGGCATACTGTCGTATTTAAAATACACTATTAGACACATTGTCTAAGGGTTAATATGTGTCTAATAGTGTATTTTAAATACGACAGGCCATCTTAGGTACTGTACAACATTAAAACACTTGATAAAGGTACTTTAAAGCCGAAATCATAATCGTGTGAATGTAACACTGGAAATAAAAAACAGTCTTATGGTGGTACTGACTTTAAAAAATATATATATTATGACTGTGACTCCACATTACGAAAAAATTATTCCGGGTTCATGCCTCGGTCTTACACACAGATTTAAGCTACCAGGAAATTTAAACACAGCGCTCACTCCGCTGTGGAGTGGGTGACCCATCCTGCGGTTGAAAAACGCTTCATGTGTGTCTGACGGAATAAAAATTCCGACCTTACCGTCAATCGAGCGTTGAAATGAATTCAGCTAGGACAAGTGAAAATTTGTGCCGGACCGGGACTCGAACCTGAAAATCCCGCTTCGGCAGTTCGATCACGCTTCCACACCTACCAAAATTCCCAAAACGTCGCGCACTACATGCTGAGCATCCCCTGTCCATCACCCTCTTCGCTCGCAGCCTTACGCTGGTCTCCGCGAGAGATCGAAGGAGTGCATCAACAATGAATGATGGTTAACTCCCGTCAAGCTGCATATACAAGTATTTATATGTATTGTCTTCTAGTCGCGTTTGTTTTCTTGCAATCAGCCGTTCAGGTTCTTACCGCTTAGTTAAACACCCCAGCTAGGATGTAACGAATTCGGTCTTGAATCCCAATGCTAGTCGATCATTTGTTTTTGGTAATGTCGCAAAGATCCGATTCTTAAAGCATCATCAAAAAAATGAAAGCGGAAAAAACTGGCAGCTAGGAGACCAAATAATTGTGTTACAATCTGCCATGAAGTAACATCCTGATGGAAAGAAGTTTCAAAGTTTTGCATAATATTTAAAGGCTCCAGCAACCCTGTATACCGACCCAGAGTAACTCTGTAAAGCATTGTTTAAGAACTACCATCAGCCGAAAATGTTTGACGATACAGCACACCAACCACTTGTGGAAAGGCTGCCCTTAATATGGATTTTCTTCTGTGGTTGGATAGAAGTTGCTGATAAACTTCTAATACTAGTCTCTTTTGTTATTTTTGTTGGGAAAAAGCTAGTAGCAACTGGTGATCTTTCAGTTCTTGCATAATGCACAGGTTTTTGGAGAATACATAGAAAAATAAATACATACACAAAAAACATAGAAAAATCTGTCGTGAAACGCTGATAACAGCTCTTCCGCATACGAAATAAACAAAGTCGCACTGTAAGACTGACATTCGTACAATATGAATATTTTTTAGAGTACGTGTACTACTCTGAGGTTCTCTGCACACGCCCCAAACTATAACTGTTTTTGGAAAACATATTCAAGGCAAAATCACTCCGTGACTCCATGATTACCGAGTGGGCACATTATGAGAAGCTTGCGATCCTTGTTCTGCAGTATGGCCTACGTCAATTGGCTGCTACGAATTTCAGAAGTTCTCTTTATTTGTGACTTTGTACTTTGTTAGTAGCTCCAGAAGTGCTCTGTAACACAATGCAGTGCAAACTCTCTTCATTCATACCTGCCTTTTGTACTTGTTTAAGTACATTTTATGTAGGTAGGGCTGCCCCCCCCCCCGACTCGTAAATGTCTAGAAAACGCCATGACCACCTAGATAACTGCTGCTTGAACAAAAGTTTGTTTTAATTATCAGTTCCGATCACAGGTAGCATTATAACGTTTATAAAAGACATCATCCTAATGCACTTAATAATGGAACAGCAGGCACGTAATTAATCACCCCAAGAGCAGTTACGTTGCCCCGTCTATACTGACACTAGCCTAGACAGAATTTGGAGAGACAGAGAGTACACAAGTCCCTTCATGTACTCCATGTCCACCTGACGCTACTCATTGACAGTTAAATCCTGTTCTAACACAGGATGGGGAAGGTGATTACGACGTTTCACTCGCTATTGTAAATATACAGTCCAGTCACATTGGTGTGGTCACCTACCACAAGCTTGAATAAACACCTTTTGCAGCACAATATGTCTTTCTGGAAGGTAACGACGGGGATGTCGAGCCATGTCGACCTCAGTGGTGTGGCCAGCTGCTCCAGGTTTCTCAGTTGAGGATCCATGGCGCTTATCGAGGTGGTCCCACAGACTGTCGATTGGGTTTTAAATTCACGAAATTTGGTGGCGAGAGGAGTACGGTAAACTCATCATGGTACTCATTGAACCGCGCTCGTGCACTGCCAGCTGTTTGACGCAATTTCCTGCAAATAGATGCTATCGTGCCGAGGAAAAAACAAACTGCGTGTAGGGGTGGACGTGGTCCTCAAGGATAGATGCTCTATTCAAAAGGCCACCTGTCACCACTGGGTGGACGTCCAGTTGCGTTATTGATATACAAATCCCAGCCTTCGTTGCAGATCAACTACCAGTCAGCACTGGTGCATGAACCTAGCGCCTGTTGCGGAGGCCCATACGCAACAACCATCGCTGAATGGCCGCTGAGGAGACTCCTTTGGTAGCCCCATATTTCACCTGGGCAGTCAACTGTTCAGCAGTCGGACGTCTATTTGCCGCCGGACGCTGTGGCCGAGAGGTTCTAGGCGCTTCAGTCCGGAACCGCGCTGCTGCTACGGTCGCAGGTTCGGATCTTGCCTCGGGCATGGATGTGTGTGATGTCCTTAGGTTAGTTAGGTTTAAGTAGTTCTAAGTTCTAGAGGACTGATGACCTAAGAAGTTGAGTCCCATAGTGCTCAGAGCCATTTGAACCATTTTGAACAGCTTCAGTTACGGATAGGAAACGTCATTTTTCCCTCTAGTGTTGTACGTATGAACATGACTGTTCTTCGCGAATTGAGATGGATTATTTGTAACGAATTTCATTAGTGAATATATGTACTCTGATGGTGCAGTTAAAATACCTAACTTCTTGAAAAGATGCCTAGATGACGTCCTTGGGCGAATACTACTAATTATTCTCACTGCTCTCTTTTGTGCAATCAGTACTTTATGTCTAAGTGGTGAGTTACCCATGAAAACTATTCCATAAGACATTATTGAGTGGAAATATGCAAAGTACAGGGTGTTTCAAAAATGACCGGTGTATTTGAAACTGCAATACAAACTAAACGAGCAGCGATAGAAATACACCGTTTGTTGCAATATGCTTGGGACAACAGTACATTTTCAGGCAGACAAACTTTCGAAATTACAGTAGTAACAATTGTCAACAACAGATGGCGCTGCGGTGTGGGAAACTCTATAGTACGATATTTTCCACATATCCACCATGCGTAGCAATAATATGGCGTAGTCTCTGAATGAAATTACCCGAAACCTTTGACAACGTGTCTGTCGGAATGGCTTCACATGCAGATGAGATGTACTGCTTCAGCTGTTCAATTGTTTCTGAATTCTGGCGGTACACCTGGTCTTTCAAGTGTCCCCACAGAAAGAAGTCACAGGGGTTCATGTCTGGCGAATAGGGAGGCCAATCCACGCCGCCTCCAGTATGTTTCAGACAGCCCAAAGCAATCACACGATCATCGAAATATTCATTCAGGAAATTAAAGACATCGGCCGTGCGATGTGGCCGGGCACCATCTTGCATAAACCACGAGGTGTTCGCAGTGTCGTCTAAGGCAGTTTGTACCGCCACAAATTCACGAAAAATGTCCAGATAGCGTGAAGCAGTAATCGTTTCGGATCTGAAAAATGGGCCAATGATTCGTTTGGAAGAAATGGCGGCCCAGACCAGTACTTTTTGAGGATGCAGGGACGATGGGACTGCAACATGGGGCTTTTCGGTTCCCCATATGCGCCAGTTCTGTTTATTGACGAAGCCGTCCAGGTAAAATTAAGCTTCGTCAGTAAACCAAATGCTGCCCACATGCATATCGCCGTCATCAATCCTGTGCACTATATCGTTAGCGAATGTCTCTCGTGCAGCAATGGTAGCGGCGCTGAGGGGTTGCCGCGTTTGAATTTTGCATGGGTAGAGGTGTAAACTCTGGCGCATGAGACGATACGTGGACGTTGGCGTCATTTGGACCGCAGCTGCAACACGGCGAACGGAAACCCGAGGCCGCTGTTGGATCACATGCTGCCTTAGCTGCGCGTTGCCCTCTGTGGTTGCCGTACGCGGTCGCCCTACCTTTCCAGCACGTTCATCCGTCAGGTTCCCAGTCCGTTGAAATTTTTCAAACAGATCCATTATTGTATCGCTTTTCGGTCCTTTGGTTACATTAAACCTCCGTTGAAAACTTCGTCTTGTTGCAACAACACTGTGTTCTAGGCGGTGGAATTCCAACACCAGAAAAATCCTCTGTTCTAAGGAATAAACCATGTTGTCCACAGCACACTTGCACGTTGTGAACAGCACACGCTTACAGCAGAAAGACGACGTACAGAATGGCGCACCCACAGACTGCGTTGTCTTCTATATCTTTCACATCACCTGTAGCGCCATCTGTTGTTAAAAATTGTAACTACTGTAATTTCGAAAGTTTGTCCGCCTGAAAATGTATTGTTGTCCCAAGGATATTGCAGAAAACGGTGTATTTCTATCGCTGCTCGTTTAGTTTGAATTGCCGTTTCAAATATACCGGTCATTTTTGAAACACCCTGTACGTTAGGAGGCGGATCTGTTTATTACCAAGACTAGCGATTACACGATGAGCGAAAGAAGCTGAACTTAGTTGTTTGAGAACTCAATAATACGCTTCTTCCAGTTCAAGTTGTCATCGATGTGAACACCCAGATAAGTCTCATAGTGCTCAGAGCCATTTGAACCCCTGGGAGTTGTTGATTTATGGCCTCCAGGGAGTAATCCATCCTTCTGAGAAACTCCCATCCCTCCCCACCCCCTCCTCCTCACCCTCAAGTAGACGTTCTGATGAGAATGAGTGCACTGAAATCCGTAAAGTGACGACAGATTTTTGTGCAATCAAAATTTTATTGTAATTATTTAAGTATTAAACAGAATAATCGCAGACCCCTACCGAGAATTCATTTCTTACACTACCTTCTGTTCGTCCCGACGATTAATCCATATTAAGAGTGATAACTACACTCCTGTAAATGGAAAAAATAACACATTGACACCGGTGTGTCAGACCCACCATACTTGCTCCGGACACTGCGATAGGGCTGTACAAGCAATGATCACACGCACGGCACAGCGGACACACCAGCAACCGCGGTGTTGGCCGTCGAATGGCTCTAGCTGCGCAGCATTTGTGCACCGCCGCCGTCAGTGTCAGCCAGTTTGCCGTGGCATACGGAGCTCCATCGCAGTCTTTAACACTGGTAGCATGCCGCGACAGCGTGAACGTGAACCGTATGTGCAGTTGACGGACTTTGAGCGAAGGCGTATAGTGGGCATGCGGGAGGCCGGGTGGACGTACCGCCGAATTGCTCAACACGTGGGGCGTGAGGTCTCCACAGTACATCGATGTTGTCGCCAGTGGTCGGCGGAAGGTGCATGTGCCCGTCGACCTGGGACCGGATCGCAGCGACGCACGGATGCACGCCAAGACCGTAGGATCCTACGCAGTGCCGTAGGGGACCGCACCACCACTTCCCAGCAAATTAGGGACACTGTTGCTCCTGGGGTATCGGCGAGGACCATTCGCAACCGTCTCCATGAAGCTGGGCTACGGTCCCGCACACTGTTAGGCCGTCTTCCGCTCACGCCCCAACATCGTGCAGCCCGCCTCCAGTGGTGTCGCGACAGGCGTGAATGGAGGGACGAATAGAGACGTGTCGTCTTCAGCGATGAGAGTCGCTTCTGCCTTGGTGCCAATGATGGTCGTATGCGTGTTTGGCGCCGTGCAGGTGAGCGCCACAATCAGGACTGCATACGACCGAGCCACACAGGGCCAACACCCGGCATCATGGTGTGGGGAGCGATCTCCTACACCGGCCGTACACCTCTGGTGATCGTCGAGGGGACACTGAATAGTGCACGGTACATCCAAACCGTCATCGAACCCATCGTTCTACCATTCCTAGACCGGCAAGGGAACTTGCTGTTCCAACAGGACAATGCACGTCCGCATGTATCCAGTGCCACCCAACGTGCTCTAGAAGGTGTAAGTCAACTACCCTGGCCAGCAAGATCTCCGGATCTGTCCCCCATTGAGCACGTTTGGGACTGGATGAAGCGTCGTGTCACGCGGTCTGCACGTCCGGCACGAACGCTGGGCCAACTGAGGCGCCAGGTGGAAATGGCATGGCAAGCCGTTCCACAGGACTACATCGAGCATCTCTACGATCGTCTCCATGGGAGAATAGCAGCCTGCATTGCTGCGAAAGGTGGATATACACTGTACTAGTGCCGACATTGTGCATGCTCTGTTGCCTGTATCTATGTGCCTGTGGTTCTGTCAGTGTGATCATGTGATGTATCTGACCCCAGGAATGTGTCAATAAAGTTTCCCCTTCCTGGGACAATGAATTCACGGTGTTCTTATTTCAATTTCCAGGAGTGTATATTGGCGCAAACTCTGTAAGTTAAGAACAACATTTTTTTCCCCTGTATTTGAGCTGTGCACAGAGAATTGTAAGTTTCTAGCGCTTACGAAAGTGCGCGTGAAGACTTTGCGGTGTTAGTGGCACTGTGCTGCTGGCCCTCTGTGCCTGCTGCCCGGGGGAGCCTCTGGCAGCACTGACCCGCGCAGCAGCCGCCGTTGTGCGCCGGTGTCTGCTGTTGCGTCACGAGCAGCGCGCTCCGCATTACAATGCACAGCTGTGGCCGCGAGTATGGCTCTTGGGAGAGGACCGGGCACCGTGACTAATGCCGTAACTATGCTAATGCCCGCGGCACAGTCTTGCGCTCTGAGCATACGAGGGGCAGTTGTAAGGCTTTACCGCCACGGAAAATTAAAACACGTCATTATTTTTGTTTTTTTTTTGCAGGTTGAAGAACACCACGTCTTGAAAAACGTAACCAAACGACATTTTCAACAAATTTCTCTCTAATTTTGTTACCAAATTCTGAAATATAAAACCATGGGAAACGCAATCTGACTCGGCACAAAGTTCACAAGTGTAACAGTGTTTATATTTATTTTTTTAATTTTTTTATGCGTGTACACGCTGCCTGAACAAGTGATAAATAATATGTAATGAACATTCCCTTATAGGCTCGGTTCGTGCCGGGCAAATATGCTCCCCATCTTTTACCTTATTTGAAAAATTACTAAACTGTATGCTATGTGTGGACCTGAAAATTATCAAATTACTACCATAAGCCCTTACTCAAACTGTGAAAAATATTACGAAACGTGGAGCATGCATTGCAGAGTGAAAAACTGCTCTGCTTTCACAACATGCCACACAGGAAAAATGGGGTAGGTTCCATGAGGACACCTCATATTAGTATGAATGAACAAAGCCCTATGGACAACGGAAACTCCAATAAATATGGGTACGAAAATCTGAGAAGTCAATGTTCCAAAAAATTGTACAGAAACGTCAGTCCCACATCGACAATATACATCAGTACAAGTGATGCATAAGTTCATAAATGATATAATCAGTTGATGAAACCAATAGTGAAGCTATAAAGTTTTCCCCTTGTTTTGGTAATAGACAGATACAGAAATATTGACCGATTTATATTTACGGACGGAATAGTTATAATTGGATACAATCACCCATGTGAGCATGTGAATTCGAATGGTTCTAAAAATAATAACGAAATCCAGTTTCAGATACTCTAATATACATTACGAGAAGCTATTGTGAGTAAAATTTAATTCAAAATTTACTTGAAACACAAGAACTGCAGTGGAACGCGTTTTGTTACGCCCTACAGCAGACAGAAATATACCCAGTGGGACCATACAGCTTCCTGAAGCATAGAAACACCACCACCTTCCGCCAGAATGTCTAAACAGCAGCAAAGCAGGGTCCAGAAGCTAGTGTAAAAGCTTCCTCGTTGCGAGCATGTCGGTACAACTACATTTTGGCTCTTGCCGGTGAAAGTTGCTTAACCGACGGTGATATGATATGCCAGACAGAGCTGAGATAGCTGCCGCTGGCCTGGCGACTTGCTAGGCATGCGATACTTTACAAGCAAGTGACTCGCACCAGGCATACTTGTGCGTTTTATATGAAACTGTGAAACAGGACGGAGAGCAAGGAGCCGACGTGTTCCAAGGTAAATGTCTGCAGTCCTGGTACATTCTCTCACCACGGTGTTATGTCATAAAGCTACAGGAGCCATAAGAAAATGCTAATCGATCATTTGTTTTTGGTAATGTCCATCTCTACTTTTTTATCTTGCTCGTTAGCTGGCGTGCTATGATGCTATGTCGCGAGGATTTCATTACTTTCCAGGACATCAGATAACAACTGTAAACGAAATATAACTTTTTCTTCAGATGTTAGTTAAAAGCTGGCAGTTGTGGCCGAGCGGTTCTAGGCGCTTCAGTCTGGAACCGCACGACTGCTACGGTCGCAGGTCCGAATCTTGCCTCGGGCATGGATGTGTGTGACGTCCTTAGGTTAGTTAGGTTTAAGTAGTTCTAAGTTCTACGGGACTGACGACCTCAGATGTTAAGTCCAATAGTGCTCAGGCCCATTTGAACCACTTGATAGTTAAAACCGTGTGACTACCTCTCGTAGTGCAGTTTCCACTAAATCTCTGTCCGAGCCATCCGTAATTCAGGCCACGGCATAACCCTCACAGAGAATTTCTGTGCGCTCTAGTGCCCTGAACATAGTTCTTTCGACCCCTTCTACCTCTCCTATCACATATATTCCGCATTGTTATGTCATATCTATGACGGATTCCTTAATAGCTTTTCTTTCATCTCGAAAAACTACGGGGTTTGCTTGGTGTGCTGATTGTTTGCTTCTTGGTGTGTCGGTGAGATGATTGCTCAATGTTCATGGCGATTTTGTCTGATTGGCGTATCTATCCTGGACTGTACGACCTTTGAACGGAAACTTTGTGGTGATTGATATCCTATGTTATTTGTGAATGCTCCTTGCCACCAATTTCTTCTTAATTCAGGTCGATTTATTTGGATATTTGTCATTCTGCAAGATATAAACGTTTCTGATACAAAACTTAGCTGATCCTTCCTTTTTATCATATTTCGGTCAACTGTCAACAAATTGAACTTTTCGCGATAGCATACCCCCGCAAATAATTGGATCCATCTCTGAGTTCCAATAATGTAAGTACAGTTGCCATGTAAGTTTATCTCCGTGTCGTTGCAGAATGCGTCGTCCGTGCTAGAATCATCTACTAAAGGTGTAATCTTCTGTTCTATTCTTTCTGGTCATTGTTTCTGGACAGTTTATCCGCGTACCAATATAGCTGCAAGGCTCTCCAAGTAATAGATGTACTTATATTTGGACCTACCGAGCCTTTAACGTCATTCGAGTGCACAGCGAATAAGGAACACACACTTTAGGGTGAGAACTTTCTGAGGATTAAACTTCCTTAATTTCTGTTTAACTTACCGGCCCACACTTCCACCACTCCTAACCCACTAGTGATCTGTTCGTGTAGTTTCTGTATTTAAACGTATTAGTGATTCATTAAGAAATGGGACGTGTTCAGTAGACCAAGCGTCCTGGGAGAAATATCTATTATTTCCTTGCCGATTATAGTTTTCTTTACGTGGCCGCTGATCTATTTTGTCTTTGTCTGGCCGGGGACGAAGCTAGCGTATAACTGTCATCATTGAATTGCCAAATCACTGAACGACATCCCCTATCGCCACTCATAAAAACTTCCGAATGACGTCATGCAAATGAGCGAATAACCATGGTAGGTAATTTTCCCCTTTCCGGGCAATTTTATTTCCTTCTTCGTTTTATATTTGTTATGCCTGCAATATTTCTTGATGCCTTTATTTCAGAAGAAAAAAGTTTTGTGTAATTTAACAAAGAAATAAACATCCACGAGGTTAAAAAAATGGTGTGTAACAGTAGTTTTAGGTCATAAACTCCGGAAATACTCTACTCTAAACGTTGGCGATAAAATGATAAATTGTGACGTAAGGGAATCAATAAGTGATACACAATTTTGCACAAATCTTCAGCGAGCTTGGAAGTTTAAAAAGACACTACAAGATTGAAAAAAAGAAGAATTTAATTTCGAGACTCATGACAATAATGACTTGGCGCCTTCGTAAAGTAAGAAACAGTCGTCTGTAAAATTGCTTCAGCTGTTGCTAGTTGCATTCCACTATAAGTGTTCACTTCGAAAGTCGTTGAGATCAGAAGCTTACAATATCGTAGGGGTGGGAAAAACTAACCGGTTAAAACCAATACTGGTACTTTGTTTCAGGATAACTGGCATTTTCCGTTATCTATTTGGTTTCGGTAATAACACGAGTTTTTAATTTTTTTACTAGTAACCGGGTAAAAAACCGGAATATCAATTAGCCATAGCAGCAGTGCTAATTTTTCTCGTTTTTAAATAAACCTTTCATAAAAAAGGAGTAACTTTTATTCGTAAAATTTGCATTGCTTTGAAATATTGCGTATTCACTGAACGGGGGAAAAGCGATCACTGCTATTTTATTAACAATGTCGACAGAAACGAGCAACAAACACGTGACATAAGAAATGGCACCGAACTGCTGTGACAATAATGTACCTGTTACCATGTGGCTAGGCGTATTGGATAGTACGCGTGTACACCCAGTGTGCAAGACTTGCCCCATCTGGTGTGTACGGTAGTTTCTCACTGTCGTCTGCGGACGTCCGTTGTTCTGCAGAATGGCACCAACCCTAATCTGGATACATTTTACGAAGTACTATGATACATTTTACGAAGTACTATGATTTAATTTCTTGTAAAGATTAATCATGGCAGCATTTCTTTGAAATAATAAAAGACGAAGGAAATTATAGTAAGAGTAATAAATTAAAAGCCGGCCGGGGTGGCCGAGTGGTTCTAGGGGCTACAGTCTGGATACATCGCATGATCACACTGACAGAACCACAGGCACATAGACACAGGCAACAGAGCATGCACAATATCGGCACTAGTACAGTGTATATCCACCTTTCGCAGCAATGCAGGCTGCTATTCTCCCATGGAGACGATAGTAGAGATGCTGGATGTAGTCCTGTGGAACTGCTTGCCATGCCATTTCCACCTGGCGCCTCAGTTGGACCAGCGTTCGTGCTGGACGTGCAGACCGCGTGAGACGACGCTTCATCCAGTCCCAAACATGCTCAATGGGGGACAGATTCGGAGATCTTGCTGGCCAGGGTAGTTGACTTACACCTTCTAGAGCACGTTGGGTGGACGTGCATTGTCCTGTTGGAACAGCAAGTTCCCTTGCCGGTCTAGGAATGGTAGAACGATGGGTTCGATGACGGTTTGGATGTACCGTGCACTATTCAGTGTCCCCTCGACGATCACTAGAGGTGTACGGCCAGAGTAGGAGATCGCTCCCCACACCATGATGCCGGGTGTTGGCCCTGTGTGCCTCGGTCGTATGCAGTCCTGATTGTGGCGCTCACCTGCACGGCGCCAAACACGCATACGACCATCATTGGCACCAAGGCAGAAGCGACTCTCATCGCTGAAGACGACACGTCTCCATTCGTCCCTCCATTCACGCCTGTCGCGACACCACTGGAGGCGGGCTGCACGATGTTGGGGCGTGAGCGGAAGACGGCCTAATGATGTGCGGGACCGTAGCCCAGCTTCATGGAGACGGTTGCGAATAGTCCTCGCCGATACCCCAGGAGCAACAGTGTCCCTAATTTGCTGGGAAGTGGCGGTGCGGTCCCCTACGGCAATGCGTAGGATCCTACGGTCTTGGCGTGCATCCGTGCGTCGCTGCGGTCCGGTCCCAGGTCGACGGGCACGTGCACCTTCCGCCGACCACTGGCGACAACATCGATGTACTGTGGACACCTCACGCCCCTCGTGTTGAGCAATTGGGCGGTACGTCCAGCCGGCCTCCCGCATGCCCACTATACGCCCTCGCTCAAAGTCCGTCAACTGCACATACGGATAGGGTCGCAAGTTCGAATCCTGCATTTGGCATGGATGTGTGTGATGCCCTTAGGTTAGTTAGGTTTAAGTAGTTCTAAGTTCTAGGGGACTGATGGCCTCAAATGTTAAGTCCCATAGTGCTCAGAGCCATTTGAACCATTTTTTTCAATAAATCAAAAACTTCAAAACAATTCATTCATAGTATACAATAAAAATAGAGAGTAGCCGATCTGCTAACTGTATCTACAAAATAGGCCTTTATCTGCTTGTAGCCTTTGAAATCGGACAAATTAACACAAAAAATACGGCTCTTGAGCATCGGTTTTTACCCTTTAGTACTAACTATTCGCAATGCCCAATTGGTGGTATGTTCTCCGATTACAACACGATCTTTAAGCACAGTTTCAAAAAATTAAAATCAATAAGAGAATATTGGTGGTTTTTTGTAGTATTATATCACCTATTAGTTTTAAAGAAAAGCAGAGAATTGTGGACGGACCAAGATTTCTTTTATTTGTTTACTTAATTTAATATTTCGATTCTATGCACCTGGAAACTGAAGGAGCCAAAATTATTCAATCTTTATTCGGTTTTATGGCTTACTATAGGAAATAATAGGAATAAAAAAAACGAGTATCAGTTATTTCAGACACCGGTTAATTTTAGCTTTTAATAGTCGGGTTAAACTTGCAAGGAAAAAATCGTTATAACCGAAATCCGGTTGTTTTAGAGATAACCGCCTCCCCTACTACATCGTCTTGCCACCTTTTTCGGAGACAGCAGTCAGTAATTAAATATCTAGCAGCTCCGCAGCGTTTATTCGCGTTTCACAACAATTTCACAAACCATTTGCAGGTGACATTTTATGTAGGAATTAAATTGTATTTCAAGAAGCTGATGAAAATATTTGCGTCTGTTGTTTCTTAATTCTCGCACCCTTCATACAAATATAGCAGATTTATTTCAATGAATTTTCACGGATGTTGTCGGATTATGTACTAAGTCTCTGAGTTTCTTTCCTTTCTACCACTCAAGAAACTTATTATGATCTTAATGTAACCTCATTTACTCCAGTATTACGATTTAAAATGGTTCAAATGACTCTGAGTACTATGGGACTTAATACCTGAGGTCATCAGTCCCCTAGAACTTAGAACTACTTAAGCCTAACCAACCTAAGGACATCTGAGCGCCTAGAACCGCTCGGCCTCAACGGCCGGCCCGGTATTAAGTACTAATTGTTTAAGACCAATATTTGTATTATATTTTCTAGTTTGCAATCTGTTGACGATTCTGTTTCGTTACGCCCAGAAAACCGGACAAATCAAGATAAATATTTGTTCTCACATAGTAAAGCTATCTCTTTCAATTCTATTAGATGAAGTTTAATATTATCATAGTTCGAAATTTGATTCTATACTATATTTCCGGCGCTAGTTAATTTTTCGCGGTATTTACCAAATTAGATTTTATGGTCCCTGCAAAAGGGTATTACCAACTCTCAGCTATTCTTCCCGTAATAATTTGCTCTATATTTCCTTCTTCTGATTAAATTCTGTCCACATTTCTTCCTTTTGTCTGCATGTCGGTGTGGAACAGATAACAGTAAATTATACAATATGCTAATATGTAGATATGCATATACGATCATGTGCCAGTAACATAATAGCAATTTACACATGTCCCGCGCCGTTAATAGATTTTGCTCTAGCGGCATTAAACTGTGTGTGATTCGATTTGTTTTGTTTGTAACAGCTTTTATACTATCTTTCCTAAATTACTGAATAATAAACTGGATTGGAAAATAACGCTGATTTTATGATTGAGAGAATTCAAATGTAAATTTGTGAGCGAAGAACGAAAAATCTAAAATGTTTAATTCACAGTTGTGCAAGAGATTGTGAACTTATACCAGATACAAGAACGCCTCTGGCGACACTGCAGCCGAGCACTATATCCGTAGAGGTGTGATGTAGAAAGGTCCCCTGCCCAGCACTGTGGGATAGAAAGAAGGGACGCTGTGAGCCGGAGGCTTCGGCTAGTGCGTGCCCCTCTGTAACATTAGCCTGTCCCGGCGTGTTGTTACTTGCGTGGCTTCCGACGTGCCGGATGTTATTTCGGCTCTGACAGCTCAGAGCTCCACGGTAGCTGACAGTTTCACTCACGTGTACACTGCTCACAGCACCAGACGCGATGAAAAATAACATTTTATTTGACTTGCGTATAATGTAAGAAGCAAACAAGATTAATTTTTTAGTTGATTTTGTATACACAGGGTGAGAACTTAAGTAGGCACTGCTGCCACCTCTTGTAACCATCTCGCTAACCCGACTGTGCATCAAGTAGAGATGAGTTTGGATGACAGATATTGATGCGTCTTTCCAATCTCCTATGACGGCTGATGACACGTCTGTGTTTGAAAAGCAGTGAGCGAGGTGGCGCAGTGGTTAGCACTCTAGACCGGAGTTCGGGTTCAAATTCCCGTCCGACCATCCAGATTTAGATTTTCCGTGATTTCCGTAAATGGCTTAAGGCAAACGCTGGGACTGTTCCTTGAAAAGGTCACGGCCGAATTCCTGTCCCATCCTTCCCTGATCGGAGCCAGTACTCCGTTTCTAATGACCTCGTGTTGACAGGATGTTAAAGTCTAATCTTACTTCCGTCTTGTCTATGAATAACATAGGACCAAATGTTTTCTGTGGGTGAGTGATGTGTCAGGATGGCCAACTGTCGATCACCGCCTGTATCGAAGATGATCGGGACAGAACGGCATGCAGTCTTGTGTTATCTTGTTGAAAGATAACGTCTTGGATACATCGAAGCCAGAAACCAAACGCGTCTGAATTGTACACTACTGGCCACTAAAATTGCTACACCACGAAGAAATGCAGATGATAAATGGGTATTCATTGGACAAATATATTATACTAGAACTGACATGTGATTACATTTTCACGCAATTTGGGTGCATACATCCTGAGAAATCAGTATCCAGAACAACCACCTCTGGCCGTAATAACGGCCTTGAAACGCCTGGGCATTGAGTCAAACAGAGCTTGGATGACGTGTACAGGTACAGCTCCCCATGCATCTTCAACACGATACCACAGTTCATCAAGAGTAGTGACTGGCGTATTGTGACGAGCCAGTTACTAGACCACCATTGACCAGACGTTTTCAATTGGTGAGAAACCTGGAGAACGTGCTGCCCAGGGCAGCAGTCCAACATATTCTGTATCCAGAAAGGTCCGTACAGGACCTGCAAATAAGGTCGCGCATTATTCTGCTGAAATGTAGGGTTACGCAGGGATCGAATGAAGGGTAGAGCCACGGGTCGTATCACGTCTAACATGTAACGTCCACTGTTCAAACCTGACGGGGTCAGAGATTTTCACCTGCCTTGAGATGACTGGGTGTTTGTGTTGTCCTCATCATTTCATCATCATTCATGAAAGTAAAGAGATTGGACTGATCAAAGGTCGGGAATTTGTACTGGCGCTGATAAACGCGCAGTTGAGCGCCCCACAAACCAAACATCGTCATCATCACTGTTCATAGTGCCGTCAATGCGAACAAGAGATGACCGAGACGTGTAACCAATGACACCCTACACCATCACGCCAGGTGATACGCCACTATGGCTATGACGAATACACGCTTCCAATGTGTGTTCACGGCGATGTCGCCAATCACGGATGCGACCATCATGATTCATCCGAAAAAATGACGTTTTGCCATTCGTGCACCCAGGTTAGTCGTTGAGTACACCACCGCAGGCGCTCCTGTCTGTGATGCACCGTAAAGGGCAACCGCAACCATGGTCTCATAGCTGATAGTCCATGCTGCTGAAAACGTCGTCGAACTGTTCGTGCAGATGGTTGTTGTCTTGCAAACGTCCCCATCTGTTGACTCAGGGATCGAGACGTGGCTGCACCATCCGTTACAGCAATGCGGATAAGATGCCTGTCATCTCGACTGCTAGTGACAGGAGGCCATTGGGATCCAGCAAGGCGTTCCGTATTATCCTCCTGAACCCACCGATTCCATATTCTGCTAACAGTCATTGGATCTCGACCAACGCGAGCAGCAATGTCGCGATACGATAAACCGCAATCGCGATAGTCTACAATCCGACCTTTATCAAAGTAGCAAACGTGATGGTACGCTTTTCTCCTCCTTACAAGAGGCATCACAACAACGTTTCACCAGGCAACGCTGATCAACTGCTGTTCGTGTATGAGAAATCGGTTGGAAACTTTCCTCAGGCCAGCACGTTGTAGGTCTCGCCACCGGCGCCAAACTTGTGTGAATGCTCTGAAAAGCTAATCATTTGCATATCATAGCATCTTCTTCCTGTCGGTTAAACTTCGCGTCTGTAGCACGTCATCTTCGTAGTGTAGCAATTTTAAGGGCCAGTAGTGTAACGCCTGATATTCGATTTACAACCTCTGCGAACCAGAGGTGTGATGTGTCCCCGACAGCAGTCCACACTATCACGCGAAGCGCTCGGTCCGTATGACAATGACGACTGCAGTCTAGAAACGTTCTCCCCGGAGCCTCCACACACGAATATGTCCATTTACATCCTGTAGGCAGAACGCGATGCCTCTCCTGTGTTCACTGTAGTCGTTGGGTGCAAGCAACATTGGCAACCCGTACCTCCCTGCAGCTGCGTTATGAGAAAACGCAACCATGACCATTGCGCTGTCAGTCCTGGGAGATCCAGACGTCCTCCAACTGCCCGTGTAGACGCTGGCCCCCGTGTGGGTGCACAGAACCATGAGTCGTTGTTAAAGGCTAGAGGGGGGAGGGGGGCGGGGGAGGGAATCCTTACTTGGCGGATAGTGGAGGCTGCTACTTAATAACATGAATAGGCAGCTCTGTGCCACGAGGCACTCCGTAATAAAAGGCTGTTGCTGAATATCTTGATTAAGCAGTTTTGAGGTCCAGGTCAGGAGGCTGCCACTGAATACGCTATATAATGCAGGTCATTAAGATTTCAGTGGGAATTCGACTGTTAAATGCAGAGGAGAGAGAGGATAGGTGGTAAGATTACATTGACCTCTACGAGGGACAGCTTTGGACAACTTACAATCAAGTAAGGCAGAAGGGGTAGAATTTCTAAAATAATTGGGGGAAGTAGCAACAAAACGAATGTATGAGACTGGAGACATATCATAAGACTTTCGGAAAACTTTATTCACACAATTCCGAAGAAAGCAAGAACCGACAAGTACAGTGAGCTTAACGACTCATGCGCCGAAGTTGCTGACAAGAATGATGTATAGGAAAGAGGGAAAGGGAAATTGAAGATCTATCAGGTGACGATGACTTTTTTCTTTAGGAAAGGTAAAGGCGCCAGAAAGCCAGTTCTCACGTTAAGGTCGGTAATGGAGCAGGACTGAAGAAAAAATCAAGACACCTGCATTGCATTTTTCGATTTGGAAAAAGCGTTTGACAATGTAAAATGGTGTGAGGTGTTCCAAAATCCGAGAAAAAATAAGGGTAGAGTATAGGAAGGACGGGTAATATACAATATGTGCTAGAACCAAAAGGGAACAGTAAGACTGGAAGACCAAGAACGAAGTGTGAAAACGGATGTAACGCACAGGTGTAGTCTTCCACCCCTACTATTCAATCAATGCATAGAAGAAAGACAAAATTATTGAAAAATAGCAGAAGAGATAACAGTAAGAAACTTAACAACAGAATTGGGGATCACGAAATAGACGAAGTTAAGGAATTCTGCTATCCATAACCCATGACGGACGGAGCAAGGAGGACATAAAAAGCACACTAGCGGAGAAAAGTCTGCTAGTATCAAACACAGGTCTTAATCTGAAGAAGAAGTTTCTAAGAATCTACGTTTGGAGCACAGCGTTGCACGGTTGTAAGACAAACACTGTTGGTAAACAGGAACAGAAGAGAATCGAAAACTTTGAGATGTCGTGGTACAGAAGAATGTTGAAAATTAGGTGGAGTGATAAGGTGAGGAATAAGAGGTTCTCCTCGAAATCTGCGTGGAAAGGAACGTATGGAAAACACTGACAACTAGAAGGGACAGGATTATAGGACATCTGTTAAGACATCAGGTACTAACTTCCATTGTACTAGAGGGAGCTGTAGAGGGTAAAAATTGTAGAGGAAGACCGAGATTGGAATATATCCAGCAAATAATTGAGGACGTGGGTAGCAATTGCTGCTCTGAGATGAAATGGTTGGCACGGGAGAGGAATTCATTTGGTCACATAGAACAGGAGACTGATAAAAAAGACAAGAAAAGAGAGGAAAAAGAAGAAGGGGACTCTCAGGCTATTTCCGTAAGGTGGGCCCTCCATAACGTGAGGTTGCGTTTAATTCATTGAATATGTGAGACTCACTGGTAGGAGGATTCAAGATTCTGTAAATAAGCGCATTATATCCGAATAAGAAGATCTAAGCACCTATGGTTCATGGGTAGTCAGCCAGCAGGACCATGGTTAGAGACTAGGTGCCTGCCCAATGTTGCCGAGTGGTTCTAGGCGCTTCAATCTGGAACTGCGCTGCTGCTGCTGCGGTCGTAGGTTCGAATCCTGCCTCGGGAATGGATGTGTGTGATGTCCTTAGGTTAGTTTGGTTTAAGTAGTTCTAAGTTCTAGGGGACTCATGACCTCAGATAATAAGTCACATAGAGCTTTGAGCCATTTGAACCAGTTTTAGACAATATGGCCACGACCTTTATTGAGGAGCAATTACCAAAGGCCTTTCTTGGTGAACTAGGGTACTGATGTATTGTACGACTATTACGCATATGGCTCTCATGTACCACCCATTCCCTAGTACAATAGGGGCACAGGCATTCTTGGCATGTCAGTGCAGGGTCGCAAAAGCGTCCCCTGTGGCCACTCTTCACACGTTGTGAGAGCAGTCTTGCAAACGTTAGTAATATTGTGTCATGTCACAGTGCAGACAAGCAGTAAACATCGAGGTAGACGTTAGAGGAGCCGGGTCACATGTTGGAGTGAACTAGAATTCGAGCATGGACTGCGATATGCCTTGCAGACCGCACGATGTTTACACACAAAACTCCCGAGGACTACCAAGTCTGAGAGGCTTCATAATTGGGAGCCCTACGGCATGAGTAAAGAAGTGCTGTACCGATTGCGCTAGCAACATCTACTGTGATTCTCTGACGGTCCATTATGGCCTGGGAGACATCGGCTGGCACGTATTTCTTGATTAAAAAAACTTTACCAACAGCCGTATGTTTTGGTTTATTTTATCTTATATCTCAAATACTACCAGTTTCCGCAAATCAAAATTGCCATCTTCAGGCCCCACACGCTATTATCGTATTAACAATCTTATCGAATGGTGCCACAAAACTGGAATCGTAAATCCGATCGTTATGCAACAGATTCCTGTGAACATGTGTCACCCATTTCGCTTCACTGAATCCCCACCATATCTAGAATGAGTCTTAGCACTTCCCTTTTCAGATTCTCTGGCTTACCTACCAAGTTTAGACTTCTGACATTCCACTCCCCGACCAGAAAGAACGTTACCCTTTCCCTGTTTATTCATTCTTTTTCTCATGGTCGCCTCCCCCTTGGCAGTCCCCTCCCGGAGATTTTAATCGGAAACTAGTCCGGAATCTTTTGCCAATGAGGAGATGTCCTGTGGATATGCAATGTGTGTCTTTATGTGACACATTATGTGTCAGTGGTTTTAATTGCCTCCTACATCCTCCTGCCGTTGATCACTGCTGGTTCTTCCGTCTTTTAGGGGCAGTTTCCCAACCCCCAGGGCAAGAGAAGGTGCTCCCCCGCCCTCTTTAGCAAGGCCGTTGATAGAATGAGGGTTGTTTCTTATGCTGGAAGTCTTCGGCCGCCGTTGGCGGCGATTTTTATTCAAAATTTAAGCAGTGACAGGGTTCTAAGGTGGGACAGAAGATGTTTTGATTAGTAGTCACAGAGGCTACCTCTTGTCCACGGGTATTATGGAAGGTATAATATACGATCTTCTCACATACAGACGACATTCAGATACTTTTTCTGAATAAGACAGCCAGTGGATAATCTTCAATAATGCGAAAAATAAAGATGGGATTATTCGTACCTACTTTGCACAGCTCCGCAATCATTTTAATATCGAAGAATGAAATACATTTCATGTTAATTTGAAATTTTTAATATGCTGTCTTCACGGTATTGCAGCTGCAATAACCAGCAGAGAATTTCTGCTGTGTCTGGCTGGCTTTCTTCTTGAGGTCCCGTACAATTCGGAGTTTTGTGTTCACGTTCGTGTGAACTGTAACTATTTGTTTCCATTATTGATCTAATTTTCATCTAAGCAAAGCCTCAACAACCCTACTTAAACACTTAACAGTAAAACTGGAATCTGAATGGAAACGTCACAAGTATCACTGAAAATGGTAAAAGTTATGACACTTTCTACTATCATTTGACGATTTCAAAGTACTACAGTAACAAGTGACTCTCGTAGTGCATTAAAGCAGAGCGCATTTTTCAAACTCACACGCAAATCCGCAAGAGATAGTAGTGAATCATCAGTCATTTGACTTTCACCGCCACATAAATATTTTTTGAAGACCTGTTCAAGCATTACAGTATTCAGCCTGTTGCTGTTGAATGTTTTCTAATACATAGTCGCTTTCCATCAACTCGTCAACTCAGTCCGTTCTTATCTCTTGGAATCTAGGAAGAGGTAAGAAAAGTGCAAAGCTGAATTGGAGCTGATTTTGCCCCTTACTAATATTATTCTGCTTTCTTTCACTCATAATGGTTCGCGAACACTCTGAAGTCAGTTAGTTACAAATTCCAAAGATGATATGAACGATTTTTTTACTGAAGTGCTATGGAACGAGTCATAGGTTATATATATATATATATATATTTGTTCTCCGGTCGTGATAGGTTTTTACAGTCCAATTCGTTTAGATTCGTTTAGGAAATAGAAGAAATTGCGTAGCAGATCTGATTTTAGGTTAGGTTTAAAACTTGCTTTGCTACATGTCGGACAATTTGTGTTTTTGGCAAAATGATCAAAAATTTTATTGGTGCATAAGGCACTCCGTTGCAACTCACTGAAAGTTTTGATAAAGGGCAATACAGGACATTTCGTTCTTCTAGTCTTGTAGATATGGACATCACCTTTTTTGCGTCAACAGTCTTCTGACTGTTTTAATGCGGCTCGCCACATTTTTTTCTCACTATTCTTCCCAAATTGTGATGCGATATTTATGACAAATTTTGCTAGCGAATATATATTTTTGCAGATACAGTTAAAATGCCTAAGTACTTGAATAGGCACCTATACGATGCCCGCTGGTGAGCACCACATAGTATTCTTACTTTTCGCTTTAGTTCAATCAATATTTGGTGTTTAAGTGATGAGTTACCACGGAAAAGATGTTAAGTGAATATATGCGAAATATGTTAAGATGCTGATGCATCCGTTTGCAAGGCTAGTGATCATATGAACAGCAAAAGTAAATGCGTTTTGCTGTTTAAGCTCAGTAATATGTTTTTTCACTTCAAGTTTTCATCAAAATGTACTTCCAGAAATTTGTAGCGTTCTACTGTCTTCACTGATTTTTGTTCGTGTGCTACATCAGTTGTCAGTATGACTGTATTTGTTGTACAGAACTGACTATTTACATAGAACCATGTAATAATTGTCTAAAAATATAATTAAAAATACCTTCCATTGTTTCCACTCTAATGGAATGTTTTATAACAATAGTATATTTTGCAAAAAATGCTAGTTTTGCTTGAATGTTAAATGGAAGGCAATTCACACACATAGGGAATAGGAGTGGACTTAAAACTGAACCCTGTAGGACTCCATTTGCGATTTTTCCCTAGTAACGAAAGTTATATCCCCTTGCTGTGGTGTTGCATTTTTCACCACAACGTTTTGCATTCTGTTTTAAAGTATCAAACATACAAGTTTTTCATAAAACCATAAATGCATGGAATTCATGTTTCACAGTATCCCATTTAGTTTTAATCATATTAGCTGCATAATTATTCCAATCCGTTTGATCATCCATGGCTTACTTATTTCCTTAATTGATTTTATGGATAACTTTTTAGGAAAGATACTTTCAAACATTGACACATATGTATTACATAATATATTAAATTTAATATTAGCGTGTATTTCCACGTATATACGTAATCCTGTACCACTTCTTTTAATTTATTCTTAAACATTTAATCCTGCTATCATTAATAAACTTAACTGCTTTGTATTAACATGCCACAGAGCTGTGAGATGCTGCGTTGGTTTTTGAATTAATTATGAATTATGGTCACATAGTCCGTTAACAAGTGGGTAAACATTAACTGATTATCAATCAGAGTCCTGCACTCTTGCTGCACACGAGCTGGAAAATTAACTACTGAAATCAAAGTGAAAAAGCCAAATAATGATTCCAGTTTACTTTTCCTGTCAGAATTTTTTAAGACAGCTATACTGAAAACTCCACGGACTACTTGCTACAGAATGTCCCAAACTTTCAGGTGCAAAATTTTGCAGGGTGAAGGCGATCCTAAAATGAGTATTTTGAAACAATGCACCGGTAGTTGCTTATGAATACCGTAGGTTGTATGAAGTATTGATGATCATGCTTGAGACACTTGTTTATGGATTTTTTATGTTTCTGTATCGACTTTGTTGGCATTAGCATAAAAAGTAACACACAACCGTCTGTAGTAGTGTTACATGAATCGTAATCGTATTAAACTCCTGTAGGAACTGAAAAAGATTACGATCCTACCCTTAATACCTCATTGTATAATGGGTGTCCAAAAGAATAGTTACGAAACAACACTGTGAGTATTATCCAGAGGCTTGAGGACAACTATCCCACTGTTTCACGAGGCGAAGGATTTCCTACTTCCAGAAGCCTTGTGGCTGTGACAGGAGCCAGTCCTCCACTCTGTCAATTAATTGGTCGTCCATGTTGAAGCAATGATGCTTTTTTAGTGGACCAAACACATGAAGTCGCAGGGCAATGTGTCCGGGATGTAGGGCGGATACTCAAGCTGCTCCCACCTGAACATGGCCCTTACACTTCGTGTGACCTTGGAGACGTGTGGACACGCCTTATCGTGGAACAGAGTCACTCCCTCTGTGAGCAGCTCAGGCCGTTTGTTCTTGCTGGACTTGTGTAGGCATGGAAAGCCTCACAGTACAAGTCACTGTTAATGGTTTTTCTGTGCTGAGGATACAGCTTTGAATTATTTAGGAGAAGTGACGATGCTACACTCTCGTCCCTTCACTTCTTATAACGTTATTCCTAAGCGGCATATGCAAACTGCGACTGGTTTGGTTGTTACGACATTTCGTACCTTTTCTTACGAACACGGCTTAGACAACAGACAATGGCGGTATTTTGTGTTATGTACTGTGATTGGCTGTCATAACTTGGGACTAATTGCCGTGAGCTTAACTTGCAGCTGTAAGGTGTTTATGTCAATCAAAACAAATGAAATGAGCGTGTGGCATCGTTGGTCGGGAGTCCCCATCAGGGGAAGTTCTGCCGCTAAGTGCAAGTCGACTTGCACATCGGTGATGAGGATGAAATGATGATGTAGACAGCACAACACCCTGTCCCCTATCGGAGAAAATCTCCAACCCGACCGGGAATCGAACCCGGGCCCGTTTGCCAAAAGGTGGTGACAGGGGGGTGGGGGGGGGGGGGGGGGGGGGGGGGAGAGCACGTTACCACCCAGATAAGCAGGTGGACAATAAAAACAAAAATTCGTATCCGACCAGTAATTCCTAATCTCTAAGTATTCGGTCTAGGACCGCCAGCATCTGAGTAATTTTGACCTTTGCAGATTCGAACACGCTGTATTCCCCCTCCCACTCCCTCAGTGAAATATGTTAAAAATGCGATGGATGGATGTGCGATTCGTATTAATACTGATGCAGTAATCCTGAAATGTGGCACACTCTTACACGGTTATCTGCCGGCCGTAGTGGCCGAGCGGTTCTAGGCGCTTCAGTCTGGAACTGCGCTACCGCTATGGTCGCAGGTTCGAATCTTGCCTCTAGCAAGGATGTGTGTGATGTCTTTAGGTTAGTTAGGTTTAAGTAGTTCTAAGTTCTAGGGGACTGATGACTTCAGAAGTTTGAACCATACGGTTATCTGAACATGAATACGAAAAGAGTACTAGAACAATGGTTTTCTGCTTGAAGTTTATAGTCCATTGATCACTGCAAACAGCTTGCAAGCTAGAACGATTGGTTGATATTAAAGTAGAAAAGTAGCAACGGTATCGCCGTTCCTTGGAAGAAACATAATTTTTGATGTAAAGTCTTTCTAGGAAGACAATTTCAGATTCAGTGATTGCTACATTGCTTAGGGCGCAGCGCGTTGCTCTTTCGCAAGTAATAGAACCTTGCGGTTATGCAGCTGCTCCGTTTCAATACCGTTCTGTGCACTGTCGACTTGGAGATACGTTTTGTAAGGTCAAGGGAGATGTAAGTTCCAATACGGACAGAACGTTACCGAAACAGCCACATCTAAGGCAGGGGCGTCGGACGTGTAGTGCCGGAGCAGTCGCCGTCGACAAAATGGTGATGTGTGCGGCAGCTTTGGACCCCAGGCAGCAAGACGAGCGCCGCTACACGTTGCTGCAAAGGCACCACGCGTCGGCGTTTCCCAGGAGTACAGACGACGCAGTGGTAGCGCAAATGGCAGCGTAAGACAGCCACAGAGCAATGGTCCCTGGAAGTATCCCGCATCTACATCTACATGACCACTCTGAAATTTACAATTAAGACCCCGGCAGATGATACATCGAATCACTTTCAGACTATTTTTCTACCGTTCCTCTCTGGAACGACTTGCACGAAAAACGATCACTTTAATGTTTCAGCAACGGTGGTAACATTAAGAATGCAACGAGAATTCCACTGTTAAATGCAGAGGAGAGAGCAGATAGGTGGAAAGAATACATTGAAAGCCTCTATGAGCGTGAAGATTTGTCTGATGTGATAGAAGAAGAAACAAGAGTCGATTTAGAAGATATAGGGGATCTAGTATTAGAATCGGAATTTAAAAGAGCTTTGGAGGACTTACGGTCAAATAAGGCAAAAGGGATAGATAACATTCCATCAGAATTTCTAAAATCATTAGGGGAAGTGGCAACAAAACGACTATTCACGTTGGTGTGTAGAATATATGAGTCTGGCGACATACCATCTGGCTTTCGGAAAAGCATCGTCCACCCAATTCCGAAGACGGCAAGAGCCACAAGTGCGAGAACTATCGCACAATCAGCTTAACAGCTCATGCATCGAAGCTGCTTACAAGAATAATATACAGAAGAATGGAAAAGAAAATTGGTAATGCGCTAGGTGACGATCAGTTTTGCTTTAGGGAAAGTAAAGGCACGAGAGAGGCAATTCTGACGTTACGGCTAATAATGGAAGCAAGGCTAAAGAAAAATCAAGACACGTTCATAGGATTTGTCGACCTGGAAAAAGCGTTCGACAATATAAAATGGTGCAAGCTGTTCAAGATTCTGAAAAAAGTAGGGGTAAGCTTCAGGGAGAGACGGGTCATATACAATACGTACAACAACCAAGAGGGAATAATAAGAGTGGACGATCAAGAACGAAGTGCTCGTATTAAGAAGGGAGTAAGACAAGGCTGTAGCCTTTCGCCCCTACTCTTCAATCTGTACATCGAGGAAGCAATGATGGAAATAAAAGAAAGGTTCAGGAGTGGAATTAAAATACAAGGTGAAAGGATATCAATGATACGATTCGCTGATGACATTGCTATCCTGAGTGAAAGTGAAGAAGAATTAAATGATCTGCTGAACAGAATGAACAGTCTAATGAGTACACAGTATGGTTTGAGAGTAAATCGGAGAAAGACGAAGGTAATGAGAAGTAGTAGAAATGAGAACAGCGAGAAACTTAACATCAGGATTGATGGTCACGAAGTCAATGAAGTTAAGGAATTCTGCTACCTAGGCAGTAAAATAACAAATGACGGACGGAGCAAGGAGGACATCAAAAGCAGACTCGCTATGGCAAAAAAGGCATTTCTGGCCAAGAGAAGTCTACTAATATCAAATACCGGCCTTAATTTGAGGAAGAAATTTCTGAGGATGTACGTCTGGAGTACAGCATTGTATGGTAGTGAAACATGGACTGTGGGAAAACCGGAACAGAAGAGAATCGAAGCATTTGAGATGTGGTGCTATAGACGAATGTTGAAAATTAGGTGGACTGATAAGTTAAGGAATGAGGAAGTTCTACGCAGAATCGGAGAGGAAAGGAATATGTGGAAAGCACTGATAAGGAGAAGGGACAGGATGATAGGACATCTGCTAAGACATGAGGGAATGACTTCCATGGTACTAGAGGGAGCTGTAGAGGGCAAAAACTGTAGAGGAAGACAGAGATTGGAATACGTCAAGCAAATAATTTGAGGACGTAGGTTGCAAGTGCTACTCTGAGATGAAGAGGTTAGCACAGGGAAGGAATTCGTGGCGGGCCGCATCAAACCAGTCAGTAGACTGATGACCAAAAAAAATGTTTCAGTGCGATCTCTAATTTCTTTTATTACCACGATAACTTGTACCTGTGTGGAAGAGCGCCAACAAAGTATTTTCGCATTGAGAGGAGAAAGTTACTGATTGATATTTCGTGAAAAAATCTTGGCGCATTGAAAACCGCCTGTGTTTCGCCGATTGCCACCCCAATTGCCGTATCATATCCGTATATTCTCTCTAGATTTAGTGATAATACAAAACGAGCTGCCCTTCTTTCAGCTACGTAAATGCTATCTGATGCGGATCCCATACCGACCTGCAATACTCCATAAGAGGACGGACAAGCATAGTGTAGGCAATCTCTTAATTACACTTATTGCTTCTTCTAAGTTTTCTGCCAATAAAACACAGTCTTTGGTTCGCTTTCTCTGCACTACAACACAGGGTGATTGAGTTATATGTTACAAACTTTAAGAGAAACTAACTAAATTCATCACGAAATCACCGTGGATATGTGATCGTTCCAATTTAAGTTACTGTTTTGAATGAAACTCACTCGACACTGTTTCATTCATAATGTGTAAAATATTCTATCAAGAACCGAGGAATGAGTCAATCAGTACAATTTAAGTTATTTTTAACTGCAAGTATTTAATTGAGCTTGCGGGCTTCAGATTTGTATCATTTATCGAGTAACCGAAATGTAATGCTAACTTTGATAAGACTTCGCTTGGGAGAAACTGTGTCAGAAGCCCTCTGCAAATCAAGAAATATGAAATCAATCTGAGGTCCCGTTCGGTAGCCCTCATTACTTCGTGTGAATTGTGGGCTCCTTGTGTTTCACAAGAACGATATTTTACTAATCAGTGCTGACCATTTGTCAATAAATTGTTTTCTTCGAGATAATTCACAATGTTCGAATACATTATATGTTCCAAAATCCTACTGCAAATCGACGTCACTGATATCGATTTTTAATTTAGCGTCACTGTTATTTCCGTTCTTGAGTATTGGTGTGATCTGTGCAACTTTTCAGATTTAAGGTGGGATCTTTTATCGATCGAGCAGTTGTGCATACAGTAAAATTAGAACTACTCAGGTATCTGAAATAAAAATCATCCCAACTACCTGTTACTCTTCTTTTACTGAGTAGCACATATCGCATATTTTACGTTTGTGTGGGAGACAATTCAATTTCAATAGACCGTAGGAAATTATCTTAAAACCGTGGTATTTAAATCAGTGCTTGAGAGTAAGAGTTCTTTTTATTTTATACCGTAATAATCATTTTCAGGTCTGAAGATGATTATTAAGCTACTGACTGAGCCTAGTTATCAAAAATAAAACAGACCCTTTTTCATCAAAGGCTTATAAATACTACAATTTCAAATATCTTGATAGCTATATCTTCATCATAATGATGTCACACTTTACTAAACTACTTTGGTTGATTAAATAACTGTGCAGGCACAGGGCCATAGTGATATAAAAATAAACTTATGTTTATGTTTCAGAATCTAGGCGACCAGTCACCACAATCTGCTTGTGGCCACGTCTCCCATTAAAGTACTTCGGGCATTTTAAGAGGAAGAAAACGTACAAATGAAAACTATACAGAATCAAAATATCAAGTATGTATGATGATTTTCATTTTCTCTCGTTTATTCAGATTCAGTCGATAATTCTCGGGATCAGAATTTTAATCAGTTCCAAATGATTGTACTTCAAGTCGCCAGTAGGACTTTATGGTGTAATACGATAAGATATTGTTGAAGGCTATGTTGCCACCTACATCGCTTTAAAATCATCTAGGACGGTGTTCGATGTGAAAGAGAGCAGAAAGATTTCCATTACTCAGCTCTTGTTACTATCTGAAGTTAACGTTCAAATAAGTAATAAGTTCTTTGTACTTCCACTATCATTTTAAGTCAGGCGTGTATGGACTCAAAATATAGCAGGACATTACATCGTGCTACTGAATAATCGGATAAAATTCCTCATTATGAAATATGATTCAGAATAACAATAAGTAACGGTAGTCAATAGGGAGATCGAATAATAATTGCAGAAAAAAATGTTCGAAAACACAATTAGGCGCATGTGTTTTTAGATATTCCTTCCTGCTGATTTTTTATTTCTTTTATGCGTTGCTAAAATCATCTCACGTGGCAATCAGCATCAAAACCCAGAGCGTCTGATTGTATTTGACTAATGAAATGTGTAAGTCAACCACGACGTTACAACCGGCGCCTTGCCCTTGCTTTACAGAATACCTCCCATGTCACCGTTCCTTTATTGATACAGGTTTAAGGTAGTCTACACGGAGTTTTTATTTCAACTCGGACTCTATCTTAGTTTTTAATTACAGAACACTCGTGTAAAACGATTAATAAATGACTAATCGCTACTTCTCAGAAGATATTATCGATTTCCGCTTAAGTTATTATCAGATTTTTTTTCAGTCGTCGAGGCAGCACTTGCGTCAAGCCGTATCATGTAAGGATAAGTAACCATGGGCAGAGGACTCTAAGACGACCGTACTGACCAGTCGTCCTCCACACTCAAGCGTATAACTAGAACCGCTCATATGATAGAGCTTGATAGCCGTCAAAAAAGTTCGATGATGGGTTGAGTGTATAGTGGTCAAGTGTAACAAGAAGTAGCGATTTGGACTGTTTAGTTTTAGCACCAACCATTGTGTTTCCAAAGACGTTACTTATAAAATTGTTAAATTTTAAAATAAAGTTTCCTTGCTGTTTATGATTTTGAATGTAACCATATCTCAGAAAACCAAACGTCTTTATAGTTTTGCTGTTTTAATCCTCATGTCATTACTCAGTACTGAAATGGAAACAGCAAGTAACTAAGGTTACCACTTATAATGGGTACTATACCATTACCTACTGTTTCTAAATCGACTGCTTCCTCAATAAGTACTCTCACATCGAATCTGAATGAACGCCATATTCGTTATTTCACAACGTTTGAGTTTCTAAAATTTTATCGCTCTTCATTTTTCCCCATGAACTAGAATATCTCAACACTGAATTTGTCTGCGACTTTAATGAAGACGATCTAATTCCATATATAACACTCTTGTTGCAAATGGAGCTGTACGGACGATATTTATGTTAAATTGAAGGCATTCTGTTCCTATTCTCTTTTGTAAGTAATGTTGAAACGCTGTTCAGCAGCTCACAAATTTGTACGTCACTTGTAAAATAGGGGAGGCAGTTATCCCAGAAACAACCGATTTTCGGCAACATCGATGTCTTCATCTTGAGTTTATCTTGACTTAAAACCGCTCAAACAACCGGTTTCTGAAATAAATGATTATTCCATTGATAAACGTAGACATCGAACAAGGACCGAAAAATTCTAAGACACCTTCGTTGTATATTACATGTTTCAACATAACTAGAATCAAAATATTAAATACAATTGGTAAATAAAAGAAGAATCAATCTTTATACCGTTCGCTTCTTTTCTCTAAAAGTAATGAGGGATTGAATACTACATAAAATCACCAGTATTCTCCTATTGATTCTAATTTTTGAAAATCTGCTTAAAAAGCATGTTGTAATCGAAGATCACACTAAAAGATAGAAACTGAGTTTGGAGAACTTTGCTTTTCTTATTATGATGCCGTTTCCAAGTGCTACAAACAGATAAAGCCATACTATGTAAACGCAGGCAGTAGATTAGCTACTTTCTATTATTACTATTAACAAGGACTGATTTGTTAAGTTTTTGATTCACTACTGTTACCTTAATTTCCTTTGTCTTTTATTATTTCATAGAAATGGCAGACAATTAAAAATTTTTGGCGTCTTTTTGTTTAATTATTTCGAATTATAACACGTTTTGTAGTCAAATATTTTTATTTACTTTTAACAGGAATTTAAACACAATGGACTTTTTGACTGGAAAACTAAAAATGCTCTTTCAAAAATTCTACCGAATAATTTAATTAGTAGTCTACACGGAGCAGCAACAGTTAATTGACAATAGTTAAAATTACAGTAATGATTCAATCTATTGGCCTATAGTTATTGTCCAATCTGTTCATGAACACTCGTTTTATAATGTGTTCATTTGTAAGTCTAATCCTTTCTCGGAATCAATATCATTGAAAGACGATACCAAACCCTCAGAAGCAACAGAACTTCCTACCAACGATAAATATTTTTGTGCTACATATGATAAGCCTGGCCTACACCTCTTACTGTGCTCCCATAAAACGAAAGCATCGCTTCTTCTGGGTAATAAAGAACAGCGGATACTTTTCTAAATGCTCTACCGATTATGATGTCATGAATTCGATCCTCGTTTCTAATTGTCGCCATTGTCACTAAAGTAGCTGTAATGGCTGTCAGCATTTCCTGTAATAGTCCAATATTTCCAAGCAATGAAAATTTTACGAATTGACATTACCCGTTTTTTTAATAAGTTTTATTTTAAAACCAAAATTTTTTGCGTCACTGCTACCGCAAATCGATATACCAGTTTTTCACCCAGGTATGTTCAACCTGGTGCGTCGGTGGGATGACTGCCGCAACGCTTACGGCAATTACCCCTGATCAGCATACCGATTCTGGACTGTACGGCCTTCGACGGAAAATTTTTGATCACCCCTTCTGTATAAACGATCTATCAAAAAGCGTCGGAAATTCGTTACAGCTGTTCACAGACGATGCGGTTTTCTAACAATGCCGGGAGGCAGTACCGATTTGTAGAATGTCCTACAGAGAATTGATGAATGGTGCAGGCTCTGCTAATGGACCTTGAATGTAAATAAATTAACATATTGCACATACGTAGCAAAAAAATCCGCTACTGCAAACTATAATACTGATGTCAAATTCATGGAAATAATATCTACCACAAAATATCTGAAACTGACTATAGAGAGCGACCTTAAGTGGAATGACCACATAAAACAAATAGCAGGAGAAATATCTTAAGGAAATGTAACTCAGCCACGAAAGAAGTAGCTTATAAAGCGCTTTTTTCAACGATTCTTGAGTATTGTTTATCAATCTGGGACCTGTACCAGGTAGGACCAATAAAAGAGATTAGATTAGATTAGTAGTTGTTCCACAGATCATGAATACGACACTTCGTAATGATGTGGAAGCGTCAGGTTAATAAAAGGTGTCTATCCAAGATATTACATCACACAAAATATTACATGACACTTGATATTTTTTTTTCTTAAATTGGGGTTGGGGAAATTAGCCACTTATTGTATCTAAAAATTCATCTAATGAGTAGAGGGAGTTGCCATTAAGTAATTCTTTTAATTTCCTTTTAAATGCTATATGGCTATCTGTCAGACTTTTGATGCTGTTAGGTAAGTTACCAAAGACTTTTGTGGCAGCATAATTTACCCCCTTCTGAGCCAAAGTTAGAATTAACCTTGAGCCGCGCGGGATTAGCCGAGCGGTCTAGGCGCTGGAGTCATGGACTGTGCGGCTGATCCAGACGGAGGTTAGAGTCCTCCCTCGGGCATGTGTGTGTGTGTGTGTGTTTGTCCTTAGGATAATTTAGGTTAAGTAGTGTGTAAGCTTAGGGACTCATGACCTTAGCAGTTAAGTCCCGTAAGACTTCATACACATTTGAACATTTATCCTTAAGTAGTGAAGATCATCCTTTCTCCTAGTGTTGTAGCGATGTACACTGCTATTACTTTCGAATTCGTTCTGATTGTTAATAACAAATTTCGTAAGTGAATATATATATATATTGTGAGGCTACAGTGAAGATGCCTAGCTCTTTAAATAAATGTCTGCAGGATGATCTTAGATGAGCCCCAGCAATTATTCTGAATACACGCTTTTGTGCAATCAACACTCTTTTACTCAATGATGAGTTAACCCAGAATATGATGCCATACGAAAGCAGAGAATGAAAATAGGCGTGGTAAGCTAATTTACTGAGATGTATCGCCAAAATTTGCAATGATTCTAATAGCACAAGTAGCCGAACTCAAACGTTTCAGCAGAAGCCATAGAGCAGATCCAACGAAGAGCGGCGCGTTACGTCACGACGTCATTTTGTCGGCACAAGGGAGTTACAGAAATTCTCAACCAATTACAATGGCAGGCGCTACAAGAGAGGCCTTTTGTATGACGGAGAGGACTGCTATTGTAATTCCGAGAGTACTTTCCGGGAAGAGTCGGACAACATATTACTTCCTTGCAAATACATCTCGCAAAATGGCCACTGCCAGGAACTTCGAGGAAATCAGATGCTGAGGCTTACCGACATTCATTACTCCCACGCGCCGTTCACGAGTGCAAAAGAGAAAGGGCGAATCATTTAATGGTGCCAGAAGTACCCTCTACATCTACATCTGTACTCCGCAAGCCACCCAACGGTGTGTGACGGGGGGCACTTTACGTGCCACTGTCATTACCTCCCTTTTCTGTTCCAGTCGCGTATGGTTCGCGGGAAGAACGACTGCCAGAAAGCCTCTGTGCGCTCTCGAATCTCTCTAATTTTACATTCATGATCTCCTCGGGAGGTATAAGTATGAGGAAGCAATATATTCGATACCTCATCCGGAAACGCACCCTCTCGAAACCTGGACAGCAAGCTACACCGCGATGCAGAGCGCCTCTCTTGCAGAGTCTGCCACTTGACTTTGCTCAACATCTCCGTAACGCTATCACGCTTACCAGATAACACTATGACGAAACGTGCCGCTTTTCTTTGGATCTTCTCTGTCTCCTCCGTCAACCCGATCTTGTACAGATTCCACACGGATCAGCAATACTCAAGTATATGTCGAACGAGTGTTTTATAATCCACCTCGTTTTTTTATGGACTACATTTTCTAAGGACTCTCCCAATGAATCTCAACCTGACACCCGCCTTACGAACAATTAATTTTATATGATCATTCCATTTCAAATCGTTCTGCATGCATACTCCCAGATTCTTTACAGAAGTAACTGCTACCAGAGTTTTTTCCGCTATCATATAATCATACAATAAAGGATCCTTCTTTCTATGTATTCGCAATACATGACATTTGTCTATGTTAAAGGTCAGTTGCCACTCCCTGCACCAAGCGCCTATCCGCTGCATATCTTCCAGCATTTCGCTACAATTTTCTAATGCTGCAACTTCTCTCTATACTACAGCATCATCCGCGAAAAGCCACATGGAACTTCCGACACCACACACTGTTAGGTTGTTAGCACAGTACTGATGTATGTGAAGGTGTATTCCGTAACGCGCTTTGGTTTATTTCTGTGTTCTGTTTTCTTTGTCTTCTAGTCGGAAACCCCCCACGCAGGTACGCGACCTTGCGTGCACCATGAGGACCACTACCGCGGCTACCCAAGGACGGCCGATATACTGAGGGCACAGGGCGAGGTCGCCTCCAGGGAAATTAGCAGAGGCACGCGCGAGGAAGAGGAGGCGCCGGACATCACGCCCTCGCACGCGGCACCGACGATTGTGTGGCCCCAATTCTTCTGCACGCGAGAGACACCCAACTTCAAACGAGCGAGGTGCTGGGAAACGAGGCCGTAAACATCACAAGTTCAGGCCTCTACATATCACTTGGCAGATGGAACTGCACTTTGCGTCGAACTACGGTTCCCACTTGCACTACAGTCTCCCTTGGGCCTACTGCATATTCTCATCACAGTCCTAAGGAAGTTGTTTAAAACCTACCTTTGAAACATTTTCTCAGTCTTCTGTAACAATTTTAGTAAAACCGAGGGTACTCTAAGACGTTTTCGAAATGCACTGTACTTAACGTGCAAAATGCTGTGTGTATTTCTAACTGTTAACCTGACTAAGAAAATTAATTCAGAGACAAATTGACGTTTTTAGAGCTAAATTATTGAGCACAGACGGACTGACTAATTCACTGCAATGTTAAGGTCCTAGCTATGGAACCTAAAGTAAACAACTGCATAATATTGAAAACATTATTAATTGAAGGTATCAACAGAAACAACTTTTAAATAATCACATTAATTTGTTCAAATAAAACACAAATATGAAAATCGTCTGTCTGACAGTACTACGTTAAAATTACTAAACTACGCTGTATGGTTTACACTAACTGTCTCTGCTGGATCCCAGAGTAACTTGAAAGGTTTTAGAGTGTGTCCTATAGACGTAGGTGACCTTCTGAAACGACACGTAAGTTTCTACTATATATAGTCACAGTTTGCCTGATTGTTACAGACTGCAAAACGTTTGCATTTACCACTGTACTTGTAGACGTGGGACAGATAGTGCAGTGCTCTGACCAAATTCCAACCAAGGATTTTCCTAAAGTGCAGGTGCTGCTAATAATGCTCACCACAAATTATCAGCAAGAGACGTGCAGAGTATTCCCGTCGTAGCTCGCCCTCTGAAGAAGGGCTCATGTTGAAATATCGATATATCGATACCCATTCCAAAAACATTTTATCATGTCGGTATTTTCTCCAAAAAAATCAATATGTATCGGCGACATATTGCTGCACGACATATCGATATCGGGAGTATCGAGTGCCGCTATTTTTATTTCATCATCATCATTTAAGACTCATTATGCCTTTCAGCGTTCAGTCTGGAGCATAGCCCCCTTATCAGATTCCTCCATGGTCCCCTTTTCAGTGCTAACATTGGTGCCGCTTCTGATGTTAAACCTATTACTTCAAAATCATTCTTAACCGAATCCAGGTACCTTCTCCTTGGTCTGCCCCGACTCCTCCTACCCTCTACTGCTGAAACCACGAGTCTCTTGGGTAACCTTGCATCTCCCATGCGTGTAACATGACCCCACCATCTAAGCCTGTTCGCCCTGACTGCTACATCTATAGAATTAATTCCCAGTTTTTCTTTGATTTCTTCATTGTGGACACCCTTCTGCCATTGTTATCATCTACTAGTACCTGCAATCATCCTAGCTACTTTCATATCCGTAACCTCAAACTCGGTGATAAGGTAACCTGAATCCACCCAACTTTCGCTCCCATACAACAAAGTTGGTCGAAAGATTGAGCGGTGCACAGATAACTTAGTCTTGGTACTGACTTCCTTCTTGCAGAAGAGAGTGGGTCGTAGCTGAGCGATCACTGCATTAGCTTTGCTACACCTCGCTTCCAGTTCTTTCACTATGTTGCCATCCTGTGAGAATATGCATCCTAAGTACTTGAAACCGTCCACCTGTTCTAATTTTGTTCCTCCTATTTGGCATTCAATCCGTTTATATTTATTTCCTACTGACGTTACTTTCGTTTTGGAGATGCTAATCTTCATACCATAGTCCTTAAATTTCTGATCTAGCTCTGAAATATTACTTTGCTGACTTTCAACCGAATCTGTCATAACAACTAAGTCATCCGCATATGCAAGACTGCTTATTTTGTGTTCACACATCTAGATCTCACCCAGCCAGTCTATTGTTTTCAACATATGATCCATAAATAATATGATCAACAGTGGACACAGGTTGCAGCCTTGTCTTACCCCTGAAACTACTCTGAACCATGAACTCAATTTACAGTCTAACTGCTGCCTGACTATCCATGTAAAGACCTTTAATTGCTTGCAAAAGTTTGCCTCCTATTCCATAATCTCGTAGAACAGACAATAACGCCCTCCTAGGAACCCGGTCATATGCCTTTTCTAGATCTATAAAGCATAGATACAATTCCCTGTTCCACTCATAACACTTCTCCATTATTTGCCGTAAGCTAAAGATCTGGTCCTGACAACCTCTAAGAGGCCTAAACCCACATTGAATTTCATCCAATTGGTCCTCAACAAATACTCGCACTTTCCTTTCAACAAAACCTGAGAAGATTTTACCCACAACGCTGATTAAAGAGATACCTCTGTAGTTGTTACAATCTTTTCTGTTTCCATGTTTAAAGATTGGTGTGATTACTGCTTTGTCCAGTCTGATGGAACCTGTCCCGACTCCCGAGCCATTTCAATTATCCTGTGTAGCCATTTAACACCTGACATTCCACTGTACTTTATGAGTTCCGACCTAATTTCATCCACCCCAGCTGCTTTATTTCACTGCAATCTACTGACCTTTTTCTCCACTTCCTCAAATGTGATCCTATTTCCACCATCATTCCTATCCCATTCTACCTCGAAATCTGAAACATTGCAGATCGTATTTTCACCTACATTCAGCAACTCTTCAAAATATTCCCTCCCTCTGCCCAAGGCATCCACAGGATTCACCAACAGTTTTCCTGACCTGTCCAAAATACTTGTCATTTCCTTCTTACCTCCCTTTCGAAGACTGCTAATTACACTCCAGAATTTTTTTCCAGCAGCTTGACCCATAGTCTCCAACCTGTTTCCAAAGTCTTCCCAAGATTTCTTCTTGGATGCTGCAATTATCTGTTTGCCTTTGTTTCTTTCATCAACATAACTTTCTCTGTCTACCTGAGTTCTAGTCTGTAGCCATTTTTGATACGCCTTCTTTTTCCTTTTACAGGCTGCCTGACTGTGTCATTCCAGCAAGCTGTTTGCTTCATCCTACTTTTACACACTACTGTTCCCAGACATTCTTTAGCCACTTCTAGTACTGTGTCCCTGTACCTTGTCCATTCCTTTTCCAATGACTGTAATTGACTACATTCAACTAACTGGTACCTTTCTGAGATCGCTGTTATGTACTTGAGCCTGATTTCCTTATCCTGAAGTTTCTCCACTCTTATCCTCCTACATATGGACCTGACCTCCTGCACTTTAGGCCTCACAATCCCAATTTCACTGCTGATTAAATAATGATCAGTGTCATCAAAGAAACCCCTGAATACAACTGTGTCCCTCACAGCTGTCCTGAATTCCTGATCTGTTATAATGTAGTCATTGACAGATCTGGTTCCCCTGTCTTCCAAAGTATACCGGTGAATGTTTTTGTGTTTAAAAAAGGAGTTTGTGATTACTAAGCTCATACTGGCACAGAAATCCAAGAGTTGTTTCCCGTTCCTGTTGGCCTCCGTACCCTCTCCAAATTTACTCATAACTTTTTCATACCCTTCTGTTCGATTTCCAATCCTGGCATTAAAATCACCCATGAGCAAAACATTGTCCTTGTCCTTTACTCTAACAACTACATCACTGAGTGCCTCATAAAAACTATCCATCTTATCTTGATCTGTCACTTCACAATGCGAATATACTGACACAATCCTAATTTTCTTGGTAGATACTGTCAAATCTATCCACATCAGTCGCTCGTTTACATACCTTACTGAAACTACGCTGAGTTCCATTTCTTTCCTGATGTAAAGCCTTACACCCCACTGTGATATTCCTGCTTTGACTCCTGACAGGTAGACCTTGTATTCTCCCACTTCCTCTTCTTTCTCACCACTTACCCGAATGCCACTAACAGCTAAAAAGTCCAGCCCCATCTTACTTGCAGCCTCTGCCAGCTCTACCTTCTTCCCAGAGTAGCCCCCATTGATATTAATAGCTCCCCATCTCATTACCATTTGTTTGTCAAGTCGTATCTTAGGAGTCCCTGGTTCGTCAGTTAGAGGTGGGACTCCGTCACCTCCAAAGGTCTGAGGCATTTTGCTCTGATTGTTGCCAGCATCATATTTAAAGTACCAGGGAAGAAGATTGCTAGCCTTACTTGCCCCGAGTCCCATTGAGTTTTACCCCTAACGGTTGAGGAACTAACCGGTGGATTTGGTAGTCTTTGCCGTATGAGCACAAAGGTGGTCACGGCTCAGAATATGTCCGAGATGCCCAGCCATATTCCAAAGTAACTGGTATGCCGGCTGTCGGGACCACTTACTTGGCCACTCATTCGTTGCCCGTGGTTCATGAACTAGGACATGACTACAGGAACTCACACCATGAACCACATTTTTAATTCATATTATATTATTTTTGCAATTGCCGGTAAATATTTGAAATTGTTATTTTGAAATTGTAGTAGAATGTAATTTTACTTTCGCTGTGTGAAGGAGTCTTGCTGCCGCGCAGGGTAACCGCGTGGTCTTGGGCGTCTTGTTACGGTCCGCGCGGCTCCCCCCGACGGAGGTTCGAGTCCTCCCTCGGGCATGGGTGTGTATGTTGTCCACAGCGTAAGTTTAAGTTAGATTAAGTAGTGTGTAAGCTTAGTGACCGATGGCCTAAGCAGTTTGGTCCCATAAGATTTTACCACAAATAAACAAGGAGTCTTGCTACTGAGCTCTCCTCACGTTCAGTCTTTCTTTCTCTTTGACTGTGTGAAGCAAGTATAGGTGGCACAAAGAAGAAGAAGTCCTATTGCACTGGGGGGGGGGGGGGGGGGTGAATGGAATAACAGATTTCCGATGTGAATAAACAGCACACGAGTTGCGTTAAAAATTAAGTTTCAAACCAACTAGCATGCTCCTTCTTCATATCGGCGTTCTTCAAAAACAGCTGCAAAAACCATGAAAAAAATCTAAATGACACTGGTTATTGCAGTAGGATGAGACGTATGAGGTGAAAATGCTGAGGTAACCGGCTCTCGGCGCTGCTAAGAGAAACTGCAACGTTTAACTTCACTACGTAATTTTGACAATACACCTGCTAGGTGGCTGGCGTTTGCAGAAATGAAAAAAAAAAAAAAAAAAAACAGGGAAGTCGACGTGAAGTGTTCCGGACAAATCGGATATGTGACGAAACCGAACGACGGACACATCAGGCACATTTTATTGTGTCACTTACACGCAGTTCTCATTGTTACCAAAGTGGTTGACACCAAACGTTAACATGCATCGTCTCCTTTCAATTCTTGCTCTAAGGGGGATAAGCAGGGTGCAATCTTGTTGATGTACAGAATATCTAATAACGAATCAATACTTAAATACACTACTCTAAAACCAGCAGCATATTTACAATGTGCAGCCGATGTTTTTATAGGCCGGTACAGCGATGCATCAATGCTTTTTTTCGATGTGCCGGCAGCCGACAAAAACACATTTTTAATATCGATATTCGATTCCTGATATTTTCAAAAATATCAACAGTTCAACAGTCCTACTCTGAAGTACAGGGAGAGTGTTATACTTCCACCGACGTGAACTCCGGGCGCCCGGTCGACTGCTCGAGTAGAGACCGTAGCCTACAGAGATCCGTTCAGCGACAAGACCCTGGTCAAAGTCAAATACAAATTTTGTATCTGAATTATATAGCCTTCTCTTTATTTTTCATCAGACAAGACGACCACCAATAGTTGTATAAGACCTCTCAGCCCGCTAGTAGTGTAATTGGTTGGTCTGCAAAAATCCCACCAAGAAAAACGCATCACATTAAAACTCCACTGACTTTTCGATCCATCACACGTTTTCACGTCAAGCAGCTAGCCTCGCATCACAGGTTCTAAGAAGCTCTTGTTTTGTGGCCTCCTTTTTTTCGAATTCACGAGGTTCTTTATCTAGTGAAGGCACTATTCTCAACAAACTAGAGTGCCGGTCTTCTGCTAATGAAAGTTGTTCCTCTTGGTACTGCTCGGCTACTATGCATGCCCAAACCCAGATGGGCCTGTTCCAAACACCCTCGGAAAGCAAAGGAAAAGAGGACTCGCACCATATTAAATTTAGTTAAGACATGAAGTTAGTTAGAGGTCAGTGCATATAGCCACTGCTGACCAACTTGCTTTTCTAAGCTATTATTGTAATACTGTATCTCTTTGTTGAATGTAATTCTAATATCAAATGAAAAGGGACGCCCAAATAGCTTGCCACTTTTGAAACGCATCTGTTCTCCGTGGTTTCAGAGGGAAAGCAAATGTATTCAAAACATGTGAAGTTTACCGCACACAATCATTTAGTGCAGTATTAGTGACTGCTGTAGTTTCTGTGTCTGGATCTGGTGAGTTGTTATGATGAAAAACCCAACTTCTGTATCTGTGTCTTGAATGGGTGATTGGGGGAACTATGGCTCCACTTTTCTCATGACAGTGCCTGTTTTATGACGGCCAAACACCTCATGCTTCAACATTCTTCATATGGAAAGGAAATCAGTCACCAGTTCTTCTCATCAAGCGAGGTAGAACAATGGTCAGCACACTGGGCTTGTATCCTGCAGGACGGTTGCCCATATTCCCATCCAGCTATATTGACTTAGGTTTTTCATCATTTCCCCAAATCGTCTAACACAAATTCCAGAGTAGTTCCTTTGAAATAGCACGGCCTATTTCTTTCCCCAGCCTTGACACACCCCGAGCTTGTGCTCTGTATCTAGTGACCTCGTTGTGGACGGGACGTTAAACACTAATCTTCCTTCCTTTTTTCCTTGCCCAATGTCTTCTAGACGTGCTAGGATATTCAGAGTGCAGCAGGTGGACTCACATCTTTCTTGGATTCTATGCCTGTGTGAATTTCGAAATGCACAATATTCAGTTCTGTATTTCTTTTTGGTGTGAATCATGGCTTGTCATCTATTACCGTGTCTGGGTGCGAGGTACCCACATTCAACAAATCCTCCTTTGAATGTGGTATAATAACATCAACAGCAGATATAGATATGGTGGTACATCGTGCTGGTATTCTTGCATTAGTTTTGAATTGTTATTATCGTAGTCTTCAACCTGAAGACTGGATCTCCATGCCTGTTTATCTTGTGCAAGCCTATGCAAGCCTCTCCACCTCTGAATAACTACTGTAACCTACCTCCATTGGTCTCCCTCTACGATTTTTATCTCACACATTTCTCTCCACTACCAAACTGACGATCTCTTGATGCCTTAAAATGTGTCCTAACAATGAATCTCTTCTTTAGTCAAGTTTCTCTTTTCCCAGGCTCGATTCAGTACCTCCTAATAAGTTAGTCGACAAACTTATCTTCAGAATTCTTTTGTAACATCGTATCTCAAAATCCTCTATTTTCTTCTTGTCGGAGCTGCTCACCGCTCGCTTTCTACTTCTGTACTACGCTACACTTCAGAAAAGACTTCCTAACAAATCTGTATTAGAGAAATGTCTTTTACTGGAACTCTTTTCTTGCTGTGCTGTTCATCTGCATTGTACGCCTTCTGTGTCATCATCATTTATTTTGCTGCCCAAATAAGACACTCATCTTCTATTTTTCGTGCCATATTTCCGAATCTGATTCCTCCGGCATCGCCTGATTTAATTAGAATATATTCCATTACCCTTATTTTAGTTATTTTATTTTCCTTTTTCCTCTTTTCAACACACTATTCACTTCATTCAACTGCTCTTCCGTTCTTTAATGTCTCCGACAAAACTACAGTCTCATCAGCACTCTACAAAGTTTGTATTTCTTCTCCCTGTACTACAACTCCCCCGAACTTTCCCTTCATTTCGTTTACTACTTGCTTAATGTACAGATTAAACAATAACGTGGATACATAGCCTAGAAACCTGTCTAACTCCCTTCCAGCCATTGTTTCCCTTTCATTTGTTTTGAATCTTATAACTATCGCACGGTTTCTGTAGAACTTGTAAATAACCTTTCGCGCGCTACTTCCTATCTTCAGAATTTCAATAAGTGTATTACAAGCAACATTGTCAAAAGCTTTCTGTAAATATAGAAATACTAAAAAAGTTTAAAAATAACACAGGCCAACTAAAAAACTTTTTTAAAAAACGTTTTTTACTTTGATAGCTGATCTTTATAGATTTTTATGAGCTGAATCCAAATATATAGCCTTAGTTTTTTTGTATCACCCATAGTTTTCGCGGAATATGCTTTTTATTAATTAGTATAAAAATCCTCTGCTATACGGTAAACGGGGAAATTAATGGAACGCTTTGTTACAACATAAGCATGGTTTGTATTTACAGTAAGCTACTTAAAACAATGATATGTGTTAATAGAGGTTTCACTTGTCAGCTGGAATTGGTTTGTTTCTTATTCCTCTTTTTTCTTTGAGCTTCTGTGTAGCTTTTTCTATGATGAGTCGCTTACTGAACTTCTCGGTGAAGTGACCAACAGTAGTACCCCATCATGTTGGTGTTCCAGCGGCCTCGGTAGCGTTTTTCCATCACTAGTTTTGGATAAATCAATGAACAGCCTCCAGTCTTACTTTCTGTAATCAATACCAAACTCACTCATCAGACCGGGAATGTCTGAGCAGTACATTAAATCACCTTCTTGTCGAAAAAACTTGGAGAATTGTTGCTCTCTCTTTCTATACATGTATATGCTGGTTCCAACTGCCAATAAGTTTTTTCTTTTAATCTATAGCCAAGCAATTCAGATTTTTCTTTCGTTAAGCCCAGATTCCTAACCAAATCGCTAAGCTCGAACTGAGTGAACAATTTGGGCTCTAGACTTTCTGTATTACAATGGAATTCATCATCATCTGACTCATCTAAGTCAGATTGTACATCAGAAAATACTTCTGTTGGAATAGAATTTAAATCATCTGGTGGTTCAGCAACCGGCAAATATACAGCATGCCCTACTGGTCGGATGGCGGACGGAAAGTTAGGGTACCTTATTACCTTCTTGTTTTTCGAATTATGACCTGTAATATTAACACTGCAAAAGTAGAAATCATCGGAATGATTTCTTGGCTCCCTCCACATCATAGGAACAGCAAATCTAAAGGCTTTTTTCTCCTTTTTGGACCATTTTCTCAGATCTTCAACACACACATAACAACCTCATGCGGCGCCAAGATTTATGTTGATGACCAAGTTTAGATCCAAAGTATGATAGATAAACCTTTTTCACAAAGTCTGTAATGTTTCTTTGGTGTTTTTTAATCACAGATTCACCACAAATATAACAAAAACTCACAGAAGAGCTTTTACAACCACGATTAGACATTGTAGTGAGCACACGTACAGGAAACGGGAAAGTTGGGTTAGTTTGACAGTAAACAAAACACCATCTGTTAACACAAAAATAGAATCGACCTTTTTTTGCCAGCAAATGTTTATCAGCAGTGCTACCAACGTCATCTACATTTACTATACCTCCTTTTTAAATTATTTTAACTATATAAAAACTGTTGAATTCTTTAAAAAATAGCTTAACTGTGAAATGTGAATAAATGGTCGGTGATACAGTTTTTTAAGTATCATATTTGGATTTCCCACCCTAAAAAACGTAAGAATAAGGTTTTTCACCAATAAAGTTTTTCCGTTGTTGGCCTGTGTAACGGTAATATTACCGTCAGCGACCGATAAAAACCACCGGCTTAAATAATATGCGTCCTTATACTCCGTACAGAAACCAAACGGCAGTTCCAAGAGCCGAGGGGCATTAAAGGGGAGAAGTGGTTAAGCAGGAAGTGAGACAAGGTTGTAGCCTATCCCCAAAGGTTTTCGGTCTGCACTCTGAGCATGCAATAAAAGAAACCAAAGAAAAATTTGGAATAGGAGTTAAACTTCAAGGAGAAGAAATAAAAAATTTAAGCTTTGCCGATGACATTTTAATTCTATCAGAGACCGCAAAGGACTTGGAAGAGCAGCTGAATGGAACTAACAGCGTCCTGAAAGGAGGACATAAGATGTACATCAATAAAAGGAAAACAAAGGTAATGGCATGAAATCGAATTAAATCAGGTGGTGCTAAGGGAATTAGATTAGGAAACGAGACACTAAAAGTAGTAGATGAACTCTGGTATTTGGACCGCAAAATTACATGATGCCCAAAGTAGGGAGGATACAAAATATATACTTGCAACGGCAAGACAAGCGTGTCTGAAGAAGAGAAGTTTGATAGCATCGAAATAGATTTAAGTCTTTTCAGAAGGTATTTGTGTGGAATGCAGCAATGTATGGAAGTGAAAATGGATGATAAACAGTTTAGACAAGAAGACAGTGGAAACTTTTGAAGTGTGGTGCTACAGAGGAATGCTGAAGATTAAATGGGTAGCTCACGAACTAATGAGGAGCCACTGAATACATTTGGGGAGACAAGAAATTTGTGAAAAAACTTGACTAAAGAAGGGATCGTTTGAAAGGACACATTCTGAGACACATTTTAATATTGGAGGGAAGTGTAGGGGGCGGGATAAAAATCATAGAGGAAGACCAAGACAGAGTGCAGTCAGAAGGAAGTAGCTTGCAGTACTTACGTACTTAATCGGAGATAAAGTGACTTAGGCAGGAGCTGCATCAGACCAATCTTCGATCCGAAGACCACAACCAACACAATAACAACAAGAGAAACATACTATATCGTTTAAAAAAAAGACTCTGAAACTGATGCCATGGTAATTTTGTAGGAATCATCGTGTCAATAGTAGAAGTGAATTAGGGGACCGCACAGAGCATTAAGCGAGATAAGCAGACGAAGATTTGAACGGAGCTCAGTAAATATATTAATAACAAATCTTCTAAGGTCACTGTACTATTTTAAGACTTCAGAACAAAGACTCAATGCACAAGCATTGTAGTTTTAGAAGCAAAGCTGCTTCATACCTTCATCTGTAAGTTAGGGGACAGTATTATGAACGGAGTGGGTATAATATTATTAATAATTTTTTTGAATATTCCATACGAATGTCTTAGCACCTCAACGAATAGGAATATGGTATTACTGTATATTTTTTGAAATAAGTATTTAAAGACAATTACGGGTCACAGCGTTCCAGAAACACCTCGATCCCTATGTTGATAATACTGAACACGTGACCTTCCACATCTACACATCTACATCCGTACTCCGCAAGCCACCTGACGGTGTGTGGCGGAGGGTACCCTGAGTACCTCTATCGGTTCTCCCTTCTATTCCAGTCTCGTATTGTACGTGGAAAGAAGGATTGTCGGTATGCTTCTGTGTGGGCTCCAATCTCTCTGATTTTATCCTCATGGTCTCTTCGCGAGATATACGTAGGAGGGAGCAATATACTGCTTGACTCTTCGGTGAAGGTATGTTCTCGAAACTTCAACAAAATATGCGTCATTTATTAACACCGTATATATGCACGTCAAAAAACAGCTTCTAATTAGTAACTTTCAACATAATTTCTTTTATGGATGTATCTAATCGTATGGGCAAGTCATAGAATGAGAGTCGTGGATGATCCGTAAGAGCACAGCTGCAAGTTCTACTGTGCTGCTTATTTGCTTCTGTCTCGGGTTCTTCGGCCGACGTTCGTGTGATGATTTTGCTGACGTTTCGCCAGCACGAGTGGCTGGCATTGTCAAAGCTTCACCCTCCATTGCCGGAGGTGAACTGGAGCCGGGCTCGCGGCCGCAGACTATATGTACCTTGCGCGCCAACGTCCGAGGGCTTCTCCGCGGTCATTTCCGCGGTCATTTCCGCGGTCATTTCCGGTGCGTTTCTCCTCTTGCTACCTGCTACGGTCGTTCTCTGCAGTACGGGAAGCCAGGAGCCGTTTACCTTAAGGCTTTCTTCTCCAGTTCACCTCCGGCAATGGAGGGTGAAGCTTTGACAATGCCAGCCACTCGTGCTGGCGAAACGTCAGCAAAATCATCACACGAACGTCGGCCGAAGAACCCGAGACAGAAGCAAATAAGCAGTTTGTCAACAAGTGGCCACGAAAGTCTTAACAATTTTCTACTGTGCTGATAACTGTACTTGCGACTTAGCTTCTTTTGTAACACCACCAAAGTCTTTTTGTCAACACAATCAAGGAAATCGAGAATTCACCTTCAGCTGTAGCCGAAGATTGCCCTTTGCGTCGAGTAATAAAGCCGTGTCTATTACGGAATTGGTCCACGTTCCTCGCTTATGAGGGGCCCGACAGACCCAGGAACTTTGACGATCACATTACAAGAAGTTTCCTACGGAATGACTGCCGTTCCTAGCACGGAATTGCCAGTGCAGAGGCAGTGACGTTGGTTTTCGTAATCTTACGCGAAGGATATCTTCCGAGAGATCCGTAACGTCTACTTCGAGGTGATACTGTCAAAGTAACTATCTAAAAATCTTCCTACATGCATTAGTTGCCTGTCACATCTAAACAACATTCTCTCCCGAATTTCTCTTCGGTAAACAATGAAATTGTTGTAAGAAAAATCGTCTCAACCCGTGATTTTGCATTTCCGTGTGGATTATTAATGACATCAATATCTTGCCTCGAAGAACATGACTAGTTTGTGTCGGCTTTACTGACCGTAGTAAACAGACTGGTAAATGATATGTAGCAAGTAATCTCCTACATCTCTCTATACGAGGGTACGTAATGCTCCCAGGATCGTTGTCGAACGTGATCGTTTTGGTGATCCAGGTTGTATGGTGTGACGAGGCATAATGTTGTATGGGCGTAGCGACCTCCAAAATTTTGACCGCATTACACACACTCCTTCCCCGTTTGCGTCTTATCAGCGGTGCGTTCAAAACTGACTTAATTTTTTAGGAATGTTTGATATGATAGATACGTATAGCTGAGCGATTATTTTTCAGCTCATTTCTTGTCTACTTTTGAGGAGATTACAAGGATTGCTAACTCGCGATGAAGCCTTTAGATTATGTTGCTAAGAAACGAGTGAACCCAGGATTTCGTCTCGTGGTCTGGCTGCACCACATGTCAGTCACAGAGCCTCTGGACAAGTTTTTTGTTTATATCTAGACGCAATAACACGTTCATGACACAGTCATAACCGGTTTCGGCCATACAGTGATAATCTCAGATTCCAAAGCAAATCAAAAGAAAATTTACATTAAAACCTAAAAATAAGTGCAATATTTAATCGGTCTTGTTAGTAGTCTAAATGAATTTATGCGAAGTACATTTAACATACCGAAAAGCGGCATACACTGAACACTGGTGCATGCGTGGGCACACTAGCTACAAAACGTAAAACACCAGTCTTAAAAAGATATAAAAATTTGTTTGATTTTGTTCATCCTCTTTGCGATAGATGCGCGCGTCCTCTATAAGATAGTCATAATTTTTCAAAAGCCGAAAATATGACAAATTTACTTTTAATATTTAGGTCAAATGTACATAAAATTTAAAATTACAGTACATATCGTTAAATCAGTGAAATATCATTTCAGAACAAGGAGAAAACATTGCTATAGATAGAAATAGTAGTAGCACTTGTAAAATGTACACTCCTGGAAATGGAAAAGAAGAACACATTGACAGTGGTGTGTCAGACCCACCATACTTGCTCCGGACACTGCAGGAGGACTGTACAAGCAATGATCACACGCACGGCACAGCGGACACACCAGGAACCGCGGTGTTGGCCGTCGAATGGCGCTAGCTGCGCAGCATTTGTGCACCGCCGCCGTCAGTGTCAGCCAGTTTGCCGTGGCATACGGAGCTCCATCGCAGTCTTTAACACTGGTAGCCTGCCGCGACAGCGTGGACGTGAACCGTATGTGCAGTTGACGGACTTTGAGCGAGGGCGTATAGTGGGCATGCGGGAGGCCGGGTGGACGTACCGCCGAATTGCTCAACACGTGGGGCGTGAGGTCTCCACAGTACATCGATGTTGTCGCCAGTGGTCGGCGGAAGGTGCACGTGCCCGTCGACCTGGGACCGGACCGCAGCGACGCACGGATGCACACCAAGACCGTAGGATCCTACGCAGTGCCATAGGGGACCGCACCGCCACTACCCAGCAAATTAGAGACACTGTTGCTCCTGGGGTATCGGCGAGGACCATTCGCAACCGTCTCCATGAAGCTGGGCTACGGTCCCGCACACCGTTAGGCCGTCTTCCGCACACGCCCCAACATCGTGCAGCCCGCCTCCAGTGGTGTCGCGACAGGCGTGAATGGAGGGACGAATGGAGACGTGTCGTCTTTAGCGATGAGAGACACTTCTGCCTTGGTGCCAATGATGGTCGTATGCGTGTTTGGCGCCGTACAGGTGAGCGCCACAATCAGGACTGCATACGACAGAGGCACACAGGGCCAATACCCGGCATCATGGTGCGGGGAGCGATCTCCTACACTGGCCGTACCACCTCTGGTGATCGTCGAGGGGACACTGAATAGTGCACGGTACATCCAAACCGTCATCGAACCCATCGTTCTACCATTCCTAGACCGGCAAGGGAACTTGCTGTTCCAACAGGACAATGCACGTTCGCATATATCCCGTGCCACCCAACGTGCTCTAGAAGGTGTAAGTCAACTACCCTGGCCAGCAAGATCTCCGGATCTGTCCCCCATTGAGCATGTTTGGGACTGGATGAAGCGTCGTCTCACGCGGTCTGCACGTCCAGCACGAACGCTGGTCCAACTGAGGCGCCAGGTGGAAATGGCATGGCAAGCCGTTCCACAGGACTACATCCAGCATCTCTACGATCGTCTCCATGGGAGAATAGCAGTCTGCATTGCTGCGAAAGGTGGATATACACTGTACTAGTGCCGACATTGTGCATGCTCTGTTGCCTGTGTCTATGTGCCTGTGGTTCTGTCAGTGTGGTCATGTGATGTATCTGACCCCAGGAATGTGTCAATAAAGTTTCCCCTTCCTGGGACAATGAATTCATGGTGTTCTTATTTCAATTTCCGGGAGTGTATTTCTGACGCTCGATGGCGCTGTATTTCCGGCTATTGCTGTACTGATGGACAACGGCATAAACAGGCTATAGCCGAAATACAGCACACACTTGTCTTATAATTTGCAGTATGCCGTTTTGATCATTACATGTCGCTTAATAACGCGTCAGAGATACAAGCCTTCAAAACAGAATATGATACCCAAGACCGGAGTTAAACATCGCATGGTTAAGTGCTAGCGTAATGAATAACGCCTTGATTTCCAGAGTCTAAAACTGTTGGTTCGCATCCTGTTACATGCAGTTGACATTCAGTCTGGTCTGAAAACGTAGGATCAAATAAATATTTTGCGATTTTCGGGTATGTGGTTCGGGAAGACCCTAAGAGGACAATTTTAATTGCTGCAACTGAAAGAAGCAGCAACAAAATTCATATTCTTCCTTCTCACAAATATTTGTCACTTTATTTCCGAGTATGTGGCGATTTCCGAGTGTGTCGTTACGCTGGAACCTAAAAGTACGGTTTAAATGCTGCGAGTAAAACGAGCCACAATGAAATTTGTATTTTTCCTTGGCGTTCCACTGTGACCGAGCGGCTCTAGGCGCTTCAGTCCGGAACCGTGCTGCTGCTACGGTCGCAAGTTCGAATCCTGCCTCTGGCATGGATGAGTGTGATGTCCTTACGTTTAAGTAGTTCTAACTCTAGGGACTGAAGACCTCAGATGTTAAGTCCCATAGCGCTTAGAGACATTTAAACCATTTCTATCTTTTCTTCTCACAAATGTTGGCTCTTTATTTCTGAATCTTGGAGCGACTTTCGAGTGTGTGATTAAGGAGGAACCTAAGAAGACAGCTTAAATTGTTACGAGTAAATCGGGAACAATAATATTCATAATTTCCTTGTCAGAAACTCAATAGCCGATCATGTAATCGTCGATATTGTGCGTGACGTCAAAATGACTTCACGGTTGCAGGCGTTGTGAAAAGAGCATTACCCGTTACGCACACAAACTGCAGATTACGAAAAAGAAACAGTTCTAGAAACTAAATAAAGATAATTACTCCTTAACAAGAAACTCTGTAACTTTCTGCTCTTTCTGATTGTTTATTTATCTGAAGGTACACAACACGGACATAACAATCAACATTTGTAAGGGAAACTTTGTACCCTTACAATGGGCAGCATTAGGAAATTGTTGCAAAGTGCGTGGAGTTCCGCAGATCATTAGCGCATACCGCAAATAGAAACGTTTGACGCGTCACACCATCTGTACACTGCACTGAGTGCCAGCATGTGAAAAGATTTGACTAGTACATCGGCGGTCAGTCACTGGAATCAGTTAGTGCAGCCAAACATCGAGAGCTAGTCATCCAGAGTTCAAAATGGCTCTGAGCACTATGGGACGTAACATCTATGGTCATCAGTCCCCTAGAACTTAGAACTACTTAAACCTAACTAACCTAAGGACATCACGCAACGCCCAGGCATCACGAGGCAGAGAAAACCCCCGACCCCGCCGGGAATCGAACCCGGGAACCCGGGCGTGGGAAGAGAGAACGCTACCACACGACCACGAGCTGCGGCCTCATCCAGAGTGATCCGAGCTGGGACGTGTAAATAAATGTAATCTTAGAGAAGGCAAGTGCTAGAAGAATATTTACTAAAGGAAATCTAAACAAATGTATGTAGTATCGCAGTACACAGTCTGACTTATACAGCAGAATTCATGTAACGACCGGTTTGGGACGTCACGCATCCATTTTCAATTAGCCGTTGAGCCGGCACTTTATCTCAGCCGCAGAGCGCCCCAAGTAATCGCGTCACCCCTAGACTGTGACAAAGTGCTGGCCTCACCGCTAATTGCAACTTCTTGAAAGAGGACGCGTGCCACCCGAAACGGGTCGTTAAAGAAATTCTGCTGTGCCACTGAGACTATGTACTACTTTACACTGAAATCCTACCACTTGCTACTGCTCCGTTCCATCGCGGTATTATATTGTAAAGAAGTGTCTCGGACGGGGAATGAGGTCGCTTAAAAACCCATAATATGATCGACTGTTGAGTCCTGTTCCCCTGCTTCTGGTACACTTACCGCGCTCGTTTGACTAGAGAGAGAGAGAGAGAGAGAGAGAGAGAGAGAGAGAGAGAGAGAGAGAGAGAACAGTACCAAAGAACAGTAATGTGGTCTTATCAGTCGGACAGACATACAGACAACAAAGTGATCCTATAAGGTTTCCGTTTTTACAGATTAAGATACGGAACCCTAAAAGTAACCTGCGCTAAACATCGCTTGTAATTTTCTGGAATTACTTAGCATTTGCGGGAGTCTTAAGTTTCCATGTTACTTTACTCCTTGAAAGTAAGCTGAGATGTTTGGACGCTATATGGGTAAAAATATAAACGTTTTTACCCACCGCCCTCCTCCCCACCAACACTAAGATCTGTTCCTGGACCAGAACGTGTCTTATGGATTGTATTAAGGAAGCAAACTGTTTCAAGGACGGACCAGAAAACATCCAGTCTGGCGATGTGGTTGTAGTTCCTATTAATATATATATATTGGATAACTCAAAGACCTCAAACGACAGTGAAGACGAAGATGAAGGTTCTATATACACTCCTGGAAATTGAAATAAGAACACCGTGAATTCATTGTCCCAGGAAGGGGAAACTTTATTGACACATTCCTGGGGTCAGATACATCACATGATCACACTGACAGAACCACAGGCACATAGACACAGGCAACAGAGCATGCACAATGTCGGCACTAGTACAGTGTATATCTACCTGTCGCAGCAATGCAGGCTGCTATTCTCCTATGGAGACGATCGTAGAGATGCTGGATGTAGTCCTGTGGAACGGCTTGCTATGCCATTTCCACCTGGAGCCTCAGTTGGACAAGCGTTCGTGCTGGACGTGCAGACCGCGTGAGACGACGCTTCATCCAGTCCCAAACATGCTCAATGGGGGACAGATCCGGAGATCTTGCTGGCCAGGGTAGTTGACTTACACCTTCTAGAGCACGTTGGGTGGCACGGGATACATGCGGACGTGCATTGTCCTGTTGGAACAGAAAGTTCCCTTGCCGGTCTAGGAATGGTAGAACGATGGGTTTGATGACGGTTTGGATGTACCGTGCACTATTCAGTGTCCCCTCGACGATCACCAGAGGTGGTACGGCCAGTGTAGGAGATCGCTCCCCACACCATGATGCCGGGTGTTGGCCCTGTGTGCCTCGGTCGTATGCAGTCCTGATTTTGGCGCTCACCTGCACGGCGCCAAACACGCATACGACCATCATTGGCACCAAGGCAGAAGCGACTCTCATCGCTGAAGACGACACGTCTCCATCCGTCCCTCCATTCACGCCTGTCGCGACACCACTGGAGGCGGGCTGCACGATGTTGGGGCGTGAATGGAAGACGGCCTAACGGTTTACGGGACCGTAGCCCAGCTTCATGGAGACGGTTGCGAATGGTCCTCGCCGATACCCCAGGAGCAACAGTGTCCCTAATTTGCTGTGAAGTGGCGGTGCGGTCCCCTACGGCACAGCGTAGGATCCTACGGTCTTGGCGTGCATCCGTGCGTCGCTGCGGTCCGGTCACAGGTCGACGGGCACGTGCACCTTCCGCCGACCACTGGCGACAACATCGATGTACTGTGGAGACCTCACGCCCCACGTGTTGAGCAATTCGGCGGTACGTCCACCCGGCCTCCCGCATGCCCACTATACGCCCTCGCTCAAAGTCCGTCAACTGCACATACGGTTCACGTCCACGCTTTCGCGGCATGCTACCAGTGTTAAAGACTGCGATGGAGCTCCGTATGCCACGGCAAACTGGCTGACACTGACGGCGGCAGTGCACAAATGCTGCGCAGCTAGCGCCATTCGACGGCCAACACCGCGGTTCCTGGTGTGTCCGCTGTGCCGTGCGTGTGATCATTGCTTGTACAGCCCTCTCGCAGTGGCCGGAGCAAGTATGGTGAGTCTGACACACCTGTGTCAATTTTCCAGGAATATATATATATATATATATATATATATATATATATATATATATATATATATATATATGTGTGTGTGTGTGTGTGTGTGTGTGTGTGTGTGTGTGTGTAAAGCCATAATATGATCGACTATTGAGTCCTATTCGCCTGTCTGGTACACGAGATAGAAAAAATGTTTCAAATGGATCTGAGCACTATGGGCTTAGCATCTGAGGTCATCAGTCCCCTAGAACATAGAAGTTCTTAAACCTAACTAACCTAAGGATATCACACATATCCATACCCGAGGCAGGATACGAACCTGCGGCCGCCTAGAACCGCTCGGCCGTCCCTCTGAATCTGAAGTTGAGCCCATCGGCAGAATTCAATGTGATGCATACAATCCGTACCAGTTAATTCTTGGTAGCGACTTATAGGGTAAGGATGATATTTATGGCGATGCAGAACACAAACAACACTGCTCTGGCTCAGCCCACGTTCCCTTGCGATTGCACGCGAACTAACACAAGGATCTCGAACCACGGTGGCAACAGTATGTCTCCGTATCCTCGTTACTAACGTTCCTTTGCCGAATATGTTCCCGATGCGTTAAAGATCCAGTTGTTCTCAATTTATCATACACATATTTAAATGTACGACGTGCATTGAGTACGTTGAGGATTTCTTTCAGCGTATAAGTCTCTACCTCTCACTGAATTTCTTTGGCGTTCTCCGTAAATGAGACGCGTATCGACTTGTTCTTCGAAGGAATACATCATTCGCTTGATTCGACGATACTAGTCTTACCGTTCCTATTAATGGTGTATTCCGAAGCAGACGAATGGTGTTTACATGTCAATGGCACGTTAGATACATACGCCGTATTCGCCGAAAATTTACTATTTCCAAAATATACGAGAGAGAATTGTCAGAGCATGTGCTTCGATAATTACCGAAATGATAAGGAATATCAGTCAATCCATGATAAGAAGTTTGCAGCACTACGTTGATACCAATGGTCATCACTTCAAAAACCTTCTGTAAATTGACGTTTATGACACTTTTTTGACCTTCGTTGATCTTCAAAGACTTAACAGTTACACATCATTGAATTCGTCTCGATAGCCGGTATCAGACAATAAGTACCAAACTATAGCATTCCATATATATATATATATGGAATGCTATAGTTTGGTACTTATAATGGATAGAACTGGAGAATGAAATATGCAGGGTGGACCAAACATTATCACAAAATCCTTCGGAGTCTGACCTGCCATGTAGGGCTGTCGATCAGCGTTTGTTCACCTAACTGGTGTGGCTGTTAGACATACGGCTTGATTTCACTGTCGTAGTCTTCATCGGAGATTACCGAAAAACATTGTTCAGCTTGAAGCAGTCATGGCAGAGCAACAGGACAGACTAATCCAGATCCCAGACGATAGATTGGATTCTCGTTCTGGTCATGGGTTTATGCGAGACCAGACATGCAACGCAAGGAAGGGTCGGAGCTTCTCAAAACCTCTTCGAACAAAACAAAAATTGTTCACAGGTACTTTGAACGTAGAAACTTCACTGAAACCTAAGAAACACGCTGGACAGATTCAGCATCAAAATTGTTGCACCGCAAGAAACTCGGTTTACAGATGCAAATCACTTCGACTCTGACAATTATACACTCCTGGAAATTGAAATAAGATCACCGTGAATTCATTGTCCCAGGAAGGGGAAACTTTATTGACACATTCCTGGGGTCAGATACATCACATGATCACACTGACAGAACCACAGGCACATAGACACAGGCAACAGAGCATGCACAATGTCGGCACTAGTGCAGTGTATATCCACCTTTCACAGCAATGCAGGCTGCTATTCTCCCATGGAGACGACCGTAGAGATGCTGGATGTAGTCCTGTGGAACGGCTTGCCATGCCATTTCCACCTGGCGCCTCAGTTGGACCAGCGTTCGTGCTGGACGTGCAGACCGCGTGAGACGACGCTTCATCCAGTCCCAAACATGCTCAATGGGGGACAGATCCGGAGATCTTGCTGGCCAGGGTAGTTGACTTACACCTTCTAGAGCACGTTGGGTGGCACGGGATACATGCGGACGTGCATTGTCCTGTTGGAACAGCAAGTTCCCTTACCGGTCTAGGAATGGTAGAACGATGGGTTCGATGACGGTTTGGATGTACCGTGCACTATTCAGTGTCCCCTCGACGATCACCAGAGGTGTACGGCCAGTGTAGGAGATCGCTCCCCACACCATGATGCCGGGTGTTGGCCCTGTGTGCCTCGGTCGTATGCAGTCCTGATTGTGGCGCTCACCTGCACGGCGCCAAACACGCATACGACCATCATTGGCACCAAGGCAGAAGCGACTCTCATCGCTGAAGACGACACGTCTCCATTCGTCCCTCCAATCACGCCTGTCGCGACACCACTGGAGGCGGGCTGCACGATGTTGGGGCGTGAGCGGAAGACGGCCTAACGGTGTTCGGGACCGTAGCCCAGCTTCATGGAGACGGTTGCGAATGGTCCTCGCCGATACCCCAGGAGCAACAGTGTTCCTAATTTGCTGGGAAGTGGCGGTGCGGTCCCCTACGGCACTGCTTAGGATCCTACGGTCTTGGCGTGCATCCGTGCGTCGCTGCGGTCCGGTCCCAGGTCGACTGGCACGTGCACCTTCCGCCGACCACTGGCGACAACATCGATGTACTGTGGAGACCTCACGCCCCACGTGTTGAGCAATTCGGCGGTACGTCCACCCGGCCTCCCGCATGCCCACTATACGCCCTCGCTCAAAGTCCGTCAGCTGCACATACGGTTCACGTCCACGCTGTCGCAGCATGCTACCAGTGTTAAAGACTGCGATGGAGCTCCGTATGCCACGGCAAACTGGCTGACACTGATGGCGGCGGTGCACAAATGCTGCGCAGCTAGCGCCATTCGACGGCCAACACCGCGGTTCCTGGTGTGTCCGCTATGCCGTGCGTGTGATCATTGCTTGTACAGCCCTCTCGCAGTGACCGGAGCAAGTATGGTGGGTCTGACACACCGCTGTCAATGTGTTCTTTTTTCCATTTCCAGGAGTGTAGTTCCTATAAAGGATAAACTGCAGTGCATATCAACACATGATCGAAACAATTTTGCACAAGTTTTGCAGTTCACAAGTCCATCACAGACCCAGACGGTGACTTTATGACATCTTCAGAAAGACGTTCAGCATTCTCATTGAAATCAGGAAACAAAGCGTACACTTTGATTAACGTACACCCACCAACAAATGACTATAACAGCAAAGACCTACAGATGCTGGAAGACTTCAGGGAACTTTTGGAGGAAATAACGAACAAAATTCCTAAACATAACATCAGGATTCTTCTAGGCGACTTCAATGGGCAGTTAGGAACTGAAAAGAAACACAGGAGTATCACAGGACCGTACACCGCTCACAACAGGACCAACAAAAATGGTGAACACCCCATAAGATTCTGAAAAAATTCCAATCTCAAAATTACGTCAATACAATTCAAGAAAACCATATAAAAATTAAAGCACTCGAAGAATTCCAGATTGACCATATTGCTGTCTCCAGGAGGAACCACAAAGAAGTATTAAGTGTAAAAACTAGGAGAGGTTTCTTGGTGTCAGACCATCACTTATCCCAAATCAAATTAAATTTTCAGCCCAACACAAAACAGACAAGAGAAACCCAGAGTTTCCGGACTGACCCCAAATACTTAAAACTCAACAAGAAAAAAATCACTGAAGCAATCCGTATGGTGGATACCACAAATTGGTCTGAACTCGAGGAGAAAGTTAAGCGAACAATAAAATTAGGTCAACTCCCACGAAGGAGAAAACACGAGTGGTGGAACATCACATGTGACAAGCTGTCAAATATAGGATTAAAGCATGGAACGATTTCTATAGCAATAAAACCACAGAAAAGTGGCATTTATTCGTAGAGATACGTGGAAACGCCTCTAAAATTATTCGACGAGAAAAGCGCAAATGCGAAAAGCAGACGTTGATTGAAATGGAAGAAGACCTTACCAAGAACAACAACGCAATTTTCATAAGACGTTTAGAGAAAATTTAGCTGGTTACCAACCTCCTAGTGACCTGACGGATCGCTGGAAACTAACACAACGAATAATTGTCAAATTCTAGCAAAGTATTTCAGTTCTCTCATCATCATGCGAAGCGTCATATGAACAACTCCGACTTGTAAAACCAGCATCAAATTCTGATTTCTTCCACCTAAACATGAAGAAATCGTGAAGACAATCGAATCATTAAAAACAATAGAGCACCTGGTGAAGACGGAATTATTGCAGAATTAAGTAAATTGGATCACAATTCAGCAGGAAAAATTCGCAGAATAATATCAGAAGTCTGGAAAACAGAGAAAATCCTAAAAGAATGGAAGAGTGCATTGATACCCCTCTCCACAAGAAAGGAGAAAAAACAGATCCTAGCAATTACTGAGGAATTTCACTTCCTCCAATGACTTATGAAAATCCTCACTTAAGTGTTGCTGAACGTACTTGAGCCGCAAGCGGACTCGCAGACTGCTCAGTATCAGGTGCGATTCAGGAAAGGCAGTTCCTGTACTGAACAGATCTGGAACCTCAAAACCATACTACACGGCAGGCGATTCCGGAACACTGCAGTCATATTTGTGGGTTTCAAAAAAGCTTACTACTCTGCTGACAGATAAACACGTTTTAATAGCCTAGAAGAATTAGGAATCGACAGGAAGACCAGAGCCATCATCCAGGACACTTTATCAAAAACCATCTCAAAAGTGAAATTCACACGAGAAATATCAAACTCGTTCGCAGTTCACACAGGAGTCCGACAAGGAGACGATTATTACCATTCTCGTTCAACACAGTGCTGGAAAAAGTCATCAGAGAATGAGAAAAGCAAGGAAGAGGTATCCAAATTGGAAAAAGAGAAATGGAAAAGAGTCACTGCGAAATGCCTGAAATTTGCTGTTGACCTGGCTATATTAACAAACAACAAAGATGAAGTCATCTCCTGTAAATCCGGACTATAAATTTCTTCCGAAAAAACTTAGTATATGGATACCAATCAGTCGCGAAACCTCCACTGAAACACAGCATGGAAAAATCTCACAAGTCAGTCAGTTCAAACACTTAGAAGAAACTATCCAAGCCGCCTGGTGTGGCCCTGCGGTTTAGGCGCTTTAGTCTGGAACCGCGTGACCGCTACGGTCGCAGGTTCGAATCCTTCCTCGGGCATGGATGTATGTGATGTCCTTAGGTTAGTTAGGTTTAAGTAGTTCTAAGTTCTAGGGGACTGATGACCATAGATGTTAAGTCCCATAGTGCTCAGAGCCATTTGAACCAAACTCTCCAACCCAGAGGACCGAAAACAATCTCGAATACAGAAAGAATATTCAAACAGTAAAAGGCGTACAAACTGACATGGAGCATTACAACAAAAGAACAACATCTGATAACGCAGAACTTTGGCAGTACAACACGGTTCTTTTACCAGAAGTCTTGTATGCGGCAGAAAAGACAGTTATTTTGAGGAATGAAAAGAATTCATGAATAGAGAAACAAGAACGAAAAATTCTTAGAAAAATATTCAGCACTTCTCTCTGAGACGGGGCTTGGGTCAGACAATCTAGAAAGGAACTGCATGAACACGCAGACAAAATCACAGACAAATTTAGGAAAATACGCCTACAGTTGTACGAACACATATGTAGAATGGATGAAACGAGACACACGAAGAAGAATTTTAACATCGTTAATGCGAGAAAATTAAAGACCAGTTGGATAAAAGAAACGCAAGAGGACCTGCAATAATCGAAAATTTCAGAATAGGAAATTGAGGGCAGAAAACAGTTCAGAAATTCAAAAATGGTTCAAATGGCTCTGAGCACTTAACATCTATGGTCATCAGTCCCCTAGGACTTAGAACTACTTAAACCTAACTAACCTAAGGACAACACGCAACACCCAGCCATCACGAGGCAGAGAAAATCCCCGACCCCACCGGTAATCGAACCCGGGAACCCGGGCGCGGGAAGCGAGAACGCTACCGCACGACCACGAGATGCGGGTAGTTCAGAAGTAAAATCAAAAACAAGAAGCTCGAACAAGTCTCAACGAACAGGGAAATAACGGAAAAACAAAAGGAAGAAAAAACACATAGAATTAACGAAGAGGTACTGGGAAGAAAAGAAAAGAAGAAAAGGAAGTAAAGCTTATACAATTTAGAGTAGCCCTTTTTGAGGGTACGACAAATGAAGATTATTTCTGTGTCTTTGTTTGCAACTTATTTTCCTTTGGATCCATTACTCTTTCATTCTTCGGGAGTGTTGTTCCTTCTCTGTTTGTGTCCTTTTCCTCCACATCTTGATTTTTTCCCTGTTCTGAAAAACCGACTTTGCTACTCTATCTCCAAAAAATTGTTCTGTTTCTTATTCTGTCCATATGTCTCTTACAGTTTCGATATACCTTGGTGCTTCTCTCTGAAATTTGGTTTTAGGTTTGTAATTGTTTGGTAAGTCAAAGATATGTTTAGTTATTCTCTAATTATTCATCCAGCATGTGTGTCCACATTATCTCCATCTCGTTTTTTCATTATCTCTACTAAATAAACAACTTTAAGATATAATTCTGTATTAGATCTTATTTGTGTTCTGATACACTTGGTCGTCGTATTTTACTTGGGATTCTTTACTCAATTTTTTTCCAAATTTTCGAGCTCTCGTTTCATAATCAGTTTGAGTTTTCATTGCACAGAGTATTTCTGCTCTGACCTCTGTTTCAAAGTGTTTCAATTTTGTGTTCCAGGATAAAAATTTGTTAGTACACTGACGGAAAAAGTCGCAACACCAAAAATAGTTAATGTAGAGTAACGAAAGTTTGGAAATACGTTTGTCCGGTAACATTGCAAGATCACTGGTTAATGTAAGCGCAAAATAAGCCATTGCAAATGGTTCAAATGGCTCTAAGCACTATGGAACTTAACACATGAGGTTATAAGTACCCTAGGCTTGGAACTACTTAAACCTAACTAATCTAAGGACATCTCACACAAACATGCTCGAGGCAGGATTCGAACCTGCGACCGTAGCAGCAGCTCTGTTCCGGACTGAAGCACCTAGAACCGCTCGGTCAAAGTAACCGGCAAGCCATTGCAAATGAGAAATGTTAGTACATTGATAACAGGTACAAACGACAGAATGTTACATGCAAACATGGAAACGTACATGTATTGTGTTTTACAGTGCCGAATGTCAGTTATGGGATGAAGTTTCATCCCTTTTGCGCTTGATCGGTCAGTACAGGAACAGTTAATGCTGCTCGTGGTTGCTGTTAGAGTTGTCGTCCGATGATTCCCCATATGCGCTCAATTAAATCTGTTGATCGAGCATGCTGAGGTAAAATGTCGACTTTTGTAAAATATTTTACATTGCAACAGTGGAATATGGGCGTGCATTATCCTGTTGGAAAACACCTCCTGGAAAGCTGCTCATTAATTACTGCACAACAGGTAGAATCACCTGAGTGCTTTATACATTTGCAGTCAGGGTGCGTGGGAAAGCCACGAGAGTGCTCCTACAGTCAAGTGAAATCGCACCCCAGATCATAATTGCGAGTGTGGTCCCGTGTGTGTAGCACGCCGACGGATTGGCTGCTGGCCCTCAATTGGTTTCCTTCGAACCAACACAAAGCCTTCATTTGCTCCGAGGCAGAACCAGTTTTCATCCGAAAATACAACAGACCTCTATCCTGCCCTCCAGTGAGCTCTCGCTTGACAATACCGAAGTCGCAAATGCCGTTGGTTTGGATCAATGGAACGCACACTACAGGATGTCGGATTCGAGGCTGTCCTTGAATTAACCGATTCGTTATGTCACTGTGGTGTTAATTTCTGCTCATATTGCTGCTGCAGATGCAATAGAGCGTAGTAGAGCCATACGGGGAAGACGTTGGTCTTTCCTCTCGGTAGTGCCAAGTGGCCTTCCAGAGCGCGCTCTTGAAGCGAAATTAGATTCTAGTTGTAAGGTGTCAAGCAAATCCAACACCTTCCATGAAAACCCTGACATGATAGTCAAATCCAGTAGTATGTCACATAGCTCCGAATAAATCGTGACATTAAATTAACCATAGTAAAACGAGTAACGAGTGAGCAAATGGAATACCACAGACTAAGACAAGAATGCCTAAATGCATGTCATACCTTCCCACCGTGAGACAGACGCAGTTCCGAGGGGAGAAACGAAAACAGAAGCCGAGACCAGAATCGTGTTAAGCTAGAAGGCCCTACGATGAGGGACGGACTGGACACCCACGTCGCCAGCTAACCACTAGGACAACGCCAGCTGCAAGTTTTAGCGTGAGACTTTTTCGCGTCTCTGTTACGTTAGGACCACCCCCCAGCCCACGTGAAAAGATACAGCCCTCCAGAAGAACAGTATAGATCTTACGATAACGCTAAAAGGACCACACCAGCTGAAAGTTTTAGCGTTAGAATTTTCACATCTCTGTTACATTGCAAACTTTAAAAACACTGCCCCACCACGAAAATTATAACGTTTCTCGTTGGATAGACAGAATTTTTGTAGGTGGAGCTTAAGATTAACATTGAGACCCTGATTGGTCAGATGAAAACACAGCAAAACAGTTATTTTTAAACCAACTTCGGTAAATGGTAGTAAGGGGAAGTTAGGAGAAGTTAGTTAGTTCCGAGACGAGGAGCTGGATGGCTGCTGCGCCGGCCGCCGCCCCCTAACGAACACCAACAAGGTAATGAACGCACTCGATGCCGCATAACAGCGCATAGAGCTTCACTCAGAACAGCAGAAGTCTCATCTGTTACACCCCCTTTTTGCGTAATACTAGTGTCGATCGTCAATTAAAGCTCATGGTGTTCACATTTGCCACTTGAAGTGAAAATCTGAAAGGCGATGATTTTTCTGTTATATAGTTATTGAGAAGCCACATCAGCCACTGTAATTTACGACAAGTTAGATAACTAATTGATGATAATTGAGGATCACTGTAGACCATTATGATAGTTTTCTCTTTTATGAAACTGAATTTAAACCTAGATTATAGATGTGACATGGCATAGGTCATCCTTCGATCCATTGTAGAACTTGGAAACCCATTCAGGGAATATTCGTTCATATTTTTGTTGAATGCAGTTGGTTTTTACCATCCTGTATTAAAACACTTCCTTTTATCAATAGTGCAATTTATAAACAATGTTTTGTGAGTAGAATAAAATTTCCACTGGTAAACTTAACTGCTTTTTCGACGTTATTTTACCAGCTAACTAAAAATACGAAAGCCTTGAACCCTTTCCACTATATTTAGTTAGTATTAAGATTTTTTTACAGGGAGTGCAGTGGAGCTGACGCTGAAATCATTAAGTATTTGGTTATATCTTCGCTAGTCTCACTGGACTCTTCTGAATTCTACATGTCATGTGTGGTCTGGTGTCTCCTTACCAGCAACAGGTCCCAGGTTCAAACTAGTCAATTCCCTCAAAAACACGCTCAGAGCGTCGTTGCGCGAAAGTGGTAGGGATACACGATATAGAATTAAACAGACACCACCATGAATGTTTAGAAAATGGCGACCCTGCCAGGATGGTAAAATACCATGATTGAAAGTCGACCACATGCCTAACTAGGTCAGAATAAAATCTTGCTGAAAAATTTTCGTAGTAATAATTTTTTTCTTAAAGTTATACATAGTCGAAAGCAGTAGCTGCAGCGATACATAGTAAAAGTATTAAACAGAAATGAGTCTATCAGAGACAATAGCATAATTAAGTTATGAATTTTGAAAATTGTTAGTTTTCAGTTTTCTCCCCAATGCAAGCGCACAGGTGGCGGATACATCATTGACAAGTTGGTTCTGACCCAACAAGTAAGTGAATGGTTTGTCAATTCGTGTGAACAATAAGTTTATGAAACGCGTGAGATCGTATGAGCGCATGTTGACGCGAAGCAGGGCGCGTGAATTGCTTTTAAAACAGAAAGTAAGGGATTCGGAAAGATTAGCAATGGCAGATCGAGACCTTGACCGAATTGAGGTAGAGACCCAGCATGAAAATGGACAGAGAATAGAGGACAGTACAACAGACGATGCAGTATCGCGAGAAATAGGACAGATCGCACCACAACGAGGATAATGTACGCCAAGGCACAGAAAACCTAGGTCAGCATACGACAGAGGAGCAGGAAAGTAGTGAGACAGTCGATGAGGATTCTGACTTGCGTCTGGAATACGTAGAACCCATAGTACAAGTAATCAGAGCTCCCTCACCACAGAGTACAAGGAATGCGAGCAGAAACGTGTCACAGCACAGTTCAATGCAATCGGTTGCAAACCACCAATTGGGCGAAAACACAGAGCGTAGGACGTCGGAAGAAAACGCAATAGGACTCACTAATCTGACAGGATTATTACATTTAATGACGGTAACCATGACAAGACAAAATAAAGAAATTGCGAACCAAATTAAAATTCAGAATGCAGAAATGACGAAACAAAATGCAGAAACCGCGAGACAAATGCGTGCGATTAAAGAACAAAACAAAAAAATTCAGTTACACCTAAGTCATATTGAAGACGAGGCAAAAGAATCTCGAGAAGTGACAGGAAACATAATAACAGGTTACCATCAGTTGAGAACAGACATTGACAAGGTACAAGTGGACGTACAACATTGCGCAATGACACTCAGGACGAGTTCAAAACATTTCGTAACAACACCCAGCGAGAAGTCAAGAAACTAGAGAAACAGATAAACTTAATTACTAGACAAGCAGCAGGTACAGCGCATGAAATTGTTGAAAACAGTGTGTTACACAAACGTATCACAAAAGCTGCGCTGAAAACATATGATAACCGCATAGTCAAAATAGAAGCGCAAACAAAGCGACAATTTCAGAAATTCCCAACAGAGTTATTGCAAACCATTGAAGAGCGTAGTGAACAGGATAGAACAAGCACAAAGAGTCTGCAACCACATCCGTATCTGTAACAGCACCGGAAAAACAAGCAATTAACGAAGATATTAAGCATTTGCGATTCCAATCACAGGCGGAAAGTAACATACGTGAAATCAGACAGCATGCACAGCAACAAACACGTTTCGAAATTCTTGATGAACAAACGTCATCACAAACACATGCGGAACCACAAATGTATTTTTCAAGACAGTTTGGATCGTGTAATGAAGCAGCAAGGTTAGCCAGACAAGATACCCAACCAATACGTGACAATGGAAAGCCAGGTCGCGAAGAGTACAGTGCAATGCATTCAGCTACACGTTCACAACCGATGGAAGAAAATTATTGCGTACCACTACAACGATACTACGCAAGGGTAGGCGAAAGTTACAGTGGACAATATCCAATGGATCTAAAACAACAGGGAAGAACGACAGGAGAAATGATCAGAAACAAAAGTGGACGAAGTACGACAACGATCATTTCCTCACAGTCAGAAAATTTTAACTCTTTCGAGAAGGAAATTCATTACATCCACGAATTTTATTGATCAATTCCGAGTAGGATTACCAGAACACTGGACGCTAGCACACAAATTAGACTTTATATGTGCACACATGTCAGGAACAGTCGCAGAAACCATGCTGAATGTTGCAGCGACATGCCGATCGTACGAAGACTCAAGAGAGAAGTTTCTCTTACGATATTGGTCCAGTGAAGCACAGAACAGAGTGAAGTACGAATTATTACAGAACCCATATTTTGAAAATTCAGGAGAGAAGAGTCCCATGAATTGCAAAGAAAAATCAATGCTTAGATGTACCATACAGTGATGGAGAGTTGATTAAATTATGCGCGATGAAGCTACCATTGAAATACCAGCAATCATTAGTAGGTCGCGGAGGCAATGACGTTGAAGCATTTTAATGTATTCTAAGGGAACTAGAGTTCATATTTTCGGAAGATGACGCAAGAAAAAGACGAAGCGCACGTGAAAACGAAAGAAAAAAGCAGTCGAATCCACAAGACACAGTACGAGGAAACAATAATTACGAACCACGTGATAACTTCGCACCAAGAAACGACAATCGATTTCAACAAAGAACCGGTTATGGATTTAGAAGAGAATATGGCAATAACTATAATTCACCCAGGAACGGCAACAACTATTACAGGGGGAATAACGACAACTGGAACGGGTACTGGAGAACCAATAGACCGACAAATTATCAACAAAGAAACCAGTATCAACAAGCTGAACAAGAAAAACGAATACAGATAGAAGAGATGGAGGTAAGACCACTAAACACCGATAACGTTCGAATTGACAGCTAAGTGCCCATGCCAAAGAGAATGACGCACCGACCCAGGACAACTGCAGCACCTTGAACAGAGAAGTAAAAATCTTACCACGAGAAGAGAAGAAGGAAGAAACAAATTCGCAGGGACTATATGAAAACGAAGACAAGAAAATAACAATATCGTGTTGGGTCGAAATTAATTGGGAGAATACTGACGAGGAAGATGAATTACCAGAGGCATGCACAATGAATGTAGGAGGAAAAGACGAAGTAATGAGTATTGCAGAGCTATTTGAGATGGAAACCAGTGAAAGCGAATTCAATGAGGATAATGCGCAGTCGACAGAAGTTGAAAATAAGTTACGAGTGGGCACACAACCCAACGTATATAATGAAGGAAGTTATGAAGCGATAATTAGAGCATTTAGAAGCGATTATGTGGAAGTAGCGACGAAGAAGGAGAAGATAGGCGAGGGTGAGGAAAACGTAGAGGATGTAGAAGAAAGCGTAAATGAAGGAAGAAGTAGAGAAGAGGAAATAAAAGAGAGAGAAGTAGCAGTCGAAGCTTATCCTACAGAAAGTTCGAATTCACAAGGAAAATTCCTAAAAAGACTCATGTATGATTCAGTGGAGGATTCGTTGATGCAAGAGGAAGAAGAACAGAACCAACCCTTTCAAATTCAACCAGTTGTGAAGGCCATGGTAAAGCATATCCCAGTCAATATTGTAATTGATAGCGGAAGTGAACAGACTGCGATCTCAGAACATTTATTCTTGCGGTGTAATGCAAATGAGGAATTGCCAGTTCTGAAAATACGTAAGGTCCTATTACAAACAATGCTGTGGAAGTTACGAGACAAACAAAGTTAACTCTTTCGTGCCAAGGTCAAAAGATCGAAGCCAGCTTCGTGATTATACCTAAACTAACTGTAGATTTCATTATAAGTGCAGATTTTTTAAATGAGAGACGAGCGATAGTAGATATGGGGAAAGGTAGCGTAACATTGGGGAACGTCACACTTCTCTTTGAGCAAAAGTTAAAATTAGAAGAAATACCAGTTATAAACAAACAATTAAGAATGACGGGAGATAAAGAGGATGAAGAATTAGAATGGTATGCACAAAAGCAGGAAACGCCTAAACTCATTTTAGAAGTCCATAAAGAAATCGACGAGAAATTGCAAGAAGTTCAAGGTATTTCGGAACACAGTAAAAGAGAATTAGAGGGTATTTTACGAGATAAAACAGAGGTATTTTTACCAAACACTGGCAGTATTAAACACTTTCAGTACAAGTTTGAAGTAAATCAGCAAAAACCATTTAGAGTGCCACCCTATACAATCCCATTAAGCTACAGGAATAAAGTGTTACAGGAGATATCTAAAATGTTAGATGACGATATTATTGAACCAGCTACCTCCACATATAACAGCCCACTCCATATTGTACAAAAACGAGATGGGAACATCAGGTTAGTGCTTGATTCCAGACAGGTCAACACAATCATAATCACTGAGACAGATCGCCCAGAAAAATTAGAGGAATTGATACAAAACTTCCACAGTGCTAAGATATTTTCATCCGTTGATTTACGGAGTAGTTTCTGACAAATAGAATTGGCCCCAGAATGTAGAAATTTTACAGCATTTATCGTATTCGGTAGATGTTACCAGTTTAAACGATTGCCATTTGGTTTAAACATATCATCAGCAGCGTTTATTAGGGGATTTAATACTATACTCAGTCCTGAAATTTTACAAAAAATTACTTGTTATGTTGATGATGTGATTATAGCAGAACCCTCTTGGGAACATCACAACGACACATTAAGTCAGTTTTTACAGATCATGAAAGAGCATGGGGTAAGAGTAAATACTACAAAATCCAAATTTGGAAGGCGAGAGGTCTAATTTCCAGGAAACATAATTTCCGAGAAAGGGGTAATGCCCGACCCAGAAAAACTAACGGTAATCAAAGAATTCTGTACTCCATATAATAAGAAAACTCTCAGAGCATTTCTAGGTCTCATCGGATTCTATAAAAAATTTATTTGGATCGACTCTCTCGCAACACCACACCTGTGTGCACTGACTGGAAAAAACACGCCATGGGTATGGGCTCAATAAGCCAATGAAGAATTTTTGAAATTGAAAAACACACTAACAACAGCACCGATTTTGGCACATCCTGATCTAACACAAAATTTTTGTATGGCCACTGATAGCACGAAAACAGGTTTAGGAGCTGTTTTATTCCAAGAATACGAACAGGCAGTGCTAATATCATATAGAACAATTGCATTTGCCAGTTGGGTACTCACAAAAAGCGAGAAAAACTATTCAGTCACGGAGCTGGAAGCATTGGCCATTGTATGGGGCTTCCAACGTTTTCGATACTTCCTATTCGGAAGAAAAACAAAAGTATACATTGACCACAAAGCATCAGAATTTCTGTTATCCGCCAAACTACCTCATGGGAGGTTAGCCAGATGCAGATGCTTTATCACGATGTCCACAGGGTGCATCCTATAACATAGGTTTGGAAGCAGCAGAAGACCAGTTTACAATGTACTATATGAAACAAGTACCTTTCGAAAACTACATTACGACAGCATTGAAAAACATAGGCAAAGAACAGGACAAGGATCTCAAAATACTAGGAATCAAACACAAGTGGAGAAGTAAGGATTTTCCAGACATTCGACAGCACTATCTCGTAAACAATGTTTTATTTTTTAGACGAAATGTTGCAACGAATGAATGGTTAATTTACATCCCAGATGAACTAATTAATAAGTACATATGGTATACACAATTAAGTAACGGCCACTTTGGATCAAAGAAATGCTTTTTAAAAGTAAAACAAACAAGCCATTTTCCTAATATGGAAAGACGAATTAGAACATTATTAGTCAAGTGCAAAAAATGTATGAGGGCTAAACACGTCACTTTCCAAACCAAACCACCTATGTTTCCAATAATCCCTAAAAGATTAAAACAAATAGCTACAACAGATTTGTCGTTTTGGAACTTACTTCTAAATATGTTACCTTGACACCATTAAAACGGTCAACAGGTCTTACTATAAGTAAAGCATTTAGACAAGATTTTCTCAGACAAGTAGGTCAAGTGGAACGAATAATTTCTGATAATGGCCCACAATACGAATCAGTGCAATGACAGAACACCTTAAAACAACACAAAATAAAACCCATCTACATATCTAAGTACAAACCAAGCGTAAATACAGCAGAACAATCTATGAAGGACATAGGCCCTTTATGCCGATTATATGCAGGCAAAAGACACAACACTTGGGATATATACCTTAAAGATTTTCAAGAAGTAATAAATGAAATGCCACATAGCACTATACTACTACCTCCAGTTACTGTACTTAAAAATATTGAACCCCCAAACATAACCAGAGAAAATTTTAGATTTCCTATTGTACCACGTAGACAGCACAAACAAGTCATAGAAACAGCACTCTCCAACATCAGAAAGGCAGCCATTAAAAGAAAAGAAAGAGAAGATAGAACAGAAATTAAAAGAACATTCTCAGTAGGCCAGAAAGTATTTGTAAAAACACACCATCTCTCCAGCAAACAGAAACACAAAATACATAAGTTTTACACTGCATACAAAGGACCTGTCAATTAGCCAAATTGCTCATGATAATGCTGTGGAACTAATGAACCTAAAAACAGGCAAGACCTTAGGAGTTCACCATGTGAGCCATATCAAAAAGTTTGAAGATTAATTTTATTACTGGTAAATAATCAGCACAATATTTCAAGATTATTTTGCAGATTAGATCGTCAGGAGAAAGAAGAATAAAGAGAGAGGAAGGTGGGAAAAAGAAAGTAGTTTCAATAATAACACCAATAGTACCATAGATTAAGGTAAAGGGATAAAGCATAGATAGTGAAACAGCATGAAATACTAAAATCCTATACACCACGACACAACACAAAAATAAAAAAACCGAATTTGAGGATTCTTGAGTAGACGTTAAGACTCCAAATATCTTAGAATTGTAACACGGAAAGAGCGCCGAAATTTGTAAAGCCTTTTAAGAAGGCGTAAAACAAGTAGGTACCTTCCCACCGTGAGACCGACGCAGTTCCGAGGGGAGAAACGAGAACAGAAGCCGAGAGCAGAACCGTGTTAAGCTAGAAGGCCCTATGATAACGGACGGACTGGACACCCACGTCGCCAGCTAACCACTAGGACAACGCCAGTTGCAACTTTTAGTGTGAGACTTTTTCGCGTCTCTGTTACGTTGCAAACTTTAAAAACATTGCCCCACCACGAAAAGTATAACGCTTCTCATTGGATAGACAGAATTTTTGTAGGTGGAGTTTTTATAAGGTTCACATTTCGACCCTGATTGGTCAGATGAAATCACAGCAAGACAGTTATTTTTAAACCAACTTCGGTAAATAGTAGTAAGGGGAAGTTAGTTAGTTCCGAGACGAGGAGCTGGATGGCTGCTGCGCCGGCCGCCGGCCCTAACGAACACCAACAAGGTAATGAATACACGCGATGCTGCATAAGAGCGCATAAAGCTTCACTCAGAACTGCAGAAGTCTCATCTGTTACACCCCCTTTTTGCGTAATACTAGTGTCGATCGTCAATTAAAGCTCATGGTGTTCACATAAAAATCTGAAACGCTATAATTTTTCTGTTATATAGTTATTGAGAAGCCACATCAGCCACTGTAATTTACGACAAGTTAGATAAGTAATTAAAGATAATTGAGGGTCACTGTAGACCACTTTGATAGTTTTCTCTTTTGTGAAACGTAATTTAAACCTAGACTATAGATGTGATATGGCATAGGTCATCCTTCGATCCATTGTAGGACTTGGAAACCCATTCAGGGAATATTCGTTCATATTTTTGTTGAACGCAGTTGGTTATTACCATCCTGTATTAAAACACTTCCTTTTATCAATAGTGCAATTTATAAACAATGTTTTGTGAGTAGAATAAAATTTCTAATGGTAAACTTAACTGCTTTTTCGACGTTATTTTACCAGCTAACTAAAAATAGGAAAGCCTTTAACCCCTTCCACTAAATTTACTTAGTATTAAGATTTTTTTACAGGGAGTGCAGTGGAGCTGGCGCTGAAATCATTAAGTATTTGGTTATATTTTCGCTAGTCTCACTGAACTCTTCTGAATTCTACATGTCATGTGTGGTATAGCGTCTCCTTACCAGCAACAGGTCCCAGGTTCAAACTAGTCAATTCCCTAAAAAACACGCTCAGAGCGTCGTTGCGCGAAAGTGGTAGGGAGACACGATATAGAACAAACATACACCACCCAGAATGTTAGATAGTGACCACCTCTGCCAGCAATCATATAATCGTACATTGGCTACATTCCTGCCAAGTCTTTCTGCGATATCACAGAAGGAAGAATCAGCTTATCCTAGCCCTGTTACACGATCACTTTCAAACTCAATGAGATGTTGATAACGGCGTCTTTGTCGCCTAACAGGCGTTCTTGATTGATATCAATTCACGACATCCGATCTCAAAGGTACTAACGCTCACGACCGCTACAGTGTGTCTTTAAAGCAAACTTCATTTTCATCTTTATAGTGGTGCTACTAAAGCCATTCTTATGTCATTGGCGCGAAATTGGAATAGACGTCATCTTCAGACGTAGAAAACATGGCTACCAACTTTCGTTTATGTCGTACAACTCCTTTCCGATGCAGGAACTTTTTTCCGTCAGTGTTTATATGTTTCTGGTTGTTTGAAAGGTGCTGTTTGACGCATTCTAAACTCTACTGTTCTCTTTTCCTTCATCTTTTTTTTGACATTCGTTTTGCAGGATATTTAAAACACTCTACCTTAGATATTGTGTTGTTATTCAATTTAAAACTCTGACGTGCATTTCTGATGATTGTTATGAAGTGTGTTTTTTTTTTTTTTTTTTTTCCAAATGATATCTGTAATCCTACTTTTACTCGTTGACGATGTATTTCTGTGATTTATCCTTGTTATCCTTGGCCACTTTCAGGTATGTCTGTAATAAGAGCCTTGTCGTGTGCAAGTGCTACAGTAGCCTTGTTTGGCTGTCTTCTTAGATGTAAACCCTTAGTATATTATGGCCTTCTTCCATTCTCTGACCACGTTCTCTAATGCACAGTTAAAAAGAAGTGCAGACAATTTCTCTCTCTTACTCTCGATTTTATTTCCAGCGTTTCCGATAGCTCTCCTATAGGCATTATTTTTGATTTTGCCATAATCATCAACAGAATTTCCTTCTAGCGAGCCGACTACGAACTTTGTGATCGATATGAATCCACTGATTTCTGTCCTGGTATAGCTTTTCTCTCTCCACTGCGTCCCATGTTACTCCTCTCGTCTTAAGATCTTCATTAATCTGGTCTGCCTCTCTCTTCCTACGCTGCCAACCCATCTTTTTCCTAGTACATCCACCTCCAAATACTTGCAGCACTCATTCTTTCCACCATGGTCAAGTCATCTCCAAGTCTCTATTTACAAATTCGTTCCTCATTCTGTCTCTCCAGGTTTGTTGTAGAACTGCCTTTAGGGACTTCATTTCACATGCTTGTATTTGAATCTCTTCTCTCTTATTTGTGACACACGTCTCCAGACTACATTGGAGTGACTGGCAGGAGAAACGTTTTATACGTGGTCTGTTTAGCTCGTAGAGGGACTTTCTTTTCTCAGATTAGGTTTCGTACTTGGTTAAAACTGCTTTAATTATTTCGGTGATTCGTTACCTAATCCCAACTTTTTGGCAAATGTCCATCCAGCTGACAGGGAGTTGGTTTCCCAGGTTTCTTGGATTATTTTTGCTAGACATGCCATCGTATTGCCACTATATAGCAGTGGCGGCCAAGATTTGGTCTCGCGGGCCGTCATCGGGCTCAAATACCAACTGCCTCAGCCTCTCTGCAAATTTCCCCAACCGTCACGGCACGCTGTCTGAGCTCGCGGAACGTGTCGCGTTTAATTGGCAATGGAGTCGCATTATATACGACTTGGTTTTATATTCCACATTTCTCAACAACATAGATCACAAAAAACAAGTTTTCAGTATTAATTAATTACTTTTGGCTCGTTGAAGACATAAAATAATTTTTATCTGGAACATACTGTCGACATACGGACAGACGCAGACAGTTTGACAGAGTTTCGCAACTGAAGCTGCCACGCAATCGTCACTTAGTTTCGTAATCGAAAACAGGTCATTCACACAAATATGTCTATGGAAATAGTGTAGTACTTTTGCAACCTTATTATGGCCTCTTGGAAACTCTACCTGATGAACGCATCGTAGACATCATGCACCATCGTAATGCAAAAAGTTTTGTCATTAAAACTGGAATTGCTTTACAGGCCAATCAGTTAAATCTTCACATTTACAGCGGCGCTTTCAAATGAAACGGCAAACGGCCTCAGAAACAGTTCGAAAACAGACGTGAGGTTGCCAGTATGCTCAAAATCCTTATAAAACTATCCTTGTAATTCTTTCAAGGTCACAATGAAATTCTTCAAATGTCACATTTTCTATACCGCCAGTAAGCTTACGGAACTGGACTATGTTTGCCAAAATGTGCCCCTTCTACAACGTGATTTTCTTTCAAATGAGAAACAAGTTACCTTGTAATGTCTTAGTCTCAGCAGTGTGCAATCAAGTCCACTTAAAATGCGAAGTCTGAAGTCCATTTCGGGTCTTCTAATTTTCGTTCCTGTACTCCTTTGTCCTTTAGAAATTCAACAATAACACGTTTTAAATCGAAAAATCATACCAAGCATTCCCGCTAACTTAACCAAGTCTCCATACTCTTCGTTCAGTTTTATTGAAAACTGTTGCAAATGACAATGGAATAATCATTAAAAGAAAAGCGTTTTTCGTTGCGACGGAGTCTTCTCACGAAATTCCAATCACCACCTTTCTCGTCCGAATGCGAAAATATTTTGTTGCCGCCTATCTACATGGGGAGAAGCGATCACCACGATAAAATAAGGGAAATCAGAGCTCGTACGGAAAGATACAGGTGTTCGTTCTTTCCGCGTGCCATACGAGATTAGACTGATAGAGAATTGTGAAGGTGGATGATGAACCCTCTGCCAGACACTTAAATGTGATTTTCAGAGTATCCATGTAGATGTAGATGTATTCTAACTAAAGATATCTTCGGCACATCAAAGTTGGTGGTGACGTCAAGTAAAATGTATGGAGGGGTGGAGGAGACTGCAACAAAATGCGACCTTCCCGTCCCTCCCCCACAGAAGCCGAGGAGGTTTGGGGCCGCTCCCCTTAACGCCTTAAGGTGAAGCGCGTGCGAGATGTAGCTGTGAGACTCGTGCTCTCTGTCAGTCTCCAGCTAGCGTCTTCCCGCAGAGATCGAGAGGAGACGCCGATACTGGATGTTTGTTTGCCGAGCTGAGAGCTGCAGAGCGCCCTTCGACCCGAGTGCCTTCTCGCATTCAGGCGCTCAATAGGCCAGCGTCTGGACAGCTGGCTGGCTTGCGCGAAGCGACGTCTCACCGCCATGGAAACTGTAAGATGCACCTGAAGAAGGTAATCACAAACTTCGTGCTGACGTGACAGGTGAACGGCGAGTAGGGAAGGCGGTAAATGAAGACATGTGCGGAAAAATGGGCTACACTCAAATGTAGAAGCTTAGAGAGGCGTTGCCATCTGTTGCCGGGTATGGGAACTATCAAAATTGCCATTGGTCTCACCCCTATCCGATATTTAGTGGTGAGACCAACTTCAGTTTTGATAGTTCCCTGAGCCGGCAACAGATGGCAACACTAGGCTTAGCCCCGTTTTTCCGCGCTTGTCTTCAAATATTCTTTGACTGCTAGAAAGTTTCTTTTAACTGCACAATGATGGTGTTTGTGTCTTTTTTCGTTTCTTATTACGGAGTATTGAGGTTTTATAACATTATGACCAATCCATCTGACGTCTGTAGGAAGCAAGAAGTATTCAACATAAACTTTCATCGCCATTAGTATTTTGAGACAAAGGGAGTTATTATTAATACAGCTGCAGTACAATGCAGTTTTCATGCACAAGTCTAGGTTTAATTCAACAATTAGGGAAAAAACTTATGGTAGTATATAAACAACCTTGACATGCAGACAAGCGGTGCTGAAGGAACGTACGTCATATTTGGCACCGATACTTACTTTGCTTTTTCGTGTCCGGAGCTGTCAATTTTTCGGCCCAATACGGGGCTAATTCAAAAGCTTCAGGCCTGTTTAGCCCGAGGTCGTCCAGGGAGCAACGTGCAGGACAATTTCGGCGTGTTAGAAGATGTCCACTGTTTTGTATTTCTCCACAGTCGCACTTATTTTCATCAGATTTTAATAGGCTTCATTTTATCAGACTGATTTTTACAGGGGCTACACCAGTTCTGATACGATTTAGCATTTTCCATGGCGTGTAGTGTATTTCAATACCACTTGGTGGACAGGGGATTCATCTAAGGTGTAATCGAGAAACCGTTAGCTTCATTTCAGTCTTTTTACTCCCCAAAGCTATCATATAGTGAATGACGCTCATCTAACGTCTTTTTAACTCCTCGTTGTATTCATGAGCTACTCTACAAGTCCTCGAATGCTGAAACCCGAAGCTTAGTACAGCTTTTCCAGTGGAGTAGCATTCATGCATCCTGTAATTAGCCTACAGGTTTCGTTAAGGCTTATATCGATCTCATTTGCATGCGGCGATCTAGACCAGACAGGGCATGCGTACTCAGCTGCGGAAAATCGAAGCGCTATAGCGATGGTTCGAAGCACAGTAGATGTTGCTCCCCACTTACTGCAAAGTTGGCTTTCTAAGGGTATTGTTACTTGCAGCAATCTTATTTCGGGCTTTTGCGCAGTGATGTTTGTATGTGAGGGATCTGCCAAGCATCACTCCGACGTATGTCGGCTGATCTGTGTGCTCAAGGGCAGACCCATTCCAGTTAACGCGCAGCTTTCCATTTTGCATACTGATGATAGATACACTAATTGAACAAAAATATTCAGACACTTATTAACGGACAATAATATGGGATGTGTTCGCCTTTATGAAGGTTAGAACTCTTCTGGGGACACTTTCAGTGAGTTGTCTGAATTTTTGGAGAAATGGCAGCCTTCAACAGGCGAAACCAGAGAACTCAGTGATGTTTGACGCTAGGATGTCGAGCGAAATTGACATTGTAACTCATCCCAGAGGTGTTTTATCGGGTTCAAGTCGGTAAAATGAACAGGTCAGTCCATTTCAGGAATGTTATTGCCCACAAAACATTGCCCCACAAATGCTGCGAGTGAATCATCATCCTGATACAGCCAGCCATCGTCTCCGAACGGTTGCTCTACTGTACGATGTAAACAATGCTGTAAATTTTCTCGCGTCCTTCCACGTTTGACGTATTCTATAGCGCAATAAGGGGACCACACTTTGATCACAAGAAACGCCCTCGTACCATAACATCACTGCCTCCGTACTTCACTATCTGCACTGAACGTGGTGGCATGTAGCGTTCTCCAGACATTCTGCAAACCCAATCCATTCCATAGGATTTCCCCAGGATCGCTCCAAATCACTCGTTTCCAGTCATCCACTGTCCAGTGACTTCACTATTTACACCACGTCAGTCGTCGCTTACCAATGACTACAGACATGTGTGGCTCATGAGGAACCTCTAGACCATTGTACCCCGTCCTTTCTAACTTCCTACACACAATCGTTGTGCTAGACTCCTGGCAGCACTTGGTAACCCACGAATGATTTCATGCGACTACATCCTGTCACCCTCTGCAATGCTCTACGGTCCCTGCCCGTTAGTATATGATGTATGCCTGGTCTTGGTTTAGCTATGATTGTTCCTTCGAGTTTCAGTCTCAGTCACGTCACCAACAGTCGACTTGAGCTGTTTACACGAGTCGAAGTGTCCGTTATGGATTTGTTACTCAGTTGACGTCCAATGACTAGTTCACTTTTGAAGCCACTGTACTCTCGAGAATGAGCCGTTCTGCTGTCATTGTCTCTCGACTGACTCAACACAGTACTCCTCGCCTCCAAATATACTGTTTGATTCACCTCTCGTGACATCTTGTAGTCAGTTCCGCATTACACAGGGGTGTCCGGATACTTTCGATCAGAAAGCGTACCTGCTCTCAGGACTGGAATGAAAAGAATCGCAACTTCTGCCAACTATTGGTTCAAATGGCTCTGAGCACTATGGGACTTAACTTCTGAGGTCATCAGTCCCATAGAACTTAGAACTACTTAAATCTAACTAACCTAAGGACATCACACACACCCATGCCCGAGGCAGGATTCGAGCCTGCGACCGTAGTGGTCGCGCGGTTCCATACTGTAGCGCCTAGAACCTCTCGGCCACCCCGCCCGGCTGCCAACTACTGTCTGTCCTTGTTGCAGCTACTGAGATGGTTACCTCTAAAATGGTTCAAATGGCTCTGAACACTATGGGACTCAACATCTTAGGTCATAAGTCCCCTATAACTTAGAACTACTTAAACCTAACTAACCTAAGGACATCACACACATCCATGCCCGAGGCAGGATTCGAACCTGCGACCGTAGCAGTTGCGCGGTTCCGGACTGAGCGCCTAGAACCGCTAGACCACCGCGGCCGGCCAGATGGTTACCTCAACACCTAGGCACCATTAAGATAGAATGTTTTCGAGACGACCAGTGCTATAGATAGTGAGAAGAGGGGAGGTGAGCAAAGGTCACGCCAATATGTGCATTGGACCACAGATCAAAAGCAGCCAGATTTAGCTCTTTTATAAAAACGCGAGATATATTTTGATATGTAGAAAGGTTATCGTTAGTGAAACTTTTGCGAACTGTCTTTCAACGACGCAGTAAAAATCTGTGGGATGATGAACTTTCAGAACACCAGGCTTTCAACATATAGAACTGAAATTGCAAGTTTCGAGATATTCTTTTTCATGGCGGTATTGCATATTTTCACTGGGTCAGCTTGTTAATTTTCGAATTTGACAGTGTCAGTGGTAGAGGGTTGTCGGATGTCTGTTAATCAGTAATTGTGCAGAGCAGTGGTCTGCCGCTCGCAAGTTCCATGCTCAGAATGGAGTTAGACAAGTGCGAGTAGCTCTACATTTGGGCATACTGTCATTCATCCGTATCTGCAGCTCTCGTGCTATCGTCATATATGATGGGCACTCAAGAACCTGTGCGTGGTGGTGGCGTGGGCGCCAATGCCCAGTACCTCATCCCTCTGAAGTTACTCAGAGCGATACTATTCGTGACAGTAAACTAATAATGGACATTTGCAACTCAGTAGTGTTAACCCAGATCAAACGACAAGAAGAAGAATAAACTGTAGTTATTGAAACAGAACAGGACTCAGAACAAACAGTCGTTCTTGCGACGGAACAGACTCCTGAAAGCAAGAAGTCACCCGAGTCTCCACCTGCTGAAGAACACGAGCGTGCGCAAGGGACAAATATTGCAACGGAAAGAGCTGAAACTACGCATAAAGACACTCCATCAAGACAGCATGAAAAAAGGGCACTGGTTCACAAGGCACCCAACACCTAGCACCGATTTTTCGAGAGAAAGCTAAGAAAATATGTAACAAACTACACGGGGAAACGCCTGGAAATTCGGATTTGAGCACGCATGCATCTGATCCAATTCAATCCGAAATAAGTATACCATGCCACATGTCAATGGACCATTTGCCCTACAAAGGATTGCAGCCGAGGGTGATGGTGGTTAGTGTTTAACGTCCCGTCGACAACGAGGTCATTAGAGACGGAGCGCAAGCTCGGGTTAGGGAAGGATTGGGAAGGAAATCGGCCGTGCCCTTTCAAAGGAACCATCCCGGCATTTACCTGAAACGATTTAGTGAAATCACGGAAAACCTAAATTAGGATGGCCGGAGACGGGATTGAACCGTCGTCCTCCCGAATACGAGTCCAGTGTGATAACCACTGCGCCACCTCGCTCGGTGGGTTGCAGCCGAGGGTCAACCACGACGCAGAGGAATTTCTTCCTGAGACTAGAAGAGTGCAAAACGAAACATCCAAAATAATTCAACAAAAAATTGGGCTGACAAATCGGATGAAACGAACCAAGATAAATTCAAGGAAGGGGACAGATCGCTGCCCAACAAGAAGATAATTCCAGCAAGACAGGTAAGACTTTGTGGAACAGGAATGTGGAAAGCGATATGCTTCCGACAGCAATTCCTATCATGAAACGTAACAGCGATTATGAATAATAAAATACGAATGCAAAACACACACAAAATAGCCACTTTGAACATTAATAAGCTACGCTCCTCGATGGACCAACAATAGCTGCAAGAGTTCCTGTACGCACCCGACATTGATATACTTCTGTTACAAAAAGAACCACATATTAAGCTAGAGAAGATACGTCGATGCAGCGCTATAAGCAGCCATGGGGCAGAACTGGCAACCGCCATTAGCAGAAAAGTAGCCATTCATTTCAGGCAAATAGAGGAACTGGTAATAGAGTAGTTACAATTACTGTTACTAACGCCCGCATCATCAGCATTAAGCACCCACTGGCGTAATAGAAGTGACATCGTTCCTGTTTCCAATAACCATCAAGATCGCGTAACCTTATCCTGTTCAATAAATCTATAGCACTGGAGCATATAGCCCAACTTCAGTTAACTGACGCTTAGGAACAACCCAGGGTGCGGCGCCGGCTTCACATACGGTACCCGCCACTGAGCGAGCAGGATGGACCTGTTTTACGTGGCAGACCAATTCAGAGAACTAAATCCTCCAGTATGGTCCACTAGTTTCTCTGATCGTGCGCACTCGTCGCTACAGTTAATTTGCATAAACAAGAGAGTTATCGAGCTAGGAACAGATGGAAGCTGAGCATTTCACATGTACAAAATGAGAAATGCCACGTGACATTTACCAATTCGTGAAAAGAATGCGAAGGCAGATTCAAGCTATACAATTTTATCATAGCTTGGTGGCTGCGTGCGCAAAGCTCGAAATAAGAAAAAGGCTGAGTGAATATGCCAAGGGAAAAGCTTCTGGTGTAAAAAGACATCTGACTTGTATTTTAACTTCGTTAGAGATCTGTACGCTCTGGGCGCGAGAATAATAGACAATTACATAATAATTCAGAAAATGAAAGTGAAAATTTTAGCTCTAAAACAGGAGCAATCAGGTGGTTTTAAAACTAGGTGAGAATGCAGAATATCATAGAAGGGGAAGAATCATCAGTATATAGTGTCACGAGTGAGAATAAGAGAGACAAAAAGAAAATATTGACAGAAATAAAGCTAACTGAAGCAACAACTTCTACAAAACAGAACGACATTAGGGATTCACAAACAAATCTCTGAGACACAGCGACGACTCATCGACGGCAACACTGGGCAATAGTTCACAAGGAACGTACAAGGCAGAATTAGCGCAGAGGAAATAGAAATTCTCACAGCGGAGATAGAAAAGGGCGAGGTGAAAGGCGCAATAGCGCATGGAGGAGGAGGAGGAGATTAGTGTTTAACGTCCCGTCGACAGCTAGGTCATTAGAGATGGAGAACAAGATCATATTATGGAGGAATGGGAAAGGAAATCGGCCGTGACCTTCCAAAGAAACCATCCCAAAATTTTCCTGAAGCGATTTAAGGAAATCACGGAAAACCTTCATCAGTATATCTGGACGCGGGTTTGAATAGTCCTCCCGAATGCGATTCCAGTGTGTTAATCGCTGGGCCATCTCTCTCGGTAATAGCGCGAAGCCCTAAAAATAAATCTCCAGGACCCAGTGTCATCCTCGCAGACTTCTATCAATGTTCTGGCTACAAGAGAAAAGCAAATTCCTATATGTGGGCGATGAATTAATGAACATAAACGACCTCCATAAGAGGTAATAGTTCTAATTTCTAAGAACTCGGCAAGGAATTAGGAACCTACCACCGATCACACTACTCAACAGTGATCACAAGATGCTGTCCGGCGTTTTAGCAAGAAGTATGAAAATGGTAATGGACTCAATTACCGATTCCTATCAAACATGTGTACGCAAAGACAGAAATATCTTTCAGAATAGCTGCGAGTACAAGGATACAATATCAACTGTAGAAGTCTCTCGAATACAATGTGTAGTAATGCCATTAGAATTTGAGAAGACGTTTGATGGAATCAAACGTCGGTACCTTCTGAATACCACCGAAGTAATGGGATTCCAAGTTTCCCTCGGCACTTGAATAAATGTTACGAAAGTGCATAGCACGAATAATGATAAATCGACGACTAAGTAAAGAGATAGCGATGGACACATTCGTAATACAAGGATTCCCCACGTTAACTGCCCTGATAGCAGTTGCTTTGGAACCTCTCTTCTCCACACTCACGCAACAACTAAAAGGATTGCAGATAAATAGCATGAAATAGTGTGCAAGTCCTATGCAGAAGATGTCGTCTTTTTGATTATGAACCGAGACGAAGTGGTGTAAGCTCTGTAGATTGACAGGAGATATGAACTTTCATCTCGTGTTCATTTAAATAAAAGGGAATAAGGCATCATGATCATAGGCAGGGGAATATGGATGCGAAATCAAGAACAGAAGTCCCCAACTAAAATGTCTGGAAACTGAATTTAGGAGCAACATTCGCTACATCATCGCTGACAACTATGAAAAGCTACTTAATAGCATATGGGCAGCTACAGAAGCGAACTGTCTGAGGCATCTAGCCGAGCTTGTCAACGTATATACACTGATGAGCCAAAACATTATGGCCAACTGCTCAATACGAGGTTCCACAATAAAGTAATGAGACTTATTTTCTTCGCAAGATGTGGCAACCCTGTAGGCTTGCGTAGGCACAATATCTTTGACCTTTCTCTAAAAGCTGCTTCTAGTCCAAGCTATAGCTCGATGCAACTGTTCCGTCAATGAGTTGTGCTGTAGTAAGTTAACAAGTGTTTGTGTCTCTCGTTACGGAAATGGAACCGCATAATATTGCGCAACGGTATATTATTTCGTTTTGCATTAAATTGGGTGAAAACGCTACGAAAACATATGGGGAAAAAAATTGTTCAAATGGCTCTGAGCACTATGGGACTTAACTTCCGAGATCATCAGTCCGCTAGAACTTAGATCTACTTAAACCTAACTAATCTAAGGACATCACACACATCCATGCCCGAGGCAGTATTCGAGCCTGCGACATTAGCGGTCGCGCGGTTCCAGACTGTAGCGCCTAGAACCGCTAGGCCACCCCGGCCGGCCTTATGGCAAGCTTCAGAAGGCTTTTGGATAGGAGGTTATGACAAGAGCTCAAATTTTTCGTTGGCATAAAATGTTTAGCGAAGGCAGAACAAATGTTGAAGATGAAGACCGCAGTGGATGCTTGTGTGCTTCTTTGATTCCAAGGGAATTGTTCATAAAGAGTGAGTGCCTCGTGGACAAACAGTTAACCAATATTACCACAAAGAAATTTTAGAAAGACTTCATAAAAGAGTTCTTCGTGTCCGTGCCAACATTGCTGATAATTGGATTCTGCAACACGATAATGCGCCATTCCATACTGCTGTCAGTACAGAAATTTTTAACCTCAAAACAAATTTCAGTACTACCACAACCACCTTATTCACCAGATATCGCTCCGTGCGACTTTTTTCTATTTCAGAGAGTCAAAACGGCGGTCAAGGGACACCATTTTCAAACATCACAAGATGTCCAAAAAGCTGTGACGATGGTCTTGGAGGATATTACAGAAGATGAGCTCCAGAAATGTTATCATCAATGGCAGAAGCGCTGGAAAAAGTGTGTGCAATCAGATGGGAACTACTTTGAAGGAGACAACACTAAACTTGACTAAAATGGTAAGCAACATTTTTTTTCACATCTGTCTCATTACTTTATTGTCGCATCTCGTAGCTTGTTTGTCCGTCTTTGGAACGAAATACATCACTGTTTCTGCCTATCAGGGATCCGACAGTTTGTTGGTAGTTTTATGGAGATATGTGGCAGTAGATGTCTACGCACAGGTCGTGTAGTTAACGTAAATAACGGTCTGCTAATTTGCGTACGCGGCGAAGGCGCTCGATAACGACCCAGTTAGGTTCCATAGGATTTACATCAGGCGAATCTGGTCGCCGAGGCACCAACGTGAGTTTACCAAAATGCCCCTCAAACCACTGTAGCAGGGCCGAGTCTCCGAGACATGGACGGTTATAGTGTTGAAAGATGATGACATCGCCGTCGGGGAATATATCAAGCATGACGGGATGCAGGCGGTTCGCAGCTGTCATCGTGTATTCTATTACTACCGTAGGTCCCATGCAACCGTAGGAGAATGTCCCCCGTAGCATTATACTGCTGCCACCAGCCGGAATCCGTGGCGTACTGCACGTTTCGAGCTGTCGTTCACCTCGATAACGGAGTTTTTGGAGACGACCATCGACCTAGTGCTCACGACTTCTGTCTCTATGCTGCTCATTTTTGGAACACAACCTACGACCAGCTTACAGACAGAAGTGATGATACTTTCTGCAGGGCCTGACCATCATTTTGCAGGACAATGTTTAAGCATGTACAGTGCAAGCTGTTACTGATTTGTTTGACTGATGGAGCTGCTAAGTGCTATACCACCTACTGCACTCCCCTGACTTAAGCACTCATCAGTTGAACTCGAAGGGAACACTTCAAAGCATTCGCATCAGATCGGCTACAAATTCGTCGGGCAATAGACCGCGCCGCTCGAACTGTCAACACAACTGGCACTGCTAAGAATATCCTACGACTTCGACATCGCTGGTAATGAGTTATACACAATGCTGATGACTACTTTGAAGGTCACTAAAACTTCGAAACACGTATCTATTTTGTACGAGCTGTAAATAAATAATGTCACTATTAAAGTTCCAACCCTAGTATTTTTATTTACTTGCTACGTAGAACAGGACTACAACTTACATTTTATGTTTGCATGCAGCAATGTTCGTCTGTTATGTTTGAGACAGATGATGAATTCAATGTACATTCTACTGGAGAAAAGATGTTTTTATGTGATATAATTATAATTTAATGATTTTCAGATATTTTTACTTCACTCATACTGTGAAAGCTTGCTTCTTGCCGAAGTTCACGATTCTAAGCGAACGGGAAGTACCCTAAACGTTTTGATGAGTGAGTTAGCGAGTATCGGAATATGTTTCATAAGCGGCGGACTGTTTTGATTGAATTGACTTATAAGCTTAAAATAGATCTTAGAACGTGACATAAAGACATAAACAGACAAACGGAGAAAAAGTTACACGAAAAATATTTTTTCGTGTTACATAGTTACAAATTAATTAAAAATCTTTGGATTTTTCCATTGGTTGCACTGTAAAAACTAGCTTCTTTTGCTTCTTGCCAAATTTCATGATCCTAGTGTCCTATGGGTTTTGAGGAGTGTGTTTTCGAGTATCAAAACATGTGACTAAAATGGTCGTACCTTTTAACTGAATTAACTTGGAAGCTTAAATTTTTTACGCCGACAAGGAACTATAGACCTTAATATGTCAGACATAAATTTTAATGTCATATGTCTACGTATCTGAGAAACAAGTGTATTAACACTGGAACAGACAAACAGGCAACAACAAAGAAATCCTACAAGGGCTCCGTTTCTACAGATTGAGGCACTGAATCCTAAAATTGAAATATTTGACTCCCTGTATCACTATTTCATTATCTTTTAATTAAGTCGTTAACCTGATGACCACAGATGTTAAGTCCCATAGTGCTCAGAGCCAAGTCGTTAAGCACACTATACACTGCTACTTCGTATAACCGAGTGAGTTGCCGCTGTTATAAGACACTGTTTCAGATCCGCCATCGCCTATCGAGTCTGCTTTACGTGGCTTTCCTAAGTCAGTTGACGATGGGGTGGATTCTTTCTTTCCAAAGTGAGTTCCGTCTCCGACCTCATCGCCGAAGGGACGTCAAACCCTTTTTTCCCTTCTCCTTCCTTTAATTCTATTATTTTATTTCTAAATAACAGTTTATTTACTAATCCAACAGCTTATTTTAGGTTACTGTGAACCGCCATTTCTAGACTAACAACAGCCCTCTATTGTTTCTGTAGCTCGTTCTTATCGTAGTAATGGCGTATATGAAATATAAGTTCCGAATGTAGTATTTGTTTGTCGATTACGACGAAGGGCAAGCAGTTAATGGTAAGTGGGTGGCTATTTTAGAAATTGATTTCATGGATTTAGCACAAACAATCAATGATTACAAGAGAAAGCTACGACGTCTGGACGCAGAAGATAACATTCCTACTACACTTATTTCAACAACGAGCGAGGTGGCGCAGTGGTTAGCACCCTGGACTCGCATTCCGGAGGACGACGGTTCAATCCCGTCTCCGACCATCCCGATTTAGGTTTTCCGTGATTTGCCTAAATCGTTTCAGGCAAAATCCGGGATGGTTACTTTGAAAGGGCACGGCCGATTTCCTTCCCTAACCCGAGCTTGCGCTCCGTCTCTAACGACCTCGTTGTCGACGGGACGTTAAACACTAACAACCACCACCACTTATTTCAACAGTGGTAACCACCGTCTTTGAAAACATCACTTCACGCTATTTCGAGATATTTTTCGAACCATGATATCCACTGAATGTATGAACTGCTTTCTATATTAATGTAATGTAGTGCGAAAGGTAAATTTCTCGTAAAAGATCAATTTGTGAGTGAGCGGACCCTCTTTAGGTCAACGCACTTCGTTCAACGTATTAAACCAAGTAGGCGCCATCCCTAAAGTGAGGTTTGAGAACGTTTCTACACTGCCAATCTCTTTGTACGGACACAAAACATTTTCACAGTTCAAATTTCTTTTGACGGATTACAGAGGATATCAGATTCTACGACTAGGAGTATTTTCTGACAATTTTTATTTCATGTCTTTCAGTTTTATCACTGCCAAAGCACCTTTGTTGGCATGTGCATCGCCCTGAAGAAAAATGACGTTTTTCTTTAGATTTGCAAGTCAGGTGGACTTGAGTGGTATTAACCAGTTATGTTTTCTCCAGGTATTATTTTAGGCAAGCTGTTAAACCACAGTTAAACCAAGACCAGACAGACCTCATGTTCAGACGGACAAGGACTGCCAGGTATTGCGGAAGGTACTTGTAAGAAACTCCCTCGAAATCAGCGGAACGAATTGCACGAATTCCACAGAGCTACCGGCAAACGTGTAGCACGGGGAGGGAGTTAAAAACAATGGGGTACAACGGTCGACAAGCTCCTAATAAGTCACACATTTCAGTAGCCAAAGCTATGTGAAATTTAACGTGGCGTAAACAGTGACGCTATTTGATATTGGATGACTGGAAACGAGTGATTCGAGGTGATGAATCACACTATACCCGGTGGCAAACACATGGAACTGTTTGGGTTCCGTGAATGCCTGGAGAACGTTCCCCGTCATCATGTGCGCTACCTACAGTGGTGTTACGTTATGGCGATGTTTTTCGTCATTAAGATGTGATCTCCTTTTTGCGTTGGAGAATTCGTTAAACGTGGAAAAATACTTAGGTTGGAACTTAAATAGTGGCAACACTGCTGTGGAGACACTATGCGATGGCATCTACTATTGTCGCTGAGTCCGAGCAAATGGACTGGCCCGTCCCACGTCACTGGCGTGTGCACAATCGAGGGAAACAGAGTCACTTCTGAGTGAGCGGTATAACGTAACGGTATCACTACGTTTTCTAAACAGGAACAATGGAGTTGGTTCAAGATTGATCGTTTTTGTTCGTTTTTGGAGCATTACCTGCGACCAGTTTTGCTAAAGAACCAGCGACATCCATCATTTTGCACGACAATGCGCGGGCGCATACAGCGCACGCTGTAGCTGCTCTGTTCGGCCGATGGCGCTGGGAAGTACTCCCCGGACTTAGGTCCTTGTGACTTTGATTTGATTCCGAAGATCAAGGAACCACTTCGTGGCATTCGCTTCAGAACTGTTCCAGAGATTCGACAGGCAGTAGACGGCTCCATTCGCACCATCAACAGAACAGACTCTGCTAACGGTATACTACGCCTGCCACATTGCTGGCAATGGGTTCTACACAACGCTGATGACTACTTTCAAGAACAGTAACAGGTGCAAACATGTAACTCTTTTGCATCGGTTGTGAATAAATAGTTGCCACTATTTAAGTTCCAACCCTCGTATGAACTCTTTTCACAGCACTATGCACTACATAAAATCGAGTTCGAGGTGATGATTGTATCGCTATGAAAACATACTCTGTCATAAGGCAGATGTAATGGTTAGTGGACAGTAACATTTGTGAAATCAGCGGCTTGCCCAGAATCCAGATCCAAATCCAGTGGAACACCTTTGCAATGAGTTAGTACATCTGCTTCGCTCCAGACCCAAGTGTCCACCATCACTACCCTCTCTGGTTTCGGCTCTTTGAGAAGAGTGGGCTGCCGTCCATGCAAGGCAATTACAAAATTAAGACAATTACAAAAAACTTGGTGGTATGAACCTATTTATCAATATGACGTTGAGTACCTATAGCCTGTATGCATGCATTTATTCAGTTGGAAACGCTGTCATCAAGCCATTGTAACTTCTCCTAAGCCCACTGGTGATATCTGTTTAATTGGTTCTTTATATGTTGGATCCTGGCACGTCTACAGAGCTGACGTCCGAGTGTTCCATTGAGGACAGACTTGGTGATCTTGCTGTCTGCAGGAATCCTCAATATCACGCAGGTAGTTCATAGAGACATGTGTCAGTGGACGAGCATTCTTCTGTTAAAAATGGCACCATGATACTGTCATAGCAGAGTAACACAAGAGTACGCGGGATGTCCACAATATACGGTTTTGCCGTCAGAGATCCCTCAGTCAGTAATAGCCTTGATCTGAAGTCATGCCTCATGGCTCCACATACCATGACGCCATTAGTAAAACCACTGTGTCCCTGCAGAACACTGCAAGAAAGGGGCATCTTTTAGGTCGCCAGCATTCTCACTAACGATAATCATCTGGGGTAGTGCAGAACAGTGCTTCCCGATCACGGCACCAGTACATACGTAGCCGTTTGTGTTGTGGTATTAACAACTGCTTATGCATCGAACGATAATTTCCTAGTCTACCTGCTGCTTTTCTCCGACCAATGGTGCAAGTTGACACAGACTGTTGCAGGGAGTTCATTACTGGTTCACTGATGGTAAGCGCAGATGTGAAGAGGTTAGGGTGTGCCTGGTGCACAATACAGCGCTACTCCGTTGTGGAGGTCATACATGGCCGACCGGAACCTTGACGGTGAATATGGCTGCTATCACTTTCCCATACAATGCAACATCGGACCACTGCCACATACTCCAAAAATCTGGATATTACGCAATTCGACCAGCTGGCCAAATGGAGACCGACAATAAGGCTCAAACTCTTTTCAGGTGCTGATAACTCTTCTCACGCGAGCCGTGAGCGGCTCGCGTTAATGCCGTTCATAACTTGGCATCTTCTAATAGCGATAGTGGCATCTCGTTTTCTTAGTGTGCCCTCTGGTGCCATTACGTTTGCTCGCCTCGTCTGTCCGTGAGTGGCAGCAGCAGCGCTTATAGATAGCGCGTACTGTGGTACCATCTCTGGAGTGGCCTCCAGTATTTCCGAATCGTCGTGTGTCGAGGGCAGTTGAGTTAGGACGGAACAGCAGTGAAGTCCGGATAGCCAGTACTCGCCCGACCGCTTGCGATACACATTCATTGTCCAACAGAAGGATGTGGTCGCGAGAATGCACTACCACGTCAAGGACCGGATTCAGCGAGTTTTAGTTGAGTGGACCGTGATATTCTAGTAGTGCAACTTTCACCTGTGTGTGTGGCGTGTGTGTGTGTGTGTGTGTGTGTGTGTGTGTGTGTGTGTCCGCCCGTCGAGTGACCTCATGGCAATAAGTTGCAGTCGACGACTTCTACTGGGATCTTTCCCGTGCCTTATTTGAGTCGGGACGGCCGCTGGTTGGTCGTTCGGTCGGTCATCGCAGCGGACAACGTGCATTTGGTTTTCCAACCGCTTCTGACGTCTCTGTGCTCGTGCTGACTTAAAATTCGTCCGTGTTGTTTCACAAGACTGGTTTTAGTATTGTGAGTTTTTGGTGGAATTGTTTTCACGGATCCGTGTGTATCTTGTGGTTTTGAATGAGCAGTTATTTTAATGCTGTCTGCGTACTGGATTAGGTGAGGAGCGGCGAACGGACATCAGTTTGGCTTCAGACGGAGCAGCGAGGAGGTCCGCAGCGCGAGGACAGGCCGGGACCTCTGGCAGCGTGCAGGCACTGTCGGAGCGAGGGGCTGTCGCCGACGACCGAACCCAGGACGTTTGAAGTTGAGTGAACCGTGTCCACTACTGAAACCTCCACTCTTTGAAATTTCACTGTTGTTTGCATGTTGCTGCTCCCAGGATTGGTGGGACCAACCGCAACAAGTGGGGTCTGTCAGTTTGGCGGAAGCTATTAGCCGCCTTCTACTCCTTGATGTTAGTTTGGATTTAGTATTATTCTTGTTAGTCAAGTGCAACCAGCGGTGTTTAGTAGCTTGTGGCCGCTAACGCCCCAGTGACCTGCCCTGGAGGTGAGCGTACGTTTCCGGCAGCCTGCCGGGGTGGCCGAGCGGTTCTAGGTGCTACGGTCTGGAACCGCGCGACGTTACGGTGTGCGATGTCCTTAGGTTAGTTAGGTTTAAGTAGTTCCAAGTTCTCAGACCTCAGAAGTTAAGTCCCATAGTGCTCAGAGCCATTTGAACCATTTTTTTCCCCGCAGTGTACCTTTCCTCGTCGTGTTGATGCTGTCCGACACGGCGTGTAGTTCGACAGCCTCTTGAATTGTGCCCGCATCTCGTGGTCGTGCGGTAGCGTTCTCGCTTCCCGCGCCTGGGTTCCCGGGTTCGATTCCCGGCGGGGTCAGGGATTTTCTCTGCCTCGTGATGGCTGGGTGTTGTGTGTTGTCCTTAGGTTAGTTAGGTCTAAGTAGTTCTAGGGGACTGATGACCACAGATGTTAAGTCCCATAGTGCTCAGAAACATTTGAATTTTTTTTCTTGAATTGTACTGTCCATATGTTTTTGGGAGGTCTACCTTGGTTCTAGTGTTCCCTTCGGCCTTGGGTGTGCTTCTGAAGACGCGGTGCTATCCATCTCTTCGCCCTTGCCCAAAAATATTCCATCGTTGTGCCGGTGATCGGACGTTAGGGGTAATTGGTTAGTCCGTCGGTCGGTGCTTAAGCTACCCCTAGTGTGAGTTGCCATCCTATTACGTGAGTACAACTCGATCCAGGGAGCACTGTCTGTGGATCACTCCGCCTTATTTGGACAAGTTATCATAATTGTTTAAAATTTATCTTAATGTGTTAACATGTTTTTGCCTTCCACACTTGAAATTCAGGCCTTCAGCCGTTGTGTATTCTGAAATTGCTGCTGGCCTTCAGCCATTAATTATTTGTAACACTGCTTGTGGCTTTCAGCCGACAAATAGTGTCAGTTCTGTCTTGATAAGGCCTTCAGCCGTCACTATAACTTGCTACAGTTATTAAGATTGTTAAAAGGGGTCTGGGTATTTTTAACGTGTAGCTGTCCACCTTATTGGTAATTCAGGCCTTCAGCCATTGTGTATTTTTTAAATTGCTTCTGGCCTTCAGCCGACGAATAATTTTGAAACTTCTTAACAAGGCCTTCAGCTGTTAATTGTGTGTAACATTACTTGCGGACTTCAGCTGGCAATAACTTGCCATTCTTCTAACAAGGCTTTCAGCCGCCAGTGTAGTAAAATCTTTTAAATGATTGTTGAGAGTTTTGTTTTTTAAAGAAATAAAGTGTACGTGTTTTCTGTGCAACCAACGGTAACTGAATAGGCCCCGTCCACATCTTTCCTGCTTTCCCTAAGTCCCACGTCTCAATGAGTACGTGGCATCTGTGTCCTTCACAGTGATCACGCAACATCTGAAGCTGTTGACGCCCCATGTATTCCTTGGCAGGGGTCCCGGCGGAGGTTCGAGTCCTCCCTCGGGCATGGGTGTGTGTTTGTCCTTAGGATAATTTAGGTTACGTAGTGTGTAAGCTTAGGGACTGATGACCTTAGCAGTTAAGTCCCATAAGATTTCACACACGTTTGAACATTCCTTGTCAGGGATGGTAACAACACAAAACGCGAACAACACTAACGCAATTTGGTGGCCGCTTTACCTGACACATAAGCTTGCAACTCCGTAATAAATTCCATACTAGCCGATGGTGTGAACGTGTCTGCAGTTGATATCAGATTATGTCTTCTGGATGTATCACTTTTCTGTCAGGCAGTGTGTATGTATGCCAAACCTCGTTGAATCCACTGGGTCGCAGGATCTGGTCTCCCCTTGAAGCGAGCCGGTAATAGAAACTCTCAGGTCTGTCTTTCTTCTGAAAGGCGTAGCCCTGGGGCCTGGAGGAGATGAACTGAGTTACGATTGGCGGCGGATCCCAGAGGCGCTTCGCGTTGCGTTAACACCCTCGGCGGCGTGCAAAGAATGAGGAATACGGACAGCAGGGCCGTAGACTTCGCGCTCGGTTGTGAGACTACGGAGCGCGAGAAGGGGCGTCTTTCAGGGGCTGTGGAGTCAGCTGCGTGGCATGAGATGTATAGATGGTGCTCCACTTTAGGTAACCGCTAAGTACCGTCACCGTTTTGCCTGACTGCGTCAGCTGTTCATCAGGGCTGCAGGGCTTTCCTCGCACTTGTAAGACTATCCCATCTACAAGACCATGTTCGATAAAAATCTGTCATACGCATACCTGTAGTTCACTCGGCTTGTTCATTCTTACGTCAGAACTCAAGAGTTGCGTAAATATTTCCTTGGAGAGTATCTATTACAGCGCGGTGTAGCTAAACCTGTGAATGTCGTGAAAATCTTCCCTTAGCCATCCTTTCTGTTGTTCTGCCATTACAGACTGTAACATCTGTTTACCGACAGTGCTTTCGAAATTCTTTCCTTGAATGAGGACCTCCTGAAATGTTTATCTAAACTTTATTCTTGCACATCCATTGGAATAGTTCCTATGCTTGTGTTTAGCAGTATATATATGCTTTCCTGCAAAGTGTCCATAACTTGACAGCCAGATACAATTGACTCCTGGCAGCGAATGTTGGATGAAGCATTTCCAATAACTTTCTTTGACTGTTCTCATACAGGCATATATTTATTTACTGAGAATTCTGACTATAGACTGAATCCAATTTCGTTAAGTACGAGGGAAAACGTTCGCCTTGTTGTCTGTTATGTTTACGCCCCTGTCTGGAAACAGTTTCGAGAAGCGCGTTACATTATTTGTGTTAAATAATAAAATTTTCACTTATCTGGGAAATACTACAAAAAAACTAAAATTAACGTGCTTCATAAACATTTAACACATAGAAAAACAGAGATCTCATATTTATACCAACAAATTCTACACACCTATCCACGCTACTTTCGTGGGCTTATAATCAAAATGGCTCTGAGCACTATGGGACTTAACTGCTGTGGTCAGCAGTCCCCTAGAACTTAGAACTACTTAAACCCAACTAACCTAAGGACTCACACACATCCAGGATTCGAACGTGCGACCATAGCAGTCGCGCGGTTCCGAACTGTAGCGCCTAGAACCACTTGGCCACTCAGGCCGGTGGCTTATAATCGTTCCCTTCCCGTACGTATACTCTCTTCTACCATTTCACTTATGTTTTCCTTAATTACACCTTCTTTTCTTTCTTTGCTTAGGTTTCGTAGCTGCTTCAACTTTCGACTTTTGTTCTTTCATTGCCTTTTATTGTTCAGGTGATAAATGAATAAAACAAAATTTCTTACCTTGAACGATAATCGTACTATCAGTGGTTTTCTGTGATCTCCTTACATCGTTTTATCCCTGTCAAGATGCGGTCGAAATTAATATGCTTTAGACAGGTCTTTCGGAATGGTTCTTAACAATATAGAGAAACAGCTTGGAAGGACACAGTATACCCAAATATGGTCGCCATAGAAAAGAGAAATATTACATCTGGTGAGCACAGTAGGCGTTGCTTATTTCCTGAACGTCTGAAACAATTATGTACAAATATTGTGTTCAAGTCTGCAGTTATCTGTAAAGAATATGCAGGACATTTTTAATGACGGTACCAGATGAATTGCCATGATATTTGAGAGTCCAGCATCTCTTCCTAAATCGTGCTACTGATTTCTGTGAGATTTGGTACACATACTTCTCGCTAGATGGGAATCAGCCTGTGTGGATTAGAACCTATTAGCTACCATAACAGCAAACAAACGGAGAAAAAAAGTAATGTCTTCTACCACATATAGGTTGCCCTGCACAATAGGCAAGCTTGATGGGCAGTATTGGCATGCCTTACAATGACTACACGTGCGAATGTGCATGGCGGAGCAGAGGGGGGGGGGGGGGGGGGGAGAGAGGGAGGAGATGTCTAGTGAGAGAGGGGAAGGACAGAGAAAGAAGGGAGTAGGATATGGACACAGCGGGGGAGGGGGGAGGAGACAGTGATAGAGGGAGCCGATGGGGTGAACAGAGAGAATGAGAAGGAGGAGATAGAGAGGGGTGAGGAGCCAACAGGCACAGAGGAAGGAAAGGTGCTGTACAGAGTGTGGGTGTAGAAGGAGATAGAGGAGGAGAAGATGGATGGAAGGAAGAGGAGGGGCAGATGCAGATGACGGAAGGAAGGTGTAGATGAGTGGAAAAGAAAGAGGGGTAGAGGATATTGACAAAGGGTGGGAGGAGGAAGATATTATCAGAGACAAGGGACTGAGGAGAGGGGAGACGAGAAGATGGAGAGAGAGAGACTAGGAACAGGATGAGGTGGACAGTGGGACCGAGAGAAAGATGTGGACACAGAGATGGGGACAAAAATATGGAAACGTAAAAACACGAGACGTGGTACTTAGGGAAAGGCAGATTTTGTTGTGGATGGGGCCTTACTCAGTTACCGTTGGTTGCTCAGTTTTTTTAAAATTATGTACACTTTATTAGTAACCAATTGCATATAAGGTTGACAATAAGGAACTATTATCAAATTTGACTGTTAAGACCATATATAATTAAAAATTCTTAGGACAAATTGCACTCACATCTGAAAGCCTTATTGACAAGAAAATCAAATTATTTGTCAGCTGAAGGCCCCAATAGCAATAACTCAGAAACAATTTAATGGCTGAAGGCCTGGATAACAATTCTTAAGAACAGTTAAACTTCTCCAAGACACACTAAAATATTTGTTAAGAAAAACACAATCAGCACAATGTGAACAAACCAAGAGAGAAGTGGGCCTCATACAGTGCTCCAAGAATTGGTCTGGGAAAAGTCGCTCAACTTCGTAACCGAGGAGGCAGGCAGCCAAGAGTTGTATTCACTTGACCGGATGGCAATTCAAACCAGTGAAAGTTTAAAAGCAGACTAACACTCTTGCAAAATCTACCTAACATCTGGTAACCAACACAACGATGGAATAACCCAGGCAAGGCGGAACGGGTGGACAGCACTGCGTCTTTAGAATCCGGTGTTTAGAACATCCAGAAGCAGAAGGAACCATTATGGCCAAGGTAGTCCAAAACAACAAAATATCCGAACCACAATGAAGGAGGCTGTCGAGCTACACGCCTTACCAGACAGCAGCGGCAAGGCGAGGAAAGTACACTGCCACGAAAATACGCTCTCCTCCAGAGCGGCTAACTGGGGCGTTAGCAGCAGCTAGGAATAAAAATACCGCTGGTTGAACTTCATGAATAAACACAAGGAATTCAATGATTAATAATAAGAAGTGGAGGACGGCTAATTAATTTCGTCATTTCCAAACACTCCACTCGTTGCTCTTCGTCTCAGCGACCCTGAGAGCAACAACGCACGAACAAACGCCGTGATCTCCAAGTTGTGGAGGTTTCACTACTGTGTTTATGTTCACTCAACTCAAACGTCCTGCGTTCGGTGGACAACGAGGTTGTGGCTCTCGCAACTACAGCCCCTCGATGCTGCAATGCCTGCGTGCCACCAGCGATCCTGGCATGTCCTCACGCTGCCGGACCTCCCTCCAATCGAACTAACGACACACCCGACCCAGGAAACACTTGACGTTCCTCCAAAGATAGTACCACGGTACTAGATATCGATAAACGCTGCTGCTGCCACTCGCGGACAGACGACGCTAGCAAACGTAGTGGCGCCAGTAAACACAAGAAGAAAATGAGATGCCACAATCCCTATTACACGATGCCAACCTACCAACGGCACCCACGCGAGCCGCACACGGCTCACACAACGCATTACCATACCTAAAACAGTGTAGGAAAGCCTTTGACATTGGAAACAGTTTCCAGTCATCTTGCAATAAATAGATAGATAGATATCCTGTATAGTTTTAAAACAGCGTATCTTGTACCATTCTTCCTGCAGAATAGTGACAAGGTCACATAACGATGATGGAAGTGGAGAACGAACACTTGAGATCTGTTGACTATGATGACCTTGGCAGATGCGACAATTCATCCTCGTGCTCACAAAATCAGTCCCGTACGGTGCAAGCTGTGTGAACAGGGACCCTCTCATCTTGCAGCATACCATCACGATTTCAGCACAAATCGATGGACCTGATGAGTCAAAATGGTGACATAAGCCTTGGCAGTAATGCGACGTTTCAAAATCACAATGTGGTCGGTGGAATATCACGATATCGCTGCCCAGTCACCACCTGAACACCTGCCAAGTTTCACTCTTGAGACATCAATAGGTTGGAAACAGCGTGCAGTAACACCTATACGACCAAATGACTTTCTTTCGTTCTTCCGTAGTTTTTGTTTTACGTGTTCGACACCACATTTTCCTGTTATTGGCATTTACATCACAAATGAGCATTTTGGAATTCCAGCTTGGCCTGAAAATTGCCTGTTTATGAACCTTCCCTTGGTGTTGACAAATTTCGAGATTGTGACATTTAGTTATGCAGTCTTCAACGACCACCTGTCACGATCTCTAAACACACACTTTGGTCCACGTTGTGACTTACTGGATAATGGAGTTATTCAGACATTGCCTCACCATACAGCATAGTAATAATATTTATGAACATATAGATGCGGTGGCTATGGGTAGTGCTCTTAGTCCGTCTGTTGCCAATTTGTTTAAGGAGAACTTTGAACAACAGGCATTGCAGACTGCCAGGTAAAGACCGACTAGGTAGTATTGCTACGTCTATGATACTTTCGTAGAGTGGACTCACGGTGCAGAGGAAATGGAAACCTTTATGATATATCTCAACACTATCAATCTGAAAATACAATTTAGTATAGAGACGGAGAATAACGGCCAGCTGAAGATCTTGGATGCATCTGTTATCAATCGAGGGAACAGGGCTTTGATTAAAACCTTAGTAGAAATGGTGCACAAAATTTGTGAACCGACTTATTTAAAAGATGAGCTTGAACATCGACGGTCGACATTCAATAAGAGTGGTTATTCTAATAAGGACACAGATAGAGCATTTCGCCCCAGGGAGACAATCAGGACCGATGAGGAACGACTGCCTCCCAGATCACACTGGGAAAGTGTTGTGCAAGTACGGTGTGGAAACTACCTTTAGACCCATCAGGAAGATAAAAAAGAATGTTTAAGATAGGCAAAAAAATATACATCTTTTGGCTACACCGGGTTTACATAAAATTCCTTCTAGTTCTGGGCTGGTTTATATTAGTACCACATAAAGTAGTGTTAACACCCGTCTCTTTGAACACGAAAGGAACTGCTGCCTGGTACATCGGATAAATCGACCGCACCAGGACATATTTACCAAGAGGGTCATCATGAAATAAAATTCACTGAGACGAGTGTCACACCGAAAGCATCGCACTATCATGCGCGTATGTATAGAGAGGCTATTCAGATTTATAAATACCATAATAATTTTAACAGAAAAAGGAAGGTGTTAAATTAGATAAAATTTGGATCTGAACATCGCAAAGTAAGAATGACGGTCAATTACTTTCAATAGAGAATTATGGCAGTATTAGCAACAATCTCATAGCCGACGTCACGTGATAGACTGCGGTGCCCTCTACACTGCACATGTATTCGGTACTCCCTCGAGTTCTGGTTGCTACGTTACCTGTGAAGGCGTCTCCCACAGTCGGAGAAGACGCTTTAAGAGGAAGCTTTATACATCACCACGGCCTAACAGCCCACAAGTTTTAATGATGACAGTACCTGCCGAGAAAGCTTACAACGTATGACTTATGGGACGATGTTTTTCCTCTTTCCTTGTTGTGCTGTACACACTGAAGATCCAAAGCCAAAGAAAGTGGTACCCCTGCCTAATAACGTATAGTGCCCCGCGAGCACGCAGAAGTACCCCAACACGACGTGGGATGGACTCGACTAATGTCTGAAGTAGTGCTGGAGGGAACTGACACCTTGAATCCGGCAGGGCTGTCCATAAAACCCTGAAGAGTACGAAGGGGTGAAAATCTCTTCTAAACAGGACGCTGCAAGGAATCACAGATATACTCAATAATGTCCATGTCCGGGGAATCTGGTGGCCAGCGGAAGTGACTAAACCCAGTAGCCACTATGTAGTAAATCTGGACGCGTGAGGTGTCGAAATCTTCTGCTGGAATTACCCTAGTCTGTCGGAATGCACAATGGTCCTGGATGGATGTAGGTGATCAGACAGGATGCTTACGCACGTGTCAGAGTCGTACCTAGACGTATCCCGGATCCCATATCACTCGAACTGCACATGCCCCACACCATTACAGAGCCTCCACCAGCTTGAACAATCCCGTGCTGACATGCAGGGTACGTGGTTCATGAGGCGGCTTCCATACCCGTACATCTCCGTCCGCTCGATACAATTTGAAACTAGACTCGTCCGACCAGGCAACATCTCTCCAATCAACAGTCCAATGTCGGTGTTGAGAGGGCCACGCGAGGAGTAAAGTTTTGTGTCGTGCAGTCTTCAAGGGTACAAGATTGGGTCTTCGGCTGCGAAACCCCATATTGATGATGTTTCATTGAATGGTTCGCACGCTGACGTTTGATGATGGCCCAGCATTGAAATCTGCAGCAATTTTCGGAAGGGTAGCACTTCTGTCACGTTGAACGATTCTCTTCAGTCGTCGTTGATCCCGTTCTTGCAGGATCTATTTCCGGCTGTAGCGATATCAGAGATTTGATGTTTTGCCGGATTCCTGATATTCACGGTACACCCGTGAAAGGGTCGTACTTCATCGCGACTTCGGAGATGTGTCCCATCATTCGTGCGCCGACTGCGCCACGTCCAAACTCACTTGGGGGATATGATACTGCGAGAAGAATTTGACAGAGCAGTGGAAGTTCCAAGTCGAAACGAAGCCTCTGAAGTAGATGACATTCCGCCAGAATTAGACAGCCTCGAGGGAACCAACCATGGCGAAACTATTCCATCTGATGTGCAAGATGTACGAGCTAGGCGAAATACCCTCAGACTACGAGAACATAATATTTCCGATTCCAAAGAAAGCAGGTTCTCTCATGTATGAATATTACCGAACTATCAGTTCGATAAGTCATGGTTGCAAAACACACGAATTCTTTACAGAAGACTGGAAATCTGGTAGAAACCGATCTCGTGGTAGATCAGTTTTATTCTGGATGAATGTGGGAACAGGTGAGGCAACACTGACACTACGATTTGTCTTAAATGACAGGTTAAGGAAAGGCAAACCTACGCTTATATCATTTGTAGAGTTACAGAAAGCTTTTACCAAACCTAGCTGCAATAATCTCATCGAATTTATGAAGATATCAGGGGTAATATACACGGAGCGAAAAGCGATTTATAACTTGTACAGAAACCCGGCGGCAGTTATAAGAGTCGAGGGGCGTGAAAAGGAAGCAGTGGTTGAGAAGAAAGTGAGACAATGTTATATCCTAACCCCGATTTTATTCAGTCTGTACTCTGAGTAAGTTGTAAAGAAAACCAAAACAAAATTCGGAGCAGGAATTATGGTCCAGGGAGAATAAATAAAAACATTTAGGTTTGACGATGACACGTAATTCTGTCAGAGACAGCAAAGGACTTGGAGGAGCATTTGAACTGAATGGACAGTGTCTTGAAAGGAGGATATAAGATGTTGATCCTTCCACTCAGTTTTTTTATTACAGAGGCCTAATAGCTCTCTGACTGAACACGCTCAGCTACCATGCCGGCACTGAGCCACCGAGGACACAGATGAATAGCGCGACTGCAGGGACTTATCCTTGCACGCTTCCCATGAGATCCACATTCCCAACTGTCCACAATCTACATACGTAATTTACCTAATAGATGAAACTTCCTGGAAGATTAAAACTGTGTGCCGGACCGAGACTCGAACTCGGGACCTTTCCCTTTCGCGGGCAAGTGCTCTAATAACTGAGCTACCCAAGCACGACTCACGCCCCGTCCTCACAGCTTTACTTCTGCCAGTACCTCGTCTCCTACCTTCCACGCCCCGTCCTCACAGATTTACTTCTGCCAGTACCTCGTCTCCTACCTTCCAAACTTTGCAGAAGCTCTCCTGCGAACTTTGCAGAACTAACACTCCTGAAAGAAAGGACATTGCAGAGACATGGCTTAGCCACAGCCTCGGAGATGTTTCCAGAATGAGACTTTCACTCTGCAGCGGAGTGTGCGCTGATATGAAACTTCCTGGCAGATTAAAACTAATAGATATTTGCCCATCCACTCATTACTCGCCGGCCGCGGTGGTCTCGCGGTTAAGGCGCTCAGTCCGGAGCCGCGCGACTGCTACGGTCGCAGGTTCGAATCCTGCCTCGGGCATGGATGTGTGTGATGTCCTTAGGTTTAAGTAGTTCTACGTTCTAGGGGACTGATGACCACAGCTGTTAAGTCGCATAGTGCTCAGAGCCATTTGAACCATTTTTTAGCTCATTACTCGCGCACACTAAGGTGAAGATTCCCGTTAGAGTTTGGGAAACCTGTGCGCAAGCGCGCATTGATGAGTTTCGCTACTTGTGCAGCAAAATAGCAGAGTATAGCCGAAGTAGAACGTAGACCCAATGACAAGAACAGTGTTTCTGAAGAAGAGAAATATGTTGACATCGAATACCTGCTTAAGTGTTATCAAGTCTTTTCTGAAGGTATTTACGGGGAACAGCAATGTATGGAAGTAAAACATGGACGACAAACAGTTTAGATAAGAAGACAACAGAGGCTTTTAAAATGTGGTACTATAGAAGGTTGCTGAATATTTAATGGGGTGATCACGTAACTAATAGGAGGTACTGAATAGAATTGGTGAGAAAAGACCTGACTAGAATAGGGGATCGGTTGACAGGGCATATTGTGAGGCATCAAGGGATCACCAATTTAGTCCTGAAGTGGGGTAAAAATCGTACAGGGAGACCTCAAGATGAATACAGGAAGCAGATTCAGAAGGATGTAGGTTTCAGTAGTTATTCGGAGCTGAAGAGCCTTTACAGGGAGAGTAGCAGGGAGAGCAGCATGAAACTAATCATCGAGCTCAAGAACACAACAAGAACAACACTGCTCTATATTGCCAACACGAATTTGTTGATGGTTTGTAAACGATCATTTATGTCGTAACGTAGCTAAAACCATACTTCTGTATATTTTGTCGTTGTGGATATATTTGGAGTTCCCTGTTCGTTGTTCCATCCTGCTACAACGAGGTGACAATAGTCATACCTCCCAATATCGTGTCGGACATCCTTCTGTTCAGCGTAGAGCAGTAACTCGACGTGGCTTGGACTCAGCAAGTCGTCGGAAGTCCCCTGCCGTAATTTTTGGGACCGACGACCAAGCAGTTTGGTCCCCCCCCCCCCCACACCCTCTCCCCGGCACCCTTTAAACCAACCAACCGAAGTTTTGAGCCATGGTGCCTCTAAATATGGAGCTATGGTGCCTCTATAGCCGCTTATAGGATTTTGTGCACAAACTGACCTATCAATTACGTCCATAAATGTTCGATGGGATTCATATCTTACGATTTGGGTTGCAAAACCATTCATTCGAACTGTCCAGAGTGTTCTTCAAAACCAATCGTGACCAATTGTGGTCCTGCGACATGGCGCATTATCAACCACAAAAATTCCCTACTTGTTTGGGCAAAATGGTCTACTTGGAGATGAATATAACCATTTCCAGTCAAGAGCGGTTCAGATGGACCAGAGGATACAGTCCATTCCATGTAAACACAGTGCAAACCATGATAGAGGCACTACCAGTTTTTACAGTGCTTTGTTGACAGCTTGCGTCCGTAGCAACACTGTTTAGTTACATGGCACAAGTCTAGCTGCTCTATTATTCTGAGCATTTCCTTGATGGGATGTGCAGGGTGAACCTGAATTCCACCGACAAACTGTCCAGTAAACATAGGTTATAAATTCATAATTTTTCAATAGGTGACATGTGCAGCAAAGATGAACAAGTGCTCAGAACTCTTAAGGTACGAACTTTATAACCCATAGTTACTGGACTTTTTTTCTTGTTTTGTTCCACACTACCACCTCTCAAAATAAGCCAAGCAAGGGGCGTTTAGTAAAGAAGGATGTCTCTAAGTAACAAAGATGCGTAAGTGCACATAACTCTTAAGGTATACTTTTTTTTGGAGCCTATGTTTTCTAGAGGTGTTTTCTTGTTTTGATCCATACTACCGTCTCTGGAAGTTTGTCGGTCGAGTTCTGGTTCACTCCGAGGGTTGGATAAAAATGGCATCACTGCTCTAAAATGAACGATGCGTGGCAAGTCGCATGCCTGCTCTCTGTAGCTGATGACAGAAGGTCAGTTGAAGTACTGCAATGAGTCAGCTGCAGTATGTATTGCCTGATAGGACGAGAGGCCATTTCAAGCGCCCTAACAATATGTTTCACAAACACGAACAAAGTGTGGGGATTAAGACTGAAATTGCACGTGTTTGTATCGCACAACAGTGTTTTCAGAAACAGCGTGGTGAAGCAGAACTACCATATCGTACAGTGGTGAGATAGTGTTTTGGAATGGCAGGGATTCATTCAATATCAGCAATCTAATTAATGGAAATGCTCTGGATCTCTTCGCCCACAATGCGCAGTGAACCAGCACCAAAGTGATGGTTATTGTGGCTTACGACCTTCATGGGTTAATCCTGTATAAAGTTGCACCGCAGGATCAGATGATCGTTGCGCCCTATTACTGCAATGTCTTACATCAAATCCGTCCCACACTGAGAAGAAAGCACCAGCTCCTTCTGGCTCTGCACCCCATCATCTTTCACGACAATCCACTACGCTACATTGTGAATCACGTGTAAAATCTCCTGAATCTGAGCGATCACGACCTGTTCTCCATAATAAAGGGACCCCTTCGTTTTACGCACTACAACGCAAGAGAAGACATCATACATGCTGGTTTCAAACATACGAGGGTTGGCACTTTAATAGTGGCAACTATTTATTTACAGCTCGTACAAAATAAATATGTGTTTCAAAGTTTTACTGACCTTCAAAGTAGCCACCAGCATTGTGTATAACCTGTTGAAAGCGATGTGGAAGTCGTAGGATATCTCTAAGCTGGTCATAGGTATGTACCAAAAATGAACAGCATAGAGACAGAAGTAACGACGCTTTCTGCAGGACCTGACCATCATTTTGCAGAACAATGCTCAAGCTGTTACTGATTTGTTTGAGTGATGGGGCTGCTAGGCGCTATACCACCAACTGCATTCTCCTGACTTAAGCCCTCATAAGCTCAACTCGATTTCTGAAGAGAAGGAAACACTTCGCGGCATTCGCTTCAGAACTGCTAGAAATTCGTTGGGCAACAGATCGCTCAGCTCGAACTGTCAACACAACTGGCACAGCTAAGAGAAATCTACGACTTCCACATCGCTGGCAACGGGTAATACACAATGCTGGTGACTACTTTGAAGGTTCAGTAAAACTTTGAAACAAGTATCTATTTTGTACGAGCTGTAAATAAATATTTGCCACTATTCAAGTTCCATCCCTCGTATATTTTCGGAATTATTACTATTTATTACCATATATTTCTTCTGGGTGGGCTCCACAGCCTCCATAAGACCGAAGACGTCATTCCCAAAGAGCTGTTTAGTTGAAATAATAACTTCATTTAGCAGCTTATGAAGTGCCTTGCTTAATCAAAAAGGGTGGTGGAAACAATGAGTGGTGTGCTAACGACGGAGCACTGACGGAGGAAACATTCGTTTAGGGCAGCTTTACGGTGTGGAGAATCTCCCCTGGCGTTCCCTAGCAGCGCTAATTCACGTGAAATTTATTTACGAATCCACCCTCTGCAGTCTCGTTCAGTTGTACGATTGTCATTCATGAGAACAATGGCATGATGAGGACGATGGGATATTTCTGCAAGATAATCTGCTTCATCGAAGTGGCCAGAAACGACTGCTGCAGCATGGTCGGGCCCCTTTCTGCCACTATCGTAACCTGAGTATCATTGTGTCCACATCGATCGCAGCGTGAGTTATCAAACATGTGCCCTACATCAGATGTTATAAGCATTGCAAGCAATGCGACTCCAGATAACAGTGACTATCAGTGGGCAGCTGGTAGAATCGCTGTCCGCCATACCAGGTCTCCCTGTCCTCAAAACGACGGTTAGCGGCAACTTTAGAGTGTGGTGGGTCAGTGCATAATTTCTAAAATTTTAACTGAGAAAGAACGCATCCCTTCAGCCAAAACAGAAAATAAAAACGTTCCATTTTTGAAAGCTTGTGATACACAGGGTGTTTCAAAAATGACCGGTATATTTGAAACGGCAATAAAAACTAAACGAGCAGCGATAGAAATACACCGTTTGTTGCAATATGATTGGGACAACAGTACATTTTCAGGCAGACAAAGTTTCGAAATTACAGTAGTTACAATTTTCAACAACAGATGGCGCTGCAAGTGATGTGAAAGATATAGAAGACAACGCAGTCTGTGGGTGCGCCATTCTGTACATCGTCTTTCTGCTGTAAGCGTGTGCTCTTCACAACGTGCAAGTGTGCTGTGGACAACATGGTTTATTCCTTAGAACAGAGGATTTTTCTGGTGTTGTAATTCCACCGCCTAGAATACAGTGTTGTTGCAAGAAGACGAAGTTTATAACGGAGGTTTAATGTAACCAAAGGAGCGAAAAGCGATACAATAAAGGATCTGTTTGAAAAATTTCAACGGAATGGGAACGTAACGGATGAACGTGCTGGAAAGGTAGGGCGACCGCGTACGGCAACCACAGAGGGCAACGCGCAGCTAAGGCAGCAGGTGATCCAACAGCGGCCTCGGGTTTCCGTTCGCCGTGTTGCAGCTGCGGTCCAAATGACGCCAACGTCCACGTATCGTCTCATGCGCCAGAGTTTACACCTCTATCCATACAAAATTCAAACGCGGCAACCCCTCAGCGCCGCTACCATTGCTGCACGAGAGACATTCGCTAACGATATAGTGCACAGGATTGATGACGGCGATATGCATGTGGGCAGCATTTGGTTTACTGACGAAGCTTATTTTTACCTGGACGGCTTCGTCAATAAACAGAACTGGCGCATATGGGGAACCGAAAAGCCCCATGTTGCAGTCCCATCGTCCCTGCATCCTCAAAAAGTACTGGTCTGGCCGCCATTTCTTCCAAAGGAATCATTGGCCCATTTTTCAGATCCGAAACGATTACTGCATCACGCTATCTGGACATTCTTCATGAATTTGTGGCGGTACAAACTGCCTTAGACGATACTGCGAACACCTCGTGGTATATGCAAGATGGTGCCCGGCCACATCGCACGGCCGACGTCTTTAATTTCCTGAATGAATATTTCGATGATCGTGTGATTGCTTTGGGCTATCCGAAACATACAGGAGGCGGCGTGGATTGGCCTCCCTATTCGCCAGACATGAACCCCTGTGACTTCTTTCTGTGGGCACACTTGAAAGACAGGTGTACCGCCAGAATCCAGAAACAATTGAACAGCTGAAGCAGTACATCTCATCTGCATGTGAAGCCATTTCGCCAGACACGTTGTCAAAGGTTTCGGGTAATTTCATTCAGAGACTACGCCATATTATTGCTACGCATGGTGGATATGTGGAAAATATCGTACTATAGAGTTTCCCAGACCGCAGCGCCATCTGTTGTTGACAATTGTAACTACTGTAATTTCGAAAGTTTGTCTGCCTGAAAATGTACTGTTGTCCCAAGCATATTTGCAACAAACGGTGTATTTCTATCGTTGCTCGTTTAGTTTGTATTGCCGTTTCAAATATACCGGTCATTTTTGAAACACCGTGTAACTTACCTCGAGAAATCTTTTTTCTTTTAAGTGCTGTTCGGAAACTCTGATTTTTAAAACATAATTTCTTATCAAAACAATGAAACCACAAAATTTAAAATAAATAATAGTTGCTAAAGCCTGTCTCCGTAGCAGCATCACTTTACTCTCAGCTCTCCTCGATACAAATCGGCTCAACTCAACAGCCTACGTGACTACAGTTACTACAGTGACCGTACTTAGCGATTACAATTACAACTAACCTAAATCGGAACGATCACTTAGATAATATTGTGAGTAGAGCAAACCAAATACTGCGATTCAGTGGCAGAACACTTAGAAAGAGCAACAGGTCTACTAAAGAGACTGCTTACACCAGGCTTGTCCGCCCGAATCTGGAGTACTGCCGTGCAGTGTGGGATCCGCAGCACGTGGGACTGACGGACGACATCGAAAAAGTTCAAAGGGCAGCCCGTTTTGTACTATCGCGAAGTAGAGGAGTTAGTGTCACAGACATGATACGTGAATTGGAGTGGCAATCATTAGAACAAAGGCGTTTTTCGTTGCGACGTGGTCTTCTCGTGAAATTTCAATCACCAGTTTTCTCCTCCGATTGCGGAAAAATTCAGTTGGCACCCACCTACATAGGGAGAAATGATCATCACGATAAAATAAGAGAAATCAGGGCTCGCACGGAAAAATTTAATAGCCCGTTCTTCCAGCGCGCAGTTCGAGAGTGGAACGGTAAAGAGACAGCTTGAAGGTGGGTCATTGAACCCTCTGCCAGGCACTTTATTGTGAATAGCAGAGTAATCACGTAGACGTAGACTGTGACGACATGTTTTCAACTGCTGCCAGGCGCAACGTCCAAGCTGTTGCATTGCAGCTGCTAGGTTAAAGTGTGTCCAGTATTAATTAGTAGACCATGTATTAATGAATGTAGTTGAAGATATTCCTGGCCAAAGGGGTCACGTACATTTCCGACTTTCCGAAAAGTTAGGAAAAACAAAACGCGATGTGACATAAACCACGGAGTTAGATGTTTAGTAAAAGATTTAAGTGCCATTTGCGTTATGTTTACTAATTTGTATCATAACTGGATTTATTTAAGTTCTTATTCCTTACTGCAAATAAGCAACACATTCGAACGCGAACGTCCTTATAATAACCCTTCAAGAAACGTTTTTTTTAGTGTGCCATTTGTACCTTAGCAGCTGATCGCTGCCTGACGCCTGAGTTTATATTTTGGGTATACTTAACGTAACCATACATCCGCTTTGGGCGGGATATTCCCGCTTTCAGGCTGTCTGTTCCGTTGTCCCCAGCTAGAGCAAAAATGTCCTGCTTTTGCAAAGAGACCAATCGATAAGTGATTAGACGTACCCTCACACACACACACACACACACACACACACACACACACACACACACACACACACACACACGCATACCTATGTTCATTACATTCGAAGCGCGCGAGTGACGGCGGCAGCGTGGCCGCATGGAGGAGAGAGACCGAGTAACATGCGAGAGCGAGACGAATGCTGCAACTCAGCTCCACCAACAATTACATCACGCAAGTGCGAACTTGACCTGTGACACAATTGTTTAGTTTTAGTATGTACTGGAATGTTCAGACGCACATACACATTCAAATAACTCATTCAGTGCTTTCATGTTAGCGTGTTTGTAACATTAGAAAAATGCCTCAACGCAGGTGTCCAACAAAGGAGTGGTGCATCAGATGCTACAAATGAAGAGTGTCGTACTGATTTTAGTGTTGGTCTTGGTGGTGCCAGCGACATTGAGAAACGTTTAAAATCGGAGAAACACAGGCTTTCCGATCAAGCTGCTGCTTTCAGCTCATCAATGCTTGTTTTTTTCTCAAAAGAATCAATTTGCTGACTTAGAAAGATTTGGATGTAACTGCAGTGCAAGGTTCACGGACGCATCACTCGGTTCAAGAAAACCGCAGCTTTCGCTCAAATGATTTTACCTCTGATTTAATTAAAACACGTTTTGCGAAAAAAATTAGATGTGTTTTGATTCAATATTTTTTTACCTTATGAAGGTGTGAAAGTCAAGATTTTACAGTTTCGAGAGCAACTTGGTGAAACTTCGGATATTGTTGTCGGTTATTTGAAGGAGTTATTATCGTGCAATAAATTAAATAAGAAAATTTTGGCGTTTTGAGGAGATAACTCTAACTGTAATTTTGGAGGAAAGAATAGAAGAGGGAGTAATAAAGTTTACGCAAAATTGAACCTATCACTCGGAAGGCAACTAATTCAGACTGGATGTGGAGCCCGTAAAGTTCACAACGCGATCAAGGCAGCTTCACATTGTCTCCCTGTGGACTTCGAATGTATCATTGTGAAAATTTACTCATTTATTTTTTACATCTACACCGTTCGAATGGAAGCTCTCAAAGAGTTCTGTGATTCCAATGACACATGAGTATCAGAAACTGCTGGACTACAGTAAAACCAGGTGGCTCGCGGTAATGACGGTGCTGGAAAGAAGTTTAGAAATATTTCAGCCCTTAAAAAGGCTAACTTCTGAGCATCAACAAATGCTCAAGTATTTTTAAAACATTTTTCGAAAATGCCACGCCTGAGTTATGGTTATACTTTTTGCCAGCAGAGGCAGCAGCCTTCCATCAAACGGTGTTAAATACCGAAGTACAGAGCTTGTCTGCGGTCGAATCTACAACGGAAATTAAACGTCTCCGAGATAACTTGGCACGTAAAGAGAGTTCGCTTTTCCTTGCTCACACCGTCCGTAATCTAATAACAAAATTACAAGAAACTGGCGCTATTGTTCAGAGTGTAGGGACAGAGGCGGCTGAATTTTACAAGACTAGCAAAGGATACTTCGATCAATGGCGTCAGTTCAATGCAGACTTAAAGTGTTTGAATGGGCAACTTTGACAAAAGTACCTAAGTGGGAAGAAATGCAGAATGTGACGTATTTGCCCATGACACGAGGTTTTCTTAGCAGTGATTAAGATACGGACGTTTTCGATGAATTTTCGCTAATTTTCTACTACGTCACAGATGAAACAATAACAAGCTGGAACACTAAAAATGTTGATACTGAAGGCCGTTGGTTGGAGATGTTCACATATTTCCGTGACAACGGTCTGAACTGTTTGAAAGTTTATATAATTAATGAATACTTTTTACGTTTGCCTGGAAGTAACGCACCTGTCAGACGAGTTTTTCTTCCTCTAATGAATAAAATATGGACAAGTGACAAAACACAATTAACTGTCGCAGATTTGAAAGCCATTTTGATTAACAATATTAACATCAATAAATCATGTGATAAGCTTCTTTCTTACTTGAAAACTAGATCCGACATTTTGAAAGAGCTTTCCTCCGCCGAAAACTATAAAATAGATGCGTCTGTAACTGTAACCTATTGTTGATTAATTCAAATAATACATAATTAATAGATAGTTACCATGTCCTTATTTTTGAATAAATTATAAATATTACAATTAGTTTCTTTCTAAATTCTGCAACCGTCCCACTTTGACAAAAAAAATAAAAAATTCACGCTTACACACACACACCCACACACACACACACACACACACACACACACACACACACACACACACATGCAGAGTCCCTCAGCCCACGTCCATGCCCATCGCATCACGTTGGTCACCTGGCTGCCACGTTCACTGTTTCCGGCGCTGTTGCAAATTATATTTACGTTGCGATTTAATATACGTGTACTGTTTTTAATGTTCGGTGCCGACTTGCCCTAACGAGTTAAAAAAAAGTCCCTGGGAGGTTTAGAAACGCCTTTCTAGCGCGTTGTGGCCGAAACGAATCCCTACTCACAGTAATATGATTAAACCAGCAAACCGACACCATCGAATATTTAAAGAATCGATCTCCCGTGTGTAAAACGTCGTATCTCCCTAACTATATGTCGTAGAATGATATCATTTTGTAGGTACATTCAGTGGTATATGTGGATACTGTCTGCTGAATATGTTGCAAATACAGTTAAGTAGCAAAGAAATAATAAAGTAAAACGTCATACCTAATGCTGTAGTCTTACTACATGAACAGCTAAAGTACATAAAACGATAAAGTTTGTAAGGGGTTCATTATTATGCAAGGAGTTCATTATGTAAGAGATTTACTGTTCACTACCCTACTGCTACGGTCGCAGGTTCGAATCCTGCCACAGGCATGGATGTGTGTGATGCCCTTAGCTTAGTTAGGTTTCAGTAGTTCTAAGTTCTAGGGGACTGATGGCCTCAGATGCTAAGTCCCATAGTGCTCAGAGCCATTTGAACCAAATGTAATTTCGATGTATTGCTCAAGCACTGCCTGCAATATAAAACATCTCTGCTGCAATAGAATCGCAGGTCAGAGCAGTGTCGGTAGCAGTAATAATCGCTGGCTCCTGCACAGCAGTCACAATAGTTCGTTGTTACGGAGAAGTCGTAGTAGTTCACCGCTACAGTACAGTTGCTAGCCATGTAAGAGCAATAGCAGTCGCTGTTGATGCAGGGCGGTTTATTGCCATGTAATGTAAAGTAACTTTATTATTCTTCATCGCCATCCGCGTACTTAAATTTGTTGTCTGAGATGTTAATATGAATTTGTTTCAATCTTTTTGTGATTTGTGAGCACTGATTAAGTCAGACTTCTAATGTTCAATTTTTTATGTAATAGTTTGCAGAAATGTTTTCAATAATAAGGTTTTTCAGAACATAATTTTTTACCAGTCATCTACTTGAATTTAAATATTTTACAAAATTTCCCAGATCATAGTCATGTGTTGTTTAGTAATCAGAGGATCAGTTGTGCAGTTTTGTCAGTAAGCAAAGTCAGTTTTTTTCTAATAATGCAAGTCTCAGACAAATGTTCCGTAGTAGTAGATAGGCCAGCATTGCACTAAGCTGTGCCATTTAGGACCAGATATATAGACAGCGTTATCCGGCGACACCATTATGAGGTAAGAATTTTTCAGTTTATTCAGGTTGATTTCACAGGACCATGAAGTAGCGCTGCTTTCTTCCAGAATTTATTAGTTTAAATTCTCAGTCAATTTTGTACCGGAAAATTTTATATACGGGAAGGTTACAAGTTTTGTTTTTATTGTGTGTGTGTGTGTGTGTGTGTGTGTGTGTGTGTGTGTGTGTGTGTGTGTGTGTGTGTGCAGGGGAGGGTGATTTTACTTGTAACGTTTGTTGGAAATTGCTACCTACACCCATTCTCAAACACTGTGTGACTAGCGTCTGGGGAATTGGCGCGAAGTTACACTGCCACAACACATGAACACATTTTTAATTGTAATACTCGACTTCATGTGTTAAAGCTTTAATGTAATATTATAGCTCTTAGTTAATGGATTATGATACCATTTAATATGTCTCTATTCGTTCAGCAACTGCATGAAATATTGAAAATCAAATTTTTGTTGTCCCTGCAAGCCGTTGAATAGGCAGCGTGCAACTGAGATTGTGCACCGTGTTATCCGTTTAGTAATACACACTGAAGAGCCAAAGCAAGTGGTACATCTACCGAATATTGTGTAGGGCGCCTGCGAGCCCGGAGAAGCGCCGCAACACTACTTGGCATGGACTCTACTAATGTCTGTAGTAGTGCTGGAGGGAATTGACACCGTGCAGGGCTGTCCATATATCCGTAAAGTACTAGATGGTGAAGATCTCTTCTGAACAGCACATTGCAAGGCATCCCAGATGTGCTGAAAAATGCTCATGTCTGGGGGATTCTGGGTCAGCAGAAGTGACTAAACCCAGGGGAGTGTTCCTGGAGCCACTCTGTAGCAATTCTGGAGGTGTGAGTTTTACGCATTGTCCTGCCGGAACTGCCCAAGTCCGTCGGAATATACACTCCTGGAAATGGAAAAAAGAACACATTGACACCGGTGTGTCAGACCCACCATACTTGCTCCGGACACTGCGAGAGGGCTGTACAAGCAATGATCACACGCACGGCACAGCGGACACACCAGGAACCGCGGTGTTGGCCGTCGAATGGCACTAGCTGCGCAGCATTTGTGCACCGCCGCCGTCAGTGTCAGCCAGTTTGCCGTGGCATACAGAGCTCCATCGCAGTCTTTAACACGGGTAGCATGCCGCAACGGCGTGGACGTGAACCGTATGTGCAGTTGACGGACTTTGAGCGAGGGCGTATAGTGGGCATGCGGGAGGCCGGGTGGACGTACCGCCGAATTGCTCAACACGTGGGGCGTGAGGTCTCCACAGTACATCGATGTTGTCGCCAGTGGTCGGCGGAAGGTGCACGTGCCTGTCGACCTGGGACCAGACCGCAGCGACGCACGGATGCACGCCAAGACCGTAGGATCCTACGCAGTGCCGTAGGGGACCGCACCGCCACTTCCCAGCAAATTAGGGACACTGTTGCTCCTGGGGTATCGGCGAGGACCATTCGCAACCGTCTCCATGAAGCTGGGCTGCGGTCCCGCACACCGTTAGGCCGTCTCCCGCTCACGCCCCAACATCGTGCAGCCCGCCTCCAGTGGTGTCGCGGCAGGCGTGAATGGAGGGACGAATGGAGACGTGTCGTCTTCAGCGATGGGAGTCGCTTCTGCCTTGGTGCCAATGATGGTCGTATGCGTGTTTGGCGCCGTGCAGGTGAGCGCCACAATCAGGACTGCATACGACCGAGGCACACAAGGCCAACACCCGGCATCATGGTGTGGGGAGCGATCTCCTACACTGGCCGTACACCTCTGGTGATCGTCGAGGGGACACTGAATAGTGCACGGTATATCCAAACCGTCATCGAACCCATCGTTCTACCATTCCTAGACCGGCAAGGGAACTTGCTGTTCCAACAGGACAATGCACGTCCGCATGTATCCAGTGCCAGCCAACGTGCTCTAGAAGGTGTAAGTCAACTACCCTGGCCAGCAAGATCTCCGGATCTGTCCCCCATTGAGCATGTTTGGGACTGGATGAAGTGTCGTCTCAGGCGGTCTGCATGTCCAGCACGAACGCTGGTCCAACTGAGGCGCCAGGTGGAAATGGCATGGCAAGCCGTTCCACAGAACTACATCCAGCATCTCTACGATCGTCTCCATGGGAGAATAGCAGCATTGCATTGCTACGAAAGGTGGATATACACTGTACTAGTGCCGACATTGTGCATGCTCTGTTGCCTGTGTGTATGTGCCTGTGGTTCTGTCAGTGTGATCATGTGATGTATCTGACCCCAGGAATGTGTCAAAAAAAGTTTCCCCTTCCTGGGACAATGAATTCACGGTGTTCTTATTTCAATTTCCAGGAGTGTACAATGGACATGAATGGATGCAGGTGACCACACAGGATGCTTACGTGCGTGTCACCTGTCAGATTCGTATGTAAACGTATCAGGGTTCCCATATCGCTGTAACTGCACACGCCTCACACCGTGCAGAGCCTCCACCAGCTTGAATAGTCTCCTGCTGACATGCAGGGTCCATGGATTCATGGTGTTGTCTCCATACCCATACACGTCTATCCGCTCTATACAATTTGAAACGAGACTCGTCCGATCAGGCAACATGTTTCCAGTCATCAACAGTCCCATGTCGGTACTGACGGGCCCTGGTGAGGCATAAAGCTTTGTGTCGTGCGCTCATTAAGGGTACACGAGTGGGCCCTCGGCTCTGAAGGCCCGTATCGATGATGTTTCGTTGAATGGTTCACACCGTGACACTTGTTAAAGGCCCTGCATTGAAATCTGAAGCAATTTGCAGAAGAATTGCACTTCTGTGATACTGAACGATTCTCTTCAGTCGTCGTTGGTCTCGTTCTTGCAGGATCTTTTTCCAGCCACGGCGATGCCTGGGATTTTATTTTTCACTTGATTCCTGATATTCGCGGTACACTCATGAAAGTGTCGTACGGGGAAATTGCCACTTCATCGCTACCTCGGAGATGCTGTGTTCCATCACTCGTGCGCCGACTACAACACCAAACTCACTTAAATTCTGATAACCCGCCATTGTAGCAGCAGTAACCGACCTTAACAACTGCGCTAGACACTTGTTATCTTATATAGGCGTTGCCGACCGCAGCGCCGTATCCTGCCTGTTTACATATCTCTGTATTTGAATACGAATGCCTATACCAGTTTATTTGCCGCTTCAGTATAGATACTGCCGTTCACTAGTGTGTAATTGTTGTACAAATGACACACTTCAATTCTCAACGACTTTTAAACAGGTTGGCTCAGTCAGCGTCCAGTTCCCCATCTCTCCCTCTCCCCCTCCAACCCTTCTCCTCCTCACATTCTTCCTCTCGATCCCTTCACATTTCTTAACTTGCCTCCCACTCCTCCGGTCCCCCCCCCCCCCACCCCACTCTCTCTCTCACTCTCTCTCTCTCTCTCTCTCTCTCTCTCTCTCTCTCTCTCTCTCTCTCCCTCTCTCTCTCCGTCCATGTGTGCGTGCGTCTGCGGATCTGGGGGCGATCGTGTTGTGTGTATCGATTTGTTTACATTCGAACGACGTTTCTCGCTCGGGCGGTAGGTAGAAGTGGCTCGGAGTATAAATACCGCGCGCCCATGCTACTATTTCTGCCCGCCATAGCATTCGTGCTGACGTAACAGGTCATCAGCCACTTGTGAACACGTGCGTCCCCCGCCTAAAGCTTCTGCCTTTAACGAGCGGATTGTTGCGCACTCTCCAACAATCAACTACTGCGTCAGCGACCAAGTCAGAGAGGACAGCGCTGGGATTTCGAACAACTAGTGGAAGAAGAAATTGAAGAATGTCTGTAATTGTTATACATTATTACAGCTTACAAAGAAATGAATAGTATGCACCAAATGATAATATAACAAATATAGTCTGTAACATAGGCACATTCCTAGCTACTGTATAATTTATAACACACTTAAATCTTAAAAGATAGTAAAATAGTAGACACAGCTTTTAACACTCAGTTCTTCCTTTCCGCCCCCTCCCCCGCACTTCTTTGAAGAGTTAATATGATTTAGCAAATGTCTCCTTCCCTTTAAATTTAGATCATATGATTACAAACTGTCTTTATTATGAATGGATACCAGTAAATAAATTTATGACAGTTTTTACGACACCGGATATGAATACGTTACTTACCTCTCCTGAAATTTCGAACTGAAAATGTGGTACCGTTTGGCGGAATACGTTACAGTCTAAACAAAGTGGTTAAAGAACATAGTGCTATGCTATAGCTCCTGCAATACTCGGGCCAACGAAATACACCTGAAAGCATTAAGGTTATCGTTAAGCAAATGCAGTGCGCTGTAATACCAACTTCAGCGCAAGTATTACTGAAGATCTCGAACTCGAACGCATCAGCATGTAGGCGACGTGGATATTTGTTGGATATAATTCTCTTTCTCTAAAGTTTTTGCCCTCGTCGGCTCGCTGTAGAACAGTGGAAGCAATGTCCTGTCCTCTCACCACATGTCTTATTATTCTGCTCCTTCTTACAGCCAATTTTCCCATTTATCCCCTCGTCGATTTTGTGGAGAGCCTCTTAATTTGTTACTTCATTAGTCCACTGAATGTTAGATATTTGAAACAATCTATAACTGGTTGATAATACAAATCTGAATATTCTGAGCTGCACTCTCATTCTATTGAGGATTTTAGATCCTAAGTGGCAAATCAGCTAGACTGCGGAGCGAAGAAAGGCACTTGTACAGCACATAAGCATTGACAATGTTAAAACTGCTTGACTAATTTTTCTTTTGCAAAGTTACTGCACGGAATTCGTACTACAAATATTCTCCGCACATCAATGATGAATTAAGAAGAAGTAATTCATCAGGTAAGGAGCAAAATAATTAGGTAGGCTCTATATTTGCACACAGTTTCTCCTTAGGGAGATTGCCTCCCTGTAAAGTAGAGGTTTGGATTCCATTATCTATAATTCAGAGCTGACAAATTGATGAAACTTGTGCTTAGTAAATGATTCATGTGTTTCCAGCAAAAGATGAGAATATCTGGGGCACCAAGCTAGAAAGATAACCGTCTGCCGACAAAAAGATGAAGACTCTATGCAGCAGTACTGAAATCAAACGATTTTAGCAAGGAAATGAGGATGAGTTGTTTGCTGGTACTACACTGCCTGAAAATAAAGTTGATCGTCCCAATAGGAGTAGAATACAAAATTACATTTTGTTGGTTGAGATGGTATGTGATGTTATTTCAGTAATTACAATGTCTAATCAAATTTACGAATAACTTGGCAATTTAAACTCACCTACCTAAGCACTCATTCGGTTGGGAAGGCTATGTGTGTGGGATGACTGTATTCTCTGTTTATAAATAATGTGACAGATTGGAAAAACACTAAGCAAGGGCCGGCCAGTGTGGCCGAGCGGTTCTACGCGCGTCAGTCTGGAACCGCGCTACCGCTACAGTCGCAGGTTCGAATCCTGCCTCGGGCATGGATATGTGTGATGTCCTTAGGTTAGTTAGGTTTAAGTAGTTCTACGTTCTAGGGGACTGATGACCTCAGATGTTAAGTCCCATAGTGCTCAGAGCCATTTGAACTAAGCAAGGTCTTCCCATCTGAAACCCTTTCTGTTCTTTCTGGAAGTACCTCTAGTCTATTTGATATTAGTTTTGCATATATGTTGTATCCAGTGTTTAGTAGACTAATATCTCGATAACTGTCACATTTTCTGCGATCCCCTTTCTCAAATAATGGGATAACAAAAGCTGTTTGCCAATCCTGTGGTATGTTGCCGTACTTCGAACAAGTATTTGCAAAACTCAGTATTTTTGCGAATAATGATTTCGAAGCATATTTAAATAATTCCATGTTGAGTTTGTCTTCCCCTGGGGATTTCCTGTTTCTAGATTTCTTATCACAACCTTTAGTTATCCCATTGATATATGATCAACATGCTCATCACTAACTGCAGTTTTCACATTTTCTTTATCACCTGTCCATAGATTTTGTAAATAATGCAACCACTCATTTTCTGAAATGGCGTTAATTTGAACTATAAATCTTTCACTTTTATTTACTTGTTTGCTTAAACAAATTTGTTTCCCATGTATATCATGTTCCTTTTCACTCAGAAAATGTCCCAAGCTTTGTTATTTTATTTTTCTTGTCTGTCTTTTGACCACTGTTGTGTGTCGTTTATACTCGCTGCAGTCTTCTTGGCTCAAAAAATGGCTCCGAGCACTATGGGACTTAACTTCTGAGGTCATCAGTCCCTTAGATCTTAGAACTACTTAAACCTAACTAACCTAAGGACATCACACACATCCATGCCCGAGGCAGGATTCGAACCTACGACCGTAGCGGTTCGCGGTTCCAGACTGTAGCTCCTAGAAGCGCTCGGCCACTCCGGCTGACCAGCCTTCTTGTTCCTTTGATTGTAGGTCTTTCGGTTAGCTTATATTTTATGCCTCTTAACTCTGGGCTACAGTTGGGAGTCTCCTTTTATGTTTATATTTCATCCTTTTGCCCAAAGTTTCACCAACAACTATGTGTATTACTGATACTATTTCTTTCCCTCTCATTAATGTTTTTTTTTTTTTTTTTGCTTGTAGCAAATGTATTCTATAGACTTCTCCCTGTGTTTCTTTTTCGACTTTTTATTGTGCTTTTATTCTTACTCAGTGGGATTATTAGTTTTGATATTACCAGAAAATGGTCAGAGCTATCGTTATGGTACCAAGAAAAAATAAACACAAAACTCAAAACACCATTTTCTACCAAGGAATAAAACTGTAGAATAAATTACCAGAAGAGATTAAAGAAATTGCAAAAATACACTTATTTCAAAAGGACGCTAAATTGTACTTGTTATGCAATACATTTTATACACTCCTGGAAATTGAAATAAGAACACCGTGAATTCATTGTCCCAGGAAGGGGAAACTTTATTGACACATTCCTGGGGTCAGATACATCCCATGATCACACTGACAGAACCACAGGCACATAGACACAGGCAACAGAGCATGCACAATGTCGGCACTAGTACAGTGTATATCCACCTTTCGCAGCAATGCAGGCTGCTATTCTCCCATGGAGACGATCGTAGAGATGCTGGATGTAGTCCTGTGGAACGGCTTGCCATGCCATTTCCACCTGGCGCCTCAGATGGACCAGCGTTCGTGCTGGACATGCAGACCGCGTGAGACGACGCTTCATCCAGTCCCAAACATGCTCAATGGGGGACAGATCCGGAGATCTTGCTGGCCAGGGTAGTTGACTTACACCTTCTAGAGCACGTTGGCTGGCACTGGATACATGCGGACGTGCATTGTCCTGTTGGAACAGCAAGTTCCCTTGCCGGTCTAGGAATGGTAGAACGATGGGTTCGATGACGGTTTGGATGTACCGTGCACTATTCAGTGTCCCCTCGACGATCACCAGAGGTGTACGGCCAGTATAGGAGATCGCTCCCCACACCATGATGCCGGGTGTTGGCCCTGTGTGCCTCGGTCGTATGCAGTCCTGATTGTGGCGCTCACCTGCACGGCGCCAAACACGCATACGACAATCATTGGCACCAAGGCAGAAGCGACTCTCATCGCTGAAGACGACACGTCTCCATTCGTCCCTCCATTCACGCCTGTCGCGACACCACTGGAGGCGGGCTGCACGATGTTGGGGCGTGAGCGGAAGACGGCCTAACGGCGTGCGTGACCGTAGCCCAGCTTCATGGAGACGGTTGCGAATGGTCCTCGCCGATACCCCAGGAGCAACAATGTCCCTAATTTGCTGGGAAGTGGCGGTGTGGTCCCCTACGGCACTGCGTAGGATCCTACGGTCTTGGCGTGCATCCGTGCGTCGCTGCGGTCCGGTCCCAGGTCGACGGGCACGTGCACCTTCCGCCGACCACTGGCGACAACATGGATGTACTGTGGAGACCTCACGCCCCACGTGTTGAGCAATTCGGCGGTACGTCCACCCGGCCTCCCGCATGCCCACTATACGCCCTCGCTCAAAGTCCGTCAACTGCACATACGGTTCACGTCCACGCTGTCGTGACATGCTACCAGTGTTAAAGACTGCGATGGAGCTCCGTATGTCACGGCAAACTGGCTGACACTGACGGCGGCGGTGCACAAATGCTGCGCAGCTAGCGCCATTCGACGGCCAACACCGCGGTTCCTGGTGTGTCCGCTGTGCCGTGCGTGTGATCATGGCTTGTACAGCCCTCTCGCAGTGTCCGGAGCAAGTATGGTGGGTCTGACACACCGGTGTCAATGTGTTCTTTTTTCCATTTCCAGGAGTGTACTTCGAAGGATTACTTACATAAAATAGAGTAGAGGTTTGGTAAAAAAAATTATACAAGTAAATAATAATAATGATTATAAAACATCCAATATTCCACATAACACCTTCACACTATGTTTTTTCCTTCTTTTTTCCTTTTCTAGAAATACTCACCCCCAAGCTATGCATCGCACAATACTAACACCTCTTCCTCTTTCTGAGCTCAACATCCCACTCATTATAGAGGGATGCTGACTCAGTTTTTCAGGATAGCAAATGGGAAGTTCCGGTACGTAAAATGTCCCAGAGATCACCAGTGTGTGTGTGTTTATGTGTGTAGTGAGTGACGCGTTATGAAACAATGTGTGTATAGTGTGTGCAGTGACTGATAGTGAGATATGAGTGAACAGTGTGGCATTACATTATTTAATAAGTTATTTGTAAAAAAAAAACTATTCTATGCCAGGAGTAAATCTAATGATTATCTCTAACTGAGTCTGTAAATGTATGTGTATTCGAATTAGCTTATTTTAAATTGTTCTAAACTTGTAAATACTTTGACATGTCCTATATCTTTGTAAAAAGAGATCTACAGATGAATAAAGCTACTACTGCTACTACTAACTCTGTTGTCTTCTACTATAGGGATGGCTTCCTCAATTAAAAAACATTAAGAGTTTTCACATAAGAAATTCGGCTTCATTACTTTTCAACGCACTCCATAATACTGCGAATTCAAATTAGAATGGCAGACTTTATAATTATGTTTTTATTCTGTAAATAAATAAATTTCAAGTTGCGTGTGAGACATTATAACTGTATGCTGATCAAGATTCGAACCCATTGGTTTCGCTGTTATGCCATCCGAACAACTCGTGAAAATTCTTTGGGGGTGGAGGGTTTGATGCAATCAGCCACAACTTCTTATATTCTGGCAACTACTTCATCTCGGAATAATACTTCTGTCAAAGTCCTCAATTATTTGTTGGATAGGCCTGTATTCTAGTCTCTGTCTTCCTTTACAGTTTTTGCCCTCTACGACTCCCTTTGGTAGCATGGAAGTTTCCTGATGTCAAAACACATGTCCTGTTATCTTGCCCCTTGTTCTTGCCAGTGCCCAACTCTATCTTTCCTCGCCGATTCTGCGTACAGCCTCCTCACTTCTTACCAGTCCCACAAATTTTCAGCATCCTTTTGCATTATCACATCTCTAACGCTTCGATTCCATTCTTTTTTCGGTTTTCCCACAGTTCATGATTCACTTCCATACAGTACCGTGTACCAGACATAGATTTTGAGAAATTTGTTCACCAAATGTAGTTCTTATGTCTGATACTGTTACAGACTCCTCTTAACCGCACCGTGTTCTCTTAAAATAAACTGCAGATTTAGACACTAGATATTGCTTTTGAAAGGGGTTATTCCTGAAGTCCGACATTTTGATTCGCTACAGCTCCCTCCACGCTGTCGTGCCATTTAATATTGGTCAAATATTTTTTGTTTGTCTGACCCTAATGGCTAATACCTTTCGGTGTCAGACCAGTAACATAATCACAAAACCGATCTAAAAGTTCCTGTGAGGGTGGGGCACAAATTATGGACGCACCTGCAGTGGAGCCGATGTCTCGCCTGAGCGCACACTGGCTGGACACTTGGGAGCGCGCCGAGGGGCCGTTCTTCAATGGCGCGTGCCGATTCCAGAGGGCCAGGCCACCTCCTACCACTGCTAACCGGTATTTTATTACCTCCGAGGTCTCGCTGTACCCGCGACAATGTTTCCTCTGATACGGATGGGGAGTGACTCTCGATGCACAAAAACAGATGTTCATGTTGCATGCAGCTCCACAATGTGACTCAGCAGTTAGTGAGGAATACCAGTACTGACAAGGGAAACCCCGTTACGCACGTTTCAATTTGCGTCAGAGCTCATCATTACTCTTATAAAATTTTGTATCAATAGTTTTTAAGCTGGTCCGGTGGCCGAGTGGTTCTCGGCGCTTCAGTCCGGAACCGCTCTGCTGCTACGGTCGCAGGTTCGAATCCTACCTCGGGCATGGATATGTGTGATGTTCTTAGGTTAGTTAGGTTTAAGTAGTTCTAAGTTCTAGGGGACTGATGACCTCAGATGTTAAGTCCCATAGTGCTCAGAGCCATTTGAACCATTTTTGAATAGCTTTTAATGCTAACTGAAACACTATAATACTGGAACTAGGCACCGATAGGCTTGCTTAGAAGGAAAGAAAGATAGCTGGGCTGAATTACATTTACTGTTTAATGCCTCATCAACAATGAAGTCATGAGGATACTGAATTCGTGTGGACCACGTATGAGGAATGAAATGGCCGCGTACTATTTGAGGAATTATGCCAGTAATCGCTTCAGTGATTTAGGAAAGCCCTGAAAACCTGTATGGTAGCATTGGAATTTGGATCGCGGTCCTCCCGAATTCTTATAGAGTATGATATTGAGGGATACTTCCATTCAGCTACATATACTGGGTGATCAAAAAGTCAGTATAAATTTGAAAACTTAATAAACCACGGAATAATGTAGATAGAGAGGTAAAAAATGACACACTTGCTTGGAATGGCATGGGGTTTTATTAGAACCCCCCCTCCCCCCCAAAAAAACAACAACAAAGTATTGCTAGATGCGTGAAAGATCTCTTGCGCGCGTCGTTTGGTGATGATCGTTTGCTCAGCCGCCATTTTCGTCACGCTTGGCCTCCCAGGCCCCCAGACCTCAGTCCGTGCGATTATTGGCTTTGGGTTAACCAGAAGTTGCAAGTGTATCGTGATCGACCGACATCCCAAGGGATGCTGAAAGACAGCATCCGACGCCAATGCCTCACCATAACTCCGGACATGCTTTACAGTGCTGTTCACGACATTACTCCTCGAATAAAGCTATTGTTGAGGAATGATGGTGGACGTATTGAGCTTTTCCTGTAAAGAACATCATCTTTGCTTTGTCTTACTTTGTTATGCTAATTATTGCTATTCTGATCGGATGAAGCGCCATCTGTCGGTCATTTTTTGAACTTTTTTTTGTTTCTAATAAAACTCCATGTCATTTAAAGCATGCGTGTCAATTTGTACCTCTCTATCTGCATTATTCCGTGATTTATTCAGTTTTCAAATTTATACTGACTTTTTGATCACCCGGTACATCTCTATTCCGCAAGTCACGATCCGGATCTTGGTGGACGGTACCTTGCACAACGGCGTCTTTTTCGTTCCATTCAGAAATTGAGCGAGGGAAAAACTATATACTTCTATAGGAGCCCTGACGGACATTAGCGCTCTTTACGTGAGATGTGTGGATGGCAGTAGGAAAGTTGTACTGTCTATCGAAAATGCCGCTTCTCTAAACTTCCTCAATAATGTTTCGCGGAATAAATGTCTTCTTCTTCCCAGGAATTTCCGTTTCAGTTCATGGAACATTTCCGTAATACTCGCGTTATCATCGAACTTACCCATGACGAATCTACAGCACCCCTCTGAAATGCTTTCATGTCTTCGTTTAATCCAAGTTTGTGGGTATCCCAAACACTCGAGCAGTCTGATGAGATTCTTCCTAAGACAATTACGCTTTTTAATGGAGAACACTGCCAAAAAAGAATTTTAGATGTCACCGCCAACCAATCATAGGAAAAAGTAATATTGTTTTCTATAGACTGAAACAATCTATGGAAGATCACACTGAAACATATGGAGAATTAAAAGATTTCATTACCATGAAGTTATGGACAATATTTGTCTTCATCATCTGCAAAATTTTTGCTGGAAACAAATCTCACTGCTTCTGAGCATACACTATTATACTAAATGTTTTATTTTAATTGCTGCAAAGTGTTTTAATGGACAATACCACACGAAAAACATTTTTCGAAATGTGTAGGTTAGCAGTCCTAAAACAGCGAAACTACTGCACAATAAAAGCTTCAGCCCACTGACAGATTTTCCAGTGAGATATCAAGGTCATTACTTTATACTAACTGCACATTAACTTCATATTTTTTATACTTACGGAGATACATGTAATGCTGGCAATTACCTGTCGGTACCTAACTCTCCAAGAACGCTGCAACTATAATTCGTAGCCAAGGGAACGTCGCTAAGTACATTTACAGAGGGCAGAAATTCGACAGAGACAATGGTGTTCTTATATAATGTACCCTACTGGCTTCAAAGTACTGGACAAAACAGGATAAAATATGACAGACAAATGAGTAGCTGTCTTCGTTAATAAATCCATAGAAGCGTGTCGTGATGAATGGTGCGCCTCGGGCATGGATGTGTGTGATGTCCTTAGGTTAGTTAGGTTTAAGTAGTTCTAAGTTCGAGGGGACTGATGGCCTCAGATGTTAAGTCCCATAGTGCTCAGAGCCATTTGAACCATTTGAACCTTTGGTGGATGGTGCAGGCCTTAGCAGTTGACCCTAAACGTAAATAAATGTAACAAATTGCACAAAGACAGGAAAAGGAAGCCACTACTGTACAACTATACAGAGCGGCATTAAGTGGAATGACCAATTAAAACAAATAGTAGGAAAAGGAGGTTGCAGGCTGACATTCATAGGAAGAATCTAAAGGAAATGAAACGCATCCACGAAGGAAGTGGCTTACAAGGCGTCTGCTCGACCGATTCTTGCTCATTGATCTTCAATCTGGGACCCTTACAAGGTAGGAGTGATAGAAGAGATGGAGAACATCCAACAATGAACGACGCTTTTCGTCACGAGATCGTTGAGTCGGCACGAGGTCGTTGCCGAGATGCTAAACAGTCTCCATTGGCAGATGATACGAAAGAGGTGTTGTCCATGACGAAGAAGTTTACTACTGAAATTTCGAAGCAGCACTTTCTGGGAAAAGTGGAACTACCTATTACACCTTCCCAAATAAATCGCGCGTAATGACCACGAAAAAAATTCTAGAAATTAGAGCCAGTGCAGAGGCTTACCGGCAATCATTCTTCCCACGCGCCATTCACGAGTGGAACAGGGTGGGAGGCATCAGTTCGTAGTACTAGAAGTACCCTGCGCTACACACCGTTAAATGACTTCCGGAGTATGACGCAGATGTAGAGTACATTTTTCAGATAGTATCCTCATGTACTACTGAAGATAGCTACAGATTTATACCATTGTACAACTCGTAGTTTGGCAGCTACGGAGCTTTAAATTTTACTTTATTTACAAAGAAATGAATACCCCTGGCTGCGTATAGGCGTTAATATAAGTCAACAGTGACAGTTGAAAATGTGTGCCCCGACCGGAACTCCAACCCGGGATCTCCTGCTTACATGGCAGACGCTCTATCCATCTGAGACACAGAGTATAGTGCGACTGCAGGGGCTTATCTCTGGCACGCCTCCCGTGAGTCCCACTTTCCCAACTTATTACCCACACTATATTCATAGTGCCCCTGCCCGTTATACTTGTTACTCGCGGCTTTTTGGCGATTCACATAAGAGTTCGAGCACTGTTTGTGCATCCGCACAGAAGAAGACGGCCAAATGGCCGGTGAACCTTAACCATATACAAATTAAGATGATATCTGTACTTTCGGACATGTCCGAAAGAACAGATACCATCTTCATATATATTTATTTTTATTTGCTCCCTTGTACGAATGACCTGCCACCTACTTACTGAAACACGTATTTTCGCAGTATGATACTGTACATGTACAGAATGTGAGACATATTTGATGTTTCTTATCTGTAGCAAGGAACAATAATATTGCAGCATTGAGTACTTATAGACTTAAAAGTAATTGTTGTTGTTGTCGTCTTCAGTCCAGAGACTGGTTTGATGCAGCTCTCCATGCTATTCTAACCTGTGCAAGCTTCTTCATCTCCGAGTAACTACTGCACCTTACATCCTTCTGTATCTGCGTAGTGTATTTTTCTCTTGGTCTCTCTCTACGAATTTTACCCCCATGGCTCCCTCCAGTACTAAATTGATGATCCCTTGATGCCTTAGAACGTGTCCTACCAACCGATACCTACTTCTAGTCAAGCTGTGCCACTAATTCCTTTCTACTCAGTACTTCCTCATTTGTTACGTGGTATACTCATCTAATCTTCAGCAATGTTCTGTAGCACCACAATTCGAAAGCTTCTATTCTCTTCTTGTCTAAACTATTTATCGTCCATGTTTCACTTCCATACAGGTCTACACTGCATACAAATACTTTCGGAAAAGACTTCCTGACCCTTGAGCCTATATTCGATGTTAACAAATTTCTCTTCTTCAGAAACGCTTTCCTTGCCATAGCCTGTCTACATTTTATATCATCCCTACTTCGATCATAATCAGTTATTTTGCTGCCCATAGCAAAACTCAGCTACTACTTTAAGTGTCTCATTTAATAATATAATTCCCTCATCATAACCGAGTTAATTCGGCTACATTCCATTATCCTTGTTTTACTTTCGTTGATGTTCATCTTATATCCTTCTTTCAAGATACTATCAATGCCGTTCAGCTGCTCTTCCAAGTCTTTTGCTGTCTCTGACAGAATTACAATGTCACCGGCAAACCTCAAAATTTTTATTTCTTCTCCTTGGATTTTAATTCCTACCGCAAATTCTTCTTTTATTTCCTTTACTGCTTGCTCAGTATAAAGACTGGACAACATCGGGGATAGTCTACATCCCTGTCTCACTCCCTTCTCAACCACTGCTTCCCTTTCATGCCCTTCGACTCTTCTAACTGCCATCTGGTTTCTCCACGAATTGTAAATAGCCTTTCGATCCCTGTATTTGACCCCCGCTATCTACAGAATTTCAAAGAGAGTATTCCAGTCAACACTGTCAAAAGCTTTCTGCATGTCTACAAATGCTAGGACCGTAGGTTTGTCTTTCCTTAATCTGTCTTCTAAGATACGTCGTAGGGTCAGCATTGCCTCACGTGCTCCAACGTTTCTACGGAATCCAAACTGATCTTCCCCGAGGTCGGCTTCTACTAGTTTTTCCATTCGTCTGTAAGGAATTCGTGTTAGTATTTTGCAGCCGTGACTTATTAAACTGACAGTAATTAAGAAGCGAAAACCTTATAATTAACGATTTATGAACAGAAGATCGAAATTTAGGTTATGACATATTATCAAATACAGTGGTGGAAATATTTATTGCATCACATCTTACAATTAACAATTTTTGTTACAATCTTTCAATAACTGAGCTAAATTTGCCTGATTTCTCTTGCTTTCTATCAGAAATGAATATAGACAATAATTTTTGTCAATATATTTTTATTCTTAATTTTTGTTTCTATAAAAAAAAATTAATTTAACACTTTCTTGAAAACTTGATATGTCAGCTATTCTGTTTGCTATTCTGAAATATGATTACTAATGTTGAAAGAAGCACTGCATATTAATGTTGTAAGATAATACTGATGGATTTTAGTGTTTGTATTGCCTCATATAAACAGTCTGTTGCATTTAATACTTTGTTGCTCCACCATGTGCCTTTATCACCGATTGGCATCGTGAAGGCATTGAAAGAATAAACATTTTAATGTACTCCTAATTCAGTTCATGAAACCACACATGCACAAGGGTCCCGTTTATTCCGTGGCTTCTTTTTGGTGATAGCATTTCCCATAACTTTCCAACAGTTCTCAATAGGATTGAGATCAGGGCTGTTTCCAGGCAACCTTAATACGCGAGCCCCATTTTGTCGAATGAAAGATCTTATCCGAAATGTAGAAATATGTGATAATTAAGCAAGAAAGTAATCTGCTTCGTGTTTGGTACAAATATTAGTCACAGGACTCACCTTCAAAGCTCTATGGCAAGGAGCGGAGTCATCCTGAAAAATGCAGTTGGAAACATCTGCAAACTGGTCTCTAACGGTTGGCATAAGCTTCCTTCCAAAGATGCTTATGTAGGCATCTGGGTTGACAGTGCCATTGACGAAGTCCAGACAACCTACTCCATGACTGGAAATGCACCCCCAGACCATCTGTCCTCGTGGGCGTTTGTATGTGTTATGCATGATGGCAAAAATTCTTCACCTCTTCTTCGACGCACGAACACTTTTCCATATGAGCCATGCATATTAAATTTGGACTCGTGTGAAAAGATTACTTTGTTCCACATCTCTGGTGTCCATGTCGCATGTGACTTTGTCCATTGTAGTCGCTGTTTTCGCATTACCTTGGTCAATACATCCTTATAGGACGACGGGCTGAGAGTCCAGCCTCCAGTAGTCTATTTCTTACAGTTCTACTGGTTACTGAGATGTCGCACATTTCTTCCCAGTCTTGCTTTAGTTCAGATGATGACAGGCGATGATCGTCGAGTGAAAGCCTTTTCAATACCCTGTCCCTTTCTCACGATCAACATTTTCTTTTTGCCTGTATTTTTTTCAGTAACCTCGAAATCATAGTGCGGTGCCCCGTTGTATCTTCTCTAAAACTTAGAGCCGCGCTCCTCGGACTATCAATGTGAACTTACTTGAATGCCGGATACAGGCTCAGCTTCCCCGCAGCTCCGGCGTCTTCTGCTTGCATCAAACTCTTCTCCGAAGAGTCCACATTTTGAAGAAGGTGAAAATTCATCTACTATTCCAAAATCCTATTATCTAGTCCAAATACAGACTCTCTCAAAATTCAGTTGCTGTTAACATATTCTATATTCATTCTATTCAATACACCATTTCACTGCCACATTAAACAGTAAACCCACACTTTTTTAGAGCATTCGCACACGACTGAATTCAACCAAATTAAATAACTTTTTTTCTCAACAATACAATACTAATATACCTGTCCGTCTGCTCGAGACCAAGTCACTATCAATAATAATCTTTTCTTTTTCTGCCGTTGTCTCTCCACAACATACAACAATCACCAATGTTTTTCGTGCATGAAATTCGTCCACGGAATTCTGGGCCGGAAGTTTTTCTTTTTTCTTTGCTGCAACCTAGTGCGTCATTGTTGGCCCGGTTTTGCTCTTCTTTCTTGGTTAGCCTGCACAAATAACGTTCTGCGGCAGTGTGTATCTGTTTATGCTATAACCCGCTACAAAATAACTTGTGTTCGAAGCGGTTGGAAAACAAGTGACTCCAGACTTTCGTAAAATTCTCGAGGCACTACAATAGACTGATTAAATTCTGTCTTAGATTCCATCTATCTGGTGCTGAGACCAACAGACAAATAAGCAAGTATAGCAGCTTTCTTTTCTGGCGTTAATTCAACTGATCTGCCCATCTTCTCACTGCAGAGTCTCAACTCAAAATGACAGTATAAACACTGGTCTCATTGTAAAACCAAACAACAACAACAAAGAGTTGTGTATTGTTGGAAAACATGCGTAAAGAAGACATATAATTAAGGCAAGAATATGTCAAGAGCATTTAGCAACAATGGGACTGGTATAACCTGAAGCAAACTGCAAATAAATAAATAAATATTTTCACCACTGTAGGTATTATAAATTCCGAAACATTTTCTAAAACAACATTTTTTTTGGAATGAAGAAGGAGAAATAAAAGATATGAAAGATATAGGTGGAAGTTCGATTTGTGAAAGAATGTGGAGTGTCAGTTTAGTTGTTGGCGCTAAGCCGGTTCAGTCAGCGAGTTATTCCTGTGTGCCGGAGCGCGGCGTCCATCAGCGGCTGCACTTGACCTTGCCTGTCTACTGAATTGTAGGCGCCGGGCAGCAAACAGGCACAGCCACACGCAGCTACGAGGAGCGGTCAGCTGGCGCCTCCTGCAAACAAATGCGGCGCCCGGCCGAGCGCTGGCCTTGCAGAAACGTTTCATTCAGCAAACCGCTGTCCGTCTGGAACCCGCGGGACCGCTCTCTCACCTTGTTACGCGCGTCTGCCACCTATTAATAGACCATAGCTGATCGCTAGCTTCAGGCGTGGAACCAAACGGGTGAGGGGGGAGGGGGGGGGCAGGGAAACAGGGGAGGCGTGTGGATAATGACCCTCGCACCAGAACAACATTTCAGGATAAAGCGTTTATCTTTTCACATACCGTGTATCAGTTTCCAAATTGCTCAGCCAACTTTCTGAGAATAAAGTAACTTGAATAGTAGGTCCCGAAAATTTCAAATATAGCGTTGGTGCATAAGTTCTTAGCTTTTTTTCCATAAGTTTACTAAACACAACAGATATATAAGAGTGAACTTAATCATCAATAATACTAGGGTAATCCCAAAAGATTAACCAATGCAGCATTAGTGCGCACCCCAAGAAAGACACGTCCTGGGACTTTGCTCTAAAGATAAATTTACACACGACCGTGCCTGTGAGACATTTTCTAATCACGTGACAAAAGAAAAGCGGAGACTGTCCAGTAACAGTGAGAAATTAGATGATTTGGTATAAGACTGTTCTTCCTTTTAACAAAAAATATATTTTGCCTATGCTGTAATACAATAAACATTTGTTAAGCTAATGCGCGCAAAAGACGATTTAATGACAAAAACAGAATTCTTTCAGTAGATACTGCTGAAATTGTCTCTCTAACATCTTTTTTTAAACGCACTACCGTTTCATAAATTTCACTTCCCACTGATTTTGTATTTACGTATTAATAAAACGTCGTTCTATAATTGCTTGTCATTCTAGCAGCATAGCTATTAAGTGATGCGACTAGAGATTGCAGTTGTGTGCTGAAAGGGCTACGAATATCTTTAAAGAGGAAATCTTCTCTAGTGGCAGCCATTTCAGAGTGTCTTTCTACTAGTGTCTTTCACTACGTAAGCTGTGTACTTTATACCCACAGCTGAGGATAAAGTGAATAACGAATCACCATAATAGACTAACTTTCCAGGCTGTCTCCTCTCTCCATGCTTTAAGGCACTAACACACATGAAATTTAGTACGAAATTGGAGAAAGATTTTATATAAGGCATGGTATAATCATAACCACTTTGATGAAATGCTGCGAAAAACCCTTTAGCTACGTATGCGCACAACAGCTTGCTAGTACATTCATTTCCTTATGCGATTCGTTGCCAGTAATCAGTATTACAGTGTGTCGCAGAGAAACGGAAAATTTTGAAGTTACGTGTTGTCAATGCTGTTGTACCGGCAGTTGTTCGGATGCACATTTGTTGTGAGTGCGTTGCCATTTAGTAATCACACAGGCATTTCACAGGTACGGAACGTACTGTCGCTGTGAGAGCGTTTGCAAGCAGGGTGATAGTACTACTGTAGAGCAATATTATGTGGAGAGTTAACTGACTAGTGTGATAATTTCATCGTTTAGAATAACACAAATGAGTTGGTAGAGCGATTAGTTTTACTGCTAGCTTTGAAAGCGGTAGACAATAATTCACATGATAATGAAATACTGTCTACTGAACGCAAGTAATTTACTAGCTCATGAGCTTCGTGACGACTAAAGGATATTGGCTGCATAGAATTTAGTTTAAGTACTTCGTGCCATTCGTCCGAGCTGCAGGTAGCCTTCTGTGTTACAAACTCTGTTATAAGTGGATTTCTCTGTTGTACTCGTCTTATATCGTCATATAGATAGCTATGATTAGTCTACTAGTCTGAAGACGTTCGCCGGCACGTTACTGCCGTTGGAGGAGCTTCGCTGTCAAGCCATTGGCAAGTCGCTGCTGCAGGTGTCACAGTTACAGGAATAGTGTTCTTGGACGCGCTACAAGTGTCTTTGTGACCACCTCGATTCCCATAGAACTATCATTTCTCACTCAGAAGCTCCGCCTGATACGCTGAGAGCTGTGCACTCTCTGGTCAGATCGACTTTTGTCTACCGAACGTACGTCTGCAAGTCAGTACTTCGCTGCCACCTGTCGGTGTGTGGCGAAGGGTAATTCTGATACCACTATCTGAACCCCCTTTCCCTGTTCCATGCACGAATGGCACTTGGGGGGAATGATCGTTGATAAACCTGTGTATTGGCTGTAATTTCTCGAATTTATTTGTTGTGGCTATTTCGCGAGATACAGGGGGAGAAGTAATCAGTTGTCCGACTCTTCCCGGAACGCACTCTCACGGTAATTTCAACAGTAAACCACTCCGTAATGGACAGCGCCTGTGTCTGCCGCTGGAGTCTGTTGAGCACCTCCATTACGCACCCGCGCCAACTAAACGACCCTGTGAAGAAACTCACTGGTCCTCGTTATACACTCCTGGAAATTGAAATAAGAACACCGTGAATTCATTGCCCCAGAAGGGGAAACTTTATTGACACATTCCTGGGGTCAGATACATCACATGATCACACTGACAGAACCACAGGCACATAGACACAGGCAACAGAGCATGCACAATGTCGGCACTAGTACAGTGTATATCCACCTTTCGCAGCAATGCAGGCTGGTATTCTCCCATGGAGACGATCGTAGAGATGCTGGATGTAGTCCTGTGGAACGGCTTGCCATGCCATTTCCACCTGGCGCCTCAGTTGGACCAGCGTTCGTGCTGGACGTGCAGACCGCATGAGACGACGCTTCATCCAGTCCCAAACATGTTCAATGGGGGACAGATCCGGAGATCTTGCTGGCCAGGGTAGTTGACTTACACCTTCTAGAGCACGTTGGGTGGCACGGGATACATGCGGACGTGCATTGTCCTGTTGGAACAGCAAGTTCCCTTGCCGGTCTAGGAATGGTAGAACGATGGGTTCGATGACGGTTTGGATGTACCTTGCACTATTCAGTGTCCCCTCGACTATCACCAGAGGTGTACGGCCAGTGTAGGCGATCGCTCCCCACACCATGATGCCGGGTGTTGGCCCTGTGTGCCTCGGTCTTATGCAGTCCTGATTGTGGCGCTCACCTGCACGGCGCCAAACACGCATACGACCATCATTGGCACCAAGGCAGAAGCGACTCTCATCGCTGAAGACGACACGTCTCCATTCGTCCCTCCATTCACGCCTGTCGCGACACCACTGGAGGCGGGCTGCACGATGTTGGGGCGTGAGCGGAAGACGGCCTAACGGTGTGCGGGACCGTAGCCCAGCTTCATGGAGACGGTTGCGAATGGTCCTCGCCGATACCCCAGGAGCAACAGTGTCCCTAATTTGCTGGGAAGTGGCGGTGCGGTCCCCTACGGCACTGCGTAGGATCCTACGGTCTTGGCGTGCATCCGTGCGTCGCTGCGGTCAGGTCCCAGGTCGACGGGCACGTGCACCTTCCGCCGACCACTGGCGACAACATCGATGTACCGTGGAGACCTCACGCCCCACGTGTTGAGCAATTCGGCGGTACGTCCACCCGACCTCCCGCATGCCCACTATACGCCCTCGCTCAAAGTCCGTCAACTGCACATACGGTTCACGTCCACGCTGTCGCGGCATGCTACCAGTGTTAAAGACTGTGATGGAGCTCCGTATGCCACGGCAAACTGGCTGACACTGACGGCGGCGGTGCACAAATGCTGCGCAGCTAGCGCCATTCGACGGCCAACACCGCGGTTCCTGGTGTGTCCGCTGTGCCGTGCGTGTGATCATTGCTTGTACAGCCCTCTCGCAGTGTCCGGAGCAAGTATGGTGGGTCTGACACACCGGTGTCAATGTGTTCTTTTTTCCATTTCCAGGAGTGTATTTTCTCCATCGTATTTATTAGTCCTACATGATATGGATCCCAGAGTGATGAGCAGTACTCAAGAATCGGTCGAACAAGTGTTTTGTAAGCCACGTCTTCCATAGATCAATTATATTTCCTCAAGATTCTAACTATGAAACTCAGTCTAGCATCTGCTTTTCCTGCTGCTGTATTTGTTTTTTGTGATCACTCCACTTAAGGTCGTTGCGGATGGTTACTCCTAGATATTTCACTATAGATACTGTTTCCAGCAATTGGCCTTCAGTGGTATAGATGTACAGTACTGGATTTCTTCTGTTTATGCACAATGTGTTACGGACCTACACCATTCATCAATCCTCTGTAGGTGCTTTTGCAAATCGCTACGTTCGTCTGGCGCTACTTCCTGGTATTAGACTACTGCATCATATGCGAAAAGTGTGATGTACAGAGATACTTCACAAGAATAGGTTGCAACGTTTGGTATTAGAAGTACCATGGACATCCGTCCGCAGCAGAAACATCGCTGCGCGAAAGCCAGTGACGCTGCCCGCGAGAATTATGCCCCATAGAGCGGCTCCGCCACCATGAAGAGAGACACGTGCTTAAGCCATCGTGCACGAACAGAAGTTGTCAGCTACAAGTTGTAACTCAGTCCGAGTCTTGCTAGAATTTCTTCAGAACGTCATGTCCTCAAGTCTTCAAGTTGTCTAGTGAGATAGAAACGGTGGCTGATTGACAGAAAGTAGTTAGTCTTTATTAGAAACAGGACCGGGAATAGAATTATCTTGTATAAACAGAGACCGCCTCCCTAAAGATTTAACTGAGTACTGTTAGTTTGGATCTGTTCTTCAAAAAGTACGTTAAGACAGAAGGTTAATTTTCTTCTGACTTTAGTTCATAGAACATTTAGTTAGTGTTCAGGGAACTGTAGTCAACGTGGGACAGATAAGCTAAACCTACATTCTACAATTGCTATAACCAACGTTGCCGAAGTTGAGTAATATGTTTCATTATTCACTATTCTCTGTTACTTTCATTGTGTATGCGCTGCCTTATAAATCACGCATCCGCGCTGCCAGAACACCTTTATTTGTCTTTTTCAGCAGCGGCGAGTGTTTCATTAAAGTGGGCGTCCCCATTCCACAATAAATAGTCTTAAAGAGCTTCCGACATATTCTACTAAATCATTCATATAATTATATTGTAAACAGTAACACTTCTTTGGGGGAACTCCTGTAATTACCTTTCATCCGTTAACAGCGACTTCACTTTTCTGCTTGTGTTAAGTTCAGAAAGCTGCCTATAGTATCTCAAATTTTTCTTCCACCCTCTCAATAGGCTTTAAAGACATCCGTATACCTGTGTAGCTAAATGTGCTGTTCACAGTCAATTACCTCCATTAATGCAGCATTATTGGCGCTCTTCGCTTGATTATAATTTGCTGCGAAACGTAGTTGTGAGAGGTGAGGCAGTAATCAGTCTCCTTTTGACGGATTTCGTCAGCATATAATTTGCTGATTGCTGAGCCAGGCTTCTGGTGGGTTCACCTCTCACGAAGGACCCATAAACCTTTCATTCTTCTGTCTCTTCCTCCTATAGGCTCTATCGCTGTTTTGATAAGTATTGCACTACGACGCCCGTTCCTTTTCTTGTGGAAAGTGGGGTGACAGTACAGTAATGGCTCTGGAGTTTGCACATGAAACGTAATGACAAATGGAAAAAAAAACTTTACGTGGAATACTAGCTGCATGGAGCTGTAAGTAAAAAATGAATAAATATAAAAGCAGAATGGCAATAAATATTATGAGATCGGAAGCACTGAAGATTAAAGATCCAGTTATCGTAGATGTGATTAAATTATTAACTTATTTGGGCACGAACGTGAGAGGAATGGCATGTGATTTCATCGAAACAATTATCAGTCCATTTATCACAATAGGTTTAGGGAAACTAAGAGAAGGAGTTCCAACGTGCTTCCGCGAGAAAGTAGTTAAGAATCAGTCTCCAGCTTAAATATCAACGATAACAGAATACATTGCATAACCGTTATCGTTCCCTTCACATTCGTAGCCGAATGCATGTTCTTCGAAATGTAATTCCGAAGTAACTAATCAACGTACTCTTATCAAATTATTCTTTCCACGCTATTCGTTGTTCTATAGTTGCTATTAAAAAAGTTGTTTCTAACTCTCATGAGGTAGATTATATAAGGCCGAAAGTAGCTGGCGCATGGTGCGTCACTGCCGAGTAACATAGCTCGATCAAAGTTGGGCCATACATAGCAGGAATTGCTACAGTATAGTGCAGAAGGTAATTGAAAGATATACTCAATGAGAACAACAGAAACGACACGGCACTAACTACCCTGAAGTCACAGTGATTTAGGATGATCCCCTGGATCTTTCAAAATGCGGGAAGTGGTTCTTAATAGAGTGTATGATCACCAGAGACGACAATGCACGCTCTGCAATGTGTTTCCTTGCTGGCCACGGGCTTCTTAAGGAGACCTTGTGTTAGGACGTTCCATTGCTCTGTCAGCGCGTGCGACAGTTGTTGGATGGTCGTTGGCGCATACGGACGTGGTGCGACGTCTTGTGCTCGATCGGGAACGCCCAGGCAAGTCCATTCCCTGTATGCTCTCGTTCCAAGAGTGCCTCCACCCACGCAGCTTGACGCGATCACGCATTGTCATCCGTAAAAAGCAAGTCCGTGACCAATGCACTTCTGAGTTGTGGTGTGCAGACGCATAATTTTGAATAGGTGTATTGACCTCCAAATCCGTGAACACTCACCGGTCAGCTTTATAGTGACACTGTACCCCTTCTCCATGTTCGTCTTTTCAGGACGCATTCGGCCCTGACTTCATTTATGTGGATGTCAATGCGCGACCGCGTCAGACAACATATGTGGAGGAGCTGTTATAACGAGCGGATATGATCGTCAGTTGTAAACCACGCTGGTAAAGGAATGAAGCGCTCTACCAAAAGAACTCCTAACCAACTTTGTGGCCGCAATGCAGCGCGTTGCATAGCATGCTTCCCCTGCTGATCACATACTACATTAAAAACATGTCCCTCATATTGAAATATCCGAGGAACTATCATAAATCGCGGTGACTTCAGTGTAATTATCGTCTTTGAATAAAAGTGTGATTTCTGGTGGTATAACTGAGTATTTCTTTCAGGCACCTTATGTACTATGCCGCAGAAGTTCTTTCTATACATAGTCCAACTTCCGCCGAGCTCTGTTGCTTGGCAGTGACGCAACACGCGGAAGTTATTTTTGTTGATAAGCTTAGCACATCAGCGTATAATAATTTCATATATACACATAAAGCACAATGTCGCTAGTGAAAATTGCAGTACCAAAAATTATAAACGAGCCGAAAAGCCACTGTGTGACAACCTTAGTTCCCTAATACACTCCTGGAAATGGAAAAAAGAACACATTGACACCGGTGTGTCAGACCCACCATACTTGCTCCGGACACTGCGAGAGGGCTGTACAAGCAGTGATCACACGCACGGCACAGCGGACACACCAGGAACCGCAGTGTTGGCCGTCGAATGGCGCTAGCTGCGCAGCATTTGTGCACCGCTGCCGTCAGTGTCAGCCAGTTTGCCGTGGCATACGGAGCTCCATCGCAGTCTTCAACACTGGTAGCATGCCGCGACAGCGTGGACGTGAACCGTATGTGCAGTTGACGGACTTTGAGCGAGGGCGTATAGTGGGCATGCGGAAGGCCAGGTGGACGTACCGCCGAATTGCTCAACACGTGGGGCGACAGGTCTCCACAGTACATCGATGTTGTTGCCGGTGGTCGGCGGAAGGTGCACGTGCCCGTCGACCTGGGACCGGACCGCAGCGACGCACGGATGCACGCCAAGACCGTAGGATCCTACGCAGTGCCGTAGGGGACCGCACCGCCACTTCCCAGCAAATTAGGGACACTGTTGCTCCTGGGGTATCGGCGAGGACCATTCGCAACCGTCTCCATGAAGCTGGGCTACGGTCCCGAACACCGTTAGGCCGTCTTCCGCTCACGCCCCAACATCGTGCAGCCCGCCTCCAATGGTGTAGCGACAGGCGTGAATGGAGGGACGAATGGAGACGTGTCGTCTTCAGCGATGGGAGTCGCTTCTGCCTTGGTGCCAATGATGGTCGTATGCGTGTTTGGCGCCGTGCAGGTGAGCGCCACAATCAGGACTGCATACGACCGAGGCACACAAGGCCAACACCCGGCATCATGGTGTGGGGAGCGATCTCCTACACTGGCCGTACACCTCTGGTGATCGTCGAGGGGACACTGAATAGTGCAAGGTACATCCAAACCGTCATCGAACCCATCGTTCTACCATTCCTAGACCGGCAAGGGAACTTGCTGTTCCAACAGGAAAATGCACGTCCTCATGTATCCTGTGCCACCCAACGTGCTCTAGAAGGTGTAAGTCAATTACCCTGGCCAGCAAGATCTCCGGATCTGTCCCCCATTGAGCATGTTTGGGACTGGATGAAGCGTCGTCTCACGCGGTCTGCACGTCCAGCACGAACGCTGGTTCAACTGAGGCGCCAGGTGGAAATAGCATGGCAAGCCGTTCCACAGGACTACATCCAGCATCTCTACGATCGTCTCCATAGGAGAATAGCAGCCTGCATTGCTGCGAAAGGTGGATATACACTGTACTAGTGCCGACATTGTGCATGCTCTGTTGCCTGTGTCTATGTGCCTGTGGTTCTGTCAGTGTGAACATGTGATGTATCTGACCCCAGGAATGTGTCAATAAAGTTTCCCCTTCCTGGGACAATGAATTCACGGTGTTCTTATTTCAATTTCCAGGAGTGTATTTTGTCTCATTACGGCTCCGTCACAAGATGATTTTGCTTCCTTTGATATCGATTAAGCGTACTACCTCTCGTTTTCAACTTTCCACTTCGTGTGAAGGCCTCTAAGAAATAGGCTTAACACAAAACTGCCCCTGGCCGGTGTAGCCGAGCGGTTCTAGGCACTTCAGTCTGGAACGGTGCGACCGCTACGGTCGCAGGTTCTAATCCTTCCTCGGGCATGGGTGTGCGTGATGTCCTTAGGTTAGTTAGGTTTAAGTAGTTCTAAGTTCTAGTGGACTGATGACCTCAGCTGTTAATTCCGATAGTGCTCAGAGCCATTTGAACCATTTTTTGAACAAAACTGACATTTCGGTTCGTACAAAGGTGGTCGATGTCGTTCCTACTTGTTCAGAATGTTTCTACAGTTTTGTTTACTTATTACCGCTGGACTGTTCTAGACATCTATGTTTTGATTCATTCGGCTGATTCTTTCTGTGTGTTCCAACTTCAACACACATTAGATGGTTCAAATGGCTCTGAGCACTATGGGACTTAACATCTGAGGTCATCAGTCCCCTAGAACTTAGAACTACTTAAACCTAACTAACCTAAGGGCATCGCACACAGCCATGCCGGAGGCAGGATTTGAAACTGCGACCGTAGCGGTCATGCGGTTCCAGACTGTAGCGCCTAGAAACCGCACGGCCACACCTGCCGGCACACACGTTAGAACAGCGTGAACTATGTAGAGAGCTTTCTACAATTTTGCTTACATATTACCGGTGCACTGTTCTATACATCTAAGTTTCGGTTCATTTGGGTGATTCTTTCTGGATGTTCTGAGTTCCACGTACGTTAGTGTAGCGTGCCCAGTTTCTTGCAGCTATAGTATTGTAGAATACAGAAATATCTAATTTCAAAGCGTTGGTATGTCATTGTTATAAGTTCACTTGGTACCAGTCCATAAAACTTCACAGCAATTGACATTCTGCGATGCAACGGCTCGAATGGGCTTAATAAATTTCAATGGAGTGTGCAGGCAATCGGACTCGTCGAATTTAAAGTAACACAGTCGAGACAGGCATACATCACCCCTACCTGCTGTAAAAGACTGACGGGAAAGTCTGAATACACAACAGATAAAGTTCCAGAAATTCCCAAAACGGTAATTTAGAATATCAAGCGGATCCCGTATAAATTAGGCAACATTTGGATCGTAACAGAGTAACAGCAGAAACCTACCTTTTAATATACGTTTGGTAATTGCAGCGTACGATAAATCCTCTGCAAACCGCAGATAAATTTAGCTTTAAGTTTTGTGGTAAACGGAGCACGAACAAATAACTCTGAAAGACATAGGCAATTTGCTTACCGCTTCATTTTATATAATTAAGATCGCTGACAAGCACAACAATGTATTGGTAGGCACTACATGTCATCTGTCCTTAAGAATTGATAAGCAGCTTCACTCAGACCTGATGAAACCTCTTGTCAGTTTCAAAGCGGAAGATGTTTCGCACATTACTGACACGCATAGTGCAGCCTACCTTTTAAAACATAATTTGCAGGTTGAGTGACTTTTCGGAGCTCACTGAGGTAAAAGATTAAATTCCAGAAAAAAAGAGAGACCCCGCGCCGCCGCAGTTTGGCATCTATCACTTATTTTCAAGGCGGTCGACCTCCTTTCCTTTTGCTCTCTGGGAACCACCTCCTTCGTATCTCTGGCTAACTGTTAAAATCCATGTACAGAGTGGCGCACATACAGCCGGCCCGAACCGGAATGGTAACGCCCGTGGCGTGAGTAGCATTACTAGCTTATCAGTTTCTTTGCCACCTTCCAACAGCAGTAGCGTGTGAGTAGTTCATACGGAAAGTAGTCGTTTTAAGCCGTGTACTTCATTGTCATGCCTTACTCCATTGAAGAACGTGTGTTCATTGTTGAAGAATATGAGCGGTCTGAATCCATTAAAGTTGTTCGTGACACTTTTCATGAAAAGTTTCCAAAAGTAATGCTCCTGTAAAATCAGCGATATAGAATCTAGTGAGAAAGTGGCGCTCGACATGCAATGTTGTTAATTCAAAGAGAAATGAGGCACCGACTGTACCTACACCTGAAGTTGTGGCAAACGTGACGGCACACATTGAAAGAAGTCCCTGTAAGTCAACACGATTATTACAGCAACATGGAACATCTAGCAGGCCATGTCAACGCATCCTTCGTGGCTTAAAAATGAAACCTTACCGTGCGAGTGTTGTTCAGCAAATAAAAGAAGCGGACAAGGGTAAGTTACACATTAGTGTAATTGGTTGCTGAAAAATGTCGCTGGGAGACATCTTGATCCATACCTCCTTGGTTTCATCTGTCGGGTAGCGTTAATTCACAAAACACAAGACACTGGGTACAGAGAATCCCCATGGCAAAAGCCGTTACACAATTTAAAAATTGGTGTATGGTGTGCTGTACCTGGTAACAGAATTATCGGGCCATTGTTCAACGAAATTGCCAACACACATGTTTACTTGAAACTCTACAATGAATTTTCGGCTGTGTTAACTCAAAACGAAAAATGTTTGCATATTTCCAGCAAGATGGGGCAACTTCTCATACGTTGGATTTTCCTTAGCTTGTATACATACTGATTTTACAGAAGAGAGGACCATTAGTAAGAGCTTGTGGCCACCCCACTCACGGGACTGTTACCTCTGGACATTTCTAAAGGCTAGAGTCTACTGCAACAATCCCAGAACACTTGACACCTTAAAAAACAACATATTTCAAGAAATTTCGAACATTCCTCAAAGAGTACTGAAAAGTGTTTTCCTTAACATGCTTCGACCTGCACAACTTTGCTCTGAAGTTGGCGGAGAACATTTTGAACAAAGACTTTCAACTCATTTCCAAAATATGCTTATTAAACTAATAAAAGTAAATCTATTACTTAAAATGTTAATTACATAGTTAATAATGAAACTGTACAATAAAAATATAAGAAGGCGATGATGTACGTTGATTTTCTTCATTCATATATCTTTGCCGGCCAGTGTGCCCGTGCGGTTCTAGGCACTTTAGGCTGGAGCCGCACCACCACTACGGTCGCAGGTTCGAATCTTGCCTCGGGCATGGATGTGTGTGATGTCCTTAGGTTAGTTAGGTTTAAGTAGTTCTAAGTTCTAGGGGACTGATGACCTCAGATGTTAATTCCCATAGTGCTCAGAGCCATTTGAACCATATTCCTTTCAGCGCACAGGCCGGTTTTATATACGCCACTCTGTATTCTAAATCACCATAACATAGCAATCTCTTCGTCTCAGACAGTTTCCGCTGTGTTCACATCCATTATTTATCTGATTTCCTAATTTCTGATATCTAATCTTGAGACTCCAGCACTTCATCTGCAGTAATCCATTCCCAAGGATGGTAGTTGATATTTTTGTCTCTTTCTAATTTCCCAAATTTTAAAACATGCTTAAATGTTTCCTACATTGTTTTCTATATAATATTTTTCGCTGCGTTTGCTACCTTATCAATCCAAAGAATTAAGTTTAACTGCCAAATAATACGTTCCCCTTGTTCAGCCTTATTCTTAATAGGTTTGTTTATAAATAACTCATCTGTAACCAGTCATTATTTTATTTATTTATTTATTTATTTTTTGTACGACGCGTTTCGGAAATGATTCCCATTTTCAAGTGCGTTTTTTGTGTTTGTTTCGTTATTCTTGTTGTCGACAACCAACTAAAAAATCGCGTGTTTCCTTATATATTGCAAGTAAAGTCAACTAAATAAAGCAGAATCTCACACATCGACAATATCACATAAGAATTACATAACAAACACAAAAAACGCACTTGAAAATGGGAATCATTTTCCGAAGCGCATCGTACAAAAAGAAAATAAAGAAAATCGTGACTCGTTGCCGATGAGTTACTTATAAACCTATTGTTTTCACAGTCGCAGGCTTTCAGAACCATTTATAGTGGATCAAATCAGAATCTTATTCTTAATGTCTTCTACGCTGTTTCCATTCGGCATTTAAATCATTCTTTTAATAATCTGGGAATTTTTACTTCGTTTAGATATTTTTTTTCAATCTCTAAAAGTAGGCAGCAATGCGACGTGACTTGTCGAGTTTAAATAGTTAGCTGTCAATACAGAGGGTCGGAAGTAAGTGATGCGGACGTTTCGTTCTTACCATCTGCCGGGAGAAAATGACTAATAAGAGACAAATTACCACAAGTCAAAAATGGCAAGCAATCACCACGTGCTTAGCGATCACCTACTCAAAGTAGTATGGGGATGAGGTCTCTGATAAAAATAATGAAGGGTTAGTGTGATTTTGTTGCCTGTAAAATCTTGTTTCTCAATGTGGCAGAACCTCTTCCTTCGCGACGTATGACTGTCAACTGGGAGAAACTAAAGTTTGTGTTAAGCTGTGTCGTGGATTCCAATCTATATAATCGTTTTCGTCCTGTCTACAACTAGAATCGTCGTCATTGTTATAACATGGAAATGGAAATGAAGTCCCAAGCTTCTTGACAGAGCGTAGGGGAAGGATGCGAAAGACCCGCACTGCCGTACTAGGCAAGGTCCTAATGGAGGTGGTTTGCCGTTGCCTTCCTCCGACCGTAATGGGGATGAATGATGATGATGATGATGATGATTATGATGAAGACGACGTAACACACCCAGTCATGTCGGGGCAGGTGAAAATCCCTGACCCCTCCGTGAATGAAACCGGGACACCGTGCACGGGAAGCGTGAATGCTACCGCGAGACCACGAGCTGCGGACTGTTTACAACAAAAATATATCTCGCAATCACAATCTCAAACCTGCTGCTTTTCTGCTTCACACTTTTTCTTTTCAGTTTTCGTGCTGCTGACAAGGGAAACTCCCCATCGCACACTCCTCAGATTTAGTTGTTAAATGTCTCAGTAGATAGCCCGTCAAAAACTGAACACAGACCAAGCATGAAAACAGGAAGAAAGTGTACTAAATTGTGGAAAAAGAAGTAGAACAGAAGTAGTAAATGATCTAAGTTCAAGATGTGCAATATCGGGCGATTAGAAACAAATATGGCGTCGTGGTTGTGTGTTCAAGGTGTTGGACTGCAAAGCGGGACATCCGTGTACAGATCTCCCTCTTGCCCAACCTTTTTTTTTTTTCACAAAATTATAGACTTTTCGTCCGGTCACTGCCGCGACTGTTCTCCTTCTGTAGTCTTGGCAATTGTCATACTATACATTGGTTGCCGTATACGAGTCACTTGGTAAGAATGTATTACTGTCGAAAGTAAATATGATGAATAGTGAGAGCAGGCGAGAAGCCGCATAGACCTCTCGCAGAAATGAAAACAAGAAATAAACAGGTATGAACTAGATGTGACTTTTCATGCTTTCCCGACGGATCTGCTGCAAATACTCTTCTCGGGTTTGCCGCCGGATTGTATTGTCTAACTCGCACAATATTTCGATGCAACTGCTCGACATCATCAGGTGGTGGTAGCTGCTGTTATCACTGGTGCAAGGTGCTACTGATGATAATCGCACGGCGGCGACGGAATTTATCATGCCGGGAGCAGGCAACACTCGTGCGCGGGAAGACGCTCTTAGTTGGAGGAAAGCGGCGCACCTGGTGCCCCCTGCTGGGGGCCGCAGAAAGGTAATTGTATAGAATATACTCAGCTATGATTCGTTAAAAAAAAAGTTACTCTTCAGGATGGATCTGTTGTTTTATGGTAGTCAGTCGGTAGGTTGGTTTGATGTAGGTCTCCAAATTAAGCCTGACCGAAGTATCTTCATCTCTACGTAGCCACTTCAGTCCACACCCACTTTAACCTAATCACTGCCGTCAAGCCTTCGCATCCCTCTGCAATTTTAATCCTCATCACCACCACCACCACCACCGCCATTACCAAACTAAGTATTCCTTTATGCCTCAAAATGTGTTATCAGCCAACCTCTTTTTTTTTTTGCCAAGCTGTTGAACATATTTGTTTTCTCTCCGAGTATATCTTCAATAGTTATTCGATCTACCCGGTAAATCTCCAGCATTCTTTTATAGCACATAATGATCCAAGGTCGTTGGCCTGTAACTTTTATGACATCCATCGACACCCTTTTTCTTAACTGAAATTGTCGCAAATTTTGTGCAAATCTGCGCTTATTTCGACTTTTGCAGGAGTGTTCGTTTTATCCATGCCATTTTCAGTAACTGGTATTCCTTTGTCCTATTCGTAGTTTATTTAAGCATTTTGTATACACTCAGAAGACATAATTACGTAACTCCGAAAAGGTTAGTCATCCAGAGATTCTTACGTTCATTTACAATAGAACTGGTTAAAGTCATAATCATAAATAGTAATACAAATCATATTCTGCAATAGCGCCTGAGTGTCTACATTTTAATCCACCAAAAAGTTGTTATCACAGTTTGGACTTTGGTATCAGTGTAACATCCCTGAAAATTATCTTTGTATATTATTGCCTTTGACAGAACGTTGGCGTCAAGTGTGGCAGAGAGAGTAGTTCTGAGTCGTGGTCAAATTACAGACAGTCTTGGCAAAGTAATGGACAGGCAGTATTTGCTGTTAATGTAACTACTTCAAGACTATGGCAAGTTTACATAAAACGAGTTGTGGACTTTACCGATGTTGCAGCAAACTTTGTAACAAAAAGAAAGAAACATGAATTTATAGAAAAAGTATTACAGTCATTTCGTAGCAAGACCAGGCCTCATCTTTGGACTTTCCGAATGGAATCTGGACACTGACGCCGTAACGAGATATGCTCAAATGATTTTTTTCCTAACACTGCTACTGTTGTAATATTCACGTCATTGCAATAAACTGGGTGTATACAAAATACACAATTATGATAACTCACCTACGCGGTTCATTATTAGCTATCGTTCAACGTTAGTCAGGGTCTAGTGGTCTTCCAACTCCTTTGCCATCAATCAATGCAATGTTGTCGGCAAACCATATAGTGTTCCTTTCATATACCCCAGTTTTAACTCCTTTTCCAAATTTCTCCTTATCCTCCTTGACTGTTTTCTTTGTGTGTAGATTCAATAACATGTCGGAAAGACCACTGTGTAGCTCCTTTACAAGGGCTTCGACTCACCTAAATGCATTTTCTTTTCTATACATTTCTGTCTCTGTGTTTTATGACTGACAACTCCAGAATTCTAAAGACTGCATTCCATAAGAATGTGAATAGCACTTTCCAGATCTATAAATGTTATGAACGAGCGTTTGGTTTTCTTAAACCTATCTTCTAAGAAAAATCATAGCGTTAGTATAGCTTCAGGTGTTCCTATTAGGTTGGCTTATAAGTTCGTAGCGTTTTTTGTTTTTCATGTTGGCATTCCTGTTGCTAAGGGTTTATTTATCGATTGTCATTTTTTATTTGTTTTTATTGTTATTTTGTCATCTGGAGGCAATAAGTGAAGCTATGGACGCTAGAAAAAGAAGTTCCAAATGGAGAAATCGGAACATTTTCGACAAATTCTTCTGTTTGAGTTCAGTAGGTGAGTGACAGCAACGGAGGCAGCCAGGGACATTTGCGCCGTATTAGGGTAATGTCACTGGACAGAGCACGACAAGAAATGGTTCCGTCGTTTTAAGGAAGACTTTTATGACATTAGTGACTCTCCACGTTCAGGAAGAACTACGGGGTTTGATGAAGATTGTTTAAACGCATTGACCCTCAATGATGCATATCAGTGTACTTGAGAATTGGCAAATGTTATCATGCACCATCGTGCGACATTTGCGTGCAACGAGGAACTTTCAAAAATAGAGTGTGCGTAGCGGAGTGCGCTATACCAAAATCACAAAAAACAGCGGATGGACATACGTGTATCTCTACTTACTTCACCAATCGGCTCGTGAACAACACCGACTATTTGTATCCTGAATCGTAAGTGGTGACTTTTTGGTAACGTAAGGAAAAGAAAGAAATGGCTGAGCGCAAACAATGCAGCAACAAAGACCTGCGGGCATCCCCAAAAGATAATATTATACATCTGGCGGAACAGTGACGGCGTGGTGCTCTAAGAATTGCTTCCCCGAGGTGTAGCCCTCACTGCTCACATTTATTGTCAATAACTGAGACATCTTGCAGACCCAGTCCAAGAACACGACCGGTAAGACTGCGTGGACTGATGCTGATCCACGATAAAGCCCGCCCGAATTCTGCTAGACTGACAAAAAACACTGTACAGGAGCTGTTTTGGGAAGTCATTCTGCACGCACCTATTCAGCTGATATTGCGCCATCAGGCTTTCGCCTTTTACACTCTCTGTCGAGCAATCTTCAAGCAACTTCCTTTCCGCATGAAAATGTGCTACGAACACGGATCGACGCTGTCTTCACCTCAAGACCACATGATATCTACAACCGCGGAATCGAAAAGTTACCCCAGCGTCGTCAGACAGTTGTAAGTAGTGAATGAGAATACATTATTGATAGCTAAAGTATCTCGATGTATATCTGTTGCGTTTATTAAACTTATGTAAAAAGGCTACAAACTTACGCACAAACCCAATATATTTGTCCAGAACAATAAATGGTCGTTTCCCATGTCGGACTCTAGCAGTTGTTCCAGCTTTCTAAACGTAATTCTTGTGTGCGTATCATAACCATGACCTATTAAAAAAGGTCGTTTGATATACGTCATTATATGCCTTTTTTGGTATTGATATGGGAATATGCCACACAGTATTTCATATATGAAGGTTATACAGAGTGTTTCAAAAAGGTACGGCCAAACTTTCATGAAACATTCCTCACACACAAAGAAAGAAAAGATGTTATGTGGATATGTGTCCGGAAACGCTTACTTTCCATATTAGAGCTCATTTTATTACTTCTCTTCAAATCACATTAATCATGGAATGGAAACACACAGCAACAGAACGTACCAGTGTGACTTCAAGCACTTTGTTACAGGAAATGTTCAAACTGTCCTCCGTTAGCGAGGATACATGCATCCACCCTCCGTCGCATGGAATCCCTGATGCGCTGATGCAGCCCTGGAGAATGGCGTATTGTATCACAGCCGTCCACAATACAAGCACGAAGAGTCTCTATATTTGGTACGGGGGTTGCGTAGACAAGAGCTTTCAAATGCCCCCATAAATGAAAGTCAAGAGGATTGAGGTCAGGATAGCGTGGAGGCCATGGAGTTGGTCCGCCTCTACCAGTCCATCGGTCACCGCATCTGTTGTTGAGAAGCATACGAACACTTCGACTGAAATGTGCAGGAGCTCCATCGTGCATGAACCACATGTTATGTCGAACTTGTAGAGGCACATGTTCTAGCAACACAGGTAGAGTATCCCGTATGAACTCATGATAACCTGCTCCATTGAGCGTAGGTGGAAGAACATGGGGCCCAATCAAGACATCACCAACAATGCCTGCCCAAACGTTCACAGAAAATCTGTGTTGATGACGTGATTGCACAATTGCGTGCGGATTCTCGTCAGCCCACACATGTTGGTTGAGAAAATTTACAATTTGATCACGTTGGAATGAAGCCTCATCCGTAAAGAGAACATTTGCACTCAAATGAGTATTGACACATTGTTGGATGAACCATTCGCAGAAGTGTACCCGTGGAGGCCAATCAGCTGCTGATAGCGCCTGCACACGTTGCACATGGTACGGAAACAAATGGTTCTCCCGTAGCGGTCTTCATACAGTGACGTGGTCAACGTTACCTTGTACAGCAACAACTGCTCTGACGCTGACATTAGTGTTATCGTCAACTGCACGAATTGCCTCGTCCATTGCAGGTGTCCTCGTCGTTCTAGGTCTTCCGCAGTAGCGAGTGATAGACTGGAATATTCCGTGCTCCCTAAGACGTCGATCAATTGCTTCGAACCTTTTCCTGTCGGGACACCGTTCTGGAAATCTGTCTCCATACAAACGTACCGTGCCATGACTATTGCCCCGTGGTAATCCATACATCAAACGGGAATTTGCCAACTCTGCATTTGTAAACATTGCACTAACTGCAAAACCACGTTCGTGATGAACACTAACCTGTTGATGCTACGTTCTGATGTTCTTGATGCTAGTACTGTAGAGCAATGACTCGCATGTCAACACAAGCAACGAAGTCAACATTACCTTCCTTCAATTCGGCCAATTGGTGGTGAATCGAGGAAGTACAGTACATACTGATGAAACTAAAATGAGCTCTAACATGGAAATTAAGCGTTTCCGGACACATGTCCACATAACATTTTTTCTTTATTTGTATGTGAGAAATGTTTCATGAAAGTTTTGCCGTACCTTTTTGTAAAACACTGTGTATTCAACGTGATACAGGTGTGCATTAACGCCTTACATCTTGTTCTTAAGACACAAAGCAATAACGAGAAAAACCGTAATGAAGTTGCTGATACGCTGTGCAGAGCCGGTATCAGGTAGTAAAATCCAGATAACAGCTACAGAACATTCCCATTAGCTCCCTGCGTTGGTACGAGTTTGAAACTGGGTGAGCTGTTAGAGGAGGGCCTTTGACAGCGCCGGACTTACCTGCACGTAGTGCTGCACGGACTCGAGCAGCATCCCATACATGATGGAGCGGTGCGAGAGGAGCGGAGCTGGGGAGCACTGCGAACGCGCGGTATACACGTCCGTCCAGGCCGGCTGCCGCCGCCACACTGCCACGGCTGAGCCGCGCTGCTGCGCGCGTCAACAGGTGCTCTGGCGGTTGCGCCACGGCCGTCCCTCGTCCAACGACCATCGGACGCGGAGCGACCCCCAATGCATGCTCCTCACATTCACTTGTAGTATGTACACAGTGAGAGTTCCATGCACTGCACTTTCCAAACATCAAAACGAAAACTCAGAAATGGTATGATGCACAGCCATCGGCAACGGGCACACGTAACAGCACAACGACTTCCCGTTGCCTCCTCGTACTGAGAACTGTCGTTTTAGACCGCCAAGTGTGTGGGTATCGACATTCCAAAGAAACGGGTGGCCGATTAAAACTGTGTGCCGAACCGAGATTCGAGCTCGGAGGCAAAGGTCCGGAGTTCGAGTCTCCGTCCGGCACACAGTTTTAATCTGCCAGGAAGTTTCATATCAGTGCACACTCCGCTGCTGAGTGAAAATCTCATTCAAGGGGTGGTTTCACTGATGCAGGGTATGCCATCTCGTGAGACCTCGTTTCGGTACTGAGCGGCGGTGTGTCTGAAATGTATTCTTCCGCTACCGATAAGAAAACCACGTGGTTTCAACGCTGAGGCGTCGCAATTCTCACCTTCACGGCAAAGGTGTCAAAAGGAGGGGTAAAATGTGGGTAAGAGGGCTGTGACGACCTTCCCGTCATCTGAAACGTTCACGGTGACGTAGGGCAGAATTGTGCTTAAATCTGATGTCAATGTGACATCATTAACCTACTTTACACGTCACATGAACTTTCGAGCTTTGGTCTTTTTTGCGCATGTGTCGACATCTTGCTGTTTAAAGCGTCGCCGAGCCCGAGGGCGTCGTCGAGGACGCCACGTTTTTACATCATGACAGAGGACGGTTATAGGCACCTTTGCGCCAGGTTTCAAGCCTATGCGTCGGAATGAGAGACAGTTTCGAAAAAGTGATGATTTAATTCTGTTGTACAGTCTAAACAATATTTAGTGCTTGGTAACTCTCTGGAAGAGAGACGCTCAGTAGCTCGGTACGGGCTTTTGTTGAAGTTTCGAGAACATACCTTCACTTAGGAGTCAAGCAGTATATTCCTCCCTCCTATGTGTATCTCGCGATCATGAGGATAAAATCCGAGAGATTAGAGCCCATACAGAGGCATACCGATAATATTTCTTTCCACGAACAATACGAGAGTGGAATAGGAGGGACAACCGGTAGAGGTACTTGAGATACCCTCCGCCACACACTGTCAGGTGGCTTGTGGGGTATGGATGTAGATGTAGATGTAAGACAAGCTGCCGACATTGTTGCCACAGCTCGTCATAATGCCCGGCGGGCTACAGTAGATGTCGCACCGCTGAGTGCTAATTCAGCAGAGCAGTCGTCGATCCGAACCAACAGAAGGAAGTTGTTGTCGATGAAATAATTTAGACATTGCAGAAATCACTTCAGCACTAGGGTGATGATGGTTCTCTATCTAGAATCATAGAAATACGAAAAGGAAAAACGCAGAGAACGTTATAACGATACAATGCGCAGAAATCATGATGAGATATATCTGTCATCATCACATAATTGGGAGTATATCTTACTCTGACAAACTACTTGTTGGAATAAGATAGAGATGAACTTATTGAAAGTTTTAGACAACGATGGTAGACGTACGAGTAAGAATTCCAAGTACGTTATTCTCGCTCTCCTCTTAAAGACAGAATTTAAGCAGAAACTATTTTCCTGATGTTCACGGAGTAATAGAAAACTTAATGGGAATAAGATCTATAAAGGCAATAAGGAATTCTAAAGTTCAAGATGGAAAAGAGAAAAGAAATTTTTGCACATGTGCAGAGCAGTGTTGCAATTTTTCCTTTTCGTCTGTTTAATTTATACGTCGAAAAAGATACGAAAAAACTTAAAGAAAAATTCACAAAAGAAATATAAATATATCAGGAGCAGATACCAGTGCAAAGGTTCGTACGGTATTGCTATTTCGGCTGAAAGTAAAGAGAACATTAACTCTTAAATCAAAAGAAAATTCGCAGAGCAGTTGAATGGAATCAGTAGCGTAATAAAAAATTGTACAAGGGAGAATGGCAGCAGAAGACACGGTAGTACAAGAAATGAAGTAATTCTTCTGTCAAATGCAATAAGTATAGTCACAAGTAGACTGGCACAAACGATGAAAGTTTTATGTAACAAGAGAGATTTCTTAGTTCCAGAATTCGACATTGTGTTATGGATGAGGTTCTTAAAAACGTATGTCTGGAAGGCAGCCTTGTATATGTGACAAATTGAACAACGGAAGAAGAACAGGAAGAACACGCTGCAAGTATTTGAAATATTATGTCAGAGCAATCGAAGACTGATGACCTGCAGCGGAGGCTCTGTGTAGAATGAGGTTCAAGGATAGTGACAGTAACAACAGCTAAAACTGGAAAAGGTAAATTACAGTAAGCTAAAAGATCTGACACTTACAAACGAAACTACAGCAAATGACTGGCGTGTAACTGATGCAGATGTAGAAATGTCGATTAAGAAAAAATTACTGACGTGATGGCTTTACCTCGAATTCGTGAAATTATGGGAAAGTGAAATGTTGGTCGCAGAACTGAAGCAAATTCCATCAGTCTCTCTAGACAAAGTTGAAGAGGTAAAATAAGTAAATGTAGCAGGTTTATGTCGGTAGTCGAAATACCAAAGACCTGAAGAAAACATAAAAACTGAATGAAGAATTACTTACATTGACTTCTAATATCATGAGCCGCTAGCGTACGTTGATCAGGAAAGCTTCACCGTTTCGTGAATAAACATGATTGAATGCTTGTCTGGCCCAACTGAGTCGACATTGTTAGGGGAATGGTGCATATATATAGGCCGCCTTATGTGACGACGAGACCGGCGATATGGCGAAATCCCTAAAGAGTTACGACACTTATTGTCAGACGGCATTTCAGACTACCGTTCCTATAGAAAGGAATGACATTTCCGCATCAGATTGAGGAATGGCATTTCCGCATCAGATTGTCATTTCATCATACTGGCATCAAATATCATTTCAAAGTCGCGTCACCAACTGTTCTTGACACTGCTATCGACAAGCCTAGTAAAACAGAGGTGTTGCGTCGCATTGCTAATGCAATGTCCATAAATATCTTAACACTGTTAATGTTTCCTCCATTTCAACTTTCATGATCTTATAAGTTAATGAGAAGGCTTAAAATTCTAAGTTTTATTCTCCTCCGCATCCTCAGTGATCCGAAAGGTAAAAGTCTCATCCATATTAATTGGATATGAACAGCTGACGATCGGTACGAGAAGACCATTCCCATAAAGAAACATACATCGGGAAATTTTCTTACTGAGGGCGTAAAAGAAAAGTACGTCGATTTAGGCAGTACGAATCGTTGCAGGGTAATGTAATGACATTGATACAGAATCTCTCATGCTTAAAAATCAAATAGTCTGTAGATATATTTATAAAATCAGTTTTCATTCTGCTGGAGGACATCACATCCCGTTAACTGAGATAGACTATGCTGGTGCTCCACTGACGACTTGCCAAGGCTTTCGAGGGACAGTCCAACACTACATTTTGCAGCAGTGCCAGTGTGAGTCAATTAAGTAGTCAGCATTTGCCACCGCCGTAGTTGGGTGTGCAATACCTTGCAATTCGTTATCAGTAAACCTCTTCTTGAGTGATTCCTGCGTAGAGACTTACAAAATCTGGTTTTGCCACGTAAATTGTATTTCTGTACTACTGAAACTTCTTCTGGAAGACTGCAATCAATTTCTCCACCAGTAACGAGTTAAGTTATATTTATTTTACTCCCTTCCTTTCCCTTCGATTCCTGGAGAACTCCGCTCCTACAGCTACATCTACACTCTCAGCCACTATAGGGGGTGTGGTGGAGTTACTGCTAGAGTTACTATCTTTTCCCGCATTCGGGAGTGGTTTGTGTGACAAAGTTTGACGATAAACCGTTTTTTTGTCATCAGTTTTCGGGTCCTATACCTCCAGCTCCATCTCAAGGTATCGCAAATTCCTCAACCATTTGTTGAATATTTTCCAATCTCAGTGTTTCCATAGAATTTTTACCCTCTATGGCTCCCTCAAGTACAAAGGAAATAACTCTTGATATCTTACCTCATGTCCTTTCATCTTGTCCCGTCTTTTGTCAATATATTCCACTTGTTCCTCTCCTCATTTGTTCTGCAGAGAAACTCGTGTATTACCAGCCTACCTAATTTTCAGCATAATTCTATAGCATCACATCTTCTCTTCTTTTCCGACTTTCTCGCAGTTCATAATTCGCATCCATACCAGACTGTGGTCCAAACGTTCATTTCAAAAAATTTCGCCCTAAGATTAAGGACGACATTTGATACTAACACACTTCTTGTTTCCTACCAGTGGTCTAGTAGTAGCGTCTTTGATTAGGAATGTCAGAAGTTTGGATGTAGTAGGGTAGATAGAAAATCTCAAAAGGGAAATGCTAAGGCGCATCTAGATATTGTGATAGTCAGTGAAGTGAAGTGAAATAAAGATAAATATTCCTGGCAAGTTGAGAATAGGGTAATATCAACAGCAGCAGAAAATGGTATAACTAGGATCCCTTGTGAATAGGAGGGTAGGGCAGAGTGTTACTGTGAACAGTTCAGTGATAGGGCTATTCTCATCAGAATCGAAAGCAAACCAACACCGACAACGATAGTTCAGGTATACATTCCGAAGTCGCAAGCAGAAGATGAAGGAGATAGAGAAAGTACATGAAGATATGGAGCGGGTAATTCAGTACGTAAAGGAAAGAGAAAATTTAATAGCCATGACCCACTGAAATGCAGTTGTAGCGGAAGGAGTAGAAGAAAGGGTTACGGGAGAATATGGGCTTCGTAGTTGGAATAGAGGGGGGAAAGACTAATTGAGATCTGCAATAAATTTCAGTTGGTAATAGCGAACATTCTGTTCAACGATCACAGGAGGAGGAGGTACACTTGGTAAAGGACGGGAGATATGCCGATTTCAGTTAGGTTACAGCATGGTCAGGCAGAGATTTCGAAATTAGATACTGGATTGTAAGTCGTAGCCAGGACCTGATATACACTCCTGAAAATGGAAAAAAGAACACATTGACACCGGTGTGTCAGACCCACCATACTTGCTCCGGACACTGCGAGAGGGCTGTACAAGCAATGATCACACGCACGGCACAGCGGACACACCTGGAACCGCGGTGTTGGCCGTCGAATGGCGCTAGCTGCGCAGCATTTGTGCACCGCCGCCGTCAGTGTCAGCCAGTTTGCCGTGGCATACGGAGCTCCATCGCAGTCTTTAACACTGGTAGCATGCCGCGACAGCGTGGACGTGAACCATATGTGCAGTTGACGGACTTTGAGCGAGGGCGTATAGTGGGCATGCGGGAGGCCGGGTGGACGTACCTCCGAATTGCTCAACACGTGGGGCGTGACGTCTCCACAGTACATCGATGTTGTCGCCAGTGGTCGGCGGAAGGTGCACGTGCCCGTCGACCTGGGACCGGACCGCAGCGACGCACGGATGCACGCCAAGACCGTAGGATCCTACGCAGTGCCGTAGGGGACCGCACCGCCACTTCCCAGCAAATTAGGGACACTGTTGCTCATGGGGTATCGGCGAGGACCATTCGCAACCGTCTCCATGAAGCTGGGCTACGGTCCCGCACACCGTTAGGCCGTCTTCCGATCACGCCCCAACATTGTGCAGCCCGCCTCCAGTGGTGTCGCGACAGGCGTGAATGGAGGGACGAATGGAGACGTGTCGTCTTCAGCGATGAGAGTCGCTTCTGCCTTGGTGCCAATGATGGTCGTATGCGTGTTTGGCGCCGTGCAGGTGAGCGCCACAATCAGGACTGCATACGACCGAGGCACACAGGGCCAACACCCGGCATCATGGTGTGGGGAGCGATCTCCTACACTGGCCGTACACCTCTGGTGATCGTCGAGGGGACACTGAATAGTGCACGGTACATCCAAACCGTCATCGAACCCATCGTTCTTCCATTCCTAGACCGGCAAGGGAACTTGCTGTTCCAACAGGACAATGCACGTCCGCATGTATCCCGTGCCACTCAACGTGCTCTAGAAGGTGTAAGTCAACTACCCTGGCCAGCAAGATCTCCGGATCTGTCCCCCATTGAGCATGTTAGGGACTGGATGAAGCGTCGTCTCACGCGGTCTGCACGTCCAGCACGAACGCTGGTCCAGCTGAGGCGCCAGGTGGAAATGGCATGGCAAGCCGTTCCACAGGACTACATCCAGCATCTCTACGATCGTCTGCATGGGAGAATAGCAGCCTGCATTGCTGCGAAAGGTGGATATACACTGTACTAGTGCCGACATTGTGCATGCTCTGTTGCCTGTGTCTATGTGCCTGTGGTTCTGTCAGTGTGATCATGTAATGTATCTGACCCCAGGAATGTGTCAATAAAGTTTCCCCTTCCTGGGGCAATGAATTCACGGTGTTCTTATTTCAATTTCCAGGAGTGTAGAAGCAGATCATAATTTAGTAGTGGTGTGGAGTAGGCTGAAGTTTAAAAGACTAGTTAGAATTAATGTGCAAAGAAGTGGGAGCGAACGTACTAAGTAATGAAGAGATACACTTGAAGTTTTCGGAGGCTGTAGATACTTCGGCAAGGAATTGCTCAATAGGCAGTTCAACTGAAGAGGAATGGATATCTCTAAAAAGGGCTAACACTGAAGTTGGAAAAAAAAACCATGGGTATAAAGAAGGTAATTGCGAAGAAACAATGGGTAAAAGAGGAAATATTTTACTTGGTCGATGGAAGAAGGAAATACAAAAATGTTCAGGGAAATTCAGGAGTATAGAAATACAAGTCATTTGTTAATGGCATAAATAGGAAGTGCAGGGATGCTAAGGCGAAATACCTGCATGGAAAATGTGAAGAAACTGGAAAATAAATGATTGTCGGAAGGACTGACTTAGCATATAGAAAAGCCAAAACAGCATTCGCTGAATTTAAAAGCAAGGGTAGTAACATAAGAGTGCAATGGAAATTTCACTGTTAAATGCAGAGGAGAGAGCGGGTATGAGGAAAGAATATACTGATGGCCTCTACTAGAGAGAAGACTTGTCTGATGATGTGATAGAAGAAGGAACACGAGTCGATATAGAAGAGATAGGGCTTCTAGTATAGAATCAGAATTTTAAAGAAGTTTGGAAAAGATCGAATAAGGCACAAGGGATATACAACATTCCAACAGTATTTCTAAAATCATTGGTGGAAGTGTCAACAAAATTACTATTGCGCAGAATATATGAGTTTGGTGATATAGAAGATGACTTTCGGTAAAACACCATCCACACAATTACAAAGACTGCAAGAGCTGACAAGTGCAAGCATTATCGCACAGTCGGCTTAAAAGATCATGCACCCAAGTTGCCGACAGCAATAATATGCAGAAGAATGTAAAAATAAATTGATCAGTTAAATGACGATAAAATTGACTTTATTAAAGGTAAAGGCACCAGAGAGGCAGTTCTGACGTTGCAGCTGATAATGGAAGCAAGACTGAGGAAGATTCAAGACATGTTCATAGGACCTGAAAAAAAAGAGTTCAACAATGTCAAATGGAGCTAGGTGTTCGAAATTCTGAGAAAACTAGAGACAAGCTATAGTGAAAGACGGGTAACATACAGTAGGTAAAAGAGCGAAGACAGAACAATAAGAATGGAAGACCAAGAGCGAAGAGGTAGGACTAAAAATGTAGTAAAAGAGGGATGTAGTCTTTCGCCTCTACTGTTCAATCTGTACATCAAAGAAGCAATGACGGAAGTAAAAGAAAGGTTCAAGAGAGGAACTACATTCAAGAAGAAAGGATGTCAGTGAGAAGATTCGCTGATATGTTGCTATCCTCAGTGAAAGTGAACAAAAATTTCAGAATCTGTTGAATGGAATGAACAGTACATTATATAGACTGACAGTTAATCAAAGTAAGACGAAAGTATTGAGAAATAGCACAAATGAGAACAGCAAGAAACTCAACGTCAGGATTTTCGATCATGAAATAAATAAAGTTAATGAATTCCGCTACGTAGGCAGCAAAATAACCCATGACGGACGGAGCAAGGAGGTCATAAAGAGCAGACTAACAGTGGCAAACGTGCATTCCTAGCCAAGAGAAGTCTACTGGTATAAAACATAGGCCTTAATTTGAGGTAGAAATTTCTGAGAATGTACGTTTGGAGCAAAGCATTGTATGGTAGTGAAAGAAAGAAGTGGAAAATCCGAAAAAAGGAGAATCGAAGCATTTGAGATGTGGTGCTACAGAAGAATGTTGAATGTTGAGTTAGGAATGAGAAGGTTCTCCGGAGAATCAGCAAGGAAAGAAGTATATGGAAAACACAGACAAGAAGAAGGGACAGGATCGTAGGATATCTGTTAAGATATCAGGCCATAACTTCCATGAACCTAGAGGGAGCTGTAGAGGGTTAAATCTGTAGAGGAAGACAGAGCTCGGAATACATCCAGAAAATAAATGAGGACGAATGGTGCAAGTACTACTCTGAGATAAAGAGGTTGACATGGGGTAGAAATTCGTGGAGGGCAGCATCAAATCAGAGGACTGGTGACTAAAAAGAAATAATCTTCTTTTATCCAGGAATGCCCCCACAGCTTGTGCTAGTCTGCATTTTATATCCTCCTCAACTCGTCCGTCACATGCTTCTTGCTCCCGAGGTAGCATAATTCCTTCAATTCGTCTACTCTGTAGTCCACAATTTTAATGTTAAGATTAACGTTGAGCGCATTACATTCGGCTTTCTTCGGCTTACTCTCGGTCAATAGTGTATGGTCATTAGACTGTCCATCCACTTAAAAATTCCTGCAACTCCTCCCCACTTTCACTGAGGATAGCAATATAATCAGTAAATCTTGTCTTTGGTATCCTTTCACTCAGGATTTAATCCTACTCTTGAACGTTTCTTTTACTACCTCCATTGCTTATTCGACATAGGAGCGATAGACTTTATTCTTACCTTATACTCTTTCTAATCTGAGCACTCGTTCTCGTTCTTCCATTGTTATCTTACACTCTTGGTTCTTGTGTGTACTGTATATTACCCGTCTTTCGCCATAGCTTACACCTATTTTCCTGTGAATTTCGAATATTTTGCACCAAGGCGGCTCTTGTTAAAGGTAATTAGGCGCAAAAGCCCCAAAATATACACTGATGATCCAAAAAACTGGTACACCTGCCTAATATTATTCAGGGCCCCGCGAGCATGCAAAAGTGCCGAAACACGATTTGACATGGACTCTACTAATATCTGAAGTAGTGTTGGAGGGAATTGACACCTTGAGTCTTGCAGGGCTGTCCACAAATCCTTAAGATTAGGTGGTGGTTGAGATCTCTTCTGAACAGCATGTTGCAAGACATCCAGATATGCTCAATAATGTTCATGACTAGGGAGTTTGGTGGCCAGCGGGAGTGTTTAAACTCAAAAGAGTATTCCTGCAGCCATTCTGTGGCAATGCTGGATGTGCGGGTGTCACATTGTCCTGCTGGCATTGCCCAAGTCTGTCGAAATGCACAATGGACATGAAAGGAACAGATGATCAGGATGCTTACGCACGTGACAGAGTCATATCTAGACGTATCAGGGGTCCCATACCTCTCCAACTGTACACGCCTCCGCACCATAAAAGAACCTGCACCAGCTTGAACAGTCCCCTGCTGACATGCAGAATCCGTGGATTAATGAGGTTGTCTCCATACCGGTACACGTCCATCCGTTAGACACAATTTGAAACGAGACTCGTCCAACCAGGCAACATGTTTCCAGTCGTCAACAGTCCATTGTCGATGCTGGGGAAGGGGGGGGGGGCGGGGCCGGGGGGGGGGGGGGGGCAGGCGCGACGTAATTCTTTGAATCGTGCATTCATCAAGGGTATACCGTAGGCCTTCGGTTCCGAAAGCCCATATCGATGTGTCGCTGAATGGTTCGCACGCTGGCGTTCGTTGATGGCCCAGCACTGAGATCTGCAGCAATTTGTAGAAGGGTTGCACTTGTTACGTTGAACGATTCTCTTCAGTCGTCGTTCGTCCCGTTCTTGCTGGATCTTTTCCCCGCCGCAGCTATGTCGGAGATTTGACGTTTTACCGGATTCCTGATATTAACGGTACACTCGTGAAATGATCGTGCGGGAAAATCCCCACTTCATCGCTACCTCGTAGATGGTGTGTTCCATCCCTCGTGCGCCGACTATAACACCACGTTAAATCTCACTGAAATATTGATAACCTGCCATTGTAGCAGCTTAAACCGATCTAACAATTGCGCCAGACACTTGTTGTCTTATACAGGGTGTTACAAAAAGATACGGCCAAACTGTCAGGAAACATTCCTCACACACAAATAAAGAAAAGATGATATGTGAACATGAGTCCGGAAACGCTTAATTTCCATGTTAGAGCTCATTTTAGTTTCGTCAGTATGTACTGTACTTCCTCGATTCACCGCCAATTCAAGGAAGGTAATGTTGACTTCGGTGCATGTGTTGACATGCGATTCATTGCTCTACAGTACTAGCATCAAGCACATCAGAACGTAGCATCAACAGGTTAGTGTTCATCACGAACGTGGTTTTCCAGTCAGTGCAATGTTTACAAATGCAGAGTTGGCAGATGCCCGTTTGATATATGGATTACCTCGGGGCAATAGTCATGGCACGGTACGTTTGTATGGAGACAGATTTCCAGAACGAAGGTGTCCCGACAGGAAGACGTTCGAAGCAATTGATCGACGTCTTAGGGAGCACGGAATACTCCAGCCTATCACTCGCTACTGGGGAAGACCTAGAATGACGAGGACAACTGCAATGGACGAGGCAATTCTCCGTGCAGTTCACGATAACCCTAATGTCAGTGTCAGAGAAGTTGCTACTGTACAAGGTAACGTCGGCCGCGTCACTGTATGGAGAGCGCTACGGGAGAACCAGTTGTTTCCGTACCATGTACAGCATGTGCAGGCACTATCAGCAGCTGATTGGCCTCCACGGGTACACTTCTGCGAATGGTTCATCCAACAATGTGTCAATCCTCATTTGAGTGCAAATGTTCTCTTTACGGCTGAGGCTTCATTCCAACGTGATCAAATTTTAAATTTTCACAATCAACATGTGTGGGCTTACGAGAATCCGCACGCAATTGTGCAATCACGTCATCAACACAGATTTTCTGTGAAAGTTTGTGCAGGCATTGTTGGTGATGTCTTGATTGGGCCCCATGTTCTTCCACCTACGCTCAATGGAGCAGGTTATCATGATTTCATACGGGATACTCTACCTGTGTTGCTAGAACATGTGCCTCTACAAGTTCGACACAACATGTGATTCATGCACGATGGAGCTCCTGCACATTTCAGTTGAAGTGTTCGTACGCTTCTCAACAACAGATGCAGTGACCGATGGACTGGTAGAGGCGGACCAATTCCATGGCCTCCACGCTCTCCTGACCTCAACTCTCTTGACTTGAAAGCTTTTGTCTACGCAACCCCGGTACCAAATGTAGAGACTCTTCATGCTCGTATTGTGGACGGCTGTGATACAATACGCTATTGTCCAGGGCATCAGGGATTCCACGTTAACGGAGGACATTTTGAACATTTCCTGTAACGAAGTGTTTGGAATCACCCTGTTACGTTCTGTTGCAGTGTGTTTCCATTCCATGATTAATGTGATTTTTAAGAGAAGTAATAAAATGTGCTCTAACATGGAAAATAAGCGTTTCCGTACACATGTCGACATAAAATATTTTCTTTCTTTGTGTATGAGGAATATTTCCTGAAAGTTTGGCCGTTCCTTTTTGTAACACCCTGTATAGGCACTGCCGACAGCAGCGCTGTTTTCTGCTTGTTCACATATCTCTGTATTTGAGTACCAGTAACTTTGGCGTTTCAGTGTATATTCAAATACGTTTTTAAATAATGCATTAAAGAAGTTTAAGTTAACAAGACGTATTTCGAATGCTATTCTAGTAGACAGTGAGCTCTTTTGCAACTGTTGGTCTCTTGATAGGACATATATAGGGCTGCATCTCGAAATGCCGGCTGGTTCCGCTTAGCAAAGCCTCGAGAGCGTGGCATCTATGGAGTATCGCTCTAATGGGTTTCCAGAAGGATAAGTTTGTTCAGCCTAACGGTGTCCTATTAGTGTCCACATGATGTTCAAGTTACACTGCTTACAACGGAAGGCCAGCAAAGTGGCGGAACGATTACTCTCGAATCTCTGTCCCTGTATATCGTTATTATGCTTTGGTACGCTATTAATCTACGCTCGATATTGATGTTAGCATATTTTAAAGATACTTTTCTGGCGTTGACAATTCTGTCAACAGTAGGAAAGGAGTGCTAACTACTTTATATATCTCGCTAGAATGCACTAAAATACGGTAACATTATTTTCGCCAGCAGGCGGAAGTTCAGGGATGATTACAGGAAATAAGAACGCGTAGCTCTTGTCATTACCTTCGGTTATTCACAATATCCTTGCTTGCTGACCGTTATCAGTAAGTTTCTTTTTGTGAGTGTATTACGCCTGCGTTCTTGTGAGTTTTCTTTTCTTGTGAATAAGTGCAGCATATTGCGTGTCTGGAAACAGCACAGCATAAATTTAATTTGTAAGTGGTTGCACGCCTCCGTAGCCGAGGTCGCTAACGCAGTGGTGGCGTTTGACTCAGAGGTACGCTGGTTCGAATCCTCGTGGTTGACGAAAATTTTCTCTGCCAGAATTTGGCCAGAAAACAGAGAAGAGGTGGTGACGTAAAACTCTTGATCACCAGACTTTGCGCCAAACCACTCTGCAGTGTCGCATGGAGTGGGAGTGTGCAGCGCTGTTGATGGTCATCCATCTGTCGAACGGGCTCGGCAGCGCCCTTGGTGCTATCTGACAAAAACAGACTATGAGTTGGCACCAGGGTTTACCCTTTTCTCTCTCTCGCCACCATCGTCCAACAAACACAACACCATCCTATACACGCATCCACTCCTCTAACAATCCACAAATACCTGTACGACACAGATCAGATATCCACATCGAAAGGAGCCACTGTGAATGACGGAAGATAACCCTGTCCGGCTGTTTTTAGATGAAATCATTCCGCATTAGGCACTTAAAACTTTCGACACTTGATCATTTTCAAGCATTCTGAAAACAATCAGTCGTTTAATTTAATTCAGGTAATTATGGAACTGACAAACGTTGAAAGTGAAAGTTTCCAAGGTTCTAATGTGAGATGTTGTAACCCACGCCATAATATAAAGTTGTTGTATGACGTGTGAATTTATCTGCTGTTGCATATACCATACTTTAGAAACCTGGTGAAATAATGATATAAACACTGTAAATTTAGTACAGCAGGCCTACTAAATGGATCATAAAATCGGAAAAGTAAACATCCAATGAGTATGAGCTATGGAGGGCGAAGATACTAATATATGGAGTCTATATCACCTGGTTTTTAAAATGTGTGCGTAGAAAGGAGGAAAGTGACAGAAATATCTGTTAAATAAAAACTGAACAGGCACTAAGTAGTAATAAGCGTAGTATGGTCTAGAATATTTTCCAGGATTAACATAGCTAATGTCAGTCATATCAAAAAACGCAAGATTACAAGATGTTCCTGAAGCAATCTAGGAATGTATTTTGAAGCACACTCTATTTATTTAAAATGTATTCTGGTTGGCCCCAAGATTCCCGATAAATCTCGATCTCTTCTAAATTATCAAGCTTTCTCCCTTTTCCGATCACTGATGTTACTGTGTTCTCTAAAACTAATGCTAGAACTCCCACCAGTTTTCCCTACATAAACATTATTCTGTTCTCCACAGTTGATTTTTAAACGCCAAATCGTGTGTACGGTTTATTGTGTTAGATACCGTGACGTATGGTCAGACCTCTTGAGTTACGAAATTTTTTACCTATTCTTTCAGAAACAGATCAGCTATATATAGGGACAAATATTTAGTTTTAGCTTATCCCTTTCTTTGCAATATTACCTCATTAATAGTACTGTGACTGAGTAATTTTGTAGCAAACATTTTAGCAACCATTTGTGCAGAGAAACCGTTGTGATCAAAACGTCAGCAAATGTACTCGCTTTACAACTACCCACGGTAACGCCCTGCTTTTGTGAAAAAGTTTCATCGATGAACCTGAAACAGTTATAGGAATTTCATTAGTCTTCTAGTGTAGCAACTGTCCAATATACAATACACTCAGAATAGCCTCAGAAGGCTTCCAAAATTATCCACAAGATCACTAATGTACATACTACACTGTTGCTCGTGGCTTTACCTGCGTGCTTGTACATAACATATATTGCACTCACCTCCTGCTCCCCCTCTCTCTATTCACTTCCTTCTCTTACTTCCTCTTTCCACATCTTTCTCCCCCATCACGCTGAGCATCTTCCACCATCTTCTTCTTTCCATCTCCCCCCTCTCTCGCCATCTCCTCCTCCCCACTCTCTCTGCATCTTCCCCACTCTCCCTCTCCCTATCCATCTCCTCCTGTCTCCCAGTCCGTCTCGTCCTCTACCTCTCTCTGTCCTTCTACATCTTCTCTTTCTCCCTTCGTTCATGCCCTCCTCCCCCTACACTTTCTGCATCTTCTCCCCCTCCTCTCTGTCCATCACCTCATCACTTCTCTCTGTCCATCTCCTCGCCCTGTCTCTGTGCAACTTCTCAGTCCCCTCTCAACACATGTTTCATTCTCCCCTCCCTGTGTCTATAGCCGCCTGCTTCCTCTGTCTGTCCACCTCTCTCTCTCTCTCTCTGTCCTGCCTGTCCTACAATCTCTCCATCTAGCAATCTCCTCCCACCCTTCTCTCCCTGCTCTCCCTGACTGATCCCAACTCTATCTCAAACTTCCCCCAGCAGCGCCCATCTGTATGTGTAGCCCCTGCACAACAGGTCGATAAAGAGGCAAACACTACTCTCACAACGTATTGTTGTGGAGGGCAGCCTGCGTGTCAGGGACTTGAAAAAATTTTTGCTTGTGACATATGTGCTGCACTCAAAAGCAAATCGATAAGGCAGGCTGATGCTATTCCCACAAAGCATGCATGTCTTACAGGGTAGCCTATATGGCAAGGGCTATGGGGAAAACGTTATCCCAGTATCTCTACTCCTATTGGAGCCAGGAGGCTACAAATCCCATAGTGCTGACACTTGTGATGTTTGCTGTTTGTGTCTCCATACATACATACACTATGTGATCAAAAGTATCTGGACACCCTCCAAAACATACGTCATTCAAATTAGGTGCATTGTGCTGCCACCTACTGCCAGGTACTCCATATCAGCGACCTCAGTAGTCATTAGACATCGTGAGAGACCAGAATGGGGCGCTCTGCAGAACTCACGGACTTCGAACGTGGTCAGGTGATTGGGTGTCACTTGTGGTACACGGGATTTTCACACTCCTAAACATCCCTAGGTCCACTGTTTCCGATGTGATAGTGAAGTGGCAACGTGAAGGAGCATGTACAGCACAAAAGCATACAGGCCAACCTCATCTGTTGACTGACAGACCACTGACAGTTGAAGAGAGTCATAATGTGTAATAGGCAGACATCTATCCAGACAATCACACAGGAATTCCAAACTGCCCAGGATCCACTGTAAGTACTATGACAGTTAGGTGGGAGGTGAGAAAACTTGGATTCCATGGTGAAGCAGCTGCTTATAAGTCGCACATCACGGTGGTAAATGCCAAGCGACGCCCCACTTAGTGTAAGGAGCATAAACATTGGATGATAAAACAGTGGCAAAAAGTTGTGTGGAGCAATACATCCCTGTAATGGATAGGCCTACACAGAGCCCTGACCCTAATCCTATAGAACACCTTTGAGATGTTTTGGAACGTCGACTTCGTGCCAGGCCTCACCAACTGACATCGATACCTCTCCTCAGTGCAGCACTCCGTGAATAATGGGGTGCCATTCCCCAAGAAACCTTCCAGCACCTGATTGAACGTATGCCTACGAGAGTGGAAGCTGTCATCAAGGCTAAGGATGGGCCAACACAATACTGAATTCCAGCATTACCGATGGGGGATGCTACGAACTTTCAAGTCGTTTTCAGCCACCTGTCTGGATACTTTTGATCATATAACGGGACAGTTTTTCCCAAATTATTAACGATGCATGAAAATATGGATGTAAAATATGGATGTACCTCAAATAGACACCAATGACTCCAAGTCTAATAAACACAAAGCTTCTTAATTGTGCCCATTTTTGCTCCAAATCCTTGTCCTCAGAGCTGAATATTTGATATTTCTCCTAATATGTTATTCTGTTTTTTTCTTATTACTCTTTCTAAACAAAAGTATGATCCCACTGTAATCAGTATTCACTTGGGCTTCTCATTCCTCTGTTCTTACACTTGTTCTGAGTGTATAGTGTGAGAGGAATCACTGCGCTTCCGTCATCTGCTGTAAAATGATAAAACAGAACACAAAGTATCTGACACATAAATCTTATTTATTCTCACTATGACAGGGATACAAAAAGCCTTGTGCTCACTGTGGAGCTTGCTGGCTGAGACATACGTCCACTCACTGTCTGATCTCCTTCCATATATTAAATGATTTTAAAAATCCACCCACACTAGCCTACTCTCTAGCTATTTGTTTGTGGAGAGCACTTTGCTCTGCAGCTACATCATTTACTAACTGTTATCACAATTAAGTGATTAGTAGGACAGCTTCATTGCGGAGTTTTAAGGACAGCTATGCATACCTTTCATCTTTTTATTCAACAAAAGTAACCTAGGCTCATCAACGAGAGATGCTTGCCTCATGATCACATAAACACGTGCACACACACACACACACACACACACACACACACACACACACACACACACACACACACCGAAGAGCCAAAATATTAACACCACTGCCTGTCACGAGAATAAATGTTTCCTGATAGCGCTGCATTTACATCATGTGGTGAGTACAGTATGATGGTATGTAAAATTTATAGACAATATAGATAAAGTCAGTAATAGATTAATTACTATATGGAAATTAGTGAAAGTGCGCAAGCATTTTGTCAGATATCCCCCACTTATGCACATAAAGTTGGACTTCATCTATTATGAGGTCAATATGACCATAGCGCAAAACAGGGCTGGCACTGTAACATGAGGCAGTTGAAGGAATGGGAAAAGAGAGTGTGTGTAAATCAGGTACAATGTACTGTGGTGGTGTTCTTCATTACAACAAGTCATCACCATGCAGCATAAAGCTGGAAACAAACTAAAACTACTTACAGTCCACACCTGGGGTCTGTATCCTTCTAGCACTAACTCCACCTGTAAATGCCTTATCCACCACTTCCTAACAGATGCTAATATTGCCTGCACCTCTGGCTCCCCTAAATCCTACAGATCTCCTGAAATCCAGGAAAGCCATACAATGTGCCTCATCTTTCGCATCCACCTACCTCCTCCAATTCACATCCTGCACCAACTAATCCAGTTCCCACATCTTTTTTTCTTGAAGTAGCTTCAGATTCAACATGTTAACCACAAGACCGAATCCTGACACCCATAGTCCTATCCACTAATCACCAATCCACCTATCCTGCTGTGCCACGACGTCCATATCCCCCCTTCATGCACCTTGATCCTTATCCATTCTCTCTCGCTACAACTTACGACTTCTGAATATCCAACGAGAAATTCGTCCCGAAATATACCATTCTTTCCATACCAAGTCATAATGCCCCAAAACACATCATTCTTCCACTTTCCTCCCTCCCTCCCTCCCTCCCCCTCTCAAACCCTCAAAAATTAACTTGCTGCCTTCGGTACCATAATGTCAAACAGTCGTACTCATCATCCACATCAGCATCACGTGTCACCTGCATCACCATTATACCATAGCAACGTTATTATTACGTGTTATTATATTTTAATTGAAATATAAAACCTTCTAAAAAGTTTTGTCGATGATAAAAATTGCCCATCAATGTGTGTTTTAGAAAAGCATCATTAATTTTCAACCCTTTCTTTATGTGAAGAATTCAATGAGTAATGCAGCACATTTCTGTTCTCGGCCAATTTCATTTGGTAAAATGAGGAATTTATTGGGGCACATCGAAGAATGTACCTGCTTCAACCCCAATAGTGTCATGAAGTTCCGCAAGACTGCAGTGCTATAGGCAACTTCCAAAATGGCGTCTGTAACGGAGGTGCATTCCGAGCAGACAGCTGTCATTGACTTCCTTTTGGCGGAAAACCAGAGCATCGCACATATTCACAGGCGCTTGCAGAATGTCTACGGCGACATGTCAGCGAACAAAAGTATGGTGAGTCGTTGGGCGAGGCGTCTGTCACCGAGGCAACACGGTCGTTCAAACCTGTCCGATCTGCCACGTGCTGGCCGGCCACACACAGCTGTGACTCCTTCAGTGTTTGAAAGTGCTTCGACTCTCATTCGAGATGATCGACCGATCAAAATCAAACACTGAGTTGCTCAACTGGACGTCTCTGTTGGTACTGCTGACACACTCATCCACCAGTTGGGGTACTCAAGGTGAGTGCCCACTTTGTTCCTCATTCACTCTACAGCCCAGCAGTCTCACCTTCTCAGTTCGATCTGATTGGCCCAATGTAGATTGCACTCCACAGAAAGCAGTACGTCTATGATGGGGAGGTTGCTGATGCAGGAAGTGTGTTGGCTCCGACGTCGACCAGGAGTGGTTCAGTTCGGGTACAGAAGTCCACCCAGTACAGTGGCGTAACGCCGTCGCATTGAACGGAGATTATGTTGAAAAATAGGGTTTTGCAGCCAAAAGAATGAGAAATAATATGGTGTATTAGAATCCTGAATAAAACCAACACGCTTTCAGAAGAAAAAAATGTAGCATAACTTATTGAACACCCGTCGTATATTTAAAAAATTTTATTGAATATGTTGAACTTCGGCTGAAGAGCGGTTTTATCCTTCGTGGAGAACGGAAATGGCAACAGAAGGAAAAACTGGGAACCATTCGAACGACGATATGGATCACACAAAGAGCAGTTCGCTGTCTTAAGCAACTTTGGCAAAGGAGAGGTAGTTATATCACCGGACCTGGGAACGAGCATCTCGCTTGCTACTGCCATTTGTACCTACGGAAAGACGTTAAAGGGCCGTGAAACCATGAACAGGTAACAAGGTGGAAGTTGCACCTCATCACAGAACTTGGAGTTCGGAAGTTGCCCGCTGTGTAAAGTAGAATAAGCGGCAATCTGTGCAGGTAAGACAGAAAAGCACAATGCATGCACAAGAGTTTCAGAGCACATCGTTCAACGAGCACTGTGGAACAGGGAATCCATAGCATACGACAACTACATTTACCTACGTTTACACAGTGACACTGTCAATAAAGACTGCCGTAAGAACAGGATCATCCAGATTGGACCGTGGATCAATGGAAACGTGTCACCTGGTATGAGTGTTAAATCAGATGATCGCGTCCACATACAAAGGCATCTGGGTGAGCGGTGGCTCGAAATATGCATTGCACCATAGGCACAGGTTAGTGAAGGCAGTATTATGTTGTTGGGGGCATCTGCTTGGGCTTCCACGGGGCTTCTAATACACTCCTGGAAATTGAAATAAGAACATCGTGAATTCATTGTCCCAGGAAGGGGAAACTTTATTGACACATTCCTGGGGTCAGATACATCACATGATCACACTGACAGAACCACAGTCACATAGACACAGGCAACAGAGCATGCACAATTTCGGCACTAGTACAGTGTATATCCACCTTTCGCAGCAATGCAGGCTGCTATTCTCCCATGGAGACGATCGTAGAGATGCTGGATGTAGTCCTGTGGAAAGGCTTGCCATGCCATTTCCACCGGCGCCTCAGTTGGACCAGCGTTCGTGCTGGACGTGCAGACCGCGTGAGACGACGCTTCATCCAGTCCCAAACATGCTCAATGGGGGACAGATCCGGAGATCTTGCTGGCCAGGATAGTTGACTTACACCTTCTAGAGCACGTTCGGTGGCACGTGATGCATGCGGACGTGCATTGTCCTGTTGGAACAGCAATTTCCCTTGCCGGTCTAGGAATGGTAGAACGATGGGTTCGATGACGGTTTGGATGTACCGTGCACCATTCAGTGTCCCCTCGACGATCACCAGAGGTGTACGGCCAGTGTAGGAGATCGCTGCCCACACCATGATGCCTGGTGTTGGCCCTGTGTGCCTCGGTCGTATGCAGTCCTGATTGTGGCGCTCACCTGCACGGCGCCAAACACGCATACGACCATCACTGGCACCAAGGCAGAAGCGACTCTCATCGCTGAAGACGACACGTCTCCATTCGTCCCTCCATTCACGCCTGTCGCGAAACCACTGGAGGCGGGCTGCACGATGTTGGGGCGTGAGCGGAAGACGGCCTAACGGTGTGCGGGACTGTAGCCCAGCTTCATGGAGACGGTTGCGAATGGTCCTCGCCGATACCCCAGGAGCAACAGTGTCCCTAATTTGCTGGGAAGTGGCGGTGCGGTCCCCTACGGCACTGCGTAGGATCCTACGGTCTTGGCGTGCATCCGTGCGTCGCTGCGGTCCGGTCCCAGGTCGACGGGCACATGCACCTTCCGCCGACCACTGGCGACAACATCGATGTACTGTGGAGACCTCACGCCCCACGTGTTGAGCAATTCGGCGGTACGTCCACCCGGCCTCCCGCATGCCCACTATACGCCCTCGCTCAAAGTCCGTCAACTGCACATACGGTTCACGTCCACGCTGCCGCGGCATGCTACCAGTCTTAAAGACTGCGATGGAGCTCCGTATGCCACGGCAAACTGGCTGACACTGACGGCGGCGGTGCACAAATGCTGCGCAGCTAGCGCCATTCGATGGCCAACACCGCGGTTCCTGGTGTGTCCGCTGTGCCGTGCGTGTGATCATTGCTTGTACAGCCCTCTCGCAGTGTCCGGAGCAAGTATGGTGGGTCTGACACACCGGTGTCAATGTGTTCTTTTTTCCATTTCCAGGAGTGTAGTAATCGAGGCGCCGTAACAGCTATGGACTACTTGAATATTACTGCAGACCATCTGTATCCTTTCATGCTTGAGGTCTTCCCGACAGTGATGGCTAATAAAATGAAGGAAGATTAGGGTTTAACAACCCTCCGACAACGTGATCATTAGAAATAGGGATGAAAATCGGGTACGCCCTTTATAAGGAATCCTCCTGATATTTGCCTGGAGGGAAATCAAGGAAAACCTAAATCTGGATGGCCGGATTTGGATTTGAAGTGTCGACCTACCGTGTACGAGTCCAGTGCACTAACCACTGCGTCACCTTGCTCGGTTATCGTCATGGCATCCTCCAGTCTTGTCACAAAACCAGAATCGGATTACAGTGATTTGAAAATCTTGACAGTGAACACACTTTGATGTCTTTGCCACCAAATTCGCCTGATCTGAACCCAGTGAAACATATCAGGAGTAGGATATCAGTACCAGTTCTGGCCATCCTTTTGACCATGACACGAGTAAGAAGTACTGCTTGATTAATGGGTCTCTTACGTAATTGGGCTGTTATTTAAACGCTCTCTCTGACTCGACCCTCCTTCTCACTCTCTCCCTACAACTCCCACTCCCCTTCTCTAGTGTTCTCTGTGTGTGGGAAGGGGGGGGGGGGGGGGGGTTCGAGTATCGGTGCCTTTCGACCAGTGGGTGTTTACTGCTCAGGTGGCTGCCAGGACTCAACGTGGGGTATCAACTCATACTGTTCACTGGGTGAGCAGTGGCCATTGCTTCCAACACTTGGTGCAGTTAACCATGACAAAGTGCATCCAGCAGCAGAGAAGAGCCACAAAGAATAACAATACTGCATTTCAAGTAAATACTTACTCATTATTATTGTTGTTGCTGCTATTGTTATGAATGGTCATATACTTACGTTATTATAAGTAATAGTATTGTTATTATTATTGTTGCAGAACTGCATGACTCCACACACCCAGAAACCCAATCCGTGAACCATTCGCCTCATCTTTCAACAGACCAACAACCTTGTTGTTCTGAGATGTCATTCCAAAAAGATCACCCAGACACGTCACAGTCTTCGGGATTGTACCTAATTACCTCATATGAATGACAGACTTGTACCCAATAGAGCAAACTGTATCCATGTAAAGTAACATACGAACGACGAATTTTCGGTTAGCAAAATCACAGTGAAAGTGGTAAATGAGAAGTTTGCAGGGATCTGGGACACACATACCAATGTAGACAGACTTCGTGAACCGCACTGAAACCTTGGTCATCTCGACATCGAATATTTCTCCTCTGAAGAGAGTGTCCCATTTGAAATTTGGCCTGGCTACGTAATCTCTTAGGTACAATGCCCACCCCACTGTTAAACTAAATGAACTTCGCTAAATTTTCTAATATTCTCCATGGTTTTCCGAAAAGTGATTTATTTATTAATTTGTAAAAATATTTTCCAAAACCACATGTCACGAGAGCCTTCTGTTTGGTATTCAAATTAATGTACTCCAGCATGGGATGCTGGTCGAAGGAGATTACACAGGAGAAGTTTTATACTCATTCTGAGACATCGCTAAAGATTTCTATACTGAATTATATAATAGTGTTTGTTTCCCCACGTTATCATCAGTTTCAGGATGGAACCAGTTCATGGGACTAGGCTCTCCGGACATAAGGGTCTGGTACCGCGCGCCTCGGAATTTGAATCCGCACCAGACGTCATGGACGTCGAAGACCTGTAGATGTTGCTGCACTGTAAGATGTGGCGGCACGCGCCTCCTGGCCCGCTTTTAGTATGGGGGCGCCACTTGGGGGAACACGTGGTCCCAGCGGCCAATAGCGGCGCCCCCGAGAGCGTACTTAAGCGCCGGCCACTCGCACATCAAGCCCCCCCCCCACCCTCTGGTTTCCTCCTTCTTCTCCACCCCCCGCCCATTGCCGCGCCTCCACCCCTCCATCTCCTTCATCAGGGCAATTTCCAACGCCTCCCCCTCCCGGATGACGAACTTTGCCATGACATCTACCCTTCCTTCCAACTATAACCTGGCCTTGTTCCTCCCCCCTTCCTAGGACCCCCTTTTCCTCTTCCCTCCTTCTCCCAGAGCGGATTTTCCTCTTCCCTCCTTCTCCCAGAGCGGATTTTCCTCCTTCCCCCCTCCTCTGAGACCCTGCACCCCATACTTGCCTCTTTCCTTCCCACATCCCTCCCTACCTGGCCCTCTTCAGCGCGCCCCCCGCTCATCTCCCCCATCTCTTACCCTCCCTCCCTTCTTCCAGTCTCTCTCATCTCCTTGTGCCTAGCAGAACCTCTGTTTTGATCATCGTCAGTGTGCCACATCACTGTTGTGTTTAGTGCTGCTTCTCCTGTGTGTCAAGAGGTGTGATTTTAGTTGTGTACTGCCTTGAGGTTCGCCGTCAGTGTTTGTTATGTGCTACGCCATCCATCAATACCTTTTATGCTCCAGTCATACTGTGCCTTGTGTTCTTTCAATTGGCGCAGTGTGTGGCTTTTTGTGTGTGCTACTTTTAAACAGTTTTTTATCTCCATTTTACAGTCACCCCGTTTTTTGTCTTTTGCCTTCCATGATGTTCCCCCTTTTTTTATATCTATGTTCACCATATTCTCTCCTTTGTTATTTTTAAATGTCTTTTATTGTTTGTTCTATGTCTTTCGGATGAAGAGCAGCGCATATGCTGCTGCCAGCCCGCCCCGATGTGGAATTGAAATACAATAAAGAAAAAAAAAGTCATTCAAGGGTTGGATTCCCTCACTTCTTCATCGAGGATTAGCACTGCCTGGGCTACTCTCAGGAGCCTCACCATTTCCTTGCTGTATCGTCGGCTCGCCATCACTACTGCTCGCTGTCCGGTCCTCCTCGCCGCCGCCGCCGCCTGCCGGTGCTCGCCGCCGCCTGGTCGCCATCGCTGCCTGGTCGCCACCGCCCCCGCCGTTCGGTCGCTGCCTGCCGCCGCCGCCGCCCAACCCTACACCACTATCATTTTCACCACTCCATCTACTGCTCCAACCACCATCACATGGAGCTCATCCTCCACCCCCTTTCTTGTCCTTCCTTCTCTCCCTGTCCACCACACCCCTGCGCCATTTTCGGCTGTAACCACCCCCACCTCCCCCTCCCTATCCCTGTCGCCCCATCGACAGCTACTGACTTTCCACCGCTCCCTGCACCACCTCCGACCAGATGCAAGCCGGCACTGATTTCGGCTCGCCATTCCACAGTCTCTGTGACAACCACGCCCCCGCCCTCTGCATCATCCGCTGCTCAGGGTGGTACTGCCCCCCGCCATCTCGCCCTACAACCCGTCCCCCAGCCCCCTCTCCACCCGGTCGTGACCACGAAACCTTCAAAGCGCCCACTCCCTCACCCTCGCCATCTAGAAATACTACCCCAATGCCCCCATATCCCTTTTGATTCCTCGCAAGGACTCAGTCCTCATTAAATCCCCCAATTCTTCCTTCCACACCGATCTCCTCTCCTGCATGCTCCGTATCCAATATGGCTAACGTGCAGGCCTCACCCCCTACTACAACCCGTCCTCTCCCCATCAGCCTCAATCTCCCTAACGTCCGTCAACCTTCACCGCTGTGATCACGAAGCTTAGCCTCGTGATCGTGGAGGCTGAGGTGTTGGCAGAACTCAACTCCCGGCCTGACATTGAAATCCGCTCGGCTCGTCGCATCTTCAGTGATGCAGAGCCGACTTTTCTCATGCAGATATTCACCGAATCCTCCTCCTCCATTGACCGCCCCCTCACTGAGGCAGCCCTCATCAACAAATGCCATCATAAGGAGGACCCCTCCCATTCCCCAGTCCAATCCTACCACAGCCAACACTGTCTCACATACAATGACCACGTTACCTCTGCCTGCAAGAACCCCCCCTCCCCTACTTATCCGCACTGCAAAGCTTCACACTTCCTCAATAATTGCCCCAACCTCACCTCTCCCCCCTCCTGCAACACTTGTAATGAACCACATCCTACCTACTCCTCGAAGTGTAAAGTGAAACCTGCTCCAGTCACCCCTGAGCTCCCCGTCCCTGTCCATCCCGTTGATGACCCCATCCACCCCGACAACTCGCTCCGCCCTCCACCTACTGCAGAGGACATCATCCGTTTCATCACCATTGTACTCCAAAACATCCACCCCTTCCAGCTCTCCCACACCCTTTCCCAAATCGCCCTCGCTGCCCGTTCCATCTTACCACCTATGCCACATACTCCTACAACCAGGCCCACTTCACCTTTACCCCCCTCACCACCCTCGTCTAACTCTCCCCCCCCCATGGTACTACAACCCTACTGTATCCTGTACCACAACATTCGCTCCCTGCCCACCCACAAACTCCTCTCCCTCCGCACCCTCCATCAGCACCGCGTGGATGCCTTCATCCTAAATGAAACCTTCCTTCAACCCTGTATCTCCATCTCCACGGCTCCTTACACCCTTCACCGTACCAATAACCCGTACCCTCTGGCGCGTGGCGGAGTTGCTATAGGCCACCTCAAGCACCTCCCTGTCCAGCGCCAACCTCTCCTTAACAATCCTGCCGAGCATCTCACCCTCAGCCTCTTCTTCCCCACCCTTACCATCACCTGTGCCACCATTTTTGTCTGCCCTCGCACCCCCATCCCATACGATTTCCTGGCCCACATTGACCACACCTTCTCCACCTACGTGATTGCCGCCGACCTCAATATCCACAGCCGTGATCCTGCCTACCCCCAGCGGTGGCATCAGTTTCTCACGACCCTCCAGGGAGACCTGGTTGCCCTGCCTCAGCACACCCGACCTGAATCCAACACTACTCCTGATGTGGTCCTTGCCTCTCCCAACCTCCTTGGGCGCATCACCGCAGATGTCCTTGACCTCATTGACAGTGACCATGCTACTGTTCTCCTCACTATCTCTAATGGTCGCCATCCCCGCAACGCTTCTCGCCCCGACGTCCCTCCTAAACTTGTCCATGATTACTCCCGTGCCAACTGGGATGCCTACCCGGCCTCCATTCACACCCAGGTTGACAGCCACGACCTTACCCTCCAATCTCCTGATGACATCTCTCGCATTGCTGCCTTCCTGCACCAGACCTCGTCTGACGCTGTCGCCACCCACATCCCCACCAAAGCCTTCCACCCTCACCGCCCCGCCCTGCCTCCACAGGACGAACTTCTCCTTCGAGAGTCCCACCGTCTCTACCGCTCTTTTCTCCACACTCGTAACCGGGATACACTTACCCGCCACCGGCAATTACAACGACACTTCCACAACTTGCTTACTGCGAAGAAACGCCATGCCTGGCGCCAGACATGTACACAACTCAACACCACGCTCCCCATAAACTCTTCCAAGTATTGGTCTGCTTTCCACCGCCTTACTGGGAAACGCCCCACCCCCCAGTACCCTCTCCTCCTTAATGACTGTCCCTTTCCCGGCAACCTTAGTATGGCCAACCACTTTGCCTCTCACCACTCTGACGTTTTCTTCATCCCAGATGATCGCCACTTTGATTATTCCCTATTCCCTGACGTCATGGACCATACGAATACCTCTGTTCCTCCCCTTGCTCCTAGCTTCCAGTACTTGGGCCACACACCACCATCTGACCTTAACACTCCCATCAGTACACAGGACATCAGCCTTGCACTCCGCACGAAACGCAACACTGCTCCCGGCCACAACTGCATTACCTACCACCACCTCAAACACTGCCCTCCCTCTTGCAATTGCTGATGACGCCGCATTCCTCGCCCTCGCTCCTACCCTCCAATGGTCCCAACGCCTTCTCAATAATCACCTTGACCTTTTTGCTGCATGGTGTAACCAGTGGCTCCTGAAAATTAATCCTTCCAAGACCCAGGCAATCATCGTAGGTCATACCACTCACTCCTCCAGCTCCTGGATTTCTCCCTTACTGTCTGCACCCATCCTGTCCGCCTCACCCCCACCCTCACCTACCTTGGCTTCACCATTGACGGTCACCTCACCTGGATCCCTCATCTCCACTCCATCCAGTCCAAAGCCCACAACCGCCTCCGACTCCTCAAACTCCTCTCTGGCCGGACATGGGGGTTGCACCCCTCTACCGTCCTCCACACCTACAAATCCTTAATCCGTCCCATCCTCTGTTATGCCAGACTTGCCTGGATATCTGCCCCCCCCCCCCAAATTCTATAAGTCCCTCCAGATCCTTGAGCATCATGCACTCCGCCTCGCCTTCCGTATACGTCTCCTGTCCCCCACGCGGATCCTCTATGATCTCATTCCTTTCCCCCATCTGCTCCTATTCCTTGAACATATCCGCATCCTCTACACCTCCCGCCGCCTTCGTCCCCCTCACCCACTGGTTGCTCCTCTCCTCTCCCATCCTCACCCCCTGCCATGTCTTCACTATTGTGTCCCCCCTACCCTCCATCTCTACACCCTTCATCTCCTTTCCCAAAGTGGCTTCCATCAACTCCCCCTCCTGGATGATGCCCTCTCTCCCTCCATTTATCCCTCCTATCAACTCAGATCCTCACTCCCCCTCTTTTCCTCTGACCTTTTCCCGGGCTCCCTCTCCCCCCCCTTTCCTCCTGTTTTTTCCCCGCTTCCCCCCTCTCTGCCCCCTTCTCTCTCCCGAGTCCTTTTGCATTTCCCTCCTCTGCCTCTTCTCATTCCCTCTCGCATCTGGCCTGCCCCCCCCTCTCTTTATGAGTCCTCTCCCTCCTTGGTCCCCCCCTTTTCGTTTTTCCTCTCCTTCCTCCTTGTTTTTTCCCCTCCTCCAGGTCCCCCCCTATCTGCCTTTGGCTCGGGAGTGTCATATTTGTGCCGCCATTTTCGCGCAGTGTTTTACAGTGTGTGTTTTTCCAGTGAGTGTTCCGTGTTGTGTCTTTAGGGAAGTGTAGCGAACAGCCATCACACTGTCGCTGGGTGTGATTTTTTATCTATTGCGTACAGAAACCAGACTGTCGCCATGCTTTTTAATTGTGTGTCTGCTATGTTACTTGTCTGATTCCTGTGTATTTCATCGACAATGCCAACCCCTTTTGCTTTCTGTTTCAACTTTCCGCATTTTTACGCCGTTTTACACTTTAAGTCATCATTTTATCGCCTCTTTTTCCTTCTTTATTCTTCCTTTTCTTAAAAAAAAAAAAATGGCTGTAGGCTGTAGAGCAGCGTACTAAGCTGCTGCCAGCCTGCCCCCTTCGGGGGGAATTGAAAACCAATAAACAAAATAAAGAAGCACATCAAGTCAGTCTTATCTCGCGTACGTCGGTTTGCACCTCGCTTGCGCTAGACTGCTTTCTTCCTGGTTCGTGTACGAGTTTGTTTCCATGTGACGTAGCTGTTCGGTCTTGTCGTATTCGTTCTGTCCTATGTTGGTCGTGTCTGTTCTTTTCCGTTGTGCTGTTGTTTGCGGGCCTCTCCGCGGGTCCCACCGCGCCTTTCGCCAGTGCTACCCCGCGACCGTGCTGGTCGCAGTTTCAACAAAGGGCAAGTCATTGTACCATTGTACTCGTCCTGGAAGTGGGCGGGGTATTCCACCCCTACCTCTAGGAGATATCTCTCACCAGTGTCAGCAGCCACAAGTTTGAATTTTTTCCTCGGTTTGTCCATTTTCCCTTAGGATATCCATCGGAGCCCTCCAAATGGTACACTTCATTGCAGGCTTGCCTGTACAAATTGTTTACATCCAGGTAAATCGTCAGACACTCTGTACACCTCCGTCCTCATTCACAAGTTATTCGCCTTAGCGTACTGGTGCACACATTGGCAAAGCCCCCACGAATCCCTCTTTAGGAGAAGAGCAATATGTCAACCTGCTTGGTCAACAATTTCATCAACGTGTCTTCCTTAACATTGCGTCGCACGAAAGACCAAGCACTATGAAATAAAAGGCACTATGCAGAAAGTATATGCCCAGGTACACACTCCAGAACTTCTCAAGGATGTCCGCCAGCACTCGTACTTCATACATCATCTTGCATACTTCCATAAGTTAGGGACATTAAGTACCTGTCAAGCGTTCGCCACGTGCTCATACTCTGCACCATTTATCGCAATGCCTTCGAGTGTGCTGGAGAATGGAGCTATACCGGACAATGTGGTTTTATTTAGTCACTCCTTCAAATCTGATGTGAGTGGGTCGTCTAGGTAGACCGACTCGCACGTGTTGAATTAGGTGGCTCAGGTGCATCGAAGTGGACGGAGGAATGGTGGCAGTGCAAATAAATTAGTGACACAGAGATTTACACTTTATTGTGCTGCTATACTTGATTGAAGCTGTACTGCAACTCGTTGGATGAGCTTGCGGACAGATACAACTAAGCATTGGTCTGTCAAGATGTGCGTTACTGAACACAATGTCAACAAGATCATGTCTGTTCTGACTGCCACGCTGTCAATCACTGTCATAAACCCTTGTCCCTATGCGTAGGCAGTAGCGACTCCGTTTGTAGACTAAGTCTCACAGGCTGATCTCCACTACAAACTGTAGCTACGAACTGCAACTCTGAAAAATTCGTACTAGAACTGTGGTACGCCAACTCCGAACATGAACCGGCAATTGCCATCTTTGGCTGCCGCTTATCACTGCGCGGAATTCCATCTCAGTGGCCGCAGTGCGGATATTTGCTGAATGGGCCACGCTTGTGGTTGGCGCTGATCTTCAAAGCGCCCCCCCATGAGGCCAGACGGAAACTGTCTCAGCGCGCCAGCTCCGGTTGCGTCTATTGGCGAGAACAGAACAGATTCAAGGTATTGATATAGAAAGACTCCCTTCTTCGTCAGAAGATGAAATTTTGCATCATCTGGTAACATGCAGATCATCCTGACGCTTTATTTCAGCAAAATTTCTCAAGGATCGCTGGCACGAGATGCAGGGAATCCAGGAAGTGGAACGTTATTACTTGTGTGGTTCTCTTTGAAAACAAGATGTTCTCAGTAGTGTCAGGGATGACACTGACCTTATCAGCCTTCAACCCAAAATCATCCACGTGCTCAACAAGAAAGTGAGCATCGTAACCACTTAAATTATACAAGAAAACTGGTGTATCCACTTAAAGAACACAGGTATGTGTGGCGGTAATTAGTTCTTCAAGTTGCTTACGTTGTGAGCTGTACTGCGGAACTTTCTCGTTAGTTGACAGAGGTCTCTACAAGGAGTTTCGGCATCTTTACCCTGTGGCAGTCCACAGATAAGGCAGTCAACTGCTTTCTCCGTACAATCCCTCGTTTTCCTGCGAGCTGGCCATGGGAATGTTGTCGCTATATGAGCGATCAGAATCATATGGAGATCTGAATTGTTCACCCACACACCTTGGAACACAGTTCTACATGATGTGTGTCGTTCCGCGAAGGTGGTTTGGGAGACAGTGGCATCACCTTCACAATGCTCAACAGGCACTCAAAATCGACGTTAAAGACGAAGGGACATCGCTCATGGTGGTGAGAGTTCTTAAACGTTAAGAACATTTTATCGTTGTTAGGCAACAGTAATCTTGCTTTTTTTGAGTCATCAGTCTTGTGATTGTTTTGACATTGCTCACTACCAGTCCCTTTCCTGAGCCAACCTTTTCATCTCAGAGTAGTAATTGCAGCCTACATCCTTAATTATTTGCTGGAAGTATTCTAATCTCTGCCTTTGTCTTTACCATCTGCAGCCCGCCCTAGTACCATGGAACTGATGTATTAACAGATGTCCTCTCATCCTCTCCGTCCTTCTTGTCAGTGATTACCACATGTTCTTTCTATCGGCCATTCTACAGAGAACTTCCTCATTCTTTACCTCATTAGTCAGTCTTACATATCACCTTGTAAAAAAATTGTTGTGCTGTACTGTTGGCTGTATTATTGGTGTCCATTTTACATCTTTTATGTTTTTCATCGTTTGCAGTGTATACGCATACAAAGTGTTATGGAAGATTACTGCTTCCATGTTTTGTACGAGTACACAAGCCAGTGTGAGACGCTTAGAACAGATAACATATGTATTGCTACGCTACTCTGTCACAAATAAATTTTCCTCTCCTGTTCTCTTGCACCATACGCCCATATTGTCACCTATAAAGCCGTAAATTCTTCTCTCCCCTCTTCTGTACCTCTTATACACTATTGATTCGTCCAAATCATCTCTCCTATCTACTTCCTTCGGTACTCTTTCCTTGCCCTCTATTCTACGCTCCAGAAATCCCAACAATCCGTCCGAACACACCTCAGTCAGTTTACCCCCTGGTGTAACCAATGGCCCCTTAAGATTAACCCCTCCGAAACCCAGGAAATAACTATAGGACGCACCTTTCGCACCTTGCGTCTCCAAGTCTTCCACCTCACCATCTACCACCGTCCCATCCAGCCAACTAACACACTAAAATTCCTTCAACTAACGTAGAAACCTCATCTACTATCCAACAGAAAGCCCACAATATATTAACATTACTAAAGTTACTAACTGGCCGCACATGGGGACTACACCTCTCGACTGTCCATCAAATATACACATGCTTTGCCATGCAAATGCTGCATCCAAGTTCAATAAGTCCCTCCAGATCTTCGGAAACCATGGTTTCTGCCTCACTTACCGCATCTGCTTACCTTCCCCCTCAAGGATATTTACCACTTCTCATCACTTACACTGAACGCATCCTGTTAACCTACACCATCCACAAGCTTGACGCCAGCAGTCCTATTGTGTCCCCTCTCCTTTCCAATCTTAGTGTGATGCTATGCCTCTACTTATTTATACACCACATCAACCTGCCACTTGCACATCCTCCACAGCCACTCCCAAAGAAATTTCAACTGACTCCCTCTCCTGGACCACGAACTGCGGCCTGACATATACCCGTATATACATGCGGTGCCCCTTTTTGATATTCTTTTAGATTTTGCAGTTCCATTTGAAAATGGTTCAAAGAGATAAATTGCATTTGTGGAATAAACAATTTCTACAGTCAACGGCGAATAAGATGGCCTTTAAAAAAAGACAATACAGGTGTACGAGAGACTGATGATGGTTGCTCTGGAATATCGATATTCTCAGCGGACACACTTACCGAAACAAGAACATCTCATAAGCAACAACAACAAAAACAATTGTAGAATAATGATTGAAATAGCACTACTCACAAATCTACATCACCCAGAGATCATTATAATCAACAACAAAAGCAACAGTCGGGCAGAGATCCCACAGTGCATCGAGAAATGAAGAAGTAGAACACATAAGAATCACGAATAAACAAACAAAAAGAAAAATAGTGCTTTATTAGCGGGTCGTTATAACTGAAGTTCAGCTGCTCACAAAGGTCCAGGGTGAGCTGTAATTATCGCATGTCAACAAAACTTGGTACATATTCTGATGCGTTAAGGTGGCAACAATTTATACTGGAATAAATTAGTTCCAATTTTGGCCACCAGGTGCAAATCTGGAGCTGCGAATACAATAAAAACGTATACAAATGTTTTCGTATGTAATAGATTGGGAACGGGATGTGGGCAGAAAAGGTCAAACAAGTGATAAGGCCTAACGTTTATTTTATTGTTAACCGCGACTTAAATAAGACTTTAAAAATGTGGTTATGTTACATCCCACGTTTTGTCATTGTCGCATGTGGTTCGCGGAAGTGTCTTCTAAGAGAAATATGCATTTTAAAACCAACAGATGCTATAACTTTTCTTCCAGTTGAAGATTATTTAATTAACCAAAACCAATCAAGAATAAATATTGTAACTGGAGCTTATGGCAAATGAAAATGCGTTTCTACAAAAATAAATTAGCCGGTTTCAGTGTCAAGAATGGTCGTGTACAGAGCTTACACCTCGAAGATTGTGATAAACACCGTTGAAAAGAGTTATCTGACTTGGTGGGTGATCAGGAATTATTCTGGAGATTTTAACAACTCTGTCAGTGTATGTATTACGAATCCATGATTTACACTATTAGATACTGCCTACATGAAGTAGTTGTGCAGAGAATATCCTAACCACGACTATAGTAGACAAAGGTGCTACAGCTAGTGTGTTCTCCACTGACTTGTATAATAGGGCGTCTGAAAGCATGGAAGTTTCTACCTTGTGAATAAGCAACTGCCAGATTGTGGAAACAATTGACACTTTATCACGTAATGAGCAATGACAGGCCTATGCACCAATTAAAATAGGAAATGTAAAATTGCTAAGCATGTTCCTAATCATTAATTTTCTAGTTGTGGGTTGCATTTTAGTGGTTGATTTCCTGAGTAACAGAAAGGCAAACCTCTCCAAAGGGAAATTTAAACTGGTAGTTGATAGAGTCGAGGTTGTGGCAGAAGTAGTAAAAACTATTTTCGCAATGGTAAATACTACCAACGAATACTACTAAGGACTAAAAATTGAATTTTTAGGCGCGGAGAAGGATGCTTTAAACAGGCAGCAACCTGAGCGAATTACTGCTACTGTTATAAAATGAGCAAGTAGTTAGTGAAATAACAGCACCCACAAGTTTAAGTGATAAACAACGTGCAAACTTAAGGATTTTGTTATGTTATTCGGAGGTGTTTGAAGGGAGACCTGATATAACACAGGGACACAAATGCCATCTCAGTGTCAGCCAGAATGACACCTTCTGCAATCCTATCTATCCCATTCCCTGGGTCAAAAGGCCGGCCGTAAGTGCATAAATGTAGATGTGTAGTTAATGAAAATCAGCTATACAATGTAGATTATTTATATAATGAAAAAACTAAGATTTTCTACGCATTAGCATGTAAGGAATGTTATTAAGTGTTGACTGTAGCGCGAGTGCACCGATGAATTGTGGACAGGAACGTGAGGCTACCTAGTAAACAGGTAAGGCATTTTCCACAAAACAAGGTATTTGAAGTTAGGTGATAGCACGTAGTTATAGAACGGAGGATTGGTCAAACAGGTGATTTGAGACCACTTAAACTTGTAGATTAATTATCAGTAGTTAATTCTTGTTTCGTTTTCAAAACTGGCAAAGCCAATTCTTTGTCACGAGTTGAAGTGTACTGGCCAGCCCTGGGCTTAGATATGGTGCGGTGTTGGGAGAAGCATGACGCTGGTGCTTCATCCAGTACGTTGAGCCACTCAGCAGCCGTCGCTGGACGTGGTGGGTCTCTGCCGGCGTGGCGATGATATGTCCCTGTCTTCTTCAGCTGCTATGACTCGAGCAGATTTCCACGTAGATTGCTGTTCTGTTTTGTCCGTCCTCAAGCTTGGTCCTCAGCCTTGCTTAACTGAGACCACTTTATTTATTAGACAATCATGTAGTTCGATCTCTACTGGGAGTTTGAATACTCTCCCTGAAGCTGTTGGATTGTTGCAACAACTTAGTGCCGTTGTAATCCATGGCAATGTCAGCGGGAGATGCAGTTATCTGCCACAGGTGACTTTGTCGGCTGTTTGTTGATTGCTTTTGTTAATAAATCAGCGGGAGATGCAGTGCTCTTCTATAGCGGACTTTTTCGGTTGTTTGTTGATTGTCTTTGTTAATAAGTTCCCTACGTATAGGATAATCACTGTCACAACAGATTTCTCTACGTTCTCAGCAGGCTGTGGTCTCGGCTTCATCGGTCTTGAGGCATGTTGTTTCTCGAGGTTGCTGTATCCATTCATACAAACATGGCCTGTAGGTGGTGCAGTTTGGCTATTGTACTGTCACGGTATGAGATTTCCCGTGTTCTGTGGACTAGTGTGGATATGTGCTCCCGTAATGGCAGCTAAAGAAGACTGTAGCCACGCCTGCAGCGGAGCGACTGAAGACCTTGGATCAAGTCCCAACGTCAGGTTCTTCCATCATATCACCAGATCAGTGTCCACAGCGGGCCGGCTGGAGGTTGTAGGCAGGGGGAAGGGAGTGGGGGGAATTATATAAAGCAACAAAAAAAAAAAATCAGACATCAGGAAGGCTTGAAGGTGACACGAAGTCAGCTTGCCGAAACAAGGCGCATTCTTGACGAGCCACTTGGCTGAATGTTCAAGAATTTTTTTTTCCTCCAGAAAAACCTAAAATCACACATCAAGTAACTCTACGCGGAGGACATGCACAGCAAAATTTTGAAGCTTGACAATCTTAGTAGCAGGATGGACTGCCTTCTGGTCTTTTCGTTCTGCATAGAGGACTGAATCATGCTATCTATTGTGAAGGTTATTTATCACATCAGAACTCCAGCTGCCAACCAGATCTCCAGAAGAGCCTGCCTGGCCCTGATCGGGAGAGCATTCGGTACACTCGACGAAGACACGGCGAGAGAACTCACACTCCACCTCCAGTTGGCGTCGACATTCTTCCCCGTTTGGTCTGAGTGGGTAGATGCAGTTAGCTCGTCGCAAGCCAACATAATGGCAGTCGGCCACTTGCAGATAAACCGCTAAACATGAAATGCATTTAAACAGCTCCAAGAATATTCTGAGATAGTCATTCTCCCAGCAGACAAAGGGAATTGTACTGTCCTGCTGCCCCGTCAAGTATACAATCAAAAAACATACGATCTATTAGAGGACGATGTGTATAGGAGAACTGAAGACGATCCTACCAACCGAGTGCAGACGACGAGCGTCGAGTTTTTCTAACACACATATCCAGGTAAGAAAACAGTGAAGACACTTCGTCCACAAGCAGCTACGCCACGTAGGCTTTACGGACTACCTAAAGTCTACAAGGAAGAAATGCCAATCTGCCCAGTTGTTAACAACATTGATGCACCAACAAATGAATTACCAAAACACCTGATAGCGATGCACAGCTCCTTGGTGGGCAGTTTGCTGGTATTTCACCAACAGGGCATGGCGTACCAAATTCGGCACATTTCGTCCAGTAGCTCCAAAACTTCCAACTAGGACAAAAACACCTCATGGTGGGCTTCGACGTCTTACCTCTCTTTACAAGAGTACTCCTAAGAGATTCTCTAAGCCACATAGAAGAAAAACTGGGGCCAGCGTTAACTAAACTATTTGCATCAACCTACCTCTCTGTTCGACAGAAATTACTATTGACAAACAGACGGAATAGCAGTGGGCTGCGTGCTATTACCAGTGATCATCAATATGTTTACAGAAGCGTCCGAAGAAGCCCTGGAGTCGGCAGTCTACATCCCCTTGTGCATTTTTCTACATTGTAAATCTAGCCGCAAGGACGAAATCACCTTACAAGACTTCCTGCAACACCTGAGGTCGCTGCACCAGAACATCGGATTTGCGATGGAAATGAAGAAAACAACCAACTTCCATTTCTGGACGTGCTCGTCGAGCAAAGACTAGATGGCACATTAGGACACAGCGTCTACCGTTACCCAACTCATATTGGTTTGTACTTTCACACCTCCATCTGCCATGTCCCTTCACAACGAGAAGCGCACTATTCTGTGGAGCACGTAAATCTTGAAGTGACAGTCTAGCAGCCGATTGCAGCACTTATAGGCCTTGTTCCATGCTGTTACAGCAACTGTCGGATACAACATGCCTTAAGACTGAAGAAGCCAAGACTACAGCATGCTGAAGACGAAGAGAAACCTATTGTGACAGTGATTATCCAGTACGTTGGGAACACATCAGTACAGAATCGGAAGAACACTCAATAAAAATAGCGTCATGTGCGTGTTCCTCCCATCAGCGAAGATGAAAGAAGTCTTGTTGGAATCAGTCAAGAATAACATAGAGCTCCGGAAACTGGGGGTATACTGCCTCCTTTCCCACTGTGGGAAAATGTATGTAGGCCAGACTATTCGGATGGTACAGGAGAGATGCACTGAACGTAGAAGCCACACAGACAACGAATAACCCTCAAAGTGCATTTTGTCAGAACACTACAGCTCTCGCGGACTTGCCTTTAATTACTCGTACAATGGCAACAAGTTGTTGCAACAGTCCAACACCTTCTGGGAATGTACTATGAAAGAGACTGTACCGTTGTAGAGATCCGACAAAACTAACTAATAAAGACAGTGACTTTCAGTTAAGCAAAGACTAGGACCGAGCCCTGAGCATGATGTGAGTACAAGGGCAGTCTATGTAGAAATCTGCTCTCGGCAACCAGGGATGTGGCGCAGTGGTTAGCGCACTGGACTCGCATTCGGGAGGACGACGGTTCAAACATCCGTCCGCCATCCTGATTTAGGTTTTCCGTGACTTCTCTATATCGCTTCAGACAAACGCCGGGATGGTTCCTTTGAAAGGGCACGACCGACTTCCTTCCCCCTCCTTCTCGTCCGAGCTTGTGCTCCGTCTCTAATGACTTCACTGTCGACGGGACGTTAAACACTAATCTCCTCCTCTTCCCCTTGCTCGCATCGTGGCAAATGAAGAAAGCGGAAAATACATTGCTGCCTGGTGCCTGCCGCGGCGTGACTGAAGACCGTAGATGGAGCCACGTCACGCCTCCCCTACCACCAGACCAGGCTCGTGTCCAGAGCCGGCTTGCTGGATACTGTAGGCAGGGGAAGGGCATATAAATGCAGTTCCCAGCAGGAAACAATTAGTAGCGGTGCTTCCCAGAAGATAATCGCTCTGTTATAGTCACGAATGAGCTGTGATTTGCATTGCATTCCTGCCGCTAGCGAGACGGAGAGCGGAGAAGTACGCTGTGGGGAAGCGAAGGGCACGGTGGATCTTCGAGCCTACTCTGTCGGCGGCTATATCTGGCCCCACACCTACAATGGAGCAGCACAGGCACCCGGCCACCGAAACGGACCTTGAAATGAGGCAGAGACGGCGTTATGCGGACGCAGTTTCTGCCGTGGAAGCGAATAACGTGACGGATCGCCGATCGGCAGAGCTTACTCTGTCGGCAGGCCCATCATACTCGTCATCATCTACAACTGACCGGCCTTCGACTGCGGACCAAGACAAGGATACTACTGGAGGACCGGAAAGTCTCGGCTGTGGGAAGCAGTGGTTCGGTGGATCGTAATGAGGCAGAGTGTGCTCTACCGGCAGCCTCATTCTGCCTGCCATCTACAACTGATCGACACTACAATGTACGGAGATCGCGGGCGCGAAAAGCGGACCCAGACTTAACTGCGCACGCACGCGACCCGCGAAATCGTATACTCTTAGTCGACGTGTACCACGCTTCTGTGCACGGCATGGCAATTGGCGTCCACCTCTACCACCAAGAGGGAGTCACAGAGACGCAGAAATCATCGTAGCCGCCTGGAAGACGCAGCCACCGGCCGCCGCTTAGATGCAGCTGCGCAGAAGACGCCTGCCTCGTGGGTTGCCGCGGAGCCAGGGGCAGCAACCCGAAAAGCAGTAGCGGGCGAGCCGCGTCTCAGGCAGCAGTTCCTGCTGTTTAAGGATGGTAACCGTAGAACAGCCACGAACTGTTGCTTACCCTGTGTGCCAGATCATTTATGTATACAGTATAGCAAATAACAGCGGTCCTACCACACTTCCCTGGTTCACTTTTAAAGCCACCCTTGTATCTGATGAACAAAACATACTGCCTTTTGTTACTCAGAAAGTCTTCGAGCCGCTCATCTAATCCGTACACCTGTGCCTCCTTTAGGAGTTATCAGTGTTGCAGCGTATCAAATCCTTTACAGGAATCTGTTGCTATGGAATCCGCTTCTGTGGAATTGTTTATAGTGCCAGTAACATAGAGGGCAAATACAATGCTTTTCTTAACAAATTTCTCCTGCTCTTTGAGAGTTGCTTTCAATTATATCGTTCTAAGCGTGGTATTGGCAGTAAAAGGCGGCCTGGGTGGCTGACTAATGGGATAAGAATATCATGTAGAACAAAGCGAAATTATATCAAAATGTTAGAAGTAGTCACAATAAAGGTACAGTAGCCCATCACAAACAGTATTGTAAGGTGATTAAAATGTTATTAGGAAGGCAAAGAATATATGCTGAAAAAATAGAATAGCTAATTCACTATACGGTCAGTTGTGAAGGAAGTGTCTGGTCTGCAGCACATGATCGACGATGTAAAGTCAGTTCGTAGTAAAAAAAAAATCTGTTACTGATGAGACAGATATATGTACAGCATTTAACAATCATTTTCTGACCATTTATTGTGAATTAAATAACAACTTATTTTCTACAGGAATCATATAACTGTCTTGGAAAATGCCTTTCCATGACTGATGTCTGAAATACTCCTCTGTGACACTGACAAGGGGAAGATTGAGTCAGTAATCAAATCACTGAAGACTGAGGACTCTCATGAGTATGATAGAATGCTTAGCAGAATTTTAAAATATTGTGCTGCACATTTTAGCCCTGTACTTAACCATATTTGTAATTTTTGCTTTAAGAATGATCTGTTTCCTGGACGATTAAAGTACTCAGTAGTAAAGCCGCTTTATAAAAAGGGCGAAAGGGATAATCTAGATAATTTTAGACCTATTTCTATTCCATCAGTGTTTGCTAAAGTTATTGAAAAGGCTGTGTATGTGAGGATAATTGATCATTTTGTATCACATAATTTGCTATCAAATGTACCATTCGGCTTTAGAAGTCATTGAACAATTGAAAATGCTATATTTTCTTTTCTTTGTGAGGCACTGGATGGATTAAATAAAAGTTTCGAATGCTAGGCATGTTTTTGATTTAACTAATGCATTTGATTGTACTGATGACAAAATATTGCTCCAGCAGTTCCACCATTAGGAATGCAGGGAGTAGCTCACAATTGGTTCACCTCTTACTTTAACTACAGACAGCAAAAGGTCGTTATTCACAGTGATGAGTATGACTGTGATGTGGGATCTGAGTGGGGTCCAGTCAAGTGGGAGATATCCCAGGGATCAGTGTTGGGGCCACTCCTGCTTCTTATTTATATGAATAATGTGCCCTTTGGTATTACATCTACATCTACATCCATACTCCGCAAGCCACCTGACGGTGTGTGGCGGAGGGTAATTCTATACGAAATTCTAAAATATTTCTGTTTGCTGATAACACTAGCTTGGTAGTAAAGCATGTTGTGTGCAACATTGGCACTGAGCAGTTCATGACATAAGTTTATGGCTTGTAGAAAATAAACTAACCCTAAATCACAATAAGACTCAATTTTTACAGTTTCTAACACACAATTCAACAAAACCCAACGTTTTAAAGTTCACCGAATCAGCAAATGATTAGTGAAACTGAACAGTTCAAATTTCTAGGTGTTGAGATAGATAGTAATCTGTTGCGGAAAGCCCACGTTCAGGATCTTAGTCAAAGACTTAATTATGTCATTTTCACTATTCGAACTGTATCTGAAGTAAGTGATCTCTCGACACGAAAATTAGTCTACTTTGCTTATTTTCATTCGCCTATTTCGTATAGCATTATATTTTGGGGTAACTCATCCCATTCTAAAAGGATATTTTTGGTTCAGAAACGGGCAGTTTGGGCAACAGATTGTGTAAGTTCACGAACCTCTTGTCGACCCCTGTTCACTATTCTGGGTATTTTGGCATTGGTCTCTCAATATATACATATTCTTTACTGTCGTTTCTTGTTGACAATATCAGATTATTCCCACGAATTAGCAGCTTTCACTCAGTTAATACTTGCAAAAATCCAATATGCTTTTGGATTGCACTTCCTTAACTCTTGTGCACAAAGATGTGTAGTATACTGCTGCATCCGTTTTCAATAAGTTACCACAAGAATTCAGAAATCTTAGCAGTAATCCATGCGCTTTCAGATTTAAACTGAAGAGTTTCCTCATGGGTCACTCCTTCTATTCTGTTGAGGAGGTCCTTGAAAACTGAAGTCGATGCTTCTGTTACATTGTTCGTTGCTTTTACTTAAACTTATAGCTTGACTTTTTGGGTTTATAAAGATTTTATTTTTATCTGTTATTACTTTTATATTGTAATTTCGTGTACTGACACATTCCATGACCTTGGATATTTTCTCCTCAATTTGGTCCTGTGGAACTAGACGTGTAAATAATAATTTAAAAAATACAGGACATTTATCTGCATCAAATATCCGAAACACCTCTTCTCCTGTGGTTTTTGTAGTTTAATTTCTAAATATGTCATTTGTTCCAGCAGACGACAAAACATACTCATTGTGCATTACATTCTAAGTCCAGATGAGAGGATGAGTTGGCCTATTTCAGCTACGGGAGCACCAAGCTTAATAAATGATGTTGCTTTTCCACCTACTGTTTCATTGATCTGAGCAGCAATCCCACGACCATGTCAGTCAGCAAATACAAAACACTTTCTGTTATTTTTTCGTGTTTTAGAGCATTTGGGTTGTATATTGCTATGAATTTAAGAAGAACTGGTAGGTAGCTATGAATCTTCGTTAAGAACTGGAGCATCGTATTTTTGATGTGACCCTTTTTGTTGCAAATTTGGAATTCATGGTATCACTGAACACATTCTGTTTCCTTTTTTCCCACCACTGATACTTGATGTTGCCTCTAATCAGAGCTATTTTAGAGTTTAGTACTGGTATAGTTCATTCTGCCTGCCGAATTTATATAACAGTTTCCAGGCTTTCCATACGAAGTGTGCAATTTGGACTGTTGCAGCTCTTCATATTTCTTTTTCCAACTTTTGCGTCTCATCAGCTAATATAGTAATAAATTCATCTTTGATATTTGCATTGAGTTGTAGGCTGAACGTTTCAGACACGGCCACATTTCTTTTATTAGGGTCTGCTTTTGCACTAGTAACGCGGTAAACTGCCTTATATTTCATACACATGATGTCATTGATACCTGTTCTTTTGCAGTAGCAATCGTTTGTGCCTCTCTCTACGCATTGAACATTTTCTGTAAACAATGATGAGGCAATTTTTCGCAAAAGCTTTTTTTTCTTGTCTGGATCTGTTTTACATTTTTCAGTCACTTCGTTAATGATAAAACACTAAAGGCATTTTCGATAGTCAGTCACAGTCGTGGTTTTGCAAAGGTGGCGCGTTTCGAAACTGTTACTAGAACTGTAACTAAGAATATCGCTGTCTACATTCAAACTAGGCTACATAGTGATTGTGTCTCAAAGATTAGTCAATTCTTTCTGTAGTAGATTCAATTTCTATTCATAAACACTGATTTTCATCAAGGAACTGCTCAAATAATAGCGATAGTTCACATTCGTAACATCAGATATTTTAATTTCGCTGTTTTCGTCACGTTTTCACTACAACATTCGATGCACTTCCTGTGTACGAGTGTACTTACTAATTTTCCTTCACCGAAGGATCCACTATTTCGCAACGAAAATGGTTAACACTGTGCATAGCACACAGAAAATACCATTGTTAACTATTTTGTCACACTTTTGACATTTTTCACAAGTTATAGACGATATTTTATGTGAGTCCACAAAACGTAAGCTGGATTTTCACCAATTTCCACAAGTTTCTGTCAAAATTCTTAGGAGCTGTTTTCAATATGATGTCAAATGAGATTATTGGGACAGCCATTGGTGTTTGGCGTTCGGGTTACTGGATTAGAAATGGGCCAAGAATTCAAGAAGGAGAAGAGAAAGCATAAATTTGGGATCTGGATGTCGGTTTTTCCGCAGAAATAACACAGGAGCATCAAACGCACTTATAAACAACGTGCCAAGTTTAAAGAAAAGTCCATTCGAGAACCACTTTCTAATAACAAACGCAAATTTCGAGTACTTGTTGAGCTGCACACTCACATTAGAACTGTAGTACTTGCCCGACTGAAACTGCAAGTGACAATTTGATGTTAGGCATCTGGCCGCTACCCGTCATCTCTACAACATATATTACATTCCTAAAAGTACAGTTTCGAAGTTCTTATACGTTGCTTTGTATGATCAACCTTGAAGGCTGATTTGAAAGCTAGTACATTCTCTGCTGCACCCAACATTAGTTACTTAAGACGAAATATTGAAGCCATTCCTCTATAAGTGCACTGAAAGACGCTGTAATGTAATTGGTAATAGGATATACACATTTTTTTTAAATTAAAAGCTATAGTCGAGTTGCAGTTATATTGCCACCGAAAACCTTGTTGAATCGTTTCCATAAGTGACCTTCGGCTGATTAAAACTTAAAATGTGAACTGGAACCTCATTAATCAGAATGGTGATAGGAGATCAGTTCAAACTGGTAACTGATATAGACATATCCTTTATTTAAAACGTTGTAAATGATTACGTGAAGTTAGTGCTGAAATTAAAAGGCTGTTAATATTCAGCATTTAAAGAATTAAGTGAAGTGCTTTGAAACTACAAATCATCTTTCTAATGCCGGCGGCTCGTGATCTTGCGGTAGCGTTCTCGCTTCCGCGCACGGGGTCCCGGGTTCGGTTCCCGGCTGGGTCAGATCTCTGCCTCGAGATGACTGGGTGTTGTGTGTCTTTCATCATCATTTCATCGTCATGCACTCGCAAGTCGCCGTAGTGCCGTTAAAGAACTTGTGGAGCGGCGGCCAAACCGCCCCGCGAGGGGTCTCCCGGCCACCAATGCCATACGCTCATTATTATTATCTTTCTACTTAAAAATGCTTCCATACTCACACACAGTTTTTTTCCTTGCATCAGATTATAGAAGTATCACACGTTTTCGCCACATAAATGAACCATTTTGTGTTCATAATTGCAATGGCAAAATCTTTAATTACCAGCAACCTTGATTGCAAAAAGGTGATTCCTGTTAAAAAATGCACTATGTTGTCGTGGATCTAGACACCTATCCTTTAGAATAAAAGAAGACACATCACGTTGCTGGTACTCACTACATAGAATGAAATTCTGTGGGACATCATTTTTCTGTTATTGTTGCTGTTTGTTCACTGTAAATCACCCAGGTAAAATGATCAATTTTTTTTCATTGATGAAGTGCAATAAAAATTTATTTTCATCCAACTTTCACAAACTATCTCACTTGTATTTTAAATAAAATGTGGGATTTTTAGATACTTAAAACAAAGTGGCATATATTTAATTACATTTTATTTTGTTTACAACACTATATGTGCAACTCAATTTTCAAAAATCCATCTTTCTGGGTGGCATAGAGACCTGCAGACGCACCGCTGTTATAATATTTGAAGACTTTGCAGTGATCACTTATGTACGCACTTGAATACTTATTTTAGCTTTTGCAGTAAATAAGTCATAACTATGGACGTGTTCCCACATACGATCCACAACTTCAAGCAGTGCCTAAGCTCAGATTTGCAGCACTTGTTTTTGTGTTTCAATTAAGAAAATCGCCCCTCGTACAGTTTGTGATGACATCGATAGATATTGCGTCATCACCGTTCCAAGTGTGAACGTTATTGCAGTCTCAAATGCTGTCTTTGTCTATGTTGTTGTCTAGGGCGAATGGACAAATGAAGATATTGTAATAATGAGTGTGTATACTTGAAGGTAATAAATGTATGCTTTGTATTACTCACCATATTCCATCTGGCAGGGTATTAATAAAAATACGCATGCCACTGCGTAACCTCAACGCTAAATGCAGAGACGATTTCTTTTGAATGTTAAAATCGGACAGTATTCACCTACCTTCGAGTTGCTTACCAGCAAAGATCAGTCATTTTAGTCTGTCGGAATATCTTCTTTGTCCCGGATCTTCGCCCTCACATTCTCGACGGTGTCTGAGACTTCTGCCTCCGGTGTAATGGTCTTCCCAGTGTCTTCACAAAAATTTTCATCCCTCCTCTAAGCTCGAGTACGAGGTGAAGAACTGTTTCCTTTTGAATACTATAGTCTGACAATGGACAACCGTCCTCCAATAATATTAGGGGAAAGTAACAACGGACCCCATAATGGTGATCCAAGTTGAACAGTTTTCACAATGCCACATTTTGTTTCCGAGTTCATTGTGTTATGAACAATGGAACGATCAACACACACACCTAGTGAAAACACAAAGATGAAACAAGAGGGGCTTTCACCCGCAGTGAGCTTTGCTTACAGCCGCCATCTTTTCCTTTGACGAACAATAATCAGCATTTAGAAAGTTACTCGACCAGGATCAGCAACGTAACACATCCTGTATTCCGTCTCACCAAACCAAAGCTGTGTTTCCCACAAGTGGAAGCTATCTGTCAATGACATGGTAATAGTGATGATTCAGACAAATCTACAATGACAGTGTCTTAATTGGTTTCATGTGTGATCGAGCAAATTGACCGTGCACTGCAAGGCAAGTCTTTATATATTTTTTGGTGGTTCAGTTCCTTGCGATTCAATTCCTCTCCTATGTATCTCATAGTACAGTTCCTCTTTCCTCAGGTATGCCAGATCCCTCACGATTTCCATGGTTGTTCTGAAACAGTATACTGTGGAACAATGCTGTATATTGGTATGTGTCATTCTGCACCACCCAAGTGTTTGGCTGTCACCTCGTGTTATACGTCTCCGCTTCCCACACAAGCCGCCTGGAAGTTATTTCTGGACTTTCTCCACTAGGTAACCAGCAGTAATGATGATGCCTTATGAGGCAACAAATCGTCATTTGACTATAAGTAACTCAAAGGAGTCGTGATCTTAAACGCAGGTGTGGCTTGATGATGCTCATGCCTGGCTGTGTTGAATGCCATCATTAACACGGCAGTGATCCCTCAGTGACTTGTCCCATAGACGTTAGTCTTTATTGTGATACGCAATTAGAGCAGAGCATGAACTGCAGTTAACTCTCTGTGCACAGAATGAGTTCCTGTAATGAGGCGTGGTATTAAATGTCTTATGACAAGGGCCTCCCATCAGGTAGACCGTTCGTCGGGAGCAAGTCTTTCGAAATGACGCCACTTCGGCGACTTGCGCGTCGATGGGGATGAAATAATGGTGATGAGGACAACACAACACCCAGTCCCTGAGTAGAGAAAATCTCCGATCCAGCAGGGAATCGAACCCGGGCCCTGAGGATTGACATTCTGTTGTGCTGACCACTTTGCTACTGGGGGCGGGCATGAGATGTGGTTGTATTGTGATTAATGCCTAACCTAACACAAAAGTTGCTAAATGCAAGAGAGGTAAAACAAGTAACCTCATCCACAGCTAGTGATTGGGGTGGACCACACATGGCAGGTAACACCTGCAAGGTTGTAATAACAGCTTGGGTGGCGGCCACCTTTGTGTGATACAACTAGGTATACCTTGAAAATGTGTCAGCATAGACCATGATGTATGCATTCTCATCTTTAGTTCTCAACAGGGGTCCCAAAAATTCAATTTAAATGCGATCTAGCACTCTTTCCGCCGGTTTAGATGCCAGGAATCTCACCATGGTACTCTGTGCCGGTTTACTTTCAGCACACCACATGCATACTGCTATCCTATTTTCGATGTCGGCGTCCGTATTTCTCCTTATGAAATCTAACCGCGTCTTATTCCAGGTCTTACACACGCTAAGTGTCCACCAACAGGTGACTCAAGATAGTAACCAAAATATATGATATCAGGTCTTGAGGGAAAACAATCTTAAGTTTCTTGTCGAACTGAGCTTTGCAAACAGAGGATACCTTGCTCACGAAATATGGTTTAACCATAACCCCTCTCTCTCCAGTTTCGTTATTGATAACTGATACTCCTTAAGTCCTTTAAATAACTGTGAAGTATCCGTCAATATTAAATTAATGGGGTTTGCTTCCTGCCTTCAGTGAATATCTCAGGTTTGAGCATTCTGCTGAGGATATCTGCTTTGACACTGTCCTGGCCTTGGATGTTCAAGACTTGAAAATTGAAAGCTAAAATATGAACAGCGCAGCGGGCTAAGCTGCCTGTCTTACGTGGGCGTCCCCAAATCTGGCTGAACGCTTGTTAACCTCACATACCAGATCATTTTCTCTAGATTATTAAGTGCCCTAGAAGCATAAATGATAGAGTGTCTGCCTTCATCACTTCACTGCACCAGTTCCACGCATTGAGGCATCAGTTTGCAGTGAAACTGCTTGTCCAAGTCGGGCAACATAAACATCAGCACGGTGCTTAGTTCTTGCTCCAATGATAGAAAAGTTACGTTTTGTGCTCCCCCCCTCCTCCCCCCACCCACCCAGCACACACACACACAGGAATTGCACCTTTTCTTTCTCAACTCCTTCATCAAAGCTGCCTTATGAACAAATCTCAGAATGAATTTTAGAACCATATTCGTCATGCCAATTAACCTGGTGATACCCTTACTACTTTAAGGATGTGTGAGGTCCAATATGGTTGCAGCCTGTCCGTATCTATAGTGATTACTTCGAGTGAGGCAACATGCCCTAAAAACTACATGGTGAGACAATCTGTCTTCATCTTATCCATCTTCATCGTCAATACAGCCTTTCGCAACTGTGAAAATACTGTATGCAAATCCCTTAGGTGCTCCTCTACGTTTTGACTGTACATAACTAAGTCGTCTAAATAATTGTATATGTAAGCGAACTTCATGTCATATATGTGGTCTATTAGTGTGGACAGCATAGCAGCTCCTGTAGGCAATCAGAATGGCACTCTATTAAATTAGTAAATATTCCCGTCTGTAACAAATGGCATCAGATGTATAGACCTGTCGTCCACGGGTACTTGATTGTATGCTTGGTTCATATCCAGAGTAGTGGATACCCTGTACCCTCTAAACCAACCAAAACTAATGTGCAGATCGGGTGAAGGTGCCGAACAGATCACGATTTTCCAATTTAAGTCTCTGTAACTCAACACCAGCCTACTTTTCCCATTAAGCTTTGGCGCCATGGAGATAGGCGCTGTATAAGGTGACGTGGAACGATAGATTACTTTCTTTCTTTCTTTGAATATCATCTATTAATTATTTTAGCGCCTTCATACTTGGGGGTGACAATCTACATGGTGGTTTGTGCACAGAAACATGAAATGTTTTACTAGATTCGTCACATCCAGTTGGTGGTATGCGCATTAGGGAATTCTTGACAAGTGAACATCATATTCTGTTTTACTTCCCCTTGCAAGAGTGCAAATGGATCACCTTGCGTTGTGGTTCACTATCGACATGAGCTATGTTTTATTTTCTACCATTAGTTTCTACATGTCTTTGGATGCCCTTGTGGCTGAAAATTCTATGGGATAGTCTGGCCTAAACGTGAAGTAAAACTTATTCTGGCCCAATCAGAATAAGTCCCACCTTCCCAAATCAGAACCTAACAAACACAGAACTACAAGTCCTGTTATTATTCTGGCCTTGAATTTTCACATGAATGGACGTATTCAGATCTTCATTAGTGCAAGTCCCACCACTTCCTTACTTGTACTATTCGCTGCCACATATCTTTCAGGATCTCTTAATAGTTGTGATCATTTGCAATGCATTTTATTCTCTGTAAACCATTTCTGATCTAAGGTCGTTATTGTGCTCCACGAATACAATAATGCTCACACTGGTTCCTCATTTACAGAGTAACGCATGAAGGTTAATTTATTTTTCTCCTTTGAGTAAAGGCTCAAACCAGGGGGGACTCTATTCTCTTTACTATACTCCATCCCTACACTGTCATTCGTATTTACTTGGTGCCAAACAATTAATTGAAGTGAACTTATCATCTTCCTCCTCTCCACACAATCCCAGTAACGTACTAACTGATCTGTTTTTCCTTTTACCCTCACTGACTGAACAATTAATTTATTACTGCAGTTAGTCACTGTGTGCCCTTCTTGTCCACATCGAAAACATCGCACTTGCCTTTTAAAGTTATTATACTACCATATTTTCCTTGTGTTTCATCTGTTTAAGCAATTGCTTGTGTCTGTCACACCACACTATAAAGTTTTGTGGCGCTGTAGCAAAGACTACACTGTGCCTGTCTTCTGGTTTTCTTCCACCTAAGCTGTTTCACCTCCTCCTCAGTATACAGCAAACATAGCGCTCTGGCCATTCTCTGCACCCTGTTTACGTAAGTATTTATTTTTTCCTTCGACCTTTGTTCATATCCATATCGTGGGTATACTAGCTCTCGGTCTGCTCTCGGTGGTACAATGTTATTGCAGATTACAGCCCTCATTTGAATGCGATCTTGTTTTTTTCTCGATTGCCTCTGTATCCACGCAGACAATGTTCCCCGTACTGCAATCGCTTAAATTCACAACACCTGTTCCCCTGGAATTCCCGTCACTCGTACCTGGTCTTGGATGTTCAGTAGGACATCTAAAAATTCAACAATATCCTCCACCGATTCACCTAACGTCGCTCCACACTACTATATACTCTTTCGAGGGATTTGACAGCTTTGTATACGTACTATTTTGCCCCCTCTGTCTAGAATCTAACGCCTCTGATGACATACCTTTCTTTCCTATCGGATTTGATCCTGTCGTTTTCCTCAACGAGTTTCGAATTTCCGCTATTTGCCATTGAAGTTCCTGAATGTCACCTCTAGCCACGTCTGCCATATCTGCTATTTTAGTAACATAAAGATCTAACCGAGTTTGCAATCTCCTAATTTGACTGGAAGTGAGACTGCATTCAAGAAACAGTTTCATACTAACCTGAATTACATTAAATGAGAAGTGAACAGCGGCGACAGCCAATATCATCTCTTCATCTTTTAGAGGGCGTCAGGTGACAGGTTTCATTGCCTTAATTGTTGTACTACTTCTTCTACAGATTCTCTTCTGCATATCTCTCAGGTAGGTGAGATCCATCACAATAGTCGTGGTTGGCTCAAACGGCTCTAAGCACTATGGGACTAAACATCTGAGATCATCAGCCCCTAGAACTTAGAACTACTTAAACATAACTAACCTAAGGACATCACACACATGCATGCCCGAGGCAGGATTCAAATCTGGGACCGTACCGGTCGTGCGGTTCCAGACTGAAGCCCCTAGAACCGCTCGGCCACACCGGCCGGCTAGCCGTGGTTGTTTTGAAACAGTACACAGCAGACCAGTACTATATTCTAGTATGTATCGCTGTGCAGCACCCTACCAGATGATTTCGATCTGCTTCCAGCTATGTACCACATAAATGTGTGGAGTGAGGGTTGGGTGGATAACGTGCAGATTAACACTTCGATACATTTATTAAAACCAAGGTATTTGAAATATACATTACATTATTGACCACAACTAACATAACATAGTCTCTTTGTTGATCAAAGCTCGCTGATTCACGAAAGGAACTCTTTAAAAATAATTAAAGCCTTTAATCAATAAATCTAAACCAAACAGCCCCACAACATAACTGATTTAAAATAGAGGAGCAGTGCAGCTGAAGGCTGTACTGAATGTTAAGAAAAGGTTAAAAAACACAAGTGTTTACAATAGGTTAATAATAATAAACCATGAATGATGAAGATTAATTCAAGATGTAGTCAATTAATTGTCACTGAATTTAATAGCGCCGTATTTCAACTGGTATTTTACTGAATAGCCAAAACAGATATTTAACACAAATTATAGACCAGAATTATTCAAAAGTATAAAAGGGAGTAAGCAGCCACACACACCAATTAAACTTACCTGTGGCAGTATAGAAATTGATTCCACAGCATAATGCCAATTCACAAATGTTCGAGGACAGAAGCTCCACTCAGGCAGTGATTTACTTCAACAATACAACAACTACCATTCATTGAAATTCAGCCTCACAGCAATCAAAATGACGTATGACGCGGTACGTAGAGAAAGAGAAATTAAGCAAGAAAAACGTGTCAATTCAGTCAGGGTTTCTGTTTTCAATAAGGAACTGGAAAGTGCTATGCAGAAGTTGCAACATCAGTGCCACAAAAATGTTCTGCATGAGCAACAAAGTAGGAATCTGAATATGAAAAGTCACTTCAGCAGCTGATGACAGCCTTTTCTAGGGCAGAAAGTGTTCCCTGCGCTCACTGACTTTGTTTTGGTGGGTAAAAGACGTTGTCACTCCACACAACATCATATTAGGACTACAGTGATACAACCTGTTCCTGTAGAATTCTGCTGGCTACCACAGGACAATTTTCTTGCCGCACAAGCAGACTTTGTCAAGGTGCTAATAGAAGGTACTATAACTAGATCCAGCAGCTCTTGGACTTTGCTGCTCCATATCATATGAAAGAAACTGATTTTGGTGTTTACGTGCAAATTAGATTTAAAAGCCTGCAGTACTTCCAATAGATTTCTTGTACCTAACATAGCAGTGATGCGGTGAGTGCCTGTTTTCTCAGTGTAACTGATGGCACAAAGGCATTTTCACAAATTCTGACGACCACTGTGAATATGCACAAGAAAGGTCTCGACGCCCTTTGGTTTGTTTGAGGTTCCATCTTTGTTTGCTATTTGGTCTCAGAAATGCAGCGCAAATGTGGCATCACTCTCGAAGTGTTCAGAGGGCTATCATTTATGTTACATTAGAGACATTTTAATGTTCTCTGAGAGAAAGCAGAAAGATATAGAAAACTTGTGAATGCTATTTGAACGTCTGGATGAGTAAGGCATTCTAATCAATAGAGACAAATATTCAAATGCACAGAAGACCAGTAGTCAGTTGCAGAAACTGTAATTTACTGCATATTGTATACTCTGACATGGCTATGCCTATGGTAATATACTGATGATGACTTCGTCATACTCAAAATCTAGATCTGCGATAAATTACAGATTCTGCGACTGACTGCTGCCCTTCTGCATATCTGAATATTCAATGATCGCTGTACACCATCGGTATCCAATGGATACCAATCTAGTTACGAGACAAATGTATCATTGCAAAGAAGGAAATGCACTTTTAGGGTCATGCAGTCTAAAATGCAGGCATTTATCCCCTCCATGAGAGGGTGGAAGCTACACAGCACATGCAATTACCTCCTACATTCAAAGGACTAAGCAGGTTAACAGGAATGCTAAACTACTATCAGTGGCATTTACTTCACTTGGCTATGGTACAAGACCTACTCAACAAATGGCTAAATGGGAAAAACAAACATGGCACTAAGAAATTACCGTGGACCCCAGAAGCTGAGGCAGCCCTTCATGTTTTAAAAATGGCACTGTATAAAGCTACGTTACTGGTTCAACCTACTGTGGTTGCTCTCTTAACACTGATAGTAGATGCTAGCCAGATGGCATTCAACAGCATCTTGCAGCAATACATGATAGGCAAATGGTAACTACTTTCACTCTTCTCTAAAAACTTATCCGAGCAACAACTGAAGTGGACTATGATCGACAGAATCACTCACCATCTATCTGGCACAAGCATTTCAGATCTTCCATTGAAAGTCAGCACTTCCGATATTTATGTACCAAAAACCATGGACGATGATGTTTCAGTAAGTGACAGACTTCAGCTCACCCCACTAATGCGGTCAGGTTGAGTTTATAGCGAAAAGACAATGTTGTATCACACTGCCATTCCTGCAGTAGTGCTAGCTTGAGTGCTATTAATTGGGCTGCCGTGTCCACAAAACAGAAGACGATGCTTTCCTCAAAAATCGTGGTTCTACAACTTTGCATCTTGCATGCATGCAACTTCATGGCAAACACGGAATGCAATATGACACAACTGAAGACGATCACAGCTGTTCAACCCTGAAATCTGACGGAGTTAATTTTTTTATGACTAGCACAACCTTGCTCGTTCTGGTACCAGATCCTCTGGTTGGTAGCTAGGAATGTGGTTTGGCCACACATCCAGAGAGATTGTCATGCCTGGGAACATGCATGCAGGGGTTTCCAATGCAGTAGCCAGACTAATGCAACATTCGCCAACACTCTTGTAGAGGTTGTAGTATTATTGCCTTACTGTAGTCAATACTGCCGCCTTTTAACAATAATTGACTTTTCATGAGGTATTCAGAAGCAGAACCCATTCCCGATTTTTCTACTGAACTGGTGGCCAGGGCTCCAGTGCACTTGTGGTTTGCAAAGCTTGGCGTAACACAGACGATTGCTACAGAGAGGGGGCGACAGCTTGAAGGGCACTTACTTGAAGAGTTGCTCCAGCTCTGTGTCAGCACATGCATCCACACTGCTAGCTACCATGCCACTAGCAACACGATGGCAAAGTGAATGCATTGCACTTTAAAGGCAGCTTGAAGATGTCATGAGTTATCATGGTTTGATACCTCGTTGCTAGCACTTCTGGCGCTACATAAGGCAATTACAGAAGATATACACTGTTTGTCCACAGAGGTGGTACATCAGGAGCAGCTATGGATGCCCAGGGCCTCATTACACCTACATTCCTATCGTCATCATCATCATCATCATCATCATCATCAGAGTTTTCTACAAATTTTGTACAACATGCGACATCTCAGGCTGTTCAGTCTGGTTATGCATGGCGAGCATGTAAGAACTTGCAAAGCTGTCAGTCAGTTCATGTGGCTGAAACATGATTCTATCCAGACACTGCCATCACCCCCATTCTACAGGCCCATCAGCGCAATTTCTACCAGAGGAAACATTCTTCACTGTCAAGAATGGCAAGTGGGACACCGTATCGATCAAATGGTTCATGTCTGCGCATATCTGTACAGACTCTGTTCTCATCCCCATACTGCAGGCCCACCAGCGCAATTTATACCAGAGGAAACAGATTCCTCATTGGCAAGAATGGCAAGTGGGACATTGTATTAATCAAATGTCTGAAGTCTGCACATACAGATGATGCAAAGGCCACATCCTTCTAATCCTTCACCAGTTTTAACAAGCTCTGGTTGGTAGGCTAGTGAGGTGCATGTTCCCACAGTGAAAGGGGCTCATTTTTTTGCGAAGAGGGTTCCTCATTAAGATGCTAACCTAGTTCAGCAGATTGAGCATTCTTGCCAATGGCTAGCTGCTTGCTCGGTCGACGTAAGAGTATATGTGGAGGTGATGGCAAACTGGCTTCATCACAACTGTCTCAATGCACTGTTGATACAAATCACCATGAAAGGGCTTAGCTGTGTACCACCCATGTGGCCAGTAACAACATAGCTGGTCACCTGCCCCAGAAAAAGTCCACAGGAAGGAAAGAATAAAGTGAGGTAGGAATCTCACAGCTTTGGAATGACATGACTTTCCACTCCTCAAAAAAGGATGGGGCTGCTGTGGTGGGAGCGACAGATATCGTGATGTCACTAGTGCCAGTGTGAATATTATCACAATTTTGTGTTGTTATCTATGGCGCAAGGGTGCATCATGATATTTTAATGGTGAGTGTGTGCATTTGACTGCAATATAATTGTCTTTTTATAATTCCCTGTGTTCTGCATTATAATTGGGGAAACTAATAACCACTCCCATAAATTCAATAATAATACAATTGTTACTAACAGTCACTATGTATACATTTTAAGCACTACGAAATACACGCACAGCTAAATTATTGACATGAAAACCAAAACATTGGGATGGTGGTTCGAAGTTTAGCCACGAGATGGCAGTCGAAAGACGTTTTTCGGTGGTGAGTGAAAGAAGTGGTATGACAAAGTTACGCAATTTTAACTTTTGTGGCATAGTTAAAAATATCATAGTTCTCAAGTGGCGCCACAGATATTTGGGTGTTTCTACATGCTATTTCGGTGTTGCCACAGGCGGCCAAGTGGCGCCACGTCTGTTGTATATGCAGCTGCTCAAGAATTATTAGTGATATGGTATTTGTCGTCCAAGGAACTGAGTACTAGTACTGCCATTCCCCTTCATCACTACTACCTACCGAAATGATATTTTGGAAAATTTTAACTCTTCCATTGCTAGTTTGAAATCAATCTGTGTGTTCTTTGTTACTAATTTGCATCTGATCTCGTTGTTGGACCCACAGTCGTTTAGTTTAGACAGATTGCCATGGTTCCCCTGTCACTTCGTCTGAAGACACAAAGCAATGGTGCTGTAGGAAATATCAAGACGGTTGCTTTCAGCCTTTAAACATTTCCCGAATCCCGTCGCTCATTTGGCTGTTTGACATTAATCTCTCCGATGAATGACGCGAATTTTCAAGAACTTTCTGTCTTAAAACGAAATGACATGAGGAAGGCCAGGGAGTGATAAGTCAAAGAAATGTAAAAAATTGCGTCTCATTGCAGCTGTATTAGTACTTAAATGTAATGAAAGCATTAACAAACTTAAACTGTAAAACATCTGTTTTTTTTTTCTTGTTTGCTGTGCCGGAATTTTTTTGACAGGCACTCTCCGGAGGATAATATACTTTGATGTCAAGCAACTTTAGGATCTCTGACGCTCCAGCTGGTTGACATGTAAACATTTTAGTTTAAATATGGCGAATACCTGTGGTGAAGGTTTTCCAACATCTCCAACAGAAAAATCAAGAAATGAATCCGTTAACTCGTCGGAAGGAAAAAGTTTGTCTCGTTCGTCCTCAATATCTTCTATAAGAGATGAAAAATGGCCCATACTTGTAGTAGCAAGAGGAAGGCCAAGCAGTGATAAGTCAAAGAAACGTAAGAGTTTAATTCCATTACACCTTGCCGCAATTTTAAATGAATGGTAGCATTTTGAATGAACGATCATATGATTTGCATTCAATATTCTCCTAAATATGCTGATATCAGCGAAACATTTTGAACACGGATTCCAAGTAGGCCTCGTCAAAATTTGAGGAATAACTTTATTTTCGTGGAACACTGGAAAACTGATTTGTGACTTACCTATAATGTTATAACAAAACCCGTTAGTGTCATAAAATCTCTCCAGTGCTTAATGAATATGAATGTTATTCTTGAAGTGTTAAGCGTTAGGCCTAGTAAAAGGACTACTTATGACCGACTGTCTTTGTCATATTTGATTGTGACAGTCTCTGTTCCTGAACCCCCCTTTTTCATGGTGAAAGAATGCTCAAGGTAGAGAGATGCCTTGTACATCAAGAGTTGAACTGAGTGACAAATTTTGAGCATCTCAACATGCCTTGATGTACAATAAAACAGTAACTTGAGGTTTTGTTTCACACCACGAATAATTTCGCAGTGATCATATTTTTTCTGCCACCTTGTCGAAAATAGATTAAACTAGAGTTTAGGTTTTGTTTCCAATGTTGTGACGTGAGATGGCCCCTGCCTATATCATCAGGAAAAGTGGTTGTAGGCCTACTTTTTTTAAATGTAGTGCAGAAATCTATTTTGTACTATATTGTTGATGGAGTGGTTCTTTATGTTTCATAGATTAAATTGATTGACTAGTTCAACAACAACTGAATACAATCGTGCTTCTACTCTTTGTGTCTCAGATAGTTGAAGATCAATATTATCTACATTCACACCCTGGAAACGTACGTGTGTGTGTGTGTGTGTGTGTGTGTGTGTGTTTTGTTTTACAGCATCAAAGTGTACTCTTTACTTCATTAGCCGCACTAGTCCATATGCCCTTTCTGTTTGATTAGTGGACAGCAGCTGTTGTCTCGTCCCTTCCTAGAAATCTAGATTGCAGTAATGTGCTAATGAGTAGTGTAGTGCAAGGTGTAGGTTATGGTGGAAGGTGACAATGTGGTTTCAAGTTGCCAACATCAATGAATATTAATGTGTAATAATGGTTGTGGTAACAGTTTTATCTATAGTAGCCCAGTGGCTATGTCCATGCCACATGAAGTGCACTTTCCACTGCAAAAACTAAAATGTCATGGCAAATTAATGAAAGCTGTATTACATAACATGTAAACCTCTGAGTATTTTGTTGAACATTTTGTACATACATCATACATAAACAGCAAAAAATTTAAGGTCGGCCACTACACAACTCTTACCATCTCGTCCATTGTTCATCCAGTAAACAAACAATTAGCATACTGCTAATTACCACCACCAATTCAATAGCTCAGCCCCAAAATAAACCATATATTTGTAATATATAAATGCAGACTTAGAGTTTCATGTGCCTTACTCATTTGTATTAAAGTAATGCAATTTACGCAGAGAGTTGAAATCAATTCTCAAGCGAAAATTTCACATATTGTTTTTTTTACTGGTCTGAAACACTCTCTCCAAACATGTTATTTAACCCTTGAACATTTATATGTATTACAATAAACATTTTGTTAGCTACAAGTTAAGTTCATGTGAAGAATTATGGTTAAAGCACTTTGAACAAAATGCTTAAATATCTGCAGCATCCTACCTGGAAAAATGGGTTGGAAATCGGAAAATATTTTCTCTTCAGTCTGCGTGTCATATTTGATGTGTAACTGAAGTAATCACATTACACTACTCACGCATTTGCTGGGTAGTTTCTGTGTAGCCTGTGCATATGCACAATGTACAAAATCCACAAACCAAATATAAAAAAGTAAAGTCTTCAAATATGAATAGAAATGCAGTACATAACTAAAATAATGGCGAAAATTAAGACTGATGGTGACAAGAAACATTAACCAGATATGTTGCTTTCTAAATGAGGGGCTCTGATTGTCTTCAGGATGTAAGAAGTGAGGAAGAAGGATGTTTACAATATTATGCAAGTTGAAATGAGACACAAACACACAGTTCTTATTTAAATAGGTACCAGGTAATGCTGTGCAAGACTTACGGTTGATGTTCCTGAAACCATAAAAATATTGAGCTAACAAGTGAGAAAACAGAAATGAAATACTGTCAAAAAAGAGGGTACTTATAATTTAAGAAATAAAATAGTGAAATGAAAATAAAACAAGTTGTATTATAAATAAGAGAATAAGTGGAAAAATAATGCAGATACTGACAGTAAAATTAAATGTTTTACATGGAAGGGTAGTAACATCATAACAAAGTGACAATGTGGAGTGAAATTGAGAACGTCACAATGGTGTGGCAAAAGAAAAATATTGCATGTTGAAATCTGTTAATGATGACAGTTGAAACATTTTAGGAAGCAGCTTTCACTTGTAGAAATATGAAATGCAGTTAGTGAGAGCAAAGTATTGTTGACTAGTATTACCGTTCTTGTTGAACTTGTGGAATCTCTCAGTACGCTTCATCAGTACCACTCTACTGAAAACTGTAAACTTGCAGAGTAATATATGGATATGCTTTCTGATAAAATATGTCAGTAACAATCAGATCAATCATGGAACTGTCTTGGATAATAAGGAATCGTGTGGTTCAATTTACCTATTATTGGTGGTCATGAAGTTAAAAACTGAGGAATAGTAAGTCTTACACACACACACACACACACACACACACACACACACACACACACACACACACACACACACACACTCACACTCACACTCACACACTCACTCACTCTGCAAGCCACCACCATATTGTGCATGGTACAGCATCCCTTGCACAACACTACTGGTCACTCCCATTCCTATTCCACTCACAAATGGAGCAAGGGAAAAACAGTTGTCGATATGCCTCCATATCGCCCCTAATTTCTCTTATTTTGTCTTCATGGTAATGAACACATTTGGCATTAGAATCATTCCACAATCAGCTGCAGATGCTGCTTCTCTAAATGTTCTCTGTAATGTTTGGTGAAAAGAATGTCATCTTCCTTCTAGGAATCCCTATTAAATTTAAATGGTGGATGTAATTGTTAGTTTACAAATAAAATACCAAGAACTTGTTTGGGGTTGATGCTTTGTTAATTGACAGTGCTGCTTGAAAGAGGATGAACTTGATGGAAATGCTTGTCCAGCTAGATGGATATACTGACTAATTTACTGCAGCAGAGTGGAAGATGTATCGTAGCAGCTTCTGAATGACAATCTTCTGTTATAAGGTGAGGAATGTAAGAAAAGTTTGCTTGTGCAGCATTCCTCACTGTCACAAAGCCAAAGAAACATCACGTGATATTTTAATGCATCATATTAATGATTTTCACTTGATGTGTATATCGCAGTTTCCATTTGCACATTTGACAATGGCTTTCTCAGCCTGTGTTAACCTGTTGACCAGTTTCTAATATTTAGAAAATCTGATAGGCATAGGCTGCTATGAAAACAATGGTAAGTACGTAGTGGGAGGTAATCCTTAAATGTAAAGTTAAGGAAAAATATAGAGAAATTCAGTTTTAGTAAAATACTATTTTCAGATATTAATGTTGTTGTAAAAATATGATTAGGGCCCTATAAGGTTGTGTGCATGCTTCATGTAAGATGATTTTAGTTGTTTGTTTTGTATGATAGCTCCAAATATGTGTGATAGTTTTGCCTTTCCCTTCCAGTTTGCCTGACTATAATTTGGTTTTAAACATTTGTATCTCTGTATTTCAGAAACTTGATTTTATATGAGGTGTAATTGTCTGCTTTGGCATGCAATAAAATATTTATTTACTTTTTGTTTGGCTTATTTTTTCCTTTTAAGGAAGAAGACCTGCAGATTAATCTGAAAGGAACAATCCAAATTAAAATTAAAATGATTAGCCTCTGGAATTCAGCACGAACATCTGCTTGTAAGCATTGTGTATTGATCCACTTCCTCAGTGCCATCTGGAGGGGGAAGCTAACTGTGCCAGAAAATCAATAGCTACACTGTGTGCATTCTGGGAGTTTGCCAGAGTGAGGAATTGTGACTCACGTAAAGCTGTGTGGTATTCCACATGTTCCTCTTGAATTTGTAAACTGACATGTGACATAACATTGTCTGTAATCCAATTTTTATTAACCACATCTGTGCCCTGATCAGATTACATATGTAGCCATTTTATGTCTGTCAGTTATGAAAACTGGAAATTTGTAGCTATTGCACAGTAGTGTAGTCTAGTGATTCATGTAGTGATGTGTGTAATGTGATGCACACTGTTATGGTAGGTAAGGGTGCTTCATACATAATTAGCATTCTCCAGTGAACGGGTGGGAGTGCTTACTGTGCAATCATGATAGACCAGGACATGGCTGGTGCCCAGGACACCATCTACCTTTGCAACTTTCGTGTTTCTGTGGATGGCGAGTGGCTGTGCCTCAAAGAGCTTCAGGATGTTGAATTCAGCGTTCCTGATTCTTCCCAACCATCTACTCCTTCTCCTGATGGTCCTTTACCTCTCCTAGGTATGTGTACCTCTGTGTAATATTTCCACTATCTTTGTGATGTGATTAACCCTTTAATAACTGTTTGTGTGTAACTGTTCATGGACATGTTTGTCATTCTCTGTGATTTTATTGTGTTAGTTCAGTCCTACTACTCCTTTATTACTAACAAAAGTTGCTTCCTCAGTTATCCTCAGTAGTTTGTTGCATTAAATTTGCAACTGTATTAGTTATATTGATATTAATTATGCTGTTGCCAAGAATAAATGTTCATGGACAGTGTCAACTATCTGTCAGTCATTTTCATAATACTCAGTTGTTTTGCTTAAGAATTCCTAATTTATCACTTCAGAGTCGAGGAATGGCTTTCCATTTTCTTGTCCTTTTACAGCACGAGATCCTGTTATGATTGAAAGAAGCAACTTGTTGAACATATCAAAACTAATTGTGAAAGAATTGATTGAAACATCACTTAAATATGGAAGAATGCTTGACTCTGATCATATGCCTCTTCAACACTTTTTCATTGTGTTAGAACATGTATTAAGGCATGGGCTGAAGCCAAAGAAGGTAAGGTACTATATTTCTGCAGGAAAAATCGCAATTGCAGTTACAAAATGAAAAAAAATAATATTTCAGTATTTCATGCACCACATGAATTAGTTCATTGCATCAGTTGCCATAATATTGCTTTGAAATTATTTGTTTTTATTTAACTAACACTGATGTTTATTACATGAATAGCAGTATGACGTGATACCTAATACAGCTGGTTGTTATGATGGTGGACGATGGGAGAGTTTTTTATTTTATTTTGAAATATCATTGATTTCCATTCCGTGAAGATATATGTATTCTGCTACACACAAATCATTGTAACAAATACTTGACATGGCCATTTTTCATAGCATTTATATAGATTTGCGGAACCAAAAGCCTAGAGCAGGGCACTGCCATTACTTCATTGTTTAGCAGAGTAATGTTCATTGCGAGGTGTGGTGTCATTACCTAATGAGGTAACAATGAGGAAGCATATATGCTTCAGCCTGACAAGAATAATAGTGCATAATGCCCAGTGTAGTTGGAAAACAGTGAGTGTAATCACAAATGTTGACAAGTTAATCGCTGTAACCGCAGCTATTGAAAGGCATGATGTTAGGAAGAACTCAGCTAGTAGTCTCTCTTTGCCATTTGTTTGGGTCACTTTTCCTTTGCCCTGCACCAGGCTACCCTGCCATCCCAATGATACAGTAAAATTTTAAAGAATTGAGTTTTTCTTCTTTACCTTACACTCACCGTAGTATTGACAATATTCTCTGAATAGTAAATTTTGACTAGGAGTGGTGGGTACGCCTATGATCTTTCAGTGTTGTTGCACTTGATGACACAGCTTTAGGCTGCAAAACCGGTTGCGTTTATTAAACAACAATTTTGCCAGCTGTTTACAGAGTTCTTCCTACCATCATGACATACTACTTGAACTGTTTTGTAACTGTAGCTGAGCTTCTTGTTGTATCATCACATTCGTAGGCTTCACTGACTCAAAATCCAACTGTCACTCTGTAATTGATCCTAGGCCACAGGCTATGCTACATATCTGTCCATCACCACTCTCTCCATTCCAGACAAGTTGTAAAAATAAAGGCAAAGCCGTGATAGGGAAAATTTAAAGGTATCACAAATAGAATCACAGAAGATAAAATAGTTACAGTTTATGCACTCAGCTACCATTATTAGCCTAAAACTATCTACCTCCTGAAAGTGAAACATTGCCAACTTGAGTGTATTCGAGGGAAAGTGCTCAGGCCCTGCAACTCCCAATGTTGGATTTAGATAAAACTAAGTAATTTATCTGAATTTCTGACCCAAAGAACACAGAGAACTTCCAGAGACATTTTCTATAAGGCAGGATCTGAAATCTGCTTTTAATTTCTTTCCATTCGTCAATAATTGATTATACCATATTTCTGTTAAGGGCTTTTCTAAGAAAGAACTGTGACCCAAGTGAACTGTGTAACATACCTAACTCTTTTGGCAGTGCTCATGATCTTGAGTAGTCATGTATAAAATGGGATCAATATGTTAGCCACTCTTTCCTTCCTGACCTTATCAACAGTGTCATTATAGATACAGAAATCACATCATCTTAGTGGCGATGCTTAGGAAAGCTTTGAGAGTACCGCTGGTAAAAGCAGATAAGCAACTGTTAGCAACCTACGTAGACAGTGAGTAGACACCATTTAGGTCAACTAAGATGGACACAGAGGAATTATGGGCAAATCTTAAAATGATTGTAAATCACAGTCCGGAGAAGTATTGTACTGAGTACATGGATCAAGGACAGAAAAGACATACTGTGGTTTAATAACAAACTTCAAAAATTGCTGCTGAAGCAGAGATTGTTGCACTCTTGGGTCAAAAAAGAACATGGGAATGTGAACAGGTGGAAGTTAGTAGAGATTCATGTGCCTGTTAAAAAATTGATGCACAAAGTATCGCTGTCCACTGCCGTACTATAGGGAAGGATCTTTCTGAAAATCTGAGAAAATTCTGATCCTGTGTAAAGCCACTGAGTGAGTCGAAAGTTTCTATCCAATCACTCATCGATCAGTCTGGTGTTTCAATAGAATCAGCAAAAGGAAAGCTGAAGGTCTAATTTTGTGTTTTAAAAAAATCATTCTTGCAGAAAGATCATACAGATGTGCTGTTGTTTGACTATCACACAGACTCATGTATGGAGGGCATATAGACAGGCATTTCTGGCACTATGAAGTAACTGAAAGAGATAAAAACAGATAAGTCACCAGGTCTAGATGGAATCCAGTTTGATTTTACTAAGAGTAGTCTACTGCATTGGCCCCTAACTTAGCTTGCATTTACAGCAAATCTCCCACCCACCACTGAATCCAAGTGACTGGAAGCAGCACAGGTGACTCTGTATAGAAGGATAAAAGAACACTCATGCAAAATTACAGATCCATATCCATAACAATCAGAATGCTGCAAGATTCTTGAACCTATTCTAAGTTCAAATGTAATAAATTTCCTTGTGACAGAAAAATGCCTATCCAAGAATCAACATAATTTAGAAAGCATTGTACATGTAAAAACTCCACTTGCCCTTTCTTCACATGACACCCTATGAACAACAACAGGCTGATTTCTAGAAAGCTTTTAGCACAGTACATCATTGTAGACTGTTAATTATGGTTCGAGGAGACAGAATTCATTCCAAGGCATGTGAGAAGCTCGAAGACTTCTTAAGCGATAGAACCCAGTATGTTATCCTTGACGACGAGTTTTTATTAAAGACAGGGGTAAGGGTATCATTAGGAGTGCCCCAAAAAATGTGATAGGACCACTCATATTCTTGATGTATGTAAATGATCTGATGGACAAGATATGAGCAGTGAAGGCTCATACAGATGCATAAACCATTTACCATTCAGTGGATTAAAGAGTATGTATCAAGATATTCATAATAATAGTGATTTTGATTTTGTTGTCACATGTGAAATATCTTTTAAGAACAACTTCTCGTTATATGTTTCTGGAACCATGTCAACATAATTATCATATACATTTATGTGACTCGTGCTGTGATCATTTATTTATCAAAAAAGCTTCCAATTAGAAACTAATTTTTGTAGTACAGATTAAATTAAATGAAGTACTGACAGTTGTTATGTTACAACATGTATGTTCATTACTTCATGTTACATTAATTTACCTGATTTCTCAAGAGAAAAAGTACCTCCACATCTTATTTGCATGCAGCTCTCTCTTAACATACTTTAAATGTCGACTCTTTTCTTTTTAATTTCCTGTTAACCAAAAACGTGCATAAATGCCCCTGTTTCCTTGCCCATCATTATTTGCCCAAAACTATCCTCCTCAGATAAAATGAAGCTCATCTTTCATTTGTATATTGTAGATACAGGCAGGGCAATTTTTCATAAATGACAATGCAAAATACAGATTTCAGCAACACAATACAACACTGACAGGTTTTATGAAATACCAAATGTCTGTTAATTAGTTTCTCAAAAATTAAAGCATGTTACTGTAAAGTCCAGATTCCCAGCTTTTTTATGGTAGGTGTCAGCACTTCCAAAACTACTGATATAGCTCACTCAAAATCTGCCATTACATGTTGTTTTGATAATTTCAAATATTCGTTATTTTTTGTTAATACGGTTTCCAGAAAAACTAAATACACCACTATAATCAGGCTATTGCAAATTATCACCTGAATTATAAATGTGTGTGGAATATGGTATGTATAACATTTTGACAGATTTGGGTATACACAACATACATGATATGGGTAACTAGACTCAAAATGAAAAATGAAGAAAAGAAAAAAAAATATTAATAGGCGTGCATTAATAGCGGGTGGGATAGTCTAGCTTGCTTTGTTTCAGGCTGTGTGTAAACTTAGAATAACAATTCATTTCTCGTGTAAATAACATGGTTCTAGAAGTGACATCATATGAAAATAGCCCCACATGAATTAAATCCATTCCTGTAATAGCTTTAGTCACTGATGTCACATTTCCCAACACTTTTGCACAGAAAATCCTACCAAAAATGATGCATTTTTGAGAGATCTTTAATGTGGTGCTTTAATTCAACTACATATATTCGTATTACACAGGAAATTGGAAAACACCACTGTGACCATCTAAATCTGTTAGTTTTGTGCTGCACACAAACTTCACAGGTATCACACATGACAAGCATCACACAGTCAATCATGCTACACAAGATGGTGTGCTAGTTTATGCAAAATTACTTTGTGTTCGCAAGCTAAGATTGAGATTACCAACTTTCGACTTAACCTAGGCCTGGGGATACATTGCTCTATAAAACTATTACCTAAGTTCAAAATGAAAGACTTTGAATATGGCTTCATTATTGTGGTAAAAGGCGTTTTTTTATGAAATCAGCAAGCCTTAGAGGAACATAGACAAATACTTCAGGCAGAGATGAAGGAAACATTGAAACATGCTGGGTTGAACCTTCAAACTAGACTAACAACTCTATGGCCACAGGTGATGCAAGTCTGCATTCACAGTTGTTTCAATCATAGATTGATAATGATGAAGTCATTATTATGAATCATTTCACTATTTAGTGTCAAAACAACTATCCATGTCAACAATAAATGTGGACATTGTCAAGTGTCTGATGTTTAGCTAAAGACAGTTTGTCATGCCTCAGATGAGTTTTATTAAAAAAATAAAAAAAAACTTGCAACAGTTCATGGTTGCAGAAATATTTTTAATTGATTTGATTTAAAGAATTTAACATAAATGATTGTTTTTTTTTTAAATAATGTAGAAAAAAGGTTATCTGTGGTGCCAGTAAATATATTGTAGTGGATATGTACATTACATAACACTGAAAAACAATGAAATAAGACAGACATAGGGTACTCAAAACTAAGCTTTCAGAAATTAATACTAAAATAGGGAAAAAACCACTGACATTGGCAAAAAATAATGTAGAGATTGGAACAAAATAGAAAAAGAAACAAAACATGGCCATAAAATAGAATGATTTTTTTCTTGTCCCTGCTTGTAGATCCTTGTTAATTGAGACAGGACCGAGGCTACATTGTCAACATCATGTATTTCACAGTGTGGACAATACCATCAAATCTTATCTTGAGATTGAGTCGTAAGGTAACTTGTAGCTGGTACTGTTCACCTAATAAAATTCATATTAAAGGGCAAGTTAACTTTTTTAAAAAATTCTAGCAAAACTTCAGACAGCAAATCTAAACATACATTTTCTTACCAATGACACTACAGTTACCTGTAATTTCTTCTGCATATTATTTACAGCAATTTTCTCATATTTGTTCATGGATGCACATTAGCATGGTCAGTACTTAACTGGACAAACAAAGATTCCAAGACTTACCAAGCGGGAAAGCGCCGGCAGACAGGCACATGAACAAACACACACACAGAATTACTAGCTTTCGCAACCGATGGTTGCTTCTTCAGGAAGGAGAGGGAAAGACGAAAGGATGTGGGTTTTAAGGGAGAGGGTAAGGAGTCATTCCAATCCCAGGAGCGGAAAGACTTCCCTTAGGGGAAAAAAAGGACAGGTGTACACTCGCTCAGACACACACACACACACACACACACACACACACACACACACACACACACACACACACTCATATATCCATCCGCACATGTCTGTGTATGTGCGGATGGATATATGTGTGTGTGTGTGTGTGTGTGTGTGTGTGTGTGTGTGTGTGTGTGTGTGTGTGTGGGAGCGTACACCTGTCCTTTTTTTCCCCTAAGGGAAGTCTTTCCGCTCCCGGGATTGGAATGACTCCTTACCCTCTCCCTTAAAACCCACATCCTTTCATTTTTCCCTCTCCCTCCCTCTTTCCTGACGAAGCAACTGCCAGTTGCGAAAGCTCGTAATTCTGTGTGTGTGTTTGTGTGTTTTGTTCATGTGCCTGTCTGCCGGCGCTTTCCCGCTTGGTAAGTCTTGGAATCTTTGTTTTTAATATATTTTTCCCATGTGGAAGTTTCTTTCTGTTTTATTTACATCGTCATTAATTTGAACCCAACAATTACGTTTGTTATTGTCTCTGTTGCATTTCGAAATCTTCTCTATCGTCTTACTTTCTCTTTTCGTTTGTACAAGAAGTTCCACTTTGTATTCATCTTCCATTTTTCCGTAATCTACCATACATTTTATCCTGCCTAATTATACTCAATAATACGTAATTTACTTCCAAACCATAACCTAAAATTTTCAACGCTTTCAACATAACCGCTGCCATAAAATCCATTGTTCCAAGTTTACAAACATTTCGTGTAAACTCGTGAATACTATTTCACAGCTTCAGTTCCTTTCACCCATTACACAACCATCTCAGTTTTTTTTTTTTTTTTTTTTTTCCAACAACTTTCATTTTATTTCCATTCCCGTTTTTCCCACAAAACCGATTATTTTTTAGCAGCTTCCCACAGGTTTACACGTTATTATTTCTTCATCAAACAATTGTTAGCCTCATTATCATAACCTGCCAGTACATAACCAGTCCTTTGAATACATTTACACACATATTCTTCGAGATTTTATTCGAAAATTTTTTTCGTATTTTTTTTTTTCGCAAATTATTTTTTCGAAACTTTTTTCGAAAAAATTTTTTTGTCCAAATTTTCTTGAATTTCTCGAAATTTTCTTGAATTTCCCCACCCTTTAACGTGATCTGGAGACAACATAACTACCCAACCTTTGCACCCATTGTTGTTCACCAACCTAAGTTCAGCACATGATCAACATAGCTCATCTCAAACCAACACTCTTTCGACTTTTTTCACACCTTTATCTCTCCCTATATAAATCTCTCTTTACTTTCACTTTAACCTCATATTACCCTTTCCACCTACCAATACCATGTCAACCTCACAACATCCCTACAACGACCCCATTAAATTTTATTTACATTCCCTCCGCAAACATGCCTTCACCCTAGCCAGATTACGCTCCCATATTTTATTTACTCAGGCTTGTCTGACATTTGGCATTACTAGGGATATGTGCGTGTGTGTGTGCGTGTGTGTGTGTGTGTGTGTGTGTGTGTGTGTGTGTGTGTGTGTGTGTGTGCGAGTGTACACCTGTCCTTTTTTTCCCCTAAGGGAAGTCTTTCCGCTCCCGGGATTGGAATGACTCCTTACCCTCTCCCTTAAAACCCACATCCTTTCATTTTTCCCTCTCCCTCCCTCTTTCCTGACGAAGCAACTGCCAGTTGCGAAAGCTCGTAATTCTGTGTGTGTGTGTTTGTGTGTTTTGTTCATGTGCCTGTCTGCCGGCGCTTTCCCGCTTGGTAAGTCTTGGAATCTTTGTTTTTAATATATTTTTCCCATGTGGAAGTTTCTTTCTGTTATATATATATATATATATATATATATATATATATATATATATATAGAGAGAGAGAGAGAGAGAGAGAGAGAGAGAGAGAGAGAGAGAGAGAGAGTGTTGTTTACAGTACTGTGACCTTCTGGGGTGGGGCTGGATTGTTTTTTGAAATTTAGACTTTATCAAACATTATTTTAAAGTTTTTCTGCGCATTTTTGAAATGCCAATACAATATTTATATTGGAAAAATATAAAGGTCTATCATAGCACGTCCCAAAATGCGTGGTTCTGATTTTTATCGTCAGAGGTACTGTACGGAGAGGATGGGTACTGTCACAAGTCAAGCACTGTGTATTTTTGCTCCCTGGCTGGTACCCTCAGTGTCAGAAGTACCTTGAAATTTGAAAAACATTTTTATAAGTTTTATGTGTGATTTGAAAGGCTTGACAAATAAGTTTTGAAACTCAAAATCATTTTGATTTCCTCAAAATGTGCTAGTACTGATGTGTATGATTGAGGTTTACACTACACAGATAGAGACTTGCTATTTTGTTTGGTTGTGAATGTTTTTTCTTTGTGTGTTATATACTTGGTCATTTAATGTAGAAATTCTGCCATTTATTTTGCAATTGCCCTTACCATTTCAGATATTTTCATTTGTTCTGCATTTTGCACTGTAAGTTGGGAGTCTGATATTCATACCTTTTTGAGTTTCAAATTTTTGTGCCATACATATTTATTCATCTTAAGGGCTGTCATGAGTCTATTTTATGGAAATGCATAAAGTAAACGAACACAGATTTGGATGTTTATTGTTTAAGGCTGTCTGTGGCTGTACTGAACGTGATTCATATTATGGAAGCATATTATCATCAAGAAGGATTTTTAAGTTTCACAGTTTTAATTATTTTTCGTTTGCTATCCATTTTGGTTCTGGCATTTTTTTCCTCAATATGACCTTATGTAAAACCATGAAGCATATCAAAGCCCCCTGTTGAATCACTTCTGGACATTTCTGACGTGGCAGTAGGATACAATAAAAGGAAAGCTCGCATTTAGAACATCATTCAAGCAGGAAGGTCATACAGACAGGACTATCACGGACTCCTGTATGGAGGACCTTAGCATTGACAAGCAAATGAAAGGGTTGAAAACAGATAAGTTGACATGTCTGAATGGAATCCCAATGCTATTTTACAGAAAGTACTTCTTAGCATTGGCTCCCTTACTTAGCTTGCATTCATTGCAAGTGTCTTACCTAGTGGAAAGCCACAAGTGACTGGGAAAAAGTGAAGTGACTCCAGAATTTAAGAAGGATGAAAGAATCGGCACAAAAAATTATGGACCAGTATGCTGAATGTTGGTTTTGCTGTAGAATTCTTAAGCTTATTCTAAGTTTGAGCATAATAAATTTCCTAGAGGCAGAAAAGCTTCTGTCTGAAAAACAATACGGATTTAGAAAGCATCACTCATGGGAAACTCAACTTGCCTTTTTGTGGCATGATATACTGCAAACCGTGAATGAAGGGCCATGGGGGGATGAGATATTCCTAGATTTCTGGATAGCAATTGGCTCAGAGGCCCAGTGCTGGCTGTTACCGAAGGTCCAAGCATATAGGCTAGGTTCTCAGATATGAGAATGTCTTGAAGACTTTTAAAGTGTTATAGCGTGTTATGTTGTCATCAGAGATAATGGTATTATTAGAAGTGCCACTGGTAAGTATGATAGAACCACTCTTGTTATCTGTATGCATAAAAAATCTGACAGGTATGGGAGCAACAAACTGTGACTGTTTGCCGATGAAGCTGTAGTGAATGGGAAAGTGTTAGTGTTGGGTGGCTGTAGCAGGATATAGAATGACTGAGGCAAAATTTCTCTTTGGCTGGTAAATGACAGCTTGCTGTATACTGCAAATGTGGAAAAATATGAGCTAATGCCGATTAGTAGGAAAAACTATCTTGTGATGTTCTAATACAGTATCAGTGGTGTGCTGCTTGAAACTATCATGTTGGCTAAATATCGAGGCAAAACATTGCAGAGTGGTAGGAAATGGTATGAGCACACAAGGTCGGTTGTGAGGAAGGCGACTGGTTGATTTTAGTTTATTGGGAGGAAAGTTTAGCTTCTCTATAAAGGGGACTGTTTATAGAGCATATGTGTGACCCATACTTGAACAATGTTCTAGTGTTTCGTGTCCCCTCCCGGTCGGATTAAAGGAAGATTTGTTACTGGTAGGTTTGATCAACACTAGAGTATTATGGAAATGCTGTGAGAATGTGCATGGGAATCCCGGAGAAAGAAAACATTCTTTTTTTGAAACATTATCAAGAAAGTTTAGAGTACTATCATTTGCAACTGACTGCTGCCTAGAGATCAGAAACAGAGTGATTAAAACTTTAATGTTCAGATTACGTAAGTCACAAATCAAGACGATGCTGTTAAATCAGTGCTAATGAGCTTTGGTTCTCACAGAAGCTCTGCAAATATGAGGAGTCTGAGAACTGTGCCGCTGTGATCGCTTCATGATCATTGACTAGTTGGCTCTTACTGAAGTGTGCAGGAGTGTACGGGTAGTCATTACTTACTACTTGTACAGAAGATAAACACACACTCTTCCTGCTGTAAAGTAGCACTGACAAGGCAGAATGACAGATTGTAATGATTAGATGACCTTCAACGAAGCTGTGGAGGGTGTAAGATGAAAATTAATTTATGCAAAGTACAAAATTGCAAATGTGTTCAGTAAGAGAAGGGGTGATACCTGAAATAAGTTCCATGCTTCAGATGAAAAATGTACACATTCTGTCCAGTGCAAACAAAGTGTTTGTATTCTTGTTCATTCCACCCACACTATGAGAAAACATATGTGTTGCACTATTTCTGTATTTATTTGGTCCTGAGAACAGGTGTTTATGAGGTAACAGCTAGTTGTTTAGGTTATCATTCATTTCTATAGTGTATTTTAATAATTAATCACAATTGAGGGACTGCACTTTGTTCTCATGTCAAATTTTCTGGTACTGTCATTGCAGACTCAGTATCCTCGAAAGGATGTATATGTCAACGTACTTCTTAGAAATTCTCTAAACAGATATTAAATATGAAAATAAATTTACAGCAGTCCCCCAAAAAAATTTTGTCTTTATAAACGCATTTACAAACAGAATGATATTCACTCTAACTAATCAATCAGGCACATAGAGACTGAGTGTTCAGAGGTGATGTCACATGATTCGCTGATGAGTTTAATAGTAGTATGTGGAGATCATTTCTGATCTCTACTGCAGAACAATTTTACTGCCACTAACATACATAATACATAACGACCACAGAGACAAAAATAGACAAATTAAGGCTTGAACAGGGGCATATAAATACAGTAGTCATTTATCTCGAGAGAGAGAGAGAGAGAGAGAGAGAGAGAGAGAGAGAGAGAGAGAGAGAGTGAGTGTGTACTGAATGCCTGGCCAATACATACCTTCAGCAGTCAAAAAACAAATAAGTATGTAAAGTACTGCTGACAGGCACACATGAAAATAGAAACAACTATACAACTATCATAACAACCATAATGACTATTTTTCCCTTGGGGAGGAAAAAGAGACAAAATTAAAAAGCAGGGGCACTTCAGTGAGGCCCCAAATTTAGGGTGATACCTGTTATGAGAACTAAGAAGAGAAAAACATAGAGAGACATCAGCCACAACAGATGGGTCCACCTCAGCCTAGGGTCTAATATATTAAAAACAAAGATTCCAAGACTTACCAAGGGGGAAAGCGCCGGCAGACAGGCACAATGAACAAAACACACACACAGAATTACTAGCTTTCGCAACCGATGGTTGCTACTTCAGGAAGGAGAGGAAAGACGAAAGGATGTGGGTTTTAAGGGAGAGGGTAAGGAGTCATTCCAATCGCGGGAGTGGAAAGACTTCCCTTAGGGGGAAAAAAAGGACAGGTGTACACTCGCTCGCACACACACACACATATCCATCCGCACATACACAGACACAAGCAGACATATTTAAAGGCAAAGAGTAAGGGCAGAGATGTCAGTCAAGGCGGAAGTATTGCTGGATAAAATTACTTCCAAACAATATGGTGACAGATAATTTTTTCACAACTAACAATTTCACCGGCCAGAAAAAAACAGGAATCGACAGGCTCACTCGTACCTTACCTACCAAAGGCATTCTCTGCCCATTAGCAACGACATTTCTGGGGGAAGATCTAAGAGAGGACAACTTTCGCAAATGTGGAAACTCGAGGTGCCAGTCATAATCAAATAAATAAAACTTCTGGAATTAGGCACACCGGAAACTTTCTTTACACACACACACACACACACACACACACACACACACACACACACACACCTATCCGCACATACACAGACACAAGCAGACATATTTAAAGGCAAAGAGTAAGGGCAGAGATGTCTGTTCAGGCGGAAGTACAGAGGCAAAGAAGTTGTTGAAAGACAGGTGAGGTATGAGCGGCGGCAACTTGAAATTAGCGGAGGTTGGGGCCTGGCGGATATCGAGAAGAGAGGATATACTGAAGGGCGAGTTCCCATCTCCGGAGTTCGGATAGGTTGGTGTTGGTGGGAAGTATCCAGATAACTCGGATGGCGTAACACTGTGCCAAGATGTGCTAACCGTGCACCAAGGCATGTTTAGCCACAGGGTGATCCTCATTACCAACAAACACTGTCTGCCTGTGTCCATTCATGCGAATGGACAGTTTGTTGCTGGTCATTCCCACATAGAGAGCGTCACAGTGCAGGCAAGTCAGTTGGTAAATTGTGGGTGCTTTCACACGTGGCTCTCCCTTTGATCGTGTACACCTTCCGGGTTACAGGACTGGAGTAGGTGGTGGTGGGAGGGTGCATAGGACAGGTTTTACACCGGGGGAAGTTGCAAGGGTAGGAGCCAGAGGGTAGGGAAGGTGGTTTGGGGATTTCATAGGGATGAACCAAGAGGTTACGAAGGTTAGGTGGACGGCGAAAAGACACTCTTGGTGGAGTGGGGAGGATTTCATGAAGGATGGATCTCATTTCGGGGTAGGATTTTAGGAAGTCGTATCCCTGCTGGAGAGCCACATTCAAGCTCTGATCCAGTCCCGGGAAGTATTCTGTCACAAGTGGGGCACTTCAGCACATCTTGGCACAGTGTTACACCGTCCGAGTTATCTGGATACTTCCCACCAACACCAACCTATCCGAACTCCGGAGATGGGAACTCACCCTTCAGTATATCCTCTCTTCTCGATATCCGCCAGGCCCCAACCTCCGCTAATTTCAAGTTGCTGCTGCTCATACCTCACCTGTCTTTCAACAACTTCTTTGCCTCTGTACTTCCGCCTTGACTGACATCTCTGCCCTTACTCTTTGCCTTTAAATATGTCTGCTTGTGTCTGTGTATGTGCGGATGGATATGTGTGTGTGTGTGCGCGCGAGTGTACACCTGTCCTTTTTTTTTCCCCTAAGGGAAGACTTTCTGCTCCCGGGATTGGAATGACTCCTTACCCTCTCCTTTAAAACCCACATCCTTTCGTCTTTCCCTCTCCTTCCTGAAGAAGCAACCATCGATTGCGAAAGCTAGTAATTCTGTGTGTGTGTTTGTGTGTTTTGTTCATTGTGCCTGTCTGCCGGTGCTTTCCCGCTTGGTAAGTCTTGGAATCTTTGTTTTTTATATTTTTTTCCCATGTGGAAGTTTCTTTCTATTTTATTTACATCAGCCTAGAGTCTGAGTGACTTACCTCTACATTGTAACCTTTTCTGACCTATCCCTCTGTCTTCCCTTAGGGAGGAACTAACGTTTCCAAAAGCAATACTTTCTGATAAAGTATGTTATAAACTATTTGTCAGCATTATTATTTTCTCCCAAGGTAAATGTTTGCAGGTAGCTGTTGTATTTTTCGCAAAACATCTTAAATTGTGAATTTTTGCTGTAGGATTAAAACAAGTTTTTAATATATTTTGTGACTGTGTGGCAGACATTACATCAAACAGCATGCCAGGATCAAAACTTAGAATTATCACTATTGCTTGCAGTAAGGAACACTCAGCAGTGAATAGTGGTATAGAAAAAGTTGATATGGGTACCAGGAGATAATTCCCCCATACTGCTGATATTTCATTTTGATAGCCTTGGACTGACATGTTATTTTAGAATAATGCTGTATAATAATTTCCCTCATGTTCAACTTTGCTTGCATTTGTAAGTGGGTGATTTAACAATGAGAGGAAAAGGTTAGATTACTACTCAGTTTAAGGATGACACTTAAACTTGCAGACAAGCACAGTAAGCCATTCTGAGTTGCTGGGGATAGCAGTCGTGTGCATTAAGGTGTGCTTGCTTGTGGGCCATTCCGTGCCAAGTGGTCTAATATCGAGAAATGTTTTCCCACATGACCATCATGGATTTTGATGAAATTTTGTATGAACATCCACACATGTTCTCAATGAACACTGGTATAGCTTCAGTTTCAGAAATTCAATACTTGCAGAGATATAGTCACTTGTTTGAAACCATAGCACAGCTTCCAATAGTGCATCCTTGAATTTTCAGCAACTTTGAGATGAGATATCTCTAAGTATTTGCATGAAAGAAACAGAACTTGGCCATCTTATACAACTTTTAGAGCTCTTTAAAGTAAAATATTAAGAAAAGGATTTCTGAGCAATTTTCATATAGATAATTTGAAGCAAAGTTGGGCATTAAAATAGCTGTTTAAAAAAAATGCTAACTTTAGTTTTTTATATTTCCAAAAGTAATTGTGGGATGTACATGAAACTTTGCACACCATAACTCGCCAGCACAAGGTCTTAGAATAAAAAATTTCATTCTCCTATTGCTTACCATTATTTCACAAATCTTGGGTGAAGTTGATGATTTTTCAAAAAGTGCTAAAAATGGGTGTTTTTAGTCAAATTTTTCAAAAAAAGTGTTTTCTCCGAACTCTTTTGAACTATGGTCATTAGAAAGAGCATATTCTAAACTATCTAGAGAAGTGGATTTGGTTTTGCAATGCAAGCATATAAGGCCCTAAAAAGTAACATCATCAAAGAGGCGCACTGGAAGTTTGAACACATTTTTCTGGCACTCAAATTATACGTGAACCTTTTATTATGCCTAATAAATGTTTATTAGTGCCATGAATAATTGAAATAAGATGATCTGGCAAATAGGCAATGAGACTGTCAGAAAAAAATGAAAACTACGACAAGTAGCCCTTCTGCTTTTATCGTAAGTGTTCATCTGCATATAACTCTTCTCATTTGTGTAAAAAAAAGAAGAGATCATAAAGAATACAATGAAGAATATCTTTATATTTTTTGTACTTCTCAAAATTGTAAATATTTACAAGTGGAAAATGAAGACCTATTTTTTTGGATTCAATTGTATAAAACATTTTTCCAAAAAAGAATTGGTTTGCTTGAATCATGCATCAAGTGATGTAAATTTTTCAACCAATATTACTGAGATTGTAATACCTAGGTGTTGTAACCTGTGAATTTTTGTCTTAAAGTTATTAGGGAAACGTGTGAAATTGGTTGGTTAAACATCTAAGAGTTTTAATTTTGTATTTAACCACACTTAAATGTAGCCTACTACCTTGGTAAGTATATAACCACTAGTTTCTCTGAGAAAATTCTCAATATCACTGTTTATAGAAAATATAATGCCAACAATTACTTTAACAGATTGTTTCATTATTGTGAGCCTTGTTTGAACAATCAGAATTTCAGTGGTGTGTTTACAGCATAGTGATTGGGTTCTCTTGACTGAGTGTGGCTTGTTAAGTGATTCGTAAGACCATCAAAGTTTGTAATTTAATTTACAAAAAATGTTTTGATTGTGTCTTTTATAGCATATATCTCTTATTAGATTTTTTCATTGGTACTATACATCGTGTATAATTTCATTCAGTTGCAATTTATCTGAAATTGAAGCATTTATCTGAAATTTAAGCAGATTATAATTTTCACTTAGAGGCCAAATACATTATTTAGTTACTGATTAGTGATGGATGCAGAAGGGACAGCATACCTTCCTGCTCAGTTGGGCAAGGAGATAGTGGAACAAAGTGTCATGTCACTTTCTTTGCGAAAACAGATGCTTTAAAATGGTTTTCGGATTTTAGTGATGAGAAAAAAAGAGTTGTTGGTCTGACGTTCTGAAGCAAACTGGGACAATACCTCTCAAGTTTGCCTACACCATGAAGCCCTGTTATTGACACAATATGAGAGGTTAAAAAAATATATATATGCTTCAATCCCTTTGGGAAGGTGAATTATAATGTTAAGGCAGGAGTTCGCACTCTTGATACTGAGACAGCTAATAAGGCTTCTGATATGTGGAAGAAGTAGCTTGTTAATAACATTAAGCCAGGTCAGAAAATTTGTCCAGCTTGCAGGACTACCTTAAATAAACACTAAGACGAAGCTTTATCAGCCTCATCATCACATTCTGATGAGGACTTTACACCAAAAGAATAATTAAATAGTAGCTTATTGTCTATCGGTATTTCACCCCAGAAGAGAACAGTAAGCTACAGAGATAAACCCCAATATGTGAAGAAGAAAATTCAAAAGGCTCAAAATGTGATAAAAACAGAATTGTAAATGCAATTGGAGTAAACCGACAAATTGAAGATGCTAGTGAAATTAAGGAATGTGGAAACTGTGCCGACTAAGCACATTTACTGACTGAACTGAAAACGAAGATGCAGAATGCAATTCATAAAGAACAGATGCAAATTTTAACCTTGGCACCTGGTTGGACAGTCAGACAAACAGCAGCTCAGTTCGGCGTGTCCGAAAGAATGGTGAAGAATGCTCAGAAGCTTAAGGCAGAGAAGGGCATTCTGGCACTTCCCGAAATTAGGCAAAGCAGGAAATTACCAGCAGAAGTTCCTAGTAGAGAGCAAAATTTTTTTGAAGATGATGAGAATAGTAGGGTGTGCCCTGGAAAAAAAGATAGTTTTGAGTTAGAATTTTGATAGAAAGACATACATGCAGAAAAGATTGTTACATTGCAATTTACGGGAAATGTACGTTATCTATAAGAATATAAATTGTCCAGAAATAAGGTTCTCAAAGTTTTGTGAACTTAGACCCAAATGGTGTGTAACTGTAGGATCAGCTGGAATGCTTGCAGTTTACATCTTTGTAATTCACCAAAATGTTAAGATTATGCTTAGTGGAGCTGGTATACGTGAAAATTATAAGGAGATTCTCAGCAAGGCAGTTTGCAGTTTGAACTCTAAACAGTGCATGCTACATCACTGTGAAAGGTGTCCTGGGCATGAAGCTATAGCATCTGCATTGCCAGCTATTCCCTAGATCATGAGCCACAGGAAGTTATTGTGTTTAAGCAATGGATACATACCTATCGGGCCATACTGGATATGAAGCAAATAGTAGTGGATGAATTTATTGAAGATGTAAAAAATAAAATATGGAGTCTGTCATGCCATCATTACATTGCCAAGCATCAAAACTTGCATCTTAAAGGCCTTAAATGTCATCTGAAAGACGAAGAGCTTGTTGTCCTAATGGATTTTGCAGAAAATTATTCTTTTATCATTCAGGATGCTGTGCAAGGCTTCCACTGGGACAATAGTCAAGCAACAATTCATCCATTTGTTATCTACTTTCGTCAAATGAGAAAGTAGAATCTTTAAGATTTTGCATTATCAGTGACTGATTGTGGCATGACACTATTACAGTTCACGTTTTTATCAAGGATCTCATCAAATATATAAAAGCACGGTTTGCACAGATATCCCACATTCATTATTTCAGTGATGGCTCCAGTGCTCAATATAAAAATTTCAAGAATTTCCTAAATTTGTGCTATCATAAGAGTGATTTTGGAATGACAGCCGAATGGAATTTTTTTGCTATTAGTCACGGGAATTCACCTTGTGATGGGATTGGAGGTACAACAAAGCGGTTAGCAGCAAGAGCAAGCTTGCAATGGCCACTTAATGGACAAATTCTTACTCCCCTAGATCTGTTTCACTTCTGCTCTGAAAACATCAATGGAATTAAATTTGTTTTCGTCTGTGAAGATAAAATTGAAAAAAAATATTGTGTCACAAGAAGATAGGTTTTAACTTGGACAAACTGTAGCAGGCACTAGAGAAAATTCAGGTCAGCAGAGTTTCAAATGAGTGTTCATCTGTTCTAGCTAAAATGGGTCACAGTAATGAAGGAGGCATATTAATGTCTGCTCTCCAACCAGGACAATATGTTGCATGCATCTATGAAAACGTGTGGTGGACTGGGAATATCTGTGAGACCTCCACAGAGCAAAGGGATGCATTAATAAACTTTATGCACCCACATGGCCCAGCAAATTCATTTTATTGGCCACCAAGAGGTGACAAGTGCTGGGTTACGGAACACCACATTATTGCAGTTATTCCAGCTCCATCATTAAATTCATCTGGCCGGCAGTACACCATTCCTGTTGCTATTCATCAGAAAATTAATGTAGCATATCAAAAATTGAAATAGGTTAGAGGAAGCAATCTAAGGAACCCAAGAGTGCCTTCTAATTTTACACAGGGCACTTAAGTAATTTTACTATCATGCTTGGGAACCTGGGTAAAGAAACCCTTATCAGGCTTGGGATCCTGTGGTAAAGAAACCCACCCGGGGCTGTTGCTAAGCTATTGGGCGTGGCCCCTATGGCATTGGGAATGCTGGTTTTCTCAGGTGAAATGAAACTAGTAATGGTTAAGCCACCATGGACCATAGCAAATCATTTACACACTTCTTTTCCATCAGTAAGCTGGTGTTGTTTATTAAACAGGCAACTAATAATTAGATGATTATGCAAATAAATTTTATGATTTACATTCATTCTTAACAATAATTGTCAGTGAGTGAGAGAGAGAGAGAGAGAGAGAGAGAGAGAGAGAGAGAGAGAGAGAGAGAGAGAGGAGGGGGGGGTGACAATTAAGAAATAACATTGTCTCTATTTTTATTCTTTTGCTATTCGGACTTAAGCTAGGTCCTATTCATCAAGACTTCTTATTTCACTTATCCCAGACATTAATAAACATGTATAAGGCAAAATAAAAGATTTCAGGTATAATTTGAGTGCCAGGAAAATGTGTTCAAACTTCCAATACGCCTCTTTGATGATGCTACTTATTAGGGCCTTATATGCTAGATATGAAGCCCACACCTACTACAGTAGTAAAAGTTTATATGCCAACTAGCTCTGCAGATGACGAAGAAGTTGAAGAAATGTATGATGAAATAAAAGAAACTATTCAGATAGTGAAGGGAGATGAAAATTTAATAGTCATAGGTGACTGGAATTCAGCAGTAGGAAAAGGGAGGGAAGGAAACGTAGTAGGTGAATATGGATTGGGAGTAAGAAATGAAAGATGAAGCTGCCTGGTAGAATTTTGCACAGAGCACAATTTAATCATAGCTAACACTTGGTTCAAGAATCATGAAAGAAGGTTGTATACATGGAAGAAGCCTGGAGATACCGACAGGTTTCAGATAGATTATATAATGGTAAGACAGAGATTTAGGAACCAGGTTTTAAATTGTAAGACATTTCCAGGGGCAGATGTGGATTCTGACCACAATCTATTGGTTATGACCAGTAGGTTAAAACTGAAGAAACTGCAAAAAGGTGGGAATTTGAGGACATGGGATCTGGATAAGCTGATAGAACCAGGGGTTGTACAGAGTTTCAGGGAGAGCATAAGGGAACAATTGACAGGAATGGGGGAAAGAAATATAGAACAAGAATGGGTATGGAGTGTAGCCATGTATGGTAGTGAAACATGGACGATAAATAGTTTGGACAAGAAGAGAATAGAAGCTTTCGAAATGTGGTGCTACAGAAGAATGCTGAAGATTAGATGGGTAGATCACGTAACTAATGAGGAAGTAATGCTAACTAAAGTTAGCATTTTTTTTTAAACAGCTATTTTTTCGCCCAACTTTGCTTCAAATTATCTATATGAAAATTGCTCAGAAATCATTTTATTGATATTTTACTTTAAAGAGCTCTAAAAGTTGTGTAAGATGGCCAACTTTTGTTTCTTTCATGCAAATACTTTGAGATTTCTCTTCTCAAAGTTGCTGAAAATTCAAGGACGCCCTATAGAAAGCTGTGCTATGGTCTTAAACAAGTGACTGTGTCTCCGAAAGTATTGAATTTCTGAAACTTAAGCTTTACCAGTGTTCATTGAGAACATGTGCTAATGTTCATACAAAACTTCATCAAAAACCATGAGGGTCATGTGGGAGCTCCTAGACCATTTGGCATGGAATGACCCTAGTGTGAGCGAATGTGTTTGTGTTTCCTTTTCTGAAGAAGACTTTGGCCAAATGCTAATGTGTAACAGTCTTTCTTGTGCCTTTCTGCATCTCAACATGTCATCTTTATGGTGTGTATTAATCTATTATTTTCCTTTCATTGTTGACATTCCAGTCTGGAGTTCCATTGTTTGATTTTAAGCAGGATTTTTTTTTATAACTGTCTTTATTCTATCTGAATGTAAAATGTAGAATAATTTGAAATACAGGATGTTATAGATTTAAAAATAATCAAGGATCCTTTGGGAGCTGTGACTTGGTGGCTTTGTTACTTATGTAATCTTACCAAAACACTATTGGAAAATGTGATAATTATTATGTGTAATACTGCAAGACTGACTCATGCATGAGATCCACTTAAATGTTACCATTGGTGGTGAAATGTTAAATGCTCAGAATAGAAACAAAAGCCTAGTATCACAATAGCAGCAGAATCAATTTAGCAAGAAAAGTATGATTTTAGAAGAATAAGGAATAATAATATAAAGATACATTTAAATTTAACACAACAGGGAATTAACTGTTAACGTTTCCCAGATTACGAAGGTTATTTCGGAACTTCACAGGCCTTCAATATTATCTGCAGTCTTGTTAGTGACAGCTTTCCAATGTTTTGGCAAATTCTGAATTCCGGATAGGGCACCTTCATTGTTGCGCTGTCTGCTTCCTCGGGTCACCTCTCTGGAAGTTTCACCAATCATATTTTCATTCATTACCTCCCAAAACATCATTAACAATAATCTAAGAGATGTACTCTGTTGCAGTTGATGCCTTCCACTGCTTGAGTTGCCCTCAGTGCACACCCGACCTTCACAAAAGCAAGCAGACCACCATGATGCTGGGCTATGATCCAATACACTATTTCCATACACCTCTCTCTAAGCCCGCTGTCTAAGCATTGTAAAATTCTGTTGGGTTCTTTACATTTAGGGATCCGATTTTGATGTAGAAATGTAATCTGACTTGATTCGGTTTCAGCTTCCAGTTTGAAACTGAATTATTCATGGCACAGCCACGTGAACCAGCAAATGCATATACGACATCATGCCTAAAGGCTCATTCACAACAGACATGAATTTCAACTTGATCATGACACCGTAATGGCCACGCATGTGCAGTGTACAGGACTTTTGAAACGACCCATGCATAAGAATTATTTAAAGGTGATAAAAAAAGATCCTTCTTATTAATAGTAAAAAGACAGGTAACTTAATGCTTAAGAATAGGTGAAGGGTTGGATGAAGTGTGTGACTTTCAAAACCAGGCCTCACTTTTTGTTTTAAAGTGTTTTCAGTATTAAAAGCTCTATATCTAAATGTACAGAATATCATTTATACCTCAAAAATTTGCACTGTATGCCTGCTTTCTGAATATACACTCCTGGAAATGGAAAAAAAGAACACATTGACACCGGTGTGTCAGACCCACCATACTAGCTCGACACTGCGAGAGGGCTGTACAAGCAAAGATCACACGCACGGCACTGCGGACACACCAGGAACCGCAGTGTTGGCCATCGAATGGCGCTAGCTGCGCAGCATTTGTGCACCGCCGCCGTCAATGTCAGCCAGTTTGCCGTGGCATATGGAGCTCCATCGCAGTCTTTAACACTGGTAGCATGCCGCGACAGTGTGGACGTGAGCCGTATGTGCAGTTGACGGACTTCGAGCGAGGGCGTATAGTGGGCATGCGGGAGGCCGGGTGGACGTACCGCCGAATTGCTCAACACGTGGGATGTGAGGTCTCCACAGTACATCCATGTTGTCGCCAGTGGTCGGCAGAAGGTGCACGTGCCCGTTGACCTGGGACCGGACCGCAGCGATGCACGGATGCACGCCAAGACCGTAGGATCCTACGCAGTGCCGTAGGGGACCGCACCGCCACTTCCCAGCAAATTAGGGACACTGTTGCTCCTGGGGTATCAGCGAGGACCATTCGCAACCGTCTCCATGAAGCTGGGCTACGCTCCCGAACACCGTTAGGCCGTCTTCCGCTCACGCCCCAACATCTTGCAGCCCGCCTCCAGTGGTGTCGCGACAGGCGTGAATGGAGGGACAAATGGAGACGTGTCGTCTTCAGCGATGAGAGTCACTTCTGCCTTGGTGCCAATGATGGTTGTATGCGTGTTTGGTGCCGTGCAGGTGAACGCCACAATCAGGACTGCATACGACCGAGGCACATAGGGCCAACACCCGGCATCATGGTGTGGGGAGCGATCTCCTACACTGGCCGTACACCTCTGGTGATCGTCGAGGGGACACTGAATAGTGCACAGTACATCCAAACCGTCATCGAACCCATCGTTCTACCATTCCTAGACCGGCAAGGGAACTTGCTGTTCCAACAGGACAATGCACGTCCGCATGTATCCCGTGCCACCCAACGTGCTCTAGAAGGTGTAAGTCAACTACCCTGGCCAGCAAGATCTCCGGATCTGTCCCCCATTGAGCATGTTTGGGACTGGATGAAGCGTCGTCTCACGCGGTCTGCACGTCCAGCACGAACGCTGGTCCAACTGAGGCGCCAGGTGGAAATGGCATGGCAAGCCATTCCACAATACTACATCCAGCATCTCTACGATCGTCTCCATGGGAGAATAGCAGCCTGCATTGCTGCGAAAGGTGGATATACACTGTACTAGTGCCGACATTGTGCATGCTCTGTTGCCTGTGTCTATGTGCCTGTGGTTCTGTCAGTGTGATCATGTGATGTATCTGACCCCAGGAATGTGTCAATTATGTTTCCCCTTCCTGGGACAATGAATTCACGGTGTTCTTATTTCAATTTCCAGGAGTGTAGAAATTAATGTTTCGAGTGTTCTTATAACTGCGCGGTAGAGAACTTATAAATTTTGTTTAATGAAATTATACAATAATAGCTGCAAAATATGGACTATGATGTAAATAACTTGACTTCACATCTCAAAATCAAGAAAGTATACTGGTAAACTGTTTTTGTCACACTACCAAGAGGTGTCAAGGTGAAGTTGACTCAAATAAGAAGCTGTAGTGTGGGTTAAATGGAACAAAGTAGTACCCAACTTCAATGAAAGTCAGCACCATCAAATTGTACTGTAAAAAAGTTCAATTTAAATTGTAAATTTTGGTCCACAAGTTAAAAAACACAGCAGCAACATTGCTCTAATTTATCATTAGATTCATCACAACTTGACTGCTTTTAGTCACAGAAGTGTAAGTTCCTTTTGAATTTTGCTTCTTAAGTGGAACATCTCTGAATGGTAGTTGACTGTGTGGCATCACACTATCTTCCTATGTTTATTTTTGGTTCAATACTTTGCAAGCCCCCCCATGAACCATGGACCTTGCCGTTGGTGGGGAGGCTTGCGTGCCTCAGCGATACAGATGGCCGTACCGTAGGTGCAACCACAACGGAGGGGTATCTGTTGAGAGGCCAGACAAACATGTGGTTCCTGAAGAGGGGCAGCAGCCTTTTCAGTAGTTGCAGGGGCAACAGTATGGATGATTGACTGATCTGGCCTTGCAACATTAACCAAAACGGCCTTGCTGTGCTGGTACTGCGAACGGCTGAAAGCAAGGGGAAACTACAGCCGTAATTTCTCCCGAGGACATGCAGCTTTACTGTATGATTAAATGATGATGGCGTCCTCTTGGGTAAAATATTCCGGAGGTCAAATAGTCCCCCATTCGGATCTCCGGGCGGGGACTACTCAAGAGGATGTCATTATCAGGAGAAAAAAAACTGGCATTCTACAGATCGGAGCGTGGAATGTCAGATCCCTTAATCTGGCAGGTAGGTTAGAAAATTTAAAAAGGGAAATGGATAGGTTAAAGTTAGATATACTGGGAATTAGTGAAGTTCGGTGGCAGGAGGAACAAGACTTCTGGTCAGGTGACTACAGGGTTATAAACACAAAATCAAATAGGGGTAATGCAGGAGTAGGTTTAATAATGAATAGGAAAATAGGAATGCGGGTAAGCTACTACAAACAGCATAGTGAACGCATTATTGTGGCCAAGATAGATACGAAGCCCACACCTACTACAGTAGTACAAGTTTATATGCCAACTAGCTCTGCAGATGACGAAGAAATTGAAGAAATGTACGATGAAATAAAAAAATTTATTCAGATAGTGAAGGGAGACGAAAATTTAATATTAATGGGTGACTGGAATTCGAGTGTAGGAAAAGGGAGAGAAGGAAACATAGTAGGTGAATATGGATTGGGGCTAAGAAATGAAAGAGGAAGACGCCTAGTAGAATTTTGCACAGAGCACAATTTAATCATAGCTAACACTTGGTTTAAGAATTATGAAAGAAGGTTGTATACATGGAAGAACCCGAGAGATACTAAAAGGTATCAGATAGATTATATAATGGTAAGACAGAGATTTAGGAACCAGGTTTTAAGTTGTAAGACATTTCCAGGGGCAGATGTGGACTCTGACCACAATCTATTGGTTATGACCTGTAGATTAAAACTGAAGAAACTGCAAAAATGTGGGAAATTAAGGAGATGGGACCTGGATAAACTGAAAGAACCAGAGGTTGTACAAAGTTTCAGGGAGCGCATAAGGGAACAATTGACAGGAATGGGGGAAAGAAATACAGTAGAAGAAGAATGGGTAGCTCTGAGGGATGTAGTAGTGAAGGCAGCAGAGGATAAAGTAGGTACAAAGACGAGGGCTGCTAGAAATCCTTGGGTAACAGAAGAAATATTGGATTTAATTGATGAAAGGAGAAAATATAAAAATGCAGTAAATGAAGCAGGCAAAAAGGAATACAAACGTCTCAAAAATGAGATCGACAGGAAGTGCAAAATGGCTAAACAGCGATGGATAGAGACAAATGTAAGGATGTAGAAGCTTATCTCACTAGGGGTAAGATAGATACTGCCTACAGGAAAATTAGAGAGACCTTTGGAGAGAAGAGAACCACGTGTATGAATATCAAGAGCTCAGATGGCAACCCAGTTCTAAGCAAAGAAGAGAAGGCAGAAAGGTGGAAGGAGTATATAGAAGGTTTATACAAGGGCGATGTACTTGAGGACAATATTATGGAAATGGAAGAGGATGTAGATGAAGACGAAATGGGAGATACGATACTGCGTGAAGAGTTTGACAGAGCACTGAAAGACCTGAGTCGAATCAAGGCCCCCGGCGTAGACAACATTGCATTAGAACTACTGACGGCCTTGGGAGAGCCAGTCATGACAAAACTCTACCAGCTGGTGAGCAAAATGTATGAGACAGGCGAAATACCCTCAGACTTCAAGAAGAATATAATAATTCCAATCCCAAAGAAAGCAGGTGCTGACAGATGTGAAAATTACTGAACTATCAGTTTAATAAGTCACAGCTGCAAAATACTAACGCGAATTCTTTACAGACGAATGGAAAAACTGGTAGATGCGGACCTTGGGGAGGATCAGTTTGGATTTCGTAGAAATGTTGGAACACGTGAGGCAATACTGACCTTAAGACTAATCTTAGAAGAAAGATTAAGAAAAGGCAAACCTACGTTTCTAGCATTTGTAGACTTAGAGAAAGCTTTTGACAATGTTGACTGGAATACTCTTTTTCAGATTCTAAAGGTGGCAGGGGTAAAATACAGGGAGAGAAAGACTATTTACAATTTGTACAGAAACCAGATGGCAGTCATAAGAATCGAGGGGCATAAAAGGGAAGCAGTGGTTGGGAAAGGAGTGAGACAGGGTTGTAGCCTCTCCCCGATGTTATTCAATCTGTATATTGAGCAAGCTGTAAAGGAAACAAAAGAAAAATTCGGAGTAGGTATTAAAATTCATGGAGAAGAAGTAAAAACCTTGAGGTTCGCCGATGACATTGTAATTCTGTCAGAGACGGCAAAGGACTTGGAAGAGCAGTTGAACGGAATGGACAGTGTCTTGAAAGGAGGATATAAGATGAACATCAACAAAAGCAAAACGAGGATAATGGAATGTAGTCAAATTAAATCAGGTGATGCTGAGGGAATTAGAGTAGGAAATGAGGCACTTAAAGTAGTAAAGGAGTTTTGCTATTTAGGAAGTAAAATAACTGATGATGGTCGAAGTAGAGAGGATATAAAATGTAGACTGGCAATGGCAAGGAAAGCGTTTCTGAAGAAGAGAAATTTGTTAACATCGAATATAGATTTATGTATCAGGAAGTCGTTTCTGAAAGTATTTGTTTGGAGTGTAGCCATGTATGGAAGTGAAACATGAACGATAACTAGTCTGGACAAGAAGAGAATAGAAGCTTTCGAAATGTGGTGCTACAGAAGAATACTGAAGATAAGGTGGATAGATCACGTAACTAATGAGGAGGTATTGAATAGGATTGGGGAGAAGAGAAGTTTGTGGCACTACTTGACTAGAAGAAGGGATCGGTTGGTAGGACATGTTGTGAGGCATCAAGGGATCACAAATTTAGCATTGGAGGGCAGCGTGGAGGGTAAAAATCGTAGAGGGAGACCGAGAGATGAGTACACTAAGCAGATTCAGAAGGATGTAGGTTGCAGTAGGTACTGGGAGATGAAGCAGCTTGCACAGGATAGAGTAGCATGGAGAGCTGCATCAAACCAGTCTCAGGACTGAAGACAACAACAACAACAACAACAACTTTGCAAGCAATATTATATTTCCAAGCTTAGCATATGAAAATCACAGCCAAATAAGTGTTACTCTAATATTCAATAGTGTTGTGCATGCTGCTTCATCACACTTCAGAGTTAGGATTTCATAATCATCAGATTATTGTTCACCTGTTAAAGGGGAACAGCTAGAGGTTAAATTTTATGTATATCAAATTAACTGCCAGTTATCCTGTAATTTAATACTTAGTATTCAGTGATAAAAGGATGCAATTGAACTATTTGATGCTCCAACTCTAGAATCGGCTTCCACTAATACAAAATGAACATATATTGATACATCACTAGATAATGATAACACAAAGATGCAGGAAAATCCACTTTAATCAGTCAAAATTTCATTTAAAAGTGCATTGTAATGCAGGACGAGGTAACTGATAATTAACACACTTTGCATACTAACCAGAAAATTTATGAGAACTGCATTGTTTGTTATCTGTGTTAGTGCCTCAAAATTTCATTAATACAATACATTTTTACAGTAAATTGCTGCTGAAGAACATTATTCAACTAGTGTATTTGGTAATAAATAGGTTTCTGGAACATTAAAAAAAATATATAAGAAAACATTGAGAGTTAATTTAATCAATATTGCATTTTTGGATTAATAATGACAGAAAATATGAGAAAACTGCTTGATTCACAACAATAAACTTTAGTTTATGTAATATTTACATTATTTCACATTGGTAAGTGTGCTGACGACATTTAATGTTCAAAAGTTAATTTGAGTTAAGTTTTCCCCCTTCAAAAATAAAATAAGAAGAAGAAAGTCACATGAAGTCAAATTATGAATAACACATCAGATCACATTTTGATTCTTCACAAACATTTTTCCAAGTCCCAGTCGATAACCTCCCCCCCATTCTATAATCTTCTTTATCCAGATCTAACCACTCCTTATGAATCCACTGTTTCTCAGTTTTAATATAGTTATTTTCCCCGACTTACAGTTGTTTTAGCCTGTTTTCTAGTTAAGCTGTGACTCCAGATCCTTTTTTAAGCATCCATTCTTTCAGTTTATGCACCGTTATATTTCTTGAAAGCTCTGCTCCCTTGACCATTACCTTCCCCCCCCCCCCCCCCCCCCCCTTTTTATACTCTCTCTGTCTCCAACTTTATTAAACTATTCACATCACCTGACCTCTCACTGGTTTTTCCAAAACTCTTTCATTATTGTCACAATTTTGCTCCATGTTGCAATATCATAGATAATCAAACATTACTATATTCTATGTTCAAAGCCAGGTTCATATCATGGACTAACAGCTCCAATCATCTAGTTCTATGGAACAGTCACCATGTATCAGAATATTTGGTATTTAATGAAAAAAGGATTCAGTTTGGACTATGTGAGCCTCCAACTCAAAACCAACTTCTGCAAATTCAAAATGAGTAATTGTTCATACAATCACTAGATAATGATAACTCAGAACTGTACAACATAGTCTCCATGAATTAGTGTAAATTGTGTTTAAAAGCTTCCCAAAATTTACCCATTATAATGCGTGCCAAGATAAATGATAACTGACAAACGTCACAAACTACCTAGAAAATTTATGAGGCACCACATTTTTGTTTGCTGTAGTATTGCTCCGAAATATAATCTCCGAAATATAATTGTATTGTTACTTTACAGTATATTGGCGGTCAAGAAATACAAAATTTTTGTGATTTACAAAATCCATTATATCAACACTGCTCAATATATATATTTGTTAATGAGTACAGTTGTGAAAAATGGAAAAAAAATGAGAAAACTTTCATGGTTTATTTAATCAACACTGGTTTTTTTTTGTGTTTATGAGTTGTCGCAGAAACTAAGGGAAAACTGCTGCTTGATTGTCATCCACAAAAATTTACTTTTGCACATTAAATGCTGTCAGGACATTTATCAGTGTGAAACAACATCAAAATTTGTAAATGAACATTTATTGTTGATGACAATAAGGCAGTTTTGTCTGTGATTATTTACTTACAGAAGGATTTTATTTTGGGCGCATAACATTAAATGGGCAACTATGTCAAAAAATACTACGACTTTCTTGAAAGTGTTATAAATCGTATTGTGCATGTGCTACCCAAACAGTGTATACACAGTGTATCTGCATCATGGTTTTGTTAGAGATGTACAATGTTTTATTATTGAGATTTGATTTTAAAAGTTCCATCCCTGCCACAAACAGTATGATTTGTGTCATTAGCAGAACATGTTTCAAAAGTGTGTCTTTTGGTCTGTGATTTTCTGAAGCAGTTGGATCGAAGAGTAGAAGTCTCTTTTTTCATAAAAAGAACTATATAGGCCTATGTCATTATTTTCCTAGAGAGACGTAAGAGTACCACCTATATGACCGTGTCAGGATGCCATTTTTCTTCTCTCCTGTGTGAAAGACTAAAACTTGAAGATAGTATTTGTATTTTGTCACTTACAGTTCAAGGGATTATATGATTTCCTTCATATCCTGCAAACTGTTAATGTTGAGATCAATTGCCCTTCAAGAAGTTGCCATGTCAGGTATGGAATTGAACTGAATAAAATCTCTCTTTAATTTGAAAGTTTTCTGCATGTTTAGAGTCATTTTCTTTGGTTGTAATTTTTTTTCCCAAAGTCTGCAGTATGAGTGTGATTATTGGATCATGATCTTTTTATGATTTGAGTGAAAGGCCTGAGCTCTGCTTACATAACGGTCTTGGTTATGAAGACATTTTGAGTGAAACTGAAACATATGAAGAAGAGTAGGTTAAATTGTTGAATGTTTCTCAGTATGTGTGTTGTGCCTGCAGGAGTCAGTTGGAAGAGTATGTGTGATTAGTGTTCTACTCTGACAGTTAGACACAGTTTATCACAAAGTATAGGAAGTTACTGATTTATTTTCTCTTAGAATAGAAAAATCTGCTTAAAACTTCATTTTGACACTCTGTTTCTATCAGTGATAAATTCCGCAGGGCCTCCTTGGACCAAAGAAAGAGCTCTGGGATGTTTTGCAGTGCGTTGAAAAATATACTGTGGAAGCACAGGATATTACATCAAGCGTACGAGATCTTCCTACTGTTAGGTAAGGCATGATGCTTGCATTGACATGAAAAGCCAGCAACAATTAGTATACTGGCAGATTAAATGACAAATTACTGCTGTTATGTTACTTAGTTTTCCTTAGAGATTCCAACAAAGATAGCACATGGAGTGAGTGAGTGAGTGAGTGAGTGAGTGAGTGTGTGTGTGTGTGTGTGTGTGTGTGTGTGTGTGTGTGAGAGAGAGAGAGAGAGAGAGGCAGGGGGGAGCACGCACATCGTTGTGGTACATCATTGTGAGTTTTGACCTGTAAATGATTAATTGTGTACTGTCCGGTAATTATTGTGCATCACTTTTTATTTTAAGGAAAAGACTTTCAATTAATACATTTTAAGCATCTGAAAGAGATGTTATGCCACAGAAAATTTTCATGGAATGTTGAAAGAGCTAGCTGGAAATTATATTTAAGCACTTTCAGTGTTAAATGCTGACAGATGGCAGTAAATATCGGTATTGACAACCTATTTTATTACATCTGCTGATTTTCTATTGCAAATGGTTGTCAGTCAGGTTGCAAATAGTGATCACTTGAACTGCATTCACATGTGAAGCATGTAGTGGATAGAAGATTAGAAGTGTTAACCTGTAAAACAATACCAACAAATTATTTTCTGTTTACTTATGTCCACTGAGCTGTGATATTTTGGAAATGGCAAAATTTTTCATGTGGAATATTACTAAGCCATTTTATTTGTAATCATCATTTTGATCTGTTACACCATTTTTAAGCGATAGTTCACTACAAAGTGTGTCGGTGCATAATTATTCCTTTTAAGAGGACACTATACTCATGTCAACTGTGCTTATGTAGTCCATATGCCTAATAAAATAGGAATTTTTGTCATTTATATGAAAGTATGTAGGTCTTCATGTAATAATTACTGTCGAATTTATGTCACCTGCATACTTAATTTTCACTGTCTGTCCACCAGAAGTATCGGACGACATGAATTTGGTAGTATTTATTAAAAGAAGTACTACATTCTTTCATATAAATGCCAGAGACTTGTGCCTTATTATGCATATGAAATACGTAAAGATTGTTCACATGAAGGCTGTGTTATCTTAAAGAGAATGATTGTGCATTGATGTACATAAAGCCAGTTCATACTTACATAAAATATTCAGATATCAATAGAAAATTAGTGTTAGAGAGTATTTGTTTGTTTGCATGCACACACACGTAGCTACAGATAGACCAGCATTGTAAAATCAATGCACTTTTGTACAGTCCATTTTCAGTCATATTTTGCTCTTGGAAGTGGATACGTACAGCAACAATGAATATGTAAATTGCATGGAAAAGTCTATGATCCTGTGTTGATAACAGAGCCGTCACACAGGTTGGCCGTGGAAGATCAAACTTCACAAGTACTTGTAAAAGGATTATAGTACTTCCATGTAGTCTGCAGCACCCAGAGAAAAAGTTATCTGCATCCTCTTCCTATTCTACAAGAGCAGAAAGGTGTCTTCACAATGTGCAGCCTGTAAAGATTCTTGTCTTTGTGTCTTGTTGGTTCCTCCCCCTATGTAGGACATCTTGGTATTTCATACTTGGGATTGCAGTCCAGGTGGTAAGCTCCTGGACAGTAGCTTCTTTGGCTAAGCAGTTAACAGCTTCACTGCCAGTGATTCCACAGTGCGAGTTCACCTAAGTAAAATTAACAAAATAAACAATTTCATAACTGATAATTTTGTAGACAACTGACTATTCAGTCTAGTTATCTTAAAGGGGATAAAGAGTCACTGATTAGGAAAGATAGAGGGGGCATCATCTGTGAGCAGAAACAAACTGATCACAGTTTCACAACAAGTTCTGTGGTCATGATGCTTGTCACTGCAGGTATTTTGAGTAGACAGTTGAGGAATTAACATCTTAAGATGTCTTAATTTATATATTGATATGATAGCTTCACAGTGGTGGCTTGTCTAGTGGACCATACTCACTTCTTTTTATTTAAATATATCTGCAACAGTGTGTGTGTGTGTGTGTGTGTGTGTGTGTGTGTGTGTGTGTGTGTGTGTGTGTGTTTGTGTGTGTCCAAAATTTTCTTATAAACCTTGGTATGAGTTATTTATGTGAAAACCCCTGAGTAAATAGCCATACCCAAACATGTTTTACTTGATCATATCAGGAACCCATAACACATTCTTAATGAAAAGAAATATGTATTCTACATTATAAATCAATATTTGTATATTTATGTGATAATGATTGTGGTAAAGGTTGTCTGCAAAAATGAAGTTAAATCTACATCTACCTCTACACCTACACACACACCCGTACTTTGCAAACAACTGTGAAGTGTGTGGAGGAGGATACTTCACATTATACCATATATTGTTTTTTCCGTTCGATTCACATGTGTAGCATGGGACGCATGCTAAGTGGCTTTTGCAGATTAGTTGGTGTCTGTCTTCAGGTTTTTGTCAGGCTATGTTTTTCAGAATTTCTGTGACAATCTGTCATAACAGAGAAACCTGTACCAATTCACATTGTCCTTTTTTTATCCTGTGCTAGTCTTATTTAGTATGGTTCCTACATACACCAGAAAAATTCTAAGATGCATTATACATGGGTATTGTGAGCAGTCTCCGTTGTAGACTGACTGCATGTTCCCAGTATCCTACTTATAATCCAAAGTCTGTCGCTTGGTTGATCTATGACTGATCCTCTGTGAGCATTATACACTCCTGGAAATTGAAGTAAGAACACCGTGAATTCATTGTCCCAGGAAGGGGAAACTTTATTGACACATTCCTGGGGTCAGATACATCACATGATCACACTGACAGAACCACAGGCACATAGACACAGGCAACAGAGCATGCACAATGTCGGCACTAGTACAGTGTATATCCACCTTTCGCAGCAATGCAGGCTGCTATTCTCCCATGGAGACGATCGTAGAGATGCTGGATGTAGTCCTGTGGAACGGCTTGCCATGCCATTTCCACCTGGCGCCTCAGTTGGACCAGCGATCGTGCTGGATGTGCAGACCGCGTGAGATGACGCTTCATCCAGTCCCAAACATGCTCAATGGGGGACAGATCCGGAGATCTTGCTGGCCAGGGTAGTTGACTTACACCTTCTAGAGCACGTTGGGTGGCACGGGATACATGCGGACGTGCATTGTCCTGTTGGAACAGCAAGTTCCCTTGCCGGTCTAGGAATGGTAGAACGATGGGTTCGATGACTGTTTGGATGTACCGTGCACTATTCAGTGTCCCCTCGACGATCACCAGAGGTGTACGGCCAGTGTAGGAGATCGCTCCCCACACCATGATGCCGGGTGTTAGCCCTGTGTGCCTCGGTCGCATGCAGTCCTGATTGTGGCGCTCACCTGCACGGCACCAAACACGCATACGACCATCATTGGCACCAAGGCAGAAGCGACTCTCATCGCTGAAGACGACACGTCTCCATTCGTCCCTCCATTCACGCCTGTCGCGACACCACTGGAGGCGGGCTGCACGATGTTGGGGCGTGAGCGGAAGACGGCCTAACGATGTGCGGGACCGTAGCCCAGCTTCATGGAGACGGTTGCGAATGGTCCTCGCCGATACCCCAGGAGCAACAGTGTCCCTAATTTGCTGGGAAGTGGCGGTGCGGTCCCCTACGGCACTGCGTAGGATCCTACGGTCTTGGCGTGCATCCGTGCGTCGCTGCGGTCCGGTCCCAGGTCGACGGGCACGTGCACCTTCCGCTGACCACTGGCGACAACATCGATGTACTGTGGAGACCTCATGCCCCATGTGTTGAGCAATTCGGCGGTACGTCCACCCGGCCTCCTGCATGCCCACTATACGCCCTCGCTCAAAGTCCGTCAACTGCACATACGGTTCACGTCCACGCTGTCGCGGCATGCTACCAGTGTTAAAGACTGCGATGGAGCTCCGTATGCCACGGCAAACTGGCTGACACTGACGGCGGCGGTGCACAAATGCTGCGCAGCTAGCGCCATTCGCCGGCCAACACCGCGGTTCCTGGTGTGTCCGCTGTGCCGTGCGTGTGATCATTGCTTGTACAGCCCTCTCGCAGTGTCCGGAGTAAGTATGGTGGGTCTGACACACCGGTGTCAATGTGTTCTTTTTTCCATTTCCAGGAGTGTATTTCATGTCCCCACAAACTGTGTTGTCCAAATATTTGTATGAACTGACTAATTTCAAATGAGACTCACTGATATTTTCAAAGGATTCTATGTTTTTGTGTTTTCTGAACTTCACAATTTTAGGTATCTGAATATTTAAGGCAGCGTTTGTGCAGCTTTTTTCAGGTAGTGCTTAATTATAATAACTGCAGCATCTGCAGCCATGTGTAGTTTCTATTGATATTGTCTGTTAAGTCATTAATTTACAGTGCTGGTCATTAAAATAAAAACCCCAGACAGGACAGAAAATATGAAATTACTGTGCCTGTCCAATATACAGTATATTTCTGATTGTTTGAGATGATGTGTGGGAGAAGATGCATGAAAACCAAAAAAACTGAATAATCGAGATATTTTCAAACGTGGATTCTTTGTATGAAAGTTTATCCATGTTCTGTTCATAGGAACTGTAAGCCCATTTATTTCTTAAAATAGTCTGTGATGTTGGTTTGCTTCTGAGAGAAGTTGACTGAATACCACACTGGCTCCTGTAATCTAGAATTGTATCAAAAATTACTGACAAGGTCACTGTCTTCTTTGCTGCTTTCACATTCACTGTCCCCTCTTGAGTTTTGTTGTGAAGTAGCAATCACAATATCGGTGTCATTCATGCACTTGAAGCCAGATTCACATGCATTGGATCATCAGCCACCCATTTAAGTTTTCTTCATTGACATTTTCAAAACCATTTAAACCTGTTGCCAAATTTATTGTTTGTGCTCTCATAATTTGTTCGTCACTAAAACCTTGAAAAGGTCTTTCTTTTATATCTGGAAGAATTTCTCTTGATGATCGAAGCACTGTATGTTTCTTGACCTACCAGGCATCAGAAATGCTCTGTATGGTGCCTGGAATTGTTAACTTCTCCGAAGACACCATCAAATCATTATCATGAACTAGCATTCTCCATAGACCAGCATGGTACTGCTGTTTTAGTGACGCACTTATATCTCGGTCCATTGGCTGTATAACAGCAGTTACATTGGGAGGTAAGAACTTAGTTACAATGAAACCACCATCAGATACAAGAATCCTCTCATCAGTTTGTGAAGGGTTGTTATAAAGCAATAGACCAAAGTTGTGTGGCAACCCTTTCTCTTCTAGAAATCACTGAACTTGTACAAAATATGTATGGAATCAGTTTTTGAAAATTTCACTATCAATCCATGCTTGTTTTTTGATGTAATATGCACATGGATATCCTTAGTTGTGCTGTCTTTGAATGCTCTTCTTCTTCTTCTTCTTTTTTTTTCCCTTCCCCCCCCCCTTTTTTTTTTTTTTTTTTTTTTTTTTTTTTTTTTTTTTTTTTTTTTTTTCCTTCCAGTCACTAGTAGTTTCACTTTGCAGTTTCCAGAAGTATTAGCGATGCTCAAAATTTCAATGCATTCTTTAACAACTTACATTGAGGAGCATGAGCATCACTGTTAAAAGCAAAGGTTCTGATTAGCAAACATTTACAATATGTACCACTTCTGTCTGCATTATCAATTTGGTTCTGGAGTGAAAGTCTCTTCTTCGACAAATTTCTCGGAACTCTCCCCAGAAGAAATTGCCAGCCAAAACATTTGAACTAAGCCACTCTCCTTGCACACTAAGTTTCCAAGCAGTTGTTTGAACCTGATTATCCATCCAGATGGGGCATTAAATTCTCCCTCTAATCCTAGAGCTTCTTGAAAAAATTTAGCTTTTTGGCACATATTGCACCAGAAACAGTGACACCTTCTGCTCGATTTTGGCTAACAACTGCAAAAGAGCAGCTTCTAATTCATCAAATGTAGATCTCTTCCTGCTTTTTCATGCAGATGATCCAGAACTACAATCACTTTTCCTTATAGAATCCAGTATTTTCTGCCTATTGTTTTTATTGCCCTGAACAGTCTGACTTCCAGTACTATAACCAGCACTTAGTTTTGCAGTTTCTGTCTATTCAAGTCTTTCATTTAATTCTAATTTTTATTGTTATGTCAACATGTTTCTTTTGTTTATCGATCATCTTTTTTAAAATTTCTTGTAACTTGCTCCAATGACACTTACTCATGAAATAACATCAGGAAACTCAGTTTGTTTTCGATTTACACAGAGCAGGTTGGCCAGTAATAATGGAAATGGTATTGTGTTGTCACACAACAGTTGTTTAAACAGTGGAAAAGGCACATATTGTCTGTTCTTTTTCTTCTTTTTTTTAGATGCAACAATAATCTACAAATCAGATAATCTCCACATGAGTACTCGAGGCAGTGGGAAGGATAGCATATATGAAATTTTACTTATTGTGCATTTATAGCATAGTAGAAAGAATACATGATTAGATTTGTAGGTAATTTGTGAGTATGCAGAGTGCCAAATTTAGCACATGTAGCAGCCACTTGGGTGGCAACAGTGAGTCTAACCCAGCTGAGCATCAAGTTGAACTGAGTGTGGATACCAGTTATGGGCACATCATTCCATACTGCTTCAGCTAAATGCCACCCGAGTTCATAAGTTGTGGTGGCTTGCAGACAGGAGTGTGACAGTCTGTTGGCAAGTCGTAACTAGTTTTTTTTTTCTTTGTCTTTTTTTCATTAGGTTACAGCTATGAAGAACGTGCAGGGCAGGGAAACAGTTGAACATCATCTGTGTCCAAGTATGTCAGTACAGCATTTGGAAACCTGCAATCTTATGTTACTGTGTTAAAAAAAAATGGTCATGGAGACCTCAAAGATAGGTCACAGCCACCTACCTTATCACATTGCTATTCAAATTGGCAGTCCTGGTTCCATTAGGACCGTGGCTAAGGAAAATGTGTCATGGATTATGTTCACAAAACCACTATATTTTTGCAATGTAGTCTCCCCTTGAACTGATACACATCAGAAATAATTTATTTAAAGGTGTTTTGAAACAGTCACTGTAGTTCCTATTTTGGAATTGCATTTAGTACTGCAGTAAAATTTTCTTGGATGCCCTTAATTGCATCATAATGATGTCCTTTCATTGCTAAATTCATTTGGGAACAAGCAGAAGTCGGCAGGGGTCAAATGCAATGAATACAGTGAATGTTTGAGACCTTTGTTCTGTTTGTTGGCCAAAATTTTGCACACAATCTTCATTTTCTGGGCTGTTGTGTTGTTATGGAGAGTGAGCAGGAACCTGCCTCTCAGTATTTGAGTTAAATTTAATGAATTTCCAATCACAAACATGAAACCTGATGTCGCCTCAGTGTTCCAGTGCCATTTTATGACGAGTGTCAAGATACAAACTATTACATTCGCGACCAGTATGCTTGGTGCAGTGATGTGCTTTGATCTTCCACATGAGTGTTATTGAAACTGCAAGGATCATGGCAACACAACCCACCAAGAGGTAGCATTGCAGCTTGGAATTTAACACAAGCAATCCTAATGGAACTGGGACACAGTATGTATGTGAAAAAGATGTGATTGTGTTGTGTATGTAATGGCACTCCATACCATCATTCTGTGTGTGTGGCTAGTATGGTGGTGATGAATGTAATATGTCAACTCAATACGTGGATATGTCCATTGTGACGCTGTATGCAGCAGTGAAACTACTGTGTCTGGTGGGTCATTGGATACGACTCTGTGGGAGTGTGTTTCTTTGCTGCCATGTCAAGAAAAGCAACAACACTGTTTGCTGTGTTGATGGTCCACACTCTTCCAGACATTGTTGCATGGTTTGTGTGGATACTTGCCTCACTGTAAACAAATCCACTTCTTGACTCAAGGTATGTGAAGTGGCTTTAGAATCCTGAATGACGTGGCAAACAACGTGTTTCTCATATGGCGTGCTAGTCGGTGGAATCACAGAGATTCTGCACGGCATTGAGTGTAGCCCTCTTCAACTCATGGATTCCATATTTCCTTGACATCTGTTCCTGACCCAAACAAGCAGTGATAAACTGCAGTCTAAATAGTCCTCGATCCTGCCACTATCAAATTTTGACAGTTGCTGGCAGATGTTTCCCTTTCTTATATGATGCTTCTTATATGATAAGTTTTCACAGACAACCAACATTCAAATGTAATTCCTGAATGAGAAACATATTGCATAATCTTTGCATACAGGGTTATTAAAAATGATTGAAGCGATTTCACAGCTCTACAATAACTTTATTATTTGAGATATTTTCATAATGCTTTGCACACACATACAAAAACTCAAAAAGTTTTTTTAGACATTCACAAATGTTCGATATGTGCCCCTTTAGTGATTCAGCAGACTTCGAGCCGATAATCAAGTTCCTCCCACAGTCAGCGTAGCATGTCCCCATCAATGAGTTCGAAAGCATCGTTGATGCGAGCTCGCAGTTGTGACACATTTCTTGGTAGAGGAGGTTTAAACACTGAATCTTTCACCTAACCCCACAGAAATAATTCGCACGGGGCTTAAGTCGGGAGAGTGTGGAGGCCGTGACATGAATTGCTGACCATGATCTCCACCACGACCGATCCATCGGTTTTCCAATCTCCTGTTTAAGAAATGCTGAACATCATGATGGAAGTGAAGTGGAGCACCATCCTGTTGAAAGATGAAGTCGGCGCTGTCGGTCTCCAGTTGTGACATGAGCCAATTTTCCAGCTTTTCCAGATATACCTGTCCGGTAATGTTTTTTTCGCTGAAGAAAAAGGGGCTGTAAACTTCAAACCGTGAGATTGCACAAAACACGTTAACTTTTGGTGAATTGCGAATTTGCTGCACGAATGCGTGAGGATTCTCTACCTCCCAGATTCGCACATTGTGTCTGCTTACTTTACCGTTAAGAAAAAATGTTGCTTCATCACTGAAAACAAGTTTCGCACTGAATGCATTCTCTTCCATGAGCTGTTGCAACCGCGCCGAAAATTCAAAGCATTTGACTTTGTCATCGGGTGTCAGGGCTTGTAGCAATTGTAAATGGTAAGGCTTCTGCTTTAGCCTTTTCCGTAAGATTTTCCGAACCATCGGCTGTGGTACGTTTAGCTCCCTGCTTGCTTTATTCGTCGACTTCTGTGGGCTACGCATGAAACTTGTCCGCACGCGTTCAACCGTTTCTTCGCTCACTGCAGGCCGACCCTATGATTTCCCCTTACAGAGGCATCCAGAAGCTTTAAACTGCGCATACCACGACCGAATGGAGTTAGCAGTTGGTGGATCTTTGTTGAACTTCGTCCTGAAGTGTCGTTGCACTGTTATGACTGACTAACGTGAGTGCATTTCAAGCACGACATACGCTTTCTCGGCTCCTGTCGCCATTTTGTCTCACTGCGCTTTCGAGCGCTCTGGTGGCAGAAACCTGAAGTGCGGCTTCAGCTGAACAAAACTTTGAGTTTTTGTATGTATCTGTAGTGTGTCGTGACCATATGTCAATGAAAGGAGCTACAGTGAATTTATGAAATCGCTTCAATCATTTGTAATAGCCCTGTACATACAGACTATAGGTGGCATCAGTAGTACTTTCTTTCTGTGGTTGTGCTGAGATGCTGACCACTTGCATTTCCAACCATTGTACTCTTCTTGCCAATTTGAAATTTGTTGCATGCTACCCTTGTGTGTTGCAGTGTTAATGATAAGTAATGTACAGCTTAAAAAGAAAGGGTTACAGCAGACTTCCCAGGGGTATCTATACAATGATTTACGAACTTTCAAAATGTTGGAGATCTCTTCAGTGCCTATCCTGTGTGGTCTATTTACTATTGTTGAGCTGACATTAGTGGCGGTTTGACTGTCATTGCAGGTGCAGTTTTTGTACACAAGCTTACGCCTGTATTGTCACATTTATGGTAAAAATGGTTTTAAAATTCAGATAAGTGTCTGAAACTAGTCACCATCAACAAATAAAGGAAGAATGCAACTTACATGAAACTACAAACACTTATTTCACTTATTTCACTTATAAAGCTGTTTATTAGTCTCTATCCAAAATAACAAGCTGCGTCCTCCATGTTCAGAAATGCCCAATCAAACCACAAATTTTGTTACATTCTCCATAAAATTTTATGTAATTTAAAAATATTAGTGTGTGCCAAGTCAAATGCTTGTTGTATGTTACAAAATACTTTAACTACCTTAAATGCCTTGATGCATATCCTTCAGGATATCATGTGAGAAAACTGCGGGTGGGCTTTTTCAAGGCTGATGTTTTCAGAATCCATACTGGCTGGCATGGAGAATTTCATTCTATGTCTTACTTTGTCTGAATTCTGAATGTGTTCTAAGAGTCTGCAACATATGTATGTCATTGATACTGGATGGTTGTTTAGGTGATCACATATGATGTCCTCCTAGTAAATGGGTGTTACTTGTTCTTTCTTCTAGTTAATAAGCACTGTTTTCTGTTTGAGGGAGTGAAAGTGTATAAAAGTTGAAGGGTAGGTGAACTCAGCTACAAATTCAGTGCAGTACCTGACCTGGCTTTGGGACCTCCCCCAATTTTAGCAGTTTGAGGTGTTTCTGAACTCCAGTGACACTGATGTGCCAGACTGTTGTAACTGATATTACTGTGACATACTCTGTTTTTTAGCTACTGTTTTGTCCATGGGTGTTTCCGTGGAAGACATATATTGAATCCACTAGATATTTTCAATGGATGTGTAACAGCTCATATGTTGCCATGTTTGTTGCACTCATACTAAATTCCAGGACAACTTGGATTGTTTTGTGTCTGTAGATAAATTCACCCCACAATGTTTTGTATTTTGATAAGATGTTGTCAGTCCAGATACAGATCTTGCCTGATATCCCACAAAAATTGGAGATGAAGAAAATGGAAACAGTGTGCCATAGCAGAATTCTAAAAATTAAGTGATCAGATAATATATGAATTGAACAGGCCCAAAATATATTTAAAAAGAAACAATTCTTAACGGAAGCTTTTGTTAAGGCACACAGAAATATTGTATACATTCAACAGCCTAAATTGCATAAATATTTCTTAATTCAAAACAACCAGTTTTGACAGAAAATACCATTATCTTCAGGTCTGTACCAAAGTGCATATTTTAACCTTGTGCCAAGTTGTCATGTGGATAAAAATCAGCATGCTATAAAAGGTTTTTTATAACTAAAATATTTAAAAACATAAAGCACATTGTGGAAACTGCCCTGTGTGTGTGTGTGTGTGTGTGTGTGTGTGTGTGTGTGTGTGTGTGTGTGTGTCACAAATGCTTGTACATCACAAAAAAGAGTGTACAGTGCCACATATCTTTACATAAGCTGGACGTATTCAAAGCAGTGAAAAATCCAGTTTAAACAGTGTGCAACATACAATTGACAGGTAGTATTGCAAAAATAACGTTTGTATACCATGTTACAGAACTAGATAGCTCGTACATTGTTACCATCTAAGAGACCATAAATTCACATTTAAAATTAAGTACTTCAGTGAGTGGCCTTGAAGAATAGTAACAATTAAAAAACTGCACTTAATTTACATCTGAAACACAATTTTAATTTTCAGAACCCTCTATACCATTCTTATTACTGCATACATGACAGGAAAATTAGGATATTTACTCTGCAATAGTTAACTTTGCTGTTGTTGGACATGCAAGCTGCAAATGCAACAGGTGCACAAGTGCTTAGGTCCATTGCGCTATGGGGAAAGGTGAGGGAGAGGGAGAGAGGAATTGGGAACACGTACCCTGGACATGACAAAGTAGAAATTATAATGTGCAGGTTCAGTAGACACAATCTGACATACAAAGTATGTACAAATCTTCCCATGTAGATTACTGAAGCCTTGAGGTATAATTATTCATGGACAATGGTGTATGTTGTTGTTGTTGTTGTTGTTGTTGTTGTTGTTGTTGTCTTCAGTCCTGAGACTGGTTTGATGCAGCTCTCCATGCTACTCTATCCTGTGCAAACTTCATCTCCCAGTACCTACTGCAACCTACATCCTTCTGAATCCGCTTAGTGTATTCATCTCTTGGTCTCCCTCTATGATTTTTACCCTCCACACTGCCCTCCAATACTAAATTGGTGATCCCTTGATGCCTCAGAACATGTCGTACCAACCGATCCCTTCTTCTGGTCAAGTTGTGCCGCAAACTTCTCTTCTCCCCAATCCTGTTCAATACTTCCTCATTAGTTATGTGATCTACCCATCTAATCTTCAGCATTCTTCTGTAGCACCACATTTCGAAAGCTTCTATTCTCTTCTTGTCCGAACTATTTATCATCCATGTTTCACTACCATACATGGCTACACTCCATACAAATGCTTTCAGAAATGACTTCCTGACACTTGAAGAGAAATTTGTTAACATCGAGTATAGATTTATTTATCAGGAAGTCGTTTCTGAAAGTATTTGTATGGAGTGTAGCCATGTATGGAAGTGAAACATGGACGATAACTAGTTTCAACAAGAAGAGAATAGAAGCTTTCGAAATGTAGTGCTACAGAAGAATGCTGAAGATACGGTGGATAGATCACATAACTAATGAGGAGGTATTGAATGGGATCGGGGAGAAGAGGAGTGTGTGGCACAACTTGACTGGAAGAAGGGATTGGTTGGTAGGACATGTTTTGAGGCATCAAGGGATCACAAATTTAGCATTGGAGGACAGCGTGGAGGATAAAAATTGTAGAGGGAGAGCAAGAGATGAATACACTATGCAGATTCAGAAGGATGTAGGTTGCAGTAGGTACTGGGAGATGAAGAAGCTTGCACAGGACAGAGTAGCATGGAGAGCTGCATCAAACCAATCTCAGGACTGAATACCACAACAACAGCAACACCATTATATAATCTGTCTGGTACCTTTTAGTATCTCTCGGGTTCTTCCATGTATACAACCTTCTTTCATAATTCTTAAACCAAGTGTTAGCTATGATTAAGTTATGCTCTGTGCAAAATTCTACCAGGCAGCTTTCTAGTTCATTTCTTACCCCCAATCCATATTCACCTACTATATTCCCTTCTCTTCCTTTTTCTACACTCGAATTCCAGTCACCGATGACTATTAAATTTTCGTCTTCCTTCACTATCTGAATAATTTCTTTTATTTCATCATACATTTCTTCAATTTCTTCATCATCTGCAGAGCTAGTTGGCATATAAACTTGTACTACTGTAGTAGGTGTGGGCTTCGTATGTATCTTGGCCACAAAAATGCGTTCACTATACTGTTTGTCGTAGCTTACCCGCATTCCTATTTTCCTATTCATTATTAAACCTACTCCTGATTTACACCTAATTGATTTTGTGTTTATAACCCTGTAGTCACCTGACCAGATGTCTTGTTCCTCCTGCCACTGAACTTCACTAATTCCCACTATATCTAACTTTAACCTATCCATTTCCCTTTTTAAATTTTCTAACCTACCTGCCTGATTAAGAATCAGACATTCCACACTCCGATCCGTAGAATGCCGGTTTTCTTTCTCCTGATAACGACATCCTCTTGAGTAGTCGCCGCCCAGAGATCCGAATGGGGGACTATTATACCTCTGGAATATTTTACCCAAGAGGACGCCATCATCATTTAATCATACAGTAAAGGTGCATGCCCTCGGGAAAAATTACGGCCGTAGTTTCCCCTTGCTTTCAGCCGTTCGCAGTACCAGCACAGCAAGGCTGTTTTGGTTATTGTTACAAGGCCAGATCAGTCAATCATCCAGACTGTTGCCCTTGCAACTACTGAAAAGGCTGCTGCCCCTCTTCAGGAACTATACGTTTGTATGGCCTCTCAACAGATACCCTTCCGTTGTGGTTGTACCTACGGTACGGCTATCTGTATCGCTGAGGCACGCAAGCCTCCCCACCAACGGCAAGGTCCATGGTTCATGGGGGGGATAGTGTTGAATACAGATATTACATAGTGAGCATGGTGAGATTAGAAAGAATCAGAGTTCAAGTGTGCCCTTTAGTTGGACAGAGTTTTACATCAGACAACTTGCTACAGATATGTGCAAGTCATACTCTGCTATGTAGCGGTGTGCATACATAGGTTTTGTTGTACAACAACTTAGGAAAGTGCATAGATTTATATCACAGAGTGTGTGACCAATCACAGCAAAGATGTGTAGTGCATATTATTTATGTTGTGAAGGCAGTAACCTGTCTGTCTCAAATAAACAAATATTTGTGCGATCTATGATGTTGAACATTTTCAGCAAGTAAAACAGATTACGCTGTTGATATTGTCTAAATGAGAAAATCCAAGGAATATTGAGGACTGGAAATAGTAGTAGTAGAGGGGAATGTCTGTAGGGAAAAGGAGGACTAGAATATGTAAAACACATTATCAAGGACATTGGGTATATCAAGTATCTAGTTATGAGAAGTATAAATTAGGATGATTGCATCTAATCATTCAAGAGACTTCCAGTTTAAAATATTAATGAAAGTTTTAGCAATTGTTAATGCATTGCTCACTGAAATGTTTTTTATAGTCAGGAAAGCATAAGCATTGGCCTAATTTGGTGTGTGTGTGTGGGGGGGGGGGGCGGAAGGGGGGGGGGGGGCACGTGCTGTCCACATCATGCTGAAGATTTGCTTTGTTGTGCTTGATGATTTTTACTGATTTTCCATTCATCTATCATCAGTTTTGACATGTGTACAGTTAAAAATTTTGCATTAAAAGTAGTCTACATTTATATTTTACATAAAAAATAAATTTTTATTTTAGGATACCCCATTATTATAGAATTATTCTCTTTCCTAAACACAGCTGCTGTTTAATACATTCTGTACATACTTGTCAGAGAAATTATATGGTAGGTCCCTCACTGCCAGAGGTAATTTATTATACAGCTTTATGCCCATATTTTTAACATTATTTTGGGACTTGACTTAGTCCGGTATTCTATACGTGTATATTATTTCTGTTCCTTGTTCCATAATTTTTAATTTTTGATACAACTTCTGTAAGTTAGTCTCTTCTCTGACTGCCTTAAAAAGAAAAAAAATATTTAATTTAATTTTATCCATATTTTGCAGCTTCAAATGTGATTGTACTCAATACACTCAAGGTATGAATTAAAAAAAAGCCTTCAGTCAAAATTTTTCGTCTTTTATTCAGTACATGATGTATTTCGGACCCTGTGGGTCCATCTTCAGGTGTAATTCATCTTAATACATGATTTAAATGATAAATGGAAAATCTCATATAAAGATGTGAAACAAATACTAACAAAGAGATAGAGGGGCTGGCCAGTACTTACCTCAGCTCAGTACAGCCGATAGATACACAAAACAGAACAGAAAATTTAACAGAAAATGTACGTATCCTAGCTTTCGGAACTTTGTTCCTTCGTCAGGGAGTAGAGAGGGGGAAAAAGAGGAAGAAGGGAAAGTGGACTCGGTTACTCACAACTCAGGTTATGAAGGAACAGGGGAAAGGTAAACAGGGAGGTAGCAAAAATGGAGGCATGGGTCTCAGAGGGAAGCCAAAGATATTCTACTGTAAGTACTGTGCCAGCTTCAAACCAAAGAGGATGCATACAGAAGTAAAGAGGTATATAATATAAAGATAAATACAACTATGTGGGATGAAAAGATGCGTGAATGGCTAAAGAGGAAAGGGAAAGAGGAGAAGACTGAAGAGTAAATGGGAGTGAGGGTTGTTGACATAGGTTCAGTCCAGGGGGATGGCCAGATGAAAGGATGTGTTGGAGTGCAAGTTCCCATCTCTGCAGTTCCGAGGGACAGGTGTTGGGTGGGAGGAGTCAAATGGCATGTACGGTGTAGCAGGTTCCTAGGTCCCTAGAATTATGCTGGAGGGCATGCTCTGCTACTGGGAATTGGACATTTCCTAGGCGGACAGTTCATCTGTGCCCGTTGATGCGTTCAGCCAGTTTAGTTGTCATTATACCAATTTAAAAGGCTGTGTAGTGCAGGCATGTCAGCTGATAAATGACATGTGTTGTTTCACATGTGGCCCTGCCTTGAATTGTGTGTGTGTCTTACCAGTAGGGGTGCTGGAGTAGGTGGTTGTGAGGGGATGCATGGGGCAGGTTTTGCAGCAGGGTCATTTACAGGGGTATGAACTGCTGGGTAGAAAAGGTGGTCTGGGAATATTGTAGGGTTTGACATGGATGTTGCGGATTTTAGGGAGGCGATGAAAGGCAACTCTGGGTGGTGTGGGGAGAATATTGTCAAGGGATGATCTCATTTCAGGGCTTGACTTGAGAAAGTCATATCCCTAACGGAGTAATTTGTTGAGTATTCGAGGCTAGGATAATATTGGGTGACAAGGGGGATGCTTCTGTGTGGCCTGGGGGTAGGAACATTGTTGTTGGACAGGGAGGAATGTATTGCTCGGGAGATCTGTTTGTGGACAAGGTCTGCAGGATAGTTGCGGGAGAGAAAAGCACTGGTCAGGTTATTGGTGTAATTGTTGAGGGATTCGTCACTGGAGCAGATACGTTTGGCATGAATACCTAGGCTTTAGGGAAGGGAGCATTTGATGTGGAATGGATGACAGATCTCAAAGTGAAGGTACTGTTGTTTGTTTGTGGGTTTGATGTGGACAGAGGTGTGGATGTGAGCTTCAACAAGATGGTCAACATCCAGGAAGGTGGCTTGGGTTTTGGAGAAGGACCAGGGGAAATTAAGATTCGAAAAGGAGTTGAGGCTATGGAGGAAATTAAGGAGTGTTTCTTCACCATGAGTCCAGACCACAAAGATGTCATCTATAAACCTATACCAGGCCAGGGGAAGCAGTAAGACGGAAAACTAGGATACATAAATTTTCTGTTCTGTTTTGTGTATCTATCAGCTGTACTGAGCTGAGGTATGTACGGGCCAGCCCCTCTATCTCTTTATTAATACAGGATTTATTTGTTCTCTTGAATGAGATGAAATGCATATTCCTGTCACAAAAAATTGTGACTGAAGGTGTTTTTTAATGAGACACTGTTCAGCCTGCCCGTAATTGTTCTCACTACAGTCCCCGCCCCCCCCCCCCCCCCCCCTCCTCCATTGCACCTCCCCGCTGCCACCACCGCCACCACACAAACACTTTTTGAATGAGAAGAATTGTACAGAAATTGATTGTAGTGTTTTCTTTGTGGACAAATAAAATCATTTGTCAGATAAATTCACTATGAAAACTTATGTCCTAAATCCTATGTAAAATTTAAGTGTGATTTTCTTGATAATTGTATCAGAACTGATGCATGTGCTGCGGTATACTGTGTGTTTTTGAACGTTGGCTGTTTCATGGTATAGTGTTGTAATCTACATTTGGGCTTTACAATTAGTATCTTCTTTTAGAAAATCTTACACTCTAATTGTATTACAGATCTGTGCAAATAAAATAAATTCAAGATTTTTCAGAAGTTAAGTGTGTCACGCATAACACATTTTATAGTATAAATAGGTGTTTTGTGAGTTACAGATGTCATTCTACGTATTTCAGCAGTGATAACTTGTTTGGAAACTGTTTCTCCTTACTCACAGTGTGGCTATTTCATGTAACTAGTGTGTTAGCCCTCCATTTTTCCACTAATTGACCATTAAGGAAGTGCGTGATTGTGATGTAAACATATCTCTTACAAAGATGACTTATGACACTTATGATGACTAACATATTGTGCTACATTTAATTTTCACTTTCAACATCAATATACAGGGTGTATCAAAAAGAAGATTTGGCATGGCTACATTTCTGAAACTAATAAACATGTACCATAAACGCTAAGCATGGAGAAAAATGTAGTCCTCCATCTTACCAAGAATAAAATTACAGAACTCCACACAATGTTGTTTGGCACGTTCACAAAGAGCTTGCAGTAGCTGAATTTTGTATGGTTTTATGTGTAAATGTAGATGCAACCCATGCCAGACGGACATTGGGGGCATGTTGAGCTGTCGAGCTACTCGGCAAACAGGTTTCTGCAGACTTCTTGTGAAACTGCAGCAGATGCAGTCAACTTCTGTGTCAGATACTCAGGGATGGTCCGGCGATTCATCTTTACACGAACAACCTGTTTCTTGACATTGTTCTTGACATCGTCTAATGCTCTGTGCTTAGGAGGATCCACACCATACTTATTATGAAAGTCATGCTGAACAGTTATTACTGACCCACACTGTGCAAAACGTAGAACACAAAATGCTTTCTGTGGTCCTGACACCATTTTTACCAGAACAGAAGTAGGTGCACACTGCTGCCACCTAGCGGGAATCGTGTAAAACTCGAGAGTTTGATCTTTCCAACAGTATGTTGTTCATACACACATTCAAATAACACAATGGTTCTGATTTTTTTTAAAAATTGGATTGTTCTTTTTGATACACCCTGTATATTGTTGGTAGATGTCATAAATTGCTGCTGCTGTGTTCAAGTTTGTTATGTGACTTCGTTAGTGACCACAACTTTGAATTTGAGTCTCAAATTTGCTTCAGGAAAATAGTAATTTTTTTCCACCTTGTTTTGCCCTTCTCCTAACAGAGAGCACTTTGTTGTGTCTGTCACTTCAGTTGTAAAGGTAACTTGTAATCACTGTACCATAACTCATTGAGAAATTAAAATATAATCAACAAGCCTTGTTTCAAGTTAGTTTTTCTGTAAAATATTGCATCAGCCACAATGCAGTCCCACTATAAATACTGTTCTCCAGCAGAGAATGAGTTAGTTGGTGCTCATAAGCAGCTGGATATCTCACAGATTGCTGTGAAGCAATTGGAATCTGCTGCAAGCAGGGGCCCTTGGGGGGCTACTGAGAGAAATGTATCAGAGATAGCAAAGGTACCTCAAATACTGTTGTGTACTGTGGATACTGTCTCCTCTACAAGAAGTACAGAACCTATCACCACTCATGCAGTTGACTGTGTGTGTCATGTAAGTGTTAGGGCTATATCCACTATACAGGGAAGCAGGTACAAAGAACAACCCAGGGTATTGCATCCATCACCCTAACCAAAAAGTTTGAGTTGTTATCTATCAGGGAATTGGAAACAGAACCACAGAGACACATACCACCTATTGGGAAGCCTGCGATCTCATGTTGGATGGAAGCAAATGCAAAAGGCTAGTTCATGTTTATTGTTGGCAGTTTGAATGTAAGGTGAATAATGATACCCCTTGGGGAAATGGCAGCAAGGATGGGAAGGATCACATTGTGCAGTCAGTGTGTATGTCTAGAAGTATCATACAAAATGTTAAAAGAGCGGTTCCGGCAGCCATTGAAGGAATAGGGTCAACCAACTGCAGGTTGTGGTGCATCTTAGAAAACACAATGTATGTTGTCAATGCTCTAAGGTCATACCTGAACAGAAGGCTGAGGAAACCAGGCTTGCTCAAAGAAATTCAGTGAGGTTCATAATTTTGTCCCAGAACTGATTGTGCATCCATGTTTTTGTGTGCTCGCATAGTTTTTTAAATTCATCATGCTTTTTTGTATTTGATGGGTGTAATCATACATTTTAGTAATATGTACATTTTTGCAGTATGTAGTATGTTTTGGATGGATGGTGACCATTGATCACAGCTCATTAGCCACCCAGCATCCCAGGCAGCTCACATTTTTTTGGTGAGTTCATACTTGGTCACCATGTGACCCCTTCCCTTGCAGCATTACTTCCCTTTCCGTGCAGCAAGTCTCTTCTTCTACTAGTCTTTTTCCCCTCTCTGCTTTTTCACTGAATGGCCTTGGTGCTGATTGTGCTTGGGTTTGGATTGTGTTTTTGGACATTTGTTTTCTTCCCTTTCGGCATTCTACAGCTTTTCGTTTTTGACTATATGGTCCCCATTTTACAGAAGTGCAGAACATGTGGGGAAGGTCACCGTACATGCTATATATTCTGCCTTGTGCACCTTTTTTCTGTGCACCCTTCTTTTCTTGCAAAGGTACTATGTCCGAAACCTGGCATGGTAGCTACTCTGTTGTTAGGGAGGGCATCAAGCATTTGCATGGTGGTAGCCCCTGGTCAAGCAGGGATGATCACACTGTTGGTACCTGAGTTGAAAACTCTTCACAAATGGCAAGGAGTATTATCTGTGGCATGGCTGGAACATTGAGACTCTTGACAGCAGTTTACTTGAAGGATAACCATTGCTGTGGCTGATTGGTACCCATGGAGAGAGCTCTCATTCGGAGTGTGTGGCACTGCGGTTCGAGACTCTCAGATGAAGAAAATTAAAACTTCTGCTGATGGCCGCATGGCCCCAGCAGTCTCTTCTCAATGTAGGATTTATTACAATGTGGAGAGATATGCTCCCCAAAATGTTTCCTACATTAGCTACACCATAGGAGGAATGTAGGGCTCAGAGACAAGGAAAGATGTACTCCTACCAGTACTTAGTTTGTTCTAGGATTGACAGGGCCTCCTTTTTGTCTGCAAAATCACTTTTCTTCATTGAACGACTCGAGAACAGGTTTGGAGAATTAGCAACAATTTCAAAAGTGAAAAGTGGCTCCATTCTGATTAAAATGGCCTCCCTTGCTCAGTTGTGGGTGCCGCTTGCCTGTGAAATCTGGGTGACGTTCCTGTCATTATAACTCCCCATAACTGTCTCAAGATGGTACAGGGGTATCATTTTTACCTCAGTTTCCTTTCAGAGACACAGCAAGTTCCATGTGTGTGCTAATTTGGAGCAGTGAGGTGTTCATTGTGTCTGCCATGTGCAGGATTGATCCTGGACCGTTCACCTTGGCCTTCGAAGTATAACATCCCAGCTCCTCGACACCAATTTATAACATTTCAGCTCCTCAACACCAAATTAAAACGTTGCATTAGGAGGTGTCTGCTTCGTGCAAAAGGTCTTGAGTTCATATTGACGACAACAAGCAATTCTTCATTACAGATGTTTATTTACAAAACAGCACTGACAGACTTCACAGACTCAACAACTGACTCTCAGAGCTAACCGCACTGCATATCCGAACTGGCAACTGACAACTCCTAGGTGTATTAATATCTTTCCAAACAATGAGAGTCTTTGACACTGTTTTGTTTACAATACGATAGCAATTCACGACTTAAAACTAAATTAGACATTACAGAATTTTAGTACAGATTAAAGTAAGTAAAAGGATCAGTACATATAAATTCTTACAAGCATGATTTCCAAATAGATTTTATAACATTTTTCTACCAGCTTCTGGATAACCTTCACCAGATTTGTACCGATGTTTCCAGAAATATCTTGATATTTGATTCTGGATATTTCTTGAGTGATTTAGAACAACTATTTATATGTAAAATGATTTAAATAGTGTTTCAAAACGTAAATAAATCTTTTTAGCAATATTTCTTGATACAAATCGTCTTTCGAAATTAGGTTATGAAACAGTTTTCACAAGTTTTCGTATTTTTGCGATCATAATATAGAATTTCTCCATAGAAAGTTCCAGAAGTGTGCATTAAACGTTCATTTACAGACTTTCTCTTTAGCTGGTGAGTTTTTAAAAGTATCTTGTCCATGTTATACGAAATAATTTAGCTCAAAACTGATAATTTATACAATTAATCAGAGCTACAGCAAACAGTGAGTCTTTCTTTTATAAAATGAAATATAATTACAAAATTGAATGAAAATAGGTTACTAACACTAATATATATTTACATTAATTCTATTTTTGTTCTTTCTGTGCAAAATGTCCTAATATTGACACAGTACAATATTTAAACATCACCAAAGTTTCCCTTTACATTTTGCATATCTGTATCGACATCCCCTAAAAATCTACAGTATCGAATACTTCAATATGTCCCAATATGTCCTGTAATCTTACAGAAGGAACCTTATTGCCTGAAAAGGTCAAGAAGATGGCATAGGTATGCAATGTGAAGCCGCAAGGTCTGTCTGTAGGAATTGCGGATGTCTGGTGCTCACACATGCCCATCAGCCTTTGCTGGTGAAGTGCCAGCTACTAGCAAGTCGCATGTTTAGCATTCTCTGTTTGGTTTCATAGTTCAGTTAGGTTAGTAAAAACAAGATGGATATGATGTGTGCATGCTGTGTGTGGAGGCAGGAGGAGCTGGCCGCATTTCACAAACAGTGGAGAAACTCGTGCATCATTTGGGATGTCTCAGGTGTCACTTATTTTGACCACAGGCTCTGCTGTTGAGGCATCTTCCAGTGTACTTGTGGAGGATCTGGGCTCACTGCAGGGTGAGTGGCAGGTTTTTCTGGGGTCATGTTGCTTGAGGTGGGGAGTCACTATGGAGACTGGGTAGTATGGCCTCACCAACTCGCTCTGAGTGTGCAGGTGGCCACTCCGTCAGCAGGATCTGGGCAGGCACATAATGGGAGGGGTTTACTTACTGGAAGCGCTAATGTTGCGCCCATTAAGGGAGCCACTTATTGAAATAATGCCCAGGTCTGGAAATAATTCCAGTGCGCACTCAGTGTGCCTGCATTGGAGAGGGCGGGGTGGGCAGGAGTGGCTCACTCGAGATGGGGAGGTGGCTCTGCCTGCTGCTGTCAAGGGTGCCGGATACAGTAGTCTGTAAGTTGTTGCTCATGTTCTGAGGCCATCTTCAGTTCCTATGGGAGCCTGGCAAAAATGGAGAAGACTTATGGCTTCGCTCGCAGGGTGCATCATCATACTCAGAGTCAATCTTAGTCAGAGGCTTCATCAATTCTGTGATGATCATGCCTGCACATTTCTGGGCTTTTGTTAAGGGAAAACTGTCAAATTATTTGTAATGAAGTTCTTGAACTCACTGCCCTCCAGGAAAGTTTCCGCACACAAATTATTCTCTGAACCAAGAGGCGACTGAAATGCAAAGTAGAAAGCTCCAAAATATTTAACGAGGTGTGGGACATACGCAAAAAAGACAGATTAGATGTCATAGAAGGAAGTGTGTTCACTGTTGTCACCAAAAAAGTTGTCTGTATCGAGGTAGAAATTGAGTCTGAATGTGAAGTTGCCTGGACTGATTTCCATCATAATAGCTGGAGGAGGCTCATTCAAAGGAAGTCTATGCTCCGTAGCATTGAAATACCCATGTCATTCAGTATTAGTTGGAGGTGACTTCGATCTAGCAAGTGTGCCTATGGATTCACTGCAGATGCTGCAGACAGACAATCATGTTTAGTACCTTTGAATACTTTTTCTGAAAACTGCCTTGAACAGCTAGTTAGACAACCCACACACAATGGAAATATTTTAGACCTCGTAGCTACGAACAGGCCTCACCTGATTGACAGTGTAATTAAAGAGAAAGGAATTAGTGAATGTATCATCATAGTGATTGTGGTTACTAAAGTTAATAAGCCTTCAGGAAGGCTAGGAGAGTATTTGTGCCAGAAAAATCAGATAAGCATTTAATCAGTTGTTAGCATCCCACCTACAATGAATGGACATCATTCAGCTCCAGTATGACAGGCACAGAGAAATTATAGGCAAAGTTTAAACTGATTGTAAATCACACTCTGGATATTTATGTGCCAAGTTCGTGGATTAAGCATGGAAAAGACCTTCTGTAGCTTAATAATCAAATTTGGAGAATTCTGAGGAAATAAAGTTGTTCTGCTATTGGTTCAAAAAAGAATTTACAAGCATTGACAGGCAAAAGTGAGTAGAAAGTCATGCATCCTTATAACAATGTGCAAAGCATACAATTACTTTCACCATCATACCTTAGCAGAAGAACTTGTCAAGAACTGTAGAAAATTCTGGTCCTATGTGAAATCACTAAGCATGTCAAAAGCTTCAATCAAGGCACTCATCGACCTGTCAAGAGTGGCAATAGAAGACAGCAAAAGGAAAGTTGGAGTTTTAAATTTCACATTTAGGAAATTCATACAAACCATCATTTGACTGTCGCACAGAGCTTGTATGAAGGACATAGTAATAGACATTCCTGGCATAGAGGTGTAACTTGCAACTGAAAGAGTTGAAAACAACTAAGTCACCAAGTCCAGATGTAAACCCAATTCAGTTTTACAAAGAGTACTTTGCAACATTGGCTCCTTACTTAGCTTGCATTTTATTGCGAATCTCTTGCCCAGTGCAAAGGCCCAAGTAAGTGGAAAAAAGTGCAGGTGTCTCATTTAAATAAGAATGGATCTGCATAATTAAAGACCAATAACCTTAAAATAGTTTTGCTGCAGAATACTTGAACAGAAGCTGAGTTTGAATATAATAAAGTTCCTTGAGACAGAAAAGCTTATTTAACAAATCAACACAGATTTAGAAAGAATTACTCTTGCAAAACTCGGCTTACCATTTCCTCACATGATATTCTACAAACCATCAGTGGAGAGCAACAGGCTAGATTCCATATTTCTAGATTTATGGATAGCATTTGTGCCCCACAGCAGACTGCCAACAAAGGTCTGAGCATACAGATTATATTCCCAGGTGGAAGTGTGTCTCAATGACCTTTTAAGTAATAGCCCCATTACACTGTTCTTTATGATGAGTGTTCATGAGAGACAAAGTTATTGTCAGGAGAGACTGCTCTCATTATCTGTACATAAATGATCTGATGGACAAAGTGAGCAGCAATTTATGGCCGTTCGATGATGAAGCTGTGGTGTATGGGAAGGTTTTGTCGAGTGACTGTAGGAGGATATGAGATGATTTAGAAACAGTTTCTAATTTGTATGATGATTGTCAGTTTGCTCCAGATACAGAAAAAAATGTGAATTAATACAGATTAGTAGAAAAACAGTCCTGTTATGTTTCAATACAGCGTTAGTTGTGTGGTGCTCGACACAGTCACATCAATTAAACATCTGGGCATAACATTGCAAAGAAATAGGAAATGGAATGAGTATATCAGATTGGTAGTATAGAAAGTACACAATCAGCTTCATTTTATGAGGCTTATAGATAGTAATTTTTCCCTCACTCTATTATTAGCAAGTGGAACAGGAAAGGAATTGACTAGTAGTAGTGCATGGTACTCTCAGCCATACACCATACAGTGTTTTGTGGAGTATGTATGTACATTTAGATGTACACTCACATTTCATTTAGCTCTTGGGAGGAGCATGTAGAGGAACTGTAGCTGAAATTTAGAATAATTGTTGACCAAGCATTAGCTTTACATGGTAGCCAGAAACAGTCTGAAAAGCATTTAATGGTGTTGCAGGGCAGGTTGTGCTGGGGAATAATTGTTAAGAAAAAAATTTGATATGTTTCACCATTTACAAGTTAATTGGTATGGAGTTAGCCAATCATGCTGTTACATATTGAAGCTGCCGGCCAGAGACGGTTACTGTCCATTGTTCTCATTGCATTGATGATGGCATGCTCAGCCTGTGGCTCATGTTTGATCCTTACACCAACTCATGTCCAATTTTTGTATCTCTCTTTTGCTCAGCTTTAGGAAACCAAACAAAGAACTTGTTTAGTGACACCATCTGTGACGGGGCACTTGAATTTGCATGTGCGATGGACCATTTGTCTAACTTCAATGCTAATGATCTTTGAAGTGGTGCAACATATTTTTTCTTAAGAGTTATTTCCCAACACAACATACCGTGCAACACCCTTACAAGCTTTTCAGATTATTTCTGACAACCTAATTGTACAATTTATGATCGGAGTAGCCTCTAAGGGTATACAGTCTCCATGAAGAAACAGGAACAACTGCATGACCGGTGTGAAACGAAGCGCAGGGGTATACAGACACAAATGCTAAATTCAGTGTATTTTGCTGTAAAGAGGGCATACATAGCGTGAAGCCTTCAGTGACTACTTTATCAAAAACCCATATAAATTCCGTTTGTGTGTAAAGGCTGGTAGTGGCACGGAAGTTAGTGTCCAGTGAGTCATGGGCAACATGGGAACTGAAACTGAGAGAAGCAAAATAAAAGCTGGAATGTTGAACTCTATTTTCAAATGTTCCTCTATAAAGGAAAATCCAGGAGTACTGCCCCAGTTTCTCACATCACTGTGAAAGGTGAGAAATACAGATATTAGTGTCATTAGAGTTAAGAAACAGTGATATTCACTAAAATTGAACGAAGCGCCTGGGCTAACTGGAATCACAACCAGATTCTATGCAGAATCTGCTGCCAAGTTAACCCCTTCTTTAACAATAATTTGCGATATGTCACTCAGACAAATAATTGTACTCATTAGATGGTGGAAAGCTGAGGTCATACCTATTTACAAGATGAACAGCACAAGTGATCCAGAAAACTACCATACAATCTGTTGCAGGATTTTAGTACATATTCTCAAACAGGATGAAGTATCTTGAACAGAATGATCACCTGCTTGCAGACTAGCATGGATTCTAAAAATGTCAGTCATGGGAAACCAAGCTTATTCTTTTCTCTCAAGAAATCCTAAAAGCCATGGCGCAGGGCTGTGAGATAGGTACAGTTTTTTTGAATTCCAAAAAGCATTTGACTTATTATTGATCATATTAATTGAAATTTGTGATGAGAAACATGATTCGTTTCGACAGAGAACACAGCATGTTGCCCTGGATAGTGAGTCACTTCATGCACACCCCAGGGAACTGTTTTGGGACCTTTGCTGTGTATTAATGACCTGCAAACAGTGTTAATAGTAAACGAATACTCACATCTTGATAAAACTTGATAGTGGTGCAGAGGTTGGGAGTTTGCTTGAAATGTTCAGAAATATAACATTGCACACTTCACAAAGCAGAAAGATGGGGTATCCTGTGACTAAAACATCAGTGAGTCACAATTGGACTGAGCTATCTTCCACAAATACTTGAGCACATCATAGGTAAAGCAGGACAGATGTTAGTTCATTTACACAGTGTGTCCAGCGAAGGGGTTCCTTGGAAACTAAGATCGATAGATGAGTGCAACAAACAGTATGGGTATATTGTGAAAGCTGTAAGAATTTAAACAGAAGTTCAAAAATAGTTAAAAAAGCTGCTAACAGATGGCACAATAATTTGTAGTACCTATAAACAGCGTTTCACATCTCAAAGTGAGCAGTTCCACTGTTGAAATGTGAAAGGAGGTTAGTGTAATAATGCATTCCATTGAACTACATGTTTTTTCTGGTACTGGAATACCACAGTCCTACTAAGGCAACAATGTACAATTTTCACATACGATTTAATGTACCAAAAAGACCCAATGAAAAACAAAAGGAAAAGAAAAAAAAAAACTTGCAAACACTTGCTAAATACCGAGGGACAGGTAGAACAGCTGATGATCTAGTGAGGGATGTTAGCTCCAGTCATAGTGTAGTTATTTTCAAATTATTCAGCAAAATCCAAGTAAATCCACCTGAAGAAGAGTTGCAGCAGAGACTGGCTTGAAGCATTCCAGCACACAGAAAACACTGGACAGATCCTACATATGTTATCATTTGAAATCCAAAATCACAAGGCCATATCTGTATGAGCTGCACTGATGTTGCGACTGGAGTTTCACAACAAATGATGATGAAGGATTTGATGTTGGCTGCATCTAATTCACAGATATTGTACACTTCTACTGATTGGAGTTGTGACTAAATGCAACTGGCAATTTTGGGTTTACAAAAATCCCCATTTGTGTAAAGCAAAGCCACTGTATTCTCGCAAAGTTACCGTTTGGACTGCAGTATGTATTGGAGGCATTATGACCCTTTTTTCATAGAGGGAACGATCACTAGTGAATGTTAAGTTGTAATTTTGGAACAATTTGTCACTGCACAGCTACTGTTGGAAGATTAATCAGGCACTGAGTGGTTCATGCAAGATGGGGCCAGACTACATTGCACCAGACAGGTGTTCCACTTTTCTGATGAATACTTCAAGAATGGGGTTATTGTGTTGGTTTATAGCAAATTTACTGGCACAGGGATGGAGTGGCCTCCACATTTTCCCTATCTGACCATCTTGTGACTACTTCTTTTGGGACACATTAAGAGACACTATCTACTAAAACTGTCCCATCATGCTGGACTAGTTTGAATTAGCAATCTTGGTGGTATTTGAATCCATTTCTGTTGAGATACTACAGAATATGATGGCAAATTTCATTGTTCATATGTGCTACCTAGGTACTGTGAGTGGTGGACATTTTGAAAAAATAGTGATGCAAGTGCAAAGACTGCTTGCAGAGGACGAATTTAAATATGCTTGCTTATTCTGTAAGAGCTGCATAGTATATTGCACCATCTGTTAGCAACTTTTCGAGCTATTTCAAAACCTCTGTTTAAATTATGTCTAAAATTGTTAAGGTTTTCACAATAAACATATCTTTTGTGCACTCATGTGGATCTAGGTTTTCAAGATATTTAATTTTTAAATCAGGTGCTCCTTTGCTGGACACCCTATAGAATTCTGGTAAAATGTTATCAGCTACAAAGGATCTTTAGAAACACTCATGCAACCCATTTTAGAATATTGCTTGAGTGTGTGGGACCTACAACAGACAGGGCTGTAAGGGATATTGAATGCCTATAAAGAAGGGCAGCATGTATGGTCACATGTTTGTTTGACCTATGGTAGGGCATCACAGAGATGCTAAAAATCTTGAGCTGATGGACTCTTGAAGACAGTCACCAAATATCCTGTCACACTAATGTAACTCACACACACATGACCACAGTCTCTGGTAGCTGAAGCCAGACTATGAGCAGTAGCAGCAGTGAATTACGGGAGAGGCTGAGGCTGGGAGGGGGAGGTATATCTGGGTGGGGGTGGGGGGGAGGGGGGGGGGGGGGAGTTAACAGCAGAAATATTGTGACAATAGGGCTGCAATCCCAAAACGTCATAGAATATTCAGTACGGGGGGGAAAACTTCAAGAATCACAAAAGTTCAATGAGTAATTTAATAACAAGGCTTCCATTCCAATAGCTGCAATTGATGTAGATGACAGATAATTATGTTGAATAATGTTTATTCAAGAAAGGACATCTCAAATAAATGGGAAGTGATTCTGAAGTTTTCAGTTAAAATACAGACAGAAAATATCAAATGCAGTAAAATTACATTGAGAGCATTACGGGAATAATAACAAAATCCCCAAACGAAACAGTCATCAAAGGTTTGTGAAAACTATGTTCCTTTTGTAATCACAGTACACAAATCATTCACTATCTAAAAATAATTCAAAGTTCAACATGATGACTCACAAATTGACACATGCGATACAAGGAACAGTAATTCTTACCCTGTCTATGCACAATTCTGTATTACAAGCGGAAAAAGTTAAGCGTTCTACTCTGGAGTACACTCAGACCTTTCAAATTATGAAGTCCATTCAGAAGTATGATAGTGGCCGTTCAGCGTCCAGATTCAATCACACCCATGATCAAATCACGTACATCACTGCAGGCAGATCTCCCTTCTTCAAGAACTCTACATACAGTCCTTGATCGCTCCCTTGTGTTCTTCCCTCGAAAAGTCCCAGTCCCCACTTGACTCCCTTAGTATTCCACTACTGTCTTTTTCCTTTGGCTGAAGGCCATCCCCACCAAAAATACATCCTTCTAACATGCTACAGACATGATTTGATTCATCTCAACCTCTTTCCTACACTAAACTAATATATCACAACATTTAAATAAAGAAGTGTTACAAACATTTGGTCATACTCAGAACATTCACAGTAAATAGAAATACAGATTTGTCCATAAATAAGTAAGCCAGTATTCTTGCGCAAGTGTGCTCATGTTAAATGACAACAAATTGTTGTTCATGCCTTCTTGACAGAAAAGTCGTTCAGTTCTCATTTCAGTTGTGATGTCTGCTAACACATGCAATGGCCTACTTTTAAATTAACAGTTTTTAATAGCATTCGCAGTGAACATTTAAATAAAGTTACGTGCAAAGTAGTAAGCTATTCATTAATAACTACAAAAGTCTGACAAAATATGAGGTATTCACGCTGTATTCATTTGTTGTGTAATAGAGATGGATACAATCTTCAAATGTTTGCATAATGAAACAAAAATAAAAGGCATCATAAATAAATAAATAAGAGAGATACAAATAGGTAGCTTTCAGGTATGACAGCTATAGTGCAGAGTTATTATCTGAGGTAAAATTTGTTAAAATCTCATCAAATGATTAAAAGTTGTTAATTCAGAGTGTCAGTGTGAAAATGTTTATTCGCTCTGTAGTTTTAAAGATAATGAAATACTGTTGTGTCAGTGGATGCACCACATTTTTCTGGGATTACAAAGTATTCAGTTTTGCATTAATATTTGATGTGAATTATTGTCAAATCAAAAGATCTCTAACTTAGCCATCTTTAAGATTGCCTTATGCTCCACCATTTCTTAGAGCATCTTGTGCACAAAGACCACATGAGTAATTGGCATCCAAATTCCTAGCTTAGGGATTTTACCAATTTCTGGCGATGCTCCAAGTCTTTGAACCTGAACTTGCTTATACTGGTCAACTAGCCATAAGCCAAACTGCCACAAAGCTTCCTGATACCTGGCCCTATTAGCGTTCAGTTGTACATCTAATTCAGCTTACCTCATACCGATACCGGGCAGCTGAGTACCTTGCCTAAATAAGCGTAATGTAACAACAACTACTACTAATTGAATTTTTTCTTGCTTTCTTCTTTTAATCTCTTCATTCTCTGACTGTGTTCCTGTTTCCTTTACTTTATCCATAATTTCCCTATTTTCTTCCTTTCTTTTATTTAAGAATTTGTGTTCATAATTTTGTTTCTCAATGTATCTCTTTCAGTTATCATTTTCTGACAGGTTCCTGTTTGTTGAAGATATTCTTCTATTTCTTGAAACCAATTGGTTGTTGTAACAGATCTGTTTGTACATCAAAGATCATCTTTGTGAGTGGTGTTCATTCTGTGTGTGTGTGTGTGTGTGTGTGTGTGTGACGTCTAATGCTCAGATTGAGGCCATTTCTGATGTGTAGGCTGCTTCTGTTAGAGCAACAGTATTGAAGTCAGTTTGTATGCTTTCTGAAGTTTTTCTGGACGTTCTATGTTCAATGCCGTGTTTGGTCATCCTATTTATGTATATTCCCTTAGATATTTGAATTTTTCCACTTTGTTAATCTTTATGTTGTATTCATGGCTTGTGTGTTATTGTTCTTTCTTTCCATGTATTGCATTATGATATGTTTTGGCAGACACTTCATGTAATTGTTCTTATGTCATTGCTGAGTATTGCCAGGTCATCTGCAAATGCCAGGCATTTTATTATTGCCTTGTTTGCATGTGTTTATGAGTATTTCCATTTACTTTTCTTTCCATTGTTTGATAATTTTGTCCAAGAATGTGTTGAATAAAAGCAGTGTGAGAGACAGTTCCCTGTCTGATCCCGGTATATATCTCGAATGTTTCTGCATTTTACCCCATACATTTTATTTTGGAAGTGATGTCTGTTAGTTTTGGTGCCAATTCTATATTCTTCTTGTGTATCAAAGATAGCCTTCCTGTCTACAGAGCCATAGGCCCTCTTAAAGTCCACAAATTCACAAATGTGACTACTGTGTTGTTCAACGCTTTGACCTTCAAAAATGTTCGCAGATTTCAAATCTGTTTAATAAAGTTATTTTCTTCATAAATACATAAATTACTGGACATAATACTATTTAAGTGTTAGCCATTGGTGTCCTCTGACCTTTGAACTGGTTTACCCACACACTTATTGGGGGAGCTACAGTTTAGTGTGGGTATTAAACCATGGTGAACCTTGACATATTTCACTTTAACAGTCATAGCCATAAGTGAAAAAAGTGATGTGTGACAGACTTAAATCCTAGGAGTGACCAACAGGGGTTGAACCTGTGACCTTTTAATTTGTAGCCTCATGATTTACCACTGAGCTGCAAAGACAAGAGATCACCACAATCAGGTACATTGGTAATGGCTGTGACCTGATGTTTCATACTTACTTTTATTATTAATGCTCTGTGACATTTAGCTGTTGTAAAAAACTATTTTGGTTTTAGCCAGGCTGCTGTGTTCCAGGTTTTTAATTTTTATAGATGTGACAACCTGCCATAGAGTTCAAGAGTAGTAACTGAGATAATCTAGTGTGATATCTTGATTAAAATAAATTTAAATGAAAATTTAATGTTTAACTTTTGCTAAGTGTGCATGTTTGTTTTTCCTTCAGCCTCTTCATGTACTTACAGCTATTACCAGTCACACATTTCATTCAACACAACATCTAACAAAAAAATAAATCCCCTCATTCATTTCAGGACGCATATGGGAAGAGCTCGTGCTTGGCTGCGATTAGCCTTAATGCAGAAGAAACTTGCAGATTATTTGAAAATTCTCATAGACCACAAAGATGATCTGCTGTCTGAGTATTTTGAGCCTGATGCTTTGATGATGAGTGAAGAAGCCATTGTTATTATTGGACTGCTTGTGGGGCTGAATGTTATAGACTGCAATTTATGCGTGAAGGTAAAAATGCTCTGATTTCTGTTTCCATTACTTATGGAATATTTTGTGTTATGATGATGAGACTGTGTGTGAAATGTATGCGGAAATAGATACTTCATTACCACAAAGAAAACCAAATAGAGATATTTAACAGTGTAAGCAAGTATGTGGAGAAAAGAATTTCATTATATTATAAGCAGTTGAAAATAATTTCATTATATTATAAGCAGTTGCTGGGGTAGATGAAGGTGGGTGGCATAGTACATTGAGATACCACACAAGAAACGTTTGTGATGGTAGGTACCAGGTGGAGAACCTGCCCCATCTGAATGGGGCCCGATAATGTGTGGTGTGCCTCAAGGCTCCGTTTTGGGCCCACTGCTTTTCCTCATCTTTATTAATGATCCTTCTCTTTGTTCTGAGACAAACAACAAATTTACCCTGTTTGCCGATGCTACCACAATTCTAATTGACGATTTGATTGATCATGATCTTGAACAAACTACAAATACTGTTTTTAATGACATCTTAAATTGGTTCTCCTCAAAAGGTCTCTCACTCAATGCAGATAAAACTCATTATATAAGGGTCCATACATCACAAAGAATCCCGATGAAATTAACATAAAATGTAGAGATCAACCAATACAGAAAGTTGAAGATACAAAATTCCTGGGTGCTTACATAGACAGTAAATGTAATTGGTCAGTTCACATTCTTCACCTATGTAAAAAACGTAGCCCGGCAACATTTGCGTTACGGGTAATTTCTTCAGTGGCTGAAGTTGACACTATTAAGGTTGCCTGCTTTGGCTACTTCCACTCATTGATGTCGTATGCTATCATATTCTAGGGGAACCAACCACTTGCAAAAAAAGTTTTCACCATCCAAAAAAAGCAGTCAGAATAATGTGTGGGGTCCATCAAAGACACTCTTGCAGGCACTTGTTTCGGAAGATAGGTATCCTAACAACTGCCTCACAGTATACTTTGTGTGCAAAAATTATTCCATCTACCAAGACAACAGTAAATTCCATGGTTATAACACCAGAAACAAAAACAATCTACATTTTGAAATGAAATGTCTCACTCTGGTACAAAAAGGAGTTTACTACTCCAGCATTAAGCTGTTCAATGCTCTACCACTACATATCAAATGTGTTCATACAGAACTGCCAAAATTTAAACAAGTTCTCAAAGATTACCTGACAGAGAAATCTTATTATACTGTGGACGAATATCTGAAAGAAAATTTATACCATCACTAAACTTATTGTGTCTAGACGTAGTTCAATTGATTTTATTGTGCATTTGGGCATTAGCACACATTTTGTAACAACAGATTGGCTGTACATGTATTTACTCTTGTAGGCCTAATATCTGATTTAACTTTGTGCTCTTATCTTTAATCTTTATTTGAAACTCCTTTTTCTGTTATATGGTTGTTATGTTATCTAGCTGACATTGTATCTGTTACTGTATTTATAGTATGTCTTTCTTAAACTTTGTACAATTTGCCATAGAATTGCCCTTGTATTTATTGTAAGTTTAAATCGAAACCTGTACAATTTGACACGTTTCATATCCTTGTGATTGACTCACTAACTGGATCTATGGAACAATAAATAAGTAAATAAATGGACATCTGTTGCAAACCAGTCATACAGGCCATGAGAATTATGTCCCCTGGAGTAGCAGTGCTACCCCTATGATAGATGTGCACATAAGTAAGTGTGCATGAGCAGAAGTTGTCGGCTGCAAATTGTATGTTGGTCCAAGTTTTTCTGGGGAGGTCTTGCAGAATGTTAGTTGTGTCCTCAAGTCTTTGAGTGATATAGAAACAGTGGCTGATAGAGAGACAGTGGTTAGTCTTTAGTAGAAACTGAGCAGTGAATAGAATTATCATATATGGACAGAGGCCACCTGCCTAAAGATTTAAACTGAATACTCTTAGGTTAGAACTGTTCTTCGACTAGTGCCTCAAGACAGAATAAAGTTTTCTTCCTACTTTAGTTCAGAGAACATTATCTAGTTTGTGTTCGTGGAACTGTAGTCAGCACATGACAGATAGACAAATCTGCTTTCTGCAATTGCTGTAATGAGTGTTAGCAAAGTTGAGTCATATATTTTACTATTCACTGGTCTGTGTTACTTTCATTGTGTGGGTGGTGCCCTAGAACTCACGTATCCATACTACTGGCAGTAAGATTTTCATAAAAGTGAGCACCCCCAGTTCACAACAGCGAAGGCATAGGAAAAGATGCACAAGGCCAGGAGGGGGTGGCAGGGAAGTGAGAGGCAGATCATCTCCAGATAATACAGCAGCTGCACAACAAAGTGTAAGAAGTTTGGAGGGTAGAGCATATAAGGTGTAAAGAGAGGGTGGAGGGAGGAGAGGGGAGGAAAGAAAGATGGATGAGAGTACAAGAGAGTGTGGAAAAAATGGAGGGAAGGAGGGGAGGGAGGGAGAGAGAGAGAGAGAGAGAGAGAGAGAGAGAGAGAGAGAGAGAGAGAGAGACTGAGACTGAGACTGCATGGGTTTTCTACTCTCTCCACTCTCACAATCTCAAACCTGTGTGAACCGGTTTCCTACTACCTCATCTTAGCTCTTCCCTTCAGTCATCTGCCCCATACCTCTTCTACTTCCAGACCATGTACTGTCTTCTCCCACCTCTCTCTCTCCCCGCAGGCTTTGTGGGTATTCTCTCCCTCGCCCACTCCCCCGCCCGCTATTTCCCTCACCCTTTCTCCACCCACCCTCTCCACCCACCCTCTCCAGCCCACTCTCCCCCGTATCCCCCTCCCCCGTATCCCCCTCCCCCATATCCCCCTCCCCCGTATCCCCCTCCCCCGTATCCCCCTCCCTTATATCCCGCTCCCCCGTCTCCCTCTCCCCTTTCTCCGTCTCCCCTTTCTCCCTCTCCCCATTTCTCCCTCCACCTCTCAACCTCCCATGCTCTCCTTCCCCACCGTCCCCTCTCCTTCCCCACGGCCCCCTCTCCTTCCCCACGGCCCCATCTCCTTCCCTCGCATTCGGGAGGACGACGGTTCAATCCCGCGTCCGGCCATCCTGATTTAGGTTTTCCGTGATTTCCCTAGATCACTTAAGGGAAATGCTGGGATGGTTCCTTAGAAAGGGCACGGCCGATTTCCTTCCCCATCCTTCCCTAATCCGAGCTTGTGCTCCGTCTCTAAAAGACCTTGTTGTCGACGGGACGTTAAACAGTAATCTCCTCCTCCCCATCTCCTTCCCCACGTCCCCCTCTCCTTCCCCACGTCCCCCCCTCTCCTTCCCCACGGCCCCCCCTCTCCTTCCCCACGGCCCCCCTCTCCTTCCCTACGGCCTTCCTCCCTCTCCCCATCTCTCACCCCAACCCTCTCACACCTCCCCTATTTCTCTCAACCCTATCTCTCACCCCTTCCCCGCTCTCTCTCACCTCTTCCTCGCTCTCCCACCCTATCCCCCCCTTTCCTTTCCCTCCCCCCTAACTCCCTCTTCATTAACAGGGGCATGCGGAGTTTCCCTGCAATTTGAGGCACCATGTCATGGATTGTGCAGCCCTCCCACTGGAGGTTCAAGTCCTCCTTCGAACATGGGTGTGTGTGTTGTTCTTAGCATAAGTTTGTTTAAGTAGTGTATGAGCCTAGGGACCAACAACCTCAGCATTTTGGGTCCATTAGGAACACACACACACACACACACACACACACACACACACACACACGCGCGCACACACACACACGCACACGCACACGCACACACACACACACACACACACACATTCTCATTATCGCCTTCCTTTCCTTTTGTCCCATCCCCTGCATTTCTTCCTCTCTCTCTCTCTCTCTCTCTCTCTCTCTCCCCCTCTCTCCCCCTATATTCTCTACCCTTTGAACTGTTTTTATCTTGTGCAGCCACTGAGTCATCTGGCTATAGATCTGCCTCACACTGCTGTGCTACCCCCCTTGTGTCGTGCATGCGTCCTTCCCTATCCAGTGTATTCTTACCAGGAAAAGAGTAAGAGCTTGAATTACTTGTTTATCAGTCCTCTACTGATTTCTTTTCCCTTTTTTAACTAATTTTTCCATCCTGGAATTTCCATAATTGTTATTCATTATATTACAAAGTGTTTTAAGTAATGTAGAATTCACAATGAACAGGGAAGAATGGAGATAGTTTTAAATGAAGCACAGACGACTATTGGTAGGGATATGTGAGTGCAAATATGGCTGGCTGACCAGGATATGCTCCAGTTTCACATATAAGACTACAGGTGCACTGTGTGCTGCTGGTAACTTGTCAGTGAAAAGGTTAAAGCTACAGTTTAAACTAACAAATTTGAGGCACACTGTTAACTGCAGACAGAAGATTGTGCCACTAAATTAGAGTGGATATCAGATTCTCTGTTTATTCTGTAGACCCATAGTGAAAAGTGAAGAAGTGGAATGTGGCGTACAAACAAAAATGTGTACTACATGTTTACAAATGAACTGATGTGCTATTGTTTCTTCCATAGGTATAAAAGACTGTAGAATATGTGAAATATTTAAACACGTCCATAGTAATGTGCCTAAGATGATCCTTAGGCAATTGTAGTACAGCATTGTCAGAAGAAAATGATTTACAGTACTAATTTACACAGATCTCATTTATCCACTGCAGCATACCAATCCCAAAAATAACCACATAACTGATGAAGTAGTAGGCATAGAAACACAATAATTTTCATTAATATTCACTTTCAAAACTTTTGAAAGGAAAAAAATATTGAGGTTTTCATAATGAACCTTTATAGTTCTTGTGCGATTCATTGGTGGAATCTTCCTGTAAATGCCACATTTTATTGATGTGTTTTTTTCAAGTGTTGTGTTCTGATTTCTGCACTTTTGTCCAATAATGAGAAATAATTATTGTTTTTCATTCTGCTCTCCATTATTGTGACATTTATTTCTTTTACTATGTCAAACAATGGAAAATCCAGGATGGAATGTGACAGTATTATGAAAAGGAAAGCTGCTACTCACCATATGGTGAAACTGCTGAGTTGCAGATAGGCACAACAAAAAGACTATCACAATTAAAGCTTTTGGCCATTAAGGCCTACATCAACAATAGATAAGTTGTTTGTGTGAGTTGTGTTTGCAGGAGTGTGTGTGTGTGTGTGTGTGTGTGTGTGTGTGTGTGTGTGTGTGTTGTTGACAAATGCCTTAATGGCCAAAAGCTTTAATTGAGAGAGTATTTTTGTTGTGCCTATCTGTGACTCAGCAACTCTGCTATATGGTGAGTAGGAACTTTCCTTTTCATAATATCTTTTTACTGTTTGCTACACTTGTCAGTTCAGTTTTGCAAACTTGGAACATTCAGTGTTTGGTTCATGTATAAATGCAGTGAAGTCATAAAGTAAGCAATTGTATGTCAGACTCTGCCTGATTATGTGGTTCTTATCTATTGATACAATTTTTTTTGCTAAAGCTAATTTTTCAAGTTTCAAGTCAGGGTTGTGTCAGTTGCATAATGATTATTGTGATTGTAGAATGTTAATGTCACTATGTTTCAGTTTAATAATGGTTTCTTCTGGTCTCATGGTGGACATGAGTTTTGAATTTTCGTCTGTAAACAGTTAAAGCATGATCTGAAACTCATGACTGATAAACTTCAAACATATTTAGAACACTTGTATTTCATGAACAAAATTCCTTTTACATTTCATACAGTTTTTTTCCCACAATGCACTGTCAGACTCTTGAATTATTGTGAGCATTATCATGCACTGCATCACAGATTTTATTTTGGAGAAAGAGATACATAGAAAATGATTGTTTTCAAATTTTACTTTTTTGTTTCATTTTACAGGAAGAGGATTTAGATTGTCAGCAAGGTGTGATAGATTTTTCATTGTATCTGCGTTCCTCAAATCACACACCTGAGGGTTCTCCAGAAGATGAGCTGGACCAAGACAACATGACTACAGTTCTCGATCAGAAAAATTACATAGAAGAGCTTAATAGGCATCTTAAGTAAGTATAATTGAGACAGCAGTGCCATGGTAACTGTAGAACTGTTCTCTCTCTCTCTCTCTCTCTCTCTCTCTCTCTCTCTCTCTCTCTCTCTCTCTCTCTCTGTGTGTGTGTGTGTGTGTGTGTGTGTGTGTGTGTGTGGGAGGGGGGGGGGGGGGGGGTTAGCTCCAGTTTTTCTGTCAGCCTGTTAAGAAGACTGAATGAGTGAGTGAAGATCACGAGACAAAGTAATTATCATACCATTTATAAATAATTTTTTAAAATCAGAAAGATTTATGAAAATATACATCCCTATTGCATGTCTTAATGTATATTTCACACTTCTCTGTTGAAGATAGGGTCCTGGGGTATGGTGAAGATGGCTGCGGGGAAGAGGGCATATGGGAATGAAGGGTGTGCTGCAAAGACAACTTTCATCTGTCTAATTGAGAGAAGCTGATGTTGAGAGGAAGGATCCAGATGGCACGAATTGTGAACCAGCCTTGTGCTTTTGTCTTCAGTTTAGTGGTGGCCATTCATTAGAGTTGACATCCCATTGGTGGTCATGCCCACGTAAAATGCTGTGCAGACTTTCCACAAAGCTGGTATATAACTGGACTGCTTTCACAAATAGCCCGGCCTCCAATCAAGTAGAATAAACCTGTGACTGCTGGAGTTAGATGTGCTAGATGGGTGTATCAGACAGGTCTTGCACCTGTATCTTCCACAGGGTTTGGAAGTAGGTGTGGCATCAAGTCTGATACATCCACTCAACACATCATATTCCAGTCCTGTCACAGCCTTATCTTACTCCAACAGAGGCACGGCCACCTGTGAGCTCAGTCATGTCATATACCAGCTCTGCTGCAATTTCTACCCATTGTTTTACGTGGTCATAATCATCAGTTAAATGTCCATTCAAATGACTGACCCCTGCTAAATTGTGGCCAAGAAGAGCTAATTACCCAGTGTCAGAATGCACTACTAAACACATTTACTTTAAGTGACTGTTTAAGTGGCTGCTTTGCAGCCCATGCTATGTGGACTGTTCCTTCCAACAGTGGACTGTTCCTTTCAACAGCATCATCTCTGAACTAGATAGTTATCTTTCCAACACATCCTTCATCCCCATAATACTCCTGGCCCCAATATCTGCTAGCCCCCTACTCCGCATCCACCTCCATCCTGCCCCAGGACCCTAAATTCACACATTTTGCACTCATACCTTCTTCCTTGCAGTCTCCCCATCCTCTGTTGTTGACCCTCTCAGTCTGCTCTTCCACATTGTCATGTTCATTGTCATTGTGTGCTGCATGAACGCATTGGTACCAGTGCCCATATCGCATTTCTGTACCATCCACCTGCTAACTTCCCCTCAAGTATTCCTATCTTGTGCAGTTGCTGCTGATCTCCTCCCAGCCCTCAACTACCCTTCCCCAACCTTCCCTCTTGTTTTGCACCTACTTTTTTCCCTCACCCCAAATGAGCTGCAAATCTCCTTTTCTGAAATACTATATTCAGCCAGTTTATTGTATCTTCAGAAGTCTGTGTGTATTTGACATTTACTACTAAATTATTTATATTCCACCACAACTTTCCAATACTGTACTTTGACAATCCTTTGACATCCATGATAACATTCTGTCATACTACAGCTAATAGCTACCTGATATTTGATGGGACATCTAGTGTAATTGAACCTGAAATCTACTTTCCCAAATTATGATAATGGCTCAAATGTATAAAAGTCCATTGCCAAATGTGTGCATACATTAATTTCATACCAGTTTTAAAAAAAGAGGATTTATACAAAGTTATTTTTTTGTTTCTTTTGCAATAATGAATTGATAGAAGGATGGACTTCATATATTGATAAAGTTTGAATATATTGTTGAAGGTAAGTATGAGACTTTCTTATAAAAGAAGTAAGTCACTGAATAATTTTGTAGAGTTATGCAAAATGGAGAAACAGGGTATGATAAATTTGATAAAAAGCTGAAAATGATAATGTTATGTGAGAGGAAGATATAGAAATCTACTAGCAACTGGTGAGAAGTTACCATTGTGTGGCATTCAAAATTAATATGCATTATCAACATTTGTGGATTTGATTATGCACTGTAAAATGAAACAGAGTTAAATGTTATCCTATTTCTACAATGTTGAGTGGTATTCCCCATGTTAGAGAAGTTTGGGAATCTATAGAAAACTGTAAATGAAACACTTGTCTGTGTTGTAGAAGAAGGGAAAGCATGTTAGACAGAGCCATGGGATGCCACGAATAGAAATGTGTGTGTTGGATTCAGTTTGTTAGCAAGAAGATAAGTAAGGCTTTTAATGGAGGGCTGGGTGAGAATTGAAGGACTGTAAGGGGATAGCTAAGAAAACCCAGAAGATGTAAAACTGCTTCTCTGTTTGAATTATTAAAACTTATATCAAAACCATTTTTAGCATCATTTTCTTCCATTAAAATTGGAGATACTACATTTATTTATGCAGAGAAAATTATTGGTTTCATTTCTTCATATCAGTTGAGAATGAAACCTCTGTTTAGGCAGAATCAAACAATGGAAAATCCAGGATGGAATAACAACAGTATTATGAAAATTACATGTAGAGAAGATACTGAGTTGCAGACAAGAAAAGTTTCCCAATCAATATCCAGAGCCCAGTCCCAGATACTGTTCCTGTGTTGTTGCCTAGCTCATGGAAGGTCCCCCCCCCCCCCCCCCCCCAAATGGTCTGACCATCAAATTAACCATCCCTGGCTGCAACTCCTCCCCTCACAATTACCTCTATTTGTTCAAATTCTGTCAGTCCATAGTCCTCACCAACTTAGTTCTGTAAAACCATGTAAATCAGGCTCAAACCTTCTTGTATTACTTCACCTCTGTCCTTAATATTCTTCTGCTCTGCTATCCGAAATTCCTGTATCCCTCTCCCATGTTGAAACTTTTGCCCTCCAGCAACTAGAGTAGTATGCATAATGCCACCCCAAAAAACTGTCCAACCTGTTCATAATCTACTCCCATCTTGGACTACCACTACTCATCACCTCTACAAGAACCTCCATCAAACCTCCCCTGTGTCCCTTTACCGCTGAAAAACCCTACCTTGCACTACATATAGCACACCCTCAGAAGCTCCCACCACCAAACAAAATACAGAACCTAAACAGACTCGAAACAGAGTCATGAACCTGTCCTTCAAAATCCTCAGTCCCACGGAAGTATCAGTCATTTCCAGAGGCCATGAGTTTTTTCCCACTCCCAAATCCAATGATGCTGGACTAGTTAAAGACCTTCTCTCCTTTTTCCCAGCCCCTACAGTGGGAACACTTTCTTGTTACTAACCCTACCAACGAGATTCAATCAAAAGCCAAAACTGAACCCTGTCTGACTCATTTCACTCCTCCATCCAACTGTGATCTAGCCCTTCTCCCTCATCCACCCTAGTGCCCTCCAAATCACCCGCTGTTAACATTCCAGAATTTCCTTACCTCGAACCTTGCCTCACATCATTCCCCAAAACCCTCAACAAGGAAACCAGCTTCCCATCTGCAAAAGAACAGCATGTCACCACTTAAAAACTGAACTTGACCTCATATTCTGACCTGGCAACAATAGCTCCACCACTGTGGATATGAACTGCAAGGATTACCTGGAGGAGAGACTTGGCCTGCTGTCACATTTGTCCATCTACAAATCCTGCCACATTGACCCCATCTCAGTAACTCACAATTACTTCTACTTTGAAGGCTTCACCTACAAACAGATCTGTGGTACAACTATGGACATTCCCATGTCGCCATCCGACACCCTATCCACATTGCTTTCTCTGATTTGCAGCATGTGGTCCTTCTCAATTGAACAAGCCATGTTTCTCAGTGTTGACTTCTGTCTCAAGGATGATTACATCAGCACCTCCATCCACATCAAACCTACCAACCACCAACAATACCTCCATTTCGACACCTGACACCTATTCCACCCCAAGAAGTTCCTACCTTACAGCTTAGCAACCATGATCGTTGCATCTGTAGTGATGAGCAGTTCCTCATCAAATATACCAAGGGTCTCACTGAGGCCTTCACACTCCAAAATGACCCCCCTACCCTCAACCTTTTTCAGAAACATATCTCCTCTGCCTTCTCTCTCCAGTCACCTACCACCTACCACCTTCCACATATTCACTGTCTACTGGAGTAACTGAATCACAGTCTCTGCCAAAGCTTCAACTACCTCTCAGTGTGCACTGAAATAAGGAATATGCTACCCATATTATCCTATCCACCCCTCTCATAGTGGTACAGTGGTATCCAGCCCCCCCTCCCCTACCCCCCCCCCCCCCCCACCCACCACACTGAATCTAAGTATTATCCTTGTCCTTACTTCTTGATCCCTTCTCCCAACCCCTTGTCTCATGGCTCATATCCCTGAAATACACCTTGATGCAAGACCTGCCTCACCCATCCTCCCGTGACCACCTACTCCAGTTGTCTCAGGCATCTCCTACCCCATCAAAGGCAGGGCTATATGTGATAGCAGCTATGTAATCTACAAACTAAGCTGCATCCTCTGTGCTGATTCGTACATGAGAATGACAACTAATAAGGTGTCCATTTTCATGAATGACTGCTGCCAAATTGTGGCCTAGAGACAGCTGGACCACACTGTTCTTACACAAACCAATATGCTTCACTTCAATGGCTGTGTCATCTGGATCCTTCCCACCAACACCAGATTGTATGTGTTACACAGGTGGGAAATCTTCCTACAACGTATCCTTTGCTCCTGAACCCCCATGGCTTAAGATCTGTGCTAGTCCCTGTCCTACAAACACATATCACATTTTCTGCTCCCCCTCCAGCAGTGCCGCGTGGGTTAGGCGCACGGTTTGAGGTGCCTTGAAATGGTCTGTGTGGCTCCCTGGGTCAGAGGTTCGAGTCCTCCCTCTGGTGTGTGTGTGTGTGTGTGTGTGTGTGTGTGTGTGTGTGTGTGTGTTGCCCTTAGAATAAGTTAGTTTAAGTTTGGTTAAGTAGTGTGTAGGTTTAGGGACTGATGACCTCAGCAGTTTGGCCCCATAAGACCTTACCACAAATTTCCAATTTTATTCCAGCTGTACAAATGCCTTGTATTCCACCAATGCACATATTAGTCTTTTTCACTTCCCTATGTCTCCCCTCTTCCTTTTCTGCTCTCCTTTGCCCTCCCTCCCTCCCTCCCAGCACAGTCATCTCACTTTGTACCTATCAGCCCCAACCCCCCATCGTTCTTGCCGCTGCCGCCGCCACCACAACCACAACCACAACCACCACCACCACCACCACAACCACCACCACCACCACCACCACCACCACCACCACCACCCAAGATTGCTGTTCATGTCAGATACAATTGCAGCCCTCACTTGGGCCACAGCATAGGGAGACTGTGTATGTGGGTTTTCTTTGTATGTTTATTATTTCTGGAGCAGGATTTTTTGTCTGAAAGCTTAAATATGTAGCAGTGTTTTCATTGTGCCCATCAGTGACTCTACACCGCTTGTTTAGGTGATAAATAACAAGATAATATGATTGTCACTATCCTTTGACAAATTTTTTGTGTGTTTTGTAAATTAATTAATTTATTGTTAGAGGTGAAGGCACATGTCTAGGTCTTCTTTGTCTTGTCACTCTGTCCCCCATCAGCACAGGGTCTGTATGGTTATGAAAGGATTTGCTATTGTGTTCTAAGGGGTGGCTGGATGCACTTCTTGTTGTTAATTTGTTACCCTCTGGAAGGGAATATGTATGCCGTAACTTACCTTAAGACTTATCTTAGAAGAAAGATTAAGGAAAAGCAAACCTATGTTTCTAGCATTTGTAGACTTAGAGATAGCTTTTGACAATGTACACTGGAATACTCTCTTTCAAATTCTAAAGGTGGTAGGGGTAAAATACAGGGAGTGAAGGCTATTTACAATTTGTACAGAAACCAGATGGCAGTTATAAGAGTCGAGGGGCATGAAAGGGAGGCAGTGGTTGGGAAGGAAGTGAGACAAGGGTTGTAGCCTCTCCCCAATGTTATTCAATCTGTGTATTGAGCAAGCAGTAAAGGAAACAAAAGGCAAATTTGGGGTAGATATTAAAATCCATGGAGAAGAAATAAAAACTTTGAGGTTCGCCGATGACATTGTAATTCTATCAGAGACAGCAAAGGACTTGGAAGAGCAGTTGAATGGAATGGACAGTGTCTTGAAAGGAGGATATAAGATGAACATCCACAAAAGCAAAATGAGGATAATGGAATGTGGTCGAATTAAGTTGGGTGATGCTGAGGGAATTAGATTAGGAAATGAGACACTTAAGGTAGTTAAGGAGTTTTGCTATTTGGGGAGCAAAATAACTGATGATGGTCGAAGTAGAGAGGATATAAAATGTAGACTGGAAATGGCAAGGAAAGCGTTTCTGAAGAAGAGAAATTTGTTAACATCGAGTATTGATTTAAGTGTCAGGAAGTCGTTTCTGAAAGTATTTGTATGGAGTGTAGCCATGTATGAAAGTGAAGCATGGACGATAATTAGTTTGGACAAGAAGAGAATAGAAGCTTTCGAAATGTGGTGCTACAGAAGAATGCTGAAGATTAGATGGGTAGATCACATAACTAATAATGAAGTACTGAATAGAATTGGGGAGAAGAGGAGTATGTGGCACAACTTGACAAAAAGATGGGACTGGTTAGTAGGACATGTTCTGATGCATCAAGGGATCACAAATTTAGCATTGGAGGACAGCGTGGCGGGTAGGAATCGTAGAGGGAGACCAAGAGATGAATACACTAAGCAGATTCAGAAGGATGTGGGTTGCAGTAAGTACTGGGAGATGAAGAAGCTTGCACAGGATAGGGTAGCATGGAGAGCTGCATCAAACCAGTCTCAGGACTGAAGACAACAACAACAACTACTACTACTACTACTACTACTACTACTACTACTACTACTTTGTGTGTGTAGGTTTATTCATATGAAAGTGAGGAAAAGTTTTTAAATGTTTGTGAATCATATAATTGAGGTGTGACTTAGTTATCAGCCCAATATTCACCTAGTGAGTTGTAAACAGCCTAAAAACTTCGTCCAGGCTGGCCAGCGTACTGACCTGGGCTATCCGGGCAGATAGTGTTGTTGCACATGTGTTTAATATTGCAGCCCGGTAAGAAAAGTAATAAAAGTTGAAAAATGGCATTTTTTGTTTGTCCCAGAAAAACACATGTGAACTGCCCCAGCATGCCCAAAAATTATAATGGAATTTACTGCCAAAAATTCTTACTTGAAATGTAAAGGAAGCTTATACTATTTCATTCAGTTTAAGTCGCATGGAATTAATTCAAGTATTGTCCGCTCCCGGTAGCTGAGTGGTCAGTGTGACAGAATGTCAATTCTAAGGGCACGGGTTTGATTCCCAGCTGGGTCGGAGATTTATTTTTATTTATAATTCAAGTATTGCATTTTTGAGTTGTCACCATCCCTGCTAGGATGTGATACAATTGCACGTATATCATGTAGTACAGTGCATTGAGGACCTCTATTATTTCAGTGACTGATATGATGATTGAATAAACTTAAGCTGTTTGTTCAGGGACTCTGTATTTTTCTAGACTTTCAGGGGGAATTTAGCTTCATGTACTCATAACAGATTTCGGTTGTTGAAATAGTATTTTGCTTGCAGTACATATAAATATATGATAGTTTCTCATAAAGCTGAAGCTGAACTACACTGATAGTCTTTCACATTACAGTGCCACAGTAACAAATCTTCAGGCAAAAGTTGAAGCATTAACAACAACAAATGCATTGATGAAGGAAGATCTTGCTATTGCAAAAAACAACCTCTTAACGCTTTATGAGGAAAATGAAAATCTCAAGAAAGAGCTTGGACTTGATTCCAACTCGGAGCGAATGGACGAAGGAGGAGGAGAACAAAATCTGCCAGCTCAAAATAAGAAGACCGAACAGTCAGCAGAAGTGGAAGATCTGAAACAGCAACTGGAAAATGAGAGAAAATTGAGGCAGGAGGCTGAAAAGGAACTGAATTTACAGGTAATCTTACTGTACCTTCTTATTCTATCCCATTTTGCTGGCTGTGAGTAATGAATTATTAAATGTTAAGTGCCTTCTCCTTCACCTATCCAGTTGGTGTACAAATTTGACTATGGCAAATTTCCTTATTCTTTTTCTTTTCATGTAAACAAATTCTTGTCATTGGCCTGTTGTCATACATCTACAATTCCTATAAAAGAGTTTATCAGTCTCAGACCACTGTTTCGTATATTGTATAAGAATATGCAGCTGTCAGTAATGTCAAACTTGTTTGAATAGTACTCATTTCTAATCATTAGTACTTGTAATTTGATCAGACTGCCATATGACAACACAGTGTTCATGTCCAAGCGTTAAGCACAATGGAGAAATAAACCATATTTCCTTAAAAGTGTGTGAAGTACTCACATCTCATTGCGTCATTAATGTGGACAGTGGGGAGCATTTTTACCATGAAGAAAGTCATATTCAACTACTGCAGAATGTAACTTGTTATGTTTATAAGTTCATGACTTAAATCTGTAACAAGATGGCTTTTATCATCTGCAAACAAAACAGCTTTAGACCTGTTTACTACTTCTAAATGCAAGTTATTGATGTGTAATAAGGAAAAAATATGTCATTGTGTGGGACTCAGTAAACAATGCATGTTACATTTGCCTATTTGTATTTGAATACTTCAGCAAGCAACAAACTGGGAGTGGTAAGCTACCAGACCACAAAAAAAAATGTAGCACTTCTCCCAGATAAGATAAATTTATTTAAAACGGTGTGAAATTTAATAATCTCAAATGAATATGCGGAAATGAGCAACAAATACTTAGTATTTTAAATTTGAGAAATTTTCGGTTCAGATGTGACAGCATGACCTAGCTTGGAGCTTCTGTCTCAAAATAATGTCAGTGAAGTGCAATGTGAATTCATGCATTGCTAAAATTGTTAAAATATGCAGAAAAGAATTTCAATTAACATGTGTTACAGTAAAAAAGGAAAACCAGATTAAGCACCGCTAAACATTTAGTTAACACGTCAGTTAACACCTTCAACCACAGCAGACCAGAACAGTCTATGAGCATCCACTTTGCCTTTGAATTCTGTAGACAGCAAATAGCTGAACAAAATCCCAGAATGTGTGTCACAGAATGTAAGCAGTGCACTTCCAGTTGTGTAAATTGTTCAAGAATCAGAAGAGGAGGGTGTTATCGGAAGTTTTCAGTTAGATTACATCATGGTCAGGCAGATATTCTGAAATCAGGTATTGGATTGTAAGGCATACCCAGTAGCAGGTATACACTCAGATCACAATGCAGTAGTTATGAAGAGTAGGCTGAAGTTTAATAGTAAGGAAGAATCAATATGTAAAGAAGTGTGATGCGCAAGTACTAAGGAAGGACGAGATACACTTGGAGTTCTCTAAGGCTATAGATGCAACAATAATAAATAGCTCAATAGGCAGTATAGTTGAAGAGGACTGGAAATCTCTAAAAAGGGAAATCACAGAAGTTGGAAAGAAAACCATAGGTACAAAGAAGGTAACTATGAAGAAATGATGGGTAACAGAAGAAATACTTCAGCTGATCAATGGGAAGAAGGAAGTACAAAAACGTTCAGGGAAATTCAGGATTACAGAAATACGATAGTCTGAGGAATGAAATAATGAGGAAGTGCTACGAATCTAAGATAAAATGGCTGCATGAAAAATGTGAAGAAATCAAAAAAGAAATTATAGTCAGAAGGACTGACTCAGCATATAGGAAAGTCAAAACAACCTTCAGTGTAGTTAAAAAGCAAGGGTGGTTACATAGTAATATAAGAGTGCAATGGAAATTTCACGTTAAATGCAGAGGAGAGAGCGGGTGGGTGCAAAGAGTACATTGGAGGCCTCTATGTGGGGGAAGACTGTCTGATGTGACAGAAGAAGAAACAGGATATGATTTAGAAGAGATGGGGTATCCACTATAAGTGTCAGAATTTAAGAGAGCTTTGGAGGACTTAAGATCAAATAAGGCAGAAGGGATAGATAATATTCCATTAGAATTTCTAACATCATTGAGGAAAGTGGCAACAAACTGACTATTCAAGTTGGTGTCTATAATGTAGTCTGGTGACATACCATCTGACTTTCAAAAAAATATCATTCACACAATTCTTAAGACTGCAAGTGTAGGTAACTGTGAAAATTATCACACAATCAGCTTACCACCTCAGGCATCCAAGTTGTTGACAAGAATAATACACAGAAGAATAGAAAAGAAAGTTGAGGATGTGTTGGATGACGATCAGTTTGGCTTTAGGAAAGGGAGAGGAACCAGAGAGGCAATTCTGATGTTGCAGTTGATAGAGGAAGCAAGACTAAAGAAAAATCAAGACATGTTCATAGGATTTTTCGACCTGGAAGAACGTTCGACAATGTAAAATGGTGCAAGATGTTCGAAATTCTGAGAAAAACAGGGGTAAACTCTAGGGAGAGATGGGTAACATACATACAACATGTACAAGAGCCAGGAGGAAATAATAAAAATGGATGACCAAGAACGAAATGCTGAGATTAAAAATGGTGTAAGATAGGGATGTAGTCTTTTGCCTCTACTTTTCAGTCTGTACATTGAAGAAGCAATAATGGAAATGAAAGAAAGATTCAGGAGTGAAATTAAAATTCGAGGTGAAAGGATATCAATGATACAATTTGCTGTTGACATCACTATCCTGAGTGAAAGTGAAGAAGAACTGCATGATCTGCTGAAGGGAATGAACAGTCTAATGAGTGCAGAGTATGGATTTGAGAGTAAATCGAAGAAAGACTAAACTAATGAGAAGTGGCAGAATGAGAACAGTGTGAAACTTGATATCGGGATTGATGGTCATGAAGTAGATGAAATAAAGGAACTCTACTACCTAGGCAGCAAAATAACCAATGCTGGATGGAGCAAGGATCACATAAAAAGCAGACTAGCACTAGCAAAAAGGACATTTGTGGCCAAGACAAGTCTACTAGTATCAAACATAGGCCTTAATTTGAGAAAGAAATTTCTGAGAATGTATGTTATGAGTACAGCAATGTATGGCAGTGAAATATGGACTTTGGGAAAACCGGAACAGAAGAGAATAGCAGCATTTGAGACGTGGTGCTACAGATGAATGTTGAAAATTAAGTGGACTGATAAGGTAAGGAATGAGCAGGTTCTGCACAGAATCGGAGAGGACAGGAATATGTGGAAAACACTGACAAGTAGAAGGGATAGGATGATAGGACATCTGCCAAGACATCAGGGAATATCTTCCATGGTACTAGAGGGAGCTGGAGAGGGCAAAAACTGCAGAGAAAGACAGAGATTGGAATACATCTAGCAAATATTTGGTGATGTAGGTTGCAAGTGCTTCTCTGAGTTGAAGAGGTTAGCACAGGGAGGAACTCATGGCAGACCGCATCAAACCAGTCGGAACACTGTTGACTTGAGAGAGAGAGAGAGAGAGAGAGAGAGAGAGAGAGAGAGAGGAACACATCATAAGATACAGTGAAGAACAGGTTGCATGTAGCACAGAGCACATTCACTGAAGACGGTAATACAGGTTACAGAATAGGCCGAGCACTCGTTCGCGATTGCTTAAACAATAGTGTTTCTTTAGTGGCTCACCAGGGTACACCACAGGGCCAACCCAGGTGGCCTCTATAAGCAGGCTTGGTAAAGGCACATCACTCCTCCTTTCTTGGGAGGACATGAAAACACTAACAAAACAAAAACGAAAAAACACTGTTTGACCAGACCTTGAAGGCCCAATGGTGCCAACAGGCTGCCCTGTTACCTTCAGCCCCTAGACATCACCGGAAGCAGATCAGGGAGAGACATGTGGTTAGCACACTGCTCTCCTGCCCCCCCCCCCTTTTTTTTTTTTTTTTTGCCGGTACTTCTCAGTCAAGTAGCTCCTCAGTTGGCCTCTCAAGGGCTGAGAGCACCCTACTTGCAACAGCACTTAGGAGACCCGGACGGTGACCCATCCGAGTGATAGGCATGCTCGACAGTGCATAATTTTGCTGGGAACTGGTGTTGACACTGTAGCAAGACCCTAGGTACAGAAAAAATGTAGGGTACAGAAAAATTCGTGGTACAGAAAAATTCGTGGTACAGAAAAATTCGTGGTACAGAAAAATTCGTGGTACAGAAAAAAGCATGATACAGAAAAAAACAGTGACACCAAAAAAGCACTGGTACCATGAAAAAAGGCACTGATTGCACAAGCCACTGAGATTATGAGTCACAGAAAACACCAATGATGACACTGATTTCCATTTCATCATCTGATGATGGCAGCTGCAGCACCATGTGGCAGTCAGTCAGTGGCGAGTAGGGATGGAAGTGATGAGGGGCGGCTGGATGGCCTATCCTCCTTAGTGTGAGAGGCTGTAGACAGGACCAGGGACAACATCTCCATTGTGACATTGTTGTCGAGGTCAGTGACTGGCACCGGTAGCATCAGTGGGGACATTGAAAATGACAGGTACGCAGGACCCAGTAACAGAGGTGGCAGTGGCTGTGGCATCTGGTGCAACAGCGGCTGCACAGGCGGTGACAGTTGAGGAATGAGGGTGGAGACAGGAACCCTAAGTGGCGATCTCCCGGAAGTGACCTCCGCAGTGGCGTGAACCAGACTGTCTCTGACTCAGGAACAGTGATCGACAGTGGTGGGAGCAGGTGAGGCAGTGGGACCTCCAGAACAGACCCCACTGTGCATGGCCCTAGCTGGTCAAAGTGACACGAAGTTCACTCAACAGGAATGCAGACAACACACAGTTGCTGGCCCCAGTGACCCCCGATGATGACAGGAACCCACTTCGACTGGCGGCTGAAACCATAAGCCCAGACAGGTACTCCTGGCCAGAACTGTTACACAGCTAGCGGCAGATATGGCTTCAGGTGCAGCAGGTGAAGGAGGGTCCATGGTTGGCGTCCATGTGGCAGCTCTGCCAGGCTCTTGTCCCTCATTGGATTGAAATGGTACGAACACAAAAAACAGTCTAAAGCAGATTTCAGAGGACCTGCTAGATACATAGTTCTGAATCTGAGTCTTAAACATCTGAACCATATGTATGGCCTCACTATTAGATTGACGATAAAACAGTGGAGCTATGAGATGTTGAACACCAATAACCTGACAAAGAGAGGCAAATTTTCAAGAAACAAACTGGGGGCCATTATCAGTAACCATAGTATCCCTCAATTGCAAAAATATTAGACAGGACTACGATAATGGCCACCGCAGTCTTGGATGGACAACGTGCCAGTAGGCAAATTTGGACTAGGTGTCCACTACATTGAGCCAATACTGGTTTAAGAAGGGACCAGCAAAATCAACATGTAGATGCTCCCACAGGTGCTGTGGCATTGCCAAGGGGAAAAGAAAAGGTGCCTGTGGGGGCCACCTATTGCTGAATACAGTGAGTGCAAGTGGCACTAAGCTATGTAATGTCCCCATCTGTGCTGACCAATACGCATGCCGGCGGGCCAAAGCTGTGGTGCGAGAAGTCTCCCAGTGCCCGACATGCAGAAGCCACAGTACATTACGATGTAAAGAAGTGAGATTCATAACCCATAGAACAGTGTCCTCCGAAGCCAACAAAATAACCCCCTCAAACAAAGAAAGGTGGTGCTGGAGGGAGAAGTAACTATGCAATGGATCCGTGGCATGGTGTGAGTTTTTCCAGCTAACTGTGCTACACGAAAGAGAGGACTCGATGAAATACAGGATTCATAGCAACGGCCAATGCTATCATGGCACTAATCATGGTAAGACTGTTGGCCACACTCCGATTCCCAATATTCAAAGAAACAAAGCAACTCGTCCTGATCGAACACTGGGTCTGTTATGATCAGAGGGCGACGGCTGCTAATGAATCTGATAATAACAATGTGAGGAGAAGGAGCCCATTGCTGCAAGTGATGCACTGCCTCGTTCAGCGCGGAAGCCAAAGGGTTAAAAAGAGCAAACAATGGCTTGTGATCCAGGATTAAATGGAAATTGGAACCATATATGAAGATGTGAAATTTCTTGAGGTCAAACGCAATTGCTAAAGCCTCCTTTTAACTCTGAGAATACTGCTGCTGAGTGGGAGTTAGTCTTAGAAGCAAAACACTGGGTCATTCAAATCTGTCCACATTTTTGTGCACCAACACTGCACCAAGGCTGTGCTGAGAGGCATCTGTAGCCAGCACAAGACGCTGACCCTGCTGTAGAGTGGCCAGACATGGGACAGACTGATGCTTAGATTTAGGCAAGCCAAACATTCAGTCACAAGCAGGGGACCAGAAAAAGGCACATTTTCATGCAGAAGCACATGCAGGTGCTGAGCAGTGGTGGATGCATGCGGTAGAAACTTATTGTAGTATGCAGTTTTACCTAGAAATAACTGCAGTTCCTTAACAGAGGTCGGCTTTGGCAAAGCTGCAATAGAGTCAATATGGTGATGCAACAGCTTGGACAGCTGACAAAATTGAAATTTGACAAGATTGCACTTGAGACCTGCAGACTGCAAAAGAGAAAATAATAATCAGAGATTTCTAAGGTGGTCTTTGGTAGAATAACCTGAAACAATGATATCATCAAGGTAACTGAGGCACTCAGACACAGAGGCTGTTCTAAAAATAGCAGCAAAATTGCAGGTGCACTAGTGGCACCAGAAGGCAAGCATTGGTATTGGTATAGGCTAAAAGGTGTATTGACAATGAGAAGGCACCTAGTGACCTCATCCAAGAGGCACTGGAGGTACTCTTCTGACATAATAATTTTGTGAGCAAGTTATCAGTCTAGGGCAAAGATTATGTATGTATCTATCACAGACAGTGCATTAATCATAACACTGAAGTCACCGCAGAGACAATGCTTATTCGTTTGCTTCTAAACCATGACGATTAATATTGAACAATGTCAGATGGTCTAATGTGGCCTTGACGGAGTCACACTACACGACAGCCACCTGTCACACCAGAAAAAACTGAGAGCCAGCGGACTCTCTTATGGCACTGTGGGCCTGAAAACCAGTAGCACAACCAAGCCCAGGCAAAACAGAGACAAAAGGTCAGAGCAGAGGGACACCAGTTGCTGATCCTGAACTTTATCTGACGCTAAATTTACCTCATCAGCAAAGGAGAAACTGAAAGTGTTAAACACATCTAACTCAGTTAGGTCTGTGTTAGGGGAATACACCTGGCCTCTGATAGGGAAGTCTGTGAACATGCTTTACAGATGTTTTGAACATTGTCCAGTCCTTTGAAGTATCTAGGGCAGCAGAAAATCAGATAGAAGCCTGATAAGAAGTAGCCACCATTATTCCTCCTCTTCCTCTTCCTCCTCCTCCTCCTCCTCCTCCTCCTCCTCCTCAGCCACCGTTGGTTAGTTCACATGGGAAGATGACATCGAGGCTATGCAACTGCAGTCTCCATGCCCCATGGTGCAGCACCATGCTAAGCAGCAGCAGCAGCAGCAGGAGCAGCAGCAGCAGCCACAGCTCCTCCCTGTCATGCCCGTATTGTCTTGTTCAACATGAGTGGGCTGTGTGCCCAAAGCTTTGGCTGACATGCAACAATTGGAAGAAAAGAGAAGGATGCATTGAATCAGTGTACAACTCTCAACCTCCTTCACTGGACATGAACATTGATGTGAATAGTGTTTGCCAAGTGATGGTAGCCCCAGCCAAACTCTACATTGAAGTATGAGTTACAGACAAGATGTAAAAAATGCAGTTGGAGACAGGGGCAGCCATTGACTTTGTTACATTCCCAAACCTTTGTAGATCTTGGATCACCAACATTGTCCCTGTCTGTTGTTGGCTGGTGGGTTGCAAAAAACATCAAAAACCCATCCTGTGACAGTTTTCTACTTTTGCGGTGTATAAAGCAGTTGTTTAACCTTTGACCTTTCCATTAGTGGATGATGCCAACACTGGAAAGACACAGCTTGAGGAAGACATATTGAAGACATATAATCTGTATCTCCAGGACATGGGCTCTGTAATTAAAAAAAGTGTCTTGATGATCTCTCCATTAGAAAAAATTCTGGATTACCGTATTTACTCAAATCTAAGCTGCACTCGAATCTAAGCCACATCTGAAAAATGAGACTCGAAATCGAGGAAAAAAAATTCACGAATCTAAGCCGCACCTGAAATTTGAGACTCGAAATTCAAGGGAAGAGAAAAGTTTTAGGCCGCATCTCCAAATCGAAACAAAGTTGGTCTATTGTAATATGAGACACAATTTAGGTCGAATGAATGACGATTCAGCTACAGTAGTTTGGTTCGAGTCGTAAGCTTAGCAGTTAAGCTTTACCAGGTAGCCGTTGCTGTGCGTCAGGCGCTCCGTCCGTATTTATACGGGTACCCTTCCTTTTTCACGTGCTTCGTCTGGTTTGAATTGATTGCTTATTTTTCTTTGATCTCATAAGCGCCGTTTTCTTTGTTATAGGTGTTAACATCACTCTAAGCTGAAAATGCATTACTGTACTGTGTCGTGCATTGTTTGTCACATTCTGTTAGCGAGTGTTTACGGCCTGTCGCCGCTTGCGGCATGGCTAGCTTTTTTGCATGCTACCATCGCACAAAAAAAAAGAAAAGTCGTCTTATTAGCCTAACAATGGCAAGAGACTGGTATTTGTTGTTAATTACACTGCTGCTTTCTTTGATAATGATCAACAAGAATCAAATAACAAATTGCATATGATAGAAGATGTTCTGAACGAGAGTTAGGCGAAAATGTTTCTCCGATTGAAAATCTTTGCAGCCGCTTGTTTAGTACATCAAATTCTGCACAGAAATTAGTCATCTTAGAATTAAAAATCTAAGTCAGTTGCCGTGCTTCATTTCTGACTGTATCACTATTAGGCATAAGAATAATACTAATATACACATGACACAATACGTATATTCTTCCGCGTTTGCTGTTGTCTAACTCTAGTTTCGTAGTTTATTAGGCAGACAGGATTTAAATGAGATAGCAGCAAACACGAAAGAATACATGGCAAAATGTTGATATTTGTATTATTCGTATGGTGAAGAGAATACTGCATGTGATTCACATTTCATCAGGTTCCTATTAGCAACCATCTCTTCTCACAGGTAGGAAAAAATTCAGAAAGTAGAGTTGGCCATATTGACAAACATCCCAAACAGTCTTGCGTGTCGGATTTTTGTAGTACATTGAAATTCTGCTACATTCGAAGATGAACAGTACGGAACTTGTATTTACTTCGTTGGATAATGTATGAAAATGCAGTGGTTGAAACTCGGTGCGGAGGAAAAAAGTTCGTCTTCCATCTTTTTTTAAAAAAATTTTTAAAGTTAGTAGCGGTGGCACCCACCAACGTTTTCCAGAACTTCCGCTTGCTTTGCACTCGATTCTAAGCCGCAGGCGGTTTTTTGGATTACAAAAACCGGAAAAAAAGTGCGGCTTAGATTCGAGTAAATACGGTAGTCCTTCATTCAGATCTTTGGGAACGCCCTGCCAAAGGAGAGGTGACCATAAGAAAAACCAGTGAGAGGGTAACATTCTATGAGTTGGTGTTTGGGATATCAGAAGTTTGAAAAAAATAAAAGAATGGAAGTTCAAATACCCAGGCTACATATGGTGGAGATGAGTGAAGTAAGATGGAGAGAAGATGCAGATTTCTGGTCAGACAAAATAGGGTAATAGCTACATCAGCAGAAAACTTTGTAACTAAAGTGGGGGGGGGGGGGGGGGGGGAATTACTTTAAATGACACAGTAGTAGGATTATTCCTATGAGAATTGGCAGGAAACCAACAACAATAACAATAATTCAAGTATACATGCTGACGTATGCAGAATTCGAAGACAGAGAAAATGTATATGAGGGTATTGAATATGTAATTCAGTATGCAAAGATGATGAAATCTGATGATCATGGAGAATTGGATTGCTGTAGTAGGGAAGCATTAGAAGACTGGTTTGTGGGAGAATTTGAGCTTGGCAGTAGGAATGACAGAGGAGAAAGACTAATTGAGATCTGCAGTAAACTTGAGTTGATAAAGGCAAATACACTGTTAAAAAATTAAAAGAGGAGAAGTTTTACTTGTAAAACGCCTGGAGACACTGGAAGATAACAGCTGGATTGAGTCATGGACAGAAAGAGATGCCAAAATCAGACATTGAATTGTAAGGCATACCAAGAAAAACAATTTAGTAGTGATTAAGAGCACACTAAAGCTTAAGAGAATCATCTGGAAGAATTGGTGTGGAAAGAAATGGGAAAGTTGTATAATGCTGTAGACACTGTTACAATTAATACCACAGTTGACAGTTCAGTTGAAAAGGAATTGTCATCTCTTAAAAGGGCAGTCATAGAAGCTGGTCAGACAAATTAGGCACAAGGGGGGCAGTGAAGGGAAATCTTGGGTAGCAGAAGAAATATTTGAATATTTCAATTGATCACAAATGAAAAAAGTACAGAAATATTGAGGAAAAGATAAGAATATAGGAATGTAAATCACATATGAATGAAATAAATCAGGCAGTGCAGTGTTAGGGGAAATTAAAAGCTAAGTTAAAAGTGTGAGAGAAATTCCAGTGTTAAACGCAAAGGAAACAGTAAATAGACAAATAGAGCACATTGAAGGTCCTTGCTTGGGAGAACAACAGTCTTGTGGTGTGATAAAAGAAGAATTGGGAGTTGACATGAAATAGTAGGTGATCTGCTAACACAATTGAACAGACTATAGAAGGCTTGCAGTCAAATAAAGCGGAAGACAAAGGCAGTCAAATAAAGTGGAAGACAAAGGTAACGTTCCTTCAGAATTTCTGAAATCATTGGTGAAAGAAGCAACAAAAAGTCTATTCAAGTTAGTGTGCACAATAAATGAAACTGGAAACATACCATTTGACTTTCAGAAAAATTTCATCCATCCAGTCCCAAAGATAGCAAGAGCAGATAAGTGCAAAAACTGCCGTACAATCAGCTCATGCATCAAAGTTGATGACAGGAATAACATACAGAAGAATGGAAAAGAAAATTGAGGATTTGTTAGATTGCATTAGCGTGGCTTTACGAATGGTAAATGCACCTGAGAGGTAGTTATGGCAAGGCACTTCATAATGAATAGGGAAAGATGGGTAATACACAGTATTTAGAAGAAGGAAGCAACAAGAATGGAGACCAACAACGAAGTACTCTGATCATAAATCATGTAAGACAGTGATGCAGCCTGTTTTCCCTACTATTTAGTCTGTAAATGGAAGAATCAATGATGAAAATAAAAGTTAGGTTCAGGAGTAACATTAAAGTTGTGGGTGAGATAATATTAACGATAAGACTGCTGATGACATACTTACCCTCAGTGAAGGTGAAGAAGAATTACAGGATTTGTTGAATGAAATGAACAGTCTACTCAGCATGGAGTACTGACTTATAGATAATTGAAAAAATATGAATTTAATGAGATGTAACTGAAATGAATCAGTGAGAAACTTAAGATAAAAAGTGGCAAACATGAAGGAAGTGAAGTAAAGGAATTCTACTATTTGGAATGAAACTAATGTTTGGTGCATGAAGCAAGGAAGTTCAAATGGTTCTGAGCACTATGGGACTTAACATCTGAGGTCATCAGTCCCCTAGAACTTAGAACTACTTAAAGCTAACTAACCTAAGGACAGCACACACATCCATGCCCTAGGCAGGATTCAAACCTGTGACTGTAGCAGTCCAGACAGAATCGCCTAGAACTGCTCGGCCACCAGCGGCCGGCTAGCAAGGAAGTCAAAAATCAAATTAGCACAGGCATAGAAACCATATCTGGCCAACAGAAGTCTACTAGTACCAAATGTAAGTTCTAATTTGAGGAAGAAATTTGTAAGAATGTGTGTCTGGGGCCCAGTATTGTATGGAAGTGAATCATGGATGGAGAGGGGAGGGGTATGAAGAGTACTTAAGTGTTTGAGATGTGGTGCGATAGAAGGATGCTGGAAATTAGGTTGACTGTTAAGATAATAAATGAGGAAGGTCTCAGAATTGGTGTTGGTAGAAATATGTGGAAAACTTTGACAAGAAGTAGTGATGGGATGTTAGAATGTGTGGTAAGACGTCAGGGAATACTTTCCATGGTATAGGAGGCGCTGTGGAAGATGAAAATTGTAGAGAAAGACCATGATGAGAATATATCTAACAAATAATTGAGGACATTTGATGTAAGTGCTACTCTGAGATGAAGATATTGGTATGGTAGAGGAAATCGTGACAAGCCACATTAAACCAGTCAGATGACTGATGGAGAAAAAGTGGCCTCAAGATACTTTTGTATACTGTTGCACTCCAGTATATTACCTCGTAGTATCATATGTGGGCAGTAGTTTGCATTTCTCAGATGGAATGCTGCAACTTCATTGGGTTTGGTTTCAGCATTCATGTTATGAAATACATACATACTGCTCCTGCATCATTATTTCTTCTGCCTCTGACAATCTGATCTGTTTATCCACAAGACGGATGTTATGGAAATTCTAAATTTGTAACATGAATTTTGTGGCAAGACGTGGGTATATACTTTGAATAGTGTAAGAGAGAGGACTGAATCTTGCTGAAGTTTGTGAAATTTACCCTGAATGTGGTTGAAACAACCTCTGAACTGTCGGCTAGTCATCATATTGCCCAATAAGGAGTGATCTTAATGCAGGGAACTTCCTCGATCAATTTTGAGAAGGTACCTGTCTTCAGTCACAATTGTATGCTGTGGACAGATAAAGTAAGACACCAGCATATCAATTTTTCCCCTTTTTTCTTAGTGCTAGTTTCCAAATAGGCAGTTAAGAAGAGGACTTCATCATTGCAGTCACAACTGGGCTAGACTCTAGCTTGTTCTGCTGGGATGATCACTTCTGTTTCCAGTGCTGTTGTGCTGTTCTTTTTAGGATTAGCATTTAGGTAAGTTACATGGGACAGCATGTCATTGGTCTATAGCTTCATAGAATATCTGAGTCTTTCCTTGATTTCGGCAGTACAATGAGTTGGGTCGTATTGAAAACTAATGAAACAGACAGTGCTGCTCAATTGCTACACATTTATGGGAATTGGACGTACAGGGTGTCCCATTTATCTTGACCACCTAAATAACTGTCTATTCAGATGGAAATTACAAAATGTTTCAAACAAATGTTCTTTAGCCATCTGGGGGACATCAATCAGCATGATTGCCTTTGTTGCAGCTTTTTTTTTTTTTTTTTACAAAGATATGAACAGCAATATGACTTTTTTAAATGGCACCCTGTATTTTTTATTTGGTACTTCATTTCCTCTCCCAAGATTTGCTCAAAAATGTATCACAGTGTACCATTCACTGAAACACAATGTTATTAAGTACATAACACAACATTTACGATGACACTCCCAGGGCTTGGTGCAGGTACTCAGAGTAATGGAACACATCCACATGCTGACATTGACAGAGGACAAATGTAAGCATAAGTAGAATGCACACCTGTCATTCCGTCAACCATCGTCAGTTGAAGAGTTGCGTGAGTAGATTGTACACCAGTGAAGAGAAGGTAGAAATGCTACTCATCTATGAGGAATGTAAGTTAGCAGAACAGTAATTACAATACTGTTCTCTTATGTACGGGTACATTTAGTACAGTAGTTTAGACCATTTAAATACTGTTGTGTACAGTAGGGATACAGTAAAGACTGTCCTTCCTACAAACTGCATTGACATAATGTTTCTTTTTTTGTTCTTGTTGTAGGTAGGCAAAATGCCACACAGGTAGCGGAACTGTATAGAGAGTGATATACTGTCAGAACCCACCTTCCCAACAGATGTTCTCTTGTCTTGTTGCGACGCTTCAGGAAACGGAAAGTTTCAACCCACGACAATGCAGTCGTCGTAGCACTCGCACAGACGAAGCTGCCGAAGTTACTGTTCTTGCTTCCATTGCCATAAATTCACATGTGAGCCACACGACAGCTTGAACATGAGATTGGCATTCCTAAACTCGGTGTACATTGCATTCTTCCACATCACTGGTTCCATCCTTACCATATACACCTACATCAAGAACTGCATGGGAATGATTTCCAGAATTGTGTAGAGTTCAGTCACTCGGCACAATGTTCTATTTACCAATGAATGTTCCTTCTCAAAGGACAGGTAAATATGGGGAACATCAATTATTGGTCCAGCAACTACCCACAATGGCTTAGACAGGAGGAACATCAGTGTCAGTGGAGAGTTAACGTCTGGTGTGGGGTGCTTCGTACTACAGTTATTGGTCCTTATTTCATAAATGGTAGTCTAAACAGCACAGCATAAGCCAACTTCCTCAGAGAAATTCTTCCTCCTCTTCCTGCCGCTAAGAACCAGAATGCTTATGTGGTATCAACACAATGGATGTCCAGCATATAATGCCTTGCGTGCACGTCGTGTTCTGAACCGAAGGTATCCTTCCAGATGGATTGGTCAAGGAGGAACAGTTATTTGGCCTCCTGATTTAAATCCTGTAGATTAATTCTTTGGGGATGCATTAAAGACATTGTCTATCATGATGTTCCAACAACTGCAGAGGACATGAAGAAAAGTATCATGCTTGCCCGCAATTCTCTTCGGTAGGCAACATTGGAAGCAGTAAATAATTCTTTCATTCAATGAGTGCATCTGTTTATCAGTGTTCAGGGTCACCACATTGAGCACCTTTGAATGTTATACTCCTGGGTAATGGTACAGGGGAGTCAGTCAATTTTGTGTTGTGTTTTTACTTGGTTTTCGTTTGTTTTCTAACAACTCCAGCAAGTGGATGAGTTTGTGATACCGGAATCAAAGTCAGTGTTGTGTTATGTAATTAATAACGTTGTGTTTCAGTGAATGGTACACTGTGATACATTTTTGAATAGGTCTTTAGAAGCAGAAATGAATTACCAGATAAAAAATACAGGATGCCATTTCGGAAAGTCATACTGGTCAAGATAAATGGGACATCCTGTATATTCTAATCTGCTTCCTTTCTTTGTCCATCTCCTCCTCCTCCTCCTCCTCCTCCTCCTCCTCCCCCTCCCCCTCCCCCCCTGATCCGTCACTTCCTCCCCCCTTTCTCCACTTCCTCCTCTCTCCCTCTCTCCCCTCTCTCCCTCTCTCCCCTCTCTCCCTCTCCTCTCTCCCCTCTCCCCTCTCCCCACCTCCTTCTCCCTGCTCTGCTAAGTCTGTATGTCTTCCCCCTTCTCCCTCTCATTGTTCATTTCCTCCACTCTCTCTGTCAGTGTCTTCCCTCTTCCCTCTCTCTGACCTCAAGCCTTTTTTTCTTTTTTCACTGCCAACATAATCTTAAAAAGAGTGGGTAAATTGGTTGGGATCATTCATATACACTACACAGGGTATGAGAGACCTCTCCTGCAGCTGGGTCTGTGAGGATAATAACATTTCGCATAGTTTTTGTCTGCAATGAGTAGGATTACAAAGTCTGAGACAATTCACATTCTGTAGTAGTATTTTAATCATAAGCCAATGAGCCAGAATTACAACTTTTCTGTTTTCTGTTAAAAGTAACTGTGAGGGAGAAAACAAAATAGCACATAGTTGTGTATACAATTTTTGTTTAACTTTATTTGAGGGTGGTTTGAAAAGTTCTTGGAATGGAATAAAAAAAAATATTTACATCACTGAAACTTTTTTATTTTTCAATGTAGTCTCATTGTAGAGTAATGCGCGTGATCCAAAGATGTTCCAGTGCCCTGATCCCATCATGAAACGAGTTTCCTCCATGCCTACAAAATAGTTTTCAACTCCGGCTACCACCAATTCTTCGTTTGAAATGAATCTTCATCGACCAAGAAAAATTTTCAGTTTTGAGAAGAGGTGGAAGTCTGACGGAGCCATATCAGGTGAATAAGGCGGGTGTGGCAACGTTTCATACCTTAGTTTGTATAATTTTGCCATGGCGACGGTACATTTGTGCAGGTGCATGTCTTGCAGATAATTTTTTCATTTCTGATTCTTCAGTTAAAATGTGGTATACCCTGCCAGATGATATCTGACAAGCATGAACAATTTCACACACTTTCATTCAGCGATCCTTTGTGACCATTTTGTGCATATTTGGAGTGATTTCTGGAGTAGTGTCACACGTTGGCTGACCACTGTGCGGATCTTCATCTAAGCTCTCCTGACCAAACTTAAATTCATTTGTCCACTTGACAACAGTTGAATATGAAGGAGCAGAGCTCCCCAGTGCATTCTGGAAATCGGCATGAATGTCCTTTGCCTTCATACTTTTCTTTACGAAGTACTTAATCACTTGCTTGTGTGAATCTGTGTGTTGCCTAATGTAGAAGAAGGCCTTTTGGCCAAAAGCTCACTTGTTCCGTAGTCTTTTTGTTGTGACTGACTATGACTCAGCATGTCCACTAATGGTGAATAGCAATCTATCCTTTTTCATAACATTGTGAATGTTTATTAAAATATTGTGTAAAAATTTAAAGTAAACTGGTTAAGAAAGTCACGAGATTTTTGCTAACATCATGTCCTTTTCATATAGCCTGCATTATAAGCAGTATAAATTTAAAAAATGTTGCCTATGACTATCCCAACATTTATTAGAGTATCATGTAAAAATTTGAAGTAAATTGGTCAAAAACTTTTATAGAGACTTTTGGAAACAATTTTAGATGATGACTCGTCTCTATATCATTGTATAGATGGGTGACAGCATATTTTATTACAACATGCATCAGAGAAATGAAGCAAATGAACAGGCCCATAGTGACAGGTCCACAGTATTTGAGTTTTTCCAAGAACATCCCTCTGAAGCTTGCAGCCTTTCAACTTCAGATGTTGTCTGAGATGTTTTCCACTTTAAGACATGTGAATGCCTGGGAATATAGGTCATACTGCTGAGTTCAGCTTGTGCAGTTCCTTTTCTATCTTTGTACTGAATTTGTTATCCGCCGTTGTTCTGGAAGTTGGAAATGTGGTTCCCTGTAGATAATATTGTCACTTGCTCATTCAGTGGTTTTGACAAAGATGGCAGTTCCTAAATGGGAGACCACACGGTCTTGCTGGAATGTGTAAAGCTCATACTCTTGGACGGTTTCTATTCATTTATCTTTGATGGTTGATTTCAGAAGTACTGAGGTGTTTCAAAGCTTTTTTTCCCAAATTCAGCAGCTCATCTACTTGTCTCATTCTAACTTGGTATGTAGTCTTACTGCTGCTCTAATTAGGTTGCAAAACATCTCTGGCATAATTCATTTCATATTAACAGCATCCTTGGATATTCAGAATTCCTTCCATATTTAGGTCAATGATTGCTCATGTTTATCTTTCCAGATAAGCTTGAAAGCTGAAATGGAAGTTGCAATGAAGCTTCTAGAAAAAGATATACATGAGAAGCAGGATACTATAGTTTCTCTACGCAGGCAGCTGGATGATATTAAACTTATTAACCTAGAAATGTATAAGAAGTTGCAGGTAAGATTTTATAAACTGAATTTACTGATCATTAATCATTTTAATGATATAAATGTCTACATAGCTACAAAATTTGAAATTTTTGTGATGCATTGGATAATTAACATGGAGTTACTGTATGTATTATACAGGGTGAGGCAGCTAAGTCATAACACCCCCGGTATCTCCCCAACCATTATAGATACAAAGATGCCATTTGGACAGTGAATTGCAGGCACAGGGGCCACTTGAATACATTACATTTCATGTTTGTGCTATTTTTTATTACAGATATATGAGGCCATCTTTGTTTTTTTTATATGGAAGCCTATGTTAAATTTTAGCGTAATGTGATAGGCTTAAAAAAGACAGTTTCAAATATGTGTATATCATAATATTTAGGCAAATAGTTTTGAGGCACTGATATGTTCTTGTATTGTGTTTGGCCTTCGAAGCGGCATTGTCTAATGTGACCTTAACTGTTGTGTAGAGTACATGGTAAATGTCACGAGACCATTCTTAGACAAACACGCCCATTTACCTGACAGTAGTAATACATACTGCGTTATTTTGTGCAAAAATTAACTGATGATGTCGCGCAAATATTATTCAGTTATTTAAAAACTGTGATACCAAAATAGTAGATAGCATACAGTATTAAAATACTACAAGAAGTTAATACATTTTAAGTAACAGAAATACAAATGTAAATGAGAAGGCCCTTATTGGTCCCATTTATTTCATACATAGTTGTTTTTTATTTGAAAATATTTACTATTGATGTAATGAGAGGTGAAACGGGTGAATCTATGCCAGTGCAATAAGCATAGAACACTCCTGACTTGTACCACATTCCACGAAACAGTGGGGTTGTTATGCGCCAATGTTAGAATGCCCTCTTCATGTACCTCGCCAGTTGCAGTTTTCTGCCGTGTCCTCTGTATGGCATTCCATGATCAAGGTTCAAGTAGTTTCATGCTAATACGTGCAAGAAGCTTGCGCATAGGATGCTCACAATCAGGAGATATCTCTCCATATCGCTTTATTGCTCTAACAGCATTTCTTCTGCTTTCACCATACACTAGAAGTATATCTAACTTTTCTTCGTTGGTGTACATGTTTGATCCAAGAACCTATGATGGAAGTACGATGTCTCATTACCCCAGCAGCACATTTATACCCTTCTCTCCAACTACCTCATGCGTCACCTTGTGGCGTTATTGAGAAGCAGGAAACTGCCTTCCCTGTTAAGTTCCTCAGTAATCAACAGGAAAGGTCGCATTGGACAAAGCCGCTTTGAAGGACGAACATGATATGATAACATATCTGTATCTCAAAAACTATTCGCCTAAATATTATGATATACATATATTCGAAACCATCTTTTTAAGCCCATCGTGTTACTCTAAAATTTAACATAGGGTCCCATTAAAAAAAACCAAAGATGGCCTCATATATCTATAATAAAAAATAACACAAACATGAAATGTGATGTATTCAGGTAGCCCCTGTCCCTGCAATTCACTGTCCAAACAGCATCTTTGTATATATTACGGTTGGGGAGATACAAGGGGTGTTATGACTTAGCTGCCTCACCCTGTATATAGATACAATAAATACAAATTTTTCAAGTGTTACAGCATATCTTCTTCCTTGAATTTCAAGTTTACTCGTATCAACTACACTGTGTGTTGTTAAAGTTGTCTGTGTTTTGATGCTCATTAATGCTATAAGAAATTCGGGAAATGTTTCTTTGAAAGAAGCACTTTCCTTTTTTTTCTGTGAGATTCATGACTTTAGTCATAGTTGTATATTATTATTATTATTGTTATTATTATTTTGTTCCAGCACTAACTTTTTATTTTGTGTTAACTAAACAAGACACTTTTTTGCTTTGTTCAATAAAGCTTGTTGTTTTTTTAATTGCATGCCCTATGTTTCGGGTTGTGAGCCTTTTTCCAATACGCATCTGATTCCAAAGATGGCAACCGAGCAGAGATAAGTGCATATAAATGTTGTATTCTTTCTTTCTTTGTCAACTGTACTTCATTCACTACTCCATTAATTGAGTCTCTTTGTAGTAAAGCCTTCATACTCAGTATCTCCTTCTCACTGTCATTGTTTATATATATATCTCTCTCTCCCACTGTCTCCTTTTTCTCCCATTGTCACTGTTTCCTATCTCTTTTCCCACCAACAAAGCTTTCAATCCTTTCTCTTGCTCTCCCTTACCACTGTCTCCTCTGCCACTTTCTCTCTCTCTCTCTCTCTCTCTCTCTCTCTCTCTCTCTCTCTCTCTCTCGCTCTCTCTCTCTCTCTCTCTCTCTCTCTCTATCATACTGCCATTGTGTTTCTCTCATTTTTCTTTCTCCCATTGCCATTCTCTCTTTCGCTTGTAGTATACTGTCTTTCTCATCAATCACATTGCCTGTTCTCCACACATCCTGTCGGCTAGTTTGCTCAGGGTTTTGACCCTTAGCCCAGGAAACTGTAACCTGTAGGTATGAGGGAGGGGGAGAAAGTGGGTAAAGATTTCATGTTAAAGTTTGCCATGAGGGTGGCATCTGATGCCTCAAGCCTGCGTATGCCCTCCACTCATTTCTCTTTTACATTTACACTGTCTCCTTTCCCTTTTGTTCCCACCACTGTTATCTCTCTCTCTCTCTCTCTCTCTCTCTCTCTCTCTCTCTCTCTCTCTGCCTCTGCTTTACTGCCACTCTCTGTCACTGATCATCAGCACTTCCTCTCTCTTTGGCTTCCAGTGCTATTGCATTCATTTGTCTTTCACTGCCACTTCCCATCTTCCACCATCAGTCTCCCCTCTCTTTCTCTCCCAGTGCTACTGTCTCATCTCTCTTGTGCCACCACTGTCTCTCTGCTACTCTTTCATCACAAAAATGCACAAATATGTTTGCATGCCAAAATTTTTGGTGAGCAATGTTGAATGAGGATTGAAGCAGCTGGTTCCCCACTTTTCTGTCAGGTTCTTTTAAAGAGGATTGTATTCTCCTAATTTGTCAACAGGAGTGTTTTTCAGGTACTTCCCTTATTTTCTCTGTTACATCAAGGTGTGCTGCTTATATAAAATTAATCCTGTAGGTCAGTAAAGTTTTGACATTTTACTTATATACTTTGACACATTTACCACTTTAACCATGTTAACAACAAATTAGTATGCATAATATAAGGTTAACACAAAGTAATCTCCAATCCAATGCAAGTCCACTTTACACTATTTTACAGCTATACCTCAGTATGCCATAAAATGTGGTGTTTGGTTTGAATGTACAAAGAATGACCTATGACAAAATAATTTTGTTAAGTGCTTACACCATCTAGTGGTGCCATCAAGTAATTTTCAAGACATGAGAACTACAGGTGTTGTGAAGTGCCCATTATACAGAAACAGTGTGACATAAAGATTTATTGTGAAAAAATAGTGATTAACAACATATTTTGTGACCTTTGAATCCTTGCAATGACCACAGATCCCTTGTCATATGTTCACTAACTCAGTTAAAACTAAATTTACATGTCAGATGAGATATTAAGTGCATATTTTAGATGCATGAATATGGTAACTCGGTGGTCTTGGCAATGGATGATGATATCAAGGTCTCATAGATCATCATCTTAAGAACATTTGGTGAAAAATTTGACAATCTAGCAAGAAAAGAAATTATATAAGTGGCCATCCTCACAATTTGTGGGCCATCCTCACGATTTGTTCTTTTTGTTACCAAAAATTGTGGTATATCATGGTTTCTTCAGGAACTGCCCTTGAACAAATGGACCTTCTGTAAGGCACCTTTCATATCCCCACCAGTGCACATCATAATAGGGCAGATGAGCCGGTGTGGTTAGCACAAGGGGGATGTGGAAACCTGCCATGAAGGGTGCACGCATGACATAGTATGTGCAGGGCTGGCAAAAGTTTTTACCTGCTGACTGGCCAAGTGCTTACGCAGAGTTTGATCACCGGGGCCTAATCTAGTGTATCATCCTGTTCAGCCTGTGTGTTGCACTGAGTGCGTAGCTGTTAGCTGTCAGCATCAGCTGTGTGCTTAGTTCTTCACATGCTAATCTTTGTGTGTGTTTAGACTCTCTTCTTCCCATAGATTGCCTCACACAGGGTATTAGTTTCCCTCTCACAGTGTTCTGTTTCCTGGCTTTCATTGAGCCTCCGTTGGCTCCTAAAGTGTCCATACCGACCATATAGTGAACTGGCAATGTCACACATGTGTAGACTCTAAACTACCTGAGGGTCATCTGAGAGCACACTTAATGCAAAAGAACCAACCAATTTTCTCAAGTTGCATGGGCTGGAGGAAGTGTGTAACATTTAAATTTTGACCCTGTACTGCAGAATAGCTACAGTATGCCCAATCTTCTGATAGGCATATAAGTGGACACTAAGCCAGGGGCTATCCAAAACATGTGACCCCTTATCTATGTGATCAATAAAAACCAAGATATGCCCCCTCCTGAAAAATTGCTTTTTAATACGTGGCTTTTCGAAACAATTGGTATTGTGCACTGTAATGCATGGACTGATGAATATCATGAAGTATACAGTACAGATGACAAAGTGCCAAAATAGTCAACAGAGATAATTTTTATAGTTTAACAGTTTGGAAGTAACAGACTAAGAAATTGACATGTGTTTATCTTTTCTTGGTAACCACCTTTGGAGTCAGCTGTGTATTGCAAGGAGGGCTTACAATCTGAAAACTAGGTCATACAAAAACAATAAAGTTTTGTGAAACAAAGCAAAAAATTGTTTGTTTAGTCAGTATACAAAAGAGAATATCTCACAAAGAACCCATAGTTGAATAAATTAAAATTATTTATTAGTTTTGTTATATGTTGCTTATTTAATGTCAGCTGGATAATTGAATTATTATTTTTGCTTAGCTGCGTTACAGCTGCATTTACTACTCAAAATTACTTTCTTCAAATTATTAGAAATGTGTAGTGGTTGCAATCATTTGGTATGTTGCTCTTAGATGCATGCCTTTAAGTTTCAACATTATGCATCTCCTTTGTGTTGATACTGTCAAATAATGTTTTACTTTGTATTTTAAATATTCAGTTTGCATGTGTTTTGAATCACAAGTTTGTTGAAAACTTACATCTCAAAGGAAGTGAAGTTTTTGAGTTCCAGAAATGTTATTTGAAAAAGTGATATTGTGATATAAGTAAATTAAGACTTGACAGAATCTTGCAACAGAATGTTCCTGAAAATAATTTAATTTGCAGAATTATAAACATATGTTACAACAAAAGAAATGTATGTTGTTTCCATAAACTGCCCAATAGTTCCTTTATTATTGTAAAATTACCTTTTCTGCATTTTACACATTTACTATTTGAGAAAGTGCAAATGCACAGTAATTCATCTCAAAAATCCAGACAACAAAAGAAACAAGAGAAACAGGAAGTGTTCATTAGATATGATTGATTTTTGCAACTGCAGAAAATGACAATCTCCAGACCAGAACTACAACATAACTGGCGAAGGTTTGTATTTTGTGAGCAAGAGCCCTATAGATTGTGATATCAAATGAAAGGGACGTAGGTTGTTTGTAGCAGTGCGTCTCAGGGTGCCACTGTCCTTGTTCATGGCCAGTTGCTAAATTAATCGTGTCAGAAGCATCGTACATAAAATCAGAATGATTAACACATACATATCAAGTATATAACAAATACAAAAAGAGTATAAAAGTATACAGATAAATAAGCAGGGTCAAGTAGTTTTTTATTTTATGAAGTCTTGGACCAGAACCTGGCCACGTCCAGCGCTTCCGGGGTGGCATTCATCAAATCCTTCATGGTGCAGGTGCTTGGGCACAGCAAACTCTGCGTGAGGTGGGTGGTGGTTTGAGTGTGTCCACAGTCACACAGTGCCGGTTCATTTGAGAGGCTCATTAGCGCATATTCTCTTTGGATCGTGTGACACCAGAGCACAGCTTATTAAGAGATTTCCATGTCGTCCAGCCTTCCATATGGCCGGGAGGGAGTTCTTCGTTTGGGACTAACCATTCCCCAAGGTGTGCGTTTTCTTCTCGCCACATTGCCAGCCTCATTTGCTGTGGTGTCCTGACAATGTTTTCTGATGTCTACAGGAAGATTTTCCTGGATTTTAGTCGACAGCAGGCAGGCTGGTGTTTGCACAGTGGGTGGGCAGGTGAAGTCAACGCCTTTATCTTTTCCTTCCTGGCTGCTACTTTCCTTCTAATATCTGGTGGGGCAACGCCTGCCAGGCAGTAAAATTTATCAGTCGGAGTTGGTCTCAGACAGCCTGTGATGATGCGGCAGGATTCATTAAGTGGTATGTCCACTTGCTTTGCGTGGGTAGAATTGTACCACACTGGGCATGCATACTCAGCTGTTTAATGCCACAAAGCAAGAGCTGTGGTTCTCACTATTCCAAGCTGTGCCCCCCATGTAGTGCCCTTTAGTTCGTGTACAATGTTGTTTCTCGCGACTACTTTGTGTTTAGTGTTCATGCAGTGCTTTTTATAGGTGAGTGCTCTATCCAAGGTGACACCTAAGTATTTTGGTGTTTCGCAATGTTCTGCGGGCACTACTCCTCATTTAAGTTGGTCTTCTTGCAGATTGTCTGTTCTTTAGGTGGAAGGCGCAGGTTTGGGTTTTCCCTGGGTTGGGTTTGAGATGGTTCCCCTTATAGTAGGTGGCAAGCTGTTCGAGGGCTTCTGACAGATTCTGTTCAACAGTTCCAAAGCTGTCTGCTGAAGCAGTAACGACGCAATCATCTGCATATATGAAGCTTTTGGTGCCTTGGGGGAGGGGCTGGTCATTAGTATATATAATAAAAAGTGTTGGGGCCAGTACGCTTCCTTGGGGGAGGACATTTTTCTGTATCCTCCACCAGCTTCTCTGTCCCTGAAAATCCACAAAGAATCTTCGATTCTGGAGTAGGTTTCCAGGCAGTAAGGTTAGTCTGTAGTCCCTACTCATTGCGTATATTTTCCCCAGGAGCAGCCAGTGGTAGACTGTGTCATAGGCTGCTGATAGGTCTAGGAAGACAGTCCCCAGTGATCTTCTTGTTCTCAAACCCATCCTGTATGTGTTGCGTTAATTTTAGCACCTGTGATGTGCAGCATTTGCCCTGTCTGAAGCCTGCTTGTTGTGGGATCAGGAGGGGCTCGATGGTGTCCATGATTCTGTGGTGTATCATCCTTTCCAAAACCTTGTACATATGGCATAGCAGAGGATTGGCCTGTAGTTTTTGGGATTGTCACGTTCTTTGCCTGGTTTTAGGATGGCAATGACTCGCGATTTTCTCCAGATTTTTGGAATTTTGCAGGATGTTATGCAGTTGTTCATTATATCGACTAGCCATTTCCTTATTACAGGTCCAAAATGCTTTATTTGCTCGACACATATATCATCAAGGCCGGCTGCTCTCCGCATTTTGCACTTAGTGATCACCTTCTCCAGCTCCAAGGTAAAGGGCTTGGATAGTTCTTCGGTCTCCTGAGGGGGGTTTCGTTCTGTGCCCCTCTTTTTTGTCTTTAGGTTGTCGTATCTTGTGGTTTCCCATTTGTGAGAAGCTGGTGTGCAATTTGGTCTGCTGTGACGTTTGCATGTAGATTTGGTTTGGTGGGGTCATTGGCTAGGTGTTTTAGGAGTTTCCGGACCTTTTGACTATCTCTGCCAAAATTAGTTTCCTCCATCAGTTTGGTCCATTACTCTCTTCTCATTTATGATTTCCGGGAGGTAATAACTCTTCCTTTGGTGAGGGTTTCTTCACTGAAGAGGTTTCTTCCGAAGAGCATTTGATACTCTTCCAGTAGGGCTACTGTTTCCTGGGTGAGTCTGGTGTGTAACTTGTTCTGAATCCCCTTGGAATAGATGCCCAGGAGCAGGATTTGACGGTGTCCACGAAACTGTCATAGTTCTCTGGATCTGGGCTGTATGTCTGGACTCTCTCTTCTAGTATTCTGGTGAATTTGGGCCAGTCTGCCTTCCTGAAATTATATCTCCTTCTGAACTTACTCTTCATGGTATAACTATTGGCAACATTTGGCACATTATTGGGCGATGTTGTGTCTTTGGGATGGGGGTGCAGATTGACTTAAAGCAGTGTTGTGCTATTTCTTCGCTGACGAATAGGAGATCTGGATTGTATCTGCGGTGTCATCTACCGCTGTTGAAAGATCTGGGAAGTTTGCTGTTGTTGATAAGTGCCAGGTGGTTTGACTTGGCCCACGCCAGAATGGCTTCACCGTTTTTGTCTTCTTGTGCATATCCCCATACGTGACTGTGGCTGTTGAAATCGCCGATAATGAAAACCGTTTCCTGTTTACCGATTTTTACTGGTGGTTCAAAGTGGAAGCCTGCATTTGGGGTCTTATACAGTGAGGTCACCGTGTATTCGCCAAATTATACCGTGATAATCTCGATATCTCTCTCCTCAGTGTGATCCGCCATCCTCACTTGGAGGTCCGGTTTGGTGAACACGGCACTCCCGTATTGCGTGTGCGGTCTTTCTGCTACAAGTTTCATTCCTGGGACCTTGAGGCGTCGGTGTTGGATGTCCTTATGTGTTTCTTGCAAGCAGAATACGTCACATTTGGTTTATTGACAAAGCTCACTCAGCAATTGTTTTTTGCAAGACGAAAGACCTTCTATGTTCACAGAGATGATCGTCAAAGCAGGTTTTAATAAGAGATGTTATGTCTCTCTACTATTATGCTTCTGGTGTGAGAGAATCTGCTGGCTTAGAGCTGTTGCCTAGGGGATGCCCGAATGTGTTATTAATGACACATCCTTCATGGAGGCTTCTCTCATGTCCCCCAGTTGCTAATGATTGATGATTATTCATTGAGTGAACAAAAGATGCACAAAAACTTTCTTTGGTTAAGAAAAGAAAGCCTTGTCCACTCAGCAAAATGTGCTTAGTCATGGTTTTATTGTCGCATAGTGTCAGGAATTTGCTAGAGGATGTATGTGTCTTTGTTCTTGATCATTTCTCTAAAGGGAACAGTTGCCATTGATAAGTACTACATCCAAGATTTTTGTGAGAGTACAGTTACCATTCAAGGTACCAAACCTGCAGCTGTACATTGCATTAATCCAGAATACTTTCTGAAATATGATATTTATCATTACATTGTCTAATAACAAGGGTGTTTCAGAAAAAAACTGTAAACATTTCATAAGGCAGTTGTATGTACAATTTTGTATTTAAAATTTTATATAAAAGTGAACACAAGTTTCACTGGATGTGGAGTATTGCTGCTTGAAGTTGGTGCACAGCTATTATGCAATTCTTGGTTCTTAGACATGTGTATAAGTTGGACACAATTACTAGTATCCAGTCAGATTTGGAGTCTGGATCAAAAGAGCTTACAATTTCAAGCTAGCTGACTATGCTATCACAAATACTTAAAACTATGGTGCACATTTTTACACATGCTCAATACACAAATTTGCTGTTTTGTTTAGCAATTTTGTAATGGAAATATTTATGTAAAATATTGTAGCTGCTGTTTTAATTGAAAAGTGCAAGGTTGAAATGTGCTTACTTGCTTCTGGAACAAAATTTGGATGAAAAATGCATTTAATTTTCTTCGCCAAAAAGTAATTCTACATCAAGCACGCAAGAAATATCCACATCTGACTTTCCACATAAAAAAGTCAGTCTGGCTGATAACTGTTAAAATCACCAACAAGCCCAACAGCTACTGGCAGGCACTCATTGCTTGAAGTTTTTTTATGGTTAATTACAAAAACTGATATTTTTTACTGATGAAGCAAATTTCAGTCTGGCAGCATCACCACAAACTCAGTCACATTCAGGAGATAAGACAGAAGTGAGGGTAACAATTTATTAAACAATAGAAGCATTGAATCATTAGTAGGATGTTTCTTGGAGCGCTGTCTTCAGCGTTCTCTTGACCGTCTTTATTCCTGGAGTGTCGCCAATGGCTTCCGTTTTTCTGCCGAGAAAACAGTCTGTATTAACTTCTGGCGCTACAAAGAGTTTCTCCCACCGTCCTTACGACTCGGCCCCGTTGCTCTCCCATTCATGGAGACACCAAAATTTTTAGGTCTTACATTTGACAGGAAACTTAGTTGGTCTCCACATGTATCATATTTGGCTGCCCGTTGTACCCGTTCTCTAAATGTCGTCCGTGTTCTCAGTGGCACGTCGTGGGGAGCGGATCGAACCGTCCTACTTCACCTATATTGGTCGATCGTCCGCTCCAAGCTGGATTATGGGTGCTTTGTATACTCCTCTGCACGGCTGTCCATCTTACGCCGCCTCAACTCCATACAACATCGGGGTTTACGTCTTGCGATCGGAGCGTTTTATACTAGTCCCTTCGAGAGTCTTCATGCTGAAGCCGGTGAATTGCCACTCACCTACCGGCGCGATATACTGCTTTGTCGTTACACCTGTCGACTACTGTCAATGCCCGATCACCCATCGTATCGTTCCTTTTTTGACGACTCTCTCGACCGTCAATACGGGTTGTATGTCTCTGCCCTGCTACCCCTTGGAGTTCGGTTTCGTCGCCTCCTTCAACACCTTGATTATTCACTCCCTGCAACCTTTAGAGTGGGCGAGAGCCACATGCCACCTTGGCTCCAGGCTCAGGTTCGCGTTCACCTTGACCTCCGCTCGCTTCCAAAGGAGGTTACCCCCGGTTCGGTATACCACTCCCGTTTTGTCGAACTTCGTTCGAAGTTCATTAATACGACCTTCATTTATACAGATGGCTCTAAGACCAATGACGGGGTCGGGTGTTCTTTTATTGTCAGGGCACAATGTTTCAAATACCGGCTACATGGCCATTGTTCGGTCTTCACAGCTGAGCTCTTTGCCCTCTACCAGGCAGTTCTTTACGTCTGCCGCCACCGACATTCTTCTTATGTCATCTGCTCCTATTCTCTGAGCGCCATCCAGAGCCTCAATGATCCGTATCCAGTTCACCCTTTCATGCACCGGATCCAACGCTCTCTTCAGCAGCTGGTGGACGACGGGTCTCCAGTTAGCTTTATGTGGGTTCCTGGCCATGTCGGTATCCCTGGGAACGAAGCTGCAGATGCCGCGACCAAGGCGGCGGTCCTCCAGCTTCGGACGGCTTCTTGTTGTGTCCCTTCATCAGATTGTAGCACGGTCATTTGTCGGCACATTTTATCGCTGTGGCATGCCGATTGGGCTGCACTTAGTGACAACAAGCTTCGGGTCTTGAAACCTCTTCCCGCAGCTTGGACGTCCTCCTCACGTCCTTCTCGGCGGGAGGAGGTCGTTTAGGCCCGGCTACGAATTGGACACTGCCAGTTCAGCCATCGCCATCTGCTGACGGCAGCGCCGGCGCCATTCTGTCCATGTGGGCAATTGCTGACGGTCCGCCACATTTTAATGTCCTGTCCGGATTTTACTACACTGCGTCTTGATCTTGGCCTGTCATGTACTCTGGATGCCATTTTAGCGGATGACCCAGGAGCTGCTGCTTGCGTTCTTCGTTTTATCAACTTGACACACCTGTGTAAGGACGTTTGATTATGCTGTAGTTTTTTAATCCTATGCCTGTTAATACGTCTTTTATAGTGTTGTCCCTTTTAGCTGCTGTTTTAACCTTGTGCCTCGCGGTACATTCATAAATTGGTCAGGGCGCTAATGACCATTGTAGTTATGCGCCCTAAAATGTCAAAAGAAAAAAAAGAGGAATGGACATGTCTGAGAAGGCCAATCACAGACATTGGAAAGAAATACATAGGTACAAAGAAGGTAACTGCAAAGAAACCATGGGTAACAAGAAATACTTCAGCTGATTGATGAAAGAAGGAAGTACAAATATGTTCAGAGAAATTCAGGAGTATAGAAACATGTGTCTCGTAGGAATGAAGTAAATAGGAAGTGCAAGGAAGCTAAGGTGAATTGGCTCCAGAGAAACTGTGAAGAAATAGAAATGTTTGTTGGGAGGACTGACTCAGTGTACAGAAAAGTCAAAACAAACTTCAGTGAAATTAAAAGCAAGGGTAGTAATAGTAAGAGTGCAATGGGAATTCCACTGTTACATGCAGATGAGAGAGCAGATAGGTGGAAAGAGTAAATTGCAGGCCTCTTTGTGGAGGAACATTTCTCTGATGTGATAGAAGAAGAAACAGGAATTGATGTAAAAAAGATGAGGGATTCAGTATTAGAATCAGAATTTAATAAAGCTTTGGTGGACTTGAGATCAAATAAGGCAGAAGGGATAGATAAAATTCCATCAGAATTTCTAACATCATTGGGGGAAGTGGCAACAATATGACTCTTCACAGTGGTGTGTAGAATGTATGAATCTGCTGATATACCAACTGACTTTCGGAAAAACAACATCCACACAATTCCAGAGTTTGCAAAAGCGAACAAGTGTGAGAATTATCACACAATCAACTTAACAGCTCATGCATCCAAGTTACTGACAAGAATAATGTACAGAAGAACAGGCTTTAGGAAAGGCAAAGGCATCAGAGAGGCAGTTTGATTTTGGAGTTGATAATGGAGATAAGACTCAAGAAAAATCAAGACACATTCATAGGATTCGTCAGCCTGGAAAAAGTGGTCGACAATGCAAAATGGAAATTTTAAATTTCACAATGTAAAATGGTGCAAGATGTTTGAAAGTTTGAGACAAATAGGGGTAAGCTAAAGGGGAAGACAGGTAATATACAGTATTTACAAGAACCAAAAGGGAACAATAAGATCGCGAGACGAAGCACGAGGTACTTGGATTTAAAAAATGTGTGAGACAGGCATGTAGTCTTTCACCATTAATGTTCAGTCTATACATTGAAAATTATGGAAATAAAAAGAAAGGTTCAAGACGAAAGGATATTTATGATAAGATTCATTGATGACTTTAATAACTCCAGTGAATGTGAAGAAGAATTACAGGATCTGCTGAATGGAATGAACATTCTAACGTGCACAGAATATTGAGAGCAAATCAAAAGAAAGGTGAAAGTAATGAGAAGTAGCAGATATAAGAACAGTGAGAAACTTGACATCAGGGTTGGTGATCACAAATTAGATCAAGTTAGGAATACTGCCACCTAGGCAGCAAGGTAACCCATGATAGTTGGAGCAAGGAGGACATAAAAAGCAGACTATTAGTGCCAAATGGTTATTCCTGGCTGAGGGGAGTCTACTAGTTTCAAATATTGGCCTTAATTTGAGGAAGAAATTTCTGAGAATGTCCAATTGGGACAAAGTGGATGTGGAAAAAATCAGAAAAGAAGAGAATCGAAGCATTCGAGATGTGGTGTTGCAGAACAGTGTTGCAAATTAGGTCGACTGATAAAATAAAGAATGAGGAGGCCCCCTGGAGAATCATCAAGGAAAGGGATGTGTGGAAAACACTGACAAGAATAAGTGACAGGATGTTAGGACATCACGGAATAACTTCCATGGTACTAGAGGGGGCTGTAGAGAGTAGAAGTTCTAGAGGAAGAATGAGATTCAAATACGTCCATCAAATAATTGAGGATGTAGGTTGCAAGTACTATTCTGAGGAAAAGATATTGACACAGGCGAGGAATCCGTGGCAAGCCTCATCAAACCAGTCAGAAGACTGGGGACTCAGAAGGATGGGAGAAAAAGTAGAGACCACAGTCATTATTGCTGATGTGACATTCAGAACTGCCACATAATTTTTGACAGACAAGGAACAACTAAAAAAAAGTGTTTTAGTCTGTAACTGTGTAGTACATTCTCATTAATTACCAAATACAGAGCAGTTGTCTTGGGAACCTGCACATACTGTATCTTGTTAGGTTGCTGACCAGGTTTGGGCTGCTGTTGTGACACACAGGAGAATACCATGAGTATTGTATCTTCATTATGCTGGTTCCCTCCTTGGGTCAGGGTTATGTGAACATTTTCTGTGGCTGGAAGTTTCAATTTAATAGCAATAAAATTTCCAAACGTTGGAGAAAGGTGATATATTGTAAGATTTAAGAAAATAGATATCTTATGTGTTTACTGTCACTTTTTCATATCTGATTTTTTATCACATATTCCACTCTGCCACACTGAGTGAGGTGATGGAATGGTTACCACACTGGACTTGAATTCGGGAGGATGACAGTTCAATCCCACACCCGGCCATCCTGCTTTAGGTTTTCTGTGATTTCCCTAAATCAATCCAGGTAAATACCGGGCCGGGATGGTTCCTTTGAAAGGGCACGGCTGACTTCCTTCGCCATCCTTCTCTAATCCGATGAGACCGATGACCTCGCTGTTTGGTCTCTTCGCCCAAACAATCCAATGTATTCTGCCACAGTCATTCATTTATCAGACACATGTGCCTCTGCTTCCTGTTAATATTCTCAGATTATAGACGGCGATAGTCATGTATCATAGCTTGATGTTGCGTTGCTTTATTCAGGTATCACTGACATTTGCTTTACATTGCATCTCCTAATTTACAACATTATCAGAAGTTAAATGGAGCAATTATTCTCAAGTGCAGATACTAAATGTACAATTGTTTAATTTGTTTTGTTATCAGGCTGGTTACAATAGTGGAAGGTAAGATGATGTGCCTTTTACTATTCTGTCAACTGTTAATGTTTATGCACTTACCCATTGCATGGTGGAAAAATGTTTGCATTCCCCTCTTGTTTTTCTGCCTGTTTTACCTGTACTATATTTTACAGTTTCTTTATCTGCCTGTATTACGTGTTATTTCATCTTACAATTTCTTATGTTATTTTCAAAATGTTGAGAATTACCTATCAATCCACAGCTTGTCATATTTTCCATTCCCTGTAAATAAATTGAAAAATAATTAACATTTTCAGGCTTTGGAAATTGTGGGCATGTACCCTCATTCTGATTACACAATAATTCATAAGAAAGCATGTGTACCCCTCCCCTCCTCCCTCCTACTCATACATATACACAGACACAGGCAAAACAAAAGAATGATTCTACACGCAAGCAGTGAGGTACCTTTCTATCTTTTTTGTGTTCTTTATGGAAATATTGCATTTAACAGTTTGTTTATGATTCCATGTACAGAATATAATCCACTATTCTTTGAGTACTACGAGTAATAATAATTCCTTTAAATTCCAGTTGTAGAAATAAATAATATCTTTTCTTCCATTAGCATGAAAATAAAATTTGACTCTTAGTGTACTGTTATAACCTTAAAGCATTTGTTCAGCAGATGTAGCCCATTCCAGCAGTTACAAATTAACTAACAAATCATGACTGTAGACTACATATGTTGAATAGAAAGGGTAAGAAATTTGTAGGGCAGAAGTGTGTTTGTATATACACAGCTAACGCCCCCCCCCCCCCCACCCCCCGCTCTCTCTCTCTCTCTCTCTCTCTCTCTCTCTCTCTCTCACACACACACACACACACACACACACACACACACTTAGTACAAAAGTTAGCAAAGTTTTCTTTTGTGTTTGTGTGCCTTTGCTGGCTCAATACTTAAAGGAATTTACGAACTGGTTAGAGGCAAAAGACACCGACCTCAATCAAGCAATAGACGAGAAGGTGCACATATATTAGGTGAGTTGATACCTTTACTCCCCACTAGGCTTTTCCACCATCATATTAACAATGTTTTTGAAATAGAATGTAGCTGCAATAAATTCTTGCTCAGTGATTTCACTGTTTCCTTATGGACAAAGGCCAGTGGATTCACGGTTCACTGCTCAGCAGTAATGACTTGTCAGGTGTGATTAGAATACAGTCACTCTTTGCATGGTTTGTAACTTGCGTAGTGAATGGAAGGATGTATGTTCCTGATTGCACCTCCCTGTCCACTATTTGCATGGACACACACACACACACACACACACACACACACACACACACACACACACACACACACTTAGTACAAAAGTTAGCAAAGTTTTCTTTTGTGTTTGTGTGCCTTTGCTGGCTCAATACTTAAAGGAATTTACGAACTGGTTAGAGGCAAAAGACACCGACCTCAATCAAGCAATAGACGAGAAGGTGCACATATATTAGGTGAGTTGATACCTTTACTCCCCACTAGGCTTTTCCACCATCATATTAACAATGTTTTTGAAATAGAATGTAGCTGCAATAAATTCTTGCTCAGTGATTTCACTGTTTCCTTATGGACAAAGGCCAGTGGATTCACGGTTCACTGCTCAGCAGTAATGACTTGTCAGGTGTGATTAGAATACAGTCACTCTTTGCATGGTTTGTAACTTGCGTAGTGAATGGAAGGATGTATGTTCCTGATTGCACCTCCCTGTCCACTATTTGCATGGACACACACACACACACACACACACACACACACACACACACACACACTACCCATTTTATAACTTTGTTTGCTGTATGCTTAAACAGGCAAGATTGTTGTTATGTCATCATGTAGTTGGAGGTAGATGTTAAAAAAGAAACTCTTGCTGATAAGATTTTTGGCAGATGAAGGCACTTTAAATTGCACACTGTGTGAATTAACTGCGTTGAGCGTTCCATCTCAGTTGTGATGAAATGGAAAAGGAAGTAGATTTCTGTACATCCTATATGAATGACAGCTTTCTGGAAAAGAAAAAAAAAAGAAGTTTGTAGAGGCACATTTTTTCGCTCCTTTTGGGTTGTAGCTTGTATGTTAAATATTTTTTTTTAACTTGTTTGCTATAACTGTCAAAATTATTTCAGAATTCAGTGTTGTTGGCATGATACACTTAAATTTGATTTTACTGTGTTTTCAAAATCAGTGTTATTAGCAAGTTAGATCACCTGTTTGCTGGCCTTTTTAATTGATTATATTGACTACTTACTAAATTGTAACAGTAACTATATTAATACAGGCCAATTCCTTCGAAATACTTGCAAAAAATCTTATTACTCAGGTCATTTTACATTGTTATCCATTCACGTTTTAGGAATGTGAGCAGGAGTTGACTGAGAAGGGTGAGATGGTGACACGTCTTCAGGCTAAGACAAGCCAGATTGGGCAAATCCTAAACAACTTGGAGAAATACAACCATTTATTGAAGGATGCTGAAAGGGGGGCACATTCATCAAGGGGAAACCAGCAAAAACAGACAACTCCTCCCAAAAAATAACTTTTATAGACTCTGTTTGCAGTAGCAAAATATTGTCTAAATTTAACATGAACACTGTAATTTCTTGTTTTATTTATACTTCAGTGCAATTTCACTGTGTTGTTAATATTGTTTATTGAGCTATCAATCTGTGTTGTTGCATTGCAGGAGTGTGAAAGCTCACTTAAACACAAAACTGAACTAAAGAACAAGTTGGAAGCAAAGAACGTAGCCATGTCTGAAACAATACAAACGATGGAGGAAAAGTAGGTACTATTTCAGTCTTAATCTGGCTGTGGGTTCTTAGTAAGTGGCAAGCTCTGATATGCTGTAATGGGTCTGGAGTCAGAGAAATTACATAGAGCAGTTTTTACAGAATTCAGAGAGTAAAACTGTTTGTGTTAGCTTACTGGTCAGATTCTCAAGCAGTCCACCAAATTTTCATTGAGCAGCATTGCAATGTCTTTATCTTCCAAGAAAAAAATTGTTTCTAAATGTTCCTATTTTTTTGTGGTGATAGATGATAGTAATTTTTGTATAACTGGTTTTTTTGTTGGTGTAAGCTCTGAAAGCATAAAGAATGTGGAATAACTTCTGTGACAGACAATACATACATCATATTTATAGTTTATATACATAACTCATTAGTTACAAGGCAATAATTGATACATCAAATGAGATTTTTAATGAGACTGGTGTATAGCAAATGTGAGCATTTTAAACAAACTTACCTCCCATAAGATGTATCAACTGATACTACATTAAGATGCTGTAGAAGCATATTGAAAGTTGTGTATTATTCATTGGATGAACTGTATTTGAAGTTAAATGCTGTACTCCAAGTTATTGTCTTTCACAGAAGTAGTTGAAACATACAAATGATAAGATAGTCATTACTTCTGAATTTTAAACATCCTATAAGGTTGCTGTTGACATTGCTGATGGCATGTATTTACTTAGATTCATTATTTTTAACCTGCATGTAAACATTATTAAAAGGAAATTGATTTGAACTGCGAGTTATCCAACAATGATAACTGTCAGTTTTGAAAATCCAAAATTTGGTTTGGTTAAATACTGAAAGTGAATTAGATTTATGTGAATAAAATACTAAAGTCACATCAAACCAACCATATGAAGTCAGTTTATAACCTGGTAATATTACCTGGATATTAATAACTGTTGGAAAACTATTAACAAACATGCACAAAGGAAATGTCTGGTGTTTGTTCTAGTAGGTCATAAAGACAATGTACTGCAACTGTTAGATGAGAATTCGTATTCAGTGTATGGATGATTGTTATGAAACAGAAGGAGAAGGCAATGGAAAGCTTGAACATACTTTGTACTTGTAATTTTGCTTGTGTATATAAAAGGAAAAATTTTAACACATGTCAACAACAGCCTCATATATTACTATGACTGCACATGCCTTAAAACTCTTCTCAGAGGCAGATTTAAGTGAGTCTGTTGAAAGTAATGACTTTCTTTTATATTACCATCCCAAGGTCATTTATTGTGTGCTTGATTCATTACTCTCGGATTATGTAACATGACCCATAAAAAACACTGCTTGCCCTCTCTTAATGGCTGTACACTGAGCAAAAGCATCCACAAATGCGTATGTGATTACAAATAAAATTATTTTCATAAATGTGTGCAAAAAATATATTTTTGAACTGTGTTGTTGTGACACAATTTTAAACAATTGACTGAACTCCACTGCTTGCAGAAATAACTTTTATATGCTTTTCTCAACAATTCTAAAGCTTCCCATCTTTCCTGTGTGGGAGCACTGTTCGCATTAATAGCATAATAACTCTATAATTGAACAACCTTAATTTATTAAAACTTACTTTTTGGTTTTGAGAGAAAAAAGTAAAATTCCACACTGTTGTTTTACAAAAATGATTTTGTCTTTTATAAATTGTTTCTGCTGTCATAAGTTCATTATGTACATCTTGTCATTGCACTGATTGACATTCATGCATTAATTAATCAAGGCGAGAAAAATTTTATCACCATTGTGTGACACACACACACACACACACACACACACACACACACACATTCATTCTATTTGAATACTCCATTTGCTCTGGCCAGTTTTAAAATAACTAATATCTGTTCTTACCAATATCGTGCTACTTTGGTATTTATAGTTTTAAGTTATTTTAGTTCTGCACATTATTTCTGTACACATGAATAAACAGTTACTTTGTGCTACTAATATATTTTGTAGTATTCAAAAGATCTATTTTAAAAGCTTTAAATAGTTAAGTCTGTTGTTTGTTTCTCTGTTGTAATATTTGTTAACTGAAAATGGACACAGGGAGGGACAAAGGCTGTGTTAAAAAGCATTAATTATCATAGCCAGAACTTTTTCTTGTCTGTAATTGTGCAGATGATCTGCATTGTAAAAGTGAGAAATTTAGAGATCAACTTGATTAAATTCTGTTGGATATGTTGGCAAACCTTCATCACAGGTGCCACAAAGTAAATTGACAGTTGTAACATTTTGTGTATACAGTGTCAAGTGACATTGACTGACTGATGTTTGCATGTTTGTTTTTGCACTATAATGTGTGAAATTAATAAATTTAAAAAAAATCATTATCTACAATAGAAAGAATATGCTTAAGCTTGTAAAATTAATGAGGAATAAAATATTTATTCACAACAAACTTTGACTTGAAGTTATTGAACAATATATTGCATGAAAATATTTTTCCTCTGCAGTTATATGCCTGTTTTTATTATTCCCCGTTTGATTTGTGGTTTATCTGTTTTGATGGTTTGCCATTATCACACTGCAAAGTATGCTTTTATTACCTGCACCACCTGTTTGTTTCTGAATTTCATTTTTTATTACTTGGGAGTAATTTTTTATTTTATTTTGAGAACCCTGTTCCTAATTTATCCTGTGTCATGCCCCTATTCCAAAATGGCTTTATTGGCTTATGACAGCATGAAGAGGACTGAACAAGAGAAAAACAGTGCTGAAGAATCCCTGCGTAAACTGGGACAGCAGCTAATGGAGAAGGATGTTAAGACAATGAGTGTTGAAGGAGATCTAAAAATTGAAAGGGAATGGCGAACATCTCTTCAAGAAACTATGGTTAAGGACAGAGATAAGATCTCACAATTGAATCAGGAACTTGCACAGCTGAGAGCTGTTGCTTCTGTAAGTATTAACTACATTTCTCACTTCACTCTTCTTCTTCTTCTTTTTTTTTTTTTTTTTTTTTTTTATACTTATTAGTATTTCAGCTGAGAGTTTCGGTTCTCATTTCTATGGTTTCGCGTATTATCTTGAGGTTTCCTTTTAAAGCAAAGAGACTGGTAATCTTATGGTTGAATACCACCAATTTACAAACAATAACAATCTCGTAGAATAATTTGTTTTTCATTTTTGTTGTAGATTTTATTTTTTCTTACCAAAAAGTTTCAAATAATGGTGTAAAATTTTAAATTCATTCAAAGTGCACAGATAGATGAATGTTTCTGAGTTGTTTTTATTAGATCAATCTTTCTATTTAGCATGATAGTAAATCCAGTTCTCATTTCTTTTCAAGTAATCTTGTGAAAACCCTAGTAATTACAACTGTAACTTAAAAACTTGTTGTATGATGACAAAATGAAAAGGGCAAGTTGTTGCTCATCACATAGAGGAAGTGTGACAGCTACACATTTAAGCTTTTGAACAAATAAAGCCTGTCACCCATATTTCTGAATAGAAAACACACACACACACACACACACACACACACACACACACACAAAGCACAGCTCTACACACATAGCCACTATCTCTGGTTTCTTGGGCGCAAGCCCCCAGAGACAGACCGAGCGAAGTGGCACGGGGGTTAGTACACTGGGCTCACATTCGGGAGGATGAAGGTACAAACCCGAATCTGGCCATCTTGATTTAGGTTTTCTGTGATTTTCCTAAATCTCTTCAGGCAAATTCGGGGCTGATTCCTTTGAAAGGGCCCAGGTGACTTCCCTCTAAATCCTTCCTCAACCCGATGGGATTGATGACCTTTCTGTTAGTTCCCATCCCCAAAATCAACCAACCAGCCAACCAACCCAGAGACATGGCCCTGTGCGTATGAACTGCACTTGTGTGAATCTGTCTGTGGTTGTGTTTTTAGAAGGGCTTTTTTGTCGAAAAGCTTAAAAGTACAGCAGGCTTTTTCATTGTGCCTGTCTGTGACTCAGTGTCCCCTCTATCCTTATCATATGGTTGTTATTCCATTGTGGAGCTTTTATTGTATGATCAGTGGTTTCACCAGTGCCTATGATAATTCGATAGTTGGCGAGCGGAGGATACGGGAGCTTACATTGGTTCTGTTGTTGATATTAGAATGAGGATAAGGGAAAAAAATAAAATTACCCATGAACATTCATTTAAACATGTTTCACAATATAGTGAGTATATAAAATAATATATTTCATAGACCCTTCAGTTCCCTCAGATACATAGAAATTCCAAACCATGTAGCATATGTTAGCAGCTTGTGCACTTAAAAGTTGGAAAAACATTTCTTATAAGTTAATGAATTTTTGTGACCAAAAAATCGAAGATAAGTATTTTAAATCACTATGTTCTTGAATGGTATAATAATGGCAGAGACAACAACTCAAAATTGAATCAGCACAGCTCACATAGTTTGAACAAAAGACACAAGATACAGTTGATGAATACATTACCAACAAGAAGCAAGCCAGGCTTATACTAGCAGAGGAGAGGAAGAAATAGATGAAAAAAAAAGCATACATACAGTGTAAGAAGACAAGAACATAAATTGGATAGCTGAGGAGGGAGAGGCCCATTGAAGAGAGAGATGACAACCAGGGAGAAGAAACAGGAAATAATTTGCCTTAGGTAAATGCATGGTGAGCAATAGACAGTACAAAATGAGGAAAGGTAGATAGCACATATAGATGAGGTGTCAGCAGAAATGGTGACAGCAGCTGGACTTGAAGAGAAGTGGGAACTATAGCGCATGATGAGGGTGGGTTACAGGGGGAAGTCAACTACAGAAGACTTGAGAAAAGCAATGATCATCATTGTCTTCTAGATACGAAATGAGAGAGAATTTAAGTATAGAGGAGTGTCCCTACCGTGCCACTGTTTGAGAAAATTTTAGGGAAGAGAAAAAGATATCAAACTGAGATGAAAATAAAGAAGCTACAAGGTGTACAACTTGGCTTCCACCATTTTTTCCCCAACATTTGAGGGTTTTATGAAACAAACTGGTTACACATGTATCATTCAGAGTATTTTCCATCACTGGCCACTACTTTCTCCCATCTTTCTGGCAGTGTACGAATCGTGCGCCGAAAAAATTGTTCATATTTTGAATTGACTTCTTCATGAGATCGGAAGTGTTGGTCAGCCAGGCCGTGCACCGTTGATCTAAACAGGTGATAGTCAGAGGGAGCAATGTCTGAAGAATACGGTGGGTAGGGTAGGACTTCCCATTTTAATGTTTCCAGGTGTGTTTTGACCTCTTTTTGCAACATGGGGTCGAGTGTTGTCATGCTGCAAAAGCACTTTATCGTGCTTCTCGCTGTATTTCAGCCATTTTGTCTTTTAATGCTCTGCTCAAACACATTAATTACATTCAATAATGAGCACCTGTGATTGTTTCACTTGGTTTCAACACCTCATAGAACATGACGCTGAGCTGGTCCCACCAAATGCAGAGCATGATCTTGACGCCATGAATATTAGGTTTGGCTGCCTATGTGGAAGTATGATCAAGATATCCACATGATTTTTTTGGTTATTGTAATGAACCAATTTTTCATCCCCGATCATAGTGCGATACAGAAATCCCTTCCATTTTTGCCTCTGAAGCAACTGTTCAAAAACACACAAACACAGTCCAACGTCTCTTGGTTTCAGCTCACACGGGACCCAAGTTCGTTCATTCTGAATCGTGCCCGTAGCCTTGAGACATTCTGAAATGGCTTGCTGTGTTATTCCCATTAATGGTGCCATTTCTTCTGAGTTTGACATGAGTCTTTGCTCAGCAATGTCTCCAATTCTCCATCTTCGAAAACATTCTCTCTTCCAATCTTCTTGAAGCGTTGAAACCACTCACGACATGTTCTTTTACTAGTAGCGTCCTTACCATATGTACTTGAGAGCATTTGATGAGACTCAGCCACTGTTTTCTTCATATTGAAACAAAACAGTAACACCTCCCACAAATGACGAGAATTATTCTCGTAAACTGACATTTTCAATCAAGAACAACTTTATGATGCAGACACAAATCACCTAATGTTTGAATGAGGTTATGTTTACCGAGGTCCAAGCTAACTGCCTGATATCTGTGATCTGTTTCTTTCGATCACTACTTACTGTTGTCGCCATCAATCGGCAAATGGTGGAAGCAAAGTTGTACACCTTGTGCTAAAGCTTGGCTTAGGCTGAGGTCAACAACAACAGACTTTGTTTGCTGTAAGGCATCTGCAAGAGGCACATTATCTGTGAAGGTAAAGGGGGTCTTCTGGAATCTAGGGAAAGCATACGACAGTGTGTGCCACAGTAAGGTACAGGAAGCAATAAAAAGAGACTCCAGGTCTACAAAAAGATACAGTTGACATGGTGATAGAAATGTAACATGGAAATAAAAGGTACACTAAAATTGGAGGTGAGGCAATTGATTGGATACAGCAGAGAAGGGGTTTAAAACAGTCATGAATGATGTAATGCGTAAGATGCTAGGAAAAGCTGAAGCTAATAATAAAGAAAAGCCTTTGCTGTGATGACGTAGTAATCTGAAGTAATAAGAAAGATAAAGTTCAGCTGCAATTAGATGCATTGGCAAAGGGGTTGGTATTGTAGGGTACACAATTAAATACGATGAATAGTGAATTCTTGATTATAACCAGGAAGAGGGAGAGGACTACTCAAAGAATCTTCCTGGCAGGAGTACAACCAGAAAATGGTGACAACCTGAAATCTTTTGGAAGTGTACTGAAAACAAATTGAAAAAAAGAGGGAGCCATTGAGAGAGAGATGGAGGGGGGGGGGGGGGGGGGGGGCGCAAGCAGTCAAATTTCTGAGAAGTTTCTGGAGCTTGGTGGGGGATAAAGGTAGAGAGAGTAATATTATATATTGATTTTACTATGGGCGTGTCCTAACCTTTGCTTTTGAAACCTGGACTGTGAAGAAAAGTTATTAAAGCCAGATACAGACATGTCAAATGAAATTTCACTGTAGCAGAGAGGAGGGTAACAAGGTTGGACAGATAAGAGCTGAGGGAAATGGGAAAGGACTTGCCTTGAAGGGTATGATGGACTCAATGGATTTAAGTGATATTGTCATTTTAAGAGAACATATGACAGAATGGATGAATTGAGGTATAAAAGCAAAAGATCATGTTTGGAGAAAAGGAAAGGACTGGAAAAGGTTGGTGGCAGAGTGTTGGCTGGAGCACAGAAGAAACCGATCCACCAATTTCTTGAAAACTGTTCATGATGATTATAATGATGATCTCAACTCTAAAAAGCATATGTGGCATAATATTGACGTGTGATAGTAAAATAACATTTGAAATTTTTGTAGGTGTTACGGATAGTTAAATCTTTTGTGAATAAGTAACCATAACATACCTGTATCTCAAAAGACAGTTTAAACACCACAGTGTATTACTGACATGAAGCTGCATTTCAAGACATTGCCAATAGATCAAAATATATTACACACCTGAAAAGAATCATATGGCTGACTTGATACAAAACACTTAGTCTTTGGACTCTCTATTAACCCACTAATCATCTCACGCCTAAACTTCCTCATCCCATATTATTAAGATACACAGAGTTCCCATGATTTCAAACTGCAACTGCATGACAACTAAAATAAAAAAAGTGGACATAAATTAATTAATAGAGAATATCTCCAAATATACCTTGCAGATGTTCACTGTGACTTCCATATGTGATACAAGAAACACCACTGTAGTACATTTCCACCAATTTTTGAGACCACAGCTGTATCATAATTTTCTCCTGGACAGTTATTTTGTTTGATTTTAGACATTTAGCTACGAAATAATTGAGTACTATGATGTTCCTACACTGGGGCAAAGAGGAACCCCATCCATATGGATCTTCTATATGCCATTGTTGTCTTGCTGGAAAAGCAGCCTGCTGATACAAACTCTTACTGGTAATGGGTTAAAGTAGATTCCTCTTGAGGAGGACCAAGGTCTTCCTCTGAATCCTCCCAGCCAGATTGTTATTTAATTGGTGGTATGCAGAATCATCAAATAATATGTCCCTACATTTGGTGTGTGAGGGAATGATAGTGCCTTTGTGTGTGTTGCGTATAAAATGATGATATCCTTACGAACTTGACATTTCTTCCTGGAGAATGAACCAGACTGTGGCAGGTAACCACCCTAATTTCTTAAACAGCATCACTGTAGTGCTTGGTCCCTTCTCTGACTCTAAGAGCACTTCATTGTTTAGAGTATTTTCCATGAGATTAAACATGATGTATCTTTTTACAGTGTTTGAGAGCTTCAGTTGGTCATACTTTTCAGTTTGATAAACCTTTGCTTGTTGCCTCTTTTAATCAGCTAATATTCAAGTACTGCAATCTAACCAGTCCCATGATACTACTGAGAGATACAATGATACTCTCAGGTGTTCTGTAGTCATAGAAAATAATTAGTAGCATGCCTCAACAATACACGTAACTGTAGCATAGCAGCAACCACATTTGAGAGGTTTCTGTGGGTGGCCCAGACTAACATATGATTCCTAATGAGGGGCATCAGCATTTTCAGTAATTGAAGGGGCAATAGTCTGGGTGATTGACCTGGTATTGTAACAACAGAGACCATGGCCATCCAGTGGTGGTATTGCAAACAAATGTGCAAGGAGAAACTTAATGTGATACATTTCCTGAGTACATGAACGTTCTTGGGTAAAATAGTCCCCCATTTGGACCTCTGAGTGAGAACTGCTGAGGAGGATTGGGATGTAGCTTGTGTGTCTGACATGAGGTTGGTGCTGTGGATAATTTAGGAGGAAATGAGACTACTCACCAAATAGCTGGGACATTATCACAAAGTTTCATGTGAAAGAGAATTAAAACTTTGCTAGCTTTCATCAGAAATCCTCGGGTGAGGCAGACCACATGGAATAACAACTGAGATAGCCAAAGGTTTTAGGTAGGGTGTATAATGGCAAGGCAGGCATTTCAAATCCAAATTTTAAACCATAAAACATGTCTAGGAGCAGATTCAGGCAGTAACTGTAATTGCTTTGTTGTTAACTGCAGATTACAATTGAATAAATACCAGAAATTTAGTAAACTAGGGAGTTGGAACGTCTATAAATTGAAATAACCATAAATTGAGTTCTGAAGGCAACCTTAAGAAACAATTGACAGAAACAATGGGAAGGTATGCAGTGGAAGACCAATGGGTAGCTGTCAGAGATTGAATAATGGAGGCAGCAGAGTGACAACTAGGCAAGAATGTAAGGCCAGTAGAAGCCCTTAAATAACACACAAGATATTGAATTTAATTGGCAAAAGGAGAAAAAACGGCAAGTAAAGCAAGAAAAAAGAATACAGACATCTAAAAAATTAGACTGAAAAAGTGTAAAATGGCAAAACAGCAGGGGTAGAGGAGAAATACAAAGGTTTAGAATCATCAATGATTATGAGAAAGATAGATGCTGCATTTACAAAAATTAAGAAACCTCCAGAGGAAACAAAAGCAGATGGCAAGGCCATACTAAAAAGACATGAAGGCTGAAGATGGTAGGAATATATGGAAGGGATGTATCAAGAAGGAACTTCTAAATAGCATTAAGCAAAGTGATGATGAAATAAGTGAAGATTAGAAAGGAGATTGAATTTGTGGTAGAGTAGACAGGGTACTGAAATATCTATTAATTGAAACAGGGCATATGAACTAGACAACATTCCACCAGAATTATTATGAACTTTGGGAGAATCATACATAACGAAACTGTTCCACGTGGTAAAATAAGTACTTTCAGTTTAATGACTCGTGATTACAAAAGACTAATGCAAACTATTTACAGAAGAGTGGAGATACTGGTAGAAGTCGAGTTGGGGAATATGAGTTTGGGTACCAGAGAAATGCAGAAATTCACTTGAGGCAATACTGAGTCCACAACTTACCTTTGAAAATACATCTACATCTACATTTATACTCCGCAAGCCACCCAACGCTGTGTGGCGGAGGGCACTTTACGTGCCACTGTTATTACCTGTCCTAGGTAAGTGCGAGTATGTTTCATGTGCTGTAAGGGTTCTGTGAAACTTAAATATGTGTATAGATAGCTCATCCACCCCAGCAATCAAGAATCTCAACAATTTTCCCCTTTTTATTGACATTGATATAGGCAAGATATTAGTCCTGGGAATTCCAATGTTATATCAAAATCTCTCAATAGTTTCTGAGACTAACCCAAACATAAAAAAAATAAGTGAGCAGTGGATTATGTATCTAGAGAGAGAAGATTTAATACAATATTTATTGTAAATATATATATAGAGACACACACACACACACACACACACACACACACACACACACACACACACACACACACAGCATGTGTTGAGCGGCATGCTCAGCATGGTCCAGCTATTTCTTGGCCACAATCCACAATTTGTTGGTGACCATTCATGCGGACAGGCAGCTTGTTGGTTGCCAGCCTCGTAGAATGCAGCACTGTGGCAGCAGCTTAGCTTGTAGATCACATGACTGGTTTCTCAGGTAGCTCTGCTTTTGATGGGGTAGGTGATGCTTGTGACCCGACTGGAGTAGGTTGTGGTGGGAGGATGTGTGGGACAGATCTTGCATCTAGATCCATTACAGGGATATGAGCCATAAGGCAGGAGTTTGGAGCAGGGACTGTGCAGGGATGGGTGAGGATATTGTGTAGGTTTATTGAGCAGTGGAATACCACTGTGGGAAGGATAGTGGGTAGGACATTCCTCATTTCAGAGCATGAGAAGAGGTACTCAAAACCCTGGTGGGGAACTTGCTTCAGTCCTGGGTGGTACTGAGTCATGAGGGGAATGCTCCTCTGTGGCAGGATGGTGGGATTTTGGGAGGTGGTGAGTGACTGGAGAGATAAGGCACAGTAGATCGGTTTTTGTACAATGTTTACTATCAGTAAAGGCCTCATTGAGAAACTCAGTATATTTTGGGATGGACCACTCATCTGCAGATGTGATGGCCACAGGTGGCTAGGATGTGTGGAAGAAACTTTTGATGTGGAGTGGGTGTAGCTGTCAAAGTGGAGGTATTGTTGGTGTTTAGAGGGAGGTACTGACATAGCTATTTTTGATGTGGAGGCCAACATCAAGGAATGTGGTTTGTTGGGTAGAGTAGGACCAGGTTAAGTGAATGGGAGACAAGGTGTTGAGGTTCTGGAGGAATGTGGCTAAGGTGTCCTTACCCTCAGTCCAGCTCACAGAGGGGTCATCAGTGACACTGGACCAGGTGAGGGGTTGGGATTCTGGGATTGTAGGAAGTGTTCCTATAGATTACTCATGAATAAGTTGGCTGGCATAGGATGGTGTCATGCAGGTGCCCATAGCCGTACCCTAGATTTGTTTGTATGTAATGCCTGTAGAGGAAAAGTAATTTTGATTGAGTATATAGTTGGTCATGGCGACTAAGAAGGAGGTTGTAAGTTTGGAATTCATTGGGCATTGGGAAAGGCAGTGTTCAATAGTGCTAAGGTCATGGTCATCAGGGATGTTAGTGTAAAGGGAGGTGGCATGCAGGGTACCATGTGGTAAAGGAACAGGAACTGTGGAGAGTTGGTGGTAGAAATGGTTGGTATCTTTTATATAGGAGGGTAGGGTTTTGGTAATGGGTGAAGGTGTTGATCTATGAGAGCAGAGATTGTCTCAGTGGGGCCACAGTAACCATCCACAATGTTAAATTCTGGCCTCATGGCTCATATTCCTGGAATAGGCCTAGTTTTAACACCTGTTTCATACATCCTTCCACCACCACCTACTCCAGTCCAGTTATAAGCATAATCTATACCATCAAAGGCAGGGGTACCTGTGAAACCAGTCATGTGATCTACAAGCTAAGCTACAACCACTGTGATGCACTCTATACGGGCATGACAACCAATAACCTGTCTGTCCACATGAATGGCCACTGACAAACTGTGGCCAAGAAACAATTGGACCACCCCATTGCTGAGCATGTTGCCCAACATGACGTTCAATGACTGCTTCACAGTCTGTGCCATCTAGATCTGTCCCACCACCATCAGCTTTCCCGAACTGCGCAAATGGGAACTCTACCTGCTATATATTCTATGTTCCTATAACCCTCCTGGCCTCAACCTTCGGTAGTCATCGTCTTTACCAATCTAGTCCCTTTCCTGTTCCCATTCCAGCACTACACAACCCTCTATTCCACCAACATACCTACAGTCGTTTTACTCCTTTTCCACTACTCTCCCCTCTCCCAGTCCTCTGTCTATCTCCACCTCGTCCCTGTGCACTCCCACAAGCACCACTTTACCACACCCCTCCCCTACCCTGCTATCCATCCCCCTCCGTGCCCCACCTTCCTTGTTATCTCCACCACGCGGCACGGAGGGGGATGGATAGCAGGGTAGGGGATGGATGTGGTAAAGTGGTGCTTGTGGGAGTGCACAGGGACGAGGTGGAGAGAGATGGAGGATTAGGAGAGGGCAGAGTAGTGGAAAAGAAGTTTTTTTATCGTGAATAAATCTGCTCCAACTGTCCATGACAAATATCTTATTTGGATGAAATTGCACACAGCCAGGGTTTGAGGATTAAATCCCATCTTCAGAGGTCACCAAAAACAAAGGAAACCAAGATGAATATTATATCAAATGAATCCAGAAGGAAGATACATGTTGCCCCAATTTACTTCTCACACCATTGCAAAGTTGAGTTACATAGACTAGTGTCAGTGGCACTGATAAACAGCTGTTTAAACTAACAATATAGCTGCTACTCACCATATAGTGGAGATGCTGAGATGCACATACCATATTTACTCGAATGTAAGTCGCACTTTTTTCCGGTTTTTGTAATCCAAAAAACCACCTGCGGCTTAGAATCAAGTGCAAAGCAAGTGGGAGTTCTGAAAAATGTTGGTAGTTGCTGCCACAACGAACTTCTGCCGTTGAATATATGTAATGCTACACAGGCATGCTTTGTAGGCACAAAGATAAATACTGGCGCCAAAACCTCCGCGTCAGTAAATAAATTTAAAAAAAAAAAGGTGGAAGAGGAGCTTTTTTTCTCCGCACTGAGTTTCGACCACTGCATTTTCATACATTATCCACCGAAGTAAATACAAGTTCCATATTGTTCATCTTTGAATGTAGCAGAATTTCCATGTACTACGAAAATCCGGCGTGCAAGACTGTTTGGGATGTTTGTCAATATGGCCAACTCTACTTTCTGAATTTTTTCCTACCTGTGAGAAGAAATGGTTGCTAATAGGAACCTAATGAAATGTGAATCAAATGCAGTATTCTCTTCACCATACGAATAATACAAATATCAACATTTTGCCATGTATTCTTTCGTGTTTGCTGCTATCTCATTTAAATCCTGTCTGCCTAATAAACTACGAAACTAGAGTGAGACAACAGCAAACGCGGAAGAATATACGTATCGTGTCATGTGTATATTAGTATTATTCTTATGCCTAATAGTGATACAGTCAGAAATGAAGCACGGCAACTGACTTAGATCCCCCTGCGGGTTCAGGGATTAGAATAGGCCCGAGGTATTCCTGCCTGTCGCAAGAGGCGACTAAAAGGAGTCTCAGACTTTTTGGCCTTATGTGATGGTTCCCTGTTGGGTTTGACCTCCATCTCTCAAAATTTTCCGAAGAGCGAGCCGATTGGGGAAGGGCGCCTTACTTGGTGCATTGTGTCCATCTTGCGATCAGACTTTTCGCCAGCTTATCCACCGTTGAATTGCAGTCCTGTCCGCTCTCCATCTCTTGGGCATGACTTTGTTTGTGCGTGCAGATTACACCTTGCACTGTGCAGTGCCTCTTTCTGCACCGACAGCGATCATGGACCACATGTTACCTAACATCCAGCATGGTAGCCAGTCCGTTGTGGTGGGGCCGCCATGTACCCTGTTAGTTGTAGCCCCCTGACAACACAGGGATCGCTCTACTGATGCATGCGCCGTTAACTCCCCACGTATGCCAATCCTCCTGGGGTATCGGAACTCCCGGCAACGGCCATCCTGCCAGGTGGCTCTTGCCGTGGCTGGGTGGCGCCCGTGGGGAGGGCCCTTGGTCGGAGTAGGTGGCATCAGAGCGGATGATCGCAATGAAGCGTTGTACATAGTCTTTCGCTGGTGGCCAGCCGCCACCAGTCTCTAAGCGTTCAAGGGCTCATTTTAAAGCTAATGTTTATGATCCCAAATCGTTCCCATCCCTGGCCACACGATGGGAGGAACGAAAGGCAATGAATGATAGTGACATGTATTCGCCCAGGTATCTTGTCTGTACCAGAGATGATGGGGAATCCTTTGTATCCATGAAGCCTCAGTTCTTTGTAGAGCATTTATAGGACAAGTTTGGGGAGGTGGAGGGCTTGTCTAAAATGCGCTCTGGGTCAGTTTTGATAAAAACAGCATCCTCCGCCCAGTTATGCAGGTTGCTTGCTTGTGACAAGTTGGGAGATGTTAACGTTACCATCACCCCACATAAGAGTTTAAATATGGCCCAGGGTGTTATTTTCCATAGGGACCTACTTCTGCAGTCTGATGACGAGCTGCGCGCCAACTTTGAGTGTAGAGGTGTTCATTTCATCCGGCGCGTTCATCGGGGTCTGAGGGACAATCAGGTTGCTACCGGCGCCTTCATCTTGGCCTTCGAGGGTGATACATTACCGGAGAAGGTCAAGGTGATGGTCTACCTGTGTGACATCAAGCCCTATATCCCTCCCCCGATGCGGTGCTTTAAATGCTGGAAGTTCGGCCATATGTCTTCCCGCTGTACTTCCAGCCTCACATGTCGAGATTGCGGACGCCCATCTCATCCCGATACTCGATGTGCTCCACCTCCCATCTGTGTCAACTGTGGAGAGCCTCAGTCACCTTGCTCGCCAGGCTGCAGGATCTTACAGAAAGAACGCAAAATTATGGAATATAAGATCCTTGACCGACTGACTTACACTGAGGCTAAGCAGAAATTTGAACGGCTACATCCCGTGCGCATGATGTCATGTTATGCCTCCACTGTCACTCCTGCTCCAGCTCCTTTAGCTGCACCACAGACAGTTAGCTCTCAGCGTTAGAGAACCTCACCGGCCCCGCTTGATGATGGGGGCCTCTTCTCTTGCTGTTGCTCCCACACCATCTACCTCGGGAGCAGCACCCGCTAAACCACCGGGGACACCAGTCCCCACTTCTAAGCCGGAGAAGCGTAAGTCTTCTTCGGCTTCTCTCGCTCAGAAGAGATCCCTTGGGTCACTCCCTTCCCAGGTTCCTACCAGCGGCATAGGAGATGCCAACCAGTGGCTGAAGAAGCCACAGGTCACTGGTCGTCGAGCTTCACGATCATCTTCGGTTCCGGAGACTGACAGCAATCAGCCCTCTCAACGACGGCAACCGAAGGAAAAGCGAGAGAAAACGACATTGAAGCCCCGTAAGACCAAGGCACCTGCAGTGGCTCCTACTCAACCGCTACCTACAAGATCTACATCTGAGGATGAGGTGGAGATTCTTGCGTCCGCTGAGGACCTCGATCTCGCCGGTCCCTCAGACGCAATGGATAGAATTTGCACGAGTGCTCCATCGGAGGCAGCAGGTGACCCAGCGGCGTAATTTGCCTTCTCAGTCCCGTCACGCCTTTCTCAGCCATGGCCAACACCATTCTCCAGTGGAACTGCAGCGGTTTCTTCCACCATCTAGCTGAGCTCCGCCAACTTATCAGCCTTCACCCTTCACCCTTTCCTCTGCATTGCTCTGCAGGAAACTTGGTTTCCGGCAATGCGAACCCCCGCCCTCCATGGCTATCGGGGTTATTATAAGAACCGGACAGCTTATGAAAGGGTGTCTGGTGGCGTCTGCATCTATGTCCTGAACTCTCTTCACAGCGAGTCTCTCCCTCTCCAAACACCTTTAGAGGCTGTCGCTGTTCGGGTGTGGACGCCACAGGCTGTTACCGTCTGCAGTCTTTACCTTCCACCGGATGGTGATGTCGCGCAGCATGTCCTGGCTGCTCTGATAGCCCAATTACCGCCACCTTTTTTTCTTACTGGGCGACTTTAACACCCATAACCATCTGTGGGGTGGGTCAGTGACAACAGGTCGTGGTGCCATCATTGAGCATTTATTGGCACAGGTCGATCTCTCGATATTAAATGATGGTGCCTTCACACACTTCAGTGTAGCGCATTGCACATGCTCCGCTATTGACCTTTCGATCTGTAGCCCTAGCCTCTTACCGTCTGTCCAATGGAGTGTGCATGACGACCTGTGTGGTAGTGACCACTTTCCGATCTTTCTGTCACTGCCACAGCGTCAGTCTTCTGGGCGCCCTAGCAGATGGGCTATGAATAAGGCTGGCTGGGACTTGTTCTCCTCCACTGCCACTATTGAGCCTCTCTCTAACAATGACATTGATGCAGTGGTTCAGTCGGTCACCACCGGCATCGTTACTGCTGCCGAATCTGCCATACCCCATTCTTCTGGGTCCCCTCGGTGGCGGACTGTGCCTTGGTGGTCGCCTGAGATCGCTGAAGCGATTAAAGCTTGCCGGCGGGCACTCCAGCGTCATAAGCGACATCCCTCAATTGAACACCTTATCGCCTTCAAACGGCTGCGTATGCGAGCCAGCCGCATTATCCGCCAATGCAAGCAGGAGTGCTGGGAGCGGTATGTGTCCACCATTGCCCTCCATGTCACTCCATCGAAGGTCTGGGCCAAGATTCGACGCCTCTATGGCTATCGGACCCCTGTCAGTGTCCCTGCGCTCTCACTGAATGGAGCGGTTTGTACTGACTCCGACGTCATTGCAAACTGCTTGGCAGAGCACTTTGCTCTGAATTCCACTTCTGCCAACTACCCCTTGGGCTTCCACTCCTTAAAGAGCGGATAGACCGTCAGAGTCTTTCTTTTCGCACCCACCATCCTGAATTGTACAATGTTCCATTCAGTGAGTGGGAATTTCGCAGTGCCCCTGCCGCTTGTCCTGATACCATGTGTCCTGATACCGCTCCTGGGCCAGATAGCATCCACTCTCAGATGCTGAAACACCTTTCAGTGGACTGCCAGCGACGCCTCCTCGACCTTTACAACCGAATTTGGGTCGAGGGTGAGTTTCTGTCGCAATGGTTGGAAAGTCTTGTTGTTCCCATTCTGAAACGAGGGAAGAACCCTTTGGAGGTGGACAGCTACCGTCCCATTAGCCTCGCCAACGTTCTTTGCAAGTTGCTTGAACGGATGGTGAGCCGGCGCTTGAATTGGGTACTGGAGTCACGGGGCCTTCTGGCTCTGTCTAAGGTTGGTTTCCGTAAAGGCCTCTGCCGCTGACAATCTGGTGAGCCTAGAGTCGGCCATCTGTACTGACTTTGCCCGCCGTCAGCATCTGGTCGCTGTCTTTTTCGACATGCGGAAGGCTTGTGATACGACGTGGCGTCAACACATCCTTTCTACGCTTCATGGATGGGGTCTTCGGGGCCCTCTGCCGATCTATATCCGCAATTTTCTGTCGTATCGTACCTTCCGGGTGCACGTCATGGCCTCATATAGTTCCTCCCAAGTCCAGGAGAACGGTGTGCCACAGGGTTCTGTTGTAAGTGTCTGCCTGTTTTTAATAGCCATTAACGGGCTCGCTGCGGCCGTGGGAAATTCTGTCTCTGCTTCACTGTATGCTGATGACTTCTGCCTTTACTACAGCTCTACTGGCATTGCAGCTGCTGAATGTCAGCTACAGGGCGCAATCCGCAAGGCGCAGTCTTGAGCTGTAGCGCATGGTTTTCAGTTTTCGGCAGCCAAGACCTGCATTATGCATTTCTGCCGGTGACGCATAGTTCACCCGGAGCCGCCGATTTATCTTGACAGCGAGCTTCTTCCAGTGGTTGAGTCACATAGGTTTTTGGGGGTGGTTTTTGATGCCCGGTTGACTTGGGTGCCTCATATTCGGCAGCTTAAACAGGCGTGTTGGCGGCATCTAAATGCTATGCGATGCCTGAGCCACACCAGGTGGGGCGCCGACCGATCTACTCTCCTATGGCTTTACCAGGCATTAATCCAGTCCCGTCTGGACTATGAGAGTTTGGCTTATGGCTCAGCATCCCCATCTGCGTTGCGGGTGCTGGACCCAATACTACACAGCAGGATACGACTTGCCACTGGTGCCTTCTGGACCAGCCCTATGGACAGCATACTAGTTGAGGCAGGTGTCCCTCCCCTGCGGTTACGACGCCAACGTTTGCTGGCCGCTTATGCTGCCCATGTTTTTAGCTTGCCTGGGCATCCCAACTATCGTCTCCTGTTCCCGCAATCAGTCGTCCATCTGCCAGAACGTCGGCCTCGGTCAGGTTGTACGATCGCAGTCCGAGTCAAAGAGCTTCTTTCTGGGCTTAGAGTTCTCACTGTTCCACCTCCTTTCCGGGCCACATTGCGTACACCCCCATGGTGTGTTCCTCTCCCTTGCCTTCGGCTCGACTTGGTACAGGGCTCGAAGAACCTAGTCCCTCCAGAGGCCTTCCGCCGCCGCTTTTATTCCATCCTGGCCACATATCACGGCTCTGGCGTTGTATACACTGACGGTTCGATGGTTGCTGCTCGTGTTGGTTATGCGCTAACTCTAGGGGACCGTTCCGAGCAACGCTCTTTGCCAGATGGCTGCAGTGTTTACACTGCTGAGCTGGTCGCCATCTTTCGAGCCCTAGAGTATATCCGCTCCTGCTCAGGTGAGTCCTTTGTTATCTGTAGCGATTCCCTGAGCAGTTTATGAGCTCTCGAGCAGTGTTTCCCTCGTTCTCGTCTGGTGATGGCTATCCAGGAGTCCCTGCATACTCTTGCGCGTTGCGGCCGCTCTGTGGTCTTCGTGTGGACCCCAAGCTATGTTGGGATATCCGGCAATGAGAATGTTGACTGCCTGGCGAAAGAGGCCACCAGTACACCATCTCTGGACATAGGCCTCCCGGAGACAGATTTGCGAGTGTTCCTACGCAGCAAAATTCTGGACATTTGGGACACTGAATGGTGCGCCCTGCCCTCACGAAACAAACTTCGGGCCCTCAAGGTGTGGCGCTCCTCCTTGCGGGCATCTCGCAAGGAGACTGTTGTCCTCTGCCGGCTGCGCATTGGGCACACGTGGCTGACGCACGGCCACCTATTGCGACGTGAGGACCCACCTTTATGTTGCTGCAGCTCCGTTTTGACAGTGATCCACATTTTATTGGACTGTCCACTTTTAGCTGTGCTCAGGCAGTCATTCACACTGCCTGACATGCTCCCTGCGCTTTTAACAAATGACTCTGCTATGGCTGACTTAGTTTTACGTTTTATTCGGTCAGGGGTTTTTTATCGTTTAATCTGAGTGTTTCTGTTTCATTTTATTGTATTGTGTTGATTCTGGCCTTTGGCCTACTATTTTAAACTGAGTTTTTAATGTGTTCTCGGTGGTTTGCTTTTCCTTTTTTTTTTTTTATCACTATGGTCGGCCAACCACTGCCACACTCTGTGTTGTTTTACTTTGTTTAGTCTGTTCTTTGTCTGAGTGTTTCTTGTTTTGTGTCGTCTGCCGTCTTTCCTGTTGTTCGTTTTTCTTCTCTTTAGGAGTTTTTTTTGAAAAAAGGGGACCGATGACCCATAGTAGTCTGGTCCCTTTAATCCCACAAACCAACCAACTGACTTAGGTTTTTAATTCTAAGATGACTCTAATTTCTGTGCAGAATTTGATGTACTAAAGAAGCGGCCACAAAGATTTTCAACCAGAGAAACATTTTCGCCTAACTCTCATTCAGAACATGTTCTATCATACGCAGTCTATTATTTGGTTCTTGTTGATCATTATCAAAGAAAGCAGCAGTGTAAGTAACAACAAATAGCAGTCTCTTTCCATTGTTTCGATAATGAGACGATTACTCTCTCTTTTTTTTTAATTGTAAGCAGCGGTAGCGCGCACAAAAGCAAGCCATGCCGCGAGCAGTGACAGGCCGTAAACACGCACTATCAGAATGCAACAAACAATGCGTGACACAGCACAGCAATGCATTTTCAGCTTGGAGTCACATAAACATCTATAACAAAGAAAACAGCACTTATCAGATCAAAGCAAAATAAGCAATTGATTCAAACCAGACGAAGCACGTGAAAAAGGAAGGGTACTTGTATAAATACGGACGGAGCACCTGATGCATAGCAATGGCTACCTGGTAAAGCTTAACTGCTAAGCTAATGACTTGAACCAAACTACTGTAGCTGTATCGTCATTCATTCAACCTAAATTGTGTTTCATATTACAATGAACCAACTTTGTTTCGATTTGGAGGTTTGGTCTAAAACTTTACTCTTCCCTTGAACTTCGAGTCTCAAATTTCAGGTGCGGTTTAGGTTTGGAAATTTTTTTTTCTTTGATTTCGAGTCTCATTTTTCAGGTGCGGCTTAGATTCGAGTAAATATGGTATGCACGACAAAAAAGACTGTCAGAAAGTGAGATTTTGGTCTATAAGGTTTTCGTCAAAAATAGGCAACACACGCACACACCCACAACCAAGCATGCACATACACACACGCGCAGGCACACAAACGCGCAAATTTATGAAGTGGAATATGAGATCCTGTGCAGGTGAGGCATGAAAAAGGTCTTTGAGTCAACCCCTACCACATAGGGTCGACAAGGCCTAACCAAAAAAATTGGGATGAATCAACAAACAGTCACTCATTGCCAGACTAATGTAATCTACGAACCAAATGCAAACAATTCAGTGTGTGGCATACTCCTAATAAAGTAAATGAAGACATAATTACTGAAGAGTGTCAATTTGTGAACCTCAGAGGTAGCCTACCATGTAAGTGCCAAGCCCACTGCATGCCATGGATACAGAAAGACTGGCCAACAGACTGCCATGTGACCCGCAATAAGACACCTTAGTATACGTATCTGTCATAGAGCTAGGCCTGGTACAGAGCAAACAATAAAAGAAAAATATCCAGTGTATAATGCAGTTGTTGAGAAATAAAATTAATAAAATTGCAGTATAAAATTAAGAGTGACCCAACCAACATACTCCAAATTAACCATTACAGTGCAAGATATGTCAAATATAGAGTGTACATAATATTAAGAATAAAAGACTGTGGATGCAGCTAGTGCAGCACAACATGTAAAGTAATCTTTGGTCACTCATTGTTGTAAGAAATTTAACAGATAGTAAAATTAACACAAAATGAACTCAAATTTGCTCAACACCTTCTAGCAGCATGACTGGCGAGCATTTCACCACTTCTTTCCCTGTGAATGTGTACGTGTACATTATAATGTTAAAACTGACTCTTACACATGAGAGTCACAATCATAATGCAAATCAAATTTTTACCATCACGTAATATGCCTCAGCCAATCAGAGATTGTGACATAGGCACTTGTGAATTCTAACAATACATACATGCCGGTAAACTTAATTGAAGTTTGTAATACATATGTTGACAATTCTTCAGACAGACTTGGTTATCATAAAATATAAGCTATGGTTATAGTACATATGGTGTTACTTATTTAGACAAATACTATTGTACATGATTACCATTCAAAAAATCTTCTACATAACAGTAGCATTTACTTTTCGGATATTTTTTTCCAGATCTCCAGGAGTATTTTTTAGATTTCTGTCATACTTCCCCTTCCACACTTCATTTATAAATTTCATGCCCATATAATATGGAGTTTATTCACTTAGTTTTAGTCTGTGGGTAGGCAACATTGTAACTTTCACTTGTACATTGTGATGGTTGTTTTGTGGTGAAATAAACACTTTCTTCTTTTGCAAAGTTTAATTTCAGGTTGTTATTTTTTATTCATGTGTCTACTTGCCCAAGTGTCTGCATAATGCAACAGATTAAGTATTCATTACTTTTACAAGAAGCTATTGCAGGTGTGTCGCCCCACATAGAGGATGGTATCAAACTGAACCTGGCATGGCACATCATTGACCCACTATAAAAATAGTGGCCCTAATATTGAATCTTGGGGAAGCCTTGTGTTTGCAGCCAGAGAGAAATTTATTGTGATTGTTGTTAACAAGTGCCCCATTTTTCTGTTTTCCAAGTATAGTGACGTCCGGTAACGTGTCAATTTTTGAAGAGGTAGGCCATGCTGTACTGTATCTAAAGCTTTGATAAGATCGCAAAAGGTGCCTTATAGACACATTCTATCTTCAAAACATCTGCTAACTTTTATGATCAATTCATTTATTGAGTGGTTTGTGCTGCAGTCATTCCTGAAACCATACTGATTGCGTAAAGTAATGCTGTGGGATGAATTGTTATTTTCTTTCTGATCACATGCAGCTTTTTAAAATACTTTTTAGAAAAGTTGTAACCGTGAGACAGGCCTATAATTGTGAATTTCATCTTGTTTGCCCTTTTTGTCAATTGGCTGAATTCAGTATATTTTATTCAATGTGGGAAGCATCTCTCAGCAAAAGACATTTTGAGAGTGGATGTGCAGTACTATGACAGACTGCTTTTGTAATTCTAGTAGAAACCTGGTCCTGACCACAGAGTTTAAAATTTTTAGGGACACTATTATTTACATAATGTTAGAGATTGAGACTTGGAAAAAATTGAAACCTGAGCAATTTCTCTCTGTCGTACTAGGCTTTGTACTTGGTAGTGAGCAGTTCATGATTTAATTACAATTTATGTAATTACGTATGGTACTGGGATCTGTAACAGCTGTACATTTATCATTTGTTCACATTTGAATTTTCTCTTTGTTTCATTGCCAGATTCCCTCCTTACAACAGAACAAACAGCGTTTGTTTTTTTTAAGCATTGAAAATGGATCTGGTTGTGTTTAACTTTTGCCTCCAACTGCAGTTTCCTCTTCCTAATGCTAGACTAAGGTTCCATTCATGTTATTTTTCCTGGTACTTTTTTTTATTTGGGGATGCCACATGGTTGAATTATTTTATGCTGCCAGATGTTTGATTTGCAATCTACTGTTAATTGTGCAAGTATATACACGAGGAGGTGCCACATGTAAAATTTTCTCTACAATCTTTAATATTTGCTGTTAAATGTTTTGCACTGTTGGTAGTATCAATTCATATTCAGTGTCTCATCATGCCAAAATGAAAGTGTAATTTTAACAGCAATATAAAAAGTGAGTTTACTTGTACCATTACTGAAAGAGAGTTTACTTTTATCATAGCCAGTGGAGAAAATTGTATGGCACATTGTGCAAATTAAACTTTGCTGTTGGGCACAGCAGAATGTCTGACACTGTGAATCACATTAAGACGAAGAAATATTGTATGGGTGTTAAATGAAAGTGCACTTCCTGGTAAAATACGTAAGAGTGAAAAGTATGGTGACAGTGCAGCAGAATAATTGTAAAAAGTCATCTGGGATCATCTGAGTGCTCAATGCAAAGATAAATTACTATGCTCATTTAATTTTCTCAGTACAATTTGTGACACTTTTTTCCCCCTCACTTGTCCCAAGCATTTTTATTAACTTTTTAAAATGCCCCTTTTTCAATAAAAATGAAATGGGCTCATGGTGCAAGACTCACTAATTCCTTTTGTTACCCATGCTCTTACATTTATGAGAACTGGTCTGTAGTGTTGGGAAAGGGAAGCTTTCATTGAATACACTCTTGAATTCAGTTGAAAAGTTATTCTAGTTGTCATCTGTTGAAGTGCAGAAATATAGACCTATATCTCTAACGTCGATCAGTTGTAGACTTTTGGAACCCGTATTATGTTCAAGTATAATGACTTTTCTGGAGACCAGAAATCTACTCTGTAGGAATCAGCATGGGTTTCGAAAAAGACAATTGTGTGAAACTTTGTCACGAGACTCAGAGGGCCATAGTCATGGGTTCCCAGGTAGGTGCCGTGTTTCTTGACTACCGCAAGGCATTTGATACAGTTCCCCACAGTCGTTTAATGAAAAAAGTAAGAGCATAAGGACTATCAGACCAATTGTGTGATTGGATTGAAGAGTTCCTAGATAACCGAACACAGCATGTCATTCTCAGTGGACAGAAGTCTTCCACAGTAAGAGTGATTTCAGGTGTGCTGCAGGGAAGTGTCATAGGACCATTGCTATTCACAATATATACACTCCTGGAAATTGAAATAAGAACACCGTGAATTCATTGTCCCAGGAAGGGGAAACTTTATTGACACATTCCTGGGGTCAGATACATCACATGATCACACTGACAGAACCACAGGCACATAGACACAGGCAACAGAGCATGCACAATCTCAGCACTAGTACAGTGTATATCCACCTTTCGCAGCAATGCAGGCTGCTATTCTCCCATGGAGACGATCGTAGAGATGCTGGATGTAGTCCTGTGGAACGGCTTGCCATGCCATTTCCACCTGGCGCCTCAGTTGGACCAGCGTTCGTGCTGGACGTGCAGACCGCGTGAGACGACCCTTCATCCAGTCGCAAACATGCTCAATGGGGGACAGATCCGGAGATCTTGCTGGCCAGGGTAGTTGACTTACACCTTCTAGAGCACGTTGGTTGGCACGGGATATATGCGGACGTGCATTGTCCTGTTGGAACAGCAAGTTCCCTTGCCAGTCTAGGAATGGTAGAACGATGGGTTCGATGACGGTTTGGATGTACCGTGCACTATTCAGTGTCCCCTCGACGATCACCAGAGGTGTAAGGCCGGTGTAGGAGATCGCTCCCCACACCATGATGCCGGGTGTTGGCCCTGTGTGCCTCGGTCGTATGCAGTCCTGAATGTGGCGCCCACCTGCACGGCGCCAGACACGCATACGACTATCATTGGCACCAAGGCAGAAGCGACTCTCATCGCTGAAGACGACACGTCTCCATTCGTCCATCCATTCACGCCTGTCGCGACACCACTGGAGGCGCGCTGCACGATGTTGGGGCGTAAGCGGAAGACGGCCTAACGGTGTGCGGAACCGTAGCCCAGCTTCATGGAAACGGTTGCGAATGGTCCTCGCCGATACCCCAGGAGCAACAGTGTCCCTAATTTGCTGGGAAGTGGCGGTGCGGTCCCCTACGGCACTGCGTAGGATCCTACGGTCTTGGCGTGCATCCGTGCGTCGCTGTGGTCCGGTCCCAGGTCGACGGGCACGTGCACCTTCCGCCGACCACTGGCGACAACATCGATGTACTGTGGAGACCTCACGCCCCACGTGTTGAGCAATTCGGCGGTACGTCCACCCGGCCTCCCGCATGCCCACTATACGCCCTCGCTCAAAGTCCGTCAACTGCACATACGGTTCACGTCCACGCTGTCGCGGCATGCTACCAGTGTTAAAGACTGCGATGGAGCTCCGTATGCCACGGCAAACTGGCTGACACTGACGGCGGCGGTGCACAAATGCTGCGCAGCTAGCGCCATTCGACGGCCAACACCGCGGTTCCTGGTGTGTCCGCTGTGCCGTGCGTGTGATCATTGCTTGTACAGCCCTCTCGCAGTGTCCGGAGCAAGTATGGTGGGTCTGACACACCGGTGTCAATGTGTTCTTTTTTCCATTTCCAGGAGTGTATAAATGACCTTGTGGGTAACATCGGAAGTTCACTGAGGCTTTTTGAGGATGATGCTGTTGTATTATCGAGAGGTTGTAATACTGGAAAATTGTACTGAACTGCAGGAGGATCTGCAGCGAATTGACGCATGGTGCAGGGAATGGCAATTGAATCTCAATGTAGACAAGTGTAATGTGCTGCAAATTCATAGAAAGAAAGATCCTTTATCATTTAGCTACAATATAGCAGGTCAGCAACTGGAAGCAGTTAATTCCATAAATTATCTAGGAGTAGGCATGAGGAGTGATTTAAAATGGAATGACCAATTAAAATTAATCGTCGGTAAAGCAGATGCCAGACTGAGATTCATTGGAAGAATCCTAAGGAAATTCAGTCCGAAAACAAAGGAAGTAGGTTACAGTACACTTGTTTGCCCACTGCTTGAATACTGCTCAGCAGTGTGGGATCCGTACCAGGTAGGGTTGATAGAAGAGATAGAGAAGATCCAACGGAGAGCAGCGTGCTTCGTTACAGGATCATTTAGTAATTGTGAAAGTGTTACGAAGATGATAGATAAACTCCAGTGGAAGACTCTGCAGCAGAGATGCTCAGTAGCTCGGTACGGACTTTTGTTGAAGTTTCAAGAACATAACTTCACCGAGGAGTCAAGCAGTATATTGCTTCCTCCTACGTGTATCTCACAAAGAGACCATGAGGATAAAATCAGAGAGATTAGAGCCCACACAGAGGCATACCGACAATCTTTCTTTCCACGAACAATACGAGACTGGAATAGAAGGGAGAACCAATAGAGATACTCAAGGTACCCTCTGCCATACACTGTCAGGTTGCTTGTGAAGTATGGATGTAGATGTAGAAGTGTGATTGCTGACTGACCATGTGATGAGGCTGTTTTTTAATAAATACCTTCATATTCTGCTTACATCTCTTTGTTGAACAGGCTGAATTTAATTTTGTTGTGATACAAATAGTGCTGCATGGTCTGAAACTCGTAAATCTTGTACCATTTTTTTTCTTTTTTACTGTAATTGTATCTTCCTGCAATATTATCAATAAATGTTGAAGCAGTTGCTGTAGTTCTTGTGAACTGATCAAAATTTAGATTTAACCCATTTGTAGCTATCAAGTTTTTTAAATGTGAAGAAAATTTTTTAACATTTCTTTCTCCCGTTTTTTGAAGTCAGCATATGTGATGGCTGTTAAGTGAAGAATGATGTTTTTTCCCCTTACTCATTCTCATAATTTTGATGGTCCTACTCAGAGTAGTCTCCCATGAATGCAAAGCACGTGTCCCAGCATCTCTGCGTCACCAAATAGATGCTGCAAACCATTTTTTCAGAGGTCCTTCAAAATTGCCTCTGGAGCCTTCACCACTGCTTTTGATGATTGATAATACCTCCCATGAAGGCATTTCTTCATGTTAGGGAATAGAAGAAAGTCACATGGGGCTAAATCCGGACTAAAGGGAGAGTGAGGGATGCATTTTTCGTTGATTTTCGTAAGATATTTAGCAACAACATTGGCAATATGCGGACGCCCATTATAGTGGTGCAGCATCCAGCCTGCTTCACGGAAATGTGGTCTTTTACGTCTGATATGGACTTCCAATGTTTTCAGGACATCCCTGTAGTAGTGTCAAATTACTGATATGTTCAGGTACAACATGCTGATAAAAAATTCCATGAATATCAAAGAATGAGATGACCATAACTTTCCCAGCAGAAGCAACCACTTTCCTTTTTTGGGGGTTGGTGATGAAGAAGATTTCCACACTGAACTTTGCTGTTTGCTCTCAGGATCAAAATGATGTAGCTAAGTTTCATCAGCAGTGATTACATTTGAAAGAAGCTCTGGATTTTCCTCTAACATCAACATAAACTGCGTGCAGACCTGTACGCACATATTCTTTCGTTCGAGCAGTAACTGAACCACCGGGTCCACCTTCCTTTGAAACTGAAACATTTTAATCACCTTCGAGCTGTGCTGTAGGGAAGAACAGACTCTCCATAGACCTCCTGTAACACTGTATAGGCCTCAGCTGAAGATTTGTTGAGTCAAAAGCAGAATTTCAAAGCCGTATATTGTTCCTCACGTTACCTCCATTGCAGCGGTAGGCGATACTGAAATTTTCTAACCTTGCCTGCCTCTAAGAGGCGGGAACCAGGAGTCTCAGCAATGAAACTACTGCAGTGTGATTGTTGCACATTAAGCTAACAAAATATCATCAGATTAAATTTTAGCATGAGAAATTATGACCATAAAAAATTTGATAATTCTTTATTTAACAGCACTTGTATAACTAGTTTCTTATGCACTTTGTTAGATTTTAATTTATGTAACTATGTTTCAAATTTATCTAAGAATACAGAGCTTATATAGTGCCTGCAAAAGCAATGTAAACTGATGATTAACATTTTTTACTTGTTAAGTTTAATACAAATACTTTCAAATGTCAATTCTTCATTTAGAATGATAATATATGTCTGATTTCATAGTCTACCAAGGAATGAACTGATATCAGGAGCCACCATACCCATTAGGTTTACAAAACCTGGCAGTCAGCCTTTAGCTGTAAGTTTTCCGGGGAGACGGATATTTTCATTTTTAAGCCAATGTTCATTTAGACATCCTAACTTCAATGATTGTTTCATATTTTCCAACAGAATAATTTGAATATTGTAAAGCTTACTAATCATTTCTTCAGACCACTCTCCAATGTGCAAATGCAAAATGAAATTACCCCTGCATACATTATCAGGTAAAGCATTTTTAAAATTAGTTTGAGTACAAGGTAATGGAACTTCCACCTGTGGTCTGTATACTTGTCCTGGGTTGTTAATGTTGGGCTGAATCTGGATGTAATTGGCCACTTTCACTAGTTTCCACGTGTGTGAGCATTTAGGGCAATAGCTTGTTTGTTTTCACAGCTTATATATCGTTTATATCTGATGCAATTGTCTTGTTACCAGATCAGTGTAGGTGTTTCCATGAATTGTGACTTTAGTGTTTTTGTAATTGTTGACGTCAAGCATGGAACATGCAAGAAACATAAACTAACTCAATTTAAAAAAGCCAAATAGATCAACTGTTAGTGGTTGCAGCCTGGGGTATGGTTTTAAAAGGAAACTAAAGTCAGACAATGTTACTCATGAGTATGGGGATGTTAATAGACCACTCAGGGATGGTGTCTCATGGTTTCTCAAAATATTGCCAGCAATCTCACCCATTATCAATAGAAAACACACATGGGATGTGCATTTCACAAAACAATAGCATGGTTGTAGAGCAGCAAACTCAAATCAAATTGATACAAGCATATTATCCGTAGTTGGATGCAAATTTCACTTCTTTCAATTTTTGAAAAGTTTTGAGAGTTCTGTTTACAGTACAATTCTGACTCATTTTTTCATAGTAGAACCTACTAACTGCCATTTAGTTTGGCTTTTGTAAATAAATCTCTACAGCTAAAGTTCTATATGTTTAACTGTCCTGTGATGACCTTAGAAAGGACTTTGATTGTGTGAACTTTAAAATTGTACTTAGGGAAGCTGAAATACTGAAGCATTACTGACATCACTCTTGCATGAATAGGATCTTACTTTATAACTGAAAGTAGAGGGTAAAATGAACAATTTTGCATACTTCATGTCACTGTTCTCTCTGAAGAACAATTCAAAAACAATTCAGATAAACTTAAGAGTGTCTTCTTCTAGCCAAAAAAGATATCAAGAACACATTGTAAAGCATGCAAGGCCTCCTCGAAGATCTTGGAATACACACACACCAGATTCTCGGTGCATTTACTTCTTAACGATGTTTCTTGTAAGTTGGTTGATGAGTGATTTGCATGTAAAGTTCTTCAATGGATCGTAATTGTACCTTCTCTCTGTTATGTAGAACAAGTTAGTCTTACAGTAATAGCACACTGTATTAGTGAAAAATATGGCACATGTGCATGCCATATTTTTCACTGAGATTTTAACTTCATTCTATTAAGTTCTTAATCCACTATTATGTAATCAGAAGTATCTGGGCACCCCCGAAAACATACATTTTTCATATTAGGTGCATTGTGCTGCCAACATATAACCAGGTACTCCATATCAGCGACCTCATTAGTTATTAAATACTGTGAGAAGGCAGAATGGGGCCTCCGCAGAATTCACGGATTTTGAATGTGGCGAGGTGATTGGGTGCCAATTGTGTCGCACGTCTGTATGCAAGATTTCCATGCTCCGAAACATCCTTAGATCCACTGTTTTCCATGTGATAATGAAGTGGAAATGTGAAGGAACGTGTACAGCACAAAAGTGTACAGGCCAACCTCTTCTGTTGACTGACAAAGACCACAGACAGTTGAAGAGGGTAGTAATGTGTAATAGGCAGACGTCTATCCAGACCATCGCAGAAGAATTCCAAACTGTGTCAGGATCCACTGCGAGTACTATGACAGTTAGGCGAGAGGTGTGAAAATTTGAATTTCATGGTCGAGCAGCGGCTCATAAGCCACATTTCATGCCCGTAAATGCCAAATGATGCCTCACTTGGTGTAAGGAGAGTAAACATTGGATGATTGAACAGCGGCGAAATGTTGTGTGGAGTGACGAATCACAGTACACAATGTACCGATCTGATGGCAGGATGTGGATATGGCAATTGCTTGGTAGACATCATCTCCATTGCGTGTAGTGCCAACAGTTAAATTCGGAGCTGGTGATGTTAGAGTGTGGTCATGTTTTTCATGGAGGGGGCTTGCACCCCTAATTGTTTGCATGGCACTATCACCATATGTGCCTACATTGATGTTTTAAGCACCTTCTTGCTCCCCACTGTTGAAGAGCAATTTGGGGATGGCAGTTGCATCTTTTAGCATGATCGAGCACCTGTTCATAATGCACGGCCTCTGGCAGAGTGGTTACACGACAATAACATCCCTGTAATGGACTGACCTGCACAGAGTCCTGACCTGAATCATATAGAACACTTTTGAGATGTTTTGGAATGCCAACTTCGTGCCAAGCCTCACTGGCCAACATCGATAACTCTCCTCAGTGCAGCACTCCGTGGAGAATGGGCTGCCACACTCTGTGGAGAATGGGCTTGCCACTCCTCAAGAAACCTTCCAACACCCTATTGAATTCCAGCATTACCGATGGAGCGTGCCATGAACTTGTAAGTAATTTTCAGCCAGGTGTCCAGATACTTTTGATCACATAGTGTATCTTTGGGTAGGTGGTCAAAGAGTTTTGTGGTTGAATACTTAATTTATTTCTGTGCCACGCCACACCACATGGTGTGCTGAATAAAGGAAAGTAATTTCTCCACCTTGTATTTTATTTATGAATTGTCCTATAAGCAAATCATGATGTATTGTGAGGCTGTTATCAGTATGCAGAACTATTTAAAGAACTACAAGAGGTTCTAGATTTGACAAGACATGTCATGTTTATTACCCATTTCTGTGCATTTTTCCCCTCAGAAATACAGAATACAGAAATACAGAATATGATGCCATAAACCTTAGTGACTGAAAATTGAAAAAAGTTAGCTAAGATCTGTTACATGTGACTTCCAGTTCAAGTTCTTATCAGTATAAACTTATAAAAATGTATAATATTATGTTTCACATATTGGTTCACTTTCATGCATTATTTCTAATGATGATGTGTTCAGATTTTTTGTACAAATTACAATTCTTCAGCAGAATCAACATATGTTTTGTCTGAAGCATTTTCTTTGTTTTATCACAGTTGGCACTCTAATAAAAGGTATAGAAATGTGTACATAATCATTTTTAGGGCTACTCTATGGCCCTTGAATATCCAATGGCACATAGGACCCCACATCCATATTGTGATGGTAGGACAGGCCAGTATTTCATAACTTGTAATTGGTAGCACCATTCGCAACATTGTATTCTTCCAACATAACGAACGGGGGACTTCTTGATGCATAACTGGGGCCATGACTGAAGGCAAACACTACTCTACTTTTCCAGTTTGAGTAAGTTTTCAAATGCAGTACCACCAACTTCAATACATTTAGTGATCCACTTTCCAAATGACTGTACACAGGACAGAAGCATATATGCGGAAATGTTAGCACAAGCATTTCTGATGCAGTCGGCCATGTCTTCAAGGCCTGTTTCCACTTGCTGATACAGCTTGCCTTTTGAATATACCCACAGAAAAAAATCAGGTGATGTCAAATTCAGTGACCTATGGATCAAATAATAGGGTTACCTCCGGCGATCCTCCGACCAGTATAAACACAATCTAAGACCAACCATGTTTCATTTGCATAATGCACTGGGCAACCGTTCTGTCCCAGGCAACATCCTGCTGTAGTACTGGTAGTTCCTGTTCCAAAAACATTCAATATTTGCGTCCATTCAACGTGCCATTGATAAAATATGGGCCAGTGAGTTTTTTCCCGTGATACCACACCGTATATCAACTGACTAAGGACATTGATGGTCAACTTGCTGTAACCAGTGCGGTTTGTCTACACTCCAGAAATGCATATTATGCCAGTTAACACCCGACCATGGTTTGTGAAGGTAGACATATTGGAAAACAGTACCTCGGCAAAGAATGTGGGGGGGGTTGTTTGCATTTGTTGATGTTGTTGTTGTTGTTGTTGTTGTTGTTGTTGTTGTGGTCTTCAGTCCTGAGACTGGTTTGATGCAGCTCTCCATGCTACTCTATCCTGTGCAAGCTTCATCTCTCAGTACCTACTGCAACCTACATCCTTTTGAATCTGCTTGGTGTATTCATATCTTGGTCTCCCTCTATGATTTTTACCCTCCACGCTGCCCTCCAATTCTAAATTGGTGATCCCTTGATGCCTCCTAACATGTCCTACCAACTGATCCCTTCTTCTGGTCAAGTTGTGCCACAAACTTCTCTTCTCCCCAATCCTATTCAATACTTCCTCATTAGTTATGCGATCTACCCATCTAATCTTCAGCATTCTTCTGTCTCACTCCCTTCCCAACCACTGCTTCTTTCATGTCCCTCGACTCTTATAACTGCCATCTGGTTTCTGTACAAATTATAAATAGCTTTTCGCTCCCTGTATTTTACCCCTGCCACCTTTAGAATTTGAAAGAGAGTATTCCAATCAACATTGTCAAAAGCTTTCTCTATGTCTACAAATGCTAGAAACATAGGTTTGCCTTTCCTTAATCTTTCTTCAAAGATAAGTCGTAAGGTCAGTATTGCTTCACGTGTTCCAGTATTTCTACGGAATCCAAACTGATCTTCTCCGAGGTCGGCTTCTACTAGTTTTTCCATTTGTCTGTAAAGAATTCGTGTTAGTATTTTGCAGCTGTGGCTTATTAAACTGATTGTTCAGTAATTTTCACATCTGTCAACACCTGCTTTCTTTGGGATTGGAATTATTATATTCTTCTTGAAGTCTGAGGGTATTTCGCCTGTTTCATACATCTTGCTCACCAGATGGTACAGTTTTGTCAGGACTGGCTCTTCCAAGGCCGTCAGTAGTTCCAATGGAATGTTGTCTACTCCCGGGGCCTTGTTTCAACTCAGGTCTTTCAGTGCTCTGTCAAACTCTTCACGCAGTATTGTATCTCCCATTTCATCTTCATCTACATCCTCTTCCATTTCCATAATATTGTCCTCAAGTACATCACCCTTGTATAGACCCTCTATATACTCCTTCCACCTTTCTGCTTTCCCTTCTTTGCTTAGAACTGGGTTTCCATCTGAGCTCTTGATGTTCATACAAGTGGTTCTCTTATCTCCAAAGGTCTCTTTAATTTTCCTGTAGGCAGTATCTATCTTACCCCTAGTGAGATAAGCCTCTACATCCTTACATTTGTCCTCTAGTCATCCCTGCTTAGCCATTTTGCTCTTCCTATCAATCTCATTTTTGAGATGTTTGTATTCCTTTTTGCCTGCTTCATTTAATCATACAGTAAAGCTGCATGCTCTCGGGAAAAATTACGGCTGTAGTTTCCGCTTGCTTTCAGCCGTTCACAGTACCAGCACAGCAAGGCCGTTTTGGTTATTGTTACAAGGCCAGATCAGTCAATCATCCAGACTGTTGCCCTCGCAATTACTGAAAAGGCTGCTGCCCCTCTTCAGGAACCACATGTTTGTCTGGCCTCTCAACAGACACGGAAGCCTCCCCACCAACAGCAAGGTCCATGGTTCATGGGGGGTTCCATTCACAAAACACTACCCGGTTATGGAAATTGGTGCCATAAAGTTCCTGATGCAGTGACACTTGGTATGAATGACACTTATGACAATGCTGTATTGTAACAATACCACCTACGAACTTGCCAGAATAGTGGTGTAATTGGTGGGTACTTATCTGTGGGTCATGGTGCACTGCTACTACTACAACTAGTTCATTAGCTTCTCCTGTAACATGTTTGCTTTGTGCTCTTTTGCTGGTCTGTACGCTGCTATCAGACATACTCATTCACACAGAACCTTGTAAAAGAATTAATGAGAGCGTGTTTTCTCTGCAAAATTCTCATCATAAAAGGCAACAACAGCCTCAACATTTCTCCTACGTTTTGTGTAAATCCAGATCATTTCAATTTTTTCTTCTGTAGTTGCAGCATTCACTGACCACTTGCACATCTGTTCTTCAAATTACAATTAGATTGCACAGGTATTGTAATATTTATAGCTGATAACTGTTCCATGTTGCACAATATGTGAGCTCCAGTCACAGTGCACTGCATGTTGTGATACGTCATAGTTCACTACGTGCCCACGGTGGCACACTGAGTAGTCCGTTTAATATGTTGGAGGTGTACGACGTTGTGAATGGGGTTTTATGAAATAATGACCTGTCCTACCCTTACAGCATGGGGGTACGGTCCCATGTGCCATTGAATATTCAAGGGCTGTGAAGTAGCATGTCATGAATTACAATTGTGTATCCATTAATATTCCTCCGGTTACAGAGCCATCTGTGGTGAAATGAAGAAAATGCTCCAGACAAAACGTTTGTAGATTATGCCATACAGTCGTAATCTGCAATTAAAAAAAAATGGGGGTTTTCATTGAAGATTTCAAAGTTGCACCCGGTGATTGAGTGTGATGTCATGGGATGTCCCCTTCTGAGACAAACAAACTGGAATTATAACCTTTTTTGATCTGATGTGTAGTGTCTTCAGTTAAAATGAACGCCCTGATGTCATTTCCAGTTGGGCAATCACAACACAATACATAAAAATAATTACATGTGCTCTTGTTTAAGGCTCAGTGTGGGGTTCTGTATTTGTGTTTGGTGAAAACACTGGGCTTGAAGTCAGAAAGATGGTGGTTCAGATCTCCATCCGATCATGCAGATTCCTTCGAAAGTCATGGCCAATTTTCTTCCCTGTCGTTCCTCAGTTCAAGCTTGTGTCCAATGTCCTTGACACTGACAGGACATTAAACTTCAGTATTCCTTGTTCCTTTATTATATGTCTAGAGCAAAGTTTTTTAGTAAGATCTTATCACTCACAAGGAAAGAAATTGTGGCTCCCTATTAATTATAATGGAAATTGGTAAATAGTATGTTTATCTAGATTTAAGGGTTGAAGATTCCTGTTAGCTGCATGAAATTTGTGATGTTTGATTTTAACAGATCTTTACTCACTGTATGTGGTAAGTTATAAGTGTATGCTGGGTTGAGATTCAAACCTGGGTCCATGCATACCGCAGATACGGCACTACCAATTACGCATAATTGATAACACATTGTCTGTGAAAGGCGAGGATCAAGGTTTGAGCCCTAGCCACATCTGATCAAAGCAGAGAGTGCTTTCACTCATGTTGCTGTATATAAGTATAGGTCTTAGCTAGAGAATGGTTTGCATGTGGTCCATTTTGGTGATCGGGAAGAGATGAGTGAATTTTCCATAGAGATTGTGAAAGTCTCTGTCTCTGAAAATGGTCTGTAACTGAAGAATTGATTATATTTATTGTATTATAAATAGAAACACTTGTATATGTATCAAGAGTCATTAATTCACTCTCTGTCTTCTCCCATAGCCAACAGAGATTGACAAGCAGTTGAAACTGACTTAAGTGCTATACCATTCTGTTTCTAACACACACGATGTTTGAAATGAAATGAAATAAAATAAAATAAGACTGTCAGCACTAAAATGTAATAAAGGCAACAGTAGTTGTATGCAGAAGTTTCTGTTTAATGAAACTGATGTGAATGTTTGATAGAAAACAGTTACATCTTGCCACTGAATATTGTGTATACTAAAATTTTGGTACCACTCCCCAACTTCTTCAAAAGTGTATTGAAATGTTGCCTTTGAAGTATGATTTAAAAATATGAATCACATTTAAACTGTCTAGTTAGTCTGGTCATCATGAAATAGAAATCAGCTTTCAGAGAAGTATAATTAATTTTAAAAAAATATTGAAGTCAGTTTCTGTTGCTTCCATTGTAAGATTTCATATATCAGTGGTCTGTTATTTCCTCCCCAAACATTTGATGTATGTGGTTACATTTTGATGCCTATTGAATATAATTATTGTATTAAGTGACTGACATAATAGGTATATTAGTTATCGGGTTATCGTCATGTAGTGCTTTGATTTCATCTATATGGAATATAATTAATTGCACTTAATTTCATTTTGATTTTATAGTAGCTGAAACCCTCAGAAGTTGGGAAAACAATGTTGAAATGACATATTTGGTACATTACTTGTTGCAGAAACATATGGCTCTGCAACAAGAGCATTACTCACTCCAGGAGCAGTGTCGTGAACATGAATTAGCTTTGGAAGAAATTGGAGGAGAACTACGGCGTGCTAAGCTCCAACTTGATGAACTGCGTGAAGAAGCAGCAGTAGGAGCAGGACTGGGGCGTGCACCTGATGCAACCTGGGCACCCGACAAAGAAGCGACTTCCTGTCGTGCCTGCTCTCGAGAATTTAGCATCAAACGTCGTAAGGTCTGTATGTAATAAGTTATTTCATGTTTGTGTTATTATATAAATTGTCCTTAAAACTCATAACCACATTCATTTTTAACTGTGTGTAGTAGTAATTGAATTTTGAAGTTATATATTATCATCCTGATGTATTTCCTTTAAGAACTGAAGATTTATTTTTGCAGGGCATTTTCATTTTCATACACAAATTTATGGGAAAGTAGCTCTCCAAATTATCTGTATGTACCTCATTTTTGTAAGATACCCCAGCTGTGTCACAGGGATCTGGTTTACTGTGGGGAAACATAAATTTTCACCCGGGTACCTAAACATCACTCATAGAGGAATGTAGGCTCTAAGAATTTTGAGTGTGATCAAACATGCTAAGGGATTGCAGGCTAATAAACAGTATTAAAAAAAAGAGTCAAATAAAGTTTGGTGAACTCCTTTATGAGTGAAAGAAACTGCCTTAGGTCTCTTCTGATACATCTATGCCAAACATTTGCTTTCCCTACACCTAGATTGTTTCTGTAGACGTTTTTAAATTGCTACAGACAGTTACTGCTAGATACTTGAATACTTGATTATTGTGGCTGAAGATGAATTTTTATCAGATTTGGCAGATAACTATGCATCATATGTTTTATGTGATGTCAGCTGCCACAACGCACCCTTTTTCAATGGCACATCGCACTTCTCCAAGTTGGGGTGCTGCAATAAGGAATAACTGCTAAGCTAGTAGATAAAGTTCACACAAGGTAGCCCGGAACCTGCACAGAAACACATTCTCATTGTGGTTGCTGGAAAGTCCATCCCTGTGTTCTGATAGGGTGGCTGGCTCAGTTGTATATTGCCTGCTGTGCTGTGCACTTCATCTGTTATCAGTAGTTGACTCATTTATCAACTGTATGTCACCTGCTGATCCATGTTCTTGAACTTGTTGCTATTTCTGTTCTATACTACATGGCATCACAGTCTTCATGCTCCATGGGAACAGGGAAAGTGCTGACTGTCATGCATGGGAGAAAGTGTGCAGTTTCTTAAAATTTATGTGGGTAGAGGCAAATGAAGAGTAAACATCCCATTAAAAAATGTGCTAGAGAGGAATGCAGTAGCTATTAGCACTTCCCATTGCACAATTAAGAGAATAAAGAACAAGGGGTAAACGTAGTTACAGGTACTTCCCAAGCCTTCTCTGCTCCAGAAAAGACATGGAAGAAAGATAAGAAAATTTTGCATTTGGATAATTTTGATAAGCAGATTGTCAGGAGACTAATACATAATTTCCCTATGACATACAAACAGTGCCCAATGCTAAAGTCACTAGCTCCAGTATTAAAAAAGTAAAGGAGGCATTTCATTATTATGATCCTTGCTAAACAAGTTAGGCTACATATTCTAGTTTCTATTTCTTTGTTCCTGTCTTACTAGTATGTTTAAATATAATTCACATCATATAAAATTTACCAGCTGGGAAAAGTCATGAGATAACAGGGAGGTACTAGTTGAACATTTAGATATACAAAGTAAATGCACTGACTTTTTGAATAATGTGAGAAATTACCATAAAGAGGACACATCCATCATATACTGTAATGATAGATATATCCATGGTTCTCGCATTAGATGCAACTAGTAGTCAGATTGGCTAAGGGAAGGCTTAAAAACACCTTGTTGTACCACACACAGATAAAAACTGAATGTTCAGAATATGAGACATTTAATAATGTCATGAAAATAACTAAATGATTCCCCCCGCAGGAAGAAAATCTGGTTTTGTTCCAAATGTGATTTAAATATTCATGTCAGACTAAACTGGCAGATTAGTATTAAGAGATAATTGCTGTAAAATTTTTATTATAATTACTTAAGCACTTCAAATACATGCATAAAGCAGTACTGCAGTTTGACTGGTTTCTCTCTTTCTTCGTATAAGGTGGTTGGAACAGAAATGGATACTCATATTTCTCAGTAGGTACATTATTGTGCTTGATAATGGTATTTTGAAATTTTGTGTTTGTCAAATTATTGGTTGTACTGACATAACCTTTAGTATGATCTGTTGTAGACTTGGGGTGTACAAGTTAACACAGGGATGCTTTGAGCAAAGGCTGCAGCTGTCACAACTGCACCTCCCCTATTACATGTGGCCTTTATTATTTTGCCCTCCCTTACCAAGCCAACTACATGTTGAGCTTGAAGATGTATGGCATCCATCCGTACCATTTACATGCACAAACACTGATGATGACCTCCAAACTAGTGGTTTTTTCCCTCCACTTCTTAAAAAATTACAAATAAACATGTTGATCAACATTCATTGGCTATATAGATGTTGGGTAACACAACATTTTTTCAGAATGATTAGTTACACCGCATACCTGCTCCCTTAGATGAAGATGTTGCCACTACTATAAAACATACATAGATAATGTTTGTAAGTACAAAATCCCATTATTGTTAAAACTGAAACAAAGGAAACTAGTTACTTTTACTTTTCAACTATTAAACTACATGAACTGGAACACATTCATGCATCACATTTCCTCAAAGTATTAGTTCATGTAATTCAACTTTTATTTCATTAAATATAGTACAGTCCTGATTTGGCTTACTCATAATTGTATCTATTCTTAATTCACTTGTGCATATCTGCTAACCGTAACTTGCAATAAGCATTCCTCATTTAGTTATTCTTATTTGACATCATGTGATCAACATTTACTATTGTGAATGCTTCTTAACTTCATCTGAAAGCTATCTATATATTTCTTTATCTGGGGCACTCTTGTGATGACAGGTTTAAGTGTATGGATAAGAGAAGTGTTACCACAACAGGAAATACTGAGTGTGGAAAAAGAGAAGATAACCATGACCATCCTGATAGAGGCAAAAGGAATAGATAGAAACGCTTCCCACCATCCACCCCAGTGATCCCTGCCTGGTGGGTGCTTCACTGGTGGGCTGTAAGATGATGGTCACCAATCCTACAGAATTGACACTCCTGGTTTCATTCTCACAGGCCCTGAAAATTGGTTGTAACCCCTACTATTGTAAGCCAATGGCAAGAGTAGCAACACAAGTAGTAACCTTCATTCAGTTAACATACTAAACTACCAAAGAAAAACTTCAACTTTGGTTGATACCTCTTACTTAGTCTCTACTTCCTTCAAGTAAGAGAGGGCAGGTAAATACCTGTACTATTTACATTAAGTTAACCTAACCTCTTATAAGAAATGTGTCCAGACCCAACTGTAAAAACTTAGTAAAAATCAAATAGTAGTAAATTTCAAATAGTACAGATTTCACTTTGTATAAAACTCATAGGAAATATTGTTACTACTACTCATTAGGAAAGCATATTAACTCTCAGCAGATATTGTCATCTCAAAATTAAATATACAAAACCCTTACAAAATACTGAGAGATATACTTGCAAAATAAGCATACCTAGTGAGTTGGTGGATATACCCAATCATTATTACTATTGATAAGATAATACACATTTTATATTTTACCACAGCAGGTGTTCATTCATTGTGTCACTGACATACAGCAAAAAGTAACATCTTGTAGCATTGCATACTATACTCGCTCTCTTGTTAATACCTGCATTAGAAACAACACTCAAAACTCAGACATTTATATCCTTGTTACTCATGTATTAACCCATTGTATTAACTGGACCACAACAACTTCAGATTAAGCCTTAGTCACACCAGTATTCCACTTTTGTAAATACTATAAATTACAATTCCTTGCTCAGAAAGCTACTTCATAAAAACCATGCAATTTTCACAGTGATAGTGTTCATATGAACCATGAACCTTGCCATTGATGGGGAAGCTTGCATGCCTCAGTGATACAGATAACTGTACCATAGGTGCAACCATAATGGAAGGGTATCTGTTGAGAGGTCAGTCACACATGTGCTTCCTGAAGAGGGGCAACAGCCTTTTCAGTAGTTGCAGGGGCTACAATTGGGATGATTGACTGATCTGGCCTCGTAACATCAACCACAAGACCGTGCTATGCTGGTACAGTGAATGGCTGAAAGTGATGGGAAACTACAGCTATAATTTTTCCTTAGAGCATGCAGCTCTACTATATCGTAGTATGATGATGGCATCCACTTGTGTAAAATGTTGTGGAGGTAAAGTAGTCCACCGATTTGACTCTCCCAAGTGGGAACTACTCAGGAGGATGTTGTTATCAGGAGAAACAAAACATGTTCTGTGGATTGGAGCATGGAATATCAGATACCTTAATCGGACAGGTAGATTTGGAAATTTACAAAGGGAAATGGACAGGTTAAAGTTAGATATAGTGGGAATTAGCGAAGTTCGGTGGCAGGAGGAACAGGACATCTGATCAGGTGAATACAGGTTTATAAATACAAAATCAAGTAGAGGTACTGCAGGAGTAGGTTTAATAATGAATTAAAGAATGCAGATAAGCTGCTACGAACAGCATAGTGAACATATCATTGTAGCTAAGATAGACACGAAGCCACACCCATCACTGTAGTCCAAGTTTACATGCCATCTAGCCCTGTAGATGAGAGAGAGAGAGACAAAAAAAAATATTCAGATAGTTAAAGGCGACACAGATTTAATAGTTACTGGGGACATTAATTTGATAGTAGAAAAAGTAAGAGAGGAAAAAGTAGTAGGTGAATATGGACTGGGGGAAAGGAATGAGAGAGGAAGCCACCTGGTAGAATTTCACACAGAGTGTAATTTAATCATAGCTAACAGTTGGTTTAAGAATCATAAAAGAAGGTTGTATTTGTGGAAGAGACCTGGAGACACCAAAAGGTTTCAGATTGATTACATGATGGTAAGAGAAAGGTTTTGGGATCAGGTTGTAAATTGTAAGACATTTCCAGGGGCAGTTGTGAAGTCTGACCACAATTTATTGGTTATGAACTGTAGACTAAAACTGAAGAAAGTGGAGAAAGGTAGGAATTTAAGTAGATGGGACCTGGGTAAACTGAAAGACCCAGAAGTTGTAGAGAGTTTCAGAGGGAGAATTAGGGAATGATTGAGAAGCATGGGGAAAGGAATACAGTAGAAGAAGAATGGGTGGCTTTGACAGATGTAATAATTAAGGCAGCAAAATATAAAGAAGGTAGAAATACTGGGGCTAGTAGAACTCCATGGGTAACACAAGGGATATTGAATTTAACTGATGAAAGGGGAAATTACAAAAATGCAGTAAAAGGATCAGGTGAAAGGAACACAAATGTCTAAAATATGAGATCAACAGGAAGTGCAGAATGACTTACAGGACTGACTGGACGACAAATCTAAGGATGTAAAAGCTTAAATCACTAAAGTAAGATAGTCCGCCTACAGGAAAATTAAAGATACCTTTGGAGAAAGGAGAACCACCTGTATGAATATCAAGAGCTCAGATGGAAAACCAGTTCTAGGCAAAGGATGGAAAACAGAAAGGTGGAAGGAGTATATACAGGTTCTACACAAGGGAGATGTACGTGAGGGCAATATTATGGAAATGAAAGAGGACATAGGTGAAGATGAAATGGGAGATATGCTATTGCACGAAGAATTTGACAGAGTACTAAAAGAAATAAGTCGAAACAAGGCCCCAGTAGCAGACAACTTTGCATTGGAATTACTGACAGTCTTGAGAGAGCCAGCCATGACAGAAGTCTTCCATCTAATGAGCAAGATGTATGAGACAGGTGAAACACCCTCAGACTTCAGGGATAATATAACAATTCCAATTCCAAAGAAACAAGTGCTGATAGGTGTGAAAACTACCAAACTATCAGTTTAATAAGTCTGTTAGCAAAATACTAACATGAATTCTTTGTAGAAGAATGGAAAATGGGAATGAGCGTATGGCATTGTGGACCAGGAGTCCCTCATTTGGGGAAGTTCGACCGACGAGGGCAAGTACTTATTTCATTCAATGCCACATTGGGCGACTTGCGTGCTGGAGATGGGGATGAAATGTTGATGAAGACAACACAACAGCCAGTGCCTGAGCGGAGAAAATCTCCTGCCCCAGCCGGGAATAGAACACGGGCCTCTTGGCATGGCATTCCGCCCGCACTCACAACTCAGGTAACGGGGGCAGACAGAAGAATGGAAAAACAGGTAGAAGCTAACCTTGGGGAAGATCAGTTTGGATTTCGGAGAAATGTAGGAATATGTGAGCCAGTACTAACAATATGACTTCTCATAGAAGACAGATTAAGGAAAGGCAAACCTACATTTGTAGCATTTGTAGACTTAGAGAAAGCTTTTGACAATATTGACTGGAATACTGTCTTTCAAATTCTAAAGGTGACGGGGTGAAACACAAATAACAAAAGGCTCTTTACAATTTGTACAGAAACCAGATGGTAGTTACCGAGTCGAGGGGCACGAAAGAGAAGCAGTGGTTGAGAAGGGCTGGCCTGTCTCCAATGTTATTCAGTATATATATTGAGCAAGAAGTAAAGGAAACAAAAGAAAAATTTGGAGTAGGAATTATAGTCCAGGGAGAAGAAATAAAAACTCTGAGGTTTGCTGATGGGATTGTAATTCTGTCAGAGACAGCAAAAGAACATGGTAGGCCAGTTAATCAGAATGGACAGTGTCTTGAAAGGAGGATGTAAGATGAACATCAACAAAAGCAGAATGAGGATAATGGAATGTTGTTGAACTAAGTCAGGTGACACTAGGGGAATTAGATTAGGAAATAAGACACTTAAATTAGTAGCAGAATTTTGCTTTTGGGCAGCAAAATAACTGGTTATGGTTGAAGAAGAGATTATGTTAAATATAGACTGGCAATGACAAGGAAAGTGTTTCTGAAGAAGAGAATTTTTTTTTACATTGAGTATAGATTTAAGTGTGAGGATGTCTTTTTCTGAAAGTATTTGTGTGGTGTGTCACCATGTATGGAAGTGAAAGAAGAATGATAAACAGTTTAGACAAGAAGAGAATAGAAGCTTTTGAAATGTTACGCTACACAAGAATGCTGAAGATTAGATGGGTAGATCATGTAACTATTGAGGAGGTATTGAATAGAAATGAGGAGAAGAGAGGTTTATGGTACAACCTGACTAGAAGAAGGGGTAGGTTGGTAGGACACATTCTGAGGCATCAAGGGATCACCAATTCAGCACTGAAGGGAAGCATGAGGGTGGGTGGTAAAAATCGTAGAGGGAGGCTGAGAGATCAGTACAGTAAGCAGATTCAGAAGGATGTAGGCTGCAGTAGTCATTATGAGATGAAGAGGCTTGCACAGGATAGAGTAGCATGGAAAGCACATCAAACCAGTCTTTGGACTGAAGACGACAATGACAACAATAGCAACATCATCATCATCTAAGTATAAATTACTCACGTGCTCATTTCTTTATTTTATCATTTTAGAGAGGACAGTGAAAGAAAATGTAGTTAAAAGAAGATATGATGCCAAAGATGAGTGAAGAAATACGGCACATAATTATAATTTCTTTGTGCCTGTGGCATTGGAAAGTGTACCCCAACCTTTGAGTACACCTGTCAACCCACACATTTCATTTCTCTCAGTATAGACATGAGGGTGTGTACCTTCCACTTAAAACCTCCTTTCTTGCCTCATTTTCGTATCTTACATAAACATTTAAAATCTTTTGACATAAGATATGAAGTTGAAATATAAATGTGTAACTGAATCTGACTCTGTCCTTCTTGTAAGTAATCACTTTTCTAAATGTTGTCACTTGTCATTTATAATTTTTGTCTGTATGGTGGTACCTAAAAACATTTTTCTGGGTGAAGCCAAGGCTCCCTACTGCATGTTTTGCCATAGGAAATTGTTTCTCTTCTTCTTCCTTTCTCCTTTTATTTACTGTAAACCATGCAATCCTTTGTTGAATTTTTCACTTTACTTTATAAGATGTATTTTCCCATTTAGTCTCTCCTTGTTGTCAGATGATGATGGTGTTCCTGTCTTCTCCGATTTGTATTTCTCACCTGTCCAACTAACTGTCCAATTAGATTTATTCTAGAGGAAAGATGAATCTGTACTTCTTCTCCACATTCATTTTTATCTATTGAGTGTGGAATATAACAGTTCGCTACAGCAACTTCAATCAGCCAGAAGAATAATTTTTTTCCATCACTTATGTGATCATCTTGGCAAACCATAGCAACTACAGTACTCACCAGTCCTATCCACTCCTTCCATATACTTAGTGTATTCCAAAAGAAGGGTTTCAGGAACTTCACAGGCTCTTTCTTCCTGTAATCACTGATCAGTTGGGGTTGAGAACAAAAAAGTATACCCATGCCACTAACCTTTCGTCATGGAAGGAAAGACACATAGTTCCCACTTCACTTTGATAGGCACATAACTCATATTCAGCAAGTTTTGTCTTCTTCCGATCACATGAAAAATCTTTCCTAGAGGGCATAACTCTGTTAGATGAAATTTCCTTTTGTGCAATTCCAGACCAAGTTCAGGTCTTGTGCAGAATCTGTTGAATGAACCACTATTCAAGTTGCAAAAGGTAAATCAGAAGGCATACTGTAGTTATCTTTACATAATACAAAATGTGAGAGAAAACATAACCATTTTCTGAATCACACTTCTGTACTTTCATCTATAGCCACATTTCTTTGTGGTACATTAAATTCCTTGCATGTACCATTAATATATCCACTAATGTTCTTCTCCTTGCACCGTCTCAGATGCTGATACCTCTGAGCTGTGGTGGTTAAAACTTAAAAAAAAAGGGGAGGGACAAGAGAAAACATAATTGAAAAATGGAGTTTGTTCTACTCAGTGTTTTGTAAAGTAGTAAAGTTATTCTGGCTTCAAATTCAAGGCCATATTCACTTTTATACCAAGGAAAGCCTTCAGTTGTTCAGATGAAACAACTCTCGACAAGTATCAAATAGTGTGTTGTGTGTGTGTAATGACTTTCTGTGTCTTTTCTCTAGCATATATATTTGTAGCAGAGTTGGGATTTTGGTTAGATACCCTGAGGAATGGTGAAATCTCGTTTTGCAGCAGAAAAAGGAAACCACATGAGAGATCACCATCACCATAAACCTTCCACATATTTGTTACAGGTTGTGTCTCTTCCTCACTTTTTCCACTAGATACTTACTCACAAACACTTATGACACTGTACATGGTCTTGATAACTTTCATCAATAAATTCTCCTTTTCCTCAGTGTCCTTGGGAAACCACCTGGCAACATCACCTTCACTTACACTTTTTTTTTCCGTTACCCTACTGGAAACATGTGAATGCAACATGCTTTGAGTTGTGAGGTCATTATACTAACTGCTGCCATACACCTAGTGGATTCCAACAATGCAGCAGATGGAAAACAGAATAATTGAAACATCTGACATCAGAGCCAACTCAAATCACAACCAAAAATAATAAATAAATTCAAGCTGGCTGTGACACAGCTCACTACGAATGGTTTTGTGTCTCGCTACTTCGCGATGATGGCAGGAAATTGGATCACTGTATCGGCCACACTGTATTGCTCTAAGTTGATAAGCAGTAGGTATGATTGTTGGCAGCTGGGGCATTGTTATGGACCCAGTGAAACAGTCATAATCATTTTGTAGTTCTGGCTGCCAATATTCCAAATCACAGTCTTGAAAAGTCTCTAAAACTTATACCTGGTGGTTCCCCACACCGTGCAGGCAGGAGTAACACAACTGTGGCTCCCCAAAACATTTGAAGAATGGGACCTCTCCCCAGGTTCCATCATCATAGCTGACGGTCACCTGGGGTACTGGATAAGCGCGGCACATCACTGAACACAGTGTGATCCCATTCATCAGCAGACCATGCTTCCTGGCCACAGCATCACTTTAAATGCAGCCATTTGTGTTGTGGTGTTAATATTAGCCTACTCATAGAACAGCAATAGCCTTGTCTGGATGCTGCTTCTCTCTGACCAATAGTGTGGGGTAACCCAATGTGTTACAGGGAGTCCATTACTTGCTATTGGTTTTGCAGGCACATATATGAAGGGGTTACAGTGTGCTTGGTGCACAGCAGGGCAACCCTCCCTTCTGGCACTAAGATGTAGTTGACTGGAACTTGACCACCATCATGGCTGCCCTTACATTTCCATGCAGTCAATCCTGAAGCTACTGTTACATCCGAATGCCCCACAAATCTGGATATTGCACAATTTGATCATCATCCAGCCAAGTGAAGACCCACAATGAGACCACTTTCAAATTCAGATGAGTACACTGTGTATCCATGTCCTTCACAGTGATCACTGAAGCTGTTCAAGCACCTTATATACCTTACCAGGGCTGTTAACAACATAAACATGAACGACACTAATACAATCTTGTGGCAGTTCTACTTTTCACAGGGAACTGCAATTTTTTTTGGTGTGTGTGTGTGTGTGTGTGTGTGTGTGTGTGTGTGTGTGTCAGAGAGAGAGAGAGAGAGAGAGAGAGAGAGAGAGAGAAGTTACATTGTCATGCAAACACATCTGTGTGCTTCACTGTTTTTGTCAGGCAGTGTAGTTTGTGTACTTGCAATACAAGTAGCTGTAGGTAAAATACTATGTGTAAAATATCACAATATTTTGGACATAGATTAACATTTTTTATTATAGAAATTTGGAAACAGGATAGAATATTAGGTGTTACTAAAAAAAAATCCCATCTTGGAAGAAAGGGAGTGATGGGAAAAGAAGACACAAGAAATACAAGTGCAGAAAAGAAAAACAGAGAAACTTTACCTTATCCTTAACACTTTTACACTTGATCTTTTCCTTAATGTTGTTTGGAATATTTCCTATCTTCTGTTGAAGGTGTTTCTCAGAAAGCTAGAGCCTTATTTTTTATTTATTTGTTTATTTCTTCATCTACAGAAAGGGGAGTAGCTGTGTTCTAGTTACTCCTGGTTTTGCAACTATTAGTTACATTCTCTTCATTTTTCATAAATATTTTTGATATTTGTTTCATGTTTTCCATAAACAATGGATGTAATATGTGTTGGTATTTAGCAACCATAAATATTCAAGTAACTGACAGATTATATTGTACAGACAACATTGTAGGCAGGTCAACCACAGCTATGAGTATTCATTTTGTGTATTAATAACCACTTCAGATCTATTTTGGTCCTTTATTTCTGTACCACTACTGGTTTCATGACATTAAAGCCACATCTTCAGATGAGGTATGATTAAAACATTAGAGCAGAAAAGCTAGGAATCTTTTTTCACAACATTCATCCACAGCCAAGCTGTTTATTTTCTTGCCATCAGTATGACAGAGCACGTGGCCATGTCCCCTGTACACCCATATAGATCAGAAAACAGATCACTATGATACAATTTGTCTTGGACCCATCCACAATATTGGAATTTGGCAGTTTTACTCCATGACATATCATATTTTAGCAGTGTTTTGCACTGAAGGACAACAAATGCTGGGAAAAAAGATTCTGAGCATTTCCATTCTAATGTTTTAATCATATGTCACCTAAACGTGTGGGTGTAACACCATGAAACTGGTACGTGTACAGTAATAAAGGACCAAAATATAGCTGAAGTGGTTATTAATACCCAAGAGAGAATATTGTGTTTTGTTCTTTGTAATTTTTTTTCTCTTTTTTTAACAGCACCACTGCCGTAACTGTGGAGAAATTTTTTGTAACAAGTGCTCAGATAATGCAATGATGCTACCCTCTTCAGCAAAGCCTGTGCGAGTATGTGATGAATGCCATGTTTACCTTGTTGGACGCTATTCGGTGTGCAACTGAGGACCAGATACGTAGCCATTGCTATGTACATAATATGTATTGCTTCTAAAGGAGCTTTATGTATATATATATGAATTACAGATTATTTGAAGAGTTACATTAAGGAGGTTATAGTGTCTGTTATAACTGTGATATATTTTGTGAAATTATTTATACAAATAAGCAGATTTATTTTTGCCACTCTTGTCAATGTTATAATAAAAACAGTGTGTTCTGTAATATAAATTGTCAAATGTGCATTTCATCAGTGAAACTGATACTGTTTGCTTAGCACAACGAAAATCTTATTTTGTATGAAATGTATATTTTAGAGTGAACCAAAGTAAGGACAACAACAAAAAATTATCACAAAAAATGTATGTATGCTGTAATATATTTAAACTTTTGAAGTTGTTTTTATGGCTTTTCACATAAGTTTTTACTTAACAACAGTTGTTTCAAGTGGCTGAAGCTTTAATTGTCATTCATTCATTCATTCATTCATTCATTCCATTCATTAATTCATTAGTTTTATAGGTTACATATTGTTTTCTGTAACACTGTGTCTAGTGGCCTTCATTGTACTTTAGTCTTATACACTAAAGATCTGAAAAGTCGCCACTTGAAAGTTTTTAATCTTGAATGTAATCTTTTTTTATGAATCCATTTATGTATATTATATACACAGACCAGATCTGTGAAGTATCAAAAGTATCTCTTGTTTCATAAGTGGCTATCTTTCATATTTAAAAAATTACCTTGGATCATAAAAAATGAAATTTCCAAGTAGAGAAGTAAGATAACATGTATAAACATGAACCTCTGTTTGTTTTCACATTCCAGAAAAGTTAATCTTTTGCAGGAGTAATTGAAGCAGGTCTGGCAGCAATAGAAATCCTCACTTGAGACATTTTTTTTCAGTCACTGCTATTCATTCCATGGAAATGTGCAGTACTTAATTTGTTGTCAAGTGTGTAGTGAAGAACTCATCCACATTCACAACCAACATTTTAAGTTGGTATACTTACACAGGGGAGTGGAGGAGGATGTATTTGTGTTCTCTGTTTGTCATAATGTTCTGGTATTTAACATATAAATTAATTTAGAATATTTTCTTTATTGTGTCATACAACATGTGTTCTTGCCTCAACTATGTTTTCAAGATCTGGTTTGATCAGAGTATTTTATGTTCTGTTCTTGTACTTACTTCTTTAAAGAAAAGACAACTTCTGTAAGCAGTTATGACTTTTGTCTCAAATCAAACATTTTCATGCTATAAAAGTGTTTCATATTATTTGAACAACTGCTAAACAGACAAGGTAATTGCAGTGAATGAAGTAATTGGAATGCAGCTATGAAAACACCCAGAAATGTATTTGCATTACACACTGGTCAAGATCATGATCTCAAATATTATACATTCACTTCCATTTCTAGTATCAGTGTGTTGCTGAATAGGTTTTAATTGTCAGTGTAGCTGACATGTGAAGGGTGCTGAAATAATTGTATTTTCACCATCATTTTGCTAACCTGTAGTGGAGATGAATGACTGAACGTCACTTTGTACATCTACATCTGCATGACTACTCTGCAATCCACACTTAAGAGCTCGGTAGAGGGTTCGTCGAACCACTTTCATGCTATTTCTCTGCAGTTTTACTCTCAAATATTACATGGGAAAAATGAACACCTAAATCTTTCTGTGCAAGCTCTAATTAATCTTATTTTATTACAGTGGTTATTTCCCTGTATGTAAGTGGAACTCAACAAAATATTTTTGCATTCGGTGGAGAAAATTAGTGATCAAAGTTTCATGAAGAGATCTCATCACAATGAAAAGTGCCTTTGTTTTATTGATCACTATCCCCAACTTGTGCATAATATCTGTACACCCTTTCCCCTGTTTCACAATAATACAAAATGAGCTGCACTTTGTTGAACTTTTCCGATGTCCCAATGTCCTCCATCAATCTTATCGGGTAAGGGTCACTTAGAGTCTAGCAGTACTCCAGAAGAGAATTGGCAGGCATAGTGCAGGCAGACTCTTTAGTGGATTTGCAGCATAACAAATATGTCATCTAAATTATTTAGGATTTGATTTTGATCTCCTGATTGACTTCTAGGTGGTACACGACAATGTCATATGCAAACAATCCAAGAGATCTGCTCAGATTGTGTGCTGAGTTGTTTATATAAATTAGTAACAGCAAAGAGCTGTTTAACCTGCTTGGAGAATGTGTTTCACTTGATGACTTTATTAGATACTATGAACTGTGACCTTTCCGATAGGAAATTGTGAATCCAGTCTTCCATCTGGAACAAAATTTGATAGGCACTCAATCTGATTAGAAGCAGCTTGTGAAAAATGGTATCAAAAGCCTTCTGGAAATTAAGATCCAGTTGAGATCCTCCATCAAGTACACTCATTACTTCAGATGAATAAAAAGCCTGTTGTATCACAGAGGAATGATATTTTCTGAATCTGTTTCTGTGTCAATAGACCATTTTCTTGGGGTATTTCATAATGTTGAAAAACAGTATATGATCCAAAATTGCACTGTAAATTGATGTCAATGTTGTTGATCTATAATTCAGCAGATTACTTTTGTTTCCTTTCTTGTGTATTGGTGCAATCTGTGCAGCTTACCAGTCTTTGAGTACGGATCTTTTGTTGAGCGTGCAGATGTATATGGTTGCTAAATGTGGCTCTGATTACATCAGGAGTAAAAAGAAAATATCACACTTCTAACACTTACAGTTTGTGCAAACTTTTGACTGAAATAAAATGATGTACAGTACTGAGATAGGACTTGATTAGAAAACCACAATGTCTTTAGAATAATTTTTATATGATCATAAGATAATGGAAAATCTTGAATAGAACTAGCAATGGAATGAATTAAGATAATGACTTAGTCACTTTAAAGTGGACTCATTTGGAGATTGATAGGCACATAAATTAAAAAATGCTAACATTGCAGCTCAAGCTGTAAATTGGTATTCTCCAGTAGAGCACACATACACAAATACATTCTCACAGTGTAATATCCTGACTGGGGTAAGAAGTTGTGTTGGAGGTGGTCAGATGAAGTGGCAGGAGAAAGAAGAAAAAAAGAAGTATATTGGTTTATCAGAGGGAGGCACACTAATGGAAGGCAATAGAAGTGTAATCAAGGAAAAAGGAGAGAAGGAGCTGGGCAGGATAAAATAGTAGCAGAGGGGTATTACCAGAAGAACAGCGTGAAAGAGGATCTGTAGACTTACAAATTTAAAAAAAGTAAGGATACGAAATTGAAGTATCAAGAAGTTTGAAGCATGAAATGAGCAGTAGTTCAATAAGTATTCATGCTTGTAGACATTTGTGGTGTTACGGAAGTTATTTGGTGTTACCATAATGTGCTGCTCACTCTTAGATTGTGCTAAAACAGAGAAGATACTGATTCCCTGGTTATTTCGGGTTTTGCACTACATTTTGTAAGTTTGTAGTGCTTGGTTTTCAGTGAGATGAAAAAGGTTCAGTATTGTCCATTGATTTACCTTTTGGTTTTGGAAGGAAAAATTTGTGCCTCGATGAAAGTGAAAATGGATGTTGTTACATCTTTCTGTTCATTATTGTCAACTGATGGGTAGCGTGTCAACAAATTTAAACGTGGTCAAGTAATTGTCTTTGATCAGGAGTGCACACAATGCCCAGTAGAAGTTGTTACCAAGCAAATGATCAAAGAAGTCTATGACATAATTGTTGCTGATCACCAAATGAAAATGTGCAATGTGCGGAGGTCATAAGTATGTAAAACAGAATGGCAAACAGTATTTTTTGTGATACTTTTCTGGGATTGCTGACAGTGGACACCAAGAGGATGTGGCTTTCAGCTTTGAAGCAGTGTTTGGAGCAGTTTAAACAAGATCTGAGGGGATTTTCTCTTTAAGTTGTCATTGTTGATGAAATGTAGATTCCTCATTGTTACCTAAAAACCAACCGACAATCTAAACAGTCCAATGCTGGTGGTGAATTTACCCAAAAGCAGAAAAAGAAGATCCCATCCACCAGAAAAGTTATGGCAATGAAGTTTTAAGAATTGAAGGTGTCATAAACTGTTTAGAAAAGCAATTTACGAATTGAGATACTTGACTAGTTTGAGAGGCAATTGAAGAAAACATGCCCAAGTGGTGAAGAAAGCACTTTTCACCATGACAACACACCAACACACTAGAGATGTTGTGACAAAATGTCATTAAGAAATGGTCCGCTAGTGGAAAAAACTGCATGAAGACAAGACAGTTGTTCATAGGAAAAATATTATGATTGCATGAGGTGGTTTCAGTCAACACAGGTATTATATTTGAGTGTTTGACAGTTCCTGTTTTTAGGAAGGACTACAAAGTAATATTGTTAAAAGTATGTTTCCTTAAAACAAGACTGTCAGAGATAATTTAAAGGCAACTCTCAAATATGAGAGTAAGTAGTTGGGATGGGAATAGGGATAGGGGTGCATATAGGACTGAAGCTTGCAGAGACTGAAGCCAGAGGAATTGCAAGGTTGACAATTGTATTTGATGATGGTTTCAACTTACGCTGTCTTGGACACTGTTGTTGCCAAAGACGATCTATAAGGAAATAGCTTGAAGAATCCATAAAATTCAACTATGCTGTGCTCAGCAGCATTATCTGCCACAGTGTGGGCAATTTTGCCCTTAACGGTTGTCATTTACATGGTTGAACAACTGGTTAGGAGTCATGCCCAACAAAATAGTCCCATGCAGTAGCCACTAGTGAGTTAGTGCATGAATAACACTTTGAGGGTGGTAAGATTAATAGATACAGGATATTCCTCATTCAAGGGCACCATTAATGATACAGAATTTTATAAAATGTGCAAAGGAGACAGAAGTGATTGGAGATAATCTGATCATTTATCGTCATCTTGTTATTAATTAAAAATAAAATCAAATATCAGTTGCTTTAAAAGCTATTGTTTCCAGCCTGAGATAAATTAAACTCAAATTGTCATCATTCTATGTTTGCAGTGATTATTCCTCAAACTACCTCATGTTTTTGGTATAGCTGACTGTGATGCCCCTCTTGTTTGTTCAGTATGAGAGGGACAGCGATGTTACTCATTCACTATGCCTTTGGAGGATTTGTGTGTTGTTGATGATGATAATGTATCTTTTGGGATTTGTTAAGGAATACAGTTTCCTTTCTAAAAGTGTGAGGCCTTAAACAATTCAGATTTGGCTGTACAAGCACATAGGTAGAAGCTTTATAGGTAAAATTTTGTATTGATGTAACCAGAAACTAGAGAGACATGAGTACCATACTTCAGTTGTATTGAAAATAATTGTGCTTCAGAAAAAAAACTTTCCATTGCTTTGTACATGGCTTCCTGTCAATTTCAAAAGAAGTTATATATTAATAAAATTTCGCCTTTAAAACTAACTTTGAATGACTACAATTCATGTCTGTAGAATGTGGAAATGAGAAGCTCTACTTACCAAGAAAACATTTGAAGTTACAACTTGCATGTGCTAAAACTCATGAAACTATTTTGCCATTAAAACAGCATACCCTGGACTCTGAATGTATTTGCAGTTGCGAATACGGACAGCTATCAGCACTGTAATTGAATAATGGAAATCAAAATATGTGCTGGATTGGCACTCAAACCCAGATTCCTTGCTTTATGCGAGGGGTCACCTTATCTGCTTTGGCTATCCATGCATGACTCACAGCCAGACCCAAACTTCCATATGGTGCTGTTCCTGTGTCACAACCTATACTCATACACACATGTAATTCCCATACAAGGGAAGACATTTTAATTGAGAGTTGCTGCCTGATATTGGCTGATATTGCAGTGTCGCAGTATTGTTGATAAGAACAATGCAATGTTCCTTTAGACATGCTTCCCAAGAACTGATCATGGCTGCCCCCCCCCCCCCCCCCCCCAGCCTCCCTCTCGTCCCCTCTTCATTCAGAGTTGAGTGGAAGGCTTGAACAAGAGACTGAAAGTTGTGTGACAAGCTAGACTGTGACTTCCTAGGCTTGCACCAAGGGTTGAGAAATGTAGGGTACCTATTAATGGGTCAAGTGTGGGGCAGACAAGGGCATGTTAGAGTAGATGAGTCTCCATCCAGTCCAGATAACAATAGCTGCATTAGCTATAAATGCGAACATTTTTTGGTTAGGCTTCACCGTGACTGTTACTGACATTAAAGCACTAAAATCATACATAGATAACACTGTTTGAAGATACCTCTTTTACTGCTGTAGCCAGTATGATCATTGTAATTCAAGTCTGTGAAATTTCACCTAATTGTTATTATCAAGTATGAAGTTTAAGCCATTTTAACATTTCACCTGATTGTATAAATTAGTACGAATTTTTGCTGTTTTAACTTTTCAAAACTGGATTTATATACCACCTGAAGTACACACACACACACACACACACACACACACACACACACACACACACACACACACACACACACGACACCTCAAAACAAACACCTCCAAATGCTTTAAAGAATTATTCTGTAATAATGTTGTTAGGATGTATTTTCTTCGCACTTTGCGATTATGTCTTCTCTTCTGCTATACGAACCTTGCATCCAGCTGATTCCAGATGCCATATTTGTTTACAAATGTGGCAGTATACATGTGATGTGTTACAACAGCAAAAGGAACGTGTGACCACTGGAGGTACTCTAGTTTACCTATTAAAGTTTACCATTAGATATTAGTTTAATTTTTGTCAAAAGTAATCCAAAACCATATTCTGTAATAGTGTCTTGTTTCTCCACTAGGCAGTGCCTCAAGTTCCTCCAAAATCGTAACACAACACACACACACACACACACACACACACACACACACACACACACACACGTAATACTAACTAATGTAATCCACCCAATGATGGAGGTTTAAACCTTCGAAACGCGTCATGGGAAAAAATAAAAATAAAACGGTGACTGGTAAGAGTAAACTTGTTGTTTCATTTAATAGCTGTATTAGACCCATAACTATCATTGAAGATAAAAAGAAATGCCTCCCTCCCCCCCCCTCCCCCCCCAAGTGAGAGCAATAAAGTCCTAATGGTTAAGTGCCGAAGTTTCACAGGAGAGTGCCAGAGATTTAAATGCTTATAAAACACAGTGAAGCTTACATCATACTAGGTACAGAAAGTTGGTTAAAACATGAAATTGACAGCAGTGGAATGTTTGGGGAAAATATAAGTGTACAGTATATCTAAAATAGGCTGATGAGAAATGGAGGCAGTGTATTCATCACGTTAGAGAAGGATCTCGCGTCCACCAAGATAGAAATTAAATGTGCTTGTGAAATTGTTTGGGCAAGATTTAGTATCAGGAAAGGATATAAACTTTATAACTGGTCCTTCTACTGACCAGCAGACTCACCCCTCAGAGAAAACCTCAGTTCGTTAGAACATAAGTTACCCAAAGGTGATGTAAAAATTGGAGGAGATTTGTACTCATCCTACAGCCAACTGGGATGATTACAGTGATAACACATCCTGCACGAGATTACTAAACGCATTTTTGGTCTCACCATAAAGATGGCACATTGAGTTGCAGACAGGCACAACAAAAAGTGTGTTACATGTTGAGCTTTCAGCCAAATCCTTATTCAGAAAAGAAAAAACGCACATTAACACAAGCAAGCATACTCCACACATGTGTGACTGGTGACTGCTATCCGGCTGCTCCAGCTGCACAGACTGTAATATCTGAGAGACATTGTATCAACATTCTCGTCCCCTCAGCAACATGCTGCTACGTGATCACGTGTATTGTTGGTGCAGCATCTCATGCCTCAAATTCTTCCTACTGACTATAATAATTACTCCTACTGGTCACATTTTCTCCCTCATCCTCGTCTGTTTTTGTGTGTTATTTTTCTCATCTACCTATCCCACACAAACGTTTGAATCTCTCCCTAACCAATCCCAATCCTTCTTTCCCCCCCTCTCTCTCTCTCTCTCTTCCCTTATCCTATCACATGCATGCTTCCATACGTCATCCATTCCATCCTTTTTCCTGTGTTTTTATTTGTATTCTTTAGGGTATTTGAGCATTTTTTTATGTATTTGTACATATTTTTGTGTATTTTATGTATTTGTCTGTCTGAACGTATTTTTGTGTGTCTTTCTCTACACAAATTTCAGTCAGGTCTTGATAAGATTTAAAAGTTATGCAACAAATGACAACTTGCTTTAAATATTCAAAAATTTAAAATCTTGCACTTCACAAAAAAAAGTTGTATTCCATGGCTAGACTCAACAGGTCACATTTGCAATCGGCCAGCCCACACAAATTCCTGGGTGTAAGAATTTTTTGGGATTTGAGAAGGTAAGACAACATAGTCCATAATCCCAGCAGTAGGTAAAGCATATCACAGCTTATGGTTCATAGGGAAATGCAATCAGTCAGCAAAGCAGAGTTGCATAAAAACTCTCATGGGACCAACCCTAGAATATTGCTCTCAGGTGTGTGGGATCAATTCTAAATTGGTCTGAAAGGGGTTGTTGAGTGGATATAAAGAGGGGCAGCGCCAAATGGTCATAAGTTTGATGACTCATGGCAGTGTGTCTCAGAGATGTCGAAAGAATTAAACTGTCACTCTTGAGAGCAGATAGTAACTATCCCAGGAAAGCCTACTTAAATTTGTAGAATCAACTTTAAGTGATGAATCTAGGAATATACTACAACATTGTCACTTTCATAGAAATGGTGAAGTCAAGATTAGACTAACTGCAGTACAGCCAAGGGTATTTAAGCAATGATCCTTCCCATGCCGCATATGTGAATGGCAGAGGCTGGCACAATGGTAAATACTCTGTCATATATTCACTGTGGTTTGCATAGTACAGATGTATAAGTAGATGCAGACATGTTGCCCGTAATTGCAAAAAGTCATGATGATCTCTCCATTGGCAAAAGATTCTGGGTTTGTCTGCCATTTGGATCTCCGAGAGGTGAAAGCCAAGGGGAGGTGACAATGCCAAAAAGATCAAGTAAGCAAGTACCCCAGAAGGTAACATGCTACGAGTTGGAACTTGGAAACTCAGAAGTTTGTGCAGAAGCTATAAAATCTGAAAAGGGGAACTCAAAGGCTGAGTCAAATTGTAGTGGGGATCTGTAAAATGAAAAGGAAGAAGATACAGATTTTTGGTCAAAGAAAGGGTAATATCAACAGCAGCAGAAAATAGTATAGTGTAGTATGAAGGTCAGAGTGAGAGTTGCTTTAAACAGTTCGGTGATAGGGTTGTTCTCATCAGAATCGACAGCAAACCAATGCCAACAACAAAAGGTCAGATTTACATGTCAATGATACAGTTAGAAAAGATAGAGATAGTGTATGAGAATGTTGAATGGGTCTTTTCAGTATTTAAGGGGAGATGATGATCTAATAATCATAAGGGAATGGATTGTGATAGGAGAGGAAAGAATATGAGACAAAGATGCAGGAGAATATGGACTTAGAATCATGAATGAGAGAACAGAAGGACTAATTGAGTTCTGCAGTAAGTTTCAGCTAGTAATAGTGAATATACTATTCGGAAAACATAAGAGGAGGAGGTGTACTTTCAAAAGGCCTGCAGATACTGAAAGTATTCAGCAGATGGCTCACATCATGGTTAGACTGAGTTTCAAAATCAGATTTTGGAGCAGATGTAAACTCAGATTAGAATTTAGTAATAATGAAGACTATGTCGAAGCTTAAGAGAACTGTATGTAGGAATCAAAGTGGAAAGAAGTGGGATGCTGAATTATTCAGCATTGATGAGATGCATTTTTAAGGTATCTAAGGTTGTAGACACTGTGACAATGAATAACATAACTTGCAGTTTAGTTGAAGAGGAAAGGACATCTCTCAAAAGGCCTATCACAGAAGTAAGGCACAAGGAGGTTAACTCTGAGAAACCTTGGGTAGCAGAAGAAATACTTCAGTTGACTGATGACAGAGGAAAATTCAAAAATGATCAGAAAAAACATACATACAGCATTATAAATAATTTAGGAATTAAATAAGCAAGAAATGTAGCGGAAATCAATGGGAATCAAAAGACACGATCATGAGAAGGACTGGATCAGAATATAGAAAAGGCAAAACAATCTTTTGTGAAATTGAAAGCAAGGACATCAATATTAATACTGCAATTGGAATTCCACTGTTAAACACAGAGGAGAGGGTAGACATGGTCCAATTTTAAAGTTGGACTTTAACAGAGCTCTGGGAGATAAAAGGCAGAAGGGATACACAGCATCACTTATGAATTTCTTAAAACCTTGGAGGAAAATAGAAACCAAATTTAAGTTAGTGTGAATTATCCATAAAACTGAAGATATACAATTAGACTTTCAGATAAACATCATCCACATAAACCCAGCAACAGCAAATGGAGATAAATGCAAAAAAACTACAGCACAGTCAATCTAATAAAGGTCCTAACAAGAATAATATCAAATTAACAGAAGCGAAAATTGAGGTGTGAGATGATGATCAACTAGGCTTTTGAAAAGGTAAAGGAACCAAAGGGATAATTCTGGCTTTCTGCATGATAATCAAAGCTAGACTTATGGCCTAAGAAAAATCAAGAGTTTTTCATAGGGTTTGTTGACAAAGAAAAAGTGTTCGAGACTGTAAAATGGTGCAAGATGTTGGAAGCTATGAAAAATTATCAGCAAGCTATAGGAAAAAGACTGGTAGAATTCAGTATGTACACTCAACAGCAAAATAATCTGACCACTTTGCACAGAATAGCAGAAAAATCTAATCACTTAGCTGTAACAGCAGAAAAACTGGACCACGGCATGATGTCAGACAAAGGAGTGGCTCGATGATAATAGTAGTAGTAGTAGTAGTAGTAGTAGTAGTAGTAGCAGTAGCAATTTGTTTATACAAAGACAGTTTACATTGCATTGATTGCATCTGATAATACATAGCATATAAAAATAAATACACAGACAGACCGAGGCTCACCATAGCAGGAAGTAATCAAACTGTGCTGCCATGGTAAGCATGAGGCTTACTGTACCAGAGAGACAAAGTACCTTCACAGACATAAGCACGAGGCTTGCCATATCAGAGTGATGTTGCACTGCACTGCCATTGTAAGTACAAGGTTTACAATACCAGAGATGTCTCGCAGTGTGCTGTCATCGTGAGGGTTCACTATGCCAGAGAGCAGCGCACTGCCCTGATTTCACAGGCGACTCAACGCAGACACTTCAATTGACTCTCCAAGTCCACGAGGTCAGTACAATGTCACAAGACGTTGATTCCAATAAAGTCATGGCTCCCAATGCCTATAGTATAGTAGAACCTAAGGCTAGGGACTAATCCCTAAAATTTATAGTTGGACAAATAATGGGCTTGGCCGAAGCAAAGTATTGGCTAGAGTCAGAAACTTGGTCTGATGAGAGGGTGGTACTAGTAGAAAATTATGAACATTACATATGTAAAATGTTCGATAGATGACATGGCAAGGACGGAAATGTGGTACAATGGTGTTCCCACGTAGACACTATGCAGTTTCATTTTAGGGAGAGTTTGAGAAGGGTCATGGAGCAGGAGGAAGCATTTGACAGTAACACTTGATGGAAAATTAGTCAGGGCTTTGTTCATGCAAGGATTATACAACGAACGCATTAAGACAGTGACAAGAGCTCAAGAGGAAAAGCTAATGCTATCAAAAGCAATTGATTTATCTACAATGGAAGAATCACATTCGATAAAGAGAAATACTGAGTAACAGCTGCGCCCAAGCAAGGACGATGGACAATATCCGCTTGCTTCAACTGTTGCAGGGAAGGACACGTAGCATGAGAGTACAAACAAAAAATTTTCATACGCAAAGTAGACAACTTAAGGGATGCTCCAGATCAACCCTTGCGAGTGTGACTTGCCATCAAGGAAATCGATATCAGAGAATTCAAAGGGAACAGCCCACGGCCCCAAGGTCCATCACCTGTACAGTGCACACTATGCAGTTTAACTGGACACTCATTCTCATGCAACAGGGCCAAGCCAGTGACTTGCTACATGTGTCACTGAACTGGCCATTATGCCTGAGTGTGTCAGGTGAGTAAGTGGGCCAACATACGGAAGAAAACCTCCGTGGGAAATGAGAGAAGAGCATAATGATATAGTCCCTTTACACTGTACCAGGTATTGTACAAACAGCTGACTGCACTGGAACGAATGATTATGTTCAGTTATGGAGAGCCAATTTGAAAGGTTAAAAGGTAACAGTGGAGCCCATGTAAATTTTTGTTAAAACCAATGTGTGGAATAATAGGGTACAGTGGGATACCAATGAAGCTGTAATAATAAAAAGTAATGTCAATGAGGAAATTCAGACAGAAGGCTCGGCACAAGTAAGACTGAAAAACAAGGACTTGTAACAAATGGGTCACAAAATTTCAAGTCATGGATGCTCTTACTGACTTGCCATTTGATAGTCTATTAGGGAGAGAATTTCTCGAAAGTAACAGGGTCATTTTAGATTACAATCACAGAGGAATATGGAACTACGAAGGCATGGGAAGGTGCGCCCATAGCTTCACTCGTCGTTAAAAATAATGGAAAACAGAGGGTCACATGAGATAGCTAAGTTCTCATAACAAAACGTGGTAAGACACTGAACACAGGGGGGTCCTTGTGTAGGTGTTGCACAATCCAAAGTCCAAATATGCTCCCAAGCGATAGTGGTCCAGCCGACCGAGCCTAACAGCCTACCTCGAATACCAAGCAAGCAGAAGTGTTACGAACAGGTAGCTGACCAGCCGCTTCCAACACTATTGCAGACCACCATAACGAGACTCAGAACAGATGAGCAAACAATGGAAAAAATGGGTGGAGGAACAAAATTAGTCAGGAAAACAAAAGGCACTTCCTACAACATCAAACATCAATGGTTGCTGTGCGTAGATAGTGGTCGGCCCGCAAGAAGAACAGATAAAAAAGATACGCAAGTTATGAACAGAGTTACTAGTCCCCAAGCTGGAAGTTAGATCGGCAATGTATATCCATGAAGCAGTCATGACTGTGCAAGATGGAACATGCATAACCAGAGTGTTGAATGCTAGGGACCAAGGCGTTAGGTTCCCTGCACCTGAAGTCTTTGCATAGCATGGTCTACCACGTCCCAACGGAGAAGAAGGGAGCGACATGTCACAGTAGAGAGAGAATATGTGCACCAATCATTTAAATAGTGAAATCAGCGTTAGAAGAGCTCTGTTTTGCATACCATGATGTATTCCATTTACCAGGAGACGTGCTTACTCACACCGAAAGCATCAAATCCCGCTCTACCAGAAGTGGAAGGTGAAATAATAAATCAGAGATGATATCGAATCCCTCAGGCCCAACAAGAGCTGTTACAGAGTGAAATAAAAAGAATGTTAGCAGATGGCGTTATCTCCATAAGTACCAGCGCCTGGAATTTCCTTGTCCCAGTGGTCCCAAGAAACGTAGATTCCAGTGGAAAGCAAAAATGATGAGTGATAGCTGACTACTAGAAACTACATAAATGACATATCACTAAACATGGCATACCTCCTGCTCCAGATCGATAAGATCCCAGACAGTTTGGGGAAGGCTAAATACTTCTCCACAGTGGAACTTGGAGAAGGGTACTGCCTGATACTCATAGACAAGAAGGATCAAGAAAGACAGCCTTCAGCGCTCCAATTTACCATTAGGAATATAACAAGACAGCAATGGGTCTGAAAACAGATCTGTCCACTGTTCAGCATTTAATAAGTACCATACTGACTGGAGTACAGGGAAATAAAGTATTTATATAGCTGGGCGATATTGTGGTGATCCGTTCCTAGCTAGAAGAGCACAATGCACGCTTGGAGGAAGTGTTCAATAGACTACGAAAGGAAAATCTAAAACTACAGGTAGACAAATGTGAGTTTTTGCAAAGGGAGGTGACATTGCTAGGGCACATATTTACAGCATCTGGAGTACAACTGCACCCTGCCAAAGTGGAGGCAATAGAAAAGCATCCACAGCCATGGACCACCTCACAATTAAAGTTGTCTTTGGGGATGAAAGGGTATTATCATCATTTTGTGAGTAATTTCAGCAAAGTGGTGAAGCTGCTACATGACATACTAAAGAAGGCTCTCTAACGAGTGGGGCACGCAACAGGAGGAAGCCTTCCAGCAGTTGAATGAGAAACTGGTCAGCCCTCACTAAAGAGTTTTTCATTATGACAAATGTGAGCAACTATGTGCTGGGTGCATACCTGAGTCAAGGGTAGGAAAAAACGTACAAATAGCATATATTTCCTAGACACTCAACAAACCTGAGTAAAATTATACCATGATGGAATGTATTGGTGGTCAAGTATTTCCAACCATACGTGTTCGGTAGACGATTTGAGATAATCATGGATCACAAGCCAGTGGTGTTGTTAAGTAGCATATCTGATCCTTAATCTAGGTTGATGACTTTCCGATTAAAACTGGAGGAGTATGACTATGAAAACTTAAAAGGAAGGCAAAGAAAATTTGTAATACATAGTACTGAACAAAAGTGTCTGGGTGTAGCTACAAACCAATGAGTGGTTGTTTGTTACCCCAAATGATGAAAGGTTAACAATACTGTGTGGCAATCTACTGGCCACTGACCTGTGAGGCATGGGGAAACTCAAATTCTTCAGTAAATGTTAAGGATGTGAGCCCAAATTCCCCTATGATCTGACCATACAGTATACACCAATGTTAGTAAAATAGACATAGTTCCTAATCTAATATAAATCTCAGAGTAGCACTTGCAACCTATGTCCTCATTTATTTGCTGGATGTATTCCAATCTCTGTCTTCCTCTACATTTTTTGCCCTCTACAGTTCCCTCTAGTACAATGAAAGTCACTCCCTCATGTCTTAACAGATGTCCTGTCATCCTGTCCCTTCTGCTTATCAGTGTTTTCCAAATATCCCTTTCCTCTCCGATTCTGCGTAGAACCTCCTCATTCTTTACCTTATCAGTGCACCTAATTTTCAACATTCGTCTGTAGCACCACCTCTCAAATGCTTCGATTCTCTTCTGTACTGGTTTTCCCACAGTCTATGTTTTACTATCATACAATTCTGTACTCCAGACATACATTCTCAGAAATTTCTTCCTCAAATTAAGGCCTATGTTTGATACTAGTAGACTTCTCTTGGCCAGGAATGCCTTTTTTTTGCCACTGCTAGTCTGCTTTTGATGCCCTCCTTGCTCCATCCGTCTTTGGTTATTTTACTGTCTAGCTACCAGAATTACTTAACTTCATTGACTTCGTTACCATCAATCCTGATGTTAAGTTTCTCGATGTTCAGAAGACTGGTGACTCAAAAGCTGGTGGTCAGCATGACATGCAACAGTGACCTCCATGACCCTAGACCAGGTAGCTCATGTGAGGCTGCCAAGAAAATTGCCATGATGCCAAACATGGGAGTTGTTACACACAAACCGTGTGATCGATACTTCCTGGACGTCATCATCAAACTCTTCAGAAGGTACAGAGTACAAAAGAGGTGGTATAAATAGGGCCACCTAACCATACTGTGGACAGGGCAGTACCAACAGTGAACGGCAGATGTCCTCTCCAAGTCACTCAGTCTGAAGAAAACGTGTGCTAGCCTCAGGTGATGTAGGACTTAGGAGTCATAGAGAAGAGCCATCAGTATGTTCTTAACTGGGAACTTACAGTTATTACAGGTAAGTTGGAAGTGCCAGGGGCATATTCTTGAATTGTAGTACTGAATGGTCTTGGACCATTCTCTCCTTAGCCCATATTATTTCTCAGTTCTGTACTCTGCACCACCTAAAGCCTTTTCAGCAGCTGTCAGAGAAGCAGCCGGCAGCCCACAGTCACTTCATCCTCTTCTAGTTATTCAATGAGATAAGACCTCTTGTCGCACTTTTAGCAGTCCTTCTACTTCCTCTCAGGACACGACAGGTAAGTGCAATTATTGGGTTTTTAGTTTGGTATAGTTCATTAAATTCAAACCAGACCTTGTGGTATAAGGATGAAAACAGTAAAAATCGTGATCACTGTATGTTCGTGACACTGATATGGTTAGGCAAAATGTTGTAACACAATGTACTATTATATACCTACAAATCTATTCGATCTGCATATTTTATTGTCAAATAGTTTCTGCTGTTTTGTCAACAGTGGCTCTTTCCCTTTTCCCTTTCCGCCAACAACAGGGCTAAGAAATCACAAATTAGCATCCACCGCAGTGACAGTTGACTTCTCTCACATATCAACGAGGCAACTAATTACGTTAATTGATGATGAGTAACAGTTGTGGATGTACCATCAAGAGAAACAACTTTTAATGTTCAGGTTTAATCTAAATTAATGGGACTATGGCTGATTTTTGAATTATTTTCCTAATTGGTTGAATACTGTTGTTGTGGCCTTCAGACTGAAGACCTGTTTGATGCAGCTCTCCATGTTACTCTATCCCATGCAAGCCTTTTTGCCTCTGAAATCACTACTGTAACCTACATCCTTTTGAATCTACACACATTTTCAAAAACAACAGAACACCTTGAAAGACTAGAGATGGGACATTGATATTCACAGGATAATCACATTAGTACGTTCTGCAAAAATCATCAGCATTTCAGTCGTCTCGGTGCAGCATGTGTCCCTGTAGGCACAAGGTTTGCCATGGGGCCTGAGAACTTGTTCCATGTGTGATGGCATCAATGCACATAAGGTGCGAATGGTGTCCTCTGGTATAGCCATCCATGGTGCGTCCACCTGGTTCCAAAGTTCATCTGTGATGGTTGGCATCGGGTCACAGCACTGTAACTATTGTTTCACCATATCACACACATTTTTGATTGGCGTCAAGTCTGGTGATCTGGCGGGCCAGGTAGAAAGGTGGACACACCAAGAAGGCTCCTGTTTATGCAGCAACATGTGCTTGCACATTGTGTTGCAGCAAAAAAAGCGCCCAAGGTGTTGTGCAGAAAGGATATGGCTCTGCGTCGCAGGGTGCAATTCATGTAGGTCACACTGATCACAATACCCTAGAAACGCACCAACTGTGATTTGTGGTGGTACCCAATAGCACCTCACACCATAATGGACTTGAGTTGACACTGCATAGTTTGTGCAAATGCAGTCACTGAAGTGCCGCTCCCCATGTCTGTGGTAAACCAAAATGTGGGCATCATTTTCAAACAAACAGAACCTGGATTCGTCCAAAAATACTATCTGATACCTCTCCTGTCCCCAGTGATGTCGTTCCGTACACCACTGCCATTTATCATGTTTCTGTACATTTGTCAAAGGTAGGTGGACATGTGGACAATGGGTACATAACTCCTGCCATAATGAATGGCGACGAACTGTCACCTTTGATAGTGTATGGTGTGTTATATTGTTCCACTGTTCTGCTAGAGCCATGGGGGACACAGATCTGTATCACAATGCCATTCAGATGAGGTGTCAATTTTTTGGGGGGGGGGGGGTTGGTCTGGGTCGTGCGACCATACCCACATCATCGTGATCTGTGGCCTTCCATGAACCATTCTGTGGGCACCCGTTGCACTCCTGAAACACTTCATTCCAGACAAGCAACAATAATTTACAGGATGGATGCATCACATTCTCTCATACCAATAATGCGCCCTCTTTCAAACTCACTGATTTGACAGTATGGTTTGCTCATACATCTTCGAGGCATCCTGCAGGTCTGCTCAAGTCACACTGACCCATTGCCTTCGGTTTATAGCGTCAATGAGATTCGCAGGCACATTTTACCAGTAGGTAGTGTTGTGCCACGATGGCGATTTTGACCTCGAACCCACGGGCATAAATGGTTCAAACGCTAATCATTTCTGCAGAACATACTGGTGTACATGTACTGTGAATATCAACGTCCTATCTCTAGTTGTTCTGTTTTTTATGATCATGAGTGTACTTACTGTATTCATCTGAGACTCGTTGGATATCCTGGACTTGATCGTGTGAGAATGAAGTTTCAGATGGTTGAATCAAAAAGGTGGCATCCGTATTCACCGTTGATGTTGTGGTCTTCAGTCCAAAGACAGGTTTGATGCAGCTCTCCATGCTACTCTACCCTGTGCAAGCCTCATCTCCGAGTAACTACTGCAACCTACAGCCCTCTGAATCTGCCTACTGTATTCATCTCTCAGTCTCCCTCTACGATTTGTACCCCCCACATTCCCTCCAATACTACATTGGTGATCCCTTGATGCCTAAGAATATGTCCTACCACCCGGTCCCTTCTTTTAGTCAGTTTGTACCATACATTTACCTTATCCCCAATTCTAGTTAGTGCCTCCTCATTAATTATGTGAGCTACCAAACTAATCTTCAGCATTCTTCTGTGGCACTATGTTCCAAAACTTTATTCTCTTCTTGTCTAAACTGTTTAACGTCCATTTTTCTCTTCCTTCATTGCTATACTCCATACAGATACATTCAGAAAAGGCTTCCTGACACTTAAATGTATACTCGATGTTAACAAATTTCTCTTGTTCAGAAATAATTTTCTTACCATTGCCATTCTATGTTTTATATCCTCTCCACTTCATGCTTCATCAGTTATTTTGCTTCCCAAATAGCAAAACTCATCTACTACTTAGTGTCTCATTTTCTAATTAATTCGACTAATTTAATTTGACTTCATTCCATTATCATCGTTTTGCTGTCATTGGTGTTTATCTTATATCCTCCTTTCAAGATATTGTCCATTCCATTCAACTGCTCTTCCAAATCCTCTGCTGTCCCTGACAGAATCACAATTCCATCGGCAAACCTCAAAGTTTTTATTTCTTCTCCATGGACTTTAATTCCTACTCAAAATTATTCTTTTGTTTCCTTTACTTCTTGCTCAATGTACAGATTGATTAATACTGGGGATAGGCTACAGCCCAGTCTTACTCCCTTCCCAACCACTGCTTCCTTTTTGTGCCCCTCGACTCTTTGCTGTGCCTTGGTTTCTCTACAAATTGTAAATAGCCTTTTGCTCCCTGTATTTTACCCATGCCACCTTTAGAATTTGAAAGAGAGAATTCCAAGTAACAATGTCAAAAGTTTTCCCTATGTCTACAAATGCTGTAAAGGTAGGTTTGTCTTTGTTTAACCTATCTAATTAATGAAAAATCTCATATAAAGATGTGAAACAATTACTAACAAAGAGATAGAGGGGCTGGCCAGTACTTACCTCAGCTCAGTACAGCCGATAGAAACAAAAAACAACCAAAAATTTAAGTTCCTAGCTTTCGGAATAAATGTTCCTTCATCAGGGAGAGAGGGGAAAGAAAGGGAAGAAGGGAAAGTGGGTTTAGTTACTCACAACCCAGGTTATGAAGCAACAGGGAAAGGAAAAGGAAAACAAGGAAAGAACCCCGCTGCAAAACCTGCCCCATGCATCCCCCCACAACCACCTACTCCAGCCCCGCTACTGGTAAAACATACACAATTCAAGGCAGGGCCACATGTGAAACTACACATGTCATTTATCAGCTGACATGCCTGCACTGCGCAGCCTTTTACATTGGTATGACAACAACTAAACTGGCTGAGCGCATGAACGGACACAGACAAACTGTCCGCCTAGGAGATGTCCAATACCTAGTAGTGGAGCATGCCCTCCAGCATAATTCTAGGGACCTAGGAACCTGCTACACTATATGTGCCATTTGGCTTCTCCCACCCAACACGAGTCCCTCTGAACTGCGGAGATGGGAACTTGCACTCCAGCACATCCTTTCATCCCGCCATCCCCCTGGACTGAACCTACGTTAAACAACCTCACTCCCATTTACTTTTCAGTCTTCTCCTCTTTCCCTTTCCTCTTTAGCCATTCATGCATCTTTTCATCCTAAATCTTTATACTATACACCTCTTTACTTCTGTATGCATCCTCTTTGATTTGAAGCTGGCACAGTACCTACAGTAGAATATCTTTGGCTTCCCTCTGACAACCATGCCTCCATCCTGGGACCTTCCCTGTTTTCCTTTCCCTGTTGCTTCATAACCTGGGTTGTGAGTAACTAAATCCACTTTCCCTTCTTCCCTTTCTTTCCCCTCTCTCCTCCCTGATGAAGGAACATTTATTCTGAAAGCTAGGAACTTAAATTTTCGGTTGTTTTTTGTGTTTCTATCGGCTGTACTGAGCTGAGGTAAGTACTGGCCAGCCCCTCTATCTTTTTGCTTAACCTATCTCCTATGAGAAGTCATATTGTCAATATTGTCTTGCTTGTTCCTACATTTCCCCAGAATTCAAAGTGATATTCCCTGCGGTCGGCTTCTACCAAGTTTTCCATTCTTCTGTAAAGGATTCGTGTTATTATTTTGCATCTGTGCTTACTAAACTGATAATTCAGTAATTTTCACACCTGTCAGCTCCTGCTTTCTTTGGAATTGGAATTATTATATTCTTCTTGAAATCTGGGGGTATTTCACCTGTCTCATATATCTTGCTCACCAGATGGAAGAGTTTTGTCATGGCTACCTCTACCAAGGCTATCAGTGGTTCTAACGGAATGTTGTCTACTCCGAGGGTCTTGTTTCAACTTTAAGTCTTTCAATGCTTTGTCAAATTCTTCACACAGTGTCATTTCTTGATTCTAAACTTTATCTATGTCCTCTTCCATTTCCATAATATTGCCTTCAAGCATGTCTCTTTTGTATTGACCCTCTATATGCTCCTTCCAACTTTCTGCTTTCCCTTCTTTGCTTAGGACTGGTTTTCCATCTGAGCTCTTGATATTCATACAGGTAGTTCTCTTTTCTCCAAAGATCTCTTTTCCTGTAGGCAATATCTATCTTATCCCTAGTGATATATGCCTTACATCCTTACATCCTTGCAGGAGTGGGTTTAATAATGAATATAAAATATGTGTATGGGTAAGCTGCTACAAACAGCATAGTGAACGCATTATTGTGGCCAAGATAGACACGAAGCCCACACCTACTACAGTAGTACAAGTTTATATGCCAACTAGCTCTGCAGATGACGAAGAAATTGACGAAATGTATGATGAGATAAAAGAAATTATTCAAGTAGTGAAGGGAGACAAAAATTTAATAGTCATGGGTGACTGGAATTCATCAGTAGGAAAAGGGAGAGAAGGAAACATAGTAGGTGAATATGGATTGGGGGTAAGAAATGAAAAAGGAAGCCGCCTGGTAGAATTTTGCGCAGAGCATAACTTAATTATAGCTAATACTTGGTTTAAGAATCATAAAAGAAGGTTGTATACATGGAAGAACCCTGGAGATACTAAAAGGTATCAGATAGATTAAATAGTGGTAAGACAGATATTTAGGAACCAGGTTTTAAATAGTAAGACATTTACAGGGGCAGATATGGACTCTGACCATAATCTATTGGTTATGAACTGTAGATTAAAACTGAAGAAACTGCAAAAAGGTGGGAATTTAAGGAGATGGGACCTGGATAAACTGAAAGAACCAGAGATTGTACAGAGTTGCAGGGAGAGCATAAGGGAACAACTGACAAGAATGGGGCAAAGAAAAACAGTAGAAGAAGAATGGGTAGCTTTGAGGGATGAAATAGTGAAGGCAGCAGAGGATCAAATAGGTAAAAAGACAAGGGCTGGTAGAAATCCTTGGGTAACAGAAGAAATATTGAATTTAATTAATGAAAGGAGAAAATATAAAAATGCAGTAAATGAAGCAGGCAAAAAGGAATACAAACGTCTCAAAAATGATATGGACAGGAAGTACAAAATGGCTAAGCAGGGATGGCTACGGGACAAATGTAAGGCTGTATAGGCTTATCTCACTAGAGATAAGATACATACTACCTACAGATTTAAGTGTCAGAAAGTCGTTTCTGAAAGTATTTGTATGGAGTGTTGCCATGTACGGAAGTGAATCATGGACAATAAATAGTTTAGACAAGAAGAGAATAGAAGCTTTTGAAATGTGGTGCTACAGAAGAATGCTGGAGATTAAATGGGTAGATCACATAACTAATGAGGAGGTACTGAATAGGATTGGGGAGAAGTGGAGTTCGTGGCACAACTTGACTAGAAGAAGGGATCGGTTGGTAGGACATGTTCTGAGACATCGAGAGATCACCAATTTAGTATCGGAGGGTAGCGTGGAGGGTAAAAATCGTAGAGGGAGACCAAGAAATGAATACACCAAGCAGATTCAGAAGGATGTAGGTTGCAATAGGTACTGGGAGATGAAGAAGCTTGCACAGGATAGAGTAGCATGGAGAGCTGCATCAAACCAGTCTCAGGGCTGAAGACAACAACAACAACAACATCCTTACATTTGTCCTTTAGCTATTCCTGCTTAGTCACTTTGCACTTCCTGTCACTCTCATTTTTTAGACATTTGTATTCTCCTTCGCCTGTTGAGTTTTTATGTTTTCTCCTTTCATTGATTATATTCAATATCTCTTTTGTTACTCAAGGGTGTTTACGATCAGTCGTCTTTTTACCTTCTTGATCCTCTGCTGCCTTCACTGTTTCATCTCTCAAAGCTACCTATTCTTCTTCCACTATATTCCTTTCCCCTCTTGTTCTCAGTCGTTCCCTAATGCTCCCTCTGAAGACCTATACAACCTTGGGTTCTTTCAGTTTATTCAGGTCTCAGCTTTTTAAATTACACCTTTTTTTGCACTTTCTAAAGTTTTAATCTGCAGTTCATAATCAATAAATCGTGCCAGGGTCCACATCTGCCGCTGGAAATGTCTTACAATTTAAAATCTGGTTCCCAAAATTCTGTATAACCATTACATAATCAATCCGAAACCATCTGGTGTCTCCAGGTATCTTCCATGTATACTCTCTTCTCTCACGATTCTTAAACCATGTGTTACCTATGATTAAATTAAGCTCTGCGCAAAATTCTACCAGGCGGCTTCCTCTTTCATTCCTTTCTCCAGTCCATATTCACCTACTACTTTTCCTTCTCTTCCGTTTCCTACTGTCGAATTCCAATCCCCCATTACTATTAAATTTTCGTCTCATTTAACTATCTGAATAATTTCTTTTATTTCATCATACATTTTCTCAATCTCCTCCTCATCTGCAGGGCTAGTTGGCATATAAGCTTGTACTACTATGATGAGTGTGGGCTTTGTGTCTGTCTTTGCTAGAATAATGCACTCACTATACTGCTCATAGTAGCTTATCAGCGTTCCTGTTTTTTTACTCATTATTAAATCTACTCCTGCATTACCATTATTTGATTTTGTGTTTATAACCCTGTTTTCACCTGACTAGAACTCCATTTCCTCCTGTCACTGAACTTCTCTAATTTACACTATATCTAACTTTAACCCATCAATTTCCTTTTAAAATTTTCTAACTTTCCTGCACGATTAAGGGATCTGACATTCCATGCTCTGATCCGTAGAATGCTAGTTTTGTTTCTCCTGGTAACAATGTCCTCCTAAGTAGTCGCCGCCCAGAGATCCGAATGGGGAACTATTTTACCTCCGGAATATTTTACTCAAGAGGATGCCATCATCATTTAAGCATACAGTAGAACTGCATGCCTTCAGTAAAAATTGTGGCTGTAGCTTCCCCTCGCTTTCAGCTGTTCACAGTACCAGCACGGTAAGAACGCTTTGGTTGCTGTTAAAAGGCCAGAACAGTCAATCATCCAGATTGTTGCCCCTGCAACTACTGAAAAGGCTGCTGTCCGTTTTCAGGAACCACACGTTCGTATGGCCTCTGAACAGATACCCCACCGCTATGGGTGCACCTAATGTACAGCTATCTGTGTCGCTGAGGCACGCATTCCTCGCCACCAACGGCAAAGTCGATGGTTTATAGGGGGGGGGGGGAGTCATATTCATACTAAGAACATAAAACGACGTAATTTGCGTACACTGTTTAAATATGCTTACTGTTTGGGTATCAAATAAATCTACATATCTAGCTTAAAAATACTAGGGGGTTGGCTACTATCAATCGTTTCATGCACAAGAAGGCTTACCCACTTCTTGCAAATTACCAGATCAATTTAATGAATGCAAGCAATTTTAGCATTTTTCCAAACTTGGAAAATTTTTTGCAGACTCTCACGTACACTGCACATAGAGGTTAGAGTAGTTTGACTAGGTAATCGTGAAAACAAAAATTTGTAAATAAAACGTTCCGCAATAGATTTAATCATGTGAAACGAAATTCAAAGCCTAGATATATTTGCCTAACGTCTCTAACTATCTGGAACAGGGCATTGTGTGGAAAAGGGTAACCACGAAATGTTACATAAAAGTAGTTGTTGTGTAAAATTACACATCAAGCTTTTTGGTCATTACGGCACATCTGGCAGCGCATTGGTCGTAATCTCCTCGGTTCTATTCCTAGAACCTCGTGGCAACCGGGGGCTTACAGCTGGAGAAAATGTGGTAAGTCACTTTTTTTACGTTTTCGACGTAAAATTTATATAGTTTTGATTGATTGTTAGGTGAACGTTAAAGCTCTTTAAAAATGAGGCAAATTCGGTGCTGGAACTGACGGCTATAAACTTTCAATATCCTCCTTGATCTCCATGACTTCAGTTGTGTGTGTTATCTGTAAAATGCCGAGAAGGAAAACAGCAGAATGGGATTAAAATAGCAAGTCTAATGGGTAGAAGTTCACACTGCGTCCTTTTACCCCATCAAGAAATTACTTACGAGCTTTTACCTCATAACTTTTACTTTAACTTATATACGCCCTTCCAGGGCATTCAAGCATTATTTATTGGTGTTTAATTACCGTGGATGTTCGATTACTAACCTTAGAGAACTTTAATTAGTTTTTATTTTCCGTAGTTTTTCTTTGGTTGGTAAGTGTTTTTTTTTCTTTCTCCCGTAGCATTTTTGTATCCGAAACGTCGACTCGACAGCTAAGAGAGAATCTCAACCTTCAAGATCTTGGCTATATCGAAAATGGGAATTCACTACGACAAGCATCGAAAGCTATTTGGTTTTCAGTGCCTGTTTGAAGAAAATGTCTTAAAACCGAGTAGTGAGCACGTCACTCAATTCCCATAAAAAGCTGTCATTAGAGGAAGAATAAGCAGTGGTGCAGCACATTTCCTCACAATAAGCGACTTTTCAGCACTACTCTCAGATAATTACGATATTTACTTTATGAATTCGTCGAAAGACAAAGAGTTCCCAATTAGTGTTTCTAAGTACTTACAGTATTTGTAATCCGTTCTATTTTCTTCAATACCCTCTGCCTATTCTTGGAACATCATTATTACTCCTTTTATAATAATTGGACGACAATGATACGTTTACACAATGTTACCAAGCTGTCAAAATACGTGGCATACGTAACTGATATAATATTCTTCCAAGTTAAAAAATATATATTTTTAATAAAACCACTGTTACCACCACCTCCACTGTATCCAACACACGCACGTGATCACCTGATCGAATACTTACGGACAAATGTGCTTCTCGGTACGTACCAATCAGATTTTCAGAAACACAATGACATCATAAGAGCCCTGAAGAAAGTGGTCTGAAACTGGCTTTCGGTCTTCAATAAATTGTTCTGATCACCATCTGACTTCAATTACTTTTGTGATGCTACCGGTTTCGATGCACAACTCGCGAAAGGAAAACAGCCTATGTCTATTCTTTTTTAATCGTATCTTGCGACTTGCAAGTATCCTACACTACATAAAGAATGGAATGCGAAAGACTCCATGGAAAGACACAACATGTATCTCAGGTGATCAGTTCTATGAGCATTGTTAATTCACTGCTACGTAAACGGGATATCCTAGATTGTTCCCTCTCACTGTAATTACCAGACCAGAAAATCCAGAGGGAGCCATAAACTTTGGTTAACGATCAACAAGCTGTTTACGACTGGACCAACAAAACAGGCCTTAAGCTGAGCTCAACTAAATCACAAGCAATCCTTGAAGCACGTCGTGGGCTAAACAGTTGGCACTTACACAGAT